>NC_138121.1:27654284-28854284 GCF_964146895.1 Miniopterus schreibersii | reverse complement strand
CCCATGGTTTAGGGGCTTCTACTAACCTGCTTCTCCTCTGCCCACAGTCCTCATCACGGGCGGCATCGTGGCCACTGCTGGCCAGTTCACCCAGTGGTACTTCGGCGCCTACTCCATGTATCCTCCCATTGTAGACCCCACGGGGCGGGCGGCACTGCCCGTGGCAACACTAGTGGGCTGGGAATAGAGATTCCACTGCCTCTGGGGGACAGCACTTCACAGTTTGCAGTGCTGCTCACATCCCTGGGCCCCTTAGACTCTCAGCAGGATAAGCTCAGCTATAGTTTTGGAAGCCAAGGCTCAGCAGGGAAGTGACTTGTCTGGCACCTGGCAGGGAGTGGGAGGTGCCAGCACCCCCAGGGATCCTCTCTACCCCCTTTTATCAGCTGCCCTGTGGGCTGGCTGTTCCAGGCCCTCTGGAACCCAAGACAGGCAGCCAAATGGCCAGACATGTCGAGCCCCGCCTGGCTGTTCCCCACTGCGTAGCTTCAGGAGGATGTTTCTCATCAGCAAAGGGGCTGAGCTGGGTTGTTCCTTAACCGTGGCTTCAGTGCAGCAGGAGTGTTCGTCTGCCTGCTGGAGTACCCCCGGGGCAAGAGGAAAAAGGGCTCCACCATGGAGAGATGGTGAGTCCCCCACCTGCTCTGGGGTTCATCCCAGGGGCTGGGTGGAACCTACAAGGGTGTGACACTTGGCCAGGGGCGCTGCAGGAGCCTGATTCTGTCCCTGTGAAGCTTCAGTACCAGCCCATTTATCCTTCTAGGCAAACCCAAGGCTGGTGCCTGCCTGTGCAGCTGCTACGGCCTCATGGTTCCCTGAAAGGAGAGAAGCCTCTGGGGCAGGGTGAGCCATGGGGGATGCTGAGTAGAACCCAATCTGTCTTCCCTCCCTTAACTGGTCTAGCGGACAGAAGTACATGACAAAAGTGGTGAAGTTGTTCGGGCCCCTCTCCAGGAATTACTACGTCCGGTCCTTCCTGCACCTTGGGTGAGTCCCTACCTGCTCGGGCTCAGGAGGGCCTTGGAGCAAGTCGGGTCCCTCTCAGCCCAGCTGTTTTTTTAAACCTGTCATCTCTTGCTGCATAACAATTCATCTGAAACCTTTGCAACTTAAATTAGGAACAGTCAGGGTCCTGGGGTTGATGGGGCTCAGCTGGGCAGTTCTGCCTCATGCATGTGTCTGGTGGTGACTGCAGAAGCCAGAACACCCTCGTGCCTCTGCAGCTGCTTGGGCCTCCCCCAGCATGGTGGCTGGGGCCAAGAGCAAGGGTCCCAAGATTGTTAAGGGTACAGTCAAGGCAGAGGACAGCTCCAGAGACCCAAACTTAAAAGCCCAGCCTTGGCAGGGCCAGGTGTCCCCTGAGTCCAGGGTCATGGGGACAGCACACTTATGGTCTATTTTGTACTGAGATTTTATTTTTTAAATATGTTTTTATTGATTTCAGAGAGAGAGGGAGAGAGAGAGAAACATCAATGAAAGAGAATCATGGATCCGCTGCCTCCTACATGTCCTCTGCTGGGGATCAAGCCCACAACCCAGACATGTGCCCTGACTGGGAATCGAACCAGTGACCTCTTGGTTCATGGTCGATGCTCAAGCACAGGCCAGGCTGTGCTGAGATCTTACAGCCTTTGCCCAAGACCTGGATCCCCTGCACACACCCTCTGACTGCTCTTCTGAGTCTCCCTTCCTCCCACCCCCTCCCCAGACTGTCGGTACCAGCTGGCTTCCTGCTTGCTACCATCCTGGGCACAGCCTGCTTGGCCATAGCAAGTGTCATCTATCTGCTGGTGAGTGGTGTCACCTGTGGTGAGCCCTGCTGATGCTTGATACCTTCGTCCCTGCAACTGCCTGCAGGCCGAGCCAAGGCCTGGAGCCTGTGTCCTTGTTCATGTGATGGGGACAGTGGTGACCCCCTCCTCCAACAGGCCTGGGTGCCCTCAGGGAGGCTGCAGGCCAGGGTGGGTCCAGGCTAAGTGGGCCCCTGCCCTCCCAGTTACCCTCTTGGGCCTCTCCCACCCTCTGTGCGGCCTCTTGACTCAGCACAATGGACATGCTGGCCTGACCTCCCTGTCCTGTTCCTGGGGGGAGTCTGGGAATGTGCACCTGGAAGTGACCTCCAGGGTTCTTTCAGAAACCCAAGGATTCCTTGTCCCCTCCCCCTTGCAGGGCCCCTACTGACCTGGTGAAATAGCTCCAGTTTGGGGTCAGGCAGAGCCAGGTCCTGGCTGTGTGGCCTCAGGCCAGTTGCTTAACCTCTCTGAGCCATAGTCCCTTCAGGTCTTACTGGATTCAGACTTGGTCCTGCCCTACACCCTGGTAGGGGTGGGAGAGTGCAAGGGTGGGTGAGGTCAGGTTGAGGTTGGACCCCAGAGGACCCCAGGGCCCAGCCCCTCTGTGTTCTGCAGGCGGCCACCCGTGGTGAGCAGTGGACTCCCATCGAGTCAAAGCCCAAGGAGCGGCCACAGGGGGGGAATACCATCAAGCAGCCACCCAGCAACCCCCCACCCCGGCCCCCGGCCGAGGCCCGCAAGAAGCCCAGCGAGGAGGAAGACCAGGCAGCAGCGTCAGGGGTCTCCAGCGGCCCCCACGAAAACCCTGTCCCAGTGACCGATGAGGTCGTGTGACTGGTGCCCTGAGTTGCTGCTGTCTTGTGTAGCTTTTTGGTGGGGGGACCCATCCAGACCCCGAGGGCACCCCCTTGCCTGCACAGCGGAACCACAGGCCCTCTTTTGGTGTCATCCCCAGAAGCCTGTCATCTTCTCAATGGCACATGAAATCACAGAGCATCTTCTATTCCATGAAATACAGTATCTGGAATTCCACGTGCTTGAGTTTATACTCTGGAAATGAAGTTCCCAGTCCTGGGAGGAGGGAGTGTGTCCCCCACCAGCTCTCTTGGACCTGCCGACTCTCCTTTTGGAGCCCCCAGTCCCATCTGAGCAGCTGAGTGAACAGGGGAAGCAGGTGAGCAAGGGAGGGCCCGGGGACCCAGTAGACTTTCACCTTGGTGCCCCTTCACCTTGCTGTCACCCGGGATAGCCAGGCCAGCTGTGGGGGGCTTCACATCTGCCCTTGCCTCTCCAGTCCTGAGGCTACAAACACACATGCCAGACACTTGTACCCCTGCCCACCCCCAGGACAGGGCCAGCTGTGGTCCTCCTGGGCACTGCCTGTTCCCCAGCTGGGAGCCCCTGTGGCCCCCAAGCTTTGTCTGGCTTCAGCTCACTTCCCAGCCTGGAAACTCCTTCAGTGGGCTCTCCCCAGGTATCCGCTCCCCCAAAGTCTAGACAGGCCCCTAAACCCCTTGCCTCTTGTTATCCCTGCTCTCAGCAAATCTTACTTTCAGAACTGGGGTCCTATAGTGTTCCAGGACTATACCAGCCCTGCCCCAGGAAACAGCCACTCCAGCCTTCCAGGACAATAAAACCTCAGGCTCCCTTGACACCCCTTTATGCACCCCCACACCCCATCAGGCTCCATCTTCATAAATCTACTTGTCACCTCTCTGCTCTGCCCTGTCCCCTGCAGGCCATTTCCAGCACTGTGGTTGACCTTCTGAGTACCTACTCAGAACTCAGACTCCCACAGTCCAGGACAGACACTCTCCACACCCTGGTCCCATAGTTACTCCCTGCTTCTTCAGCTCCAGCCACACTGACCACCCTCGACCCTCAGACACAGGCATGCAGCCCTCAGGGCCTTTGCATAGACTATTCCCTCTGCCTGGAACACGGGTCCCTGGCTGGCCATCCAGGCCTTTGCTCAGGAGGCCTCCATGGCCTCCCTGACCCTCTGTTTGGAATTGCAGCCCTGCCCCTTCCCTGCATCACTGTCCTTAATTCCTTCGTCACCAACGATGGAGCACTATACTGCTTGTTCTGTGGTTGTCAGTCACCCATGTGTGGTCAGGCAGAGATCTGTCCATTTTGTTCACTGCTCCATTCCCAGTGCCGGCACATAAAAACTCAGTAAATATATGTGCTGATTCCATAGTTCTTACAGGTTTAAGACAAAGGTCACCCCTCTTCCTGGGCACTTGCACACAATAGGTGTTAATCCGTGGTCAGGGAGGTGCTGACAACTGTCCTGCAAACCCCACAGCCCCACGTCAACCCTTAGAGCTGACTGGGCCTGTGCATCACAGACTGCCCAGGGCCCCTTCCACAGCTGCTGAGGATGCACTCCTAGGCCTTTTCACTACCTGCCTCCAGCAGTAACGTGCATTGTGCAGTGAGCACAGGCCGGGTGGCCAGGTGGCCAGTGGGGCACAAAAGCCCAAGGGGGTGCTGGGGCCATGAGGTGGCCTTTGGAACTGCCTGGGCTTCTGCTGGGGCTGGGGGAGCATGATTCATACCTGAAGGTGGTGGCACTCACCCAGGCTGCAAAGGCGCCCCCTGAGCTGATGCCCCTTGGGTGTTACCCTCAGAGGTACCTGTCACTGGGGCAGAGAGGATGTCCCAGGGGTGGAGAGGGTGTTCACTGTCATTGCATAGGTTTGGCCACACGCTGGGCCTGTTGGGAGAGGAGGGCCTGCCTACATCATGGCTGGGCTGTGGGAGTGAGGCCTCCCAGGCCCCAGAATCATCACCAGGGGGTGGAAACCACGGAGTCCAGCAGGGCACACTGTGCTCCACTCTATTCAAACTCGTTCCCTGCCCTTGCTGTGCTTGGGTTCTTGCATAGACCTTTCTGGGCACACCAGAGTCTGGGGTCTGTGGCTGCCCCTGCAGGGCCACCTGGGTGTGAGGGCCAAGCAGGAATGAGGGTGAGGAGGGTGCCTCCACTCTAGTCTCTGCCATCCGATGCTGTGCTCTGGGGGTTATCAATTTAATGACATATTTACATTTACAATAAATAATTGTTTTAGAAATACAGGGGTGGTGGGAAGAAGGGTTTGGGGGGCCCATGAAGGTGGGGGCCATCAGAACACCTTTTCTGTTGTTTTAAGAAGTTCTAGAAGAAGACTAAGGTTCCTTCTTGTCCACTGTTTGTGTGAAAGGGTAACAGTGTTGAGAGGGGGCAGACTAGCACAGGATCACTTGGCCCTTCTAGTGCCCAATCTCCACTGTTCCCTCAAACTAGAGGCTGGAGCCCTGGTACCTGCCCAGGGACCCTGGGAGCAGAAGCAGGGCCACCCAGGGCATATAAATAACCAATAAATACACATAAATAGGAGGGGCCCTCTCTCCAGAGAGATCCCCACTGTCCAGTCTGGGAGGCGATCCTTGCCCACAGCACAGGGGGACAGCTGAGGCCAGCGGTCACCGTACCACCCTGGGCAGGACACAGGTGCAGCCAATGGGCACTCGGATGGACTCTGTGTAGAAGGCAAAGGCCCCAGGCGTGGGCACCCCTGTTGCGTCCCGGGAGCAGGGCTGGCGGCGCAGCACCAGCAGGCTCTGGTGCAGCAGGACAGAGTTGAGAGCTGTTGTCTCGCGGCCGGTCCTGGTGCTGATGCAGCCCCTGCACAGGCACTCAGCCACGGCCAGCTTCTGTGGGTAGCGGTTCTCATCCATGTCCACACTGCAAGGAGAGACTTGGTGAGGCCCTGCTGAGGGTCTCAGCAGGCCTGTTTCTCCTTCCTTGTCATACCCCATGGCTGCCCTACACGCTCAGGGATGTTCCTGGCCTGAGTGAGAGCTGAGGCATCAGGCTGCAGGGAGTCGACAGGGCTGGCATGCAGTCGGTGCTCAATAAGTGGTGATTCCCCATGTCTCCAGTACCCTCTTAGAGCACAGAAGCTGGGGTAGGGGGCTTCCAGGAGCCCTCCTGCCCTCTGAGCCCAGTCCAACCCCTGCAGGGGCTCAAATGGGGGCCCCAGTACTTTCCCAGGGGACCCTGGTACCCAAGGTCTGGGCTAAGGTCTCAGAGACAACAGTAGCAAGGAGGAGCTGATTTGATGGAGCCTCACCCTCTGGGGCAGGGGCCTGGCTGGAGGGAGATCAGGATGCTTATCCCATTTAACTGGTGAAACACTGAGACTCAGAGAGCTCATCAGGAAGCCAGTGCCCAGAAAGGGGAGGGAGTAGCCCAACATCACACAGAGGGGATCCTAGTGCCCAGGGAGCCCCACAGCCCTCACCGGTATCTCCAGGGGGAGATGGAGCGCTGGTGGATGTCAGCTTCCAGCACTTCCTCAGGCTGCAGCACTGGACACTGGGTCCCACCTGAGGGCCCCTTCTGCCACCTCCTGTGGCCCACTGCCTCCAGGCTGGACACCAGGGCTACAGGCAAAGTCTGCTCCCACTTGGCAGCTCGAACCAGCAGGTGTGCGGGGGCCTGGCCCAAGGAGAGCTCCTCGGCTGAGTAGCAGCGTGGGGTCCTATGGGTGTGGATGTGGGGGCCTCCCCAGAATGGGGAGCCTTGGGGAGCCAGGCTGACAGGTAGGCAGATCAGAAGCAGAAGGCCGGGGAGGAGCTGCTGAAACAAGTGGTGTGTGGTTAGGGAGTGCCCAGTGAAGAAGGCACCTCCCTTCCACCCCAGCTTGCCCTGTTCCCTGTGGAAAGATGGGGTATAGCCCACTCTCTATAGTTGAGGAAACTGAGGCCCAGAGGGGCTAGTCCCTCAAACTCCCCAGTGAACCAGAGCTCCTCCTGGGTCCTGGCTCCCTCCTGCCCCAGATTTGGGAGGCTTCCTGGACCCCATCCCAACATCATTAGCTCGGAGCGTAGGGAACTGCCAGTCCTGGGCCAGATGGCACCTTCCAGGTGGGGGTTTGGGGAGAGGCGAGGTGGCTCACCATCTTTTTGGTGGCGGTGGCGGTGGTGGCTGGGCGCTGAGCAGCTGGTGTGTGCCTGGCGACAGTCCCAAGCACACCTGGCTGCGGTCCTGGGGTGCACCAGGTGGCAGGCCTGGCCGTGGCCAGCTGGCAGCGCCCTTTATACCTCTGGCCACACCTGGGGAAAATCCTCTGGCACCATCACTTCCTCCTTGGGAAGTGCCCAGCCTCTGCTTCCTCCTCCCCTCCCTTTGGGTCCCCACTGACTGTCCCCTCTTCCTCAGCCCAGGGCCCGAGAAGCCCACCCCTTACTCTAGACCCCCTCTCACATCGTTACCCTCCCTCCCCCACTCAAAGGGACCCTACCTGGGGCTAAGCACCTGTGGATGGAGCTGAAAATAGGTCCTGCTTATGTAACATTCTCGAACACTCTGTAAAGGGTTTTTGCTGAGTGTTCTGCAGCTTGCTTCTCTGATTCCACTTGTATGTTTTTGCTGTCTGGACCTGGGGACCTGGAAAGCAACTCCTCCAAGTTGCTTTCTCCTGTCCTGTCAGTGGACATGAGGCTGGTCCCATATTTTAACTATGATCAACAGGTGAACAACAGTGTCTGCCTCTACCTGCAGGTGGGAGGAGTTCCAGGAGAGACTTGGGGGGCTGGGGCCAGTGAGCATCTTCAGGTTTCTTTAGGGTGGGGCAAAGGCAGGTTTATAGTTGTGAATATGTGAAACACAGAGTTTATTAATTATCGCATTATTTTCCACACAAACAACTGTAAACCTACTTTTGCCACCCTGTATTTGGGCATCTGTGGGTTTTTAATTAATCAAAAGTTCAAGCAAAAATGTCTGAAATGGAGGAGGTGAAAATGCCTGGAAAACTAGATTGATTGATTGATTGGATTGATCGGTTTTTAGGGAGAGGGAGAGAGAAACATTGATCTGCCACCTCCCACAAACGCCTGGACTGCGGGTTGAACCTGAAACACGGGCATGTGCCCTGACTGGGAATCGAACCCGCCACCTCTTGGTGTAGGGGAGGACATTCTGACCAACTAAGCCACACAGGTCAAGGCGTGCCCTGGAAAGTTTAAATTGGAGTTTATCCTAGGAAGCTTTATGTAAGGAGGCCCTAGGAGCTCACCGGCATCCCACCCACTCAGTGCTGCTAGCTGGAAAGGGGGTGCCAGGGGTGCCTTTGTTATCCTGAAAAGGAGAGTTTGGAGCCAGATCTTGCAAAGTTTTGAATGGGGTTTGAACACCATCCTGGGGAGGGCCTGCCTGGGGGTCCCCTGGGCACTTTCCTTATCTGGTCTTCTCAAATCAGTCTAAAATGTCCAGCTGAGGAGGGTCTGGAGGTGGAGGGCGAGTGTCTTTCTTCGCCTGCTGGCAGGTGCCAGACTGTGTATACCAATGCAGCACCTTGTGTTTAAGTCTGAAACTGCAAACCTGATTGGGCATGAAGGCCCCCTGAGAGAGGAGGGCCTGGAGAAAGCTGAGGGTCATGTGGGCTCTCCCAGCTCCTCCACTCAGCAGTGTGTGACTCTGGGCAAGGAACTGCTCTCTTTGGGCCTCAGTATCTGCACCTGTAAACAGGGCTAAGCTGCCCTCCTGGGGAGCAGGTGAGGATTCAAGGAGGTCCTACCCTGCGATGGCCAATGGCTGGATGGAAATGCCCTGGCAACAGGTGCTGTGTCATGACTGCTTTCTCTGCTTATTCTGAATGATGGCTGGATGGATGAATAGATGCATTGAGTCCCCAGGATGGTTCCTCCCTACAATGCTTCTACCCATCCACCCTCTGCTTGCATGCTTCCTGCAATGGGGAGCTCATCCTTGGCATTAGTTTGCTAGGGCTGCCATCATAAAGAACCACAAATTCAGGGAATTAAAGCAACAGAAAATTATTTTCTCACAGTTCTGGAGGCCAGAAGTCCAAAAACAAAGTGTTGGCAGGTTGGTTCCTTCTGCGGTCTCAGTGAGGATTCTTCCTGCCTCTTCCAGCTGCACATGGCTTCTGGTGATCCTTGGAGTCCTTGGTTTGTAGGCTCATCACTCAACCTTGGCCTTCATGTTCACATGCCTACCCCCACCCATGTGTCTGTCTTCTTCTCAGGACACTCACCCTCATCCAGGATGATCTTATTTCAAGATTCATGCCTTAATTATATCTACAAAAACCCTTTTTTCAGATAAGGACACATTCCTCACAGGTACCTGGGCTAGGACTTCAACATATTTTTCGGGGGGACACAATTGAGCCCAGTACACCCTCTACCAGGATGTTTTTTGTGGGTTGTCAGGTTGAGAGAAAGACCCTCCTTAGGCTGAACTGAGACCTGCCTCCTTGCTGGGGCCCTCGGTGGTTTCTGAAAAATTCCAGCCCCTTCTGTAGCCCCCAACAGGTAGTGTGAACCCCTTGAGGGCAGGAACCATGTCCCCAACACATCCTGCCCTGGCACCTAGGTGCTCCATTAATATGGCAGAACAAAGGGGAGATAAGCCTAGACGCCCTCATGGGAAAAACAGGTTGACAATGTCCCCCATGCAGGGCCACTAGGAGGTCCAGGCTGGCGTGGCAGGAAGGCCTGGAGCCGAGGAGCCAAGGGAGACTACTGGGAAGCAGCATCACTTCCTTTGGGCTGATAAGTCCAGCTGCATTCACGCAGGTGCTCAATTAGGAAATGAAAAGGTGGTTACTGTTGCTTGTATGGGCTCCTGGCTGTCCCCACCCCGCAGGAATGCACTGGATGCTTGGGTCCAGGGAGAGAAGGGGGGGCATTCCCCTGCCCTGGCCAACCCCCGTGGGGTGTCTGTATCTTCTGTGTTCTGGTTTCTGTTCTAAACAGCTGACCAGGTGGGTGGGTGGGTGCTGCACTGGGTGGAGGAAACTAGGTCCCGGACTTCACACCCATCCTTCCTCACGGTGGGCCTCGGGCCCTCCCAGCGCAGTTCTGCGGGGTCATAAAGGCCAGTGCCCTTTCCCCCACTAAGGAAGCCAGCTCAGGGACTGAGAGCCCAGGGACTGGGAGTACAGGGTCCCTCAGGGCGGAGGTAGGAGGGCACAGGGCGGACTGGGGTGGTGCCTCATTCTTGGGCTGCTGAGGCAAGTGCAGAAGTCCCAGGTTGGGCAAGAGTGGAAAGGCACCACCAGAGGAAGTCTGGACAGCATCCTGGAGGCGGTGTCCCGGACTTGAACCACACCCCCAATGACCACTCCCCCAAGTCCCAGAGACATAACCAAGAGGATGGAGATGCAGAAAGGATGTGTGAGGGGACTCAGATGCAGGAGGAATGGATGAAGACGACAAGTGCAGAGTCACAGACAAATACAGGAACAGCGACTGGCTGAAGGCAGGCAGGGGAGAGAGAAAAGGGCAGCGGCCAAGGCAGGAAGGCAAAAACAGGAGACACAGGGACAGACACACCAGGTGCCTAGAGTGTGGCCCAGTCTGTGGCTCGGAGCCCTTAAGCCCTGCCTGGACAGAAGCAGCCAAGTGGGCCTGCAGGAGGGGTTTGCTCCAGGTTCTCTGGGCTCCAGGCTTAAAGTTTTCACACATCCTGAAGGGAGACCCGGGAGCAGGGCTGTTATCTGTGAAGTGGGGGTGACAACATGGGCTCCCCCTTCCCTGCAACTACAGCCTGTATAATCACAGCCCCAGGCAGCCCTACCTGTGGTCAGTCTATCACACAGCCCCGTTTTCTTGTTCCCACACTGCACTGTCAGGAACTCTGTACCTCATCCTGTCCATGGCCCCATAGGGGGTGCTGTCCAGCGTGGGGGCTCCCTGCTTGTTCACTCAGGGCAACAGCCAGGGCCTGGCCTTCAGCCAGAGCTCCCAAGCCTCTCCTGCTGAGCGAGGATGACTACTGCTCTTGAGCTGCCATGGAGCTGGGGAGTTGGCAGATTGGGGAAAGGAGGCCAAATCTGGGGGCAGAAGGGGCAGGTGGAGGCCCACGCTCTGAGGGAAACAGCAGGGGCCTGACCCTGAGACTGGGAGATGGAAATCAAGACCTGGCCCCTTCCCTTGAGAAGGGCCAGTGTTAGGAGCTTTGAGCCAAACGCTTCCTCGGGGTTATACTTCAGGAAAGGTGACAGCTTGAGGACAGCACTGTGGCAGCAGACAAAGGAGGGACTGAGGGGTGGGGCCAGCTTGCCTGAGCTGAGAGGAACCGGATGAGTCAGTCAGGTCAGAGTTCCAGTATCTGGACAGCATGTGCAAATGTCCTAGGGTGGGAGAAATGGCAAGCAGTGGGGCAGGTTAGCATCTGCAGTCGCTCTAGTGGTAGAATGAGGACTGGAGGGCAGGGGATCCTGCAGTGGTCTGGACACTTGAAGAGCAGCAGTCTGGTGGGCAGAGATGAAACTTGAGATACTAGTAATTATTCCCACTATTTGCATGTTAACTACCAAGCTCCTTGGAAGGCAAAGATCCAACAATAGAGGCCTCTCCCCTTTCTCAGATGCCAGGCATGTAATGTTTTTTCCACTAGACCTTGGTAGGGGGAAAAGTTGGCTCAGGGTGTGGCTCTCACCCCTCCCAGGACAGGCACCTGCTCCAGCCTAGCCCAGGTGAGCCATGACTCCACACACCAAATGGAAAGCTGCTAGTTTAAACCTAGCCTGGGTTGAGGGGACCTATTGCTGTGGCTCCAGCATAGGTGTTAGAGGTCAGGGTCAGGTCAGCCTGTTGGGAACAGAAGGGGCTGGTCAGGTGAGCAAGAAGAGCTGAGTGCAGAGACCTGCGTAGTGGGCTCACCTGTGGCCTCCTGGCTTCTGAGGGGCAAGTCACTGCCCAGCTGGATTGCAGAGCCCAGTGGCGTAGGGCACAGAACTCACAGGGACAGGCTGGCACTCAAGTGTCCAGGATTCTGACTCCATGTCCTTGAAAGCTACTCATTCAGAAAATAGTTCCTTTTGCACCTGGCTTTAACCTAATGGCAAACCAGATAAGCCTTTAAAAATTGTGGAAGACACTTGACTGAGGCTGCCATGATGGAAGAGATATCTGGTGTCTTGTGCTGTGGGAGGGGGATGGACACGAAATGCAAAACAGTATACTCAGGAGGCCTGGCTGCGTGGCCAGCCCATGGCATTAGTCCTCTCCAAGCTTTCCTATCCAGTTTGCCACATAGCTGCTGGGCAGACTGCTGTGGAATGCACCCTGTAGGCTGGTTGCAGATAACGCAACCAGATAACCACAGGCTGCTGCCCCCTGAAACTGGCCCCATAGTGCCCTCCTGCAAAACTGGAACTGGGGGCAGCAGCACGGGCTCTAGGGGGCTTTTTGTCTGCAAGTTCTTATGGTACTTGCTTTATGGTAACCCGAGGGCAGTAGGGCACCCCGAGGCCCATGGTACCACTCTGAGTTTAATCCAAGAAGGACCCTGAGCAAACACTTGGCCCACCCCTCCAGTCGTGGCCCCACCGGGGCTCTGCGGGATGCTGCTCTCAGAACTGTTGACATTTCAGAAAAACAAAACAAAAAAACCAGTTGATATAGTGGTCCTGGGCCCAGGGCTTCTCAAGCTTTGATTTGTGCACAGTGGGGACTGGGTGGCACATCAAAGGCTCTGAGTGGGTAACTGGCTTTGGGGATAGATGTTGGCTTGGCCTGAGGAGCATTCTTCCTGACCTCTCCATCCCAGGGCCCTTTGCTGGGATAGGTGCTCATGAAGCCCCACCAGGGCCAGTTCCACTACAAACAAACTGAGGCATAGCACTCCCTGGGGGCCAGGGCAAGAGGGCAGAGTGCCTGGGGTAACAGGCAAGGGAGCAACTCCTGTTCCAGGATGTAGGCTCCCAGGAAATCGCACAGGGGCCTCTGGGGGAGCTCCATGTCTTCAGCCTCCATCAGCCAGGGACACCTAAATAGCAGGTGGGCCCAGCGGATGTGACGAGGTGGCCAGGCCCGGTGCCATGTGGAGGGTGGAGCCCAGGCACATGCGAACAGCACCACCAGGGCAAGACAGCTGCTTATCAAAATATTTTATTTTAGGAGACCCCTCAAAAAAAGACCCTCCACATTAGACAGACGCCCAACAATACCCTTGGCCTTTTTTTTTGGTCTTTTCTGTATTTTTTTTCATTTTCAAATCAACTAAAACAATTTGATGCTTAAAATAAAAGACAGGAAATATTTCCCAGTCAGACTTTAGTCAAGAATATATATATTTTTTTGATCCTGGGGAAGGGCAGGGACGGGGGAGAGGTTGCTCAGTAGCACTCGGTGTTCCTGTCCACAGTAGGAGGGCCGCATGGTGAGGACACGGCACACAGCAGGGCGCGAACTCGCCTGACTAGCAGAGGGAGGAAAAGAAGACGGGGAGGAAAAATGTATGGGCTGGCTGATCCCGGCACCTGGGACTTAAAATTTACATAAAACTGTGCCATGTCCTCGCTCGGTGCTATCTGCCTGCCTGTCTCTGCTCTGGGAAGGGACTGGTCAGTGTGGTTGGGAGAAGGCTGAGGTTCAGCGTCATCTTCATTACTTGTGTGTGGCTTCTTTTCCAGCTGAGAAACTTTTTTTTTCTTTTTTAATTTTTAAAAAGAATCACAGCCAAAATAAGACATTAACTGCAAAATCCAAAATGGCTGCGCTTACCCTATTTATAAAAACACATGAGTCTTTGCCTCTGGTAGGGGAGCCGAGCCCGCAGGGCCCATTACACTTTCCCGGGAATCTTGGCCCGCTTGCGAGCAATGGCGTCCTCCACGGCTTTGAGCTGTTTTAGGAGCTCCTCCCGCCTTGACAGCGTGCTGGCCTTCCCTGATTTGGTGCCTGTGGAGGCAGTGGTACCGGCATCTGAGACTTTACCAGGCACACTTGTGACCTTGCTGGAGCTCTTGGACTGTGGTGACAGTTGACGCTTCCTGTGAGGGTGAGGGAGGTTGTTAGAGATGTCCGAGTGCTGTCCCTCTCCGCCAAGAGCTTCCTGCCAGCTGGGGCACACGAGGCCCAGGCTGGGGCCTGGACCCTGTAAGCTGTACCTGCCAGGCAGAAGGCATCCTTTCCCCAGTGAATGGAGGTCCCTCCCATGGTAGAGCAGCATCCAGGGTCCAGCCCAGCACCCTGCTAACTTGTCCCTTCTGCTTCTGGTCCTTGTATGTGACCTCCCTCTGTGGTGAGGTGAAAGCCCACACCTCTGACTTAGGAAGACCCCTGAGGCCGTGGGGCTCAGGTGTGTGTGTGGGGTTGTACAGCTCTCTGAGTCCTGTGCCTGCCTTTGCCCTCCCCATATTGCATCCCTCATCCAACCCTTGCCCCCGAATTGCATGGTGCAGGTGCAGAGGGACTAAGGGCCAACTTCTTGAGAAAAGAAAACTACTCTCCTACTTCCTGTGCCTGAAATGGAAGGTACAAAAGAGCTGCAATCATTGCCTCCCAACCTCCCCCCCACCTCAGACTATGAGCTGAGGCCATTCCTCACTCCAGGGCCAGTGGTGGGGTAGAGTGAGACGTGTGGAGCTGCCTTCTTGCCTCCAGATCTAAGACATTCCTCAGCTGCTTCTGGGTCTGTCGGTCCTTCCTGAGGCAAAGGAGCCCATATGGTGTGGCCATGGCACAGGCGGGCACTCACCTGTCTGGCAGGGCCAAGGGAGCCTTGGAATTCTGGCCCCTCTGCCGCTCTGGCTTGGGGGAGCCGAGTCTCCCCCCTGACTTCCGGTCCCGAGAACCTGAGACAACAACATAAGGCCAGGGTCCCAGTTATACATGGAGCTGGCAGCAAAGAGGGCTGGTGCAGCTTTACTGCATGCTAGTGACCCCGTTCCAAAGAGCTGTTACAGCTCAGCACAGCTTCCTCCTTTTTACAGGAAGAGGAAGAAGGGCAGAGCTGGTGAGAAAGGAGGAAGGGGAGGCACTGATCATCACAGAGTGAGGGCCCAGGAGACCCCAAAAGTGGAGTCCAATTTGGGTTCCAGGTTTCCTGAGTCAGTATCTGAACAGACCACTGAGCAGTCAGACTGTTTTCACGTAACACCGTGACCCTGCCCACCCTTTGCATCCTCACAGCCTAGGGTAGAGTTTTCCAGAGCCCATGTGTTTTGTGCTATCACAAGAGATGAGAATCCAGCTGTTGTCTGTCAGCCAGGTATTAGAAATTTGTATTAAAAACCCACAAAAACCCAAAGCCCTCCAATATAGTAGCTTATCACTGTTAATTAAAAATAAATATTAATATTTCTTAGTTTTAACTCCTAGTATTGTAAATGTTGATAATTCACAAGGTCAGAGAAGTTCCTTGAGGTCCTCAATATTTTTAAGTAATGGATGATGATGTCCTGGTCCCTCTGCCCACCCGTCAGGCCCCTGCAGGGATAGAGCTCACCTCGGTCTGGGGATAAGTTGGCCCGCTTGGCTGGAGGGCTTTGCCTGTCCTTGTCTGAGGGCTCATATCGCTTCCTGCTTCCTTTATCAGCAGCCTGAAATGATGGGAGGGATCACAGTGAGGATGCAGGGTCTGAGCTATTGGCCACGAGGCGGAACAGTGAAAGGAACAGAATGGTGCTGTCCTCACACCCAGACCTGCTCTCTGCTCCCCTCTTCTGGGCTCCCTCTTCACCTATGCAGCCCTGAGTGAAGCAGGGCCCATGGTTTTGGGGCCTTTATTCTCTGTAGTGAATATGCCAGTAGAGATGCTGTGCTCCCTGTGGGGGCCACGAGCTGGGGACAGGACTCCAGCAAATTCAGTCTCTCGCCCCTTCAGTCCCACGGGGCCTTGTGGACATCAACTCACAGAAGTCAAGTTTGCTTTGTTTTCTGTCCCAGTGCTGCCTTGCGGGAACTGGCCAACCCAGGCACAGGAAGGAAGGCCAAGGGTACGTGTTCTCAGGGACAGGGAGAGCACCCACCACAGGGATGCTCTAGTGTCCCAGAAAGTGCTATAGCACCATGTGCCCATGAGCCCCTCCATTTCCCATAGAGCTGTCCATCAAGGCAGGTGGATGAGCAGGGGTGATATCTGGCCAGTAAGTTTAAACGGCCATTTGCTGTCCCCGCTCGGTCTCAATCCCAGGATGACCCTGAGGCACATGGTTCCCTGAAGCTCTCACCAGTGTGCCCACAGCCTCACCTTGTTCAGCAATGTCAACTTGATCTCCTTGTGTGCCACAAATGTACCCTGCTGGGGCTGCCCGGGGGGTGCCTGCTGGGGGGTTGTGGGTTGCTGGGAGGATTTACTGCCTGCGGAAGATTTTGAGGATTTGGGTGGCAGTGTGGATGAATCCCTTTTCCGCTTATCCTCTTTAACGCCATCTTCTTTTTTAGATTTTCCTGCCAACAAGAAATGCTCGGTCATGGTCACTGACACCACATAGTGGTTTCCCGAGTGCCACTTGGTGGAAGGGTGCATTATCAAGCAGGCAGGTGTGCTCAGGGACAAACTGAGAGGTCACCATGTTCTTGTCTGACCAGCTGCATGCAGTGCTGAGCGAGGCTATGTGCACCTTCCACGAAGGGCCTGCCTCTCCTCTGGAGTCACAACACCCAGGACACAAGGAGCCCCCATACCTTTCTCCTTCTTGGTCTGGGCTGGGGTGGGGGACCGTGAGCTGGCTGAGGACACAGGACTGGCCAGGTCTGCGTACATGTCGTCCGAGTCTACACTGTGCACCGAGCTGCTGCTCGACGTGGCACTGGACACTGAGGAGACGCTGCTCACGCTCAGGGACCTAGATGCATACAAACCCATTTGCGCCTGCGTGGCCCTAAAGGTGGGTTGACTGGCCGGGGGGGAGAGTTGTATGCCTACTTTTCCTAATTCCCAGTTTTAAGGAACACAGTGTACCCACCAAACCTGAAATTTCAGAGGTGACTCTCAGTAGTTTTAAAGTGCCACTTATATAGAGACACTCACGCTGATTGCTGGACAAGGACATATGACTAAGTGTGACCAAAGAGTTAGTGATGAAAGAACTGAGAGTCCCAGTTAATGATGTACAACAAAGGGAGAGCTTCAACCTGCAGTGACACCAGATGCTAGATGGGAGACCGATTTAACCCATAGCATGTCTCAGGAAAGCATGACAATGACAGCCAATCTCACGGGTCCTTGGTTCTGCCACAGCTCACGCTGTGCAAGGACTTGAAATGCACAAAGCTGCTACATCAGTGCCTGCTGAGTACTATCTCTTTAGCTCTGAGAAAACACCAATCACTGTTTCCTAAGGTTGTCAGATGCTGGAACAGGGGAGGGGGAAAGAGAGCCCCAGATTTTTTTTAAAGGTTAGGTCTTTAAACCTGTTTAGAAAGATTTGGGAAAATCTTTTATAAACCACCTGCTGCCTAGAAATAAAAGAGGAAGTTTGACTTAAGGAATCTAAGAACTGATTCAATACTGTCTTCTTTTAAATACCTACATAGAATTCTTTTCTGCTATTTTCTCAGATTTTTAAAAACTGCCTCTCCCCAGCTGCCTCAGGCACAACAGGCCAGGGCAGGAACCACCCCTCTGTACAAAAACGAGCATGAGGCCTCCAAGCCAGCCTCTCTCAAGCCCACTGAACTGGAAGCACCTTGGCTTCTTTAAGCCTGTCAGGTACTTATGGGGACAGAGGGCATCTCAGCCCCTCCGCATGCTTGGAGCCAATGGACCAGGTTCCCTACTACGTAAGCGTAAGTCTGTTTTCTTCTCTTCGTCCAGGTGGAGCCAGCCAGCCACGCTAACCCTGAACAGCACTGAGTGATGGCTACAGCTGTTAGCCATAGGCTGTTGGAGGGAGAAGGAATGCCCACACTGAGGTAACCTCTTCCAAGGCTCCTGGGTCCTGACTGGGAGGCAGGAGCAAGGGCAGAAGCTGATGGGGACTGGGGCCAGAGAGATGCTGAAAATGACCTGGATCTGGAACTAGAACCGCTGTAGCTGCTGCCGCTGCCACTGCCACTGATGGTCCGCCTGCAACACAACCAAAAGTACTGCCACTCACATCTCTGCAGAATTGACAAAGGGCAGACAGTCTCTCCTCAAAACCAGGGCTAATCACTGGCCCGAGACAGATGTTTAACCAGTAAATTACCACAGACTTGGAAATGGGTAGGGCTCTATTTTAAGTGTTTTTTCTCAAAAAAAACCCCCAAAACCAAAAAAACCTCTCTTCAGCGCTGCCCCCCCTTCCAGGGAAGATTCTGGGTGTTAAGCGAGCGCCTGGATTGTTTTGCCCAGAAGTGCCCCCACCACTTCAGCACCAAAGAAACAGAAATCCCCATGAGGCTCCCTGAGAGTGGTGTGCTCACCTCCTGGGGGGGGTCCTGGCTTGGCGCTCCCTCCTCCTGGCTTCACGAGGGTCTCCTGGCTTGGCAGGCTCAAGGGTGGGGGCAGTGGTCTTGGGGGCCTGTGGTGGGGCTGGAGGTGGGGCTGGCTTCTTCATCACCTTCTCTCTGTGTCATGAGATGGAAAGAGGTCAGACCTGCTAGAGGGGCCTCAGGGTGTAACCTCAGGGCATCACCGGAAGGCCAGGTGGGCTGTTGATGCCGTATATCTCACCAGGCTCTTGGAATGTTTCGGAAGCTACAGAGTACCAGCCCTACTTCCCCTCACAGGCAGGAGCTGGAGGTGCATTGGCAGCAAGAAGATGGCTCATCTGAGGGCTCTCAAGAATAGCCAAGAGCTGGCACCATGCTCTCCCAGACCTGCCCTGCATGTGGGGGTGGCCCCTCGAGGGTGCTTGGGGCACGCTTACATGTGGAAACCACACTGCAGTCAAGAAAACAGCCCCCAAAGCTTTTTTCTACTATCAGCATGGGAAAACATTCTGCCAGTTGTTTTAGTGGTGCTGAGTACTCCTGATTCAGATGGAGCACAGAGCATGCTCCAGAGACCTTGTCAACAAAGTGATGTCAGCAGGAAACAAAGTCTTAGTTAAAAGCAAGCTGCTCAGCAATGTCAGGGGTGAATCAAATCTGTGCCAAATCAAAATCCATGCTGATAAAATGCAGAAAAAAGTGAGCTGCTCAGGATTTCCTAAATGTTTTTGAGGCCTTTTAGCTCACTCCATTTAGGATAAAAATCTTGCAGTGTGTAGCTTTAACACGGGCCACACAGTAGGTGTGAGGCTATTTCCCCACTAAACAAGTAACTACAAGAACAAGTCAGGAAGCAGGGCCTGTGATGGCAAGGACAGGCCCCATGGCAGGCACACAGGCCCAGTCTGCTCACACAGAGGCTGCCTTGCCCCTTACATGGCAGGATTCATTTAACCAACCTCCCTGAAGTGCCTGGTGGAAATACTGCACGTCAGATGTTGTAGAAATTAGGTGTCTGTATGTTTCTAACTTCTCCCATTAGTCACACATTCCAGGAGCAGCAAAGAAGGTGAAGACGAGATGGAGTTTGGCAGCCTGCTCTTGACTATGCACTGCTGAGTGCACGGGGGGAACACCCTCCCACTTGCCTGCCTGGTAAGAGTGGAGTTGGTGACTTCACTGTGCTGCACTTACTTGGAACCCCAAGGAGCACAGCCATTACCATACTCCAAGCAGGGGTGCTGGAGCATAAGCACTGTATGTGGCCCCTAGGTCCACACGCCCACCTCTAGGGGTCCTATCTATAGTTCCCATGGGCTTGTCCACATATGTGACAAGAGGGAGGGAGAAAGCTGCATGCTGCCAGCCTAGCCTGACCACTGGGCACTTACCCTGCTTTCCCAGGAGGCAGAACTGGCTCCCCCTTGGTTCTGACAGGTCTGTGTGGGGAAGGCGTCGGTGACGGGGAGGGGGACGAGGAAAAGGACCGGGACCTAGGAGTAAAGAGAGGAGTGAGAAGGGAGCACCACAGCACCCTTGGCCAAGTCTGAGCACGCTGGGGACGCCGTCACAAATTCAGAGAAGGACATCATGAATTTCTACTTATTTGCCTCAGATTTAAAAATGGGTTTCAAAAGAAAAAATAAAAAAAAATAAAAAATAAAAATGTGTTTCAGACAGTTCTTGGTCATTTCATAACATACATCACGAGAGGGGAAAGGAGAGTGCTGAGGGGATGGCTGGTGACAACACTGGGGAGTCCTTCTGAGGCCCTGAGCCATGGGGCATGTGAGCTGTATGGACAGGATGGGAAGGGCACAGGCTCTGCTGTGTGCGTACGAAACCCCAACGAGGAAACACGCAGTCTGACCGGGCCATGGCAGTACGGGAGAAACAGAAGGCCAAGAAGGGCAGCCGAGACCCAGGTGGCTGGAAGGTGGGGGTGGTGAGGGTGGATCCAAGAGTGGCCAGCAGCACAGGCCCACGAACAAACGTGGCAGTGCTCTGAAGCAGAGATTGGTCTGGCCCAGGGAGTGTTCCAGCTAAAGGAAATTGTGATGAGCTCATTTGGACAAAAGTTGCAGGGGTCAGAGGATGGGAAAGGGTTGCTGGGCTGGGTGGAGTTACAGGAGGCATGGCTTGGCCAGGCTGCTGCCTGTACCATCCCAGGGTTCACATGACATCACAAAGGAGGCAGCCCTCTGAAGGGTTTATGGGTTTGCTGTATTTTTCCCCTAGAAACTGTTGTGTAAGATTTTCGACACTTTCAGCGAAGCAACACCAACAGCTAAGCGAAGATCAGGCTGCTACAGTCATACATGCTGCAGTGTATAAAGACAGAGCCACACAGGAAAAATGCCCATTCCTCCTCCGTCCTCACACTTGCTGCCCTTGGCTGGGAGACAGGAAGGAATGCCAGGCTCACTTCCAAGGAGCTTAACATTCTGCAGCCCCAAATCACCACCTGGGGGTCACCCCCTCAGAGCAACCTCCTCCCTGGTTGCCATTCCTCAGAAGGCTGCTGCAGAGCCAGTGCCCACCCGGGGTGCTACAGGTGGCACTCACGTTCTGAGGGACCACATGGGCCTGCCCAGGAGCCAGTGGTGGCATGGAGCCAGGGAAGAGGTCTGCTGAGGGACAGACATTGGAATAGAGTCCCAGCCAGACATCAGTAGAGTATAAACAGAAGCCAAGGGGAAGGCTAAGTGGTAAAGAAAGTGCACTTAATTTTGTGGAAATGGCTAATTATGTCCAAACTGAAAATATCCTGAAACTGGTTCAGGACACAGGGCGCGTCCTGAGTGGAGTCTCTTTAGAACTGGATGAGGAGGCCGAGCATCCTCCTTGGGGCCCACCTCCTGCAAGGGCAGCTGGGTTCCCACTGACTTTCTCCTGCTTGCTGCTGAGCCCCCGCCCTTCTGTGCCTAATTCAGCGGAGGAGCCTGGCAGGCACACCAGGCTGATGATGGTTCTTTCTCCTGCTGTGTGTAGTTTGGGCCTTGTCATAGCTGTTCCAGTCCTGTCCCTGACCTTAGAGACTCAATGCCATGGGGCCTCCTCAATCTCTCCCAGTGTCCTCTGCATACACAGAGGAAAAACGAGGTAATCACATGTTGTGACTTCTAAAATTTCTCAGTTTCCCAGCTGGGTCTCAGGCTTCCTCCCACAGTTCACCAGCCTTGTTTCTTAAATGAAGTCACCCAAGGTTTCTCCCATTGTAGATGCTCTGATCGGTATCTTTTCTGTCTTTCCACTCATCTCCTACACACAGCAGCCCATGGCTGCCCCGTGACCAGCAGTTGTTCTATAACCCCTGACTACTGCTTCAACTTCCGGCAGGAAAACTGTGAGGCCCCAGGGCCCACAGCTGACTCTCCACATACTTGGTGAGACTATTCTGGAAACAACAGTACCTGGAAGAATACGTAGGCAACTTGGGATGACTTGGGCCACACCCAGAGGTGCCCAAGTTCACTGTACCTGATGAGTTCTGGGGACATACCTGGACCGGCTGCCTGAGAAGGAGCTGTGTCTGGAAGACCGGCTAGAGTAGGAGCTGTAGGATGAGGACCGGGACCGAGACCGGGAAGAACCAGAGCCAGAGTAGGACGAGGACCGTGAAGACGACCTAGAGCATCCAAGGGGGAGAGAAGAGAGGCCAGGTCTTCCTCCTCCCCTGCCCTGCCCACTGGTGCCAGGCCTGCTGTCCTCAGATGCAGGCCCAGATGACATGGCTACACCCATTCCCAAATACACCCCCCCACACACAGAGATACACACACAGATGTACCCCCTTATACTCACAGACATACCCACCCAAATACATACCTCCTTCACACAGACACATAAAGATATAGCCCCCACACTCACACAGACACAGACAGACACACCACAGATATATACCCCTCCACGCTCACACACACACACCTGCCCTCCGGACACCTTTGTGGCTATGCTGCAGTCCCATTGCCCTTTTGGTGGGAATGGTGTTTAGAGACCTGGATGCTGGGCATCTCACTGTTCCTGTGACACAGCTCCCAGGCCTTCAGCGTACAGAGGAAGGACATGTGTGCCTGTGTGTGCAGGCGTCTGTGCACACATGTGTATTTCTTTATTTGTCCATCTGTGCATATAGTCTCCCCTGGACTCCCCCCTTCCGATCTGTAATGCCTGTCTCTGGCAGGGAGAGATCCAGCTCTCACCACCCACAACTTCCTCACCTGTTTCCCTAGAGCTAGTGTACACACAGGTTTCAGAGCTGCTAACCCTGACTCCCAGGAGAAACAGACGGACTGACTAGATAGGACTCATGCTGTTACACTGGGTTTTCCACTCTGTCTCTCTCCGAGTGACCCGGACACGTGTTCTCCTCGCACAACACCCCCCTCCCCGGTTCACTGGCCAGGTTTGTGTTGCACTCTGAGTCGCCTGCATCCTGGCTGATCTCAACATGTGATGCTGTAACAAACAACCTTCTAAGCGCCAGTCTAGTTTGCTGCTGACGCTCTAGTAGCCAGTTACTCAGTAAGTTGAGACCAACAAACGCCTGCATAGTCCTGCTGACTTTTCCCCAGGCCATGACAGCATATCGCTCCTGTGGTGTTTATGAATCAGCCATTCACACCAGCCTGCCTCCTTACCTGGAGGAATTGGAGGCAGAGGCTGATGAGGCTGATGTTTTTCGACGCCTTCGTGCACGGCTGGGGGAGACTGATACCCCAAGTTTCTTCTTGGGAGACTTGGACCGGCGCCAAGGGTCTTTCCACTCATCTGCTCGCTTCACCTGTGGCCCAGTGGAGGCTGCCTCCTTCTTTGGTGGCTCAGCTTGACGGCTAAAAACACAGAGAGGTTAGCAATTCTCGGGCCACCTTCCATTTGATAGTATGGCTATTTTGTGAAAGAAACTGAGAGGTGAGATTATGACTTAATTGGTTTGAGAAATGCCTGAAAATAAAAATAAAGGGTCATCCATAAGAGGTAGCAGACATTCCACTTCCAACCATACTTATCTTGAACAAGCACAGCTCTCTCCATAAATGGTTTCTGCTCACATGTGTCTTTTTCAGGGGAACATCCATCTTTCTCCTTCATACCTAACCATACTGGTGTTTCCTTTTTGGAGTATAATTATTGAATTCCTAGCTTCCCCACTACACTGTAAGCTCTGGGAAGGACAGGGATGGAGACAGCCTTATCTAACACAAATTCTCTAGGGCTGGTACACAGTGGTTACGCAATACTTATGAAATTAAAGGGTAATAAAGTATTTTTTGTTTTCAAATGCATTTGAAATTTTGTGAGTTACCAAACCCAAGTCTTAAAACACTGATTTAATCTACCCAGAGAATATCCTCATTAAAACCCCAGAGAGAGAAGAGATGAGGAAGTGGCCCAGAGAAAGTCACAGGTGCTCCTAAACAATAGCCATTAACTACAAGTGTCCAGACTGAGGGCTGGTGGGTCAGTGAGAGGAGAATCTGCTGGGCTCAATGGCAATTTCTCCCAATTCCTGGCCAAACTATGTAAATACTGATTTCAGGTGGGCAGATGAGACCAACTGGAAATGAATCAAAGCATAAACGTGAAAGCCACAGCCTACACTAGAGAAACTGGGAGTGGAGGGAGGCGGTGTTCACTAGTCCTGACGGGGAGACCACCCACCACTGTCCAGGAGCTCAGGGAGGAGAGAAAGCGGGAGCGGGAGGCCCAGCAGCCCTTGGGAAGAAGCTGGGCACCAAACCAGAAACACCTACACATCCCTACTTAAACATGAGCCAACACAGTCCCAGGACTATTAACAGCAGTTTAATACAAAGGTATCTGCTGGCGCTATGATTTTTTTTTAAAAAAACTAATTAAAAAATCATTAAGTTCACCCTGGCCGGTGTGGTACAATGGTTAGAGCACTGGCCCGTACAGTTGCGTTTGCTCCCTGCCCCAGGTCGGAGCATGTGCGGGAGGCAACCAGTTGCTGTGGTTCTCTCACAGAGATGTTTCTCTCTCTCTCTTTTCCCTCTCCTTCCCTTCCACTCTCTATGAAAAAGCAATGGAAAAAATATCCCCAGGTGAGGATTAACAAAACAAAACACAAACAAACAAAAAATTATAAGTTCATTTAAAATTTTTAGAAAATACACAAAGTAAAGACTAGGAAATAAAATCCTGCTCTCTCACTCTCCAGGGACAGCCAACATTTAGCATCTCTGTATTTCCTCTCCACCTTTCTCTTTTTCTCATGATGCTCACTCACACATGTGCCTACACTCACTCTAAACACAGCTGGGACCTGCCTGTGACTGCTCGGCCGGAAGCCGGAGCATCTCTTCCCATGTCATCTATCTATGGAGATATGGTCTTTCTTGACTGTGTGATAATTCACTATCAGGTGCTATATAATCTGAACATTTCTACACTGTTAGATGTTTTTTAACTTTTAAAAAACACAAATAACATTAAAATGACCCTTTATATACAAATCTTATTAACATCTTATCTTTTAAGGTCAAATTCCTAAGAAGTGAAACCAGTGGGTCAAGAAAATGAGCATTTTACAGGTTTGTGGTAAACTGTCAAACACTGTCCCCTAAAGCGAAAAACCAACTTATAATAACCCCACTGCTGTGAAGTACCACCCATTTTACCTGACTCTCAACAATGCAATGCTGGGTTCCTGTGTTACCAGTGAAACACCATAAGCACCACCAGATAAAAATAAACCCCAAATCCTGGCAACTGTGGGGGTCTCCAGGTCTAGGTGGTTCATACTAAATGCTATTCTTGCTAAATGTTAACTGGAACCCAACAACCGCACACACAGAAATGGGCTCCTATTTGTTCCCGGCCGCATCTCCAATGGCTGGAGGGCTCTGTCTTCTATGCTTCCTGGCACCTGTGAGTTCTGGTCATCTGCCTTGTTCTTGGCCAATTTTCCAGTAAGCTCCTCATTTATGAAGAACTGGAACCCTTTCCCAGGCTATTTGCTTTTTAAGATGATGGGTGGTGGTGACTGACATAAAGGGCCTAACATTTTAACTGTCAAAGCAATTCCTTTTCCTTCTCTTGGGTAGCTTCTTTTAGGCTTACAGAGACCTGTGTTCCAAGTCATATTCACTTGTATTTTTCTTCTAGTTGACCTAGAGTTTCTTTCAACTATTCATTCCTGAAGCACTGGCTAACCAGCTTCTTTTCCAAATGATATGTAATGTGATGCCATCTTTGATGTATATAAATACTTTTTTTTTTTTTTTAAATATATCTTTATTGATTTCAGAGAGAGGAAAGGAGAGGGAGAGAGAGAGAGATAAGAAACATGAATGATGAGAGCATCATTGATCAGCTGCAGCCCACAACCAGGGCATGTGCCCTGACCAGGAATCGAACCCTGATCGCCTGGATCCTAGGTCGACGCTTAACCACTGAGCCACGCCTGGCCGGGCTGATGTATATAAATTCTTATTCTGAGGGGGGAGTGCTCATGAGCTGAGCTCTCCCATTAATCTATCTACTCTCATTCTAGAATCGTATCTGTAGATAGATCCACAATATACAGATGGTCCCCAACTTATAATGGTTTGACTCTGATTTTTCAACTTCATGGAGGCGTTAAATACATATTCAGTAGAAACTATACTTCTAATTTTGATCTTTTCCCAGGCTAGTGATATTTGGTATGTTCCTTTC
Organism: Miniopterus schreibersii; assembly: GCF_964146895.1. NCBI lineage: Eukaryota > Metazoa > Chordata > Mammalia > Chiroptera > Miniopteridae > Miniopterus > Miniopterus schreibersii. The sequence goes on along the minus strand of NC_138121.1, from coordinate 28,828,641 downwards.
TTGCAATGCTGGGCAGCAGCAGGTCCTAGTCAGCCACACAATGGTGAGGGTCAACAACCAGTAATATATAGCGTATTCATTTTGTTACATAATTCTGCCCAACTGTAGGCTAATGTGAATGTTCTGAGCATGTTTAAGGCAAGCTGGGCTATGCTATAATATTTGGTAGGTTAGGCATATTTTAAAATTTTATTTTCTAATCCTCACCCAAGGATATTTTTTTCCCACTGCTTTTCAGAGAGAGTGGAAGGGAGAGAGAGTGGGAGGGAGGGAAACACTGATGTGAGAGAAACACATCAATTGGTTGCTTCCCACATGCGCCCCTCTCGGGGCCCAGGGATGAGCCTGTGACCAAGGTACATTGTGCCCAAAATCAAACCCGGGACCCTTTAGTCTGCAGGACGATGCTCTAACCACTGAGCAGAACCGACCAAGGCAGGTTAGGCATATTAAATGCAACTTTGACTTACGATATTTTCAATGTATGATGGGTTTATTTGGGATGTAACCCCATTTTAAGTTTAGAAGCATACTTTTACTTTTCAAAGACTTCTTGATATGTCCTGCCTATGTTTATCTACAGAAGATCTTTAGCAACAGTCAGACCCTGCTCCCCCATTCCCACTGGGCTTTGGGCTAGAATGTTATTAAACTTATTAATAGCATCTTGCTATTTATTCATGCCTTCTTTAACAGGTGTCAGCAAGGATAACAATTTTCTTCATAAAAGGTCCTGCCTTTTGGGGGTAGATTTTTAGTTATTATTATGAATTCTCCACCACCAGAATCTCAGCATCTTGGCTTATATTTGGCCTTGCTCTAACCAGCATCTAGTTATATTATATCAAAACATATAAAAACCATTACCTGTGGATATTTTCAAAACTGTTTAATCAATCAATCCACCAACTAGCAAGTTCCATGCCTACTATTTGCCAAGAGTTTCACATCAGGAGCAACACCCAACATTTAAAAACTGCCCTAAGGACACACTAAATTGAGGCATAAAATCCCTGGTAGCTTGGCCCAAACCCTGAGAGCTATTACCACATAAGCTCATAAGCGTGTCTACCTGGAAAAGTAATCCAGGAAGGAAGCGAAACTTGTCTGACGATTCCAGCCTGTGACAGGCCATCTGGGAGCTGCTTTCACCTTTATACTTCCTGTGTTATTCTCATTCTAAAAATGCAACAGGGAATGGAACACCTTGGTCACTAGGTTTTCATTAGTCATCAACGTGGCCTAGCTCTGTCAACTTGCAGTCCTTCTACGACAGGGAGAGAGGAACAGTTGGAAATTAAGGGGATGATTCATGACACAGCCATGACAGTACTGAAAGTTCTTTGTTAGGGATGAGGAAGGCGAAAGAATGCTAAACCCTGCCCCATCACAGCATGGAAAAGAAAACCACTTGAGGTCACAGAGAGGTGGCAAACACAGGCCTCCATAATCATTCAGAGGCAATGTTCCCTTACCAGGAAGAATCTTTCATTCACTCTAGAGATAAGACTATGGGTTTCAAATGGAGCTGGCTCATTTAACAGTGCCAGAACAAGGCCTGGAGGTGTCCCTAAAGTCTCATTTTCTGGGCGGGTGCCATGGATGGGCCTGAACACTCACATCACACCCAGAGCGAGCCCTACACGGATGGAGCATAGAGCTGGCACCACTTTCCCACTGAAAATATGTTAATAATATAGGTGGTACTTGGATATAGAAAATTATGCAGTTGGAACACAATGTGAAGTTCAGGGATCACTGTGTTAGGGAGTCATTCTGTAGACCATCACAGTCAAATATTAATGAGCTGAGTCTCTCCCCAGACTTGGGGACCCAAAGCAGGAAGCAATGCTTTGACACTTGGATGCAAAACTTGTATCACCTATTTTAATGGTGTTTTGAAAAGAATGACTGGATTGATCAATAAAAAGTCCATTAAAAATTCCATTTGGGAAAAATGTTCATATTATATTGAGGAAGGGCAGAGGGCAGAGGCAAAATCAGGTATGCTCCTGAACTCTCACACACTGGGAATGTGCCCAAGATGTGACAGCAGCAGCCATCTACCTCCAGGACATCTTTTCTCCTTTTCTTTTTATTCTCCAGAAAGTTTCTCAAATCATCATGGTTTACATTACAGAAAACACCTCAAATGCTATTTAATTTTTCTTCCATTTCCGCAAAGAAAATCTTTTAATACTCTTGACCAGTACAAACTCTCAGGACTTCATGAGTAATTGGTTTTAGTGACATGTTCTCATCTATTACAGGACCCTCAAAGGGGAAGGAAAGTGCACCTCCGCTGACCGAAAGCACTGGAATGTGAAGTAGCTCATAAAGAGCACAATGCCATGGATGTCAGTCGTCAATGGTCCCTAAACGAAACAGCATCAGGGCCTGCAAATTAAACACAATCCAGTAAGGGAACAATAACTAGAGAGCAGGGCTTAGGCTGATATGCCCTGGAAATCCTGGTGAGGCTGGCACCCCTGACCATGGAGCCCCTGACCCAGGTCCCAGGTGGCCAGACAGGTTTGCTCAGGCTGAGGGGTCATTCTGGTACCTCAAGCCAATGGCAGAGAATTGGGGCTGCTTCTGCTTTCAGAGAGAGCTCAAGACACCGGAAGCCGAAGCCCTTCTCTCACTGAATGACAATAACCCAGAGGAGAGCCTGGAAAACCAGAGACAAACTACTCCCAAAGGGAAAACAGGTTTGCCATGCCACCTATCAAAGCCGAAGATGTGGAAGGGAAGAAACCCCAGCTGAACGAAAACAGCTGGCGAGGTAGGACCTCAGTCAGGAATACTGACATCAAGAGCTGGCATAATAGATTTGGAATTTGCCTGAATACTTCTAAACAGAGAGAGGGTAAAAAATCCTTCAGTAATCTCTGATGGAGGAAGTGGCCTTACCCAGGCACAGATACGACACAATCTTATCTCCCAGGCACCTGATCCTTTGTTCAAGGCCATGGAGAGAGACTTCAAGGAGCAGAGGTCAGGTGATCTAGGACTCAAACAAAATGTCACAACAAGATACAACAAAGGGGCCTTGAGTCAACTCAGGAGGAGCTCACATCTTACATCAGCAACAGAGGTTTTAGTGGCAATGATGCAAGGTCGCCATAGCGAGCGTGTCTGGAAACTCCAACCTGGGCAGCTGCCAGGTTTGGGGTCAAAGGTAAAAAGAAAAAAAAGATAAAAAGTATGAAGGTTCTTTTTTAACATCAAAAGGGATAAACATCTAATAAAGATACAAAAAAAGGGAATATGAAGCACATGGATTTTCTCTCAGCTGAATTCACACTCATGTTTGGAGAAGTTCAGAACACTTTTCATAGCAGCTCCTCTGCTGCTATTTCACCTGGGAACCTTTGTGGAGCATTACATCACCTCCCTTAACAATGAGCAGGACTGCCCAAAGAGGTCAGTGTTTGGGGCTGCCATTCCCCTTTCCTGGACTACCCTGGTGGCCCCTCCTGCCTGGCCTCCAAGTGCACACCGCCTCTGAATACCTTCCTGTCCCATGCCATACCAGGCAGGAGGCTCCCATTCCCAGTTCACTGGGGTGGACGCCTGCCAGGAGAAGAAACTCCGAGCCCCAATCTCTCCCTCCCTCTGGAATGCCCACCTTGCGTGAAGTCCTGTGCATTCCCCACTCAGGCCTATCATTACTTTTTATGATCCACCCAGCTGGCTGTAACCCCTCCTCCAACTTCCACCATGCTGCGTGGCCCTCTTAGGAACTTACACACAAGTAAGAATGTGATCTAACTTGTATATACTATTCCCATTTCTCAACTCTGCGTCCCTCACAGGACTGAGGAGAAGGCCTGCAGCACATGCCAATACATGCTGAATCAACAAGACCCAGAGCAAATCCCAGAACCCTGATTGGGTGGCCCTGATAGAGTAGGGCTTTCCAAGGTGACAGTCCTTCTAAGGGAGGCTTGTGAAGGTGGGGGCAGGACAGATAGGGTTTCCCCAGTGAGGGGGGAAAGATCCATCACGTCAATTCTCAGATTCTGAAAACATATTTAAACTTAATCACAAGCAGGTAAACCTGAGAGAACTGTAACTACTAACAACTTACATTTTAAGTTCTGGGTGAACAGAAAAAAAAATCTGTACTATTTCAAGTGGTGGGCAGGTATCATTAGGATTTCCTGTTTCCATGGCGAGTACTTATCATTAGAATACATTTTCTGAATTTCCAAGACCATGAACACTGGCTTAGGTTCTTCATGTCATTTCTTCACTTAAAGAAGGTATATTTTTTCTCAAAAGTCCTGGGCACAAGAATTTTTTCCAAGCTAAGCAATTAAGCCCTGCCCAGGACAGATCAGGATGAGAAAGGTAAAACAGGCTTATTAAATTCTCAGGGGAGTGTCTTTTGTGCTAACAGAAAGATCAGTGACTGTTTTAAAGTTGAGCCTAAGTGCTGAGGATCTTCCTTTTTAAGAAACATCCATTTGTTGTTCCAAATTTTTATTTTATTTTTATTTTTAAAGAATAGTTTGTTGAATTTTGGAGATACAGGAAGGGTGAGGGAGAGAGAAAAACACTGATGTGAGAGCCCAACATTGATAGGCTGCCTCCTGCACGCCCCCACTGGGGATTGAGTCCACAACCCAAGCATGAAGGGGAATCGAACAGGCAACCTCCTGGTGCACATGATGCTGCTCAACCAACTTAGCCACACCGGCCAGGGCAGTGCTGAGGATCTTGAGCAGTTTGACCACCTGGCTCATCAGAGAACATTAAATATAATGACAGCCGGGAGTGGAGTGGGAGGTCGGGTGACCTGCCCATCGCAGGGCCTCAGAACAGTGCCATCCTGCTTCCAAGGGTTACGCACATCCTGTGTAGCTGCTGACGGCAGTCCAGGTGTGGTCGTCTGACACATTCAGGATCAGCAAATGCATCTGATACCACCAGGCAGGCCTAGGTACACTCAATCCCAACTCATAATGTTCAAATTCAGTAAATCAATGAATTTCACCATATTAGATGTGCATATCAATGGAATGGCACTGAAAGGTGATGATAAACCACTCACTGCTGGAGACAAAGTAGAGAGGAAACCTAGAGGACCAGCACCATGCTGGGCATGGCCAGGGGAGAAGCTGCTGGGCCCAAGAAAACAGGGAGGGAAAAGTCACCATAAGCTGAGGGAAACCCAACATATACACACACACACACTTTTTTTTTTTCTCAAAAAAAACAGCACAGTCTCACCGACCAGTCAAAGCAGACCTGAGTAACCATCACCCTTCTCTCTAGGGCAGCAGCAGAAACACACAGGGCAGGGATTCATGTTTAACTGCTATCACCCTCCCTAACCTCAGCTATTCCCTGACCCGGAGGGCGACCCTAGAATAGTGGTTCTGAGCCTTTGTGGGGGAGTTACAAATTCCTTTGAAGGAGGATATACATGTTCCCCAACCCACCCTAAGACCCCTAGTGTGCCTCAAACTGGAAACCTGCAGGTTAGCACGCTAACACCAGGGCAACTGCGAGGGTGAATTGACAGCCCACCAAACACCTGCACTGACAGGCCGTGCATAGGACGCTGGCAGCCAGAGACGACCAGAAACCCATCTGGGAAACAACCAGGCTTCAGTGAGTGTGAAAAAGGGGCAGGAAGAGGTGCTCTCTTATGAGGATTAAGCAAATCTCCTAGGAAATGAGGAGCCTGCCATTTCAACCCCAAGGGGCATCAAACCTCAAATGCATATCTGAATGTTTAGTAACTAGCTTTAAGGATGACAGGCAGTCTGAGAAATTCCTCTGGGAAGGTCCCAGTTACTATTTATATCTAGAGTGAAATTAATTTGCCTATGCCAAAGAACATCCTGGTTTCCTGCCTCAGCTCCACATGGAAAGCACAGCTACTGGCTTGGCTATAAAGAGAAGACTGAGGTTTCACAAAAAAATTTCCCCCTATCTACATAAATACATTCTATAGAACTGCATAAAGGTTATTGTTAAAAGGTTCTGCTCTATCTAAAAGTAGCACCACTATCAGAGTGGGCGGAAGTTCTTAAAAGACATACATACTGGGTGAAGACCGATGCAATCACTAAATACTGTGACACCGCATTCTAGCCTAGTTTTGGGAATTGTGACACCCTATCACCATGTTTTCATCTCCTCCCCTTTCTAATGGTACAATGTGGATTTTGGGTGAATGTAGGTACAAAGTATTAATGGATTTCAATCCATTTTGAATTTAAAAAATCTGAAGCTTGGAATCAGGTTTTTAAAAAAGTTTTTTCAACTATAGTTGACATTTTCCCTATGAAGATACACAATCAACAGATATTTGAAAAAAACACTCTACATCACTAATCATCATAGAAATGCAAATCAAAATCACAATGAGGTATCTCCTCACACCTGTCAGAATGGCTATTACCCTAAACAAACAAACCAACCCTAACAAACAAAATGCCCAAACAAACCCAAGAAACAAGGGTTGGTGAGGCTGTAGAGAATGGAGAACCCTGCACTGCTGGTGAGAATGTAAACCGGTGCAGCCGCTATGTAAAACAGTATGTAGAGTCCTCAAGAAATTAAAAAATTAAAAATAAAACTACCATGTGACCCAGCCATCCAGTTCCATTTCTGGGTATACACCCAAAGGAAATGAAATCACTCGAAAGGTATATGCACTCCCATGTCCACTATAGCATTAGTCACAATAGCAAGGCATGGAAACCACTGGAGTGTCCATCAACAGACGAATGGATAAAAAAAAAAGTGGTATCTATATATTCAGTGGAATATTATTGGCCATGAAAAAGGACATCCTGCCATTTTCGACAACATGAATGGACCTTGAGGGCATTATGCTAAGTGAAATAAGCCAGGAAAAGACTCAATGTTCTCACTATATATTCTCATGTTGGAATCTAAAAACTCATAGAAACAGAGTAGAATGGTGGCTGCCATGTGCTAGGGGGTGGAGGAAATGAGATGTTAGTCAAGTGGTACAAATTTTCAGTTATAAAGTTAGTTCTGGGATCTAGCATATAGCATGGTGACTAGAGTTAACAATACTGTATTGTGTACATAAGTTGCAAAGAGAGTAGACCTTAAATCTTATCACCACACACAAAAAAGGTAATTATGTGAGGTGAAGCTGGTGTTAACTAATCCTAATGTGGTAATCATTCACAACACAAATGTATCAAATTATCACATTATACACCTTAAAATTACATATGTCGCCTGGCTGGGCGTGGTTCAGCGGTTGAGCATCGACCTAGGATCCAGGCGACAGCGGTTCGATTCCTGGTCAGGGCACATGCCCGGGGTTGAGGGCTTCATCCCCAGTCGGGGGTGTGCAGGAGGCAGCCGATCAATGACTCTCTCATCATTGATGTTTCTATCTCTCTCTCTCCCTCTCCTTTCCTCTCTCTGAAATCAATAAAGATATATTAAAAAAAAAAATTACATATGTCAACTGTATCTAAATAAAGCTGGAAAAAATAAGAAGCCTCCCCTTAAAAAAAAAAAAGACAAAAAAAAAGACCATGAACATCATCATGAAAGTTAAAGGAAAACCCACCGAATGGGGAGTATGCATTTGCAAACTAGCTATCTGATGAGGGACTTTGACAACTCAATAATGAAGACTACCAAATTTAAAAATGGGCAAAATATCTGAATAGATATTTTCCCAAAGGAGGTATGCATATGGCCAATAAGCACATGAAAAGATGCTCAACATCCTTAGATATCAGAGAAAAAGCAAATTAAACTACGAGATAGCATTTTATACCCACTAGGACGTCTATAATAAAAAAGATAAATAACAAGCATTAGCAAGGATGAGGAAGAAATTGGAACCCTCAGAAATTTCTGGTGGGAATGTAAAATACTGCAGCTACTTTGGAAAAGTCTAGAGTTCCTCAAAGGGTTAAACATAGTTACCACATGACCCAGCAATTCCACTCCTAGGTTTCTACCCAAGAGAAATGAAAACTATGTTCACACATAAACTTGTACATGAATGTTGATATTCATGATAGCCAAAAGGGAGAAATAACCCAAATGTCCATCAACGAACAGTTAAGCAAAAGACCTTATATTATGATTCCATTTATATGGCATGTCCATGATAAGCAATCTAGAGACAGAAAGTAGATTAGTGGTTGCCAGGAGCTAGATGGGTATTTGAGGAAAATGGAGAGTGACTACTAATGGGTATAAGGTTTCTTTTTGGGGGACAAAGGTGTTTTAAAATTGTGGTGATGGCACCACAAGTCTATGAATGCTCTATAACCAATGAACATTTTAAATGGGTGTATTGCATCGTCTGTGAATCACATCTCAATAAAGTTGTAAAAAGCACACATAAAATTTCATCAAGTTCTATGATTTTCTAAAGAGCATCCCCGTCCTGCTCCAGTATTTAAATATGTTTAAAGAATAAAGAGCTGTGCGAAGCCTGAGCCTGCCTCACCCTTTGGGCCCTTGCTGTGGGGCATGTCCTCACTGCCCATGACAGCAGTCCAACTGGCAGCTCTCACGGAGCATCATGGAACCTGCCACACAGACAACAAGCTAAGTGGAGAGGCCAGCAGCCCACCTGGAGACTCAATATCCTGCATTCTAGCTGCTAGAGCACCACACTGTGGCCAGCAACAAACATGCACATCCTGTAATTCTTAATTCCTCTTCCCAAGCCTCAGGCGAACTGGAATCCAGGACTTTCCTGATTTAGGACAGGAAGAGGGTGGTGTACACAGTGCATGCTTCACAGCATGCATGTACATAATGGGGCAGCAACTGCTAATCAAAACACATTATTATTTCTTCAGCAACTGACTTTGGGACTGTGGGCATGGGGCTGTGAGAAGGAGGCAGGGCCAAGACAGTGGAGCTCCTGGGGCCCCACAACCCAGCAGGAAGCCCAGTGGAGGGTGGCCTACCTTGGTGGCTGCGGGGAGCGGGGCTTTGGCTTCTCCTTTTCCTTCTCCCGCTCTTTCTCTCTGTCTCGATCTCTGTGCTGTCTGTCCTTCTCGTCCCGCTTGGCTCGCTCTCGCTCCCACTCCTCTTTCCTCCGCTGCCGCTCCTTGTCGCGCTCCCGCTCGCGCTCCCGCTCGCGCTCCCGCTGCCGGCGCTCCCGCTCTCGGTCTCGCTCCCGTTCCCGCTCGCGCTCTCGCTGTCTGTTCTCTCGCTCTCTTTCCCTTTCCCGTTCCTTTGTTGAAAAGCCAAACACACACACACACACATCAGCTGCGATTTAAACACTTATGGAAAGTACAGAGAAAATGCAGAAAGCAAGCGAATGAAGAATAGGGAACACTCTGATGGTAATTTTGTTTCAGTTTCTCCTTAAAACACAATGTTAAAGAATGGATTACATGCCAAATTAGAGTGGAACACAAACTAAGAGTGAACTCTTCTAACCACTAATTCTGGACTAATCAGCATTCAAGGGTTAGTGTGAATTCTAGATGCCAGCGTATGAGTCGTCGGGCCTCCCAGGCCTCAGCTCTTCAAGTGTAGGGTGAAGACAACAGAGACTTCGCATAGGCTCAGGCCCAGGTGCCTAAAGCGCTCTGCTTAGTGGTGTCTGAAACAGTGAGCACCCCATAACGGTAGCTTTTGTTTTTCTAAGCATAATCCTTGAACACCTTTTTAAACTATTACTCTGTTTTCATTCATTTGCTCTAATATTCAAAGTTAAAAGTGAACAGTGCCTCAGCCGGGCATGGCTCAGCGGTTGAGTGTCGACCTAAGATCCAGGAGATTGCGGTTCGATTCCTGGTCAGGGCACATGCCCGGGTTGCGGGCTCCATCCCCAGTTGGGGGCGTGCGGGACGCAGCCGATCAATGACTCTCATCACTGATGTTTCTATCTCTCTCCCTCTCCCTTCCTCTCTCTGAAGTCAATAAAGATATATTAAAAAAAAAAAAAAAAAAAGTGAATAGTGCCCAGATCACAGCACACTGGCAGGTTTCAAGCTTTAGGTGGCCTGGGAAGAAATGAAGTACACACACTCCTGACCTTCATGCAGTCTGCCCCTCAGACACAGGCGGGAAATGTGATGGAAAGGGACTCCAGCAGGTCTCTGCTACTCTTCCAAGGCTGCTCTGCCTGGCTCGAGGCACCATATACCTATACTGTAGCCCAACCTCAGTGAGGAATCTGCCCTACTGGGTAGAGGGGCACAGATGGTCAACCAGGGTCCTTGTCTCTCCACAAGCTCACCATTTGATGGGTTTCTAGGGCAGTCATCTTCCTTTGGTCTTAACAACGCATGACTGTCACATAAATCACAGCACAAAAACTACTCAACTACCTCTGATCTTTTCCTAGTGGCAGCTTTCTCATATCACCCTAAAAGCATAAGATTAGGGACTCAAAGGCTGAAGCACATATATTCACAAATATTCTGAACTTTCAAGAGAAGTACCAATATAGACCGCTTCTCCATTAGACAAAGGCATGGCTGGTAGAGGCCCAAAGGAATGTACTTAATTGGTTAAGCATGACAATGATAAATATTACTAAGGACCCTGAAAAAGTAATACGCTTAAGCCCTGTTGAAAGCTTGTATCAATAACCCAATCAGCAAATCTAAAAAAAGAAAAAACAAGAAAAGCAAGAACATAGATAAACCCAAGGAAGTCTCTGTTCAAGTCACCACAAATTTAATCTGTGGACCTGAATTAGTTCTTTAGGCAATGGGCTAGAGTTAGTACACTGTGCCGGCATAATTAAGCTCACATAAAGTCCTATAAATAAAAAAAGTGGTTGATTTTAACAAATCCATCAGTGAAGTTCAGATCTGCAAATCTCAGTCCCACTTACCCGGTAATTGTGGTAAGGTTCTGTTTCTGTATATTGCACCCTGAAATTCTCATACTGCCCGCCACGCCAGAACCGGTCTATTTCATAGTCATAATAAGGATCTGCATAAGGCTCAAGTCTGAAAACAAAAACAAAAACAAATGAAAAGTAAATTTTTTCACTTAAAAAGAGTATTGCAAACATACTACGTAAAATTGTTAGCAAACAGAATGTAAGACCACATTAAGAAAATAATATAGCATGGCTAAATAGGATTTATTCCAGGAATGCAAAATTGAGTCAATATTAGGCAATTTATGAGCATGCCTCACATGATAAGAGACCTAAAGAGGAAAGTCGTAGGATTCCAACTACAGCTGAAGAAAATGTCTGTGACAAAAACTCAATACCTCTTCCTGATGAAAATACTCAAGGAAATAGAAAATAATGCTTTCTTAAGGTGGTAAAATATATGTGTATACACTCTAGAATAAAGCCAGTATCTTATTTCAGGGGGACAGGGGAGGCATTTCTGTGTGACTGGGACATGGCAGGGCAAGGAGGCCTGCTGCCTTCCCAATGACCTACCACTGAGCTGGAGGCACTGCCAATGCTACCAGACTAGAGCTGTCCAAGAGAAGCATAATGGGAAAAGGAAGAAAATGATCTCAATTTGCAAATTGAATGATGTTATGTCTGAAAAATCGAGACTCCACAATAAAGCCAATTCAAACAGCCAGAAAAACCCAGAAAGGCAGATGGAGAAAAATTAACATATAGAAACCAATGCCTTCATATACACAAATAAGGAGACAGAGGGTAGAGAAAACTTCATCTCAGTAAGAAGGAAGAAAAAATACTTAGAAACAAAATACATTTAACCAGAAATATGCAGAACCTATTAGAGGAAAACTTTTAAAACACTCTTGAAAAACACAAAAGTCATTGCCATCTCTAGTCATCTTCATGGCCTTCCGCTGGCTGCTTCTAGGAAATCTCTCCTCTGGTGTTTCCAGCAGAGATAACCCAAGGCTGGCTCTGCCAAATGACACAGCTCTTTTTCATCCCAAACAGCCAGACATCTTTCTAACAATCTAACCCTCACACCAATCAGATAATATTTAATGACATCAATCAGTAACTATGCACAGAAGCTTGCAGCTCTGTATCTCCTACAGAGAAAATAGAGTCCCTGAGGCATAGACTTTTCCTGTGACCTTAAAAATACAAAACCAACACAATACACAGCCAATGAAGACCCCAGAAAACACTTCCAAAAGGGTGCGAAGGTATGTGCTCTCTCAAAGGAGGGAGTGCAGACAAATTTGTTTTGGGAAAACTGATTAAGCAAAATGAAAGTGGCCTCTCCTGCAGGATTTCTCAGCCTCAGGATACCACGGACTGGGAAAGGGCATGCGGCATTCCCTTGGCCTGTTCCCTAAGAACCAAGCCCTGGGTCTGTAGCAGTCCATAAAATGCTGTCATGAACTCAACCTGGCAATGACTGCCTCCTCAGACACAATCTCCAAGAATGAAAGCTGGCAAGGGTGCATTCCTAGGCCCTGGGCGGGTAGCCTGACAGTGTTGCCCTGGTTTGCTAATAAGTTCTAAGAGCTACTGCTGATGGCCTTATTCCTTGAAGTTGACACCCTGTGCATTTTGGGGTCCCTTGTGTCCTCTGAATCACAGGCTCCTTCGGGACATAGTGGAGTACTCTCAGTACAGTGCCCCACAGCCCCATGCAGAAATGACATTTCTTAATGACTCATATGCATGAGGTCTTACAAGTCAGATGGTGTCTGAATAAAGTGTCCGAGGTGGTGGAAATAGAACTTTAAAAGCTATGAATTGAGGAGCTGTCCTTCTAGGGAGCCTGCTTGTACCATTCTTTTCCCCCTCTCCTTTCCCCCCCAAGCATGCATCTCCTAAACTCTAAGGTACCCAATGAGATTTGCAACCAGGGGAGCAGTGGGCAGTGGCAGCTCGTCCTGGGCTAACCCCCTGAATCTGTCTCCAAGGCCCCCTTCTCTCTGACTTCCTAGTGAGCCAAAGCAGCCCAGCCCAGGCTCTCCTGCTTCTTCTATGCCCTTCCTTGTTTCACTGTCCTAAGTGTGTTTTTGCTGCAGCCAATAAATTCTTGCTGCTTTTCTACGAAAAATAAAAATAATAAAAATAAAAGCTATGAATTGGGATGAGTCTGTCTAGAAAAGCATTACTTTTACTAAGTGATCCTGCTGGGTAAATTCTGTTTAATTCCAAATACAAGTATAAAGAGAAAAAACAATTTTCCTACCCTCTAGACCATCTCAGAATACTTCCTCAGGAATTCTTGAATGGGCAGCTTTCCCATGGGTTCTACAACCAAGTACCTAGCTTCACACGACCAGAACCAAACCACATTAAGGAAGTTCTACATGAGCTTTTCAGTTCAGTTTTTCTATCCCTAAAACTCAGCATCAGGTCTGACAGCCTATGTCTCTGGAATTGAAATCAGTGCTTCTCACACTTTGGTGGGCATCAGAATCACCTGGGGGGGGGGGGTTGTTAAAAACAGCCAGCTGGGCTCCACCCTCTCTAGGACTTATGATAGGGCAGCTCTGAGAGAATGCATTTCCAACAAGCTCCCAGGTGATGCTGCTGCTGGTCCAGAGACCATCCAGGAGAGCCACAGCTTTCAGTGCTTTTATCACTTTTCCCCACTTGGGCTGTAACCTTGATCACAGGCCTGCTATGTCACTGGGTAAGGAGCACCTGGGCACAAAGTAGTCACATAGCAGGGTCCCAGTAAATGAGAACTGTTAAGGCTTGGTCTTTTTGAGCCCGTTGTAAAATTCCAACTTAGTTTCTCAGTCACCCTTCCAAATGCTCAGCAAACCGCACCCTGCTTTGCCAGCTGTTATATGTGAGGGCTCTCCGACTCGGGCGCTGAAGGGAGCTGGCCTGGTTTGGGTGGAGAAGGGGCCTGCTCTGCCCTGGTACCCTTTTGCAGCCAACAGTGGCAGCTTCCTCCCACTTCCCCAGGCCCAGCCTCATCGCCCACATCCCCTCCTCAGAGGTCTGAGTTCTAGCCGTTCTCCCAGCTTTTCAGTTTTAACAGCCACCCCATCCCCCACCATGGCAGCTATTTCCTGCAGTTGCTACCTCTTTCTGCTTCTGCAGCCACCTAGAAAGCATGTCTTTATGTTAAATGCTCTACATTAAAATAGCCAGGTGGTTTCTGCTGGGTGGACCCTGCCTGACACAGCCCTTGCAATGACTGCCATGGGAAACAGCTGGGGCATCTGATCCCAGAGGTCCAGACCGGGTCTAGGTAGGGCCTGGAACGTGCATGTCACAGCAGATGTTGAAAACAAAAACAAAACACAAGTAAAAACCTGGCTCTAAGGTCTGTTCACAGAAGCTTCAGCGTCTGAGTTTTGCAGCATTGACTTCCCTGGTCAGAGAAGGCAGCAGCCATTGTCAACTTGGCACCAAACATGGGGCAAGGCTAGAGCACAGCTGCTTGCTCAGCCAAGGCTACCAGAGAACCAGACCCGATCGACTGCTCCCCATTGGGCACATTTTCTGGGTCCATGCTCCAGCCAGGATGGGAAACAAAATGTCAAGGGTGGGCCTTGAGGTTCTAAGGCCTCTCCTCTCACCACTCACAAGAACCACACTCAGAGCAGGTTCTGTATAAATTAGCTCCTCTCTCACAAACACCCCCAGACAAGGACAGTGTCATCACCTTCACTTACACTAGACAAAGGAGCGGCCTCAAGACCTGTGGTGATACTCCCTAGGCAGCAGGCGCGGCTCTCACTCAGACACTCCTGTCTGTGACCTAACACTTTCCCCACACACAGAATTAGGAAACAGAAGATTTAACCACTCTTTAAATCTCTACCCCTTCGACCTCTGAGCAGTTAGCTACCACAACTGGTGTGGACACTAGAGCATCCTCCCCTCCCATCTGTGCAAGCAAAAAGCCCAGGGGAGCATAACCCAGAAACAGAGGGCCTTGAGACAGCCTAATGGGTCCTGGTCAACATGACTGAATCCTGCAACACCAGCACTGTGTGTGTTCCTTTTTTCTGCACCTTTTTCTGTCATTTCAGCCAGAAGTCAGGGACTGCAAGTTTCCAGGAACAAATGTAAGTGAATAAAGTGTTGCTACAAGACTAAGATGGTGCTTAAAGGCAGTTCAGATCACCGACTGTGGTGTGGGTTCAGGTCACATTGCCCACACTGCACTAGCTGCTCAGGAGAAACCTGGCCTGTTTCTGTTCCCTAAAGGTGAGTGCAACAAACCTGGGCTTTCCCCTGGGAGCAGGAGCACTGGGAGATAACTGCTGTACTTATCATATTACACAATTTCTAAAGATTTATGTTTTCCAACCACATGTACTTCCTCTGTAATTATTTAAAAGACCAGTAATAAAATATCTGGTAGGAGAAACAACAAAGACAGCATTTACAAAGAAAAAAGTCACACCTCCCATGCTCCTGGATTTTAGTGGCAAATTTCACAGGTTTTCCTGGTTCCTAGGTAACTTAGGGAGAGGTGAGGAGACTTCTGGGGCTTCAACAACGGCTGTTAAAAACTCTCAGAGCTTGTAGGAGCCCAAATGGGCATGAGCCCTCCCCAGTCACATGGCACCGACACAAAACTAAAACAATTCCTTCATGGAAACAAAATACTGAGGAAAGTCAATTGCAAAACATCTGAAATTATCTCAGGGTTGTCATTCTCAGTCCAGGGAGAGTAGACAGGCACCCACCCCCACACGCCTTGGGGAACCTACTGCTGCTGTTCTCCAGGACCCGAGCCCCACACTTAATTCTTTCAAAAGGGAATGAAGAGGCAAACCATTCCTTACGCTGTATCTCTGACATCTCTTGTAATTCGATAATTCCAATCTCGGAAAACTTCATTTTCTTTGTCAAACTCCCGTTCGTCTTCACCAATAGTCACAGTAAACCTTTTCTCTTCAAAATCAGGCTCCTGTTCTTTTCGAATGGTTGCTTTTTTTAAAACCTACCGTTGTGAGAAGAAGCCAACACCAGTTACTGTTAGGGAAAACAAAGGGAAGCCTGTCTTGATTTGACCCGCGGAGGCTTGGCCAACGCGGCTTGAGCTACACAGCTGCGTGCTCAGTGGGCAAGGTGTGCCTGAGCTCTATGACTGGGCGGACACAGGATCCATGTAGCTTGTTGTGGAACTTGAGTGCCCTGTCCCTACACACAGCTGCATCTGGCAGGGGAGGCCCCACTAAGCAGTACCATGGAGCTTACTCATATTTTGGGAAGGGTGATGAAGGTGGCCGCTTCCTAAAAATAGTCCTGGCACTGAACCAGGGAGCCCCAGATACTCACTAAGTGAGGACCAAATGTGGAGTGGACAGTAAGTCTGCTCATGGCAGAAAAGGCACAAGGAGCCATTCAAGTCTTAGAGGAAAGGAGGTATGTGAAGGATGTGCTAAGGGAGGGAGAATGGTTTTGTTTTAGGCTGTCATTTCACTGAACAAAAACCAACACGGGGGCTCAGAAAGCAGCCTGGACATCTAGTACCGAAGTGTGGCTTGGAGTAGAGGAGTGGGAAGAGGGGAGGCCTATGTTCGCATGACAGCTCTCTAGGGAGAGAATGGCTTCTCCAGAAGGCTGGCCACTTGGGGGTAGCAGTGTGTGCTGACTCTGGGGAGTAGCTCTGAGTGACTGGGGGCTGTAGCACCGGGTGGGTGTAGTCCAATGCTGCCAAGCTGCATGAAGACAGGAGCCCATGTTCTAGGCTAGGACTCCCTGGCCTTCTGGGCTTGGTCATGAACTAGCATGCCTCAGACAGAGAGTGAGAAATCACTTCCATTCTCTAGCTCTTCAAAGAAACCACAAAAATATACCCCTCACTTTAGAGGCTTTACTGAGGATCTCTGTTGCTGTTAATCCTCACCAGAGAATATTTTCTCCATTGCTCTTTAGGGAGAGTGGAAGGGAGGCAGGGAGAGGAGAGAGAGAAATGGTGGGGAGTGAACCTGCAACCCAGGTACATGCCCCTAACTGGGAAGTGAACCCTCGAACCTTTGGTTCGAGAGCCGACACACCAATCACTGAGCCACACCAACCAGGGCTAGAGGCTTTACTGAGTTTTTGATCACTGTCTCTTGATCAAGGAAATATTAGTTTTGTGTAAGAACCGCCATTAGTATTTTTCTTCTCAGGTTTTTTGCTGAAATCTGTTACCTCCTTCGCATGCCGAAGTCCTCGTTCCCAGGCACTCTCTGTGGGGGGTTCTGGAGGGGGTGGAGGCAAAATTTCATCAACTACTGGCCCACCCTATTAAAAAATGAGAAGGAAAAAGTTAAGAAAGCAAGCAAAATTTAAAATCTATGAAGAAATGAGAGCAAAAACACCTGGAAGCATCTGGAAAGTAGCTCTGTGACTATGACATTACAGAAATGTCTTTTACACAAGTTATACTGATGTACTTTAAGCTGGAGAGTCACAAACAGCTTAGATGTCTGATTTGCTAGCAATTAAAAAAAGGTGTTCACGCACCCAAGGGTTGGCAGGCATCAGTGGGTGAGGTCCAAGAGGCGGGGCACCGTTAGGCGGGAAAGGTTCGGCTTTGGTGATTAGGGAGTAGTTGCCCTTGTCGTTGACTCCAGGGTGTATAAACCTACAATTCATTCCCCAGGTACAGTTCCCTAAGGAAACAAAAGTTAGGTCAGAATGTGTCTACAAGAGCCCAGGTGCATGAGGCCAGCTTCCTGTCTACTTTGCTTGGGCTTTCCTGAGGGCATGTGACATGCCAGACAGTATGCTGAGGACACTCATAGGTTACTGGTGTTCCCCTCCACCCTGTAAGGTACGTGAGCCTGAATACGGACAGGCCAAAGCCAATCAGCTATAATGAAAGAGTGTGTGGGCTCACTCCTCACACCTGCGCCCCCCACCTCTACTTGCATACACACTCGGGTCCTTGGCAGGCAGCCTAAACAGCTGCAGGCCAGACCCTGAGCTAAGGAGTAAAGCAGTACTTCCTAAAGGGCTCCTGAAGAGGGCTGAACATGTGTTAGAGGAAAGAGCCCCTGTTCCAAGGTCACCATATGAATAATTTTCCCCTCAAAACAGAAAAGTCAAGAGCTTCCCAGACAGAGGTGGCCCCTGCTCTGTGGGTTTACTGCTCAGACACACCACGGTCCCAGTGAGAGTCACAGGTGCACACAGAGGACCATGATTAGGCTCAAAGCACACTCATACTGAAATAGAAACTGAGAAGCATAAGACGAACAGAATTCTGCAAGCTCGTCCCATGGTGGTCTTTACCAGCTCTGTAAATTTCCATTTCTCCTATCAAAAGCCTCACAAACCATTTCAGTATATTTCTGGTACTTAAAACACATAAACAATGATAATAAATTAGGTGTTCATACTTCACCAAAAAAAAAAAAAAAAAAGTAATCTTTTAGTATTATTCAGTGACGAGAACGTCAGGGTTATTCAAGGAAACCACTTACCTGTCAGCACAGAAGGGAAGAAGCCAAAGTTTTAAATCTCGTGAGTAAGTCACTTTTAAAAATTTAATTTTTAAGTAGGTAATATGAACACAGGCTCAAAAATAAATATGGCACACAATATCTTAGTTTTAAAAAAACATTTTCAGTGGGTTAACATGTAGTTAAATTTTAAACTATTTAAACATATATATTCACTTCTAAACACAATATTCCATTTGAACATTTCTGTCAACAAAACAATTTTCCTTGTGCAACGTAAATTAAAGAGAAATAATCATTTGATATTTAGGAAAAAGCTAAATTTTACTTTTTAAACATGAATTCTTAAGTGTGTATTAAAACCAACTTAATATATTGAATATGAGATAAAGAATGCTTGAGATTTGCTTCTCTGGGAATGCAAAAATGATAGATTAATTTTTAAAATTCCTAAAAGTATTTGAGAAATCACATATAAGTCAGAGGGGAAATACTGTACTACAGGGGGTTCAAAACCTCAGAGTCTCAGGAGGTTTAAAGAAAAAAGGACTATGCAGTCACGCACCTAAATAAAAAATTTCAAAACACTATCAAGTTCACCATTTGACTCTTAGAAAACTCATATTGCATTCCACGCTGCTTTTGTAGTAAAAAAGTAAAAGCTCACCATAGAAAATCTGCAAGTACAGAAAACTATTAACAGTATAAACCACAACTTTCCGGTAATTTTTAAATTATATATCTGGATGGTAGATAAATGGGTATTTGTTACTCTGTTCTTTTATTTAAAATAACTTCCAAACAAAACATCACCCACAAGCTAGCACCCTGATAAAAAAGATCTTTTATCACTCATATTGGAAGGGGGAGAAAGAGGAATAGGTGGATGAGAGGGAACACATGAGGAAAGTAAGGGGCAAGAGCAGGGGCCTGTGACCCTCTGAGACACTGGTGAGTGACAGAAGCCCGACCCCTTGGAACCTCCTGCTTCTGGGTATGCTAAGATCCTTGCTGAGTGTATGTCTGGAACCCTGGCCACCAAAAAGGAGGACAGGTGTCCTGCAAATACAGCCAAAAAGAAAGCAGTTGGAATAGCACAATCCCATTAGCCTCCTTAAAGTGAATTTTTATCTGTGTAGAAAAGTCTGGAAAGATAGACCCTGAACTGTAGGAGCTGTGGAAGGAGACTTTTATATTTTATTGTCTTGACTCTCATTAGCACATAATACTTTCATAATTTAAAAAAGCAATTTATTTGGAAAAAGTATTCTTTAGGAAATGGAAGTAAAAATTGATCTTACGGTTTTAAAATCTACGGTGGTCTGCTTCTGAATGAAACTTCACAAACACAAACATTATGTGGACTGTGATCCTGACTGGATGAACAGGCTCACAGTTATATAAGGACATGGATGTGCGCCAGAAGAAAACAGAAAAACTGGAAACAGCTGTGACAGGCAGTTCAGTGGGACAAGTTTCTTCATCTTTGCACCATGGAGCTTCAAAGGCACTGATAGTGCTCTATTTCTTAACTGGATGGTGGGAACGTCAGTAATTGTTTTATTCATTTATTACTCTTTATGCCTGTGTAAACATTATAGTGTATTTTATATATGAAATATTTCACAATGAAACTAAATAAAAGAAGTACATGTAAACAAAAATGTCAGGATTTCTCTAAAAGGTATTCAGTGAAGTCTCCATGCCTCCAGGGCCCTCCACAGAGGCAGTTATCAATTTATTGAGGAACCAATCAATCAGTTTACCCAACCCTATTATTGCCTGGTTATACTATACAGTGTTCAACCTTGCTTTCCCCCCACTTATATAACTACAAAAAAGGAACCTGCAGGCTCAACAGCAACAAACCCAAACTCTTATCAGTGAAATAGACAATATATGCAGGAAACTTAATGGGCCCCAGTAGAAATCAAGGAGACTTAAGACACAAAGAGGACAGGAAATGAAATCCACATCTCCCACTCCAGCAACCCACTGGTCACAACTACACGAGCCCAAGGAATCCACCTCTCCCATGGTGTGAAATGTCTAGAGAAGCAAGCACACTGTGTCTATGGGCATACATGTGGGTGTGTGCGTGTGGGAGGTGCAGAAACACTGCCAGGTTTTACTACTGCTGATTGCTGGTTCCACTGGTGAACAGCACAGTGCAGGGCTGACTATCGTTTTGGGCTGTACTGTCACTGTATTTGCAATGCACCCTACTAGAACACTTGAAATAATTTTACACTATCTATTTCCCATACAAAGTACTTGCTTCACACCAGAACTTTAGAGACTTCCTATTGCTAAATAAGACATAGTGCTCTTATTTAAATATACCTTACTCCCATTTCCTGTTAGTCTAATAACTCAGAATAGATAATAAATGATCAGATTGTAAAAATAAAATAAAGCAGTTTAAAGTATTTAAGGCTAATAATTAAATACTAAGAACACACCTAAGCTCTACAAATGCGTATTCTAACAGGCATAAATCCAACGAACCATCGCATACAAATTTGTAATGATATAACACTAAGAACTCATGTGTCCTTTCCCATGTCAGAGAACTATGACAGAAATGGACAGCCACAGTCACACTCAGAAGTATTCTGAGATATTTTAACTTCTCTAAGGAATACATTCATTATGGTAGCTGAAAAAAATTAAAGTAACTTCTGGACTGCTTCTTTATAAATAACGTAGACTTGAAACCAGCAGTCCTCTAACTTTTTAGTCTCAGGACCCCAAAGAGCCTTTGAATGGATTAAACAGATATTTACTGTACAGGTTAAACTGATACTTACTATAGAAATTAAACCTGAGAAAATGTAAAGACCTAATATATAATAGATATAATTTGTTAATAATGTCAACACAAATGCTTTATGAGTAGCTATATTTAGAAAACACTTAGTGATATGAATAGTATTATTTTCCTTTTTGCAAATCTCTTTAATGCTGACACAGAACAAAAGATAGCTGGGTTCTCCTGTCTGCTTCTGCATTCAATTTGCTGTGCCTGGTTGTTTTGATTGAAAATCCAGCTGCGGCAGAAATGTAGCTGGACAAGGAAAGGGCATTTTAAGGTACTCTTGGATGTCCTATGATGCTACACCAAATTCGACAAGCGAAGGCTTCTTCAGTTAGCCACAATGCGGGATCTGTAACCCCATCACTGACTTTTCCAACTTTGTCCCACGGAAGTCCACTAGTCTATCTTGAATTGTGAATGGATCTTCTACCCACGTATGATTTTGTAACATCACCCAGTGGTCATTTGGAAAAGGTCATTAAACACTAAAAAGCTGTCAAGCTCACGTTGGAGATACTGGCTCTCCAAAATTCTAATTTTCACTTGAGAGCTCGAATTTCATCATTAGCAACAGATATTGTCAGTTGTTCTTGAAGCAGCAGGCGCACTTGGTGAGTCTCAGGAGACTTGGTTCTATACCACCTTGGCGTGTCACAGTCCTTCCTGCAAGTGAGCACGCGCTCCGTGGGAAGAGCGGCTGGCTCAGCTCACAGTGCAAACCTCGAACGTGCCCTCCCTGGAGATGACCTTTGCACTTCAATGCGCAGCAGAGGGGCTCCATGCGCACTTCCAATCTTGTCATACTGAATATAAAAAAGACATACACTGAGGGCTCTTATTGGGGTGATGAAATGTTCTAAAACTGGATTGTGGTGATGGCTACACAACTTGGTAAATTTAATTTAAAAATCCCTGAATTGTACACTTAAAACAGGCAAGTTTTATGGCATGTAAATTATACCTTGATAAAGTTTTTTTAAAAAGACCTATATTCAAGTATAAAACAATTATAATTTTTACTGCTCTATCACAGATATCATTAAGTATAATTGGCATTATTTAACTTTGAGTGCATGGTGTGCACAAAAATTAAACCTGAGACTATTAGTCAGTCTATTAGTACAGACTTAATATTATTATGAAAATAATTCTGACCTCAGGGGTCCCCTGAAAAAGTCTCAAGGACTCCTAGGACTCCACAGACCACACTTTGAGAACTGCTGCTTTAAACACAAAAGAGAACACAGGAATTCAAAAGTGGGCAATAAACATTTCTCCAAAGACATTCGAATGGCCAAGAAGTACATAAAAAGATGCTCAATATCACTAGTCCTTAGGGAAATTCAAATCAAAACCACAATGAGGTGAGGAGATACCACCCTCACATCCATTAGCATGGTTAATATTAAAAAAATCAGAAAATAAATGCTGGTGAGGATGTGAGAAACTGGAACCCTCCTGTACTGTTGGGAATGTAAAATGGTACAGCCGCCATGGAAAACAGTATGGGAGGTCCTCAAATTAAAAACAGAGCTACCAAATGATGCAGGAATCTCTGCGTATACTCAAAAGATGTGGGAGCAGCGTCTTAAAAAAGAGGTATTTGTACACCTATGCTCACAGAAGCTTTACTCACAACAGCTAAAAGATGGAAGCAACTCAAGTGTCCATTGTGTGATGAATGGATAAACAATATGTGGTTATCCACACAATGGAGTATTAAAAATGACATTCTGACACAGGCTATAACATGGATAACCTTGAGGACATTATGCTAAGTGAAATGAATGAATCAGTCACAAAAAACCAAATATCATATGATTCCACTTACATTAGGTGCCTAGAATAGTCAAACTCAGAAACAGAAAGTAGAATGGTGGCTGCCAGGGGCTGAGGGGAGCAAAAGAGGAGTTTGTGTTTAATCGGGACAGAGTTTTAGTTTTAAAAGATGAAGAGAGTTCTGGAGATGGATGGTGCTGACGGCCACAGTATAATGTTCTCAGTGCCACTGAACTGTACACTTAAAAATGGTTGAGACGGTAAATTTTACAGTATGAGTATTTTACCACAATGAAAAAAGAGAGAACAGGACGCATTATCACAAGGAGGCCTGGCTTACAGAACAGGCTAGGCCTATGACAGCTGGGGAAACCAGAAACCCAAAGGAGGGCACAGTTGAAAGAAAATGCTATTTATGCCCTGGTGAACAGAACTTTGTGTACTGATGATTCAACATAAATATATGAGGTAAAAATATACCATAAACAAAGTATTGGCACTTTAAAGTGTTTCAATTTGTATTCCTAAGTACATTTTGTTGTCAATGGTCACAAATATTAATGTGTCCATTTGGGAAATTAAATGATTAATCTGAAGATCATAATTTGTAATAGAAACAAAGTTAACAAACTTAAAATTTTTTCCAAATTAACATATAATTCATATACCACAAAAGATCACCATTTAAAGTATATAATTTAGTGAGTTTTAGTATATTCAAAGTTGTGCAGTCACCACCAATTCCAGAACATTTCATCACCCCAAAAGGAAACTGTACTCATTAAACATCACCCCACCCTCTCAATGTTCCCACCCCCTGCCCTAAGCAATGACTAATCAATCTACTTTCTGTCTCTGGGGATTTGCTTATTCTGGACAGTTCACGTAAGTGAAAATGGACAACATGCAGCTTTTTGTGTCTGGTTTCTTTCTTTCACTTGGCACAGTGTCCTCAATGTTCATCCATGTTGAACTACCAACACTTCTTTCCTTTTTATGGCTGAATAACATCCTATTGTATGGGTAAACCAAATTTTATTTATCCATCATCAGTTGATGGACACTTGGGTAGTTCCCACTTTTTGGCTATTGCGAATGATGCTGTTATGTTCATGTACAAGTTTTTGTGTGGATATGTTTTCATTTCTCCTAGATGGATACCCAGAATGGAACTGCTGGGTCATACGGTAGCTCTATCCCTCACTTTGAGGAGCTGACAGACCATTTTATGTTCCCACCAGCAGGCATGAGGGTTTCATTCTATGCATCCTTACCACACACAACAAACTTAATTTTTAGAATGACTTCTCCTATTGTTAGAGGGAACTTAAACTTATCCATCTCAATTTAACGTCAAGCTTATAAACTGCAGGTAAGCAAAAACATTTATATCCCAGAAGTTTCTTACAACTAAGAAAAAGCAGGAGCTATGTTCTAGAACACGAAAAAAACCAACCATTTCCTTTTGTACTGTATCACAATTCTCTGTAGAATGAACAAACAGTAGAGGAGGAAAGGTAAATATATTTTTAAACAAGTTAGTGATCTTGCCCAATTAAACTGCAAAAAGGCCGCTTGCCACTAGCTTCAGATTTTTCTATTGCAGAAAGCCTTACCCACTGGTCTCACTCCCTGATATCCAAACTGAGCACTTAGTTTGACCCTGGAGGCACCTCGCTCCTATTGTGAGGTGACCCCCGTGACGTCCATGGAAATGGTGTCCTGTCCTTGTCCATCGGGAATCTCCTGATGATGCTGATCTGCAGTTCCAGCAACAACTTCACTTCATTTGTATGCAAGCTTCTCTGGCTAAATTCTGGAAACTACTTCAGTGGTGTGACCCCAGCACCTGGACCAGAGCCTCCGTGGCATGAATGGCGGACACTACCGCCCCCTGCCGTGGGAGCTTCCAGCTGGTTCTAACCAGCTGGCCAAGCTTCTGATCCATTTGTGAACAGTGCTAACTGAAAATGACTGCAAGTGTATTTATGTTATGTATACAGATTTATTCCATCACTTTAATCTAGAAATTTCAGAGATATATTGACATGCGCTCTCAAATCATGGAAAGGAGGTCTTCCGCTTAAGTTTTCTGAAATATTGACACTTCAAATACTTTCTAAAACGTATTGCACGCTTATCTTAGGTGGCTTTGCTGCTCATATTGTAACATCTGCTCTATAGCACATGACTGTGCTGGCTGCCCTCAGTTGGGCACGGTGGAGCCCATCACATTCAGGCGAGTCAAACTGTTTTTGGCTTGGCAGAAACAATAAGCAGGTAAATAGCACAGGCCAAGTGCACACACCCTGAGGAGCAAGCTGACCTGGGTCCCGAGTGCGCTGGTCCCTCAGCTCCCATGCACCCTCATCATCAGGTCATCCCTCGGTATTAGGGATAGGATAGGGTCATTCAAGGGCCACTCAAAGTGCAGAGATGCCTCTCCATGAGATGGGATTCCACTGTGCCCCTGCAAGCCCGTCCTCCCCGTGCGGTCAGTGCACAGCTCCCTCGAGCCTCATCAAGTGCCTCTAAGTATTAAGGCTCACAACAGCTCTCTGCCCCTCCAAGCCTCCCCTTCCTTCTGGCTTCACAGTAGTACTCTGGGTCCAGGAGAAAGGAGTCTGGCTTCTGGAGCAGGGGGACTTTGAGGGACTAAAGAGAGTGAATATTGTATATTTTGTACCTTTAACCTGGTCTCTGAATGGTATGGAATTTGATATTGGTGGAAGAAGAGTGGATAATGGTGTCACAACATCTGGAAAAGAAGTACAGGAAGCTCTTGTGAACTTTAGATGGTACATGCAGGCGGGGTAAGTGAGCAAAGTCATCAAGGGTCAGAGTAAAATTAAGAGAAAAGCATCTTCCTACCTATCCAAGGAAAATGCTGAATTTTATAAGACATGTACCCAAACTACTGCTGCACATCAAAGAAACCTTAAGACTGGAAATTCTCATTTCCATTTCCAAACCTCCCAAGACTTTAGTCCAGACTTTTCAACAAGATTTTATCATATTGCCACCTGTTACCTCTTCTTGACTCACACCATTTACTTTTCAGGGGAGAGGGAGCCTTGCTGCTTTCAGAGGCCATCCCCTTGCTATTTAGAAATCCATTTCAAATGAAGGATATACTTCTAACACATCTTGCGGAAGAGTGGTAATTTTCCTTACGGGGTGGGAAAATAAAACTGGTGCCTGGGGCATGCGGTCTTATAAAAAGAACCACTTAGAAAAATGATTTATACTGTCTACATTAAAGTCATGGGTCTGTAATAAACAACTGGGCCTGGAACCACAAGTATGAAAATAACCAGGTTGGCTCCTCTTCGAGTTGTCATTCAAGTGATGAAAGTACCAATAAGAGAATCTATTGTTTCACATCAATACCACCACCACCGTCATACACTCGCCCCAAGAATAGCCTAACACAGGCTCCAGGGCACCTGACAAGGCTGAGCCACCACCACAGTCCCAGGAAAAGCTGAGGCCACACAAATGGGCCATGCAAAGGCCCCTCACTCAGACAATTACCTTTCATGAAGAATCGGCAGGTGGGACGAGGCCTCACCTTCCTGTCACTGGGGTCCTTTACTTCGCCCTCTTCCAGATCATCATCCTGAAACAGAGGACAATGTGACTTGCAGATGGAATCTTCTTAACAAGAGGGAAGAGGCAGGGGGGGCATCTACCAGAGGGCATGGTTTTCACCAAGCCAGAAAGGATATGGTCAAGACCCGTGTCTGTGCCACTCGCCAATTTATGTTCACTTTCCAAACCTCAGATTCCTCATCCACACAATGGGAAATCTCAAAGCTTACCTATAAGACTGAGGAATTCCATGAAAGAACACCGAGGAAAACACTGTGAAGCACGTAATACATGGGAGAAACCTGGGTTTTACATTTTTCTTAATTACCATTTCTGGGCAAGATATGGTTGCATTTCAGGTTTTTAATATTTTATACATTTAGAAGAAAATATTTTATGTCCTTAAAATTCAACACTAACTTCCTCTAATTTAAAAGTCTGGGGGTGGAAAGGAGGAAAATTAGGTGACTCAGGTAGGCAATGCCAGCTGGCCAGTTTTGTGGACCCACCTTTTACCTCAGATCTAGGCCATTCTCTTATCTTTCTTAGCCCAGAGTTCTTAATCTTGGTTTTCAAACTTTAGAATAACATGGGAGTTTTCAAAAGACCAAAGCCCAGGGATTCTAAAGAACAGTCATGATCTGGACCGCTGCCCTGTGCCCTCCTCAGCCCCTAGTGCCCCAGTCACCACTGATCCGTGCCCCTTGGTCACCACTGACCTGCACAGGCTCTCACCTGCTCCCCCCTTGGTCACTCCTGATCTGCAGACTCCCTCTCAACTGTGCCTCACTCCCCCACCCCCAGGGTCACCCCCAGCCCAAGCAGGTATCCAGTTGCCCTGCTGATATCCTTGTTGGTCTGTTCAGGATGAAACTCCTCATTGCCTGGTATCCCAGTCTGTCCAAGAGTGCCCTAGGGGTCCTATAGGGCAGGCCCGAAAGTCACTGGACCCCTCACCCCATCTTCTGTAGTACTACCAACTTCTAGACTATAGCCCAGTCCCACCTGGTCAGGGGAAGTACTCCCTAACGGGTGTCCCTGCAATCTCGCCCGAACTCTCCCATACATTCCCCCAATGCACAGTGATCTGTTCAAACCCCAGCCAGACAATACTCTTCCCTCCTCTTTTTTTTCCATTTGTTAATTCTCACATGAAGACTTTTTTTTCTCACTGATTTTTAAAAATACGTTTTCTTGTTGATTTCAGAGAGAGGAAGGGAGAGGGACAGAAACATCGATGAGAAACATTGATCAGCTGCCTTCTGGCACGCCCCATACTGGGAATCAGGTGGGCAACCCGGGCATGTGCCCTGACTGAGAAACAAACTGCAAACTTCTGGTGCACAGGACCACACTCAACCAACTGAGCTACACTGGCCGGGCTTTTCCATTGATTTTCAGAGAGAGTGGAAGGGAGGGAGGGAAAGGGAGGCGGGGGGGGGGGGGGGCACACACCAATGTGAGAGAGACACATCAATTGGTTACCTCCTGCATGCACCCTGACTGAGGCCAGGGATCGAACCTGCAGCCCAGATATATGCCCTTGACTGGGAATCGAACCCGTGACTCTTTCGTGAACGGGCTGAGGCTCTTACCACTGAGCCATACCAACCAGGGCTTCCCTCCTCTCTTATCACATCTCATTTTCAGATTGCAGCTTGAATCCCCTTCCTCAGGGCTCTCCATCTCTCTTCATGATGGGTCCCCACAGCCCCTTCCTGTAGCACTGGTCACCACCATCACAGCCTGCCCAACGGAGCTGGAGGCTCTACCAGGCAGGACTGTGTCTGCTCACCATGTGCCGGTTCAAGTGCAGTGCCGGGCTCGCAGTAAATGGAAAGTATTTGCTGAATGCAGAAATGCTGAAGTCAAACTCTGGATTTATAATGACTTATTTTTAAAGCTTAAATAATAGTTGTATCATTTCTGCCTTGAAATTTTGACTTATCAAAAAGCATCTTGTAATAAAAAGAACAAGATGCCTGAGTTATATCCCATAAGAGTGCCAACAGAATGGTTTTTTGAAAGATTAAATAATTTATTCAAGTTCACTTAAGGTCCTTAGAATTCACCTTATAACTGAAAATCTGTATGTAGCTTTTGAACAATATCTCCCCATCTTCCCCAACCCCAGAATGATTTCTTTAACTCTTAGAGAAAATGTGCTTATTTGATACTAAGTGACAGAACACCTCTCTTCCCTGTTTTTTTAGCTTGTATTTGCTTCTCACTACTTTTCTAACAGTAATAATTACTACACTAACAACTTAATGTGTTATTTTACTTGAGCTCAAATCTAAGTTTAAAGCAGATACTTTGTTTTCATTAAATAAACAAAACTCTTTTGATAGGTTAGAACCCATTCAAATCTTCTGGCTTCAGTTAGAAATTAAAGCACAGGAGTGAAATAATGAGTACAGAATAATGGTTTTTCAGAAGTCAAGATTCACAGTGGTGCACTGATCAGATTAAAAGAGGTATGTATTTCGGCAAAGGCGTTACTTTCAATATTTGTATTCATAAGAGCAAAAAGAACCACCTACCCATCTTAAGATTGGTAACCAGTCACATGAACCATACGAAGGAGTATATGCAGCTTCTAAAAATGGTCAGTAAACAGACACAGAAATGCACAGTAAAGCATATAATATAATGTCAAACCAACAAATGGAACACACTATCATCTAATCCTCACACCTACCAGGATAGACAGAGGACTGTACACACGGGTGTGCTGGGTTTATGGTCTCTACTTTAATTAAAAAACAAACAACAATCAATAAATCACTCAGCAATATAATATCCTCAGTTTTCAACCAACCATTCAACACATGACTTTTCAAGTGATGGATGATTAAAATGAGTTCTTAAATCTTATAGTCTCACACAAATATAACTAAAGAAAGGGATCTCTACAGCGAAACTCACAATGCTCAGTTGTTTGAAGGCTGTTACATCAAGTAATGTATAGGAATTCTTCAGGCCTCCTGATCACATGACCTAGAGCAGAAGCAGCAGGTAGAAGAGGACAAGGAAAGGCCCTAGCGGACCGGCCAGAAGCAAACTTGTGGGTCTGTGAGAAGGACAGTGCCTGTGAAGCTCTCAGCAAACATCACTGCAAATGGCGAAAAGGGTACAGATATCTAACTTGGGGGAGTGTGCAAGGCCCCTATAGTTTACAAATCTAAAGAATTGCCATGGCTCATTGGCATACCTCTATAAGCACTTCCTCGGGGTGAATGTGTACAGGGCATATTCAACTTTAATGTCTTTATAAAATACATATGACTGGACAAAAGGCCTGAGTTCAAATCCTGATGGTGTGACTGTGGAAACGTTTCCTCTAGCAGAACACGGCTGCATTTACAGCTCTCACGTTCACGTGCCTTGTGTAAAACACAGTGTGCACTTAATGAGTGATCTCTATTTTAATGGAAAAATACCTCAGGGGCAATGTGCCAAAATACAATTATTTCTGAGCAATGATAGCATAAGTGATTTTTACTTTCTTTGAGCAGGTTTTTATTTTCCTTTTAAAAAATGCCTATATATTACTCATATAAGAAGTTGTTTCCAACACGGCAGCTCCCATAGCCATGGCAGATAGGAGATGGTCACCACATGGTGCAACTGTGCGGGTAAGCAGAAGCAGCATATGAACACATGTACCAGAATAGAGGCCTAGGTGCCACCTTGACACTGGCACCTGAGTCAACCACAATCTCCTTATACCCTGGATCCTGCAGCTGTAAAATCCCTTACCCCAAAACCTCACAGCCAGATGTCTGGGAATTCAAAAATGTTTTGGTTTTAGAAAGGTGATATAGCAGGGTCTCTAGCAGCACCCTGTAACAACCACAGTAATCTTTCTGTGGGGAGATTATCACAAGGGAATAAATACAGGGCCACAAACAGCCAGGCATCAGCAGTGAGTAAACCTTTCCATTTTCAAAGCTTCTGGGCTTTCCTGGCCAAGACTAAGGACTATGGCCTGTGCTTACTCATGTGGCTGTACTGAAGAGTCCTGCAGGGGGCAACTACCGCATGGGCTGTTCTCAAATGTGGCTCAGGCTTCCTAGGCTTTGGCCAGGGGACTAATGCTACTCTTCACCTAAGTGACTTGGAGGAGAGTGAACACAGGGAATGCACCACCTGAAAGGAGTGGGCCTTGCAGACAATAAACCCTCAGCCATGAGGGCAAGCTGAGGACCTTTTGTAAAGACGGTATATAAAAGGAACAGCTATAATTGAATAGGAGAAAATATAAAATACCACTTGCAAAGAAAATGCTTCAAAGTATTTTTGTATGCAGGTGCACTGAGAGCTACCACTTCTGACCAAGGAGTCACATGGACTGTCCACTCAGGATGTGTCCTGTTGCCTCGGAGAGGTCATCCTACCAATGTGAGAATCGTGGATAAAAATGGAACAAAACATATACCCCAAGGGGATGGTATACTCCAGGTGGTCAAAGTTCTGTTAACTGAATGACAAATAAGATCTAAAAACAGAACCAAGTAAATGAGCCAGGGAGAGGATGGACAGACTACAGGTGGGAGCATGCAAGTCTGTAAAGGTGAATCAAAGACCCATAAAGGTCATTCGATCTGCTCGTCAAACCCAAAAGGAAAAACGGTTCTGGTGAGACTAACCAGAGGTGCAGAAGGAAAGACAGACATATGCATAGTGGGAGTTGATTACAGCAGTTCACTTTTCTGAGATATGTACAGGTAGAAACTAAACCACAGATTCATTTCATTTTTTAAGTGTGGCTTTCTGAATAGGTAAGAGACTAATGATTAAATAAGGCTTAGATCAGGTTCAGTCATTGGGGACCTTTGACCCCCACACCAAATACATATAAAGGTAATTTAAGACCTTTGTGTGGTTTAGACAAAAGATTTATTGTAAAAATTCATATCTCTATCAAGGAAACTTCCAAGAGTGGAAAAGTTGGGGAGTGTGGGGTGACTTCCCTCAAATCACTTCACCTGTCCCAGTGACCCAAAATATAAAGGGAGAAAAGCAGGATGCTGCACCTGACAGAAGGGAAGAGCTCCTCAGTTACAGGACATGTCCCACAGTGTTCTAGACTCTTCAAACCCAGCTGGTCCCAGAAATGCAGGGCCAGACATTGAGGGAGGAGCAGCCACATGAACAGGAGGGGCCCTCTGAACCTTGAGACTCTGGATTTAGCCAGGCTAGAAGGGCACCTGCTGTGCATGGAACCACTCAGGGGCCTCGCTGAATGCACATTTCCTCCCCATAAAAACATCCAGGTGGTTCACCCTGATACCAGAGCTGCGCTTGAAAGCCACGGGGAGAAAAGACCTCTGTGATGTAGTTTCCACTAGGATGAGAGGCTACTTTGCAGGGTTTAAACTAAAGGGGACCAGACCAAAGGCCTGCTGGAAGTAGGCTGTTCATGGACCTACGTACACACCTTTGGTTCCTGCTCCATCAGAGAAATGTAGCTGGGGACAGGGCATCTTGGGAAAGAAACAGGAGTGTGCTTGGTGGGGACACAGGGCACTAACTCTAGCAGAGATGTTACAGGAAAGGAAGGGTTAGAATTGGCACAGATAGCAGGAAAAACGAACCTGCAGTAGTCATTCATGTACAAGCTGACAGGTGACTAACACTAGGTTCTTCCAGTGGTGGTTAGGGCTGGTGCTGGTTACCCACAATCAGTGCTTAAACTGCCCTCTCTATGGGAATGGCTCTCCAGTGCAGACCTTCCGCCTACTGCCACTCCACATCTCAATGGCACTCAAACGTGCCCCAAAGCAACAGGTTTCTCTATTTACTCAGAAGGCAGTTACTGGTTGCCTACAACGTGCCAGGTTCTGGGGAGCCAGCCCAGCAGATCCCAGAAGTAGGGAACTAGTGTTCCTGGAGGTGGGAAGCAACAGGAACAAACACACTGATGACCCAGTTAACTTAACTGCATAAGTACAACAAAGGCGCCAGGTGCAACAGAAAGGCAGGGGCAGGAGTTAGAGCATACGTAAAGGAAGTGACATTTACGCCAGCACTTAAACAATAGAGAGGAGCCCAGAAAGAAGTCAGGCAACCAGAGGAGCTCCTGCAGGACAGGTGTGCTCATGGAGGGCCCAAGTTATCATTTACAGTGCCTCCCCCCATGGTGAGGTCTGCCTGTTCCTGAGGTGGGGGCAGGCTCTGCTCTACCCTATCACATCCCCAGTGCATTGTGATGAGCCTGGAAGACTGTAGGGACCACTGGTGCTGTGTCCAAGAAAACAGACTTGCAGGGTGACTTAAGGAGGAGGCACGGTCTGTGGTGTGGGAAGGAAGCCGCCTCCTGCAACTGAAAGAAACTGTGCTCTCAAGGTCTCCTCAGCAGCAGATTGTTTCCAACTGTGGGGCCCCTTATGTGAGGATGCCATGCAGGGCAAAACAAGCCAAACCAACCCACCAACTATGGGATCTGAGTGGGTAAGAAATCAAACTGAATTTTTACTTCACATGCTGTTTCTAGGGGAAACAAGCAAATCTCCAGAGGATGGGTGTTTTTCAGGGATAGTTCAATTCAACTCAATGACCCCCACTGCCACATCTAAGTGCATGACACCAAGGTCCTCTGGGACCACCAGGGAGACACTTAACGCCCTATGACCATGGAAAGGCAGAGGAGTAGATGAATTTATCTTAATTCTTATTCAACAGTTGAAGCAAGGAGAGTTTTCAACTGGTCCTCTCTTAATAGGAAATGAACTGTCCAGAACCCTTAGGCCACAATCCGGAGCCCCCTGACATTCTCTGGTGGCTGAAAAACCAAATTCACAGGCAATCTCAACCAATGACCATTTTTCTGGACAAAATTTCATCCAAATTGGTTAACTTGAGTGTCACAGCACCATGTTCCCCTTTGCCAACCCTGTGGCAGAGCTGAACTTTCCCAAAGTGGAAAGGAAGCACAGCTGGCAAAACCTAAGGGAACTTGCATGATAAAGTTCCAACACCCATTTAAACAAGATAATAACCCTGGCCAGGTGGCTCAGTTAGAATGTAGTCCCGTACACCAAAGGGTTGTGGGTTTGATTCCCAGTAAAGGGTACACATTTGGGTTGCAGGTGAGGGAGGCAGCCAAATCTGTTTCTCCCCCCGCCCCCTCTCTCTAAAAGTCAGTGAACATGTCCTTGAGTGAAGATTAAAAAAAAAAAAAAAAGAAATATTAAACAGAGGTTATTTAACTCAGGAGATCATCTCCTTACACTAAGTTATGAGAAGATAAAAAAAAATCTAAAATTCTAAGCTTATAACCACACACACGCCCCATAAAGTTCTGTTCTTATGAACCAAAGTTAGATAAGCAATGCCTAAAACCATCATTGGGCACACCATGGCCGCCACCACATTTTGGAATGGACTGAGCACATATGCACCAACACACCATTAGAGAAGTGTGATAAGTATTTAACTAGTAACCTTTTCCCTCCCAAACCAAAATATTTCTGAGGTATTCTATACACTTTTCACTGTGATGACTCTCTCACAGTGAGATAAGTAGAATCTCCTTCCCTAGGGTAACTAAAAAACCCTAGATTATTTCAATATACTCTGTCCCTCTCTCAACTCCTGAGTAAATTCATTACTCAGTAGGACTTCAGGCTCTTTACCCCCAATGCTCAACTTCTTAAAGATCATAAGGATTATCTGTAATAAAACCCCAAACTACCTATATCTAAGATGATCTATTACCAGTCTCATCTTTTCCTCAACCTGAAGGCCAGATTTAAGTACATTGTAAGTGTGATAGTATGATCAAAAGCTGAGGTGTTCTATCATAGAACCCCATTTTATCCAGTCCCGAGGCTTATTTGGCCCAGCAGGGACCCTCACCAGAGGACAGGCTGTGGGACAAAGATAAAAATGCCTAAATAGACAAAACTGGAAGGAAGCCTTTTGAGTCTTTTCATCAGTCTCAAGAACCTGATAAGAACTGAAGATCCACGATGATTCTGGTTGAATGCCAACTCAAATAGGATTTAAAGACAGCAAAGGTAAAAGAAACGTCCTCTTCACTTGTTTAAAAAAAAAGTGAACCAGGCATTCTAATACAATCGGCACCAGACAGATGAGTAAGGGCCCATGGAAATTCTGCCGGCTTCCAATTGGTAGACAGTTTTCTGCATCTAGACTACTTCTCTTTGATTTTTAGCACTTCCTAATTACCACGGCGACCACTGGGACCGTCCTCCCACTTCTCCGCCTGCTCCATCCCACCTCCACATTCTGAGTGGAGGCTGAGTTAATCCTAGTGAGAGCCCTCCTCCGGGTACCGGGTACCAGGCCGAGGTGCTGGCGGACGCCCTTCCAGGCTCTACACACAGGCACCCGCATACTTACGTCGATCTCCCCGTCATCAATCTCTCCATCGTCGTCCTCTTTTTTCCTCTCCTTGGCAGCCTCCGGGGGCTCCTTTTCCTCCATGCTGTGGGCGCTGGCCTTCCCCTCCTCCCCGGGGGCACCTTCTCCCTTCTCATCGTCCTCCTCGGCTCCCGCCTTCTCGGCCTCGTCCTCCTGCCCAGCGGGGGCTGGCTCTTCGGGGACCTCCTCATCGTAGTCTAACTCATGCTCGTCCAGTTCCCTGGTGACTGAGGAGGCCTCGTCCCTCAAATCACTTGTGCGGTC
Organism: Miniopterus schreibersii; assembly: GCF_964146895.1. NCBI lineage: Eukaryota > Metazoa > Chordata > Mammalia > Chiroptera > Miniopteridae > Miniopterus > Miniopterus schreibersii. The sequence goes on along the minus strand of NC_138121.1, from coordinate 28,793,519 downwards.
TTCCTCCCCCCCATCCCCCGCACGTGGGGGGCTCGGAGGGCCCCTGTTCGGCTCCTGCGGCTCCGAGTCCTGGTCCTGGTCCTCCTCATCGGAGCGGCTCTCCTCTTCCTCCTGACTCAGTCCCAGGGCAGCATTCTCCTCATCCTCCAAATCAGAAGCCCGCCCCACAGCTCTGTCCAAATCCTGTTCAGACCCACTTTCTCTCAGAATGTCATCGTCCGAGAGCCCCTGCTGCTCCTCTTCTTCGTCCTCTGGAGAGCGAGGGTCCTGTTCAGGGCTCTCGGCCACATCCATGGGTACCCACAGTTCTGCAAAAGAAAGAACACGGATTCACAGCACTTATCAAAATGGAAAGTGAATCTTGCCCGGGCTTTCTTGTCCCTACACTCACTCCTGACCTGTAGGGGGGACCAGGATCTGCATTTTGCTTGGTCCAGCACAGCTCCTCCAAACCCCAGTTCCCCACTCCACAGACCACTACTGATGGCTCTTCTACCACACAAAGCACCTTCAAGAGGATGGACTGTGCTTGCTAAGCTGAGCATTAAGTCCCTCACATCTGCAGCAACCTTCTCATCAGCACAAACCAAATGGTTAACAGGGAGTGATAAGATATGCACTGCAAGGGATAGCCTTTGGATTCTTAAACAGCTGATGAAATTCAAGACAACGTGCATTATGGAATAAGGCAGCAAAGTTGAAGGCATGCGTCTAACCACTTTTTTTGGAGTCATCCTGAAGGGTCTGGAACAGAAACCCAGCCTATCTTTAGGAGTCTCCAGGTTGTAGGCTGTCTCCTGTCCCTAAACGCACTTCTTCTCCAAGTATGGCCTTGATTGCCTCATCAGATGCACTTGGCATGATCGTGGGTCTCACCAGATCTGTATGTAAGAGCCGCCAACAGAGGCCAGGAAGAAGGCGTTCATGTATAGTGATTCTCACAGGAAAGTCAAGATCCACTGTTCTAATACAGGTCTGTTGTGGAAAAGAACTCTGGCAGAACATTTTATATATTTAAGTGCAACTAACTCTTGAATAACACGGTTTTGAACTGTGCGGGTCTACTTATATATGGCTTTTTTCAATTGGACCATGGAGTTCAAACCTACAACGTTCAAGGGTTAACCCTGCGGTTGGGTATCTGAGCATTTAAAGGGCTGACTGTAGTTATCCTTGGCTTTTTGAATGCTCAGGAGGTCAGCTCCCCTAATGCCAGAGTTGTTTAAGGGTCAACTGTAGTTTCTTATGCAAAAAGGCCAATATGTCATTTTTAGATTTCACCTCTATTTTTAGTAATCTAGATTTAATTATAAAGTGAATATTTTCTAGTTTTCCCACCTCAATGTGCAAAGACAGTACATTGTTCCATTTGTTTTAAACACAGATTGCACAAGGTGGGATAAGAGTGTGAGTGCACGAAACCAACACTGAACAGTCTACAAGCAAACACCATTCACCAAAGAAAGGTGTAGCAAGTCACCACCACTGAGTTAGTCAGAAATAACAGTAGTAAGTGAAGGGTGCAATGGCCACTTGATTCTTCAAAATGTTTTATTTAAATAATGTATGTCACAGTCATGCTGTTCGGCATCTCAGCAAGATCTGGAAACATATACACATATATTTACAAACCTTAAATATATATAACTATTTTATATACTTACATAACTAAAGATTAAAAATATATATTTTTAAATTTTATATTTTCAAAAGGAGGACCTGTGTTTAAAGATGCACACACTAAGAGTTGGTATCTGAACCTACAGATTTTTTTGGACTGTTTCTTTCTTTCTTTTTTCTTGGTTTGGGCATTTATAAGGAGAATCATTTCCTATTGCTTTTCAAAAAATCTTTATTGTTTAGAGTATTATGGATATCCTCCCTTTATGGGCCGTTAATGGAAATTATTATAATTGAGCACACATCAGGACAAATCACTTAAAATTCATCACTTCATAAATAAACGGTGAGCAGTAATAGAAATTTATGAACCAATCAATTCATTCGAAGTCATTTAAATACATAGTTTTGAAAATGATTCAACTTTTGGTCTTCTAACTACACTACCCAGAGGTAGGACTTTCGCAAGAATTAAAAAGTTAGTCCTAATATGGTATACTCTGTTGAAAATGAAAATTCCAGGCTACTCCTGTGATTTCCTGGCCTCCATGCGCAGGGCAGAGCCTGTCATTGCACACAGCACACTTCTATATTCTATAGCCCAGGGCATCAGCAAAGATGAGAAAGCTACCAAGGACAGGGCTGGCTGTTGAGGCCCCTACATTCTTAACCATTCTAGATAGAGGATGCAGGTGGTTGCAGCAATCAGCCAAGGGCCATTATTGGCAACCGGCAGCCTTCCCCCAAACCCCGGGTCCCCTTTGTTAATGATACTAATAAAATACATATGATTTTCCTTTCTGTATGATAACCTATGACTATCTCTGTATACTTTTTATTACATTGTATATAAAAAACCTCCACAGAAGGGTAGGGACTTTCATCTTCCCAGCTGCTTAAGCTAGCACCTGGTACCTTATAAGCAGGCAGTCAGTCACATGGAACTGATTACTGAGCCTATACATCACTACTTGAAACCAAACAAATTTTGATCTTCACACTTTATAGTCTAAGGATGACCTTGACACTACACTACCTCTTAATCAACTGAATGTCCTCTCAAAATAGTTTAAAAATCACACAACTAATACTCTGCAGAACCTCCCCCGCCCGAAGCCTGTGAATGGCCCTGCAACATACTATCCTGTTTACAGCCACAAAGTCCCATAACCTAATAACAGCCCCTTTCCTGGGCCCAGGTGCAAATGGGTTTCTGCTTTGGTTTCATTGTTTGATCAGATCCAACCAAATTGCTTTTTATATTTCTGCAAAGGTGAAATTAAATCTTAGAATAAGAAATGGAAAAAAAGATTGTCAAACTTCAAATAATGCAAGAAGTGGGAGAGTAACATGGGACATTTACCTCTTGGTATGTTGTATCTTCATTGGGTACATTGGCTAGTACAGTGTGGGTTTCTGAGGTAGAACTTGAACCCCCAGCTCTTACTGTTTTTTAGTGTTAGGATCTTGAGGAAATTATGTAAACTTGACAGACCTCAGTTTCTTCATCTCAAATATGGGGCTAATAGTATCTACTGTACGAGGCTACTGCAACAATTAGATGAGATGAGCCTGATAATATGCCTGGAACATTTTTTTTTTTTTTTAAATCCTCACCTGAGGATATGTTTTTATTGATTATTTTAGAGAGGAAGGGACAGAGAAACATCGATGTGAGAAACATTGATCGGTTGCCTCCCGGATGAGTCCTGACCGGGAACTGAACCCTCAACCTTTTGGTGAACAGGACAACACTCCAACCAACTGAACCACCCAGCAAGGGATGCCTGGCACATTTTAAACTGAATTAATGTGAAGGTGAATAAACGTAATCCTTAACTTCCAATAACCATTCTCATTTCACCATCAGGTTCAGTTCAACTTGCACTCAGGAATAATTCATTCACTGTTTCATTCAGCAAATACCTGAGAATCTACTTAATGCAAGATTATATTATTAAAACAACTTCTGCAAAAATTCAACAGCCACCACTGTCTAGAAAGATCACGACTTTGAGTCAGGCACTTGACCAATTTCCTCACATCAACCTTCCAAATAAGTGATGGTCCCTTTCATAAAGAAACCAAGGCCACATGGCCACTAAGTAGCTATCCCAGGACTACAATGTAAAGCTGCACCTCAAGCAAGTACTCAGTCCCAGAGCCCTAAACTATGCAAGAAAGGAGCTTCTGTTCCCTGCCTGGGAACTAACCCCCACTTTTTGCCATTGTTCCTATAGGAAAATGGGACCTGAGTTCCAAACTGATTTTATAAATTCCTTTTAGGAACACAGCCCATGCATACATTGAGGACTTCCATTGCACCAGTAGATTTTGCCTGCTTTTCTTTTTTCCCTTCTCAAGTTTTGTGCTGATCCAGCTATACACCTCTTAGCCCTTCTAGAACCAGGATCACACCTTTTCATGTAAGTGAAAAAGTTAACATATTTATATACTAGTTAAAACACAGTGATGACCATATGGAGATCCAATTTGTGACACTATTTATTTTATGATTTTAAACTTGTCTGAAGATTGAATCTTAATACTTAAACTAAATAGGAATGTCCTCCATAGTTTGAACTATGGACATTACTTCAGCATTCTAAGGATGCAACAGTAACTTCCCAACTCTCAAAGTTAGTTCTCAGCACTGACCGGAGGTGGCAAAGCCAAAGGTCCTGAGTGCACCTACTACTATCAGGGGCGGCTCTCACTGTCAGTGGTGCTTAGCCTTTGGGAGCAAGGATTGCTTTGAGAATAAGATGAAGGGTTGGCTTCCCTCCCAAGGAAAATCTGGATACACACAACTTACCTTCTACTTTAGGGAGTTCAAAACCTCCTGAGGTCCACCCATGGCTCCCAGATTAAGAACTCTTGCCCTAAGTATACTGTACACTATCCTATTATGTATCCATACTTACCATACTGTACTGAGACTATTTGTTTGCAAAGACTGATAGAAGGCCCTCCTGTCCCTATGAAGTACCTGAGCGGAAGGGCTCAGATTCACTTCTGTGCTCCCTGGGCTCAGCAAACGACTGGCACTTAGTAGCAGAGCTTCCATGTAATTTACTGTCTAAATCGGGACATTGGAGATTGGAAGGGGGTACTGTTAACAAATGCAACAAGCATGAACAGGGGCTATCCAAGGGACATGGGGACATCCAGTCACCCTAGGAGGCCTTGTGAGATCACCTGGGAATTTACAATCTGAGGCTGCTCACAGGTAAACACCTTACAGAGGGAAATAGGCCAAAGAATCTCTGTTATTAGAAGCAACCCGAGTCACACCTTGCTGCAATGAAGAGGAGTGTCACTGGGGGTCAGAAAATGGCTTGTGTTCCAGGGTTTGCTCTGGGAAGGTCAACTGTCTTTCTAGGTGTCTGTGTCCTAAATTAATTTGAGATTAAATCAATTTGGCAAATATCTGAGCGCGTGGAAAACCATGTGGCCTGTTAAGTGCAGACACTGAAATGGAAGGTCCTCTGGTCATGTCTTCACTAACTGCCAGGTGCACAGCTTTTACTCAGTGTATTCTCCCACGATCACCCTGTAATTGAGGATTCTTGGCAAAGCTTAGAACTAATTCTTTAGTTCTTTTATCCATACAATGGTGAACTTGCCTATAGAAGAGAATAACAAGTATTCATCACTGTGCTTCCACTGCCTACTGCATTTGGCAGATGGTGAATGATATTTGCTGAATGAAGGAATGACAAAATCTCATTACTTGGTAACCTACCTGTTGCATACCAGAAATAAACTTGAAATGAGTGCCTAATTTTTAGAAGACTATACCAGAACTCAAGCATAGTGGCTGCTGTCTCATTTCCCAGCAATCACCCTGGAAGGCTACACACCGATTCCAAAGGCATGCTAAAATACAGGACATTTTGGGAACCTGAACCTGCAGAACACTCTCTTGGTGCCCAGTGGTAGCAAATCTTCCTCCTCTCAAGGTGGGTTACTTTGAGAAATTGCAGGAAGATATTCAGAGCCTGGTCTGGTAAGTGAGTTGAGTTACCAAGCCAGGTAAGACAAACTGGGGTCAAACATGGGGTGTGACCATTGAATAAGATAGATTTTTCTCATATGGCTTACGCATTTAGTACCAAAACAGGAGTTCTCAAGAGGTTTTGGCAAAGGAGCACCAATGACATACAAGCATAATCTCTCAGGAATAGAACAGGCCCTATTTGAATCCCTAAGTTCTGGTACATCTGGTTAAAATTCTGATTCATAACTTCATGTACTTACAACATCTAAAGGAAAAATGGCAAGGTTGGTGAAAGACACCACCCCCAAACAAAGCTTGACCACCAAAAAACTCAGGGAGGCAGCACTCACCATGAAATGACCTGTAGCTGTTGAAAAAGTAAAAAAAACTGTTTTAAACATGAGCAAGGCCACAGTTTACCCATTTGCTCTCTGGAATGATTCCACAAAGCTTTCTTAGAGTTTGAGCATTTCCCACCCCAAACCAGAGAGGAGTTCCAGCCTCAGAGACACATTTGATTGGTTACCAGAGCTGGGCAGGCTCCACAAGTATCAGACTGTAAAATTATCAGGCAAAGACTCCTTTCTCAGGGCTTGGAAGTGGGAATCAGCCTGCATCCAGGTTCACCCTGATAATCCCAACCTCTGCTCTGGGCGAGGACCACTCCACAGGATGTCTGATAGGGATGAGTCTCAAGGGAGAAATGATGAGAGCCCTTGCTATGCCCGTAAACCCTCTTCCATTTTCCCCAAATGAATCTGAAGATCGACCTACTCTTGCAATTGAGTTTGCTGGTATTTAAAATGATCAAACACTCCACCCAGCAAACTCAGCTGTCATAAAGTATTTAGGAAAACTTTAGTTTTAGCAGGAGCAAGACTGGAAGTAGGTTCTTCCTGCATCATAGCTGTAGTTAGTTTATACCAAGGACGGGCATTCTTTGGGCTCCTAACCAAAGGGGCAAGGAAGTTACATATTTTTAAGAGTGGCGTGCGTCGCGGGGCACAGTCAATACGCCCAACCTGTGCACACTGGGAAGCTGAGAGAGCACGTTGCAGGAGGCTCCAGAGAGCTCAAAGTTCCTGAAGAGCCCATCCTCAGTCCGAGAACGGCGCCTCTGGAAGGCGAACCAGCGTGCCTCCTCCCCATCTCCGTGGGCAACAAACATGTGGCACGCGAACGTCCCGGAAGAGAAATGACAGCTTTAGGAGAATGAACTCGACCGCGGGGCGCGGAGGCAGCCGCGGGGAGCTCGGGCTCTGTGGGGTTCCAGGATCCCCTGGGCCAGCTCGCCGGGGACCGAACGCGAGATCGTGCCAGTCTCAGCGTCCCCTACACGGGGTTTAAGAGCCACGCTTCGGTCGGGGGATGGGCAGTCCGGAGCGCTGCCCGGAGGCGGAGGCGGCGGGCTCCCGGGCCTGGGCTCCGCGCCGCCACCACGATCCCCGCCTGGCCGCCTCGGCCTCCTCCCTGCCGGCCCAGTCGCCCCGCCACCTACCTCAGCGCGAGGGCGGGGAGGGGGCCACGGTTCCGCTGGAGTGGGGGCGGCGCGGGGAAGACGTCCCTCGGCCCTTCCGCTCCTTACAGGCTCCGGCTGGAGGCGCGACGCGAGCGGAACAAACGGGCTCCACTACCCGCGGGGGCCGGCCATTGTGCGACGTCATCAGGCCGCGACGGTTGTCCTGCGGGCCGGCGGGTTTCCCTCTCTTCCCTCGCTTGCCCCGCCCTCCGCCCGCTTCCTTCCGGCCTCCGCACCGCTGCTGCGCGCCTACCCGCCCCCGCTCGGCCCGCTCCCGAGCCCTTCACCGCGCAAGCGCCTCAAGAGGCCCCACCCCCGGGGGCGCGTCCGAGTCTAAGCGCCGCGGCCGCACGATGACGTATGCGGGGCGGGCTTACGTAGTCACGTGGTCGCGTGACGTATCGAATTCCCGCGTCGCGGATTTGCGTTGCGGGTGGGAGGCCCGCCCTCGGCGGAGGTGGCTGGTGTCGCCGTCGGAGTTGAGTCTAACTGCTTCCGTCCGTCTGCAGACTTCACGTTCTAGTCGAGTAAGCACCCGACGAACGATCAGTCATTTTTGAGGTACTGCGTTTAAATATCAAAGCTACAACATTTTAAATTTTTTTCGTGGGACTAAATAGCTCCTGCGCTACTAATCAGCTCAACACAAAATTAATTATTTTTGAGACACTGAGTTTATTTAAATGTAAACACTTAAAAAAGTTTTCTCCTGCTTTAAAAAATAATCAGCCGGGAACCCTCCTACACTGTTGGTGGGAATGTGAATTGGCTCAGCCGCTGTGGACACCAGGAAGATGAGAACTACCATGTCCGGCAATTCCAGTTCTGGGTATTTATCTGAGGAATTAGGAAACACTAGTTTGAAAAGGTAATCTGCATGCCCATGTTCGTCACAGCATTATTTACAATAGCCAATATATAGAAGCAACCGAAGTGTCTGTGGAGAGATGAATGGATAAAGAACAAGTGGACTGTGTAGTCAATGAAGTATTATTCAGCCATAAAAAATGTGAAACCCTGCCATTTTCCACAACATGAGTGGACCTTGAGGGTATTATGCTAAGTGAAATAAGTCAGACAAAGACAGATACTGTATGATTTCACTCGTACAATATAAAACAAAAAGAAAAGCAAACTCACAGAGGCGGACAACAGATTGGTGGTTATCAGAGGGGATGGGGGTGAAGGGAGGGCAAAATAGGTAAGGGGGTCAATTGTATGGGAGCAGATGGAAACCAGACTTTTGGTGGCGAGCAGGATGTAGTATTTACAGACCTCAGATTATAATGTGGCACATCCGAAACTTCTGTAATGTTATAAACCAATGTTACCTCAATAAGATGATAATAGCTCACAACAAAAATTAGTCATTTTGGGGATACTGAGTTTAAATACCAAAGACTAAACGTTTAAAACTACTTCCACGGGCCCGGCCGGGCGTGGCTCAGCGGTTGAGCGTCGCCCTGGGATCCAGGCGATCGGGGTTCATTCCTGGTCAGGGCACATATCCGGGTTGCAGGCTCGATCAATGACTCTCTCATCATTGATGTTTCTCTCTCCCTCTCCTTTCCTCTCTCTGAGATCAATAAAGATATATTTAAAAAACAAAACAAAACTACTTCCACGGTACTACATAGCTTTCGCTCTATTAAATACAATCATTTCAACACAAAATTAATCATTTTGGAGATAAGGAGTTTAAATACCAAAGCTTACAAATTTTGCCCGGCCAGGGGTGGCTCAGCGATTGAGCATCGACCTAGGATCCAGGCAATCGGGGTTCGATTCCCGGTTAGGGCACATGCCCAGGTTGCAGGCTCGATCCCCAGTGGGGGGAGTGCAGAAGGCAGCCGATCAATGACTCTCTCATCATTGATGTTTCTGTCTCTCTCTCTCTCCCTTCTTCTCTCTGAAATCAATAAAGATATATTTTTTAAAAAATGATCCATCAGACTAAATAGCTCTGTGTCTTTTAAATGTGATCAGCTTAACTCTGTGTAACCTTTTCATGCTCAGAAGGACATCATGTGGTATTTGGAGTGTTTTTACAGCTTGCCAACTGCCTTCACAGACCCTCAGTGGGAGCTTCAGAGGCAGCGTGCTGAGGGTAAAACTGTGTGCTCTTCAGTTAGAGACAACCTGCATTTAGAAGGGTACTCGGCTTGATTGATTCCCTGCTATCCCTACCTTAAAATTCGTTTGTTTTTTTTTTGCGCTTATAAGTTTTTATTAACATGACTTTTAAAAAACAAACCTCCATACCAGTGTGGGAGGTGAGAGTGGGGGAAGAGGGGAGGGAAGGAAGTCTGTTCTATTGATGATAAAGCTTCAGGTTCATCCCAGAGTGGATTTTATAGTCCCCCAGAGAAACGTGGTTCTTAAAAATCACATTCCACTTCTTTAGTATGATCTTGTTTCAACAGGTACCAGTTTGGGCTGTGATCAGCTTCTTTAAGGTCCCCAATGGTGTCGTTGGTGTTACATTTCGCACGGACCTTCTTTTGCAGACAGTTGTTGCAAAATCTCAATTTTCCTGCCTGGAGCTACACAGGTGTAGGGGTTGGGAGTCAGCAGAGTGAGGATATCAAGAGTCTCCCAGACCCCAACACCTCCAGTTGAGACTTCAGTTCCCAACCCTCCAGACCCAAGTTCTCCAGGGCCCTAAGCTCTTTTCTCAGGACTTCAAACCCCAGGCAGCTGGATCTCCCCACTTCAGGTGGCTTCTCCACGGCTAGTGGGCCATAGATGACTGGGTTTGTCAGCCTTTCCCCGCCCCAGACCACTCACATTGAATAACCTAGAGCCTCCTTGTCTTAAAATTCTTAATCATTTTTGAGCAATGGGCCCAGGTTTTCATTTTGCACTGTACCCTGCAAATTATGTAGCTGGTTCTGCGGGTAACTAAGGGTTCTGGGGAATGGAGACCAGAGCAGGCCTTTCCTCACCACATCTTGGACCTCCAGGAAAACAACTCCTTAGTGCAGCCCACCACCATGCCACCCACAAATAAGAGTGTCTGGCCCACAGTACAGTTGAATGAACTCACAGATATTTTCCCCATGTTATATGAATGAATGAATGAATGAGGGAAGAAATGAAGGCGTTAACACAGAGTTATCATGTAATCCATCAATACCACTTCTAGGTAGTTAACCCAAGAGAAATAAAACACATGCACGCAAAAACTAGTATACAGTTGTTTGTAGCAGCAGCGTTCACAATAGCTCAAAAGTAGAAACCACCTAGATGTCTGTGAACTGATGATGGGTAACTGAAGTGTGGTCTATGCATTCACTAATAATATTCCCCTATGAATGAGATATTATTCAGCCATATAAGGAAATGAAGTCTCTGTAAGAAGAGGTATCAGAGAGAGACCCCTCTCCCGCTGTCTCTCCCTTGAGGGCACAAGAAGGCGGAGTCTGCCAGCCAAGAAGGGGGCTCTCACCAGAGCCCAATCATGCCAGCATCCTGATCTTGGACTTCCAGTTTCCAGAACTCTGAGAAAATAAATTTCTGTTTAAGGCCGATATTTTGTTATGGTAGCCTGAGCTGAGTAACACGTTACATTTACATGAAATATCCAGAAGAGGTAAATCCACAGTCACAAAGTAGATGAGTGGTTACCAGGGGTTGAAGGAAGGGGGATAGGGAGTGACCGCTAAATGAGTACAAAATTTCTTTTAGGAGTGATGAAATTACAGTGGTCCCTCGGTTTTCAGATGTAACCCATTCTGGAGGACCGTTTGAGTTCTGAAACGTTCGAAAACCGAGGGATCCACAGCCGGCAGCTGGGCCTCAGGATCTTGCCCTCAGCAGCAGCCGCGGGGCGTGTTCCATTTCTGAGGCGTGTTTGAAAACCGAAGCGTTTACTTTCAGGTTTACGGCGTTTGTAAACCGAAATGTTTGTCAACGGAGACATTCGAAAACCGAGGTACCACTGTATTCTGGAATTAGGTAGTGGTCGTGGTTGTACAACTTTGTGAATATACTAAAACCCACTGAATTGTGCACTTTAAAAGGGTGAATTTTATGGCATCTCAATTATACCTTAATAAAGCTGTTGTTTTTTCAAGAAGAAAAATGAAGGGTGACAGGAGAGAAAGGGGAGAAAAGGGTGAGAGCTGAGAGGAGGTGGGGGTGAAGGTGGAGGGGCTGGGTGAGGAGGGAAAAGGGGTTTGGGGGAGAGGAAAAGGAGGCAGGACTTCTGTCTGTGGCTCACCTCCTAACTGAATCTTCTGTTTTCTCCATTCCCCTTGACTCTGGTTCTAGCCACCATCACCACCTGCCAGGGTTAATGCCACAGCTCCAGCTCATACCTGCACTCCCTGCTCTGTCACTGCCCCCTGATCCCCTCATCCCCCCTCAGGCACCCAGAGCCACCTTTCTGTGATCCCAGGTAGGTTCCAGTCTCACCACTCCATCCAGAGGCCCACCCAGTGCTCCCTCTGCCCCCAGATGAAACCCCAACACTGGAGCCTGATGTATCTGCTCTTAGAATCCTGCCCCACCAGCCCTCGTGCTCCCTCCCTTGTCCTCGACTTGCTCCACACTTTTCTTTGCTCCCATGTCTTTGCACGTGCCACTCCTGCTGCCTGGAACACTGTTCCCACTTTTCCCCTTCATCTGGCTAGCTTTTAATTGTTTTTCAGGTCTCACCTTCAATGGGCCTTCTCCCAGAGCCTTGTTCGTCTCTGCAGCTAGGCACAAGCTCCTGGAGGGCAGGACTACAGTGGTCACCCTATAACCCCGGGCCAGGTCGTGGATCAGGCACCGAGTTGCCAATCACAATGTTTGCAGCATCTGGTGTGTGTGTGTGTGTGTGTTAGGAGGGAGCATTTAGAAAGACTGAGAAAATGAGGTGGGATTAGAATCCAGGTCTCTCTGAATCTAAACACCATGGGCATGAACCTGCTCTTTGAGCCAGAGGCCCTGGGTGTGAGGGTGCAGGCAGCTTCCCTTTCAGCCTCAGTTTTCCTGCTCTGTAAAGTGGGGCTATTTACACTTGCTGCCTCCCTTTCTCGAGGGAATGAAGAGATGACCTGGTGATAGACAAACTTGGTTGGTTTATGGAGCTCTTCACTCATGCAGGCCTTGTGCTGAGCTCCTGAGCAAAGCCCCCCACCATTATCTCCACTTTATAGTTGGGGGAATAGAAGGTGTAAAGTCATAGAGCTGTGATTTCACCCCAGGCAGTTGGACCACAAAAACCAAGCCTTGTATGACATAATGAACGGTGCTGTCTTCAGATTATGTTACTCTGGCTGTAACTATTACGTAAGAGAAACATCTGTTTTATCATTTGGGATCACTGTCACTAGCAGTCACTCTGATGCTCATGGGCATATCCCCCCCATTCTGAGTGCAGACAGGCATGGTCCCATCCCACAAGGGCTACAAGGTCAGTTGAGGACAATGGCCTGAATTCACATTAATTACCTTGTAAGTGCTGCTGCCACTGAGCTATGACAGACCATGGAACACTGAATCTGAATTTAACAAGAGTGGTAAGTTACATTGGGCCACGATGTGTTCAAAAACAGTGTGGCATTATTGAGAGCAGTGTACAGCAATTCCACCCCAGGCATGCACCTAGACAGGTTTTCTCAAGGTGAGGTCCCTGGACCGCAGCAGCAACAGCACCTAGGGATTTATTAAAAATGCACATTCTCAGGCCCAGTCCCACAAATACTGCATCAGTAGCTCTATAATGGGGCCAGCAGTCTCCACATTAGAAGGTCCCAGGGATTCTGCTGCTCCATGGACTGATGACTTCCTTGTGCATGGGCACCAGAAGACATGAAAAAGAATATTCGTAGAAGATCTTTTAGTATCAACTGAAAGGAAAAACCACATACACACAAATGACCCAAATGTTTATAGGTGATTGCAGTGTGCAATATAATTGTTAAAATTGTAATACATGAATCTCAAGTGTATATGTATAATATCTACAGATTGGTGAAGCTGTTTTTTTTCCACTGTGAGAAGCTGCTTCCAAGGGAGGTTATTGACCTTGACCACCCCACTGAAGAGCAATGGGGAGCCACAGTAGACTCTTGAGCAGGAGAGTAACATGAAGAAAGTGGCATGTGGTGATTTTAAAGCCCGTATCTTATAGCTCCTGCATCTGAATCATCTGTGTACCTGTTGCTTTTCCACTTGGTTTTCAGTACTCTGGTCCCTTTTTATAGCATACCTTTTACTTTTTTTGACATTGAACCCTGTGGATAAATTATTGTGGGGGCACTGGATGGAGTTATGTACTCCAAAGAGGGTGGGTCTTAATTCTTACAGGCAGATATTTTCAGCAGATTACTGGGCCCTGGTTAAGGCTTGCTTCTAGGCCTCATGAGAGCTGGTCTGTTTCCGAGAGTGTGGCTGGTCTTCCCAGGAAGTGCACGCACTGCACTCTCAGAGGAAAGCCTGTGCTGTCTGCTCGGCCTCCACCTCTGCAGGTGTGATCTACAGCCTGTTTCTCGCAGTGCCACATGGGGTTGCTGAACGCGTGCTCAGCTCCTTATCATCCAGGTGCTCTTTTCTGCTGGTTCTTGCAGTTTTCCTGGCTTGGGCAGCTTAGGGTTGGCCACAGTCTCCGAGGACTTGTACTAGTATTTTGATCTCCTTTTCTGCAGGGTTTCCCCTCAAGTCTCAGATGGTTTGGATCCCTGTCTGCTCAGCTCAGCAAGCCTGTTACTTGCTGCTTTTATGCCAGTGGGGGGCGAGCCTGCAGCTCGAAGGGGTATTGTTTCCCTTCCCTCAAGGGTCAGAGCCCCATGTCCTACCAGTACTGGCTGTCCTCCAAATGTCTCAGCATATGCATGTCTATGTTTATGTTTGTCCACATTTTAAAAATTTATTGATTTTTAGAGATGGGGAGAGAGAGAGAGAGAGAAACATTGATTGGTTCATTCTTGTATGTGCCCTGACCAGGGATCAAACTTGCAACCTTGGCGTATCTGGACAATGCTCTAAGCAATTGAGCTGCCCAGCCGGGGCCTGAAAGCAGCATTTTAGAAAGGTGAATCTTATGGACTAAACAACTGGGAGGAGAGCACCAAAGGGCTCTCCCTTCTCCAAGTTTTCCCAATGCCCGGGTCGCCTCTGCTGTTTTCTCAAGCTGCCGCCAGAGGGCCCGCCAAACCAGATGTGCTGGGCAGGCAGGGCCCTGGGTGGGCCTGGGGCTGGGGCGTCTGGACCTTCGCTATCCAGGAGTGGGCCAGAGCAGACATTGCTTCCCGGTGGATCATGCTATCTTAACTTCCAAGCCTGTCAGCCCTTCTCATTCTCAGGTGACAACACGGAAGACGTCTAGAAGGTGTGGCCTGAGTTAGGTTCCTGGACGTTCAGATTCTTCCACCCTCCTTCTCTTGCTCAGAGCCACATAGTAGAGGCAAGAAAGCCCCCCCCCTTCTGTGTGGGACCCCATCACATCATAGCTTTTACCCAGACGCAGTGAGAGGGCGAGAAGGAGAGGGGCCTGATCCCTGTGGACCCTGTCTCCTCCAGGCTCCTTCTCAGTGCTGACCCCACATGGCCCCCTTCCCTCTGAGACATGCAGGAGTGACCCTCACACTGAGCCCAATGGTGGCTGCCTGCCTCTCAGGCCCCAGGGGAGGTGAAGCGAAGTATTCCTGTGACCTCTGCGCCTGAGGCTGGAGGTTTCTGCTGTTTGGTCAGCACTAGCTCCCTCCCCCCCGTTTGGACCCTTGCAGGCTGGATTGGGTGGATGGATGGATGGATGGATGGATGGATGGATGGATGGATGGATGGAAGTTCAATTCCCGCCACAGGGACTTCACCAAGGGCCTGGGATTCCTTCCCGTGGTGACACTTTATGGCTTCTCTTCAGCATATCCGAATTGTCAGCATCACTACTCTTGCACTTTGGGGTCATTATTAAGTAAAATAAATGTTACTTGAACATAAGCACAGTGATGCCGTGGCAATCAATCCTGTAACTGACCAGCTACTAAGTGACTTCGGGATGGGGAGCTGGACAAAGGGATGATTTACTTTCTGGGCAGCATGGCGGGAGATTTCACCACGCTACTCCGAACAGTGCGTAATTGTTTATTTCTGGAATTTTCCATTTAATATTTTGAAACCACTGTAGACTTTGGCTAACCAAAACTGCAGAAAGTGAAACTGTGGATAAGGGGAAATGCTGTACTTCTCTAAGACATCTATTATCACAGATACCCTGCTGTGGGGACACAGCATCAAGTTCTTAACGCTCTGAATGAACAATTTGTGAGCACGTTTTATTACGAACAAGTGCTATGGAACTGCATTGCACCTGGGAGATGCCACTAAGGGTTTTTTGCTATTGCTGGTGGTTGGGGTGGGGTGGGGAGTGTTGCTGGCTGCAGGACTCCTGGGGCATGCAGAAGGTGGAGGCACCAGAAAATCTGTGAAATGTGGTCTGCCCACAGGTGAGCTAGTGGCGTGAGAACTCAAGGCAGATTGAAAGCAATGCCTACGCAGGCACTGGACAGTGAAGCTACTGCTGCTGGCTGTCTTCTGTCCTGCAGGGAAGATGTCCCCAAGATCAAGGACATGGGGAGTGCTGAGGAGGAAGGGCCCAGAATGAGACTGAGGAAGCAGGTTTCAGCCCCAGCTCTGCTCCTTCTAGATGAGCTTTCTCCTTCATCAAGGGGGTTGGGTAATAGCATCCTAATTTTCAATCTGCCCAGGGTGCAGACTAACTAAGCCGGTCCCCACACAGACAGCCCGGCACCTGGGATGAAAGAGTACTCACCGAATCTCAGTTGTCATTGTGGGTTTCATTCGTTATTGCTGTTAGCTGTGTGACTGTGCAAACGGTTTTTCTTCTCTGGACCTCCCTTTTCACTTCCATGTGACAAAGGCCATGGTTTTGTAGCCCCATTCCATGCCATTGGATTCTGTTCTCTCACAAGGCCACCCAAGCCTATGGCTTCTTCTGGAAGGCTGCATGAAAGGCAGAAGGCTGGTTTCAGTACCAACAAGGAAGGACAGCAGCCCTGGAGCTGTCCATGGGGCTGAATTCCCCGGAGTACCTCCTGGAGGAGAGGGCCAGAGAGGTGTGGATGGCGGGCCAGGGTGGCAGCAGCAGATGGCTGAGAGATGGAGAAAACCACCATCCCCTGGGCACAACAGAGCCTTTTGTGTGACTATAGCTGTGGAGTCACAGCTCTCCTTGCTATTCCAGGCAGCTCCAGTGGGGAGCTGGGTGCTGCGTTTTGGGAGCCCCAGGGACTGCAGCCTCTCACCCTTTTCTCTTACCATCAGCCCTTTCTCCTCTCCACTCATCTCTGTTCAGCCAGGTCCTGGAAATCACATTTTTTGAACTCCTGTACAGAAGTCCATTGACAGTCCATCAGGCAGAAGCATTTGCTGCCCAATCCTATGGTGAAATATTGCACAGCTGTGGAAGTGGCTGAGCTACAGCCACACAAGCGGGGAAGAATCAGCATGATGATGCAAGTGGAGTTAGCGGGACACAAACACCGACATGTGGTCCTGGTTAGGAGAGCTCACACAGGCCGGATAAAGGATGCCCTTGCAGATGTGAGCCTGAGAAGTGGCAGCCTCCTTGGAGGGAGGGCAGGAGCCTGGAGGGCAGGGGCAATGTTTACTCATGTGCTCATTTTATCCATTCAACTATTAATTTACTTTTTGTGTACCTTCTCTATAATATTACATTTCACAATTAAAATGGAAAGAAAGAGTAAGACACGAGTGGCCATTGGACTTTCTGGGGGAGAGGACTATTGAAACATATTCAAGGGCACTGCTCCGGATACTTGATTTTGAGGCCCAGACTCTGCATTCTAACAGGGTCCTCCTGGGTCCTGAGGAGGAGCCCTGGCCCGGAATCTGCATTTTAAATGCCTGGGAAGAGCCAGAACCCTGGCTATTGAGGGGAAACTCTGGGATTCTTGCTTTCTAAGCCAGCTGAGAGGCCCCTTCAGGATCCTTTCCCCAGAGAAGGGGTGCCAACAGTGACCCTCATGGGGTGCACAGAAGCTCCGGTGCCAGCAGGAAGATGTCCCCCCCGAACCTCCAGACCCAAGCACCAGTCCCACTCCTTCACCTGAGCCACGCCCCCCCCAAGCCTCAGTTTCCCCTCTGGCATGTGCTACAGGAGGTACTCAGCAGGTGTGTCCTTCTTTCCTTCCCAGATCACTGTGAAGGGCCCTCTGGGAGGTGGCCCCACACCAGAGTCACCTTCAGATTCCAGACAGCAGAATACTGCCAATTAATCCCATCTTGGTCTCTCATGGAAAAGGGGATTTGTCCCTGTCTCCGACCTCCTCCCTGGGTCTCTGCCTCCTCCTGTCAGGCCACCTGTCAAATACTTGCCTGGCTAGTGGGGGTCCTTCCCAGCCTGATGAACTCCTGGGGACCCCACACCCCAGGCCTGGGAGGAGAGGGCGCTGAGCTTTTTACTCGTGGGTCTTCCTGCTGGGTGGGCTGACGTGGGTTGGCAGTTCAGCCATGCGGGGGAGGGCAGGCTTGAGGGAGCGGGGAGAAGTCAGCCGGCCCCTGAGTCCGGGCCACGCGGGCGGCATTGCAGCCTGCAGATGGGAAGCCTCGGCCCATGGACTGACTGAGGCGCAGGCTTGGGTCCTCTCTCTCTGTCTCCCCGGGAAGAGGAGGAAGGCACGGAGGCTCTGCGCGGGGTAAGTTCTCAGCGCTTACAAGTTTCTCCCGGGGGCTGGGCTGGGAGACAGTGGTCCCAGCTGCCCATCTTCTGGAATGTTCTGTGGAGAAAGGTAAGTGTGCAGGCAGGAGGGGGAGGCAGGAAGGGGCATTCACTGAGATGCTGAGGTGGCGGGAGTGGCTTGCACATCTGGAGGGGCTGCTGTGAGAACCCTGGATTCAGTCCTCGAGGCTGCCAGCCTCCTCAGCTGGAAGGGCATGAGGCCTTTGGGGGGTCGCAGCTGCATGCTGGGACCCTAGGGTGATCATCTCACCTAAACAGAAGGGGAGGCTCATTTTCAGGAGTGATGGGCCTGGGGGCCGTGTGGATCCACGTGTGGGGTTATGCAGGTGCTTGTGAGTTCAAGGGTGTGGGGTGTGTTCTGTGCACTTATACATGTGGGTGAGAGTAGATGGTGTGTGTCTGTGTTCATAGCACATACACCTGTGTTGTGGGGTATAAGAGAGCTTATGTTGTGTACTTACATATGCATGTGTGCATTTGGGTCCCTGGCTTTTGGGTATAGGGTGTGTGTGGGTGAGTGTGAGTATGTGCTGCACATGTGTGTGTGGAGGTCTTTTTTGTTTGTGTGGTGTGGGCAGTGTGTCTGTTGGGTATTGTGGAGGAGAGTTTTGGTTCATGAATAATTTTGTGTGTATGTGTGTGCATTTCTGCATATTGGTGCACATGGGGGAGACTTATGGGCTGTGTGTGTGGCATGTGTTTGTGAACACTGATGTGGCTGTGTGTTGCATGTGTGTGCATGTGTGCATACTTGGGTGTATGTGCAGGCGTGTGTTGAATGTGTTGTGTGTAGATTGTGTCACGTGT
This sequence comes from Miniopterus schreibersii, assembly GCF_964146895.1. Classification (NCBI taxonomy): domain Eukaryota; kingdom Metazoa; phylum Chordata; class Mammalia; order Chiroptera; family Miniopteridae; genus Miniopterus; species Miniopterus schreibersii. The sequence continues at coordinate 28,774,862 of NC_138121.1, read as the reverse complement.
GTGCAGGTGTCTCACAGGCATATTTCATGTATATGTGTTGGGTGCATATAGGTGTGTTATGTGTTTATGTTGCATGTGTGTGATGCAGGTGCCTGGGCAGCATCTTAGGGACCATCACCTCGTCCCCAGCCCTGCCCCAATTCTGTGCCCTGGTACCTGCCCCGTGGGGCTGCAGTGGGGGGTCTGGGGCAAGAGTGGATGGAGCACCTAGCCTGGCGACTGGCTCTGGGTGGTCAGCCTCAGCTTCACTTGCACAGAGGGGCATCTGCTGCTCATTCTAGGGCATTGTGGGGGGTCAGTCTGGTTAATGGGGTGGTGGGTGGGGCTGCCATGGGCCAGCTCTGCACACACCCAACTTCTCATGCTAAATTGGGGCTTTGAGGGGAGCTGATGTGTGGCCCTTCAGGCTGATGACACTAACAGGATTAAAGAATAGAGAGAGGTATGTGTGGTGTGTATGTAAGTGTGTTGCGTGACTGTTGTGTGTCGTGTATATGTGCAAGTGTGTTGTATGTGGCATATGTATTTTGTGATGTGTACTGTGTGTACATGTGTTGCATGTGTATGTAGATGCGTGTGGCACATGCATGCAGGTTGCGTGTGGGATGCATCCCACAACACACATGTGTCATATGTGTACATGATGTGTATCACATGTGGCATGCATGTGCGTATTGTGTGTGGTGTTTATGTGTATTGTGTGTTGTGTGAGTGTGTTGTGTGTTTCCTGTATGTGTGGTATGAGTGTTTGTGTGTATGTGTGTGTTCCATTCCCTCATCCATTTGCCCGAGTGCCAGCTTTGACCTCACTGACTGAGCAGAAGATCCTGGCTCATCAGCTCATAATAAAACCCCGCTTTCTGTCATCCCAGAAGCATGAGAAGGGAGGGGGCACCTCTGAACAATGACAGGTGGAAGGCAGTCTGGCTGACTCCGGGGCCTTTCCAGAGTGAGGCAGAGCAAGAGTCCACTGTGGCCAAGGCTGGGGGGCTCCTGGGCGAGAGCCGGCCATCAGCTTCCAGCTGTGCCCCCAGGAAACCCAGCCTGGGCCCCCCCGAGCCTGTATGTGTCTATCTTACTCTTCCTCACAGGACCATTGCGGGGGGGAAGAAGGCAGCACAGGGTCTAAAGGCGGGGGGTGCCTGGCTCTGAGGATCAGCAAGAGCAGTGGGGGAAGGGTCCTCTGGGCTGGAAGCTCTTGGGTTTGACTAGAGGGAGCAAGAGTGAATGTCTAGGGCGTCTTGAAGGGACAGACTCTGCCTCAGGTTTCAGCAGGATCCCCACTTGTCAGCACAATGGACACTCAGAGGGAGGGAGGCAGGGAGAAAACAGCATAAAGGGAGCCTGTGAATGAGCAGGAGATGCGAGTGGAGGGAGGGAGAGAGGGCGGGAAATGAGAGACAGAGACAGACCAGAGACAGACAGGGAGAAAGAGAGTGATTGAGACAGAGAGACAGAGAGAGAGAAAGCCAGAAAGGAGAGACAGGGAGAGACAGAGAAAGAGAGAGGGGGGAGAGAGACAAGGAGAGAGAGGGCCAGAGAGAGAGAACAGAGTCGGGTGTATTTGGAGCAGCAAAGGCCTGTGCTCACACTTGGTGTAACATGGCCCCAGACACAAAGCTATGGACACACAGAAAGTCAAAGTTCCTGGGGCAAAGAGAGGGATGACTTCACAGGTGCCCCTCTTCCTCACCAGAATTCATGAGGAGAACATTGTTATTCTGATGCTACAAGTGGAAAAGAGGCTTAGAGAGGTTAGGTGGGCTGCCCAGGGCCACACAGCTAGGGAGCAGGGATCTAGTTTAGGTCTCCCTGCTCCAGCACCCACACTCTCACTTGCTGCCTCTGGACCCTGCAGGAGGCAGCAGGAAGGCACCAGGACTAGAGCAGATGAAGGGAGTCCTGGAGCCCTCCCCTCAGCTCTGGGGCTCCAAGGAAGCTCCCTGCATGGTTCAGGCTGGTGGCTGTCCCTCTGAGGTGGCCAGGACACATGTCCCTTCCCCTCCCCGATGACCCACCTCCCTCAGACATTGACACAAAGGAGCCATGACCCACATAGACTACTATCCTTGGGGTATAAAACCCCTGCCCCACCCCATTTCCGGACAATATTGTCTTTCTGGGTCTGGTGACTCACTCCTGGGCTGAAAGAATGGAATGGGATCCCACCCAAAGGGACATGGCCGTAGCTGGAGGGGCTCGTCAGACGGGCTGTAGGAGAAGCTGGGTCGTGGATGGCGTGTGTTAAGTGATTCCTCAGCCCCCAAAGCCTCTGCTTCCTCATTGGCAGAACAGAGATGATGAACAGTGCCTTCTGGAGGTGCGGTGGGAAGGGCCCAATGCAGGGGAGATAACCGGTGTCAGCCACACTGTATCCATCCTGGGCCTCTCTGTGGCATCAAGGTCCCGAGGCCCTGCTCCAGGCATCTGATCTTTGCTTGGTGGGACTGACAGAGTGCACTTGGGGGATGGAGGGCAGTGACTGTTCACCACCCTGTGTGGCAATATTTTATGACCTCATTGACCAGCACAGCTTCGAGTGTCAGCCCCTGGTTACTGCATAGGAAGTGTTCAGTGCAGTGCCCAGAGAATACGCAGTAATAATTTACTATTTTAGTAACATTCTCATCGTTAACTCAGGAAACACTTCCTGAGGCAGGAGCCACGGCTGGGCCTTCCTATGGCATTTGCTTTGCCACCAGCCACGAGGTGTGTGGGGCTCCAGGGGCTTCCCCTCCCCCTCTCCCCTGCCCTCCCCCAGGTCACCAAGATGCTGGGGCTGGTTATGCTGCTCTTTGCTGTCCTGTGGATGCCCTACCACACTCCAATGCTGCTCAATTGCTGCGTGGCCCAGCCTCTCCTGGACCCCCGGGTCCTTCTCTTCTGCCGCATCTGCGTCTACACCAACAGTGCTGTCAACCCTGTCATCTACAGCCTCTTGTCCCAGAAGTTCCGGATGGCCTTTCCGCGGCTGTGCAGGAGGGGCAGAGGGGCCACAGAGGTGCGCAGCCCATCTCACCAGCTGCAGTGTGGTCCGAGAGATGCCTCAGAAGACACAGACCAGAAGGAGTGAGGTCACAGGCCCTCAGGCAGCAGTGCCCTCACCCTGGCCCCAGCCCCAGCCCCAGCCCCACCCCAGCTGCAGGAGCCTCATTTCAGCTCAGTCTGAGGGCTGCCCTGCTGCTTTCCAGCCCCTCTCCACCCCTTCTGCCTCCACTCCTTCTGTCTGCTCACTTCTGGGACCTGCAGGTGTGTGTCCTTCCACTGAGGCTGGCAGGGCCAGGAGAGGGCAGACACCCCTGTGCCAATGGCTCTTAGCTTCATGTCCCCAGTGACTTTCTTCATGAATGAAGATGTCAGAGTGTCCTGGGTAAGGTGGTTGGAGTTCAAGGCTGGACTCCATTTGCGTGGCTCTCTCACTTCCTCTGTGAGGGGGAAGGTGAGAAAGAAGCGACAGCTGTGTGGATCTCAGTCCCCATCGGTGTAAAATTACGACTGTCGGTCGTGACTTATTACTTTAAGCATTTTATCAGGGGAAAAGTCCTGGTGGATGTTAAAGGATGCGCTTCCAGTCTTTGGTAATATCCATCCATCAGCCTAGCTGTGGACAGTGTCCCCTGGTGCCACATCGAAAGGGCACCCGGCCTCCACTGGCTCCCACCCAGAGATACTTCCTGCTGCCCCATCCTTCGCACAGAGGCTGTTTCCACTTTGCCACTCAAATGTGCTAAGAATGACCCAGTACATAGGACTCCTGCTTCCCTCCTTTTGAGTTTTGTCCCTGGGCCAGAATCCCCCCGTGGGACGGTCTCTGGGTTATAAATCGAGTAGAGCACTTGACCCAGCCAGCCATGGGAAGCCATTTCTGAGCTCCTTCACTCCCAAACGTGCAAGCTCAGCCTTGTGGGGCCCACTTTGACCTTCAGGCATAGCCACCTGCTCCCCTGTGGCCGAGGAGCTCCTGGCCCCAGAGCTAGAGATGGCAAAGGCACGGACCTCTGACCCCATCCCTGCACTTCTCGAGATTGTTTTCCCTTTGGGCTCCTGCAATGGTCATTCAAAGCAGATTTTGTGGGGAGACTTGCTTGGGAGGAGGAGTGCATTTTTTAAAGATGGCCTGAGTGCAACCCTGGTGGGAGGACTCCTGTGTAGGATGGAAGGAGGGTCAGCGAGGTGGAAAGGCATCATGAAAGCTGGGACCAACCCAGCCAGTGGTGCAGGCAGTGGTGGGGCTGTGTTTCCAGAGGGGCCTGAGGGATGGATGGGGAACATGAGAAGATTGGGGGCCTCCACACACTAGGATTCCAACTGCAGAGCTGAACCTTGAACAACGTGGGATTGGACTGCGCAGGTCAATTGAAAAAAAATTGTGTATAAGTGGAAACCCGTGTAGTTCAAACCCGTGTTGTTCAAGGGTCAACTGTTTCAAATCATCATCATCCCATGTGAGTTTCCTCCCAGGCCACTGAGGCAGTCTTCTGAGAGCTGAGGAGGTGCAGGGGACTGTCCACAGTCAGAAGTGTCTGGCCCAGTCCAGCCTGGGGCTACACCCTCAGCTGCATCAGTTGTTGGGGAAATCTGATTAAAATAAAATCTGCCCACCCAGAAAGCCACAAGGGTGGAAGAGAGAGGATGGTTTTACTACCAAATAAGCATGACCCCAGAATGTCATGCGTGTCACATCTGCTAGGTGATTGAAGACAGGAGAACCCACCCTTTTGTTTAGCAGAGATGCAGCCCATGACATATGCGTTCTCAAAATAGACATAGTTCACGCTGAATCCACCTGGTAACAGGAGGGCCATCTGTGTTCACTAATTGCCTTTATCTGAAGGGAAAATAACACCTCTATCTCTGACAGGGGCCAGGCTTGCAGCTGGGAGCTGGGTGCCTGCTAAGATAGGCTCCTGCCCTCCACGGAAACTGGGAGATAGGGAGCCCCTTTCTTAATGATCATATTCAACGAGGCGGCTCCCAGGTCCTCCAGAGAGACAGTCCTGGGTTATAAAATTACAAGAGGCTTATATAGGTGTGTTTTTTTTTAAAACATTACTTACATTTCAAAAGAGGCAGAGTAAGAATTTATGAGTTTTTTTTAAAGTAAATGCTCTAAGAAAGGAGAGGAGGTGGTTCTATACCCTTTCTGCACCTGGGGAATTAAATGTGCCCCTATTTGATGTGTATTTTCTCTTGCCCGGCCCACCAGGGTGTCCTGAAGGGGGTTGGAGGGAACCTGCCAGCTTGCATTGGAGCAGAGAAGGGAAGCACGGAGAAGCAAGCTGATAAAAGGTGTTATTTCATGCACTAGCTGTTTGCTCAGTGGTTAGAGCATCGACCCATGGACTGGAGGGTCGAAGGTTCGATTCTGGTCAAGGACACGTACCACCGTTGAAGGCTCGATTCCCAGCCCTGGTCGGGGTGATTTCGGGAGGCAACTGATTGATGTGTCATCTCTCATATTGATGTGGGTGTCTCTCTCCTCCCCCCTCACCTCTCCATTTCCACTTTCTCTTAAAAAAAAAAAAAGGAAAAAACTCCTCAGGTGATGATTAGCAAAAAAAGGTATTAGGAACAACAAGATGGCGGGTAGGTAACAGCTGCACCCGCCGCCCCCCGCAACCACATCAAAATTACAACTAAAACACAGAACCACCATCACTCTGAGCCTCCTGAAACCTGGCTGCACAGAAGCCCTACAACCGGGGAGCTGAAGAAGCACCGAGACCGGGAGGAGGGGCGGAGATGCGGGCGGATGGGGGCTGAATCGGAGATGCAGCTGCGGGCCCACACCCAGTGCCGCGGTTGAAACCCGGGAGGGAATCTCTGTGGCTGAGGTTTCCCGGAGGAGTGAGGCGTCCCAGCCCCACTGCAGGCCCCCAGCCCAGGGCTCCAGGCTGGGAAGAGATGTCCCCACAACTCCAGGCTGTGAAACCAGCGGGGACTGTCCCTGAGGGTCGCGGAGGCTGCGGGAGCCCCAGCAGCTCCTCTTAAGGGCCCGGCACGGACTCACTCGGACGCTCCCTCTGAGCCCAGCGCCGGGCAGCAGCCTGAAAGGACCCGGGACACTCGGTGAGGAACTAACCTGCCTGAAGTTGGGGTGAGAGCTGGAGGGGCGGCTTCCTCCCAGGCAGAAGGGCTGGCGGAGGACATGGCTCCTGTGGCGAGTCCTCCCCGCACAGCCCGCAGGCAGGCGCCGTGTTTGAGTCGCCAGCACCTGACTCACACCTTTGGCCCCACCCCTCCCCACCTGCAGCTCATCCAGGCCATTTCCAGGGGCTTTTCTGTGCAAGTGGCCTCTCGAGCCTCATGCTTAGGACTTTCCTAAAATCTCTCAAACAAGCAGCAGCTGCCCCATGTGGCTTGATAAGTGGCCCCAGGCCTGGCACTAGCGGCAGCTGCATTGGCTCATAGCTTGGCCTCTCCTGGGCACCTCCAAGCCCAGCACAAGTAGCAGCCAACTACTGTTTGCTGTGTAGCTCATGCTGGGTGGCCCTGGGCAAGGCACTGGCAGAGGCTGACTTTGCACCTCCAGGGAGGGCCCAGGGAGAGTGCACCTGGTGGTCAGAGTCGACCACGCTGGATTACAACCCTACCGCATCCACAAGTGACACTCAAGGGGTCACTTGGTGAACACCAAAGCTCCACTGAAGTAAATCCTGCTCCATAGGGGTGTCTCCAGCACAGCAGCTCTCTGGCTGTAGTTGCAGCTGGTCCTCACAGCTGACTGGCCAGGGGGTCAGTTTCTCCCAGTGACGCCAACTGCAACCAAGGCTCGACTACAACAGGACAGTGCACACAGCCCACACAGGGGAGCACCTAGGAGGCCCAGCTCAGGTGACTGGGGAGGCTGAGCCACTGGACCCTACAGGACACCTACTACACAAAGCCACTCTACAAATTCCAGGAGACATAGCAGCTCTACCTAATACATAGAAACAAACACCTGAAAGCAGCCAAAATGTGGAGGCAAAGAAACATGTCACAAAGGAAAGAACAGAAGGAATCTCTAGAAGAGGAACTAAATGAAATAGATCCAAGTGAGTTAACAGATAGGGAGTTCAGAATTTTGGTTATAAGGATGTTTAAGCAGACTGTTAGGGAAATAACTGAGAAAATCGATAACATAATAAAGTACCAATTTGAAATGAAGGCTACAGGAACTGAAATGAAGAATAATTTACAGGGAATCAACAGCAGAGTAGAGGACGCTGAGAATCAAATCAGCAATTTGGAACATGAGGAAACAAAAAACACCCAACCAGAAGAGCAAAAAGAAAAAAGAATCCAGAAATATGAAAATAGTATAAGGAGCCTCTGGAACAACTTCAAGAGGCCCCACATTCGTATTATTGGGGTGCCAGAAGAGGCAAAAAGAGACCAAGGAATTGAAAACCTATTTGAAAAAATAATTACAGAAAACTTCCCGTACCTGGGGAAAGAAATAGACTTACAAGTCCAGGAAGCACAGAGGGTCCCAAACAAGAGGAACCCAAAGAGGCCCACAGCAAGACACATCATAATTAAAATGCCAAAGGTTAAAGACAAAGAGAGAATCTTAAAAGCACCAAGAGAAAAGCAGTTAGTTACCTACAAGGGAGCCCCCATACAACTGTCAGCTGATTTCTCAACAGAAACTTTGCAGGCCAGAAGGGAGTGGCAACAAATATTCAAAGTGATGAAAAACATGGAACTACAACCAAGATTGCTCTACCCAGCAAAGCTATCATTGAGAATTGAAGGTCAGATAAAGAGCTTCTCAGACAAGGAAAAGCTAAAGGAGTTCATCACCACCAAACCAGCACTACAGGAAATGTTGAAGGGTCTTCTTTAAGAAGAAGCTAATGAACAAAAGAATCTGACGAACTAAATAGATCCAGAGACATTGACACGTGTAACAGACAATCATATTTCAGAGGAAAGAGGGAAGGGGGGTGGAGGGTGGGAAGAGATTAACCAAAGAAGTTATATGTATAACCCATGGACACAGTTAATAATGGGGTGAAGGCCTGGGAAGGGGGTGGGAGGGAAGTGGAGGGAATCAATTGCGGGGGGGGGGGGAAATGATATACCTGTAATACTCTCAACAATAAAGATAAATTTAGAAAGTAAAAAAAAAAAAAAAAGGTATTAGTTCAGGAGCATTACATCCGTGAGGAACTGGCAGGGTACCATTGAGTTCCAGAGATGCTTGCTCTCCTTGACTGGGGGATTGGGAGCCTGGAGCCACAGGCCACCAGAAGCACTGAGCTGTCCCCTGAAGTCCATGCTGATCAAATCCTTTTGAAATACAGATTCCAGGATCTACTTGGTTTTGTTTCTGGGCAACAGCTCTCTGTGTCATTGGGAAATTATAGTCTTGAACGTGAACACAATCCAGCTAATGTTCTCACGGAGCCTGGGCTTAATGAGTCTCATCTGTTCCTCCTGTGATTTTGGAGCAGGGCCAGCGCTCAAAGGCTCATCTGGATGGGTGAAGGGAAAAAAGATATAAGGACAAGTGTCCAGGACATTGGGGTGGTCAACCACATACTCTGTGAAGGGAAGCAGTGATCTAGTCATTCCCACCAGGTTGCAAGTTCCAGTCCCCTTCCCGCTCGTCCCATCCCAGCTGTCAAGGGTCCCTCAGCAGGGGTACATCCCATCCCTCCATCTGCACCTGTTAGGCTAATAAGAAAGAAGCTAACAGAGTCTGTGCTCCTGTTGTGTGGGTATTTCTCAAACTTCTTAGAGAAGAACCTGCTGGGAGCTGATAAAATGCAAATTCTCAGGCCCCAGCCTGTATCGGCCCCTCTGGGAGGCCCTGGAATGTGGATTCTTCACTAGCTCATGTGACGCTTATGCAGATGTCTGGGAGATGAGGGCTCTTGGGAACTGGGGCCAACTGCCTTTCAGAGACCCTTTCTCCTAAGTTGTCCCCAGTGGTGAGGTGGCTATCAGACAAAGGGAGAGAGGACTGATTTGACCAGGCAGGAAGGACGTGCAGGCAGCTTATTCTAAGCTGCTACCATCCAGAGCCCTGGTGAGGGCAGGTCTGTGAGCCAGGCTGGGGCCCTGGTGCAGAGGGGATCCTGGTTGCAGGCAGGTGGCCGCTGATGTGCAGGCAGCCTTGTGCCAGGGCAGTCTGGGGCTATGTGTGCACTTTGCTTCAGTGCTCCCAGCAGTCCTCACGGGGTGGTGGTGCTGCAGCAAGCTGTACCCCCTCTGAGCCTGCTGCCCCTTTCATAAGAACAGGCATTGTAGAAGCAGTTTGATGACTTGATGACCACCTGGCACCTGCTGGGGCTCTACCTGGGGACCCCCCTCCCTTCTTTGTGTTTCCTTCGTCCAAGGCTAACCCCAGTATGGGCCCCTCCTGGCTGGCTGGTCATCTTTGCTGCTCCTTCCCTTTCTGTGGAGACTCTGTGAGGTTGTGTCCTCCCAAGGCCCATTCCTGGCTGTGATAGGCCCCCTCTCACCTCTATCTGTCTGTTTCCTCAGGAGGCAAAGGGCCCCAAGGCTTGGCCAGCCTGGAGTGTGATAGGGCAGCAGGCTCCCCTGTACCTGGCCTGCTGGCCCATATAAATGAGTTGCTGCTGACCCCTGGTGCCAGAAATGTTCACCTGCAGCGATTCCTAGAGCTAAGCTGTCCCCAGGGGTGTGTGGGTGGGTGAGCAGGGCTGTGGATGGTCATTTAGTACCCTCACCGGACTCTGAGTGAACGGCCCAGTTAGGAGTAGGTGGGGCTGAAAGGTGGCCTTGAACGTGGACCATGTGTACGAGAAGCTGTTACAAGGTAGCCCTGGTCAGAGCTGGCTCCAGGGAAGTGAGATTGGTACAGTGGAAGGGTGGGACTGAGGAAAGAGCCGAGGGGTGGACAGGTGGAGCTGGCTTTGGGGATGGGTGTGGGGACTCACCCATTCATTAGTCTGCTGGCCCCTTAGTCAAAGTCACGCCTTTGTGACTTCAATGATTGAATGTCCTTCCCTGGTGTGAGGCCGTGAGCCAGGTGCCCAGCAGGCAGTGGTCAAAGCAGGTGAAGCCCTTGGGGAGGGGCAAGGGGGTGGCAAAATAAAACCAGGAGATTTAGAGAGTGACCACTATCATGGGGAAATGAACAGGGTGACAGTAAGGAGGGTCAGGGGTGATCCCTAAGCTAACAGCTGCGTAACAAGAATGGCAGCCCTTCTGGGGGAGTAGATTGTGATGAAGCACTGACATGAGCAGGGTGAACAGGACCACAGGGCATGGTGGGGTAACCAGGGCCTGGAGGCCATCTCTGTATGGCAGGAACCCCTGAAGGCTTGAGCAGGGCCTGATTGTGGCTGGGAGAAAGGCAGTGGTGGCCAGGCGTGCGTCGTGCTGGGCAGTCCATTGGATAGGGTGTGGCTGGGGCGCATGCAAGAGGCAGAGCCAAGCAGACTAGCTGATAGGTTTGAAAGTGCTGATTGAGAGAGAACCCAGGTGAAGTCGCAGACCTGGAAACTAGATGGTGGCAGGAGAGGTGGGTTGGCGAAATCAAGAGTTGCTGTGACAGTGAGGTAGGTGAGGGTGGTGCTCTGTCAGGGTGGAGGGCAACCTCTGCACAGGGGTGGGGAGAAGACATGGGTTGGGAGGAGTGCAGTCTTGGACATTCGGGGCCCTGAGGGACATCAGGGCGATATCCAGGGCAGTGGGTTGATAGGTCTGGCACTCACAAGAGGTGTGGCTGGGCTAGAGAGAGAGTTAGGGATGGGAATCCATGTGCCCACAGGGAGAGTGTGCAGTAAGAGCGTCAAGGGGAGGGCTGGGTGGGTTCTGAGAACCGTGAACTCTCCTGATCTAGAGAAGCAGCAGGCTAAGGGGTGGGGTGGGGTGGGGTGGTTGGGAGCCAGGAGCATCAGGTTTCCTGAAGGTGGGTGCTGTCCCTGGGCTGTAGCTGGGACAGTGGCTGCAGCGGGAGGGTGTGTGTGTAAGTTCTGGTGTAGGGGGTGGAGTTGCTGGGTGGGGAGCTTGAGAAGGAGGCAGCGTCCCCTGATGGAGTCTGAAGGGTGTGGGAAACCCGGGGTCTGAGGAGGGAGGGGGCAGTAGGGTGCTTAGCCCTACCCTGGGGGGAGCACAGTGGGGGGGAGGCAGGACCCAGTTGCAGGGCCCTTAATGAGTTGCGTGGTGCTGCCCTAGAGCCTCCAAGCTGAGCCACTGTGGGGTCCTCTCTAGGCCTGGGTGAGGGCAGTGGACTACAGGGCCCAGGACTTCCCTGGTGACAGGCAAGCAGTTCAGGTCTGGGTCAGGGGTCAGGGTCAGCTCTGCCTGCTGAGCTGAGCTCTCAGAAGGGGCTGCAGGACCATTGAGCACAACTCACACACATTCACAGGTGTGGAAACAGGCTATTTTCTGTATGGCAGTCTTCCATTCACATCTGCCCTCCTGTTCACTCCTCACTTTGTGTAGGGTTGGGGGTGTGGCTCTTGAGGCGGGGTGAAGATGCTGGACTATGGTCTACCCCATCTGGTGAGTCTGTGTTGCGTCCCCACCTCGTCCTTGAGCATCTGTTGTTCATAAGAAGCCATATCCCTGAAGTTCCCCAGCATCTTTTAAAAAAGTTTATTTTAAAATTTATACACAGTAAAATTTACTGTTAGGTTTCATTTTTTGACAACAATGTGTGAGGAAATCAGTGTCTGCCTTCATTTGGTGGTCTGGCTCAGAGGCAGAGCTTCCTGAACTTTCCATGTAAATTAATGCAGAACAATAAATGCAGAGGAGCTGGTCTGAGGGTCTGTGTGCCTCTCCCACCCCACCCCAGGAGGGCTGAGGCCAGACTGGTCTTTAGGAGGACAGGTCTCTACAAGAAAGGCAGCTTGGCTCCCATGGGACACTCCCCAACCCTTCCCTGGAGCTCAGGCCCCCTGAAGGTGTGGGAACTCTGACTGTCCAGTGGCCTTGGCCAAGTGATCCTGTCTGGTCAAGCCCAGGTACTCAGAACTAGCTCAGAGCAAGTGGGAGGTGTGTGTGTGTTTGGCTCTTGCCTGTGGATGATGTCATGGAGACTGCTCTTATCCAAATACAGGCTTGTCACCTCTGTGGGGCTGGGTGGGAGGGAAATTTGCCTTGAGCCTGGGTGGGTGGCAGGAAGTACCCCTTAAACACAGAGGAAGGTCAAAGGTCAGAGTTCACATTTATCCACCGTAGGCTGCTGAGTGAAACTGCTACTTCAAGCAAAGTTGGAAAGGACTGATGGTACATTTTCTAGCAGGGACACCAGGTTGGAGGGTGGCCTACAGTTACCCAGATGCCAAATGGCAAGGCCATGGCTAGACTCTGCTTGGGGTTGGCCTAGCATCGTCCAGTCCAGCCATGGCACAAGCAACCCCCATAGAACCAGTAGAGCAGATTGGGGGTGGGGTGTCCTTGTTCCTTACCCCCACTACAGCCACCACAGGTGCCATGCTACACCCAGTTAAGGATTTGGCCCCCCTGGTCCCAGGGGCCACTGTGGGCCTCGGTGCCCTCTCCCCTGTCCACCTTCTTCTTTGGTGCCTATTGACTGTCCCTTCTCTCCCACCAGCCTTGGTAACAATAGGGCCTCATGCTCTGCAAGATGCTCCCACCTCTGGAGCCTTAGTGGCCTGTGACTGGATGGGTGACACCCAGGCCCCAAGACCAAGTGGGATGGGAAGACTATCAGCTGGGTAGGATTAAGCCCTTTCTTTTTGGTATCTGGTGGCCAAACCAGAGCTTCTGGTTGGATCCTGGGGGGCAGCAGCAGTAGGCCTAGAAGGGCAGTGCTGGTTCCCCCTGTGCCCCAAGTGGGTATGGAGCAGCTGGCAGGTCAGCAATGTGTGTGTGTGTGTGGTTACTTCAGACTGACCTGGGGCTCGTTCCAACTCTTAGGGTCACTAATCGTGGGACCATGGCAGGGGGCCTGGTCACTCCAGACTGCAGTGGCCTGTGTGTGTGCTGGAGGTGGTGGTGGTGGGCCTCTAGGTGCTTGGTGCACAGAGTGCCCAACATGCTGGCCAGTGTGCAGCCCCACCCCACAGGGCCCTCAGCTCAGAGAACTAGGCTGCTCCACCACTCTACTCATCAAATTGAACTTCTTTATTAAGTGCCAAGGGTCCGGGCGGGTGCTGCAACCCGCAGCCCCCTCTGCTGAGGCCTGTGCTTGGTGCATTTCCCAGGAGCCAGAGTCACCAACAGCCTGGCACCTGGGGGTGATTCCGTCTCTATGGGCGGCAGGCTGGCTGGCCCTGGCTCTTGGGGAGCAGCGGGGCGTGTGAAGCGGTTTCCAGTTTGTAGTGTGGACACCGGTCACTTCACGTGCTCGGAGGCGTGCGAGGAACAGTAATACTTCTTGTGGGCTATGAAGGTGGAGAGGCTGCTGAACTTGATGTTGCACAGGCGGCAGAACCTGTGGTTGCCGTTGGGCAGGGAGGTCGGTGTACCCTTGCTGGGGGTCTGGACGCCCTTGTCCGAGTGGGAAGGAGGTGTTGGTGGGGCTGAGGGTGGGCCGGGCCTGGGACTGCTGTCAGGAGGGGCAGTGGGTGGTTCCTGGCCGTTAAGGCCATCGCGGGGGGCGGCGGGTGAGGGAGTCCGAGCCTCTGCGCCCTGGCCCGGGCCAGTCAGGGGCTTGCCCAGCAGCCTTCCGTGGGCCAGGCGCAAGTGCTCAACGAGGTCCCCACGAACCAGGCCGTTCAGGGGGCAGTAGGGGCACACGACGGCGGGATCCTCGGGGGCGCGCGGGCGGCGCGGCGCGGCGGGGCACGAGAACTTCTTGTGCGCCAGGTAGGCCTCGAGGCTGTGGAAGCTCACGCGGCAGGCTGTGCACTCGTGGTAGTCGGCCAGCGCGGGGAGCACGGGCGTGGGGCTGGGCAACGGAGTGGCGGGGGCCTGGCGCCGCGGCTTTTTGCTCAAGTCGATGGGGCCATCGGACGGGTCCGGCCCGTTTCCGCTTCCAAGCCGGGGTGATGGCGAGGCGGGGGGCTCTGGAGCTGGGGCTGGAGCTGGAGCTGGAGCGGGGGCCTGCGCCGCCGGGGCGGGGCCTGGGGCTGCCGGGGCGGGGCCGGCCGCCTGCAGCTCGTAGAGCTTGCGGCGCCTGCGGGTTCGCACGGGTGGCAGTGCCGGTGGCGGGATCCCAGGGGTCCCGGGGGGCGCCGCGGGCGCTGGCCGGCGCGGTGGGGGGTCGTGGCGCGAGGCGCAGTAGTAGCGCTTGTGCACCATGTAGGTCTCGTGGCGGCTGAAGCGAATGTTGCAGGCCTCGCACAGCGTCCGTCGGGGGTCGTCCTCGTCATCCGCCCCGCTGCCCGGGCTCAGGCTGCCCTCACTGCCCCGGCCGCCCGGCTCCGCCTCGGGTGTGGTCGCGCCCCCCGCCTGGTCCTCACGCGCCCCGGGGCCCGGCGACGAGCTTGGCGCTTCGGGTTCAGCCGACGGCGGGGCAGGGGGCGCGCGCGCAGGGGCGGGGGGCACCTTGGGCCTGCGGGCCGGGGGCGCGTCGTCGGGGGCGCGGCGGCCGGAGCAGTAGAGGCGCTTGTGCACGTAGAAGTTGCTGACGTTGTTGAAGGTGATGTCGCACTCAAAGCAGGTAGCGCCCTTGGGGGCCCCTGCGAGCAGGCCGGCCGGCGCCCCCGCGCCCACCCCCACCTGCAGCCGGCTGTGCACCAGCTCGGACATCTTGGCCAGGATCTCGGAGGCTGGGGGCGCGGCGGGGAACTGTGGCAGGAAGAGCGCGCCGGGGCCAGGGCTGGAGCCGGGCGTGGGGCTGGGCAGCTCAGCCTTGACCCGCACGGGCGCGGAGCTGGGTGGTGAGGGCGTCCGGGAGGTAGGGGCTGGGGGCCCTAGCTCCACCTCCTGATCCTCCGGCGCCTCCACCTTGATGCTCCTGGGAGCCACTGGGGGCTCGCTGCTGCCCCCATTCTGGGAGGCTGTGCCGGCCTCTCCATTGGTGGCCTCGGCCAGGGCTTTCCTGTCCATTCCTGGTGATGGGGCGGACCCCAGGCCCAGGTCAGAGGAAGCCAGGGGGCCGTGCAGGGCAGTGTGCTGCTGGAAGCCGGCCAGACTGTCTGCAGGGAGACCCCAAGGGCCACACTTCAGGGCTGGAGCAGGACCTGCCTGGGCCAGACCTAAGAAGGGGGCAGGGCAGGAAGGGAGAGCTGGGCTGGGCAGAGGTGGTGGAGGGCCAAGGCCGAATTGACCCCCTTGCTGTCTCATGGACCAGCCCCTTCCCCAGCCCTCAGAGGGGGCCCCTGGGGCTCACCTGGGGGGAGCTTGGCTGAGGGGTGCCCGACCCCTGGCGAGTAGATCTCAGCCTTAGAGCCCGGCTGGCAGACCATGTGGTTGGTCACCAGGTGGCTGTAGAGGATGTCCCTTGTGGTGGAGATGAAGCCACAGCTGTGGCAGATACCTGCAGATGGTCTGTGGTGTCAGGGCCCTGGAGCCAGTGGGCTCCACAGACACCCTCCCTTCTGCCCCTGCCCCCTTCCCAGCCTGCTTACCGCTCTGTGTGTCTGTGTGCACCTTGAGGTGCCGCTCGCAGTTGGCCTTGGTGGTGAAGGCCGACAGGCAGATGAGACACACGAAGGGGCGCTCGCCTGGAACACAGGGCCCAGTGAGGGGCCGTGACATGGGCTGTGTGTGGAGGGCTCTTCAAGCCTCCCAGGACCCCGGCCCGGGCCCAGCCCCGAGCTGACCATCCAGACAGCCACAGATGGGCTTTGTGCCCTGGGAGCTGTGGGAGGCTGTGTGGTATGGTGGGAGGACCACACAGGCGCATCTGTTGCCTGGGTGCAGTGGGCACGCTATCATCAAGCAGGCGGGGGTCCTGGGGGGGCGTGGAGCCTCACCGCTGTGGCTGCGCATGTGGATCTCCAGGGAGCTGGCACTGGGGCAGCTTTTGCGGCACTGGGGAAAGGGGCAGACACGCTCGTTGGGGTATGGCTCCTTGGGCTTCTCGTCAGCGGCGGCCGTGGCAGGGGAGCTGGCACTCTGGCGGCTGGCGCAGTAGTACAGGAGGTGAGCTTGCAGGTTCCGCTCACTGCGGTACCAGATGCCGCAGTCCTTGCAGGGGAAGACATCTTCTGTGGGGCCAAGAGGTGGGTGAAGCCTGAGGGGACATTCCTGAAGCAGAGAGGGGCCGCCTGCAACCCAGGGTGAGGCAGTGGACTCTGCAAAGTGAGGGCTCTGCCCTGGCTGCCTCTGGTGTCTTCCGGCCTCAAACAGTAGGTTTGTGACCTGGCCTTCCCCCTCCCATCACTGCTGCCTTTTCTTACCTGTCCTTTTATAACCCAGAGTGCCCTCTCTACGAATTCCCAGGATGCCCTCTACCCTGCCTTCCAACAGTGAGCCCCTTAAGGAGATGCTGTGGACTCATGGGGTGTTCGCTGGAGGAGCATGGACACACTAGTCAACACCTGCAGGAGTGAGACTGGAGTCCAGGACATGATTGTGTCAGTTATTTGGTGGGGGTGACCATGTGCAGGTGAGGAAGCAAGGGGGCAGTGAGGGAGGCTGTGGACCCCGGTGCTGTGTGTGATGTGAACAGGTGTGTGAGTGGCCAGGTGCACAGGGACCAGGTGCACAAATCCCCAAGCGCTCGGGTACAAGGATGAGAGTTGAACATGGCCCTGGGTGGCTTCTGGGGTGGGGGTGGGCAGGAGGTGAGGCCAGGAGCTGCAAGGAAGAGGAACCCTTTCTGTCCCTCCATCACCCCCCATACATTGGATGGTTCCACGTCAGTTACCAACTGAATGGTCACATTGTTGTTTTTTTTGTTTGTTTTTGTTTTTTAAAAATATATCTTTATTGATTTCAGAGAGAGGAAAGGAGAGGAAGAGAGAGAGATAGAAACATCAATGATGAGAGAGTCATTGATCAAGCCCACAACCCGGGCATGTGCCCTGACCAGAAATCGAACCCCGATCGCCTGATTTCTAGGTCAACACTCAACCGCTGAGCCACACCCGGCCAGGCAGTCACATTGTTAAATCCACCAAATTTACCTCAAATAAGCTGCCTCTAATTTTTCAGTTTATAGGGGTTTGGATCACAGGGCTGATTTTTCCAGCAGGTGAAGATTTCTCTGATGGATGCTTCACCAGTTCTCTAGTTCTCAGTGTGTCTTTGTAGCAGAATTTAAAGGAATGTTCTGATTGTCTGCCTCTGCTCTGTGGCCAGTTGCCCCTTGGCTGAAGATGGCCAGAGGAGAGCTTGTTCTGCACCTTGACTTAGAGGTGGGACGAGGGGCCCTGAGGTTCCTTACCATCTGGTTTCTACTTCTGCAGGTTAGGATGTGTTTCTCAGCCTGGCTTCTCCGATGTTTGTCCTGGGTCCATAGTTATCGTACAGGTGCTCCTCCACCCAGGAGACTGCCAGGTTTCCCACTTTTCCTACTTATCTTAAGGAATTTAAGTACCTATTTATCTGGGTAAGGAGGCCACGTACCTGTAGTTTTTCTATCTCTGTTCCCTTCCTACTGTGTTTTCTCTGCTTTTCAAGTTCCCTTTTATTTGGGAGCTCAAGGCAGCTCTGTTCTCTATCAGCTGAGGCCTTGAGCTGGGATGGAGACCTGAGGCCACCAGTGATTTTTAAAAAATGTACTTGCAAGGTCAATGTTCGGGACTGCTGTTGGCCGCAGTGTCAAGAGAAGGGCCAGAGCCTTGGAGGCCCATTTAAGCCCCAACCACAATGACCCACGGCTGACCACAGGTGGGCTGACCAAAGGTGAAGTCCTGGGTGGGCACAGCCCAAGTTACCTGCACAGACACCTCAAGGCTGGTATTGCCATTACTCCTACTTCACGGGTGAGAAAACTTCCCAGAGTGGTGGAGTCTTAAGAATTAAACTGGAGCCCTGGCTGGCTCAGTTGGTTAGAGCATTGTCCCGAGGTCACAGGTTCAATCCCAGTCAGGGAACATACAAGAATCAACCAATGAACGGAATTCAATGGGAAACAATGTTCCATAAATAAGTGGAACAACAAATCGATGTCTTTCTTTCTATCCCCCTTCCTCTCTCTCTCTAAAATTGATAATTAAAAAAAATAACAAAAAGAATTAAACCGGGACACAGTAGACAACACTGACCTCAGCAGATTGCCCCCCCCCCCCCCCCGTGTCCGAAAGTCCTATCTCTTCCTGGGGGTCTCATCCTGCCCCAGAGCTCCCCAGGGAGCTTGTGAAGTTCTGACTGTACTCTGAGCCCCAGCACATGTTCCCCAGGCCATCTGGGGGTGAGGGTGCTCAGAAGGGCTCTCCTCACTGACTCCCCCACCAGCAACGGTGCTGACCGACACCCATCTAGACAGCCATGCCAAAGTTCTTGGCCTCTTACTTGCTGCCGCCTCTCCACCTGGCCCAACCTTAACTGGCTGGTCCCTGTGGGCTCCAGTGTCCCATCTGGCTATGCCTCAGCTGCATCCACTTGCATTAAGCCATTATTACCTTTGAATTCCTCAAAAAGGTCACTTTTCTTATAATTTTGCAACCCCACAGTTGCTACCCAGCAGCCAGGGTGATTTTAAAACCAAGTTGGATCACACCCTTTGCTGTTCGAAGCCTTTAGTGAGACCTCATTGCTCTAAGAAGAAATCCCATTCTTGCCCAGAATCACCCTCAGAGATTTGCTCCCTTTGCGTTTGCCACACTGCCAGGCTCCAACCACAGTGACCACCCCCTGGGCCTCAGTGGGTCACCACTCAGTTGCTCTTTCCTGGCGTGTAGGTCTGAACCTGATTGTTCTGTTATCTGAGCAGCTTTTCTGAATACCTCAATTAAAGTAGAACTGCCACTGTCTGATCCTGTCACTGCTTTCCTTCATGGGATGTACCCTTGCCTACGGCTGCTGCCATCACCTCCAAGTAAGGTCACCTCTCTGGTGTACTGATCCTTTCAGGGTGGGCCAACACCCCACCTCGGTGACCCTGGTGCCTCCACTGCTTGGTTCAGTGTGGAAGTTAAACAAGTATTTGTGGTATGAGTGAAGCCTATTTAATTCTCACAACTCTGAGGCTTAGTGTGTGCTGAGAAGTGGGCACAGTACCAGTGTTTAGTGGGTAGGACCAGGGGCGATCCACATGTCAGCAGAGGTGGAGAAACAGAGAAACCTGCTCTGCTTCAAAGACGGAGGCATGGGCTCAGCTTTGCTCTTGCTCGCTGGGCCTTTGCCAGTGTAAGACCCTGAGGACCCTGCTGCCTACGTGCTAGAGCTAGGCGCATGCTGCTGCCCTGCCTCCCTGCAGCCTGCTCAGGGCTGCCCCACCTGTGAGCCACCCATGTTGTTCCTATGTGCTGGCTGCAGCCTGGAGCCCCGTCCTCTCACCCCCACCTTTCAAGCTCCCCAAGCACGTCTATTGCAGCACACTTCCTCCTCTGTTCAGATCCCAGTGGTCACAGATCTTTGCAGATCTTGAGCTCCTGAGTACCACCTGCAGCTCTACACCTGGGGACTGTGCTGGCCCTCCCATGCACCCGGGGTGGCACGAGGGTGCTACTCACTGTTGATGACCGCTGTGGCCAGGATGGATGCCATACCGGCTTGCTGGGGCAGAAGCTGGATGTCAGTGTGTGAGGGAGCCAGGCACTCGGGCTCTGTTGGTTCCTTCTTCACAGGGTGGCTGGGGGTGCTGTGGGGCTCCGCTACGAGAAATACGCTCAGCAGTCCACCTGCTGGCACTGGCTTGGTGAGCCTGCACCAAAGTGCTCCATCTGCAGGGGTAAGGGCACCTGTGATGGGAGGGCCAGCAGCCCTGGGCCCACCATAGCAGCTCTGCAAAGACTCCCCTCATACCCTCCTGAGCGCCTCATCTTAGAGACCAGAGTTTTGAAGCTTGGGGTAGGGGATAGAGCCAAGGCCATGGTCAGGGTCAGGGAGTGGCCATGCCTGGTGGAACCGCTGTGGCTGGTCAGTTTCTACAACAATTTGTACTGCCTCCCTGGGGCAACTGGGTGGTCCCCCAGGCCTGCCCAAGCCTTGGGCTTCCTTGCCCTGAGCTGAGCCCATCAAGTAGAACTTGAGGGTGACCAGCAGAGCTGCCCTGTTTTCCAGGAGAGGGGTGGCATGTGGGACAGGTGGCAGAGTGCCTGGGGAGGGCCTAGTAGCAACTGGGCCAGGCCCTGGACCAGCCTGCCTGCTCCATTAAACTCTGCTGGTGCACTGTTCCCAAGGTGGCCTGCAGGGGGCAGCCTTGGCCAACAGGACCCTGGAGAGCTGCCCAACTGTCCACCTCCAGTGTCCAGCACAAGGCCACTTCACTAGCTGCAAGGACCTTTTTCCTGCCTGGGCAGACACAGGTGGCCGGAGTCCTGCTGATCGGACTAGGAAGAAGGGCTGGGCAGGTAGCTTTAACTGACCCACATCCTGGCTGTGTATATAATCTCATGGCTGACTACTTGCTGCCAATATCCAGCCCTCTAGCTGCTTTCTGAGTCCTTAGGGTACCCCTTGGTGGGAAGGAGCCAGGGTTTTCTCCCCCACCTGTGGATGGGGAAACTGAGGTAGAGAGGGTGAAACACTGGGCCCAGGTGCATGGGGTTGACAGCAGGGTGGGTTGGAAAGCCCAGGTGCCCTGATGCTGAGCCCAGCACCCATTCTGTACCCCTTCTAGGCCCTAGCATTCCCCAGATGGGTAGGGGCTGGGCTGAGGAGCTGGTCACAGGGCCGTTGCCTATCCACAATGGCCTTTGGCCCTGTCTGGAAACCAAAGCCATTTTCAGGACAGAGCTTTGCCTGCACTGGGGTGTTCAGCCAAATGTGCTGTGTGCTTAGGAAGTGGAGGCGATGGTGACACCCCAGAGCATTTTAGCAAAGTGGAGGCTCCCGCAGGGGAATGAGGTTTGTTTTCTGTGGTCAGTAGGTGCACAGCCCTTCTTGGTGGCCATGTGGCAGACAGCCCTTGCTTGTCTGTAGAAGTTGCTACGTGTATGTGTCCACATCCTGCCCTGGGACCTGAGTCTCCTTATTTGTAATGGGGGGCAGGGGTCCACACCACCCTGACACCCTGATCCCCTGATCCTCACACACTGGAGAGGCCATGCTTCATTTTCCTCAGGAATCAGACCTCCCGGGCAGGCAGGGCTGTGGCGATAGAGATGGTAGCCCCTGCATCTGAGTGGCCTGAACTCTGAATTGAGAAGGTGAGGGGGGTGAAGACCCCCATCTTGTTCTCCCTCCTCCCTCTTCAGGCCCTCCCCCCAGGACCCCCCCTTCCAGAAGGTGTAGGGAGGCAAGAGAGGGCCAAAATGCACAGGCCCTGGTCCAGTCGGCACCCATTGCTGGGCCCCTGGCCTCCCTGGCCTGGGTTCCTCCACTGCCCTGGCGGTATCCCAGAGGCCCTGAGAGCGGTCCCGGCTTCCTGAGACCCTGCTCCCCCATTCCAGGGCAGACATCTGTCTGGCCCCAGATGGACATTAATCGGGGTGTGGACAGTCCCTTGGCCTGGCCCAGAGCAGGCTGGTTTCCCTTTAAGAGCAGGCCCTGGGAGAGCCAAAGGACATCCACCTTCCGGAAGGCAGAGAGGGAAGCGCCAGATACCAACCCTTCCTGTGGATCTCCACATTGGCCTCAGCCTCCGTCAGGGCCTGGGGCAGTGTCCTCAGCCAGCAGGCCTCATCCTCCAGCAGCAGGGTCAGGGCCAGGCTCTGGGGGGGCAGAAAGGAGGGGTCAGCAAGGACATAGCATGGGAAGAGCCCAGCTGGGGGTTCCCCACAAGGTATGTGGGAGAAAGCCCAAGAGACCACCTGGTGGGGTGGCTGGACATCAAATCATGTGCTGGTGACACCTTTTAGGGGTCAGGAGCTGAGTTCTCTTGAAACTGAGGCCCAGAGAGATCAAGCGACATACCCAAGGTCACACAGCCAGCCAGTGACAGAGAAGGAATTCGCACCCAGACTTGCGTTCTCTCCTTACTGCCCTCCTACCCCCCATCTTAACAGGCAGCTGGGTGCTATGGTGAAATCCACAGGGCACATGGGGCTGCACCAGGCACAGGCAGATTGGTCCTGAGGAGACGGGAGGTCATGAGGAGGGGTGTCCATGTCCTCCCAGACAGTTGGGGCTCCCTCCCCATTGCAGGGCAGGCCCACTTTTGTTCAGACCATCCTGGGGCCAGAACATGGCAGACACTCAACACCCGGGCCCAGCCGCTCACTGAGGTCCCCAGGCAGCACAATGTCCCATGCTGAAGCTGGCTCAGTACCTGGCCCCATCCTTGTGGCTCCCAGAGACCAGCCCCTTGCCCACCCGGCCTTGGGCCAGCCTGGAGAGCAGGGAGTGTCCTCCTCCCATGTCACAGGTGAGGAAACTGAGGCATGGGGAGGGAGGGACAGGAGGGGGAGAAAAGCTCATGCTTGCCCCTGCCCCTGCCCAGCAATGTTCTCTCTCCCAGCTTGGCCTGCAAGCTGGCCTTTGCAGCATCCGGAAGGAAAGAGTGTTCTGGGTTAGGCCCTCAGGGCTGCTGCCCGCTGGGCCTCAGAGGGGGTGGCCTGATTTCCGGAGCCCTGCAGAGCAGAGGAAACACACGCCCCCTGTCCCAAAGTAGCCTGGTGCCTGGAGATGGCTGGCTGGGATGGGCCGCCTGCAGCCCCCCTCTGGCCCAGCTCTTGATTATACATGGTGTTGTGGTGCAGATCCAGGGCTGGCTGGTGGGCAGCAGAACCATGGCCCTTTTTGCCTAAAGAGGTTTGGGTGACCACTGCTGCCCCTCAGGCCTCTGCCCCAGCACTGGACCCTGGTTCTGGGCCCCTCTGCCTAGAGGTCCCCAAGCTTAGCAACTGAGTCCCGTATGGAAAGGTATGGCACACGTCAACATTTGGGTATTTTGTTTTATGCAAATAAATGCTTTAGAAACTTTAACTGAAGAACCAGTGTTACTTGCTGTCACCTGGAAATGCTACCGCCTAGATGGTGGTGGTTTTGTGCACCCTATGGGTGCACATGGCAGTTGGTGGGGATGCTGCCATGGTGGGACAGCCAGGGCAAGGGATGGTGTGTGGGGTGTCCTCTGATGGGTTCCAGGCACCTCCCTGCCAGGTCCAAGCCCATGGCACTCTCTTGCGCTTTGGCTGTGGGGACCCCAGGGGCTCCAGAGCTGGCTATCAGGGTCTAGTCCAGCCTTGACCTCCCCCACTGTGACCTTGGGCAGGGCATTGCCCCTCAATAGCCCCTTTGACCACCTCTGCATCTTGTCCCCATCCTGTGGCAGACTCAGGGACCCAGGGAGATCAGGCCAATATGCCTGAACTCCCAGCCAAGTTGTGGCACCATGGTCATTGGAGCAGCCACATGGCTCAGTCATGGAACGGGTGAGCAGAGAAGAGCTGGCCAGTGGGTCAGGGAGAGCCCTACCCATCTAGTAACACGAAGCCCTCCCTGGGCCTCGGCGCCTCTCTGCAAATGGATGATGCCCCTCCGGATTGGAACTGTGGCCTGAGTCTGCGTGCTCACTCTGGACCCATTCTTGGCTCTGTGACTCAGTTTCCCCTAGGACACTGGGAGGAAGTAATCTGTGTGAAGCCCTCCTTTGGAACAGCACCTGTCTGATATATGACCAGCACATTGACAAACAAGCCCCTTGCTTTTGCATTTCCTTTGGCCAGCAGGACACACCAGGCAGGGGCTGTGCCTTTGGGCCCAGGAGGCTGGTGTTCACTGGGGCACCAGGCCAGCAATCACTAAATGTCAACTTGGGCATTTCCAACAAGGTGGCCTGCTTTTAACAGACACCTGGTGATTCTGATACTGCAGAGCAGGGGGTGGGAGCTGGGTGCCAGCTGGGGGTCCCTGCTGGCTGGGAGGTCTGCTGAGGCCACAGTGGGGGATCAGGCCTGAGGCAAAGTGGAATAGGTGGTGGTGGGGGGTTGCTGGCACAGCGGTAGGTGAACCAGCAGGGCTAGCAGCTAGCAAGGCAGAGGCTGGGCCTCCTTGAGTCTCTAATGAATATTAATGAGTAGAGGAGGGTGAAAAAAATTAATCTGCCTGATCCTCCGATGGGTGCTACGGTAACGATATGAAATCTAATTATTCGTCCCAATATTTCTAAACCCTCAAACTGAGACTGACAGCCTCCCGGTTGGTTTAATGCTTATCACTCTCAGGAGCGCGTGTTCGCAGCATGATAAACCCCGCGCTCAGCTCTGCTGATGCTGCAGAACCCCTAATTTCCCATGTGCGTTCCAAGCTGACGGAAGGCAGCGGCGCCATGGCCCCGGCCAGCTCTGTGCCTCCTGCCCGGAGCGGCCCATCTCTGTCCCAATGAGTATTGAGTACCTGTGCTTGGTGGCTGCCCTGGCGGGCTAGGTGACAGCCCCTATCTGTGAGCGCAGAAGAGGGAGGGGATGCAGGGGCCTAAAGGGGGCTCTGTCCTACACCCCACACCTGATTCCCAGGAGGAAATGGGTCAGGAGATCCTGAACTTTATGACCGACTTTCACCCCCATGTTCTCTCAGCCCTTAACACCAGGGTGGGCTGGCCCCCCACTTAAATGGGGAAGGCTGGAAAAGGGTGGGGCACAACCATCTGAGTGGCAGCACATGCTTGCAGGGGCCACTCCTCCCCCCTGGCTCTTGGGGAGTATAGCATGGCCTTGCCCAGCCAGCCCTGAGCCAGCCCTTTGCCCTGTACCAGGCAGCTGGACCCCCATGCCTGCTGGCTGCATCCTGAAGGCCACCTCCCTGCCCCCAGCACGCTGAGCCCCGGGGGCTGGGGACATCGGGTGAGGGGCAAATTTCAGTCTCTGCTTCCCCTGTGGAGGGGCTCACACAACATGGGGCTGGCCCTTAGTTATTTTCTTTCTTTTTTCTCTACTTTTTTCTCCCCAGTTCCGAGCAGCCGGAGAACAGAAGCCCTTTGGTGGTGAAGGCACTGGGCTGAGGCAGGCCCCCTTCCTGGCCTGGCCTGCCCTGCCCATGGGCAGCAGGGTGCAAGCTTGGGAGGGGCTACTCACAACCCCTCCTGGCTCTTCTGCCAAAACTAGCAGGGCCGTGTGTGCTGCCAGCTGCTTTCCCTCCATGGGTGCCCCCAGGCTGGGTGCCCAGTCTGGGTCCAGCTTGCTCTGGGCCCTATCAGGAGTCAGAGAGGAGCCCTGTCTGCCCTGCCTACAGCCCCTCAGGGTCGCCCCTGTCCCTCCCTCCTGGCTCTAGGCCGGCCCCACCCAGCCCCGGGATAACGGGCGGCCACTTTAAATTCTCTGGGTGCATCTGAGAACACTCCTTGTTTCCCCAACAAAGAGGTCAGTGTCTGGATTCTGTGCCCGCCGATAACCATCAGAAACCCTATCTCCGCCGCATCCGCTGTGACAACTTTATCTGAGGCTGTTCCCAAACCTCGCGGTGCTTCTCATGAAGCCGCATGGAGGGAGAGGTGGGGGCCTGTTTTGGGGGAGGGTGGCCTGGCACAGGGAGCAGACAGCCCTGCAGAAGGTCAGCAGGGCCACTGGGCCTCCCCCAGGTTACCACAGGCAGGTTCCTGAGAGGGCAGGGCTGGGGCAGGCCGGGGTGGGCTCTGACGGGGCCTCCCCCACGCCTCTGTCCTTCAGTCCTTCAGCCCATCCTGGGAAGCCCCTGCTGCCCTTATCCCCAGCTCACCTTGCCTGAGGCAATGGCCTTTCAGTCCTCAGGCCCCTTTTGTCTCCCTAGACCCTGTGAAGAACCTATTTCACAGGAGAGGAGACTGAGGCCCACAGAGGTGAATGGCCCACACCCAGGGCCACAGGAGGTGGCTTTGTGCACATAGGATTAGAACCCAGGTGTGCATGATCTCCACTGAATCACTGCAGCTTTTTCAATCATTCATTCATTCACTCATTCATTCATTCATTCATTTGGCAAACAGTCCCTGAGGGCGTGCTTTATGCCAGGTGCAGGGGCACCATGAACAGAACATGCAGTCCCTGATGTCCTGGCTGGCATGGATGCTGGAGTGGAGAGGCCAGCAAGAAACAAGCCATGGAGGCTGGAGGGGAAAGTGCTGGAGAAACAGGACAAGGCTGAGAAGGACTGAGGCCTGGTGGGGGTAGAAGCTGGGCATGGGCAGCTGTAGCCAGGGCAGTGGGGTGAAGCCTGGAGGGGTGAGGAGGGGTGGGCGCTGTGTGGGCATCAGTGGGAAGGGGACATCAGGATGCGGGGGGAGGGGGGAGACAAAAGGGGAGAGGACAGTAGAGGGGAGGAGACAGCAGAGGAGAAGAGATGGCATTTTCCTTAGGGTGGCCCTAGGGCTCAGGGAGGGAGTCAGACATTAGGGTGGACCTGGTGCCTAGGGGAGGGGTGGCCAGGGCTGAGGAAGAGAGGCCTCTCCCAGCCCTCAGCATGGGTCTTTCTGGTGTGGTGAGAGGGGTCCTGAGTCCCTGACAACAGCTGAGTCCTCCTCTTGGATCTCCAGCGGGCCAGAGTCTGGGTTGACTCTGTAGCTCGAGCCCCTTCTTGCCTCCCACATCCTGTGGCATTTTCCCAGCTCCCACAACTGCAGGCAGGGAAACTGAGGCATGGAGAGGAAGGGTGCCAGGGACCCAGGAAGGCCAGCAGCAGGTCTCCTGTCTGGGGCTTGTCCCCAGGAGGACACCCCACACTACCCTCTTCCCTAGCCTGGTGTTCCAGCCAAGCTCAGACCTGAGCATCCCCTCAGGGGGTGACCCATGCAGAGCCAGGGGCCAACCTGGCCTGGCCCTAGCTCTGCTGATTGCTAGCTCTGTGGAGTGGGCTGAATGTGGCCCCTAAAGATATATCCAGCAGAGCCTGAATGTGACCTTGTTTGGAAAAAGGGTCTTTGCAGATGTGATTAAATTAAGGATACCCAGATGAAATCATCCTGAATTATCCACGTGGGTCCTAAATCCAATGATAAGGAGAGACAAGGAGGCAGCGGTGGGACTGATACATCTCCAAGCCAAGGACCCCTGAGGATCACCAGCAGCCACCAGAAGATGAAGAGAGGCCTGGAATACATTCTCACTCACAGAGCCCAGAAGAAACCAGCACTGCCGACCCCTGGCCCCATAACTGGGAGAGAATATAATTCTGCTTAAGACACCAGGTTGTGGCACTTTATTACAGCAGCCACAGGAAACTCATATTCTGGGGCCCTCTCTGAGCCTCAGTTTCCCCATCTGTACAATTAGGTTAGTTGGAACAGCTTCCTCATGGCCAAGGTGAGTCAACAGTGCCAGGGTAAAGCTCCAGCACAGGGTCTGCTGGGGAATGACTGCCATGGTCCTAGTGACTAGTTGGCACCTCCAGGTCTTGGCCAGGCTGCACCTCAGTAATGTGGGAAGGAGAAGGGAGCAGCACAGCCACCGGGCATTTCCTGTGATGTCCCATGGGCTGCTGGGTCTACTGGACAGAGGACAATGGGCTGGGATGGTTGGAAGAGGCTCCTGGGAGCACCATGGACATGGACAGGCCCCCGGGGCTGGTTAAGTAAGGAGGCAGTGCTGAGGCAGGGACCTGGGCAGGAATGGCTGGCAGGCCAGCTCCAGTGCTGCCTTGCTGTGCCCATGGGGTAGCAACTGCTTGCTGTCAGGGTGTGTCCACATGCCATGTGTCACTAACTCTTACTTTCCAGGTAGGAACATGGAGGCTGCACAGCTGCAGCCAGCAGCACCTGGCACCGAGGGGAAGAGGCCTCCCTGACGTGCAATGCTCGGAAACATTTCAGCAGGTGCACAAAGCAGGATGCAGGGCGGCTTGCAGGGCATCCCATCTGGGTAAAGGAGTCAAAGCAACCCACATCTGGGCTGGGTGTCCCAGAAGTCAGGGAAAAGCAGTGCAGTGATGGGCTGAGGGGTGGAGGGGGCACAGGGAGCATTCTTTCCAATGACAAACAAATGTAAATGAGAATCAAAGAGGGAGAGAGGTGCATTACCAGGAGTGTTCAGGGGCATCCTGCCTCATTCCCCCCACCCCCGCCCCCCAGAGGCTCCGACTAGGGCATGCCCTGCGTGAGGTTTGGCTCTGTAATGGCAGTGACCCTTGATGCCAGCCTTCAAGGCTCCCTACGTGGAGAGCTGCTCAGAGTCAAGGGCCCCAGCCCCACCCCTATCTCCATCTCCATCTCCATCTCCATCTCCATCTCCATCTCCATCTCCATCTCCATCTCCATCTCCATCTCCATCTCCAGGTGAAGGACCAAGGAGACCCACCCTTTACACTGATCCCTGGACAAAGACTCACCTGGGGCCAACCTCTCAGGCAGGGTCTTTCCCCAGTGAACCTGTTGCCCTGCTTGGCAGCCAGGGGGTCCCTCCCAGGTCTCATTGATGTCATGGTGGTCTTATGGCTAAAGTGGGTAAGCGCTGGACAGATGGGCCAAGCCAGTGTGGGCCAAGTTGGGGGTGAAAGTTTGTTTGCTTATTCATTTGCCCATTCATTCATTCATTCATTCCTCCATCCATCCACCCACCATCCATCCTGAACATTTCTTTTGTTTCTGACTGCAAATTTTAGAGCTGGCTGGGCCTCCAAGCCCTTGTTTCCAACCGTGGAAACTGCTACTGGATCAGGGAGGGACATGTGTGAGTTAACACAGCAGGTTGGTGCCAGAACCAACTC
Source organism: Miniopterus schreibersii (assembly GCF_964146895.1). Lineage (NCBI taxonomy): Eukaryota > Metazoa > Chordata > Mammalia > Chiroptera > Miniopteridae > Miniopterus > Miniopterus schreibersii. The sequence goes on along the minus strand of NC_138121.1, from coordinate 28,746,377 downwards.
TCAAGCTCCCGCCAGGCTCTGTGCCCTCTGTGTCCTTCCTGAAGCTCCCACCCCCAGAGTCCAGCCACCCTGTCCCCTCTCCAGCCTGCAAGAAGCTCCCCTAACACAAGCAGGAAAGGGTCGCCACACCCCATTGACACCCCCCCCCAGAAAGAGTGAATACCGCCTGGGGCTGATAGGACGATCTGGGGCAGGAGGTGCTTGGGGGAGAGAACTGGGACCCATCAGCTGAGCTTGATAAGGGGCCTGCTGAAATGTGAGCAAAAATATTTAGACAATAAATGAAGTATCAGAAAGGAGTGCGTATCTTTAAGAAATCAATCATCTTGTACGTTGAGTCTGGACACTTGGCGCCAAGGCAGAGATAGCGCCTGCTGGGGAGATAAGGGTTAATCAAGGATTTAATTCTGCTGCAGATAAAGCTGCAGGGAAGAGCAGGCGAGGCTCCTTCCTCCCCGGGCTCCTCCACAAGAGCCTCAAAGGTTGCTGGCTTCTCTGGTGCTCGCTCCCTCGCTCCCCTCCAACATTATCTCTCTGCCTGGAGGGCGTTTCCAAGCCTCATGCCAAGTCTCCCCAAGCTGACCTGTGCCCCAGGCCCAAGGAGGGCACAGCCCCCAGTGAGGAGGCTGCAGGTGGGAGGGGAGGGGCCCTGTCTCTGGGCCCTCAGCCCTATCCTTACGGAGCCTGCAGGGGTCTCTGGGCTTGGGCAGACATGGGTTCCAATTCTCCCTCTGCTATTTGATCTGGATGGCCCTGGAAAGTCACTTAGCCTGTTTCCGCATCTGTAGAACAGGGGCAGCAGTCCCTGCGTCAAAGGACGCGAGGTGTGTGTAAGCACGGACACGCAGCACAGTGTGGGGACAGAGTCTGGAACACACACCCATCCATTGTGGAAGGGGCTGATTACCCCCAGGAGGGAGCAGAGGAGAGAGATGCAGACTCCGCTCAGAACATGCTGAGACCCCCAGCCCTCAGTCACCTGCCTTTGTCCTGTTACTGCTCATAAGTTTTGACATTGAGAGTTCAAGAGAGACCAGGCCACAGAGCACCCAGCCTTCCTCTCCTCCTTCCAACTATTAACTGGCCCCCGACAGCCTACCCTCTGAAGAGTCAATTGCTGCTTGAATGCCTCCAGTGACAGGAAGCTCACTGCCTCCAAAGACTGCTCTAAACACCACAGCCTCCATCCCACAGTGGAGCCCAAATCAGGCTCCTTCCAGGAAACCAAAATCCATCCTGGAGCTTCCACTGTTCCTCTCTGCTTGGAGCCAGAGGACAAGAGGATCATCCCTACTGCAGGGCTACTGGCTCTAGTGCCTACGGAGCCCTGACCTGTGGTAGGCACCACTTGTGGATCATCTCTCCTTTAACCTGCCCAGCTGCCCTGGGAGGGGTGTGTTGCTGGCTCCCTCACTTCACAGATAAGCTGTAGCTCCTCTGAGGGGAGGCTGGAGGGTCTGCAGGCTCAGGCTTCAAGGACCCTTCAGGATTTTCCTGTGTCCCCCCCAAGGTCCCCAAAGGTGAGGAAACAGAAGCTCAGAAAGGTCAGGGACCTGTCTGGAGCACACAGCAAAATAGCCATGAGGTAGGAGACCCAGAATCCAGACACTGTGCCATGGGGGAGGCTCAGCCACAAGGTGGGCACCCTCAGTCCTAGGTCAGCCTCTCATCAACTTGCTGAGTGGTCTGGGCAAGCATCTGCCTTTCTGAGCCTGACTGCTCTTCTGTGACAGTGTGGTCAGCCTAGGGGTTCCTCAGCTGGGATGCACATGTGGACCCTGGGAGACATCTCCAATCTCTTGAGGCCCAAGCCCACAGATTCTGACACAAGGTGACCCATAGCCCAGGTTTTATCACCCACAGGAGAGGGTGGGGGCTATAAGTGCTGGTCCAAGTGTCTGCAGCTGGGGATTCTGCCTGCAATCCTATCAGCCTTCAGACACTACTGTAGCTGAGTTCCTGGGGCCCTGGTTTCCGCAGCTGAGAAACAGGGTCTCTAACTGCCAGGTTGGAGCTGGTTAGAGCTGTCAGGGCAGCATTTAGCTTCCACTGCCTGATGACTACTTGGAGACTGATTGGAGGCCCACACCTGGGGTCTTGGGACCAGGAGACCCTCAGTACCACAGGGCACCCACCAGCTAGTGTGTACCCTGGATCAATCCATACCTGAATGCCACATCAGGAACCAAAAAGGGCCCAGGCCATGGCTGTGCCTGCACATTTAGAGCACCTGAACCTGGGCTTGAGGGGACCAACCTGGGGCGCCACCCAGCCTCCCAGGCAAGGGCCATCAGGACTAGGAGGTGTTTCCTGACTACTCATCATTCATATGCCCCTCAGTTACCATCATACCATATGCTGCCCAGAAGCTACCCCTTGCTTACTTACTCATTTCTCATAATTGATGTCCTTTCTTAACTGAAATGTATTTTAAAAGGAACCATTAGCTCTGGTTGGTGTGGCTTAGTTGGCTGGACATTGTCCTGTGCATGGAAAGTTTGCCAGTTCGATTCCTGATCAGGGCACATGCCTGGATTTCAGGCTCGATCCCTGGTAGGGGGTGTGCAGGAGGCAGCCAATCGATGTTTCACTCTCACATTGATGTTTCTCTCTCTCTCTCTCTTCCCTTCTTCTCTCTCTAAAAATTAATAAAAAAACCTTTTTTTAGAAAAAGGAGCCTCTGTACCCCTGTAAGAGGAGGCCAGATCACCTTGCCATACACAGAAGGTAGCTCAGAAGTAATACCAAGAGAAATGACGACCTGGTGGTTTTCTCATCTAGTGGGAAGGTGCTGCCCAGGCGGGGATTCTTAGTTAAGGAGGGAGATTAGAAAGTGCTGAAGTGCTGATGACACTCAGGCACCAAAGGTGCCCTCTCCTTGTCCTCAGAAGGACCCACAGGGACAAAAACAGAATGGATCTCCACTAGGGGGGCCCCTGCCCATAAAGTCCCGGGGTGGGGGTGATGTCCCTGACTTCTGCCCCAGCCACACGCAAGGTCCAGTCCCACCACTTGGTTCCTTGTTGTTCCTCTCCTCGAAAGCCCTTCTCCTTTTCTGCCTCACCAGCTTCTACTCATCCATTAAGGGCTCACTTTAAAAACCCTCCTCCAGGAAGCCCTCCCTGTCTCACCCAAGGTCCCTTAGGCCCCACATCACCTCCTCCAGGAAGACCTCCTTGTGCTCTCAGTTAACTCTCTCTGACCTCCTGGTCCCAATAGCCACATCTTCTGATGTATTTTACATGGAGTGGTGGGAGTTCCCTCCTGGGCCTGTGTCCTAGGTGGGATGCTGCCCTGGACCCTGCCCTGTGGCCAGTGGGTGGGCTAGCTGTGGTTGGGTCTCCTTACCGGTTCTGTCTGCCCAGGAGATGAGGCTCTGTTCTGGATGCTCCCGCGGAATGGGCCCCACGACAGGCCCTCAGCAAGGCTGCGTCGAGCCCGCACGCACTTCTGCCCATCCTGCAGGACCTGCTCCAGCTCGTCTGTGGGGAGAGATGTTAAAGGTGTGAAGGGTCCCAGCCATGGTGACCACCCAGCCCTGCTGCCTGCCTGGGTCCAGCCTACCTCTGCAGCCCCAGCCCCCTGGGAGCAGTCAGGAGGCTGCAGGGCAGAGGAGGGAGTACTGCCCTGTGGGTTGGGCCTGAGGTACAGGGATGGAGGCTGCTGCGGAGTTTTGGGGGCCAGCCCCTGTGACAAGGCCTTTCCTGGAGACAATGGGCTACAGGGCTAGGACAATGAGGGGTGCTTTGGGCCGGATTTGAGGAGGCAGGGGCATAGCTTGGGGTCCATGGCTGCTCTGTCAGGGACACGTGTGGCCTGGGAACCATAGCCGCTGTGCGGGAACACACATGGCCCGGGACCACAGTGGCCGTGTCAGGGACATCAGTGACTCTCAAGCAGCCCAGGTGACACTGGCAAAGTTGCTTGTGCCCAGGATGAATGCATGGAGCCAGGTCACCTCTGCTGCCTACACTGGGATGGGCACAGAGCAGAGGACTGATGAGGCCCACATCCACCCCATCGCACGGTCCTCCCAGCCCCTTCCCATTGGCCGAGTCCCCGAATCTGCACAGCAGCACTGTGAGGGCAGCTGTGGAAATTCTGGGCCTTGGTTTCTGCATATATAAGATGGGATCCACAATTCTTCCTACCTCCTTGGGTGGTATGAGGGCTGAACGAGTTAATCCACCTAGCAGGTGTAGCACAGAGCCTAGTGGGGTATCCGAGGCACAGAGCCAAGCACTCCCCACAAGGACCTCAGCAAAGCCAGAATCTGCACCTGGGCGGTGCTGAGGTCAGCTCCATTTATTCCCTGAAGATCAGCGGGGACCCCAGGATGCTGCTGCTCTCACACCACCCTCAGGACCTCTGCTCACTCTCTGGAAGGTCTGGGTCCTGACTCTTGCTGAGGTGCTTGGCCAGCCACGGCCTCTCTCATGGCCTGTCTCCTAGCTGAGGGTGTAAGGCCTCCAGGGGCCTGAGGCTCCCTGTGCCATGGGCAGGGTCACAGTCTCTGGGCTCTGCCAGCTTGTGTGGCCTTGGCTGTGACTCCATGGCATGGCTAGAGTAGTGGCATCCACTGTAGAGCCAGGATTCCATCATAGTTACACAGACAGATGGGCCTCCACTGTGAGGCCCTATAATGGTCATTCTCACGGGGCGGGAACCTGGGGTTGGACAGGGTCTACAGTCAGGCTCCTGGGTTCAGCCCAAGGCCTGCCACTCGATCCACATGACCTGTGTAGTGGGCTGAATGATGGCCCCAAGAGATATTTCCACCTGGAACCTATGATTGTGTCCTTACTTAGAAAAAGGGTCTTTGTAGATGTAATCAAGTTAGAATCTCAAGATGAGACCATCATGGATCATCCAGTGGGACCTAAATCCAATGACAAATGTTCTTATAAGAGACACGCAGAGGAGAGACTCAAGGAAAAAGACTGTGTGAGGACAGAGGCAGAGATGGAGTGATGCAGCTGGGAGGAGGCTGCGCCGGGCCCCCAAGAGCTGGGAGAGGCAGGAAGGGCCCTTCCCTGGAGCCTCCAGAGGGAGCATGGCCCTGATGACACCTGGATTTGGGACTTCTGGCCCCAGAACTGTGAGAGAACAGGTTTCTGATGTTTTAAGGCACCAAGGTTGTACAAATTTGTCAGGGCTGCCCTGGGAGAATCACACCTGCATGCTACCCCCCTCCCCCACCTCGGTGTCCTCATTGGACAAGGGGATGGTGGTGGCCATGCCCTCAGATGGCAGCACCTCCCTAGGCCACATAACCTCTGCTCGGGAAGGCCAGGCTACTTTATGCCTCAGGTGCCACCCAGGCTGCCTGGGCCCACAGAGGCCTCACGTGGCCTGGCCTGGTCCCTGAGCAAGCGCTGCTGTGGCGGCCCCACTTCCTGGAGCCCCGATTGGGCAGGCTGTGGCCTTAATGGGCCCGATTATCAGATAACTGCCGGCCTAATGGCAGAGATAACATGTAAATATGCCAGGAGGCCTAGCTAAAACGTTCTAACTGGGTCCTTGTCTTCCCCAGGGCAGATAAGATGGCAGGAGACCAGGGTGAGGCCGAGGAAGCCAGCACCCCTTTATCAGCCCCACAAAGAGGGGGGCAGAGGCTGGTTCTGTCACTTTGTGGCCTGGCCACAAGGGTCTGAGTCCTCTGCCAGCCCACCTAGGATGCCTGGGTCCTGGCCCATGGGCCACTTCCTCCCCTGGCCCTCAGGAATCAGTGCTGAGGGGCCGAGTAAGAGCTGGCTAGGCATCAGGGACAGGAGTGTGGCCTGGCGACATGCAGTCATTCAATTCTGCCCAAGCGGTCCTATAAAGCTGGTCTTCTCTTTATGGCCCCCTGTACAGATGAAGAAACGGAGGCCCTGAGAGGACACACAGCTGGCAGCGGGATGCCAGGATCTGAATGCAGGCTGCCAGGCGCCAGATGCTGGCCCAGGGGCCTGGCCCCTTGTGTCCTGGGTGTATCTGGGTCTCTGGTCCTCCACCTGGCTGGCCCTCAGGGGTGAGGGAGGGTGAGGGAGAGATGGTGATGAAGAGGCTGTCTAGAGATGAGCCCACTGGGCACTCATTTGTCCATCCATGTGTTTGTCTGTCTAGCCATCTGACAGGTCCATGTATTGCTTCTGAGGCTGGCAGGGAGCTAACAATGGGCTGAGCCTGTGCACTGCCCTCTCGGGGCAGTAGGATCAAGGAGGAAGCATCCAGAATCCTAACACAATGGCTTACCCCTACCCTGACAACCAGGTATACACGACAGGGGTTGGCCAGCACTTGGGCCTCTTAACAGGGTTGCCCACTTGTTCCTCTGGGTACTAGTTCTGCTGGGGCCACAGACAGGTCAGGTACAGTGGCAATGGCTCCCTCTGTTTCCATATATTTTCTTTTCTATGTGCAGAATGTTCATGAAGGAGTCGTTCCTGGCCTTGTCGGTCATGGAGTCCCCATGAGGAGATGCCTTCCACCTGAGGCTGGTGCCCACCTTCCTGTCAGAGGAGGAACTCAGAATTCAACTCAGTCTTCCCACGTGTAGGCTGAGACTTGGGGACACAGAAGGGGAGGAAGGCAGCTGGCCCAGGCCACCCAGTGAGCAACAGAAAGAGTAGGGCAGCCCCAGGCCTCCCAGTCTGCCCCTGCTTGGCATACCTATGGGGGCCTATGGTCCCTTTTCCCAGAGCCCTGGCTCTGGTTGCCCCCACCTGCCCACACATGCACCCACAGGCAAACGGCCATGCTCCCTAATCGGAGCCCCACGGCTGGCAGGCCGAGCCTCCTAGATAACAGCAGGGCTGGTGTTTCCCACGGCAGCCGCTCCGTCTCTGGGTATCATGCATTGCCAGAGAGGGCTGGCTCCTGATAAAGGCGGCCGTTCTGCCCGGCTGGAGACAGAACCCACCACTCAGGGCTTGGCAGGGGCTGGTCAAGGCCTGGGAAAGGTGGAGAGGCCGGGGAACTGAGGGACCTGGGCCGGGGATTGGTAATGGTCACCATGACAATCCACCTCCCTGGTCTAGGGGAAGCTGTTTCAGGTGCACCCTGTGGGTAGGTACAGAGCCATGGCAGGTGCCTGGCTTGGTGAGAGGAACATGGCTGGATTTAAGCCCAGCTTACCCAGTACCCTTGTGCAGTGTACAGCCTGTGCAACTGTCCACGGTGGCCCTAGTGATGGTCAATGCCTATCTGCTCAGATAACCTATTTTCAGCTCACAGATCCAGCCCAAACCCTTCCATGGCTGAAAAGGGGTAAAGCAAGTGTTAAAACCCCATTAGCACCGAGCAGAGACCCTCTCCCAACAGAAGTAAAACTGCATTAGAAGAGTGAGGGTGGGTGGGACCACTTACTCCTGGCAGACTAGGTATCTCATGAGGGCTCAGTTCAAGGCCAAGAATGAATGAAAGAAGAAATTAGCAAGGGTGAGGGGCTAAGGGGTGGGAGACACTGAGCCAGGGGTGACAGCTGATAGGGAAAGTGACAGGCAGGAAAATGCAGTTATTTTTAAACAGCCTCTGCAAGAGCTGGAGGATCCAGACAGTGGTCGCTGTGCAGATGGCCAGTTCTCAACCACACAGATAGGAAACCCAGGGCCCAGGGAGGCCCAGGAGCACCCAAGCCACACTGCGAGCTCAGGGTAAAGGTAGGACTGGAACCCAGGTCTCTGGACTTGTGGCTTAGTGCTCACTTAGTCACCAAACCCCGTGTGGGCACCTGGGGCAAGGACAAAGAAGGCACAGTGTCTGCCCTCCAGGGCTTCCAGGAAACACAGGTGGCAACATCTCTAATGATGGGCCAGTCAAGGGAGGCTTCTAGGTGGAGGTGTCTTCCCCCTCCACAGAAGCTTCCTGTGACCCATATCTCTGCTTCCTCCTGTCCACCTCCAGAGCAGCTGGGGCAAGAGAGGCACAGAGAGATACCAGCTCAGCCAGGTGCTGGCCAACTCTTCCCTATTCTATCTACCCTGGTCCCTGGCCCTCAGCCATTTGTCCCAAGAAGTCACAATCCTCACATGATTTCTGGCCACTTACTGAGCCTCAGCCAAGGGCCTGGCACAATTTACAGGGATTCCTCCCAGCCACAGTGAACTTATTCCCCAGTGTATAGAGCGGGAGAGTGCGGCTCAGAGAGGTTAAGCAACCAGTCCAAGGTACACAGTTAAGTAGGTGGGAATTGAATTAGCGCTCCAGCCATGGTCATGGTCATGGTCAGGGCCTTAATTCTCTTTTTTGGGCTGAGGCAGGAAGCGATAGAGAAAACAGAGGATAGAGAGGCTGTTGGAGAGGAGGTTGGGGGGGTACAGAGGGCCAGCTCTGAGCTCTCGTCCCATGGCTGACTTCCTGCTCTGTCCTCAGTTTCCCCACTTACAGATGGCTTCCTCTGGGGGTGGGGCAGGCCCTGCTGCCTGGGTGGACCTCTCACCCCCATGGGGGTCAGGCCATCACTATAGGCACAGCATCAGGACAAAGATTACTTTATTCTGGCAAACAACCCCACACACATTATTTCCAGAACAAACACGTAGCGCAGGATTCAATTTCACCCCCAAGCATCTGTGAGGAACCAGATGAGAAAATTCAGTTTTTGCATATTTATATGATTTACACATCTATTTAGGTTTCAAAATCCTCCAATGGCATCCTAAGGGGATAGTGAAGGGAGGCAGGGCTACGTGTTGCCACCCAGGCCAGGCCAGGCCAGGTCAGCCTGGTGGGAACCAGGTAGAGGGGATGGCTGGGTGAGAGAACTGAAGTCTGGAATCAACAGGCTGGGGTCAGGGTGGCCTCTGCTTGCCTCTTGCTGAGCCTCAGTTTACCTGCTGGGTTGGAGGGCTATGTGAGTAGAGACCAATGTATTAGTAGGTGTGGCCAACACTGATTTCCTCCCCTGGGATCCCAAGCACCCTGAGGCCTGGGGCCCAGCCCAGGGCTGGTACTGAGTTGCTTTCAGCCTTGGCACCCAGCTCGGATCCACCCTGGAGCCCGTGGTGGGCTCCCTCACATGAATAAGCCAGTGAGAAGATTCCACTCTTCCGACTTCATCCCGCAGAAGCCCAGAGAACTTGAGCAACTCCCTCAGGGTTGCACAGCAGGCACCCGCCCAGACCAGGCCCGAGTTTCTTTCTGACAGGAGATCCAGGGCCTGAACTTGGACCACTTGGCTCCAGAGCCCACTGTGCCCAGCCTCCCAGGCCTCAGTTTCCCTGAGCAATGGCCCCAGCAGGCTGGCTTGCAACTCTGACTTGGGGCAGCTGGAGTCTCCATGAGCTTGGGGGCCGCCTCCTGTACCCTGCTGGCTGGTCCCTCCTTTATGCTAATAGATGGTGGCCTCCAGAGCGGAGTCTAGCCATTGGGCGGTCCACTCCCTGAATGGTGGGCTGTGGGATCACTATGTGGGTGCTCACCCTGGGGTCACTGCCAGCACCCATTTATCTAATCAGCCCCATCACTCCCACCTGGCCCCACCCAGTGGCTCCTGTGGGCCAGCTGGCCCTGGCTTTGTTGGGGAGTGGCCCTATCTCAGGGATCATGCTGTTTACCTTTGATAAAAGTCATAGAAAAGAGAGAGAAAAAGAAGCAAGAAGGAGAGGGTGGGGGGCAGAGAAAGGGGAAGAAAATCCCAGGGTAAGCAGGTCCCCGCCTTCCCGATGGGGTTCTAAAAGTTTTCCTAGGTGTGGGCCCAGAGTGGGGCTGGCTTGGAGACTGTGCGGGTTCCGAGAATGTGTGTTTCCAACACATTCTGTACCAATGTGGAAATCAGGCCCAGAAAGGGCAAGAGGCTCTGTTAAGGTCACACAGCAGATCGTGGCTGGCCTCTCTATTGGCTGGCACAAGCTCTCCTGCAGTAATGTGTCCTGCAGACCTGTTCACTCACACATCTGCTCAGCCCCTCCCACTACAGACACACCTCAATGGACCCATGATCTGGAACACTGGGGACTGTGTCCATTTCACTGAGGGTGATGCGACTTGTCCAAGGTCCCCAGCTCAAAAATTCAGCCCTTTTCCTGTCCTCAGCTCAACCCTCCTGACTGGGAAAGCCATGAGCTGGATGGCAGCTGAGGCCCTAGAAGGACAGAAACAAGGACAAAGGGGGGGAGGAGGCTGAATGGCTCCTCCTCCTGCCCCATGTGGCCACCACCATCCAGGGTTTGACTGTCTTCTCTGCAGCTTTAGCAGCTGACCTTGGCTCTAGAACCTATGTGTATATCCTGCCACTGTCATCTCCCAGCTGGACAGGTCACTTCCCTCCCAGCACTGTTTCCTCTTGTGTGAAATGCGGTGTAAAAGCACCTGCCTCATAGGTCATTGCAGGGTGAAATGACATAATGAATATGGGACACGAAGGACAGGACCTGCACACAGTCAGCTCCAAGAGCATTCACAGAAGCACGGCCTGCAAGCAGTCATTGGGGGTCCAGCTGGGCCAAGCTGCAGCCCTGCATATTCTTGGCCAGGCTCTCAGCGCCTCTGGGCTGGGGCCACATCTCTAAAACAGACACCGGTGCCTGCTCTGAGCAGTGACGGGGCTTCCTGCCAGCTCTGCTATGGCTCCATGTGATCACCAGTCCCTGCCTCTGCGTCCGTGTGGGTGCCACGATGGTGGCGGCACACAGCTGCAGCCACTACCAACTGCCTGTTGGGGGAGTTTGGGAGCCACCCATGGAGGGGGGGGGCAGAGCCCTGGTCATGTGGACACACAAATAGGGGTTCCAGGCAGGCACAGAGGGCCACCTCTAGGATGGTTATTGTGAGGTGAGAGTTAAGAGCCCTCTAGACGGGCAGGCGCCACCTGAGGCCATGAGAGCCTGTCTGGATGCCCGAGGCCCATGGCTGGTCACCTTTCCTTCTGCTCTGTGCCCACTGGGAGGGGAGGGTTTGTTCTGCATGGATGCTGTGACCCTGCTTATGTGTGACGTGGCTAGAGGGGGCAAATTCAAGCCTGGAGAGAAATGGCAGGGGGATGGCTAGTTCCTATCAGCTTCTTGGAACATCCCCACCCGCTGGGCCCCATCCTGTTGGACCCTGTTCTTGCTTCCTACTTAAAGATGGGGCAACAAGGCCCAGAGGAGGAGGGGCCTGGCTCAGGGTTTCCATGTGGAACTGGGAACAGGCTGAGGCAGATCCTTGTCCTGAGGCATGAAGAGGGCCGTGGGGCTGTGTCTGGGTGAACTGGTGAGGTCACGGTGCACTGTGGACAGCCAGCTGTTTCCAGGAGGCCCACTCTTGCTGCCAGTTCTCCACTAGGCCTGCAGATCTGCAGGAGCTGTGCAGCTTTTCCCATTTGGGCTGGTTTCCCCAGGCTTGGGGCAGTAGCAAGACTCCCAGCTGGGACTGCTGACAGGCTTGGTGCTGACCTTTCATACCTTCCAAGGCACCAAAAAGGCAGCCATGCCCACACAGCCCAGGGCCTCAGAACCAGGAGACCTAGAGCTACAGGGTGCCAGCCAGCTAGCGTGTCCCCTGGATTAAGCCACACCTGAGTGTCACATCAGGAAACAAAAAGGGGCAGAGCTTGATTTCAGCTCTGGCTCTGTCACCAGTGGTGACAGCACCTTTGGATAGATCCTGCCCCATCTCAAGACCTCCAGCTCCCATCTATAAATTATGGGGACACAGTGTTGAGAGGACATGGCTAAAAAAGCTTTGGGGAAAAAGCAGTGGGGTCCCTTTCCCCTACTCTCTGCTAGTCCAAGGAAGTAAGGCTTGGGGGAGGTTGAGGGATTGTCCAAGGTCACATAGCCAGCAAGTGGCACAGAGAGTCAATGAAGCCCAGTTCCCTCTGACCCCAAACGCATGACCCTAACCCAGGCAGTGTGCCCTTACTCACAGTGAATTTGGCACATCACATGGCTGGCAGCACTAGGCCTCCGGCAGAACCCTGTCCCCATTTCCCAGGTGGGAGCAACTGAGCTGAGAGGGTAGTAAACGATACGGATACCCAGCCTTGTGCACAGGCCACACCCCCAGAATTGAGGCTCCGTTCCAGGCCCCGCCCCAGGCCCCCAGCCCCAGGGCAGTTGACATGCCAAGATGGAAGGAATAATCTGACATGTATTGCCATAGAGGGAGGCAATGGTGATAGAAGGGAGCCTCGGAAGCAAAGACACCTGAAGCCTCGGAGGATCAGGGGCTCATGGCCTGGGTTAGGGTTTCCACCCTGCCTCTGGCCTGGGCATCCCCAAAGAGCCCCTAAGAGGGCCTAGACTATCACAGAAAGGTCAGGGTTTGGGAGATGGTGCCAGAGGGGCCGGAGCTGTGAGGGGAGGACGTGAATAAAAATGGAGGCCTGTTCTCGTCATTTAAAAATAAGATCACATACAATCTGGGATCTGTGGCCTTGAGGGAGATACTGGATGCCCTGGCAGAGCCAAGCTCTGGTTCCCGAAGGGCCAGGAACAGTTTGAGCCCAGCACTGGCTGCTGCCCCTCGGACAGCGACCGTCTCCCCTGAGATGATGCCCCAACCCTTACAGCTATTCTGGTCACAGACCACAGGGCCACACTTCCATCAGGTCATTTTTATGTTATTTTATGCTATTGAGTGCCCAGCGCTGGAGATGTGGATGTGACTGTGACCAAGACCAATGTCCATTTCACAGAGTCAGAGGGGAGAAAATTCCTGGGAACCTCCTAACCCCCTACACAGGGCCTCCTGGGTGTCCCCTACCTGGTCCTACCACCGCCCAGGGAAGCCTCCAGCTTCTCTGCCCTGACCCTGGTACCTTCTGCACAATATGGGCCCTGCTGGCCTTTGAGCATGGTTATGGGTGTCCGGCCTCTGCTAGCACCCAGCCACCCAAGTGCACAGGCTAGTACAGTGTGCAAAGCCTGAGTCCTCCCTAGAGGGGGCGTTTCCCTCTCATTACAGGTCAGAGTTTTTCAAAGGGCTTCAAGTCCAGAACCTTCCTTCTTAAGAAGTTTCCCGAAGACCCTGTGCTCACAGTGACTGGTGGCTGGGGGCAAGATGGACCCTGAGGCCTCATCTTGACCTCCTTCTGTGGGGGCACACCTGCCAGGAGAATCACCGCAGCCTGCCCAGCCCACTGCACCTGCCTGAGACTCTCTTTTCATGGACATGGGCTGAATGCCCGCCCACTGGGCAAAGTGCCATCTCTTGAACCGCCCCTCTCCTGTCAAGGTCTGCACAGTGGCTGCACAACATGGGGTGGGCCGAGACCAGGCGGAGCTGGCAGGTGACGTTACTGGGAGTTAACGGCAGAGGGGGCTGGCAGGACGACACTGTGGCCAGCTCCAATGTGGGCCAATGGGTGCAGGCACAGTGACCATCAAAGGGCCAGGGTAGGGGGCACTCCAGGGCCTCTGTGTGACCAAGTGACCTCAGGCATGCAGCAGGGGTAATGCCCCTGGCCACTGGTCCCTCTGCGTCCTGCACTGCAGAGTTGGCGCTTATATTTTATTAGCTCTCTCCACTAGAATGTTAGCCCCTTGGGCTGGGGTTGCCAATGACTGTGTCCTGATGGCCTCAATAATGCTGGGGACCCAGCAAGCATCTGTGTCTGGAGGACAGTGGTGGGAGGTGGAGCTGGAGCTGGACATTACAGTCCAATCAACAAGCATAGGCCTGGGAGATGGGGCAGCTGGTCCTGCTGGGCATGAGAGGGGCCCCGTGCCGGCCTGCCCTCTGCTTCTGTTATCACCTCCCAGCCACCTTCCCTCCTGACCCTGGGGAAGGGCCTAGCCTTTCTGGGCTTCCTCACAGGGGTGGCTCTCAGACTGCCCACCCACAAAGAAATGGTGGGCAAGGAGGGGGACTGCTGGGACTGGAGTCCACCGTGGATCGGCCTGCCAGCCAGCCAGGTGAGGGACGAGCAGGGAGGGAGCCTCAGGTGCTAGAGCCCCTGGCCCTGCTCCCGCCCCACCACCAGCTGGTGCCTGTGAACTTCTCTCCCTATCACTGGAACATCGCTGGGGATTATTGATTTTTTGATATAGAACAACAGCCCATCTTTATCGGGCTGAACCCTGGCCCCGGCTAATGGTGGAGCTGGGACCGCCTGGGAACAGCCAGAGAGCAGGGTGGGGCCCCACTCCCCCACCTGGGACCTGCAGGGGCCCTTCACCACTATCGGGCCCAGAGACCTCTCCTGGTGAGGGGGTGGCCCTAGGGAAAGGGGGAGTCTGAAGGGCTGGGATGTAGCAAAGCCTTGGCTGTCATCTTGACTGGGTCCCAGGTCGACAGTGGAGGTCACAAGGGGGCCACACTCAGGCCCAGAAGTGCCCTTTCTGAGACCCTGTGGGCAGCTCAGTCTTGTGGGAGGTTGTGGTGGGTGACTGCCTGGAGCTCTGATCACCCCATCTGAACCCCAAGATGGAATTCCTTGGGGTGGGATGTGTCTCAGACACTGCCCCCTCCAGGCACAGCCAAGAGGACCAGCTTGAGTGGCAGGAGCAGCCATGGGGTGGGCCTGAGACTCCTTAGGGGTCAGTGTACTGGGCCCACGACACTGCCCTGCCATCGCTGAGTTTCCAACAGGTCCCTTTCTGCTCCCACCTTGGATGGAGCCTCCCCTCGGCCCCATGGAGCCTGAGAACCACAGCTTCCTGGGTGTCTCAAAGCCCAAGCACTCATGGTCTCTCCTGCCTTCTTAAAAAGCGAACCGTCCTGGTCTCTTGGCCTCAATCTTCTCACCTGCAAAGCAGGGAGAGGAAGCCCCTTCAGCTCCTGGGCCCTGGTACTTTGGTCTTGGGAGACCCTGAGGCCTGAGCACTGGGGTCAGGGTCCCTGGTTCTCCCTGGCCCTGCCTCGTCCTGTAGGCAGGCTGGAAGCAGGATGTGAGATAAGGTAAAGAAAATACCTCCTGTGCAAATAGCTTATCTGTCCCCTATCAGCCTGGGCGTCCTGGCCCCTGCCCCTGTTTTTCCAGGGGCCGACGCCACAGAGAGGGCCCTTCCTTCTCGTTCAGCCTCCAGCTCACCACCTCTCAGCCCCCAGTCTGGTCGGTTCACTCTGCTCCCTGAACCAGGGTGGGACACGGTCTTCACAGGGCCCTGTCTCTCTTCTGTAAATGCGTAGGGCATGAGGGTGAGTGAGGGTCCGGGCAGAGGCTGGTGGTCACAAGGGTGAAGGGAAGGCCTGTCCTGCCCGGGAGGCAGCAGTGGGCACGGAGCCAACACAGTGAAGAATACCATGCCACTGACACTGCTTACGCAGGGTGAGCCCCTTAGGGATTACTAAGACCCTTCCAGAAAAGGCAACAGTCCCTGTGCACCTGCTGACCCTTTATGAGCACCAAGCACCTCCCATCTGCTCTGCCCACAAAGGAGGCGTTTACACATGGGGAGGGAGGCTAAGGTCCATAGGGAGGGCTCTGGCTTGCCCACAGCCCCACGGCCCTAACTGGGGCACTGGCCCCCTGCCCCAGGCTACCCTAGGGACAATCCAGCATGAAGCAAGTCCCGGGAACTGTTAAAGCCCCACTTGTGAAAACCATGTGTGTTCACTGCATTATGCAAAACCAGCAGACACCTGCTTTCATGGTACCAGTCAACTCAATCCTCAAACCACCCTGTGCCAGAGGGACTGGCATCACCCCTTTTACAGAGGAGGAGGGGGGGGGTCTAAGAGGACCTGGCCACACAGTGAGGCAGGTGACTGAGTTCACAGCCAGGCCCCAGACCCTGTCCAATGCTCTGTCCTTCATGCCCCCGCAGGGAGGGCAGGGGGAACAATGACTGGAGCAAGGCAGGACTGGGGAAGAGAGATGAGGAGGCTTGGAACAGAGAGCCTTGCCCTGCACATAGCAGGCACAGGTTGGTCCCCACCCCAGACATAGCTGAGCCTCTGCTCAGGAACTCTTGGGGCTCCCCACTGGGCCCTGAATGGAGCACTCTGCTGCTCATCCAGCTGACCCATGGCCAGGGTCCACCAGGGTCCCTGTCTGGGGGCACGGTGCTTGCTCCCACCTCCACTCCTTGCTCCGTCTGCCAAGATGATTGCATGTGACCTCTGAGACCCAGCAAGGTGCCTAGGGTGGGACAAGTAGAATTTTGGCAGGACCAGTAAAGCTCAGGGACCTGGGAAGGGGGTGGGTGGTGGTGGGACTGCCCCATGTCAGCCAGATCTGCTGTTCCTGCCCATGGCCTTCAGTGCTGGGCATGTCTGACCCAATGTGTGTGTGTGCAGAAATGCACACACTGGCCAAGCAGTGGGGACATCTGTGCAGAATTTGCTTTTCTTAGAATCATTTCTCCCTCTTCTTGTAGAAATTCTGCAGGCCAGCAATAAATAAATAAATAAATAAATAAATAAATAAATAAATAAAATAAAATAAGATAAAATAAACGGCTCGCTATCTTCAACATGACGTGATGACTATCCTCACCACCCTATGCCTGCCACGCTGAGATTATTTTTCTGGGATAAATTCCTAGAAGCTGATCTGCTGAGTCAAGGCAAGAACATCACAGTACCGTGCACAATCCAGCCTGGGCACCTGGGGGTGTATTTTTTGGGGAAGAGGGGTAGGTGTCCAGAGCCCACTGCAACCAGTCGCTCCAGGCAGCAGAGGGAGTCTTGGTGACAGACAGGAACACTGAGGCTCAGGGAAGCTGAAGGAACAGCCCAGGAGGCCAAGGGGCACAGGGACGGCCCAGATGGGTACCTGGGGCCAAAGCCCTTTCAAGGGCCCACTGCTGAGGGTGCTCTGGGGTCCTGTGAGGGATGGGGCTGAGGATGGGTGGGACACAGGAGTCTGTCTGGAGGGGTAAAGGAGGGTTCTGGCGGGGAGGGGGGAGGGGCCAAGGCAGGCAGGGCCCCCTCCCCACTATGACACATAATAAGTCCCCGAGATAGCATCGTGCCTCATTTCAGGCCCTGCTCGGCCCTTTCGGGCAGGATATGACCAGCCCTCAAGCCGATGGCGGCCCCTTTGTCCCATCTCCGGGGATCGATCTTATCGGCTACGTCCACCGCTGCCGTAATGGAAAAACGCAGTGAGGAAATCAAAAGTTACATACAGAGATAGAAGAATAATAAATAAATAAATAAGGAGCCCAGCTCGTCTGGCAGGGGGAGGGGCTCTCTGAGAACAAAGTGTTAAATCACATGGGGGGAGGGCAAGTGGGCAGGCTGGCAGGCCTGTGGGGTCAGTGGTGGCCTGGTTCCCATCCCGGGTCAGAGAGAAACACTGCAGCTTGTCCAGCCTCAGTTTCCTTATCTGTCAAGTGTGTATGATCAAATAGCCCACTTTGGAGCTGAGGGAGATCCCATGACAAATGGTGCCTGGCACAAGGGCAGTGCTGTGTATGACTGACAGCAGGCTGCCTCTGTCTCTCTCTTGGGCAATGAGAGCCAGCTGGTATAGAGGAGGGAACTGCCTGACAGTGACCCTGACATACCCCAGTTGAGGCTGCATGTCTCTAGGGACAGCCCAATACCATGCCCTGGGGACCAGAGCCCCAGGGACTGCACAGCCCTGGGCATGCTTGGAGAGGGCCACCACATTGCACACGCTGCCTTCCTGCTGCCCTGCCCTGCCCAGGCCTGTCCCAGCCCTCCTGTCACCTCCAGACATCCTGAAATCCTGTCCCCATCCCACAGAGGAGCAGCTTGAGTAGGGACCCAAGACCCCCAGCGACAGAGTTGACAGTTGGAAGCCAGGTCTGCCTTGGTACCAGTGTGGGAGCCGTGCCAGCAAGGGGAAATTGGACAGTAACAGTACTGGTGACAGGGACCTTGTTAGTGACAGAGTACCAATATGAGTACCAGTGTTAGTGACAGCAACAGTGCTAGCAACAGCAGCAGTGACAGTGACAGCACTAGTCCCAAAAACAGTGACAGAGCTAGGAAGAGTGAGAGCATGGAGTGCTGGTGCCAGGAGGAGGGGCTGTGCCAACACTAGCATGGGCACTGACAAAGGAATAGTGGTAGCCGTGGCAGTAATGGCCAGCCCTGCCGACCCTTGGGGTCCTCTGTGTGCATCTGGAGCCATTTTACCATGAGGCTCAGAAAAGAGAGCAGATGCACCCCAGACAACATAGCCAGGCTGTGGTGGTTCTGATTTTAGGCCCAGGAGGAGGGCAGGGAAGGAAACTTCTGGTAGCCAAGGCACCAGGGGCCCCCCAGGTGGGGGCAGGCGGACCAACTGATGCTTGGGAGGGGCAGGCCAGGCAAAGGCTGATGCTTAGACTCGCAGCAGAACCCAGCTGGGTGGGCTGGCCGAGGCAGGAAGCCGGCGGGAGGGCGGAGGAGGAAGCCGGGCTTGATTAACACCCGCGGCCGAGATAGGCTGCCCTGGCCACAGATAGGCGCTCCCGGAAGGCCGGTGAGGTCAGCGGGCAGCATGGGCGGGCAGGCAGCCAGGCCCGGGCCCCCCAGACGCCAGGACAGCCAAAGACCTGGGCCCCAGCCACGGTCCTTGCCGGGCCCCCTGACTGCTCACTCCCTCTCCATCCACACAGTGTCTGCACCCTCTGAGGAGAGGCCCTGGGAGCCCCTGAGAACCACTTGGGGCTGGGCCAGGACACGGTAGGCTAGGGCCACTCTCTGGGAGGGGGACTCCGGGCTCAGCTCTCTCAGTTGCCCAGTGGTGGTGCTGGGGCAGCCGACCAACCTCTCTGGGCCTCAGTTTCCAAATCTGTAAATGGGGAGTCTGGCATCTGACACCAAGTTTCAGTCTCAGCTTTTTCACACGTCTTCCATGCTTACCCTGAACCCCTACAGTCCATTCCCCACATGGCAACCAGCCCAGTCATCAGCCCTCACCTCCTTCTGCTCTTTCCTTGTCTCCCCTGCAGGTGCACCTGCATGCAGGGTCTCTGCACACCCTGCTCTGTGGGCCGGTTTACCCAGGATCCACAGCTCTCTGTGCAAACCCTTGAGGGTGAGGGGCAGCTCTGCCCTGGCCCCCTAACCACCCCTCTATTGCTGTCCGTGTTCCCTGCTTAGCCTATGCCCCTGAATGACTGCTCTCTCTGTGCTACTGCCTGAGGCTCTGAGAGGGCTGTGGTTGGTCTGTTTTGCTCATACTATACCCCCAATGTCTACAACAGGGGTCGACACACAGTAGGCACTCAATAAATAAAAGTGCATGTGAGTGAGCAAATGGGGATAAGCTCCTATGGAGTCGTTGGATGGGAGTTGGATGGGAGTCTTGCCAAAGAGCTGCCCTGACAGCCTGCTTCTCCCACAGGTTCTGACCACCCCTCCAACCTCTAACCCCAAGGCCCAGGCATCTTTGTTGGGGGCAGAGGGTGGAGTCAGAACCAGGCCAAGGAGCAGCTGCCATGGCAGGGCTGATGTGGGTGCCAGGTGGTCAGCTCCTCCGGTGAGGAACTGGTGAACACAGTGAGGGGGCTACCCAGGGCCCAGGAGGTGAGCAGCCTGGCCATGGGGGAAGCCATAGCCAGCTCTGTGCCTCAGTTTTCCTACTAGAGAGGGAGTGGGGGGGGTCTTATTGCAGAAGCCCCTCTGCACAAGGCTTTCTGAGATGCTGTGCATGGCCTGGTGGCCCAGGCCCCTGGGGCAGTGTAGGAGGCAGCATCCATATGGGCCTTGCCAGCCACAAAAGAGAGGCCATGGGCTCCTAGCCCCACCTCAGCCCTGTCCCAGGTGTTCCGCCCACAGGGCCTTGCTCAGAGAGATGGGCAGTTCTGAGCTTTGGTGGTGGATACAGGCTAAGGGTTCAGGCCCTAACCCGGCCTGGGGACCGATGCCCTGGGGAGGGATCATGAAGAGAGCTTGGGGACCTGGGGTGGTGGGCAGTCCATTGGTCAGCCAGTCACCTTCAGCCTGTGCTGGCCAAAACCTATGACCTCTGAACTCCGTTTCCAAGACAACCATTACAATGGGGCCCCATGCTCTGAGCCCACCTCCTCACCCTGCACTCACTCCAGACCCAGCCAAGTACACTGCTGCCTTAGGGCTCTTGCCTGCACTGTGCTCTCTGCCTGGCTCCCCTTACTTTTCTGGTCTTTGCTCAAACATGGGCTCAGCGAGGCCTACTCTGGCCACCCAATTTAGAATTGGCCCCCCTTCTTTCTTTTATTCCAGAGCCTCACCCCCTGAAACACATGACAATTTTACTTCCTTATTAGTCTCTGTCTCCCTAACTAGAACATGTGCTCCCTGAGTGCCTGGACTCTGCTGGCACCCACCAAGCAGGAGCTTAATACACAAGTGTTTGTTGAGTGAACAAACTACCACCTTCCCTTCCCTTGCCCACTCCTGGGTTGTAGGTCCCATGCTCCTCTGGTTCTATGGACTGTGTCACCCCCACAACACACCTCCATGAGGGAGGGACCGAGCCTGTCTTTTCTGGCACCTGTAGCGTGCCTGGCCCCCAGTAGGTGCTTAGGAAACACCTGGAAGAAAGGATGGCTGATTGCAGGGACACACAGACCCCTGCTCAGGATTTTGCTGTTCTCCTGAGTCTCAATTTGCTCAGCTATGAAGTGGGGAGGTCAGGACGGTGAAGGGAACATGTCCCTCTGGGGCACCTGGTATGAACCCCCTTCCCTGGGACACCCAGAAAGAGGTGGTTCCTGACCCAGACACTGGTCAGATCTGGTCCCTGGAGCTGACTCCTGGTTGACCCCTGACATCAGCCATCGTCCCCCTCCAGTGGCCCTCCCCTATCTGTTAATCTAAGACAAATAGGCCTATCAGGCTGCAATGCCAGGCCCGGTGATAAAGCAAAATAGCTGAAATGATTTTTCCCACCCACACATGCCGAGCTGGCGGGAGGTGACTTGTGGCCGGGCAGTATCGGCCCATCTCCTGGGCTGTCCATCAGGACAGGCCGTCCTGCCTCAGCCGCCTGCCCGCCCACTGCCCGATAACAAACCTTGAGGTTTGCATAGAAACTCCAGGCAGCAAGATTAGTCAGCCGAGCAAGGCCCAGATAGCCAGCCCTACGCCCTCGCTCACCCTCCAGGGCGAGGATTCCCAGCTTCCAGCAGGCGCCATTAGGCCCTGGGGATGGGGGAACCAGGCTCCAATCTCCAAGCAGGAAATGGCTGACAGATGTCTCCTCTAGCCCCTCACAGCAGCTGCTTCACTCCCAACCTATTCTCAGTATGGCAGCTGACCAAATGCCCCACTTAAAACCCTTCAGCCCTCCCACTTTATAGCCAAGAAAATAGAGGCATCTCCCCACAGTCCATGGCATTGAGCCCAAACCCTGACCCATGCATGCCCCATCCTACCTTTCCCCACCCCCACTCCAGCCTCTAATGCCTGAGCCACACCCCACTTCAAACCTCAGGACCTTTGTGCACGCTAGCTCCTTGCTTGAACACTTTCGCCTGCTCCACACCAATTTGTCCTTCAGGCCTCGGCTTGGGGTTGGGGGTTAGGGGTATGGTGCTGACCTGGCTCCAACCACCTGACCAGCAGTGCTGTGGGAACATGGCCAGCCTACCCATCAGCCCCTACAGTGCTGGGGATGGAGCTTGGGACAAAGACGGTGACACTGATGTTTGGGCCATTGAATTTATTTCGTAAACAGTGGTCACCAGGAAAGAATTCCAGGCCTGAGACATTTATGGGTGAAGGAGACCCTGCTCCTGGGGCCCTGATCACACAGCCAGGCCACAGGCCTGGGTATCCACTACCCTGACCACTAAATGTGACCCTGGCTACCCCCTTCCTTCCTCGGCCTGTGAAGCTCAGGCCGCCCTCATGGCCACTTGATGTCCCCAGGGCTGGTGAGGAGCCCAGTAGGCCTCCTGGGTTCCCCTCCTGCTCCGCAGTGAGTACGGCACCCACGGTGAACAGCCCTGCGCTCAGCATCCAGGGCATCTGGACCACATTGCTGCCTCCAAACAGGCAGACAGAGTGCCAGACAGACTGTGCTCTTTGGAGTCCACTCTGTGCTGGGCACAGAGGGTGGGGCGGGGAGGGGAGGGAGGTAGGTCAGAGGAATGAAGCCTCTTCTAGCCACCCTCAGGGGGCAAGTCACCCTTCCTCTGCTGGCCAAGGGGCTACTCAGTGGGAAGAGACCCTAGAGGGCTTCCAAGGGGAGGGGACCCCATACACGATGCCCCCCTGGGGGCCCAAACCTGGGCCCAGCCCCACACACTGTGGCCGCTCCCTTCGTCTTCTCATGACCCACCAGGCAGGCCGAGGCCATGCCGACTGCCACTGGACAGAAGCTTGGACAGAATCATGAGGTAGGTGACAGGCCTAGGACCCCCACACAGTCAGATGGGACTCTCAGGGCTCTCAGTCCATATGGGGGCTGCTTGTCTGTCTGACCTGCTTCTTCTGGATGTTAAGTGGAGAGATGGAGGGGAACGAGGGTGGTGGGAGGTGTGGGGACAGAGGACTGGAGTGGGGATGGGACATGGGGTGGGTGGAGCCAACCCCTGAGGAGTAGAGAGCTCTGGGCTAGCAGGGTAAAGGCAATGGCAGCCGCCCTCCCAGACAGGCTTTGGGGATTATAGATTATAGCTTGCAGCCATTTGCATATCATAATTTTAAACAGTCAGCCCCTCCAGCAAACAAGGTCATTTCAAAGATAAAACTACTGAGCTCTCCTTCTTCCTGCTGCCTGCCCCCTTTCCCTTTGAGCTGGGCTGAAGGCTTGGGCTGGGCCAGCTCAGGCCCAATGTCCCCTTTCCCAGCCCTGCGGGTGGCCTTACCCACTGAGAGCTGTGACTCTCTCCCCATAGGCCAGAGGCTGGAGTGGGTCCCCTGATCTGTACTTGCCCACTTTCTCTTGGCAGAGCCAGATCCCCCTCTGCTCAGATCCCACCCCCACCTCCTCTCCCTTGGGACCAGACGCTACCCAACTGATCCCTCCCTGGTTCTTCCTCCTGTCCTTGGGCCCTAGGGCCTCCTTGCTGGGCTTTGATCCCACCTCTGGGCCTTTGCATGGGCTGTGCCCTCTACCTGGCACCCTCCCCCTCTCACATGCTCTCAGACCTTCCTGCTGTCGGCCCTCCAGGGTCACACACTCCCTAGGACCCCTCATTTCCCACCCACAGTTCAAGCTGGTGTTGCTTGAGCTCCAGGAGGTGAACATCCCAGGCATAGTTAGCGTTCCTCAGTGAACCTCTGCCCTAGCTCTCACCCACCTCTGGTGGTTCAGAGGAGAAGGTGACATCTCAGAGGCCACACGGCGGTGTCATTGCAGAGCTGGGCCTCTAACCCAGCCTGGACCCTGGGCTCTGACAGACAGGAGATCTGGCTCTGGTGCAGAGAGGGGCATCTTGGGTGAGGGGTGGGTAATGGCATCTGTGGGGCTGAGATGAACACCACCCACAAGGGAGCTGAAGGTGCTTCTCCCTGCTCCATGGATGCACAGCTTGGCTGGCCCCAAGCGTGGAACTCTCGCTGTGCCATACCATGGCTTCTGCTTTAGAACCTGACTACACCCCCAATTCCAGAGTAACGCAGGCTGCCAGAGCAAGATGGCAGCCCTGAAGGTAAAGCCGAGGTGGGGTGCTCACTCTGCACCAGGCACGGCTCTCTCCTCACAGTTCCTTGAGGGGCCGGCACTCTCCTTAGCTCTACTGAACACATAAGAAAACTGAGGCCAAGAGACGACAAGCAACCTGTCTAGTCACTCAACAAAGTTTGGACCCAGGCTGGGCAGGCTGAGTTGGGGTCTGTGCTCCTGCTCTCAGGACAGTTCGAGGGTCCCACTTGAAGCAGTAACACCTGAGAACCAAGCCACCAGCAGCTGACACAGCTCATAACTTTAGAAAATGAAAACAAATACCCTGAACACCTCCCCAGTCTTATTTTGGAGCTCTGGAGTCATCAGGTATCAGCCAGTGGTAGGAGGAAGATAGGGTAAGGCACTAATGGGGCCTGGAGATGATGGGATGGGAAAGAGTGGCGACGGTCACATGCAGGCCCCAGGACCTGCACTCTAGTGCTTACAAAGCCCTTGCACGTCCAGGACCTCACTTGTATTTGTAGTGTTTATGAAGGGCCTCTTGGGAGAAGAGGGGCAGGGAGGCCTCTCCTCTGCCCAGTGCCATGTGGGTGCCACCTGGGGGTTCTTTTGGCTGCCTGCTTGGGGCCCTGACCACTGGAGGCAGGGCTACTGCGCTGCAGCCACCGTGCAGCTGCAGAGAGGGGCACTGAGGCCTGGCCTCTCCCCTGGGCTGCTGTCACCTGGATCCCGACCAGCAGATGGCAGCCAGAAAGGAGAGGAAGGGCAGCCAGTATGGGCTGTGGCATGTATGTGGAGCCCTGGGCTCTGTGTGGTGACCAGCTCCCACACTCATTCAGGCCAGATGGGAAACTGAGGCTTGCGCCCAGTCCCTCGCCCAAAGCCAGACAGCGTAGGGTGCACTGTGGTCCAAGCTGCCACCCCCATCCCAGAGAGGACAGGTAGGTGGTGCCCCCAAGCTTGCCTCATGAGCTGCTGGTGAGGGTAGGGGCTGCGTTTTCCCTCACACGTGAAGTCTGGGGACTAGCTGCAGGTCAAGGATCAAAGGACAGGGGGAGAGAGAGAGAGAGAGAGAGACAGAGAGAGACGCTCACACATGACAGGCAGAGGGGGCTCAGAGGGACAGGGAACAAGAGAGAGGGCCTTCAACTTACAAAGAGCACCAGGACTTGCAGATGAAGGTGGCCAGGTACTGGCTGCACCCCTATCCCCTAGACGGTCACTGCTGGGCAGTGCCCTCGGGGACACCAACCCAGCTGGGCCCCGACGAAGCCCTGCCGCACCATTGCTGGCACGGGTGGCCCCTGAAAGATAAGAGCCCACTGGGCCTCTCTGGCTTCCCTGGCTGGGTGATAAGTGTGGCCTGCTTGGGGTCTGATAGGGGGTAGCCACCGCGGCGGTTGGCCAGCGGCCACTTATCGGCCCATCGCTGCCCACTTCATATCTGTGGGAGCTGATAGGGAGCCCCCTGGCCCCCAGGGATGCAAATAGCACAGGAAGCTCCTGGGTGTACCCCGGCCCTGGCCTGGGATCAGGTTCTGATCTCTAGGGGCTTCTGTTTGTCCTATGTGAAATGGGGGTGATGGTATTGACACTGTGGGGTGGACATGCACCACCTGGGTGACAACTCAGGCTGGCGCTCCCATAGCCGGTTTGGGAGCCAGGTGGTGGGTTCAAACCTGGTTCTGCCACTTCCCAGCTAGTGACCCTAGACAAGCCCCTTGGTCACTCTGTGCCCCTCTGCCCTGACAAAGCCTTCTGTGACCCCCAGCAAGGTGAGGCCCTCACCATGTACCTTTTTCCTGCTGGTCATGAACCTCATGTGTATTACTACGCCTGTATGTGTGCACACTCCCTGAAGACTGTGCTCACAGGTGTCTGGTACATTGCAGGTGTTCAATAAATGCTAGTTGCATCCACACATGTGCCTGGCATGAGTACACAGTCTCCCTTCCATCCTTACAGTCACCAAGGACCACACCCTGCCTCCTCCTTCCCAGCTCCCACATAACAGCCTTCCATGGCAAGCTGTACCTGCGCCTGGAGATGCAGCCCTGCCAAGTCCTCCCACACGCCACCCCGCGTCCCTGAATTGAAGAGCCATAGAGATAACTGACATTCTAACTTCTCTTCGCAAATGTGTGGAGTTGGGCGGGGCAGAAAGAACACATTTGGTGGGACTTCCAAGGTCAGAATTCCAGCTGCAAATTGGAATTCTGTGTGACCGGATGCCCAGAACCACTCTCAGAGACACTCCCTATGGTCCAGGACCAGGCAGTTTGCAGCTACCTCCTGTCTCCCAGGTGCCTGTAGCCACCCCAGGGGCAGGATGGGGGCGGGCTACCCTGCACAGGCCTGAGCACCTGTACAGCTCTAAAACTCCAGCCCAGGTGGGAAGGCCCTTTGCATGTACCACCTACCTCCCTCTTTGCCCTGGCTGTTTCAGCTTCCTGGGACACCTGCTCCTCTTTCCAAGCCAGACCAGATTCTGCTTCCTGGGAACCCTCAGGACACTTTGGTTTGCCACACCAGGCCTGGGATTCAGCTCTGAGCATGGCACGGCTCAGTGCTTGCCTCCAGCGATACCACTGGCCCCATAGGCAGGCTGGACTTTGGAACAGGCACAGGCCTGGGCCCAGTGGGTTGCCACCAACCTCTCCAGCCAGCAGGGCAGGCCTGTTCCACCTGAGCTATCAGAGCGGTCAGCTCCCAGAAGGCTGGGCCCGGGGCAATGCTGCTGGACATTACCACAGGCATGGTTACCTGGCCCACTCCAGGAGCTGCTGGTCTCCTCCTCCAGACTCGTCTCTGGCTCCTGCGCCTCCGTCTCCTTGGGGTCTCCAGGGGAAGTGGGGTGCGGTGTCGGTGGTGGGGGCAGGGGATTAGCTTCTGCAGGGAGGAAAACACCATCAGGCCCTGCCAAGTTCTGGGCACCAAGTTGCCTGACCTCTTGCCCACCCTGTGGCCAGGAAGGACACCAAGGCCCAGGTTGGTGAACATGTGCCTAAGGTCACCCACCCCTAGACTTGCTCTAATTGGGGAGGATCAGACATATCAATTTTCCCCTTGGCCTTTAAAACCCCTCATCCCCCTCATTAATTGTAGCAATAATAATTGCTATTCCAGCTGCTGTTAATAATTAGAGTGCAGGATGCCCTACCAGGCACGCCCAGGCCAGGGGCATACATGTGGGCTCCGCCTTCCCGGTCTCCTCCTCGGGCAGCTGGGGGCCTCTCCAGCAGGCCCTGCACCCAATTCCAGCCCAAAGGGCATATTTGCCTTCCCTGCTGGCCTGATAACTACCTCAGCCCCCAATCGATGAGCTCCCATAAAAGCCCCCCCTTGGTGACGTCACGCGCCTGGCAGATTATTAATACCCAAGATAAGGGCCATGATTAACATCAAATAAATCAATCACACAGTATAAAAGTCCTATTATTTTTGGCTATAAATCAACATGGCTGGCATTTGAGCTCCAGCCACTGAGAGGGAGCCGCGCTGGGCCCGCCCGAGAGGCATATATTGCTCCTGCCGCCTTATCTCGCCCATCACCAAGTTATCACCATGGCCTGTGCCAGGTGCAACCCCGGCTGTTTTTTCCAGCTCCTTCCCCACCCCGCCCCCGTGCAGCCCCAGCTCCCGGATCAGATAAGGGGCCCAGCACCCTAGGAAAGCCACTGGGTCAAAGTCCACAAGTAACGAGCCACTTGCCCTTTGGCAGATCAAGGCCCCTGCGAGGCCTCCCATGCACAGCATCTAATAGTAATGTGATGGTGACAAGGGGCCCCTCACACACTCCCTCGGCCCCAAAGGCCATCCTGAGGGGATCATGCCCAGCTACAGATTCGGAAACTGAGGCTCAGGAAGGACAGGAATATGAGCTGGAGACCAGCTGGGGGGAAGGCTGGTGCTCCACTAAGCAATGTGAGGTGGTGGTGATGATGATGATGATGATGATGATGATGATGATGATGACGGCAGAGATAACAATCATGAACCACAGCTGGCCAGGCCCCTGATCCCTTCACAAGGCCCCATAGTCTCCGGTGAGCTGAGGGTGATGCGAGGCCCAGCCCTGGGTTCCAGTCCCACTGGCCCAGGCTCCTCGCACTGTCATAGCCCCGGTGACTCCAATGGGCCTGCTGCCGGGGAAAGGGACACAGGAACCAGCAGGTCTCAGAGGAGGCTTGTTGGGCTCCTGGACCTGTGGTCATCGCAGGGGGACCCTGATACTCTGGGACTGGGAAATGCTGGGGATGGGGGGATCCACAGTGAGAAGGAACCTCCCTGCCAGAGACCGAGGTCTGTTTGGAACATTTGCCCACCCCTGTCCCTCCTTGGCTTCTAGCCGCCGCCTCCTCCCCTGCAGAGCTCTCCTGCCGTCTACTCTCCAATCTACCAAGGCCTTTGCGCTGCAGGAGCCGCTGCCTGGTATACCCTTCCCTGTGCACCCACAGCATGAGCGGCTCTACCCATCCTCTGGGTCTCTGTTCAGTGTCCTTCCCCCCCACCTCTCCTTCACTCCAGTCATGCCCACCCACTTACCACCCTCCCAAATGCTCCAGTTTGTGGCTGTTTCCCCCATCAGACTAGGCCTGGGAGTACCTCAGCCTGGGTGTGCATCTGTAGTATGTCACGGAAATGGGAGCACAATCACCACCCACGGTCACGGTGGAGGATCCAGGGAGGCAGGAGAGCGGGGCTCACAGCAGATGGCCCAGGCAGAGCCCAGCCCCTCATCCTCCCACTACCAGCCCTCCAGCCTGTTTCTTCTTCTAGAAAACAGGTGAGAGTGCTGACCTCCCCCAATGCTTCTGCCTCAGTGAAGCCCCTCCTACTAGGGGTCTCTGGGGTACAACTAGCCTAAGAGGCTGCCCCAGCTTTGAGGCCCCTCCAGGACCTGTCCTGAGCAGGCCTCCTGGTGTCAGGTTAATTCACTCCTGGGTGGAGGGCTGCCTCTCCTTCCAAGACTTGTTCTCAGCTTGAGAAATGAGTCCCACCCTCCACTGGGGAAACTGCCACCAGGAGGTCCCAAGAAAAGATTCCAGGTGCCTGGGGTGGGGTGAGGAGCAGGTGGGGAGATGGGAACCAAGGTGAATTCAGACTTGGGGTTCAGATCCTTGCTCAGGTACTTAGGCTATGTGACTCTGGGCAAGTCATTAACCTCTCTTGGCTGCATTCTCTCATCTATAAAATGGGGTTACCCCCAGTCCCCTCCAGCCCCTGGGATCAGGCCCCTGGCTGGGAGCCACCTGGGTGTCTCCTGGCCCTATAAGGCACACAGATACACCAAACTCAATGCTACTTCACAGATGTAGAAACCCAGAAGGATTGGCTCCCATGAAGTCACAGGTGAGAATGTGAAAGGTGTGGGGTGGCTCAGAGTGCCAGACCCCAGCCTGCTACACCCATTGCCCGACTCACCTGGACTGGAAGGGCTCAGGGGCTTGGGTTCTCCCTTGGCCTCGGGCTTGGGCGCTGCTGCCTCTGGCTCTGGGAGGCCAATGTCTGCGGCCTGGGGCTCTTCTCCAGCCTCCATGTCTCCGAGGGAACCTGCAGACACAGCCCAAGGGGAATCATGAGATGCTGTCCCATCATGGTGTACCCTGGCGACTCTATGGGGTCAGAGGCCACGAGGGGGAAGCCATCAGTGTGGGCGCTCCCTCAGGGTCCCCAAGACTTGATGTGTGAACCTTACCCCATATCAGGCCAACCCCTGCAACAATTCCAACACCTAGGGGGTCACTGGCCTTCCCGTTCCACCTCGCCTACCCTACAACCTCTGCTGGCCGCATGAATGCTCTTGCCAGGATGATGGTCTCAGACTCTCCCCTCTGCTCCAAACCATGGTAACAGCTATGGGGACTCTTGTGGTTCAGGGAGCCCCTGGAGGTTACATGACCACTATGGCCTTCCCTCCCCACAGGTACGCACTTTAGGGATTTGCAGAACTCCAATGTGCACTCACAGCCCCTGCGGGTAAACATCTCCTGTACCTTACATAGCCGTTCCCTTCGCCCCGGACCCCTCCTCCGGGAAACAGCCCACACTCAGGTTCCAAGGTCTGGGAGCTTCTTGAGGGTGGGCCCAGGGCCCAGCACTCAGGAGGACTCAGAAAAGCTGATTACAGGAATAAATAGCTGATGGGGCACAGGTGAGCACACAGGTATCTCCACTCAACCTCTGAGGGCTAGAGTGCCACAGGCCTAAGCTAAGGTCCCCTAACTCTAATCCCCACCCTCCCCAGAGGCTCTTACAGGGGGACCTCACGGAGCCCACCTTACAGGTGAGAAGACAGATGGGAGCCCAGGTGACCTGACCCCAGCCCAGCCCTGGGAGGGTGTCAAAGCTGGACAAGCTAGTGCCCCTGAGTGCAGGTCAGGTTGGCGACCTCTGCTCCGTCAGACAGATGGTGCCCATGCAGTGGGCAGAGAGACACTGAACAGGTGCCCCTCATTCTGCTCACCAAATCACCTAAGCCCCTTCTATCCCTGTTTCAGCCTGGGCCCCAGGTACAGCAGGTCCTTGAATAACATCGTTTACTTACAGCATTGATGAGATGCTGTAGGAGACTAACTCAGGTTTGTATCAATTAGCCTAGGGCAAAGTTGGTTTGTCACATGTCAAATAACTTAGAGTCACAGAACCTATAAATGACATTAAGTGAGGACTTACTGTACCTCCCCAAGCTCTTCCTCTGCGGCCACCTGCCCTGCCCCCTCCCACCCGTCAGCAGGTGTGTGTGGGGGAGGGTCCCGACTCTCTAACCCCAGCTGCGGAATGAGGCAGGGGAGGGGGGCTTCTGGGCGCAGGCCACCGAGCCTGAAGCACTCAGGCCCTCTTGTTGCTAAGGAAAACGAGCAGAAAGAAAAGTCTAGAAGCAACAGCAACTTGCTTGGGATTCACACCTCAGTGGCTGGTGGTTCCTGACCTTTTATATGTCATGACCCCTCTGGGAATCCGATGACATCTAGTGCTCTCCCCCCAGAAAAACAGAGAGGGACCAAAATGTGTCCAGTTTCAGGGGCTTCTCACCGAATCACTAGCGTCCTCCTTCCTGTACCCTTACTCCCCAGCTTGGCCAGGGTTTTCCAGGGGCTGAACGAAGTTGGGGGGTTAGCTGATGGAGGGAGGCGGGGCCTGCCCATCAAGTAACAACTGTGCAAACAGCCAGCGTCCAATGGGCCACCGAAGCTGGCTGATGGCAGCAGGGCAGGGAAACCCACAAGGCTATGATAGCATGTGGTGGCCGAGTTCCCAGGCTTACTTTCAAAACCTAGCAACTGACATGGAGCAGGGAGGTGCAAAGCTGGTTTTCTCTTTGCGTTTCAGGGTACCTCTCTGACCACAGGTAGGTGATGGCTCGCTGCAGCTGTGAAAACTGAGTTGTGTCTGGTGGCGCAGACGCCTTTCCTAACTTTCGCGGACATGAGGGCAGGCACTGTTCTAGAAAGCAGAGGTGCCAGGACCTCTGGACTCTGCAGGGACTTCCAAGGCGGCAGGGGAGATAAACAATAGACAGGCCCCAAACCGAAACAACAGAAAATTATACATGTGCTCTGAGGGAGGAGGCAAATGAGAAAGACAGAGAAAAAAAAAGAGAAAAAAAAAGACAGAGATGCTACCAGCAATTCTCAGGGGAAGATGTTGATATGAGGCTGACGGCTGAAAAGCGGGCAGAGGAAGCGGCTTGTGCAAAGGCCCGGAATCCGGACAGACCCCGATATGGAATAGGAAGGAGGGGCGGGGAGTCAAGGCTGAGAGAAGAGTAGGGCGGACCTAGAGGCAGGGGCAGGGGGTGGGTAAGGGGAGATGGATCCTAACCCTGGGGACCACACAGGGTCCACGAAGGGGCAGGGTCATTTTTCAGCTGTAGCCCACTGGACTTAGCTCCTGCAGAGCCCCAGCCTCCCTAGGACACCTCAGAGCTATAATTACTCAGACCACACAGAACCAGCCCCAGGCTAAGCCTCTGTGCTCTCCTCAATGCGCCCACACAAGCAGGCTCTGTTGGGCTGGGCACACCCCAGACCGGTCAGACTCGTGCCCCTGGGACAGGTGGGAGGCCTGACCCGCAGTAACCTCCCTTGGCACGCATCTTGGTAGAAAGCACTGGATGCAGTGGAGGCCAGCCTCTGACCCCCTCTCCCATGGCGTCAGCCCTGAGTGGGTACTGCCCGTCACTGTGGCCAGCACAATCCTGAGGTCAGCCCATTTGCTGGTCCCTTTCTAGAAGCCCTGGTGCCTTTTGTGGCTCATTCAGAGCGGGAGGGGTTGCCCAGGAGCTGCGGCCCCTCCTGCTGAATGGGCCATGAGATTTCAAGGCCTCAGCTGCCTGCTCTGGAGAATGGGTATGAAGCCACCTGCTTTCAGGGAATGCAGGGACCAGAGCATTGGGGTGGGGCTGACACTCCTCTCCTCATAGCTGCCAGGCCCTGTGGGATGGCAGCTCCTACTCTCGGTGCCTTACCCAAGTGGGCCTCAGCCACCCAGGGAGGCCCTGAGCTCCTGCTGGGTCCATTTATGGGAAGACAAAGGCGTCGGCTCTACACAAAGGCGTGACAATGAGCGTGGAGAAAGAGGCTGCCTGCCGAGGCAATTTATTCTAATGCCGCTAATTCGGTTCCAGCACAATTAAAACAGCTCTGATAATGCAGGAGTCGATGGCCAACCAGCAAATCGCTACAAGCCCACAACCAGGATGCAGCACCGCCCAGCGCCTGCCTCAGCACGCACAGACAGCATGCCACATTGTCCCCGCTTAAGCCCCTGTAACACCCCTGGTTCCACCTGGGGCTCGGGTAGGAAGGTTTCTCAGCTGGCCAGGGAGATGGGTGAGATGCTATGCTTCCCTGGGTGCCCTGTGCTAGGACAGAGCCTGCCTGTCCCTGTGGGACCCTCTGCTCAGAGACCCTAACAGCTCAGCCAGGCAGGAGGTGTCCTTGCTGTGTGACCTCAGACAAGGAACTCTACCTTTCTGTGCTCAGTAACCACACAGCTCCTACCTTACAGGATGAAATGTGGTAACACCTGTATCTGACCTTAGCTCAGGGCTGGCACACAGTACATATGGCCCACAACTGCCATCACCATTAGCGACTACCACCCACCACCCAGCAGGGCCTGGGAAATGGTGGGGGATGCACTATGACTAAGCACTACCTTGTGCTCAGCATTTTATACATGTCCTCTGTACTCCCTGCCCCCCTGTAGCCAGGGGTGTAGAGGTGGTGGGGAAGGTGTAAAAAGGGGGGTACACTCCCCCCCACAGGGAGGAGTGGTGGGAGAGGACAACAGGAGGGTGATGGGGTTATGTGGAGGGGGAGGCAGACCCTGATGATAGTCATGATGGGCAAATGCACCTCCCAGCACCTCCCAAGACAGAAGCCTGGGTCATGCCCACTTTGCAGATGAATAAACTGAGGCCCAGCAAGGTGAACTGACCTGCTCATGGGCCTGGGTGAGAAAGCAGTGGTGGGAGGTAGGTGGGGCAGGAGCCTCCTCCAATAAGTCACCCTTCCATACACAGGCTCAGACCATGGCCCTTCTCTGTGCCGGGTGTGGCCTCACACCTCTCCTCAACCTGCAAATGACCTGGAGTGAGGGCGAGGCTGACCCCATTGCCTGGTGGGGTCCAGAGGCCGATGCCCAAGGATGAGCACCTGTCTTGGGGTTACCCATGGGTGATGACAGTGGTCACCACCAGCCAGGGCAGCACTGGGCATGGCCCCCGCTGCCCGGAGCCCCTCGGTTATCATGGTGAGCAGGCGCCACATGCACCGATCCGTCTCCTGCTCATTAAGCCGGACGCCGAAATGGAAATGAAAACATAATAGCTATTTGATTAGGGGTGAGATATTTTGCATATTGGCTCAGCACTGATAGTGGAATTTCATCAACTCCCTTTTTTCATGCTTTAAAACTGAATTACGGAGACAGACTCTGTGCAGTGGGATGATCCCAACTCTTTCCAATTCCTGGAGCAGCAATGATTAACGACCCCCTCTTGGCTTTGATGGCAAGGCAGCTGGGGGGTCCTTTAGAATAACTGCCTTGAAGAAAGCAAGAGCTGATAGCCGAGGAGGGGACAAAATACCCCTGGACTTCAGTTCCCGGCCCCAGGTGGACTGGGGTGCAGATGGAGGTGGCTTGAAACACTGGATGAAGCTCCCCCTGACCCCTGCAGACTGTACCTGTGTCCAATGGGGGCAACTCTGACCACCCCTGCTAGGCCATTGGAAATGTGTAAGAACCAAGGCAATGTCCCAGCGAGCTCCCACCTGGATTGGGGCTTGACCACGGGTGCGGGTCTTTCCCTTATGCCTGCCCATCGCATGGGTCATTCATGCCTCTCTGGGAATGTCGTCTATAGTCCCAACTTACATGGGGAAAACAGATGTGCAGACACCTGCCTAGGCTCCCTTTCTGTGTTAGGGCAGGATTTTGGATGCTGGGCCACTGGTCTGGGGGTCAGGTGGACACTGGTGGGTTATGTGCCCTGCTCCTCCCATACCAATATCCTGGCCTGCCCGGGGAGGTACAGAGCTGGGAGAGGGACACCAGGCAGATCCTGGGGTGCAGTGAACCTGGGATTGGATGGCTCATTTTTTTTTTTTAGATCCTTACCTGAGGATATTCTTTCCATTGCTTTTCAGAGAGAGTGGAAGGAAGAGAGAGAGAGAGAGAGAGAGAGAGAGATGGGAGAGAAACACATCGATTGGTTGCCTCCTGCATGAACTGCAACCAGGGCTGGGGATCGAGCCTGCAACCGAGGTACATGCCCTTGGCTGAAATCGAACCCAGGACCCTTCAGTCTGCAGGGTGACGCTCTAACCACTGAGACAAACTGTCTAGGGCTGATGGCTCCTTTTCAATCATTATTCTTTCATTCACTCACCAATTCACTAGCTCAGTTCTTCACTTATTCATTCACTCATGAAAACTTTCCTGAGTCCACTGAGTGCTAGACCTCCATAGGCGTTGGAGACCCTGCAGCAACTAAGATGTACCCCCAAGGAAAAAACATGAAAAATGCAAATACAGCCAAGAAGAAGTGGAGGTGCCTGTCAGGGAAGGCTTCTTGGAGGAGGCAACAAATGAATGGAGACCTGGAAGGGGACAAAAGGAGGTTGCCTGCAAATGGGGCCAGGGAAAAGCATTCCGGGCAGAAGGAACAGCAGGACATCGAGGCTGGTGACCTTGTGCAGGCCATGCCCCCCTGAGTCTGGTTTCGTCACCGAAAGCCTGGGATGATAGCAGCCTCCTGCCATGGGCTGGGGTCAGGGTTCAGGCAAGATGGTGCCGGTGGGTGCTGAGCACAGACTTGTGGTTATTATTACAACTGTTATTATTTCAACTCTCCATGGAAGTGCCACCTGGCCCTCTAGAGGTAAGGATGGAGGTGACAGGGCTGGGGGTGCTAAGGGGCTGGGGCCTGGGGAGGGCAGTGCAGACAGAAGAGAAAGACCTCTCCCCAGACTGGCAGAAGGCCTGGCCTCCTGTCTTGCTGGCCCTGGACAGCCAGTGGGCAGGTGGGGACTCAGTGCTGCCAGGAGAGAGACCCTGGCCTCTGGGTGGCACAGTGGCCAGATAAGGCCCTGATAAAAGAGAGAAAATAGCAACAGATTCAGACTTTCCCACGGCTGGGCAGCGGGCAGCTTGGGCCATGTTGGGGCAGAGAGGTGGTGGGGACAGCCCTGCTCTCCCTGAGGGAGTCATGCTTTAGGGAGCCAGCAGACAGAGCTGGGTCTGAATGAAGCCTGACCTTTCGGCAGGAGCAGCGTGACCTCTGGTGAAGCTACCTCTCACCTGGGTACTGGAGAACATGACTGGACACCCTTAAACCCCTTCCCAGATAGGTCTTTAATCCAGCCAGTGTTTGACAGACAGGGAAACCAGGGCACAGAGCACAGGGGCAGCTGGCTGCTCTGGCCCAGCACCTGCCTGTTAGCTGCACCCTGCGGCCTCCACTCACTGTCCAAGCCCCTTCTGAACAAGTGCCTCATACTTTATGCACAATTCTGACAAGGAGCTGAGCTGCTTTCCAGGCCCAGGTGAACAGAGAGAAGCAGGTTAGAAGAGGGAAGTGCTGGGTAGGGACAAGGCAGGGTCAGGGCCAAGCCTGGGGAAGCAGGAGGGAGTCCAGCATGTGGGGCTCCGGTGAAGGCAGAGCCGTGAGCGGAGAGGCCCCAGACAGGCTGGGGACTGGTGAGGTCAGCTTGTGCTACCCATGGGGACAGAGGCATGCCCAGTAGGGCTTCTGATTAAAAAAAAGGAGGGGGGGCTGGGGAAGGTGGACGAGCATAGGGGGCAGGTTCTAGGCCCCCAGTGGAAGGTACACGGCTGGGAAAAAAGCTCACTGAATCAGAACTTCAACAGCTTCTCTAACATGAATTGTTGCCTCTTCTGGATCATTGCCTCACAGGAGATCACAGCAGCAGGGGGGTGGGGGCTCCCTTGAGGGGTTCAGGAACCTATAGGAGGCGGCTGGAGCTCTGGGAGGCCTCCAGGACACCCAGGCAGGCCCTGGCACTGACAGCTCCTCTCGGCGGGTCCTCTCATGCCTACTTCCCACCAGGACCCGTGAGGATGTCACATGGAGCCTGGTAATCTCAATGGGTCCATCTCCAGCCCCCCACCCCCCTAAATGTGGCCTGAAGCTGCCTGCTTCTCTCCATGCCACCGCCAGTGTGGGGTCTAGTCCTTTAGCAGGTGCCCCTCCTGCGCCCTAGCTCTTCCCTGCTCTACCCTCACTCCCAGGATGGCAACCAAACCCCTCCCACTGCCCTGGCCCTCGAGCCACAGCGCCTCAGCCCATGCTGTCCCTCTGCCAGGACACTCTCTTGCCTCGTCTCTGTCAGGTTAAGGCCTTCTCACCCCTCAGCAAACTCTTCCTCCCACAGTCTGGGTGTCCCTGGAGCCTCACATTTATTTGCAAGTCATTTGTGCAATTTTGCTGGGAGTGGGGGGGTGCAGGGAGCTGGTCAGCTGATGTTCCCTGCTGGCCCCAAAATGCCCAGAGGGAAGGTGAAGGGTGACCCACCTGCAGCCAACTTCAAGAAAGGCACTGCCCCAGTAGCCCTAACAGCACCAATGGCCGTGAGGATAAGGGTGCTGTTGGAGATGCAGAGGGTCCCAGCAGAGTGCAGAGGGGTCTCTGGAGTCTCAAGAGATACAAACAAGGAGGGGCCCATAGGCCCCTGCTGTGGCCTGCCAGTGGCTCTCATCAACCCAGGATCAGTCCCAATGACAGCTAGGGTGACCACAAAGAGGATGTTGGCAAGATAATCTTGGCTTATTTGAGCAGGCAGCCTGCTCCTCAGAGGGGAGAGTGTCTGAACCTCTGCCTGTTCTGGGGACCTGGGCCAGATGTTCTCCCTCATGGTCCTGTCCCCTCCCCCTCCCCCCGACTGCCAAGTGGGCCTGGGGCAAAGGAGCCACAGAGGCTGAGCAGTTTGATTCTCTGCTTCTCCAGCAAGGGTCAGCCAGGTGCTGACTGAATGCACCCTGCAACAGAGAACTCACTACGTTTCTTCCAGAGGCACAGACGTCTGGGTCCTAGACCCTTGTGCCTCTCAGGTTTTGGTGTCCCCATCACAGCTGCTGTGTGTAACTGCCAGGCTGTAAGCCTCATAGCTCAGCAGGCACCAAGGGCAAGCCTTGGAGGTGCCGGTGAGTGCCACTGTCCCTGTAAGCCGGGCTGGAGGAGGGTGGCTGGCTGCGGTCACAATACACGCTGGGCCATCTGAGGGCAAAGAGATGCCCTCAGCATCAAGCACACAGTTGCAGTACCCGGGGGGTGCCAAGCAGGGCCCCATGCCCTCTGGGAACACAGAACCATGCTCTAACGGACAAGAGCCACTAAGACCTACTCCAGCTTCTAACAAACTAAAAAGGTCTCATGGAGATATAATTCACATACAATAGTTACTCAGCATTTAATGGTGTGTTTATTAAAAGTTGGGAGGGACAGTCATATGTACCCGAATAAAACCCAGAGTCCCCTGTGGCCCAGGCTCAAGCAAAGACACTAGCTCCTTTCCTCGTCAACTCTCCCACACTCCCAGCCACCCAGTGCCTCTCACTTGGGCCCTAAACCCAGCCAGGAGCCAGGTCCATGTTTCTTGGCCCTCCCTTACAGAACTTGAATGTTCTTTGCCCCAGCTTCCCTCTCCTTTCTCTCAAGTCCCTTCTCCCCACACCCACTTTGTCACAGGTCTGGCAGCCGGGCTGGCTACCACTGGACCTCACTGTAAGGGTATGCAGGGAGGCCTGGATGCCAAGGAGAAAATAAACCTTCCCCTTGGTAGACGGCGGGTGGATGACAGGGAAAGGCCGCAACCACACTCATGAGACCTTTTTAGGATATCTTGTCCCTGTGCCCCATTATGCCTGGGGGCTGCTGTCACCAAGAACAGCCCCAGCCTTGGAAATGAGACCCACTGCCCACCCGTGTAGCTTCTGGGACAGGAGGACCTCCTCCCAGGCTTCAGGGCCCCCATGCCCTGTGGCCCTCCCGCTCCCTGGCCATCCGGTGGTCAGCTTCCCAGCTCCTTCCTCCCGGGGCTGTCGGCACAGATTCTAAGGTCATGCTCTCTGGTGGGTAGTTGTTTACACCTGTGTCCCCCACTGCACTCAGGCTTACTGGTGATATTCACCTGGAACCCTCCACACCTTGACCTACCCTCCTCTGCTCAGCACCGGCCCCCCCATGACTCCCCATCTTTTTTAGTACCAGAGCCAAGCCCTTACCATGGGCCACAGCCCATGCCAGTAGCCCAGCTCTGGGACGGCACCTGGCCCACTGTAGGTGCTTAATGAATATTGTGACGGTGTGATGGGTGTGGGGGAGGGAAACAGGCTGCTCACAGATGGTCTGGCTCAGAGCCAGGTGTGGCTGGGGCGTGCCTGGCCCCCACAGAGAAGGCTGGGGTAGAGGAATGAGGGGACTTGGGGAGTCTCATTTGGCCCCCAGAGAGAATCCTGCCTTGGGGTCTGAGCCCATGTATGAGTGGATGACCAGGGGCTGAGCCCCAAACTTGGGGTGTGCCACCTCCTTCCATTGCTGGATGCCAAACTTCCCTTCTGGGGTATCTGAGGTCTGGGTGGGTACAGGGGCTCCAGGCTGGGAGGGAGATTTGGGGAGATAGGGCATTAACACCCGGTGGAGGGGTCCTGTATTCATTTCCCGCCCCTCAGCCACCACCACTTCCTCCTGTGGCCAGCCCCTTAACCGAACTCAGGGGCTTAACTGCCCCAGTCCTGGGGGCTACGCCCAGTGGGGGACCTAGGGTGAACCTGGTCACTCCCTGCACACGTGCCCCTGGAGACCTCACGGGGCAGGAAGGACCACAGGCAGCGCTGGGGCCTCTCCCAGCCTGGCCCCTGCTGGGCCGGAATGAACACCAGCAGTGATGATCTCAAAGCAGCCTCTGCAGCAGGCCCAGTTCTAAAGATTTAACCACACAGCACTTTTGATCCCCAACTCCTCAACTTAGTGTTACCCCACTTTACAGATGGGGAAACTGAGACAAAGAAACTGGCCCAAGGCCTCATAGCTAGAAGAGTGGACAGGGGGCCCACCTGCTCCCCTTTCCTGCACTCCCCCATCCATTGTTTCTGTTTATAAAGGTGGCAGTGGGGGATTTGGACCTAGGTCTTCGGACACCCAGGCCTGAGGCCTTGTCACCTGGCCTCCCCTCACCTGGGCTCAGTTTCCCTTTCTGGCCTTGTGTCACAGACAGACCAAGGTCTGGAAAAGCCCTCCCCATCTCAAGTTCCTTCTCAAGTCCATTCCATGATCGCCCTGTTACTGCTATCTGTCTGCCATTCCCCCCCCCAACCCCCAAATGTCTGCTCCCTGAGGCCAGGGCCCAGGCTCTACCAGCTACTTGCTGTGTGGCCGGGGCCAGCCAGCCCCTCTCCACTCCATGGGGGTGTTCAGCTACCTCCCTGCTATGGTGCAGGGGGAGCAGGGGTATCCCTCAGAGGAGCTGTGGCCTCCTGCGGCTCAGATCTCTGGGACACAAGTACACAGCCTTTGACAGTTTATGAAGCTCTGCCAGGACCCTCCTCAACACCAGCTGTGGGGAAACTGGTTCTTCTCTACAGATGCGGAAACTGAGACTACACCAGCCCCCACCTGGCATCATCTTGGGCCTTGGGCTATCTGCCTGCACAGCTATTCAGGGCAAGGCAGAACCGAGGCTGGGCCAGGTTCTGGGGTATATGGCTCTGTGCTTAGGAAGCCTGCCTGGGCCTTGGTTTATACATCTGGCAAATGGGTACTGACACACTGACCTTGTAATGCTGTTATAAGGGGTGGATGGGAAGGGGCTTTGCAGGAGGTGGAGATTCCCCAGGTGTGAGTTATTCCTAAGAGCACTAGAACTCCTTCTACCAGGTTCCTGAGCGCCTGCCACTTGCTAGGTCAACCTGAGCAAACAGGTTCAGACGGTGTGTGTGTGTATGTTGTGTATGAACATTAGGGTGGGTGTGGACATGCTGTGGCATCTCAGATACCATGAAGAGCTAAGATGGTTAGGATGGAAAATAGCAGGTGAGTGTGGAGGTGGTTAGCAAGCAAGGGCTTCTCATAGGAGGAGGCGATATTAAAGCTGCGCCTGTGAACAGGGAAGAGCACTCCAGGCAGAGGGAACTGTCAATGCAAAGCTTGGGAAGCAGAAAGAGTTGGTGGGTTCTGGCTCCAGCTGAGGATGATGGAGGTGAAGCAGTGGGGCTAGAGCACTAGGCAGGTGGCTGGGGGTTTATTCTCAGCACCTGAGAAGCTAAGCAGGCTTCGGGCACTGGACTGAATTGAAGTGAGGCCAGCTGCTGTGGATGGCCAGTACATTCAGGCAGCCCTTAGCTGGGTGCCACCCCCTTGGCCTCGATCAGGACCCTACCCTGCCCCAAGCCTGCCCCTCTCTAGGGTCAGCAGGCAGGTCCCTCCCTCCCCTGTCCCCAGGGGCAGGGCCGGGTGGGGCAAGGCGGAGAAAGGGGAGGTGGAGGAGGTGGGAAGAAAGAGCGGGGCCTGAGAAAGCCCAGCCTGGCTGATAGGGGAGAGATTGGTTTCAGCCGGAGCTGCGGGCCTGCCAAGTCCACATCCTATCGCGCGGCCTGCACTTACTCAACATTCATCTCCGCTCAGCTCAGAAACTTTATCAACGCTGGAGGTTGGCGCCATCTCTGGGCCTGGCCACTCCCCGCCCTCTGATGGGCCCGATAGCCACTGATAGATTACACGAGATTGTTTCACTCCGAGGACAGATTACTAATACTCCCGGGGGAGGGGGTGCAGACCACGTGGCCTGGGCTGCGTGGGGAGGGGCCAGGCCAATCAAGGGCCATGGAGAACACACTTAGGGACACATGGCAAAGGCCCTGGCATGTGACTGATGAGGAGATGAAGGGGAGAGGACACAGCATGGGGTGAGAGTGGTGGTCAAGGCCACGGGGCATGGCAGAAGCGGCCAAGGCCACAGCATAGAGTGGCGAGCAGGAGGCGGCCTGGGGAGGAGACGGGGAAATAATGCCCGAGAAAATGGAGCGCTACGGGCTCCAAAGAGATTCTCTCTCTAGATAGGCCGATAAGGCTGATAGATGGGAGTGGGGCTGCAGCTAATGGAGCCGTCGCCGGGTGGCCCCCACGTCAGATGGATGGAGGCAGACTGCTTCCTGGAAGGGGACAGGGCTCCAGTGTGACAGAGCCCTGCCACCTGATAGGCGGGACAGGAGACCCCAAGGGGAACTGGCAGGTCAAGGGGAACCGGTAGGTGCTGAGCCCTCCTCAGTCCAGATTTCTCCTCTCTCGCCTCTGGGGCACCCGGCCCTCAGGCACTATAGCACTAGGTCCTGCACTACCTGTGAGAAGGGCCCTTCATCAACCACTTTACCAAAGAGCTCCGGCCCCAGGAGGAGTGGGAACTCTAGGCCCATTCACCTCCTCTTCTAGGTCGTGGGGTCCTGCAACCATATCCCAGGCTGTCCCAGAGCTCTGTGGTGAGGAGCACACCCAAATCTAGAAGACTAGTGTCCAGACATGTGCCCTGGGGATGGTGAGCAGGGAGGAAAGAAGAAGCTGGTCCTCTGGATGGGCCTCTTCCCCTGTTGGGTTTGGCCAGGTCCCAAGCAGCAAATCTATTCTGCTCCCACTGCACAGATGGGGAAGCTGAGGCACCTTCCCAGCCCCACAAGGAGTTGGCGGCTCTGCAGGGCCTGAAACTGTACCTCTTGGCTCAGAGCACTCCTCATCCCCATGGGGTCTAGAGCCACAGCATCCAGGAAGCTGGGGTGGAAGACACCTGGCCTCAAATCTCGTAGACAGGGCCCTCACCCACCCTGAGCCTGCTACCTTAACTGAAAACTGGGAGTTAAAACATCAGACTCAAATTCATAGACAGAGGGTAGAATAGAGGCTGTGGGGGTTGGGGGAGGAGTGGGAACTTAGTTTTCGATGGCGACAGTTTTTGTTGCAATGATGGTAATTTTCTGGAAATGGATAGTGGAGATGGTTGCACAACCTTGTGAATGTATTTAACTACTGAATTGTACATTTGAAATAGTTAAAATGATAAATTTTATGTATATTTTCCTACAATTAAAAAAAAAAAAGTCACCCAGTGCCAAGGAGCACACAGTAGGTGCTCCATTAAGTGTATGTTCCTTTCCTCAGGGATTCAGAGACACAGTTCCCTACCCATGTGCACAGCCCTCTACAGTGACGAGGGCTTCCCTACCACCATGCTGCCTCAGGCCATCTGCTGGATGTAGAGACTGAGTCCAGGCTTTCTGGGGTCTGGTCCTGCATCCATGGATGGCGTAGGGATGCTGAGGGGTCATGGAGAGTCTAGGAGGCAGGCCATGAATGGTCCTGGGCAAAGTTCTGCTGCTGGTCACAGTTTGGCCCTGTTAGGCTTCCGATGAAGCGTATGAGGCTCCCAGATGTCCAGCTCCAAGCCCCGAAGCTCAGGAATGCCCAGCGAGATTGGATCAAACCCCAGGCCTGCACGAAGCACAGTCCATACAGGCCCTAACGGGCTCCTCACAACCTCAGAGGGCCTCATCCAAGGCTCAGGGGTTTCAGTGACTGGCCCGAGGGAACCCAACGAATGGAGGGCTGGGATTTGCATCCAGGCCATGTGGCTCCAGAACTGGCAGCCTCGACCCCTCTAGGGTGAATGAGTGTCACGGTGATGACAGTCACCTTGGGGTGTGGACATTACAGCTTTGAGCCAAACCCTCTTGCTTGTCAAACACTGGCTTGTGTCTGGATTCCCAGAGCCCATCGGGCCAGGACAGAGTAAGTGGAGAGGTAAAGTCTGGTACAAGAGAGGGAGGAGAAGGAAGGGAGGAAAGGAAGCAGCCTCATGCACAGTTCCCCTGGATCCCCACGCTGTGTGGCTGTCCTGGAGGCAGGGCTAGGCTGCATGCTAAGGTGGTGCTGGCATTTGAACTGGGCCCTGACTGTGCTGGTCAACTCACGCAGGGGCCTGGCACTCCTCCCACCATGATACCTCATTCCCGGCTCAGAGCTTTGCCTTTGTTGCTCCCTCTGCCAGGAACATTCTTCCCCCCACACAAGACCAACCAAATGTTTCTGCTTAAAGTCTGCTTCAGTGTGGCCGCCTTGCCTTTCCCAATCATAGTCCCCCAGCTACAGGGGATCCCCAGCTATAGGGGATCCCTCCATTCTTCTCTATCTCCCCACCAGCCTGGGTCTCCATGTGAAGGTCACCAGGATCCCTGGTCCAGGCCCCCCACACAGTAGGTACTCATTTCAAGTTAGAGGTCAGCCTGTATGTCCCAGTTCTCAGGCAGCCAGCCCCTGAAGGAGTGAGTTCCAATCCTGCCTCCAGGCTGGGGACCTTGCTGCCCACTGTGTAAGGACCCCAGCTCCCACACTTTAGAGCTGTCTGTGACACGTTCTCTTGCAGGTACTTTTTCTTCCAGCTTCCTTTCCCCCTTGGGTTTGCTTTGTTCTCCTGGGAGGGGCCAGGATGGGAATAGATTTAGAAATCAACTGAAGGATAAGTTATTGAGCACCTACTGTATGCCCTCCACTGTCCTGGGGGAGACAGAGCTGGTGGTAGAATGGGGACTCCTCTCGGAGAGATTTCCAGACAGGTGTTAGGAGACCCCTCCCAAGTGAAGCTGCCCAGAATGTCCTTCCACTCCCATGCACCGAGTCCCTGAGACCCTCCCCCTCCCCACCCCTGGGAGGCACTATCACCCCATTGGAGGCCGAGAGAGGTGAGGGGCTTGGCTAAGGTCACACAGTGGCAGCCTGGTTCTGGCCCGATGCCCCCCCACTCCATTTCCTCCCCTTAGATCTCAGCCCAAACTCGTTCCCTTTTCACCCCTGTTATTTTTCCACTTACGCATTTTTGAAAACGCCCACGCCTGTGGCTGGTTTTCGGGTCACCAAGCTCTACTAGTGCCACGGGAGCTGGGGGCCTCTGGCTAGGCCTACCTGGGCCCCATCTTGCTGACAAGATATCCCGGGGGGGGGTGTGTGCAAAGTGATTTTGAACACAATGAGAATCCCCCAAAGTTGCTTGAACACTTCCTACAGACATGGTCTGTCACGCAAATTTCTGAAAATGGGAAATCTGGAACACCCCAAGTTTCTAGAATGTGCCACAGCCACAGAAAGAGTAGGGAACCCCCATTGAACTTCTTTCTCATTGTGTGAATGGGGAAACAGGCCCAGGGAGCAAAGGGGCTTGCTGAAAGGCACAGAAAACACCCTGGGAGGCAGAGACCAGACCCTCCTATTTACAGAGGGGGAAGCAGGCCTGGCAAATGGGTTGGAACTGTCATTCA
The DNA here is from genome assembly GCF_964146895.1 of Miniopterus schreibersii. Taxonomy (NCBI): domain Eukaryota; kingdom Metazoa; phylum Chordata; class Mammalia; order Chiroptera; family Miniopteridae; genus Miniopterus; species Miniopterus schreibersii. Next base: position 28,702,189 of record NC_138121.1, on the reverse strand, counting down.
TAAAGTTGGTGCTATAGAGAGCCTGGCAGAATTAAGTTCTGGATAAAAATCATAGCTGAAGGAGGGCAGAGAGTTGGGGGACAGCATGCAGACAGTCTGGAGGTGCCCAGACACAGGGAGTAGTAGGGGAGGCTGGCCAGCCTTGAGCTGTCCCCACCCTGCTTTTGAACTTGGTGTTCCCATCTGGGAGTCAGAGTTGGCAGTGCTGATCTCAGGAACACACAAATCCTCACCCCCTAATTCAGGCTGTGGGGGTTTGGGCTCTGAGGGTCAGCAGGAGGTCATCCAAAGGCCAGCCTGCTCATCCCCCTGCTCCAGGCAAATGGGTAGCCTAAGCAGCAAGGTCTGGAGAGGCCAGCTCTTCCAAAGCTGGGAAAGGGGGGATTTCCACCACTAGGGCAAGTCTGGGCTGGGACACTGGAGGAGGCCCCGCTCCTCAGTGATCAGCCAACCCTGGGTCACACTCGCGCTTATTTGCATGCCCTGTTTCCAATGGCTGCCACCATACAAGTTAGGGCCTTGGTTCCCTGGCTGAGGGGGTGCCTGAGGGGAAGTTGTTGGGTAGGCAGGATTGGGGGGCCAGGCTAGGGGTGCTGGGCTCAGGGGGGGCCTTGGTTGGGGGATCAGGCAAGGGGCAATGGGCTCTGGGAGTGCCAGACTCTGGGGGCTGAGATCTGGGGGTCCTGAGCTCTGGGACTGCCAGCCTGGGGGCCTGGGCCGTGAGGAACTAGGCTGGGCTCTGAGGGATGCCAGGCTCTGGGTGACTGACCTGCCCCAGCCCCAAGTCTGGGATACAAAGGGATGCTTGCTGCCTGGGGAAGACTGTAATGGTGCAGGCTCTTCCTTTTCCTCTAAGGTTCCCCTAAATCCTCAAATGCAACCTACTCTCCCTACACCTCGCCCCCTCCCCCCCCACACACACACTTAGGAACTCAGAGGGGGAAAGATAATGACCTCGGGTCACACAGCCAGGAGGCAGCAGCACAGCTAGAACCTTACCCTAAATTCTAGCCCTGCAACCCCAAGGCTAGGTCCTTCTCTCCTGGGGGGCCTGTAGGGGATAACTTCTTAATTTTAGTTGCCTTGTCTCAGGGAGGGCTATTTTTTGGCTTCCTTGGCAAAACAATGATGATGGTGGTTTTAAGAGAACCTGAGCCACCCCTTCCCCCAGCTTTCACCTTAGATCTAGTGGCACCACTTTCTTGGGGCTACGAGTTGTGGGGTGGTGGGCTCCCAGGTGTGTGTATGAGTGTGCTCCTGCTTTTGTTCCTGGCATTTTGGTGGGTGAGATAAGGGGAAACAACAGAACTGCTCAGAGCAGCAGGCAGATAGATGACGGCGATAGGACTCCTCCACTACACAGGCCTCTTGCCCTTTTTTTTTTTTTTTAATCACAGTTCCCTTTTCTTTCTTTCTTTTTCTTTCTTTCTTTCTTATTGGGGAGGGGTAGGGTGGAACATCCCCCCACACCCAGCCCCGAAGTGTAGCAACCAAGGGGTGGGACCTCCCTCTCTCTGGCTCCCTCCAGCTGTGTCCAACAGACTCAGCATCCGGGCCCAGAGCTCCCAACTGGAAGGGGCAGGGGTCCTGGGATGGTTGCCACCATGGGGACAACAGCAGTGGGCACACCTGCCCTTGCAGGGTGAAGACCCTGGGTCCCTCTCATCAGCTCACAAAAGGGCCCTCCTGAGGGGGGGGATGACTTTCTATTTTATGGAGGGGGGCAGGGAGGCTCAAAGAAGATACAGGACAAAAGTGGGTGGGGCTGGAATTTGAATCTGGGCCTTGAGGCTGGTGATCTGGAGACTGGGTGCTGAGCTCTTCCCTTGAGAAGTCCTTCGGGAGCCCTCCAGACAGCTGGCCAGCGCAGGCCCCTGACTCCCAGCCCAAGGCCTGCAGGGCAGGTCTTAGTATCTTCAGTCAAATTTTACAGATGTAGAAACTGAGGTTCAGAACAGGGCAGTGCCTGTCAACCACAGAGACGAGGTAGGCTGTACTACACACTCCATGTTCCCTCTGGCTCTCGTTAAAAACCAGAAATGAACTCCAGGCCCATAGGACAAATATTCCAGAACCACCTGCATCACTGTGGGATAGGATAGGGCCCTGGGCCTCTGTAAACCAGAGCTATTTGCCAAAAAGAGTGCAGGAAGAATGCTGGTAGGATCTGTGCAGCAGGCAGCCCCAGAGCCCCTTGCCCTTGCACATACTCCTGTACATGTCCCGCAGAGAACCCCTGAGTCCCTAATGCTTTCCCCATTTCTCTCCTGTCTCGTTCCACAAAGGACAGGGAGGCTGGAATTACAATTATGCCCAAAGTTCAGGTGAGGAAACTAAGGTCCAGGAGCATTAAGTCACTTGCTTAGACCACCTGCCCAGGGGGCAGGAATCAAACCCCAGTCATACCACCCCACACTCGCCCCCTCCCCTGCATGTGCACTCATTTTACTAAAAAATAGCTGACGTCTCTTAGAATACTGAAAGAAATCAAACTCCAAGACAGAAAGAAACCAGCTTTATCATAAGAGGAGCCAATTTTCTGGGGGCAGATGTAGAGGCACCTATCATCTACTGCTCTTGGACAGGGCTGTGTGGCCCAGGGCAGTAGCTCACCTTGATTAGGCCTCTAAGCCAGGGTCTTTATTGCTCCCTCCCAGGCTGTGTGACCTTGGGTGAGTTATTCAACCTCTCTGAGACTGAATCCTTCAAGGAGAAATGAGGTCAGAGATGCCCTTCCCAGGGCTGCTGGGAGTACTCTACAGGATAACACAGGTCAAATCCAGGCCTGGCATACAGCAAGTGCTGAGTAAAGGGAGTCCCAGAGCCATCCAGAAATGCCGCTGACTGCCCACTCAGGCTTCCTGCCTCTGGGCTCACAGAGAATCTCATTTTTTTAGTTGCTTTAAAAACCAATGTAGAAAGCAGAGAAATGGCCAGTTGCCTTGTGCCTGCTGGGAGTCCCCGCAGTCCCTCCAGAGGGCTCTCTGCAGCGAGGGAGGCAGGCTCTGCCTGGCCACTGCCCCAGCTGGCATGTCAAGGCTGCCAGGGCCTTGGTTTCTCCTCCCAAACAGCTGGGTGTCCCTCTGCAGGCGCTGCTCCCACCACGGCTGCCTCACCTGTCCCTCACCGGGAGGATTAGCCACACGCCGGCCCTAATCATCGCTAATCGCGCCATCAGCGCTGGATCTCGGATCAGTTGAAGGATGCGGCTTTATCCAGACAGACTTGGAGATGGCACCTCAGTCCCATTTGGGTGCTGCTGTCACTCGTGGCAGCCAGGCAAGCCTCGGAAGGCAGGATGGCTGGGATGAGGCAGGGAAACAACTGGGAGCCCTCCCCTTCCCCAACTGGCAAATGGGGCTTTGCTTAGTCCCTCAACATTTATTGGGCACCTATTGTATAACCAGTCACTGTGCTAGGTGCCCAGGAGACAGAGGCCTGAACAGGCAAAATTCCTGCCCTTTGGGGCACTGCATCCTCTCCACAAGCCTGCGTCTGTTTAGAAAAACTGAGGCACAGAGCTGTTCCCCAAGAGTTAAGAGTCCAGGCAGCCAGGTCAAGGCGAGGCTTAAATTGCCCCCCAGAAGGCACAATTCCTTCCAACGTGATTCCTCCTTCTGAGGGAGGCCTGCTTTGCCTCCCCGGCCAGGCCCCTGGATGCTGTCTTTGTACCAAAACCTGGGAGGTGCGTGCTGGACACTCGGAGGTGCACAGCCTGCCAGGGGCCAGGAAAGGCCAGAGAAACAGCCAAGGGCTCCCCTCCAGGGCCCCCACCCTCCCCGCCCTCCTCCCTACCTTCTTTTTCAAAAACATAATTTATCTGTGTATTATCAAGAAATCCAGACACTTTAATCAGTGAGCTATGAAGTCAGAATTTCCATTCTTATCTGCGGGAGGAGTGGAAATGGAGGAGATAGGCGCAGGAGCGGATCGCTGGTGGGGAATGTTAATGGGTGGAGAGGCTGGGCTATTGGCCACGGAGAGGCCGTATCTCCCCCATTATCAAGGCGGTATCTCGCCAACCATCTCAGCGCAGTAATGGGGCCAGTTCAACTTTCCGAGTTATCACAGGAGCTGAAACCTGCGCCTGCCAGAGGCCCGGACCAGGAGACAGTTCGGGGCAGACTGGGCTCCGGCCTGCTAAGCTGGGAGGGAGAGGGGGACTGCTGGCCTGGCTGTGGCCCCCGAGGGCCTGGGTGCCTGCCGACGCTCAAGGCCACCACAAGTGTAGGGGTTCCCCCCTGCTCTCTTGGAAAATGTTTGATTTTGGTGGAGCCAGGTGTAGGTATATTGAGTAGGAAGGGAAACTGAGGCAGGAGGCCACCTCAAGGTCCCAATGGGGCTGGGTGGTCCCAGGCCCTCCTAAGCTGTGCCAGGCCCATGAAGCAGAAAGATGGATGGTGGTGTGGGGGCATGGCAGGTGGGACTAGGGTGTGAACAGCCTGCCCTCCTACCTTGAGACCTACAGGGTCCCCTGTTACTTGCCTGGGGACTTTTCTAGCCCCAAGCCCTGGCAGCAGGAAATATCAGTAGGATGGTGACACACTGGTGGGCTCTGCCCCTGTAGGTCCTGACCTAAGGTTTGGCTGAAACTCCACAGCCCCTTGGCACCCTGGAGAGCCTGGGGTATGCTCAGTGTGCCCCTCAAATGCTGAGGGCCTCCTGCCTGCCAGCATGGGACACCCTGGGGGGTGGGCCCAGAGCCCATAAACAGAATACCTCTGTCCATTCAGAGGAAGCAGTCCTGAAATGCACTCATTCCAAGTCCCTGGGGACCAAGGGCTCCTACTCAAAGAGGAGCAGCTAAGGTATGGCCCATGGGTCTCATTCTGGGACCCCTCCTGCCTGCAGCTCCTGTCTGAAACCTGCAGCTCTGGTGGCTCTCCTATACCTGGAAGGCTGGGAAGCAGCCACCTTGGCCCAGAAAAGGAGAGGGACTTACCCAAGGCCACCCAGCCAGCATGGAGACCAGAGCTGGATGCTGCAGGAACCACTGGAAGGCCTCGGTTTCTGAACTGGAACTTGGAACTTGGATGTGGCCAGGCCCAGCAGGGTGCACAGAGCTCTACCCTGGAAAGCATCACTATAGTCATCTTCTCCCTCCCTCCTCCAGGAACCTGTTGTAGTTCTCGGTCTGACCTTCAAACTCTCTAAGTCTCAGTTTCCCTTCTATGTACTGGGCTAATCACTGAGCCTCCCATGAAGGTTGCTGGGGGAAGGCTATAGCTCATGGCTATAAGTCCTCGGCACAGAGCAGGGGCTTAAGAAACACTCAGTTAATGCTTGCTTCAGTGACAAATGACCAACGAACCTGGGTGATCGAGAATGAGCTTGGGAACCTAGATAAGCTGGGGTGAATGGGGGAGGCCATGAGAGGCCCTATGGCTGCTCACAGCTCTGTCTTGGCTTTCTCTCTTCAGGCGCCAAGTGCCTATTGCCAGAGCAGCCCAAAGACCAGCTGAGAGGGCAGGCCCCACCCCTGCCCTGATCCCTTCCTGGGAGCTGAGAATCCAGCAATGTCCAGGATGGACCCACCACTGCCTGCAAGGTCCTGTTTCTACTGGGGGGGTCCTCTGGCAGCTCTTCCCCCAAAATCCCACTGCAGGAAGCAGCCAAGACCACCTGGTGCTGAGACCCCTCCCCCTCCCTGGGTCTGACTTGGGGGCTTGATGGAGAAAAGGGAAATTGAGGCAGGAGATTGTGATAGGCAGACTGGGAAACCTAGAGGGCTTGAAGACATCAAGAGAAACTGAAAGGAAGCAGCCCAAGGGAGCCTGGAGAGGGGAGAGGTGTCCTTCTGTCCTCTTCATTTTAATTTTGTCAAAGAACGCAGATGACACACCAGCTCTGGCCCAGGCTATACCTCCCATGTCAAGTCTCATCTGTCTCAGTGAGATGCCCAGAGAGGTCTGTTCCATTTTGTAGGGGGAAACCGAGGCTCATAGAGGCTCAATGACTTGCACAAGGCCCAGGGGCCCTCAGAGCTCAGTCCAGTGTCCCCATCTTGTAGTAGTGGAGACAGGCTTAGGAAGGCGAAGTAACTTCTGCAAACCCAGAGTCCAAGAGTCTCAACCCCAGGATTCTACCTGTCTGTGGAAGTAACACCCACGTTCAGAGATCCCCTTGTGGTCTACCCTCCTTCCCAGTAAGCAACACACCTGCCAGTTATGGGGGAGGGGGGGCGCTGGAACATAGGGACCCAGTCTGGGAGCTGGGGCAGGGCTCACACAGACCACCCCATCCGTCCTGTCTCCATATTACTTATGTGCTGTGTGACTGGTGCAGCCACCCACGCTCTCTGATCCTCTATTTCTTTGTGTGCAAAATGGGTTGAGAACCTTAACCTGCGTGTGTTTCAGGAGAACCACAAGAGAGGATGCCTGCAAAATGCCTAGCAGGTAGGTGCTCTCAGACACTGGCTGGCTGACTGGGGCTTTGTCCCCATTTCACCTACTTGACTGGAGGAACCAGGGGCAGCTGGGTTGGGCTCTGACCAGACCTGGGCTAGCGGGAGCTGCACACAAGCACCCCATCACTTCTTTTACGGGTGGGGGAACCAAAACTCTGAGAGTCCAAGCCTATCGGTCCAGGCAGGGCAGAATGGAGAGACAGGAGGCAAAGGGGAGGGCCTGCTTATCTGCCTCACCAGGCTCTGGCCCAAGGTCAGCTACCACATTCTTGTCCAGTGGGGTCACTGCCTTCTCCCAAACATGGGGCTGTGAGGAAGGGGAAGGAGGCAGGGAGGAGGAGAGGGGCTGGAGAGGCCCCAGGAAGATGCAGAACATTGGGGCAGATGGCCTGGAGGGCTGAGCAGGCACTGCCCAGATAAACCTCTGCCCACCTCCATGTCACAGACCTAGCTCCTATGTCACATGTCAGTCTCCATGGGCCTCAGTTTTCCTGCCTGTAAAATGGGTCAATCAATGACGATAATCATAACAGCAGGTAAGATCCCTGTGAAGGAAAGGACTGAGAGGGCTTGGGTGTGGGGCTTGCCCAGCCCAGTCAGGGCACCTCTGCCCACAAGTCCCTCCATTTTCAAAAACAAATACCCAAAGGAGAGGAAGGCAGAAGTTAGGGCTCTATGTTGAGTGATGGGCCCTTGGGGTCTCTGGCAAAATATCAGTAATACAGCCAGCAGCTCTCAGGGCCCCAGTGTCCACCAAGGACACAAATCCAGGTCAGCACTTTATAGTTTGCATCTGGGATTTCATGGACCCTACATGAAGGACCCAGGAGGAATCTGCTCTTATTAAGCTTCTCCTTCAAAAGTGGAAACTGAGGCATGAGAGAAGCCACTTGCCCCCAGGTCACAGTGAGGCCAGGACTCAAGGCTGAGCAGTGGCCCCCCCCCTGGCAGTGGCCTCCCACTCTGGAGGTGAGGGCTCACCTGCAGCCCAGAGCCCTCAGAAGGTGGCCCAGGCCTGGAACTCAGAGCCCTGGCTCCCTGATATGGAAGATGGGGGTGGGGATGGAACCCTAAGGCCCCCCAAGAGAAGAGCCTCTGTCCTTAGCCCACCTGGTGGACCCTTGGACCACTTGCGTGGTGGGAGCAACATGTTACTCAGCAGCACGCAGCTCAGGTCCCCACCCGATCTGGGACCTCAGGTATGCTCCAACCACTGCTATTCATTGACACTACTGTGTCCTAGCCGTTTTCAGCTCTCAGCACAGACACTGGAGCAGGCACCATGTTACACGCATTCTACACGTGAGAGAACTAGGGCTGAGAATGAAGGAGACACTCGCCAAGGTGCTCAGCTGGGAGGCTGTGGGCTGAAATGAAAGGCTGGGGTGGTCTCTTTCAGAGCTTGACCATCTCCCCTTTTACATGCTTGCCCCAAGGCAGAACTCAAGTCCTGACCTCTTGTGGCCTTCATGTCCTCATTTGAAAACTAGGGCACTGAACTGGGATGTGCCCACTGAACCAATGGGCAAACTGAGGCAGAGAGGGAGTGCCACACTGATGCTGCTTAGTACCCTGCCAGCAACCACCAAGTTTGCCTTTCTGCAGAGAACCCCCCACTACTCCTGGACCGTTCTCCCAGGGCCACTGCTCTTCTGGCCCTGCCAATTGCTGGCTGGAGACACTTGGCAAGCCCACCCTCCTTTCTACTCTAGCTTCCACTTCATCTATGAAATGGGCACAGGGACACAAGAGACTCTCACTTGGCTGCCTGGCCATGCGGCCCCTCAACTCTTGGATGGCTTGGTCCATACCCATCCAGAGCTCAGGTAGGGAGGTGAGGAGGTGTGGGGGGAGGCAGAGGAACATCACTGACCACTCCCCAGTACAGTCCCTCTTCCCCTCTCCCCTGACAAACAAGAGACCTCAGCCCAGAGAGGGCAAGTATTGTGACAAGGTTGTACAGCTTGGGTACTCACTTAGCAAGTCGTGGTGGAAATGAGAAGGAGGGGAAGGTCAGTGAGGCAGAGGGGTGGCCGGTGACTAGGGGCTGGCATAGTGAGCTCTGTGGGCCACAAGGTCAGGGAGTGGGTGGGGGCACTTTCCAGGCAGGGCCTTGCATGTGTTTTACTCCCTGGGAGTTTGGGAAAAGGGATTTCTCCATCTCACATAAGCTGGAAACTACAGATCTGACCCGAATGACCACAGAGATACTGTGGAGGAGCAGGAGGGGGAGGATGGTTTGGAGCAGCTGTTTCAGATGACATGTATTTCTCTCTGATCCTCACAGCTGTGCTCAGGCGCCGGCAATGGCATCACCCCATTTTGTTGATGGGGAAAACGGGGCTCACATGGGGTGGGCATTGCCCCTAGTCCCACTGCCAGTAAGTGGCACAGCTGGGATCCCAGCCATGTCCATTTCATGCCATGTACCCATTAGATCATTTATCTGACAGAGAGTTCTGGAAGGCCCTCTGTGTGGGGACAGTACAGACCCAGTCCCTGCTCCCAGGGAATGAGTGAGTGAACAAGACTGATGAGGGAAGGGTGAGGAATGATCTGCCTGTGAGGGGCTCTGAGCTGAGACCTGTGCCAAGGCACTGAGGCTAGAAGGGACCAAAGGAACCCAGAGAGAGAGAGAGAGAGATCCTCTGAGTCTTAGGTTGTGCACAGCCCTGGTGAGGGGCTCAGCCCCAACGAGTGCAGGCTCTCCCCTTCTCACAGGGCCACAACCATTGCAGCTTAAAGGAAGCTGAGCTCTTACCAGGGGGGCCATCTGCTCCCTTCTGCCACAGCCAAGGACACTGAGGCCCACAGAGGGCCAGAAGACATGGTAGAGCCCCCTTTACCCCAGGCCACTCCTGCCTGAATGGGGAACAGCAGACTAGGTCCAGAGAGCACACATGTGGCTGTGGCCTCAGTTTCCCCCTCTGTGAAATGGGGACAGTAGCCAAGAACAGCTCCAGAAATATCCAGGGGTATGGAGGCTGAGTGGACAGGAGCTCAGCCAGGTGCCCGAGTGTGGCCCGGTCAGCCTACGTGAGGGCCCAGGCCTGGGTCTATGGGGTAGGTGATACCAATCGGCGAGGCAACAGCTGCCTCCAGGAGGAGGCCTGTCGATGGTAGATAGGCTGGCCGGGAGTATTATTCACGAGCCCGTCAAGCCCCAGGAACGTCTGGTTGGCATAGAAACAGGAGATAAGGGGTACAATTAATGGCATCGCATTCCCTCCTCCTTTCTTCCTCAACTGACCCATTTAAATCGCTGGCGGTGCTGGTGCCATGCTGGGCTCCTGGTGACCTCGGGGAGGGGCTGGCTGGGCAGCCAGGACTAGGCCAGGCTCAGGCCCCCGGGTAGGGCTGGGTGAAGTCTCTCTGGGGACCACTCCTGCGCAGGAATGTCTCAGGAAGGAAGCCATGGGAGACTCGGCAAGGGCAGGGCTGGGAAAGACCCTAGGGTGCCACTGCTCCCAGAGGCCCATTCCACAGGTGTGGAGACTGAGGCCCGGGGAAGCCCAGAGGCAGGTAGAGGTGAGAGGACTTTGAGAAAGCAGCGTGATGTTCACAGACATACTGGTTCAGAGTGAGGGGCCAGGCTGCCTGCATTTCAACTCTCGCTTTGCCACTTTCTTAGGTGAGAAATTTAACCTCTTTGTGATTGTTTCTTTAGATATAAGTGGCAATAAGAATAGGACCTGCTTTAAGTTAATATGTAGCATGACACAGAGAAAACTCTGTAAGTATTAGCTATTATTAATGTTATTATTACTATCAAATGAGCTGACTGTGTTCCCCGAGGCCCAAGAATGCAGGAAAACCAAGAAGAGTCTGAAGCTGGGTGAAGTCCCGCCATCAAGGGTAAGACGCTCAGTTCTGGAGTACACCAGAGCCCTGCTCAAGTCCAGGTTCAGGAGCAGGGGCTATGAGCAAATCCTTCCTGGTCTCTAAACCCTCTCTCCCCTTTGCTCACGATAGCTCAATCCCCATGCCCCCAGGGCTCTGGGGATGGGGCAAAAGCCAGCTAAAGGCTGTGCTTAGGTGCCTGTCAATCTCTGGACAGCAGGCACAGTCAGTCACACCTATTTTTCAGAGGCTGTTGAAGTCAAAGTAACCTACCCACAGTGGCTCAAGTCAGGGGCAGCCAGGTTGCCACAGATCCCTCTTTCCCAGTTTCTCTGCCATCACAGTGGGATGGTAGACATTTCAAGGTGGCCCCTGGGAGCCTGGCAGACTCCAGGTGCCTCCCACACATGGAAAGAAAGGGCGCATGGCTCTGTGCAAACGATTGTGCTCATGTTCATAAAAACTTGTAGGAGACCACCTCATCTCCCTTTCGGGGCCTAACCCAGGCTCTGCCGGAACTGGCCCTTGCCAGAAGGCATAGCCAGCCCCACAGGTGGGTGTCAGGCTGCTGCAGAGAGCAGGCAAGTAACTTTGAAGCTCGGAGTAAATTAGTCATCCTGTGGCCACCAATAATTTGTTTAATCAAACTCTGAGAATGTGTGAAAAACAGCACCATCTAAGATAAAGCTGGAACAGCTGTCGGGGCTGGGACTGGTGGAGACTGTCTGGCCAGGCAAGGCCTGGTATCTTCTGGAAGCCCCTTGCTTGGCTGGCCTTGGTTTCCACTTGGTGTCTGGATCCATGGTCCCCAAGGGCCCTACCACTATAAAGGGACTCTTGGCCCCTGGACAGCCCTTCTGACCTGGGGGTGTACTCCTGTCTCCATTTTTTCAGAAAGGGAAACTGAGGCCCAGCCCCACCCTCCTGATCTCATCCCTGCCTCCTCACACAGGCTATCCCTCCCCTAGCATCACATGACTCTCAGCCCTTTATTCACCCCCACAACAGCCAGGAACCATCATCCCATTTTTCAGAGTTAGAAACTGAGGCCTGTCCCTCGGGCACCCCCATGTCTAGCCTCTTCCTCACCTCCCTGGAAGTCCCCCCCCATTCTAGAAAGTGTCCCTGACTACCCATCTGCTCTCTACCCCCTACCCTGTCTCAATCCCTCCCATCTCCCCAAGGCAGTGTGACCCTGTGCTTGCATACAGCAAGTGCTCAATAAAGACATACTGAGTGAATCAAGGCAGATCTAAGCAGACCTTCTCTCCTAACTTGGGGACCTGCTCAAAAAGAAACCAGCACACTCAGCCCCCCCTCCCGCCCCCCCAAACAGCCTGGGCAATAGAAACCACCTTGGTTTGTTTTTTGTGTTTTTTTTTTTCAAGAAAACTCCAAGCAGGTTACACCTCACACTTGCCAGAAACGACACCAACCCCAACATGATTCAAGAGGAAAAACACCCTATCTCCTGCTGGAGGTGCCAACCCCACCTCTGGTTGTCTCACACCATCTAATAGAAATTAGGGGCGGGGTGTCCTCCCCTGCCCTCCCCCCTCCTGGCCAGCACAGTCACTTTCCTTTCATTTTGACGGACTGTACCACCCGCAGGGGGAGGACCAACTTCTTGGCAATTAAGTGTGTTTGGGATGAAAACTCGCCCAGACAAACCAACCCAGGCGAGGAGGCCCACTCCCCCGCCCCCGCCCCCGTCTGAGGCCCCCACTGGCCCAGCCGAGACACCCCCGCGCTGTTGTTGCCTTGAACCGGAGGGGCCTGGTGGCCATAGATAAGGACTCTTATCGTACTTGGCGATCACCATCCGGCCGACCGGCCCCGGCGTTTATCGGAGCTCACATCGACCCGGGCGGGAGGAAAGCTCAGCGGGCCGGGGGAACCGGGGGTCCCGGGCCGCGCTCTGCCCATCGCTCCCCGCCGGAGCGGCCGGGCCTATCGTCTCAGCCATCTGGCCGGCCAAGGCCGCGCTCCCGCCTCGCCCTCCCCCGCTCCCACGTTTGAAGTTAATAAATGGAAGCGCCTATCGCCGCCGCCATCGGTTACTCGCCTTATCAGCGCGGCACATCTATCTCTGCGCGGAACAAAAGGCGCACAGAGGCGCGGGCAGCTGCGCCCCGGCTTTGGTGAGGGAGTGGGGGGCGGCGGCCCCACTAGCTCGGCCTACTCCGCTCCATACCCGCGGCCTGGTTGCAGGTGAGGCCACTGTGGCGAGCGCACAGCTGCGACGGCCGCGCGCACAGCCGCGGGCAGAGGGCAGGCGGGCGGGCGCCGCCGCTTGGTGACAATCAGCGCTCGCATCTTAACGCGCCAAGATCTGCCAAGGGGAGGAGGCGCCCGGGGCCGCGAGCTGCAGGGAGACTACCCGGCCCCGCCTCCCGGGCTGGGCCCCTACTTCTGCCGGGGTCTTGGGAGCGCGGAGGGTGGGCAGCGGGGACTCGCCGGCGCGCACGCTGCAGCCCCCGTCCCCAAAGCGCACTGCTCGGCCGACCCAGCTGGGCCCGGGCGCTCGCCCCGCTTTAGGCCCTTATCGGCGCTGGCGATCGGTTCCCAACCTGCGATCTCCCTGCCCGCGCTATCTGCATTTCTCATCACGCTGAAACACATACACATACGCACACACGAGAACAGACCGATCAGTGGCGCACAGGGGAGGAGGGGAAAAAGAAACTAGAGAACGCGCGCAGATCGGGACCCGTGGGTGGTTTTAATACTTGAGTTGACTTGATAGAAGGCGACTTTCTGAAAATAGGTCCCACTTGTACATTGAGGGAGTCGGATTACGGGAACCCGGATTCATGCTCGCGTTCTCCCCCTCCCCCGGACCTCGGGAGTAGACACTCCCCCAGGAGTTCGCATAGGCGGTCCTGGTGGCAGTGGTCATGTGGACAGAAGTGGCAGTGCCCGGTGCCTGGGGCTGGGCAGCGGGCTGGCCCCGACTACCTGCCCGTCTGGCCTGGGAGATGCGACCCCCGGAGGAAGTCCAGCGCCTCCGCCCTGGACGCCCAAGCACTAAGTTATTATTGGCGTGGGGCGGGGAGCCGCGCTTCCTGTGCGCTCGCAGTTGCTCCTCGCCTAGCCGCGTGGCCCCCAAGAGTGCGGGGCACTCTTATCGCAGGGGCATCGGCAGTGTGGGGCATCTCAGAAGCCTCCTAGCCCCCCTGGGAGTGGCCCGCAGGCCGGAAGGGCGAGAAACTTGGACGCGCACAAAGGCGACCTTGGCCCGGGGCCGAGCCCCCTCTCTGACTTGGAGGCGGGGTGGGGAGATGGGGGGGGGGGTGTACCAGCAGGCATCCGAGCGCACCTTCTGCTGCCGGTGCGGCCTGGGCCGGGTCGGACTTCCAGGAGGCTGTCTCCAGGCGTGGAAGGCTCGAGTTTGAGACCCCGGCGACAGGACACCAGGGTCTGAGCAGCTGGAGCCGAGCGCTCGGGCTGCGGTAGCTGCACGCCCCCGCCCCACCCCCCGCAAGCCACGTGGCTCTTTGGCCAGCAGGAGTGGTGGTGGGCGCAGGCCGGCTCCTGCCACTTGGCCATGAATTTCCACGCGGCCCCGGGTGTCCCCTCTTCTCCCAGGTCTCGTTTCTCCCTCTAGATACAAAGCCTGGGAGAGTCAACCGCGCAAGATAAGATCACAATTTCAGCCCGTCCCGACAGAGCGATCTTATCAGGATGGGACTTGCAGAATGGAATATTTTAAACTTTATCTGAGCCCAGATCGGGGCCGCCTTATCGCCGCACCATCTCGGGGATGCGGGGTAGGGTCGGCCGCGAGGTAGACGCGCCCCCAGCCACCCGGCTTTCGGCACTTTGGGCGGACACCCCTCTGGGCCGGACCCCCGGTGCTGAGCCGAGACGCGGGGGCCCAGCCCGCCGCGAAGATTAGATTACGGCGCGCTTGGCACAGAGCGCGGGGGGCGCGGCGCGGGGTGAAGGTCGCTTGCGCGGCGGGCAGAGCAGGGCGGGTGGGGGGCGGGCGGGGGGACGGCCGGGGTCGGGGACGGCGGGGGTCGGGGACGGCGGCGGGCGGGCAAAGTTTGACTCACGCTTGATCTGCCGGGGATTGCTCTGTTTCCTTCTGGACATGTCTCCGGCGCCGCGTGCCCTCCCGGCGGCCGCCTCTAGCCCCTGGCGGGCGGCGGCGGGCGGCGGGGGCGCAGCGGAGCCGCGGGACGGCTCATGCCCTCGGCCCCCGGGCTCCACAGCCACCCGGGCCCGCGCCCCCCAGCCCGTGGCGGCCGGCCCGGAGCCGCTGCGGAGGCCGGAGACTCGGCCCTGCGCTGCAAGCGCGCGGACCGCCGGGGGCGGCGGGCGGCGGGCTGCTGCCGGTCCTGGGCTCCCGCGCAGACGCCGCCGCCGCCGCCGCCGCCGCCGCCGCCGCCGCCGCCGCCGCCGCCTCCGCTCAGCTTTTCTCAATGGAACCTGTGGGCAGCGCACGGCGAACCGGGCGGCCAGGACCCGGTCGCTCCGGGAGGGCGGGCCGGCCGGGGCGGGGCCTGCTGGTCACGGGCGCCGCGCCTCCGGCCCCGCCCCCGGCGCGGAGGGCCCGCCCCGGCCGGCACAGAGCTGGCCCCGCCCCCGCCCGGCGCCGCGGCCCCGCCCTCAGCGCGCAGCCTCCGCCCCGAGGCCCCGCCCACGGCCCTGGGTAGACCTCTGGCCTCGACGCCTCCTTCGGCCCTGAAGCTTTGTCCCCAGGCCTCTCTGGGGCTCGGCGACCTATTCCGTGCCGCCGCGCTGCGGCACTGCCTCCGGCCGTCCTCCGGGCCTCCCTGGGCCCGCCCCTCGGCGCTAGCCCTGCCCCCAGCCTGACTGCCCCAGGCCCCGCCCCGACGCCGAGGCCCCGCCCCGCCCGCGGCCTGGCTCCTCCCTCGCCCCGCCCCGGCGTCCCGTGGCCCCGCCCCCACCCTGTCACTCGCGCTCGGGTCTTCGGTCCGCTCAGAACGCCTGGGTCCTGCTCCCTCCTAAGCCTGCGAGAGGCGGGCAGTGAGGCGTCAGGGAGCTCAATGCCCTGACACCTCTCATTTATCTTAAATCCGATTTGGGGTGTGTTGCCAGCTCTGGCGGGCGAGGGCTTCCGTTCGAATCTCCAGTGGAGGGAATATCCCCAGGGTCCGCCACCCCAGAGGCCGAGACCCCCGAATGGAGAGCGGGGACCTTGGGTCCTCCCCCCTTGGGCTGAGATCTGGCAGGAAATCTGGGAAGGCGTGGAAGCTAGAGGCCTGTTCCTGTGCCCCCCGCCCAGCAGCCCGCTGGCATCACCCTGTGGAACCTCTTCTCTGCGGGGCGCCCTGCTGGAGGCCCAGGAAGCAGGTCCCTCAACGGGCTAAGCGAACCCCCATGCCCCCCCCCCCCCCCACTGGGCAGTCGGAAAGGAGCGAGGGCCCTAGGGTCAGTGCTGTCTGTTCCAATCCTGAGAATGGAAACGATGTTCTTGTCCTTTGGGATATATCCATGGGATTCCAGAGGCCCCCCATTTTCAGTGAGGCTTCCTCAAGGTTACACAGCTTTAGGGTTGTCCCCAGGAGCACAATTGTATTCTTTTATTTTAATATTCTTGGGCTGAATTTCATGCCTGCTCCCTCTCTTCTGTATTCACAAGAAATAGGGAGTTAGCGGGGGACCAGGGCTACCAGGAAGACTCTTTGCAAAGGGTCCCACCCACCTGGTGGCAGATAATCATCACCACTGTCATGTGCAGAGGCTGGTTGAATGCTGAGCCTTCTGCCTGTGAGACCTCCACCCCATTCTGACTCCTGTTACTTTTGCCCCTCTCCATGGGTAAGGAGAAGGGTTACCCCCTGGAGCCTGGGCACTCTCCCCTGCCCTGCCAACTACTCTTGGAGGGTTTCTGGGCAGTAGAGTGGCAGGCAGTGCAAGAGGCTGAGGTCCACCCGGGGCCCACCCACTGCCACTGGACAGACAAAAAAAAAAACACACTAAGGCTGGGAGGCCAAGAGACCAGCCCAGGGTCACATAGCTCCCTACCCAAGGCCAGTGGGTATAGCCTTCCTAGAGCTGCCTGATGCTGTACCCTCTCACTGAGGAGCGTGGGGTGCATGGCTGGCTGGTTCACTTAGCCCAAGGCTCCCACAATGTTTGTCAACTGAATGAGGAACCCCAGCTGTCTGTGCTTCCCATTGGACTTTACTGCCTTCCCAAAGATGGGGACTTGGGAGTCAAAGGGATTCCTGGAGGAGGTGGCCATGGGCTGTGTCTGAGGCTCCATGCATACCCAGGTTAGTGCTGCTGAAAGAGCTGGAGATCTGTTAAAGAGGACCCTGAGGGTCAGCAGGAAAAAGCCATGATCTTTTAGTGGTATCTGTCAAGGACGCAGGATGAGAAATAGGCCTCACTTTGGCCACTCCTTTGCCCATAAACTGAGGCCCTGAGAGGAGAAGCATACCCAAGTCACCCAGAGACTTAGGAGCAGAGGCAGGTCAGAAACAGAACCTGCTGACCAGGACTGGCTACATCATTTTTAGGGCCCAGTGCAAAATGAAAATGTAGGTCCTCTTGTTCAAAAATTAAGAATTTCAGGGCAGCAACAGCAGAGTGTTAAACCAAGTGCAGGACCTTCCCAAGTGCTGCAGGCTCCATGCCCCTGCACAGGCCACAGGCCCACGAAGCGCCATAACAGCTCTGATCCAGGTAAGAGCTGTTTCTGGAACACTTTTGTTCTGTGCTTTGCCTCTCAATCTGCTCTGCAGGGGACATTTTTATCTCCATTATACAGCGGAGGAAACTGCCTTGCTGGTGATCAGTGGTGATGCTATAGGACCTTGAACACAATACTATGCCCTCAGAGGAGGTCTGTTGATAATGGAGGTAAACTGAGGAAAGAGGAGCGAAAAGTGTTGAAAGGAAGGCCTGGAGGAGCAAATGCCTCTGCCTGAGGAAGTCAGGGAAGGCTATCTGGAGGAGGTGACATCTGAGTGGGGCTTTGCAGGGGTCCCTGATCAGGTAGTAGGGGCGGAGCAGGATGTAGGGTTGCTGAGGGTGTCTTATCTAGCCATCTCCATCCCCCATGGGCTGCCCATTTGGGAACCCTAATTTCCACCTGTCCCTGTGTCTGTGAGGAGCGCTAGGATTCACATCCAAAAGTCATTAGTGAAGAAAACAGAACAGTCTGAATGGGGAGCTGTCAATGCTTGCTGTGGAGCTGGGAGGGGCTTTGTATGAGCTGGGCTGCCCTGACCAAGGCCTTGTTGTTCTCTGCTCGCTGGATTTCAAGGCTAATAGCAGGCTTCCTGGAGGCATCCCAGGAGGCTCCAGGGGTGTCTGGCCCAGGAAAGCCTCCTGAGCATGGCTCTGTCCTGGACACCCACTCTAGGGGCGATGTCATGGTCCATCACCAGCATTTCCTAAGCCCTTTCTTTGGACTGGTTCATATTCTCTCAGGAAGTCTTTGTGCAATCCTCTGCTGGTTACGACCACTAGGGTCACCCAGGCAGAAAGTGGCAGAGCTGGGCCCAGGACATAGTGTTCAAGGTTGTTGTGGCAGTGATGAAGACACTAAGGCTCAGAGTGGTACTCTAGCTCAGAAGTGGCTGAGTTTCTTATAATCCCAGGCAGGCTAACTCCAGAGTCCATGTTCTTAACCCTGGCCTGGGAGCCTGGAGAACTGGGTTGGAATCCTGTCTCTGCCTTTTTAGAGGAGAGGGTGTGACCTGAGCCTTAACCAATCCGATCCTTTGTTTCCTCTCCTGTAAGTTCAGGTGCCTTTGACCCCTCAGGGCTCCTCTAGCCTTGATGCTACTGTGGTCCTGGGCTCATGTCTGGTCTAGCTCTGCCCTTTGACCTGTGGACATGCTCTGATGCCCTGCCCCAGAAGGGTGGCCCATGGCTGGGCAGTTGCTATAGGTGGGGGAAGGAACTAATTGTGCCACCTCCTGCATGCCAGGCCCTGCACTGATTGTTGGGCTCTGACCAAGGGAGCCACAGAGTATTCTAGCAACTTAAGCTGGACATTGAAGAATCAGGAGGATGCTCAAGAAAGAGTGATGGGAGAAGGGCATTCTCAGCTGAGGGCAGAGCAAGTGCAAAGGCAGGGAGGGCTGAGTGTAGAGTCTCAAATACTTGGGGCTGCAGCAGATTATGGCGTAGAGCGGGTCCTGAGGCCAGGCTAGATGAAGGGTCTCAGGACACCAGGCCCACCAAGAGTCCTCTTTCTGCTTCACTGTCCCTCCAGTGCTCATGACTTCACCTCCTTAGAGCTCCTAAATGCCCCCTGAGATAGTACCACCACCCCATCATGCTCTAAGCCTCCCTTACCCACCACCCTAACCACAGCTGCCCCCACCCCACTGGTTCCCCAAAGCCACTCCTGTCCCCACTGCTGGTGATAACCTCTGCCCTGGCCTGTCCTGCTCTTACCCTCTCTTCTGAAGCTCCTTGTACAAAGGTCTAGGTGTCCTGCAGGCTGGGCCTTTGCAAAAGCTGTTCCAGCTGCCACATGCACCCTCCCCTCCCACTGCCTGGCACTTCCCTCCCACTTCCCTTCCTCAGGGAAGCCCCTGGCTTCTCCCAGACAAGATTCTGCTCCAGCTTGCGGGAACCAGAGGCCTCTTTCACAGAACTCAGTGCTCTGTCATCTTACACTAGCAGCCATGAGAGTAATGTCATGGAGGATTCCTTGGTGTCAGGCCCCGTGCTGAACACTAACAGAGATGGATGCACTATCTGCTCATAATGGCTCTTTGAAAAGACTGTTAAAATTTCCATTTGCCAGATGAGTAAACTGAGGCTCAGAGAAGTGAAATCATTTGCTCAAGGCCACACAGCAGGTAAGTGGCAGAGCTGGATTCTCCTTAGGAAATCCACACCCTCTGCTCCAGAATGAACATGGGTTGCTGTGTTGGAGGGAAGGGGGCCCAGTCTGTCCCATGGCCTCTGCCTGGGCCAGGCCTCCCTCCCCTCTCTCCCTCCCTGCCCCCCCCCCCCAGGGTCAACCCAAGGCCCCGGAGCTGCTGGGCAGCTGCGTCAGGGGCCCATCCTGACATTCATCAACACTGGCTCTGTGAAGGGTATAATTAACTTCCTGTTTCAATGGAGGGATAATGAGTTTTAAGCACCACGTGACTCCGTAAGGAGGTCAAAAGGCAGCAAGGATGTCAAAATAAATTAAGTTAGGAATCAGGAGGCTGCCTGCAACAGGGGCAGAGAAGAAGCTGGCCCAGAGTCAACTAGATGCCGCCTGGGCCGCCCCAGGCTGGTGGGAGGTGGGTGGGCTGCTGCCTCGGCTGCCCCCGTTCTGGATGGGCTGCTCTGGCCTTGGAGACGGGACCGGGGCAGCTCTGCCTGCAGTTGAGGGTTCCATCTGAGGGACAGTGGAGAGTCAGCATGGGACCACGCCAGACAAGCCCCTGCTCCTGGGCCTGGCGGTCGGTCCTCTACAAAGCTAGCATCTCGAACACGCCACACCCTCTGATATCCTTGGACACAAAGGCTGTTGCCTGGAGACCATCTGTCCTAGGTCCTTGGGTATTAGCTAGAGCCACGGTTTCATGCAGCTGCCCAAGCATGGCCCACTGACCCCGTGAGGCAAGGCGGTACTGGGAGCAAGTATTATCTGGAAGGAAGCATTATCTGGACATTTCCCAACTCTGAGAGCTGGGGTCACGTGGTTATATCACCAGATAGGAAATGCACACTTACCCACAGGAAGACTTCCTTTCTTTCTCTTTTCCCCCTGCCCTGTTCCCTCCCCTCCTCCTCTGCTCCCACTCCCTGGCCCTGCTCCCTTCCTTTCTCCCTTGTCCCTTTCTTCCTTCTTCCCACCTACAAACATGTATTGAGCTCCTACTCTAGGCACTAAAGGTAAAGCCATGAACACACATGACACATCAATGAGAGTCTAGCCGCAGAAGGCCAATAGCCACAATTAAGGAGTGGGCCCGAGAGCACACCATAGGGTCAAATGTGCTATAAAGCAGGATGGGGCCTGCAGAGGCTCTGGGGATGCAGGAGGCTGCAGGTAGGAGGTGTCATTTGAGTACAGACCTGAAGGAGGAGCCAAGTGCTTGCTGGGTGGAGAGGAAGGCAGAGGAAAGAGACCCACCAGTCCAGCCACATTACTTAGGCCTAAGAGGGAGTCTCCGAGTGTCATGGCTGGGAGGGTTTTTGGTGATCGTTGTGCTCATTTAATGAGTGGGAAAACTGAGGTGCTGAGCCTGAAGTCTCCTGCCTCCCAGTCCAGAGCTTGGTCATCCTCGGTGCCAGTGGCTCAACACACCTGCCCTCCCCGCTAGGCCCCAGACATGGATCTGGGGGTCTTTTGGCAGGGCAGGCCAAGATGCAGTTTGTTCAGGTCCAGCTAAGCCCTGGCCCTTGGGAAGCCTAGTCCTGTCTCCTCTCTGCCTGGGGGCTCTGGGGAGGAGACCTGTGGCCTTGAGCTGCAGTGCACAAGGCCGTACCAGCCAGTCAGTGAGGTAGACAATGCTCTGTGGGAAAAAGACCATGGCCTTGGGCACCCAGGCTCCGTGGGCAGAAAAGAGAGATGGCCCTGAGGAGCTCAGCATGGCTGCTTGGGACCACCATCCCCACAGCAGCTGGACCTCGGGTCGTGAGGCCAGGCTTCTGCAGAGAATGTGCTGCCCACCCACTGGACAGGCAGAGAAATGGGAGTCATGCGGCCTCAGAGTTAGATTTTCAGAGCCCAGATGCAGCACATTCACAGGTGACATGGGCAGGACAAATGGGTCTCCAAGTCCTATCCCATCATGAGGGGTGCTTCAAGGAATCCTGACACTGGCCACTCCAGAGTGCCAAGGATTCGCCCCTTCCCTGGTGGCTGTCTGCTTCTCTGAGGCCAGCTCTGTGGGATCCTTTCCATTGGATTTTTCCCACTGTGTGAACATGGCCTTCTGCACACTTTCCTGGGATCCAGGCTCTCTAAGCTGAGGCATTGGTGGCCCCAGAAGCTGAGATAAGCCCACAGTAGTAACATTTTCCAGTAGGTTCCCCAGGTAGATGTGCCCAGCAAAGCTCCCCCTCTATGGGACCTGGGGGGATGGAGGCTGGCCTGCCACTCCACCACCAGCTGCTCTCCCTCTGGCTGCCCTGACCACCCAAGTCCAGGCACACCCTTGTTCTCTGGCTTTCCCAGCCTATCCCCTCCACTTGCACCTCCTCACTTGGTCACAGGCACCATTTTCTCTCCTGCCTGCCTCTGAGCTGGTGGGGCCAAGAGATCGTTGGATCAGGCTTTGGGACCTATTAGAAGATGTAGTTGAACAGCACAGCCATTTATGTGACCTTCTGCTAGCACACCCTCTGCCTCAGGGCAGCCCCCGGAGGGACACTGCAGGCTTCTTAGATGTGAACCAAGGCAGAAGCAGCCCTGCCTGAGGACATTCAGGGGCAAGTGGGGGGCTGTGCCCTGTTTTCTCAGCTGTAGGATGGCCTGTAACTTCCTCAGGTCCTCAGGGAGCAGTGGCCCTGCTCTTGCCCAAACCCTCTCCCATCCTCACCCAGCCCATTCCATGTCTCAAACAGGCCCTTTGGGATGCCTGCCTGCCTGTTTGCTTGTGTGTGGGGCTGCATTGGCATGTCGGTGTGTGTAAGGCCATGGAGGGGTGCACACGCATGTGCAGTAAGCTTGGGTTTCTGAGCCTGTTGGTGAGGCGGAAAGCGGGTGGGGCTGCAGCAGGTGTCTGTTGTGTTTGCATGCGAAAGTAGCGGGTGACTCCAGGCCTGGAGTCCAGCTGCCTGGCCCAGGTGCCAGTCTAGCTGGGCAAATGCTGCCACCTGCTGGCCAGTTGTGCATGTCCACACTGGGGGCTCTGGCCGCAGGAGGGGGCTCCTGCCACAGGAGAAGAGTGGCTTGTTCACGCCAGTCCCTGAGCAGACTGGAGCCATGATGGGTCCCCAAATATTGTGAGCATCAGCACCCCAAGGGTATGTGACATCATAGAGTGCTCACCCACCCCAGAGCCTTTAATTGCAATTTGGGGCAGAGCCTGGAATGTCCAGGCTGCTGGCCCCAGGCCCTGCCAGAGGTATGGTGGACTAAATTCAGGGCACCCAGGAATGGGAGCACCCAGTCTTGTGAACCCGCCAGGCCTCATGGGTCTCCATGCCGAGTCCCCAGACAGCCTTTCTGAAACATGGCTCAAACTCCTCCACCCCAACTCCACCCCCTCTCCTTTGTGTGGCACTCGGGGCCCTTCCCATCCCTGATCTCCAAGCCTGTCTGAGGCCCTGCCAGAGAGACGGCCCCAAAAAGACCAAAGCCCCCTACCCCTGATAGAATCTGGAAATCTCTGAGGGTGGGAGCTGCAACTGGCTCCTTTCCCTGTGCAGAATAGGTGTGTAAATGGGAGGTGGATGGCCAGGTCCCTCACTGAGTCCCTCATGGCTGCCCACCTGTGGCTGGGGCACACCAATGGGAAGGGCTAAGGCTGAGGGAGAGGACCTGGGAAGAGTGTTCCTGGTGGAGAGGAACTGCACAGGCAAGGGCCTGCTGGGATGCAGGTGAGGCAGGCAGGGGAGTGCCAGGGGCCTGGACAGAAGTGATGAGACCCCAGTGACAGTTTTATGGGTGGGATCCCTCTCCCTGCAGAAAGGGCTTGGTGAGGCTCTCCTCCTCTACCCAGTGAGTGTTATTGGGGGCCTGCTCTGAGCAGCACCCCTCATGCCCGGGCCCAGGTGTCCATCAGGGGCAGCACCTGATGGGTGTCTGACTCTGAACCAGCCTCACTTGCCTCCCAGGCACTTGTCCAAGGCACTGGAGTCTTTGAGGAGGTCTTCAGGATATGGTGGGGCCCGGGAATCTGAGCCTGTGGTCGGGGGGGGGGGTGTCTCCTGGTTTTACCCCTCATGCTGCCTCTGCTGGCTCCCCATGTCCCCTAAACTGAGCTGCGTGAATGATTTCCCATCTCTCCCGCTTTGCTCCTCAAGAGCCCCAGACCAGGGCTGTGAAGCATCAGAAACAAAGTGAGCTGCCCTCTGGCATTATTTGCACCATGTTAACAATCCTGGAGGGGCTGGTGGGACTACTTTGCTGCTTCAGGGAGGCTCTACAGGGCCAGGTAGTCCTGGTGACAGGACAAAAGTGGCAGCTGAAGCCAACACTTTATGCTCCAGGTTCTGGGTTTGGGTGGGCAGGCAGGGTAGGGCTGGTTGGAGGACCGACGCCACACAGCAGAGGCTTTCTGTGAAAATAGTGGGAATATATTTGACAGGATGAGTTTGCTGTGATCCGTACAGTACAGCCTCAGAGTTCCCCCATGTTTTATTTATCAGCACTAAAGAGGCATTCTGAGTGGCACACAATGCCTTCTAGAAAGGAGATTGGGGCCTAATTTGGTCTCTTTCAAAATACCAAAATAAAAACTTTTGACATGCACATGGTACCCAAGAAAAAAATGAAAAAAAACAGAAGGAAACAAACCATGAACCCCAGACACCCAAGAATAGAAGGAAGCCTTTCCCACACTCCTACTCCCTTCGAAGACAAGATTCTGTAAAAAGGACGTGTGGACCGAGCCCTGGGTCACGTCAGTGCATGAGATGCCAGCAGCGCCACACCCGGCCCTGAGTGTCCCAGCCAGCTTCTCTGACTGCAACCCTGGGGCTGGAGCCTGCTGGCCAGGGAGCCAGTGAAAGACTTCTTGGGGCGGCTGGTGCCTGTGGGCCTTCTGTGCAGTCCCTGTTGCACCTCCCCACCCTGTCTCCCCTCCCAATCCCCCAGGTAAAACAAATAAAGGAAGCCTGTATTCACATTACAACATGAAAATAGCACCAGAAACTTCAGAGCTAAATTGCTGATACTTGCAGCCGAGAGCTCCGTGTAGGAGGAAGGCTCTAGAAAGGCAACCACAGAGGCTGGGGTGTGTGTGGGGGAGGTGTGTGTGTGTGGGGTGGGGGATGGGGAGGAAGAACTGGTGGGAGCTGGCTGATGAGCAGTTTCTTCCCTGTCCAAATGGGAACCTGATCGTCAGGGGTCAAGGTGCACTGGAGACCAGCGCTTCTGTCGGAGGCACGGAGAGTGGCCATCACGATCATATGTCAGAGAAAGCCTGTTGTGCTCTGGGGGCCAGGTAGCTCTTCCAGGTGGAGAGCCCCCCTATTTGATCTGTAAGGCCACTTTGGAACTGCAGCAACAGCAGCAACAAGACTAAGGGGGGCCTGCTGCGATCCGACCATGGCTGCCTCAACTTACTTCCCTGCTAGATGACATGGTGGCGGGAACCTGTGCAAACCTTCAAAGGAGGGAGCACATTGGGTACAAGGTGTGAGCTGCTCTTTCTTCAAGTTCTTGGTACTGAAAACACAGCTGCATGGTCTCGAAGAGCCTGCAGTTGGCTTGCCCCTCACCCTCACCTTCTAGGTTGAAAGGGTTTGCTGTCCATCAACCCCAGGCCCTGCCCAAAGCATTAGAGTCTCAACTCCAACACTGCAGTCTGAGCATTGCCTGGTAAGTCAGCTGGATTAAGATATGGCCACCAATCAAACTATCTCAGAGGACTGAAGCTTGCCAGTGTAGACAGGAGTCCCTTATGCACTGGGTTAGTCCCCCAGCCCTTCTCCCACGCACCCTCTCACTCCTATAAATTACTCTGAGGGGTCCTTTTTTAAAGGGATCTTGAAGCTGGTTAGTCTCTGTCCGAAGAGCTGGCTGAGGAGGTCGCTCTGGGATTCAGCAGTCCAACAGGCTCGGGGGTTGGCATGTTCAGCACCGCGGACAGCTCTGCCCCTCCTGGGGGTCCTGTGCAGGGGTCTCGCCTGGGGGAAGGCCTTGCCTAGCCCATCTTTGCTGCGTCTGAAGTCCCGGTGCGTGTGGCTGGGCTCCCCCCTCTGCTGCTCTGAGGGCTGGGGCAGTGTAGAGCTGCTCTGGCTGCTGGGCCTGGGCTTGGCAGGGAGCACACGGCTGGGAGTAGCCTGCTTCCGGGGAGCCCGGCGGGGTTTGTCAGGGACTGAAGGGGCTCTCCCCAAGCTCCCCACACTTTCACTCCTGCTTGGCCCCAGGGCCCGGCCCTTTCTCTTTTTCTCTTTGCCCTCCCTGTCCTCCCTGGGGACCAGGCTCCCTTGGGGCCTGTGGTCACCAGCTTCCCTTGGTGCCCTGGGGTAGCCCTTGGTTGGGGCTCGAGTGGGGGGCTTGTCTGGGGCGGGGCTCTGGACTGGGCAGTTGGGCTTGGCTGGGGTGGTGGCTGTCTCGCTTTGGAGCTGCCCGCTGGCTGGTTGAGGCTGGCTGCCACCTGCTGTCTTGGTGCTGTGCTGTGGCCCTCCATTGCCCTGGGAGCTGGGCTTGGCTTTGAGAGCAGTGGGCTTTTGCCTGTCCTCAGTGCCACAGGCTGGCTCTCTAGGTTTTGGGCTGGCCACGGCCTTCTTTGATTGCACCGGGAATTTGGGTGCTTTGCTGGGGATGGACAAAGTTGGCCTGTCCTTTGATGAACTCCGACAGCTCCCATGCTTGGTGGCACTGCCCTTATGGCACTGCTTCTCCTTCCGGAGCAGGGAGGGAGCTTCTGGGCGATGGTCAGGGGCACATTTGCCAGGGGCACTCGGGGTCCTGCCTTTCCCTGAGAATAGGCCGACTGCCCTCTGTTCCTCTGTGGCTTGGCCTCTGGCCCCTTGCTGGGGCAGAAACCCCTCCAGCGAAAGAACCTGCTGGAGAAGAGGCCCAGGGCTGCCTGGGGAAGCCTTGTCTGTGGGGCTCTCCAGGGCTTGGTCTGGCTTGTGGCCATCTTTGCCATCAGCTAAGGCTGCTGGAAAAGGAGACAGAGATGGGAGAATGAGCTCCTGGGAGTCAGAGGGCAAACTGTCGTCCCTGGCCAGGTGGCCCACAGGATCCATGGGCCTCTCTGGGGTCTTGGGCTGACCCCTGGTGCCACCGGGAGCTGCCTCTAGGCAGGGCTGGAGCAGAGCTGGGAGGGATGTCTCGCTCAAAGCGGGGCTGTTGTCCAGAGACATAGACCGGTCCATGACGGGCCCAGGGGCGCTGCTGGGCGTGGCCACTCTGTGCTGTTTGCTAGGCAGTGAGCCCTCCTCGGCCTGAGCCTTCTGCCTAGAGGCGCCTGGCCTCCGCACCCCACGGAATGTGAAGGGCTGCTGCCCCTTCCTCAGGTGTTTGTCCATGTGTCGGTCAAACTGTTCCTTCTTGGCGAACGTGTAGTTGCAGGAACTGCAGATGAAGGACCGCTTGCTGATGTGGGTGACGTTGGCACAGAGCTCACAGGCATACAGTGGAGTGTGCTGCAGCTCCAGCTCCTCCTTCACCCCGTGCTCCCTGGCAAGGTGTGCACGCAGCTCGCGGGGCTCAGGGTAGACCCTTGGGCACTGCGGGCACAGGAAGACGCGCAGTGGGCTATGCACCGCCAGGTGGCGCTGCAGCTTGAAAGGCTTGGGGAACCGCTTGCCGCAGTGGTGGCAGTCTCGGGAGGGGTCCTTGCAGTCCTGGTGCACCGGGATGGTGTGGAGTAGGGGCTCTTGGTTGGAGCAGGGGGCAGGGGATGGACTGGGGCACATCTTGGTGGAGCCAGGGAGAGTGGCAGAACTGCTGGGCAGAGTGGGGTTTGGGCAGGTTGACAGGCTGCTGTTGGCTAAGGTGTTGTCTGGCGTCAAGGTGCCATCCTGGTTTGAGTTTTTGGTACGAGCCTTGGGTTTTGCCCTCTCCCTCTCTGTGGGGCCCCCATTTGCCTGGCCAACTGAGCATTTACCCCTGGGAGGTTTGGATGCCTGCCCCATGATGCTGCTCAGGAAGTGTGTGACAGTGTTGTCCCCCTCCCAGCATCCAGGTGGGTCTCCCAGGAACCTTCGTGCCGGCCCCTTTCTGGCGAATCGTAGGGCATGTTCCCGCAGGTGTTCGTTGTACATCCAGACATCGGCCACCTCCCTCAGGCACATGCCGCAGGCCCACAGCCCTGTCCGGCCCTGCACGTGCTTCTCCTGAAGGTGCTCCCGTAGCAGCTCGCGAGAGCCAAACCTGCGCTCCACACACATGTAGCAGGTGGGGGGCGGTGAGGGGCTGTGGGCCAGCTTATGGAGGTCCAGCTCACCCAGGCCATGGAAGCGCTGGAAGCACACCCTGCACTTGTAGGGTGCCCTCCTGGCCTTGGCATTCCGGTCTCTGACTGGGGCCCTTCTGGCGTCGGCCACCTCCTCTGTCCTTTTGCTCCGTGGCCCCTGGGAGTTCGCTGTGGCCTTGAAGTCTAAGAAGCTCACTCTGGGGAGAGCCATGGGGTCTTTGCAGGGTCCCAGAAAGCATAGATCTTGCATCTCAAGTCTGGTGCTGAGCCTCTCAAGATCCACAGCATTCCCTGGGAGCCCACAGTTGTAGTGTTCTCTCTCCAGGTTGGGGGGCTCAGGGCTCATGTCTCCGAGAGAAGAGGCAGTCTCATCGGTGGAGGCCCGCAGCTCCAGGCCTCGCCAAGCTGCTGGGACCATGTGCAGCTCAGGGATATTCTCCGACCTGTGGTCCTCGGCACTGCAGGAGGATTCGTGCTTGGCACAGTCCACCTCCAAGTCAGGCTCCAGGGCCCATAGGCTGGGTCCTGGGGCCCAGGGGTCAATGCCAGGCACCTTGCTGCTGAGGAAGCCCTCCAGGAGGAAGGACTCAGGCAGGCCCATGGCCTCATCACTCCATGGGTCCTCGTGGGAAAGGCAGAGGGAGCCTGAGTCACTGAGATCCGTGGGCATGTGGGTGGAGGGCAGAGCATTGCTGTCCTGGAACTCCCTACTGGGCTCCGGCAATGGTGGAGGCTTTGGCTTTTTATAGCGCTTCCCATAGACTCGGGGGTTCTTCTTCCGAGTTAAGCGATTGCCCAGAGGGAAGAGCTGGGAAAAGGAAGCTTCGTCATCAAATAAGTTCAAAGCATCCCCGAGACCCAGGCCAGGGGCTTCAGGAGTGACACCTTCATGCTCCTGGACCACTCCTTGCTTGACCAGGCCTGAGGGGTGCGGTCCCAGGGAGCCTTGTAGACAACTGTTTATGGTGCCACCTGCTTCAGAACCACAAGTCTCTGGAGGGCTGGGGGGTCCCCAGGGGGGCTTGGGTCCTTCCCAGGCACCTTGCTCTGACCCACTCTCGGCTGCTGTGCTGTGGCCTGCAGGCGTACCCCCAGCTGCCCTTGACATTTCTCTGCAGACACCCGACGTCCTGGTCTCTCTGGGTCCCCAGCACCCCCTTGCCAAGGCTGCCTTCTGCCCCCCTGGCTCTTCCCCAGGAGACACCCCCTCCACCGTCCCTGGAGGGGCCACCCGGTTCCCAGGTGACTTCCATGTGGACATCTCCAGCTCTGTGGCCGTGAGGAGAGGCGGCTGTGTGACCTCAGTCTCTTGATCTGCCTCCTGTGAGAGGCAGTGGCTCAAGGGGGCTGGGCAATTGACAACAGCAGTTGATGGATTCCAGTGGCTTCTATCTGAAATCACATCAGAGGAGACTCGAGGACTACTCTCTTCCTGGAACCTTCTCGCTCTTGGCTTTTTCGATTTCTTCTTTGATTTCCCCTCTGACTCGCTGGGGATGTCCACGGGTGCTCTGCCCCGCCTCTCACCTCCTCTTCTCTCTGCCCGTTTGGGACAGGGCTCATCCCTCTGCAGCAAGTACCGTTTCCTGGCCTCTGCAGGCCTTGAGCCCACTTCTTCCTTGACTAGGCCTGAGGGGTGTGGTCCCCGGCTGGGGGGACAGCCTGGTGTTCTCACAATGCTGAGCCCCCGCCTGAGCCCCTTGGACATCTCGGGACCTGGGGCATCCTCAGGAGCTGCAGAGCCATGGACTGGAGGTGAGCCAGCAGTGTGGCTGGGACCGCTCAGCCTGTGCCTGGGTTTCTCTTTCCCAGGTGCCCTGCGGCTTTTTTTCCTGGGGGGGAAGCTCATCTGGGCTTCGGGTTCCCCAGCTTGGGGAGCAGGCAGGGCTGGGGGCCTTGGCTGGGAGGTGGCCCCGTGTAGCCTGTGCTTCCTGGCTCTGTGGCGGCTTAGGCCTGGTCCGGAACGGAAGGTGGCGGAGCAGACCTCGCAGGTCACGGGCCGCCCGCTGGGGTCTCTGTTCTTCCAGCGAATGTTCTCAGTAGACATGGGCCTATTTTTAAAGCCACAAGGCTTCTGTTTGGGGTCCTGAGGACATAGAAGGTCCCTTTGGGGCATCTGGTGGAGGACATTTCTGAGGCTCTTTGGGGAGTCGGGTCTGGAGTTGCTGGCTGTGCTGCTCAGAGAGGTGGCTCTGTCCTGGTGGAGGTCTTCATAAGGGCAGGTGACTGTTAAGTCTCCGGTGCCAGCTCCTGAGGCTTTTGTAATGCCAGGGTGCCCAGCCCCAGTTATCTGAAAGTCTACCTTGCCCTGGGTGCTGGCCCCTGCCTCACCTTCCTGGCAGGTAGGAGGCTCTGGCCCTGCTGTTGTCTGGGTAGAAGGGTCAGTGGGCACAGTGGTGATGCTCTGGCCTTCCCTGTTTCTTGGGTGTTCTGAGGAGGGGTCCTTGGGCGTCCTGTCTGGGCTGGTGTTGGGCAAGGCTACCTTGCAAGGGTCTGGCCACTCAGCCCTAGGGCCTCTGACTGCCCCCATGCTATCTGAGGTGGGGATGCCAGGTAGGGCAGCAGCTGTGATGGTCACTCTTGGGGACATGGCCCTTGCTGGGGGAGGAGGGACATCATAGGCAGGAGATCCCCTTGGCTTCTCTTTTCTAGAACCCTCTAGGGGTCTTGACATGTGGCCTTCAGGGTGGTCCCCCACATGGGTGGAGATGAAGACATTGATGAAGCTGGGCTGGCTGGTGGAAGGGTCTTCCAGCGGGCTTCGTTCCCCTAGGAGAGAGCGGCAAGCCAGGCTTTCCTTGAGCCCACAAGGACTTGTCCTTAAAGATGAGGCTGCCAGGCCTTCCCCAGCCTTAGCATCTGTGGGAGCTGGGATGCAGTCAGCACTTTTCAGAGCTGTACAGGCAGAGGAATAGGCTGGCAGATGCTTTGTGCTGGTGGGGTCCCCTCGGGATGGAGATGCTGGGAGCAGCACCCTCAGCTCACCCGAAGGCACCATGGAAGGGTCTTCATGGAGCAGGTGCTCAAGGTTGCAGGGAACAGGGGTGGCTGCAGAAATGGGTAAGGGGGGACAGCTGGCCACGTCTCTCATGGGGAGCTCTGGGCTCTCCCCAGTGAGTAGCAGGTGCTTCTTAAGGCCTGAACTGGCCACCTCTGGAGTCCAGTCCTCAGGCCCATTTTGGGCATGGGCTGCTCTCAAGGCCGGAGCCAAAGATTCCACATCAGAGGAAGTGGGGCTAGGGGTGGACTGTGCCTCGTTCTGAAGGCCCAAGTTCAGTCTGCTTCCCTGGACCTGCCCTCCTAGCTGGTCTGCAGCCCCAACCGGGCTGGCCAGTGTGGTTTCAGGATCAGCATTGACTGTGGTGAGGTTGTCAGCTCTCCCTGGGCTCCCCCAGTTATCTGGTTGCAGCTGGCTGGCTTTGCCTTGGCTTTTGAGCTTCTCAGCCTGGCTGAGTGAGCCCAGATGGTCATCTGCCTCTGGCCTCAGCTGACATTGGGCCATTGCAGGGATAGCTGCCATCTGAACACCCCCATCCGAGGCCTTGGCAGTGATGTGGGCCACATTCCCACATTCCATGCTGTCCCCTTCCACATCTGAAGGGTTGTTCTGTTGAGGACTCTGGGCACTGGCAAGCCGGGGCCCCTGTAAGCCCTGGGTGTCATCTTCACTCACAGCTGCTCTGGCCACCAGGAGCTGGAGTTGATGTAGGGGGCTTTCATCTGGGTCCTGGGGCCTCCTGCAAGGACTGGTGTTGGGAATGCAGGCAGATCTTGGAGAGGCTCCTGCTGGTACAAACTCCTTGTTACCCTCAGAGCCAAGGCCCTCTGCTACAGGGTGGAAGGGACCTGCTTCTTCTGGCCCATCTGTCCTGCTTGGAGAATGTCCCTTGAGGACCTCCCTGTGACTGACACCAGAAGGTGGAGTGGCACTTGGATACAGAACCTTGGCACCCCGAAATGCCAAGTGAGGTGCCAGATGGGCAACAGGGCTGCTGAGCGCTTCCAGCTCTGGGACATCTTGGCCAGGCCCCTGAGCCTTGCAGGATCCTGGGAGCAGCTCTCTTCTCCGAGTGCAGGGAAGGGGCAGCAGGGCGTCTTCGTTGTGATGGATTCTGGTGGCCTTGTCATTTTTAAGATGTAAAGGCTCATGGTTTAGGCTGCACTTTACTAAATTCCCCCTGTCCGATGGGGGGTTGAGTGGCTCTCCGGGGCCCGGTAGACAGGCTTCTGGGCAGCCCCTGCAGCCCTCTTCTGCCGCAGGGAGCCCTCTCCTGGAGACTCTGCTGTTCTGCGCTGGCTGGAAACTGAGGCTAACCCCAGTGGGGCTGAAAGAAGCTCCAGAAACCTGGTCTTTGTGGGTAGTAGGAGGAGGGGCTGCTTCTCCCTGCTGAAACGAGGGCCACTCCTCCTCGGGGCTCTCTAGAGTCCCCTTTGTGGTGGCCATGGCTGTTTCTGCCCCCTCCTGGCGTGGACTCAGTTCCCCAAGGCCAGTGAGGTCAGCTTCGGAGAATGAGTCCTTTTGGGGTGAGGCAGCCTGGTGGGTGGGCAGGGGGGTGCCTGTGCCCGAGAGCATTCTGCCTGTGTGCTGAGCTCCACGCGGCTCTCCTGTGTCCTCATGCACACCTTTACTTTGCAGCTGACTTTCTAATTCAGTGACCAGCCTTTTGATCTCTAATTCATCCTCAGACAGGTTGCTCATAAAAGCAATGCTACATTCGCTAACCTTGGAAGGCAAAGGGGGAGGGGTGGTGGCTCCTGTCCTTTCACGAGGACACTTCTTACTGAAAGCCTTTGCCCCCGAGAGGTCAGGAAAATGGCCCAGGTGGCTGGATAGCACTGGGGAAGCTTCCTCCAGCAGGGACCAGCCCTTCTCAGGCAGAAATGAGGGGTATGGCGGGTCTAGCTGGGCTTTCTTCTGGGGAGGATCGATGTACGTGGATGGTGAGTGTGCATCCCCGTTTCCAGACAGGCTGCTGTAGATCGGCGAATCGAAGTCGTCCACGGGCAGCCCAGAGAGGAGGGGTGTGGACTCCAAGGTCAGTGGTGATTCGGCTTTGCCTGGGTCTGTGTCGACTGTGTAGGGTGGACTCCCGGGAGGTTTTGGCTTGAGGGAACTGGCGTCTACACCCTCCTGGCACAGGTGCATGCTGCTGGCTGAAGGAGTGTCCGGAGCTAAGGGCTTGGAGTACAAGTCTTTGGGGAAACAGCCAGCCAGGTCTTTGGGGCCAAGGAGCAATTCGCTGGGGGGACTGCTATAGGGCTGGGGCCCCTTTTTGGCAGCTGGAACAGTGGAGTCTCTGTTAAAAAGAGCAGAGTTACATCCAAGATCAGGGGTCTTTAAAAACACAATGCTAGGCTCGGGGTAGGCAGCAGAGGTGTTAGTGATGGGGACCAGCAATTCTCCTGGCAGGTAGGCAGGGGGGTCCTCTTTTTCACGAGAGATGGGGGGTTCTGTGCACCTGGGGACACCCAGCAGATTGCCTGCACCTGGTGCTGATGAGCTTCTGTGGGGCACCATGGTGTCCTCTCTGCCTGGCTGTGGTTGCTCTGGGGCTGGGGAACAGAGACTTCCTTCCACACAGGTGGACGGAGGAGAGCCGGAAACATCTCTGAGAAGCTTTGTGGTGTCAGGAGGAACATCTTCTTGAAGGCAGTCCAGCGATGCATGGTTTTCCTCTGGGGTCTTGGTGCTGGTGGGAACCTGCAGGATACACTTGGGGTCTCTCTCCTTAGGGTTCTCTCTGGTCTCAGGGCTTCGCAGTGGGCCCTGAGCCTTGGGACTCTCAGTGGGGCCTGGGGAAGGCCTGCCTGGCTTTGCAGTTTCCTGCCTCACCTTCCTGGATTTCTGCTGCTGTTGA
The DNA here is from genome assembly GCF_964146895.1 of Miniopterus schreibersii. Lineage (NCBI taxonomy): Eukaryota > Metazoa > Chordata > Mammalia > Chiroptera > Miniopteridae > Miniopterus > Miniopterus schreibersii. Next base: position 28,669,103 of record NC_138121.1, on the reverse strand, counting down.
TCTTCTCTAGGACCCAGGGTCAAGTCCATTTCCTTCCTCTTCTCACCTTGGCGCCGCCGTCGCCGGCTGCCGTGGCAGGACTGGCCCCTGAAGCGAGAGCCCCGCGGCTGCAAGTTGTCTTCTTCCTCGGACTCTGAGGCGTAGTCGTACTCCTGGAGACTGCCGTCCAAGGTGCTGGGTGCGGGCCTCTCAGTCGCCAGGGAGAAGCACCTGCCCTGGCCATGCTGTGCCTGCCGCTTGTGCAGCTGGTTCTTCTGCTGCACAATCTTGTGGATGAGCTCCTTGCTCCAGGTGCCACCCCAGGCCTTCCTCCTCCTGGAATCCTTCCCCAGGGACAGTCGAAGGCGCTTGGAGCTCCTGGTCTCCACTGGGAGGACCCTACCACAGGTATCTGTGTGGCTCTTGGGGGCTTGGGTCCTGAGGTCCCGGGGGTGGGGTGGAGCTGGCTCAGCCCTGTTGCCCTTTCTCCTGGGCCTCAGGCAGGCGGCTCTGGTGCTCCTGCCTGACCTCTTGGCAGTGTTGACTGTGTCCAGCTCTCCTTGGAAAAACTTAAACTGCTTCCCTCTCCTCTGCTGGCTGGCCAGGCTGACCCCATCTGCCTCCGCAGGCACTGGGCCCAGGGATCGAGTTTTGGGCCTACTGCAGGCCAAGTAGTTCCCATCACCAGGGCGAGGGGCCTGGGACTCTGGGGCTGGGGCTGGGAGCTGAGTTTTGTTCTCTGGCATGACCCCCACCCTGGTCTTGGGGGGCAGCCCAATACTGGGACCTCTGGGGCCAGAAGGTTCTTCGTCGGTGAAGACGTCGATGAAGCTGCTGTCGATCTCAGGGTTGTCTGACTGGTATTCCAGGCCGTTGAGTGCCTCAGTGATGAGGCTGTCCAGCTTGGCATCGTCCTCCAGGTCCAGGTCCCCAGCAGAGAGTGGGAAGGGGGCAGTGGCCAGGCTGGGCAAGAAACCTGTCCTCAGGGGGTCATCTTTGCCATCCACCCGGACTTCTCCCCCTAGCAGGAAGGGGACCGTCTTAGTGTGGCCGAGCAGGCTTGGGTTCCCACTTGCTGGTGCTTTGGGGGCAGCCAGCACAGAGGGGGCAGTGGGAGGCGTGGGGATCTCCGAGGCCTGCTGGTGGCTGTCCTTGGTCCTGGCCAGGAGCAGGCTGCAAAACTGCCGGTGCTCCAGGAAGGTGGCCAGGCTGCTGTAGTTTCGGTCGCACTGCTTGCAAGTGAGCAGTACGTCCAGCTGGTCCAGGCTGGCGCTGCTGAGGGGGAAGTGGTGGGAAGAGTAGGGCGGTGGCTCTGGGGGGAAGCCCTCCAGCGCCCTGCTGCCCACCTTGGGGCCCCCACTGCGGAATGGGGCCTCCTCCAGGCATTTGAAGGTGCCCTCGGCCCCCAGCCCATCTGTGGGGAAAGGGAAGGTCTTGACTGGCTCTGGCTGGTAGTGGATGGGGAGGGCATTTGAGGTCTCAGGGGATGGGAAGGGACTGCTGTTCTCCTGGGGGTGATTGCGGGGGTGGAAGAAGGCAGAGGGCCCTAGTGGGCCGGGGAGCTGGCTCTCCTCTGAGCTGGGGTTGGCTGGGCTGCTGGACAGCGGTGACAGTGATGAGCAGGTGCTGCTGCCAGCTGTGTTGGTGGCCGGTGAGGGCAGTGGAGACTCGCTGGGAGAGGCTCCCACCAGCCTGGGTGGGGGCAGGTTGGGGGTCCCTTGGGGTGAGACCTGGGGCTGAGCCACCCCAAAGAACAGGGGCTGGGCTCCAGGGTCCTGCAGCCCATTGTAGGTGAACAGCCCTGGGGAACTACTGCTGTGCTGGCCCTGGCTGTTTCTCAGCACTGCTGGCTTCTCCCCTGGTCCAGGTGTCTTGCTGGCAGCACCCAGGGCTACCTGGCTGCTCCCCTGCCACTCAGGGGCCCCTGGGGGAAAAGGCAGCCGGCTCAGCATCTCCACTTGATGGGGGCTGGGTCTGGTGCCTGGGAGCACCTGGGGCCAGGGCAGTGGGGGGCTCTGGGGGAGGCCAAGCCGCTGGTTTGGGCCGGGCTGGCCTTCAAAGAACACACTCCTAGTGGTGGCTGGGGGACCCAGGGGAGGTGTGGGGTAAGGGGCTCCGGTGGGATCCCACAGCTGGGGCAATCTGGTGGGCGGAGGCCCAGGTGTGGCCAGCTCTGTGTCCAGAGACCTAGGACTGCCGCTCATCCCACTTGCTCTTGGGCTCCCATAAGCCTGCCCAGGAAAGTGCCTCTGTGGCAGAGAGTTTGGGGGTCCCCTGGGGCTCCCCAGCCCATTGTGGGCAGAAGGTGGTCTCTCAGGGAGGGCTTTGGTCAGGCTCTTGTGCAAACTGTCTGGGAAGGTGACTGTGCTTTCTGAGAAGGGGTTGGGGGCTGGGTGAGCAGCACCAGTTGTGGAGAGAACACGGTGGAGGTCATTGGCAGGGTCAAGGCGTCCCGGCTGGCTGGAGTAGCAGGGCGGTGGTGGGGCAGCAGGCTGGGTGGGCAGGGGGTAGCCCATGCCTGTGCCCACTGCTTCCTCCTGCCATTCAGCCCGAGGCTGGTGGAAGGCAAACACCAGTGCCCTCTCAGAGTACTCAGGCCCCGCCGTGTCCTTGGGGAAGGACTTTGGGCCAGCCCCATGCAGCACTGGGAAGGGGATCTGGAAGGAGGCCACCCTGGGGCTGCCACCTTCAGGAAAGGGCTCCTGCTCTGTGGGAAGGACCCTGAAACTAGCACCTGGGAAGTTGTTCTCAGCAGTGGAAGGCCAGGTGTCGGCCCCACTGGCCTGGAATTCTGAGTAGGAGGCTGGCCTGCAGGGGCTGGTGTCATTGCTCTGGGGGGCCCTAAGGGGCGGGGGGCCTGGGGTGGCACTCGGTGAGGTATAATTGGTAGAGGTAAAGCTGGAGGGTGTCTCCTGGAAGCACCTTTGGAAGTTGAGCTCTTCTGGGGCAGGAGGGGCCTCTGCCTCTGGGGGTCGGGGGGCCTCACACTGTGGGCCCTCAGGGGAATCACGTAGGCCAGGTCTGGCCCTTGAGCCCGAAATGCTCAGAGTGTAGAGCTGCTGGGGGCTGCTATCTGCCCTGCTGGCTGCGCACTGTGTGGGAACCTGTGTGTGGCTCCTCCCTAGTGGAGCCCGGGGGCTGCCACCCTTCCTGGGGGGGCTGCTTAGGGGCTGGGTTCTCAGCAGGGGGGTCTTGGGCTCCACTTCCCTAGCCTGCTCAGGCTGGGTATCAGGGGGCTCCATGGCTTGGGTCCCGCTACCCGCTTCCCTTGAGGCCTTGGCGGTCCTGTTGGCTGGGGCGCCGTCCTCGCCGGCGGGCTGGGTGGCTGTGCCACTGGCCATGCCACTGGTTGTTTGGCAGGACTGCAGGCCTCTGGTCGCGGTTGGGGGTGGCGCTCCGCGGGGCTGCTCCCCAGGCATGGCCCCTCCCTCTGGTCGCTAGGAAGATGCAGTGGTCCGAGGGGGTCCGTAGGGAGTGGGCTGGGAGGCCATCCTTGCCCCTTGGGGGGCCCTGGAGAAACCTGCTCTCATGGTCCTGGGTGGAGCCTGAAAGGAAAAGACAGGAGTGAGTAGGGAGCCGTGGAGGCTCCATGGCTCCCATGGAAGCCGTGACAGGCTGGGAGTGGAAGCAGCTGGCACAAAAGCCACTCCCTTTAGAGGACGGGGCTCTGCTCTGATGGCACTTTGAGAGATAAGAGGAGAAAAGCATCACTGCCAGACTGAGCAAGGGGTTGAGGGTGGGGGGAGAAAGAGAGAGAAAGGAAAAAAGAGTGCTGTCTGGGGTCTGAGGGTCTGAGACCTCTGGCCACCTCAGAGCAGCCTTGTTCCGCTCTTGCCAGGCTATGAGCGAAAGGCCCCAGACCTGCAGAGGTGCCATGGCAGGGATAAGGAACACTTGGTGGCCATCTGTGTGGCTTGAGCTACGGCCCAGGTGGGGTCAGGCGACAGCCCAGGCAGGACAGAGGGGACACCTTCCCCTGCTGAGAGGAGGGGGCTCACATCAGAAGCCGAGCTGGGAAATCAGGGGTGAGACTATGCACACCGGAATCTGGCCTGAGGCTCGCACCTGGTCCTGTGATGGTCTTGCAGCTGGTGGGCACAGGACAACCTTAAGCCACTCGCTCTGGGGACCAACTGGTCAGCTCTCCAGATGGGGTCTGCATCTGTATTTCTAGGCAGTGCCAGGCACTGCTGGTGCTTCCTCCCTGTGTTTGAAGACCTGCCCAAGGATCATACCCACTGAGGAGGGGTGTTTTGCCTGATTCGGGGCACAAGCATCCCTGTCTCTCCTAGGCGGGGATGGTTCCAGTACTGTCTCCCTTTCCCCCTAGCCAGCCCCATAGACCCCCCATCCCAGCAGCCTGGGTGCCCCTCCCCTCTTAGGCAAAGGTCTCACCCCCTCTTCTGGGCCCCGCTGCCTGGGGCCAGTCCTCGACGCTCCTTTCTATCTCAAGACTGGGAGACCTTGGGGCAAGGGCTTGTGGGTGAAGTTTGTTGAATGAATGAATGATAGCAGTGAGAGCAGCATGAGCGTCTTCTGAGCATTTGGCCAGGGGCCAGGGAGTTGAGCAATTTCTGTCAATCGCTTCTCTTGTCCTCCCAGTGGCTCTGGAGGTCAGACCATTAGAGCTCGGGGAGGTGAGTAACTTACCCTGGGCCTCACAGCTAGCGGAGGGCACTAGGTATCCCCAGGAAGGGACACCTGATCAGGGCCAGGCTGTGCCCGGTGTGGAGACAGCAGCAGCGTGGGCCCCTCATGAAGCCCCTGCACAAGAGAGTGCAGGGCCTGTGCGATGCCATCCTCCCTGCTGGACTTTGAACCGCCCAGGGCAAGTCCTGGCTCAGCCGCTGACCTGCTGTGGGACCTGGGACTAGTCTCTCAGCATCCCTGAGTCTGGAAAATGGGGATCCCAGGAGAGTGTCGATGGGCTGTTGTGAAACGATACAAGTCACTGTGTCCAAACTGCAGAATAGGTCCCTTGTGGATCATCTGCTGTTCGTGTGGTTTTCTGACTATCCCTGCTTCTGCCTGAGCCTGGGGCCTTCGAACTGGGGAGCCTGCAGTTTATTCTCTGCCTCATCCCCACCGCACGGGGACTAGCACACAGTAGGCACTCAAGATTAAGGAAAGGTCAGTTCCCACAGCCTTGAAATAGGGGTGGTACTGGTGCCACCCTCACAGGGTCGTGGCAGGTGAGGTCAGAGTCGTCGTTAGACAGTGAGCCCCGCGGGTCCAGGCTCCACGCAGCCTCTGAGAGGGGCAGGCGGGTGGGTCCTGGTTCTGATTCTCCCGACAGTGCCTGGCTGCGCACCCCAGGCACCTCGCCCAGCCTCCGCTTCTCCGTCTGTGATCGGGGAGCAGCACTGGAACCTATCTCAAAGGGTTGTGGCAAGGGAGAAATCGGTGAATCACCTCTTCATAAAGCATTTGGCAGAGGGCGTGGCGGGGACCAACGTACTTTCCCTGTTCATACTGTAACTGTCAAGTCCTGCCACCCCTCTCTCTGTGCCCCGATTTGCTCGTCAGCACGAAGGACATGTAGTGAGGAGACTACAGGAAGGGGGCTGTGGGGAGAGGCTGAGTGGGGTCTGAAAATGGGGAGAAGTTGCTAATTTGTTGGTTTGAAACAGCTGTGCCCAGCCCCCCCAGGAAAGGAGGGGTCTGATCCGAGGAGGCCTGCCTTGCTGGCCCCGGGGGAACTTCAGCTGACAAGCGCTGCCGCCTGCAGTCCTCTCACCCCAGCCCAGGGCTGCGGTTAGAAGCCACGAGTCGGCTCCTGACAGCTGGCTCGGGACACGGTCTCTTAGGGAGGCAGCTGGCAGCCCCAATTACCGCCTGAGCGGGGACACGGAAGGAGCCGGGCGGTGGGGCGGGTGGGGAGGCTGGGGCGAGGGCATCTCCGGCCGGGTGGCGACCTGCCAGCCTCCAGGCCAGCTGTCCTCTACATACCTGGGGAGAGGGGCCCTCAGCTGGGTCGCTGCACAGCTTCCTGAGGAATGAGGACTTCTTGGCTGCAAGGAAAATGGAAATCGTGTCAGAATCCATGTAGTGCTTGGCTGGGGGCCAAGAGACCCGGGAGAAGCTGGGAGGGGGGAGCAGCTTCCAGGCGAGGCCCCCCACCCCAATGCTATGCAGAGTCAGGGGGCCCCAGGGGGCCAGGAAACTGTCAAGGAGAGACGGTGGGCACAGGAGGCCCGTAGGCAGCTCAGCCTGGCAGGGGAGCCCTGCAGGGCTGTGGGTCAGCCGGCTGCCTTTGCCCCAGGGTTGTTGATTGTTTTACATTTCTTTTTGTTAAGTTCTTATGCATAGATGACACATCTGTGTGGCTCCTAAACTTGAAACAGTGTTCAAGGTCTGCAGTGAGAATTCCCACCCCGTACCCTGGCTGGTTGGCTCTTCCCCCGTCCGGCTTTGTAAAGCACTCGGCAACTTCTTGTGTTTCTTCCCAGAGTTCTTGATGTAAATACCAACAAATCCCATTTCCCCCTTTCTTAACAAAAGATCATCTACTGAACTCACTGTTCCACACCTTTTTTGCATTTAACAACGCCTCTTGGAGATAATTCCACAGCACTCCACAGATGTCTGTCTCTCCACCACACACAGCTATGGGATTCTCCGCAGAATGGATGGACAGCTATTTAGGTATCCAGACCCCTCCAGATGGACACCCGGTTGTCCTATACTGGGCTCACAAGCAACAGAGCAATGAATCTGCATGCCAGTGAGACCCACGGGGTAAACACTAAGAAGAGATGGTGGGGTAAAAGGGCAAGTGCATGTGTGATTTGGAGAGAGATTGTCAAATAAATTCCTGGGGTGGTTTTAAAATCTGGCCACAAATTTTTCAATCCTCATTCCTTGAAAAGGTAGGGCCCAGTTTCCTCTTCTCAAACATGGGCTGGACCCAGTGACTTGCTGCTGATGAGCAAAATATAGTGGAAGTGAGGGTGCTGGACTTTAGAAATTAGGCCATAAAGGGCACTGTGGCTTCTGCCTTGCTCTCTGTCTGATCGCTCACTTGGGGGAGCCATGTCGTGAGGACACACAAGCAGCCCTGTGGAGGGTCCATGTGGGAAGGAACTGAGACCTCCTTCCTACAGCTGCGTGAGAAGCCACCTTGGTAGCAGCTCCTCCAGCCCCAGTTGAGCCTTCAGATGAGACTGCAGCCCCTGCTGACATTCCAGCTGCAATTTCTTGGGAGGCCCCGAGTCAGACCACCCAGCTGAGATGGGCCCAAATCCCTGATCTACAGAAACTATAAATAATGGTATTGTTTTAAGCTGCTATGTGTTACACAGCAACAGGCAACTAGTCTGTTAGTACAACCCTGTGGGTTGCACCTACTTGCACTCTTGACAGAGTAGAGAACCCTAGGCTTTAATGTAAGTCCTAGCATCACAGTGCACCCTTTCCTGGCAGAGGTGGGCAGGCAGAAGCCTGGCAAGGGAGGGGGACCATAGGATGCCACTGGTGACTCAGTGGAAGAGCTTTCACTATACCTTCCCATTCATTCATTCATTCACTCACTCACAGATCTGCATGTTTGTGTAAGACGCTGCATGAGGCATGGGCATACAATGGTGAGTGACTGATTCATGGCCTCTGTGTCATGGAGCTTACAGGAAAAGTCAACAGATAACTACAGATAAGGAAACTGAGGCTGAGAGAGGTGGTATACTTGTCCAGGTCACACAGCACATAGTGAAGCACACAGGGAGGTGAAGCAGGCCTGCCCCATGCCTGGCAGAGTGGCTCATTGCCTAGGTCCTGCCTTAGTGACTCCTTCCCACACCAAACCTGTGGGCAGCGCTCAGACACCCCATCATAACGTTTTCCTCAGCCCCAGGACCGTGGGCCTGATGTTATGCCTGCAGCACCCAGGCCTCTTAAAGCCAGCTGCCCCTCCACGGGTTTGAGGACCAGTCTTTGGTGCTCAGACCGTGGGGCAGGTGAGGGGCAGCATGTGCCCTAGGTCTCGGGTTCCCACCCCCGCCCAGGCTCTTGGCAAAGCCCCTTGGTACGCGTTGGTGTGGGTTTCAGTAGCCTGGGGCTCCTTTGAAGTCAGGAGATCCAATCCCCCAGATCCGGGGCTGCCCCAGGGAACCCCAGGAGTGCAGGCATCTCCTTTCCCTCAGAAACATTACCTGGCTCCTATCCTAACAGGCCTGGTCCCAGAGCTGCAGGTAACTCAAGACCACAGTGGCGTTGGCTGGCTCCGGCCTGGGGTGTTGGCGGCAGCTCCTGGTGAGAGTAGTCCTGCTACAGGCCCTGGTCTCTGCTGTCCCTGTGTCTCCACCCCATGACCCACCAGCCCTTTGCACAGTGGCCTCTGCTCCTGACCCCCTTCCCTCACCTCCTCTTTCAACCTGCCTTATTTTGGCTGTAGCCTTTCTGTCCTTGAACTAGGGTCCCCTCTCCCTTCTTCCCCACCTCTATTGAGCCCCTCCCAGCCCTTCCCCTTGAGTCCACCTCAGGGCCTTTGCCTAAGCAGTTCCCCTTGCCTAGGACACCTCCTCCCGTTTTCCCAGTCTTCTGATTCTCACCCACTGCCAGGGAGCCATGCAGGGTCTGCTGGGCTGGGCTCAAATTCTGGCTCCTGCTCTTCCAGGCTGTGGGGCCACAGCCAGTCTGAGACCCTCTGAGCACTTTCCTCTCCAGTAAAATGGAGATGGTCAAAGTCCTGACCTCAAAGGATTGCCAAGGAAAATTAAAAGGGACAACACGCCTAAATCATACACTCAACAGATGTTTGCTCTGAATATGGTCACTGGTCTTCGGGCTCCTCTCTGGCCCACCTCTTCTGAGAAGCCTTCCCTGCTGTGTGTTGAGTCTACCTGAGAGGAGACAGTGCTTCACCCAGCGGTTAGCACTGATCTCATAAGCTCTCAGGCAAGGACTGTCTTCCCACATCCTGGTGGCCTGGGGCAGCTCTGCACCCAGGATGGCACTGTCCAGTCAGAGCTCCACATGCGACCCTGGGCTCCTGGCCTGTTTCCCCACCTATTAACGAGGGGTTGAACCTGAGCCAGGCCCATCCTGGCTCTGCCTTTCATGACCAGTGGCTGCTCAAGGCCCCCAGCTGGCACCCAATTTTTTTAAAAAAATTGATTTTACAGCTCAGCATGGCATGGCTCAGCAGTTGAGTGTCGACCTAGGATCCAGGTGATCGGGGTTCGATTCCCGGTCAGGGCACATGCCCGGGTTGCGGGCTCGATCCCCAGTCAGGGGCGTGCAGGAGGCAGCCAATCAATGACTCCCATCATTGATGTTTCTATCTCTCTCTCTCCCTCTCCTTTCCTCTCTCTGAAATCAATAAAGATTTAAAAAAAAATTTTTTGATTTTAGAGAGAGAGAGAAACTTCGATTTGTTGTTCCACTTATTTACACATTTATTGGTTGCTTCTTGTATGTGCCCTGACTGGGGATTGAACCAGCAACCTTGGTGTATTGGGACGATGCACTAACCATCTGAACTACCTGGCCAGGGCCTGGCACCCAAGCTTTATTGCTTACCCCGTGGCCTCTTCGACCTCCCTGCTGCCCACCTGCCCATATGTGGAATGGGTTTAATTTTCCTGCTTCTCTCATCAGGGCTGGACTGTACCTTCTTAAAGGGTAGGGACTGGGCCCTCCCAATTCCTGCCCTGCCAGAGAGCTAGGTACTGGCCTCCCTCCCCCAGCATGGTGGGAAAGCTACGTTTGCTCTTTTGCCCCCACATCCTGGCTGTCATGGCTGAACATTTGTGTCCCCAAATCTTGTGTTGAAGCCCTAACTCCCAGTGTAGTGGTAGTTGGAGGGGGGGCTTTTGGAGGTGCTTAGGGTCAGATGAGGTTGTGAGGGTGGGCTAGTGTCCTGGGGCAGCCCCTTCCCCACTCTGCTCCCCCCTTAGAAGAGCGGCCTGGGCAAGGACCACGCAAGCCCTCCAGCCTCCCCAGCTCATCCCAGCCTGGAGGCCTCAGTGCCCATACCGGCTGGCCTTCACTGATCCAGCAGTGGGCTAGGTGCTGGGCACAGGATGAGCACAGAGGGGGAAGCCAGCAGGGTCAGGCGGGCACAAGGAGGTGGTGACAGGCTGCAGGTTCAGATGCTGTTTGCTTTTCTTCATTTTCCACCCTTCCCCACAGAGCCGCCAGCACCAGGAGACAGTGAGGGGTAAGGACAATGACAGTGACAGCATCCACACACCCGTCATGCTCTCTGTGCTCCTTTGGTCTGCATGGCCACCTCACCAGGTCGGTGCTTTTCTCCAAATTTACAGACGGGAAACTGAGGCATGGAGAAGGGGGGATCTCTTACCAGGTCGTGCAGCCTGAGAGAGGTGCAGCTGCGCCCAGAGCAGGTGTGACTGGAGTTAGAGCGGAAATGCAGCTGTGGATTGTAAATGGGGCAAAGATAGTGAGTGGGGGTGTGGGAGAGGAAAGCAGGCACAAGCCTCTGTGAGGAGGTGATGCTCAGCTCTGTGTGGCTGGGCCTTGGGTAAGGGTCCCTCAAGCACAGGTCAGGGGTGGGGACTCCTGCCTGGGAAGCTGGGGTGGGAGCACGCGGTGCTGGTAAAGGGATGGGCTGGTTTGGGTTTTATCCACAGGTAAAGGGAGGCCACGGAGGGATGCTGTGGACATGTGTGGGGCTTATGTCCACACCAAACCCCAACGCCCTGCTCCCCATCCTAGATACCAAGCAGGAGGCAAGACATGCACAATTGGGTGGAATCGGCTGGGAAGGGCATCAGGATTCCAGTCTGACCTGGGTGCAGCTGGGGAAACAGGCTCAGAGCAGACACGGGCCTATCCAAGGGCACATGGCGAGTGGACCCTGCTACCCCCAACAGGTTGCTCCTGGGCCTCTAGGAGGCCCCTGCCTAGCTTGGGTCTAGCCCGGTCCCTTTTATTATGGATCCCTGCTGTGCTTCCCGCTGCCCACCCTCTCAGGCTGCCTGAGCTGCCTCCTGGGCACTCACCTGACCACCTGGCCTCCCTGAGCCTGTGCATAACTGGCCTGAGGCTTGGCCTGGCCCCTCTGGCCAGCAGCCTGATCCCAAGGGGTGTGGTGGGCAAAGCCAGGTGCCCTGCATGCCAGCTCCGCTGGGTCAGGGCCTCTGTTTTCAGATGATCTGAGATTAGCATGGCTGGGAGAAGTGAGAGGAGTACAGCTGCGCCCACTGTCCTGTGACGACGTCTTGCCCAGTGGGTGCCACTCTCTTGGTGCCCCCCACCCATCCCAGCTCCTTTCCCAGCTGGCTAAGTAGCCAGACATGCTCCAAGACCTGGAGCAGCCGAGCAGAGTGAAGTGACCCAGAGCAGCCCCTGGGGCTCCCAGTCAGCTGTCCTTGCTCTAAGGGGCCGCGGTGTGGCTCATTCTGACATTTATTTCACAAATATCCTCCTTTCCTTTTCCTTCAAACGCTGCCGCTTTGCTTAAAAACTATCTGTTACCCAAGCACGCAGATAAACCTCTGCAGGTGAAATTATATCTGAGATATGGCCCGAGGGCACGTTTAAGAATACGTGGGGCAAATTATCAGCTGCATTTATCTTAATTACTTCGGGGGAAAGTGGAGGCTGGTGTTGGAAGGGGCTGGGGAAGCGGGTGTTTGTCCCACCTTATCGGGTGCATATTTGAGATCCTTTAACAGAAGGGAGATAAGAGGAGCACGTGGGGAGAAAATGATGTCTTCGAAAATGACAGGGAGGCGCCGAGGGTGGTGGTGGCAGGGATGTGTGCTTAAAGGCAGGGCCTGGTGCCCGTTGAGGACCAGGTGGCACCGACCACTCTCTCTGTCTTTTTGTTCCTCAAGGATCAGAATTTGGGGGTGCATGACAACACTGCTGACAGTAGCTCTTCATTTCCCAGACTTTATGTGTCGACTCTCCAGGAGGCGGCTGGTGCCTCCTTTGGCGCCTGATGGCCTCCGGAGCCCTGTCCAAGCTGCTCCTAGAATAAGTGAAAACCTGCCAGGACAACACACACCTTCATTCTGGATACGAATGAAGAGAGGACCTTATTCTGAGTGTGGCGGTGGGAGTCCTGGCATTGCAAGTAGGACCTGCCAGGGTCCGACTGATGTTTTACAGTATCGTGCTGGCTGGGGGTGCAGGATGGTTTGGGGGCTGCGTGGCTGCAGGAGACAGAGCTGGCTGCCCACATCCTGCTGTCCGAGAAGCCGCACCCTAGCCTCAGTTCCTGGACAGCAGCGGCCTCGTCTGGTGCATCCGAGGACCCGTGTGGATGTGGAAAGTGCTCACTGGCCCAGCTGGCCACCCGGCACGAGGAGGGCCGCCAGAAATCCAAGGCAGGATTCCCAGCCTGGTCACCAGCCCAACCAGGGGCCGGCCTGACACCTGGACTGACTGGCACTGTCTGGAACCCTGGACATCAGCTGTCTAGGGTGGGAGAGACCTAGCTCTCTAGGGGTGCTTGGTGCCCTCACCTACAAGACAGGAATGACCGTACTGTCCCACAGAGGCTGAGCAGAGCAAGGCCGAGGAGTGAGGTCTGGGGCCTGAAAGAAAGAGAGGCATGGAGTCCCACGTGAAGTCAAGACGCTGGGGACCCAGACAACAGCCCTCAGTGCTGTGTGTGTGTTGGGGGGCATGCAGGGAACCCCGTGCCTTCATCCCTAAGCTCCTGGCTCAGGCACCCACACACCTGAGAGGCCTACATGCTGCAGCTTGGATCCTCCTGTCCTGCTGCCCTCTGACCTCCCTTCCTACCACCCTCCCTGGCACCTACTCGACCTCTGTCACCCTCCACGTTACTGCACACCAGGTATGCTCCTGCCTTAGGTCTTTGATCTGTCATTCCCTTCCAGGCTGTGCCTCCTTTCTCTCCTCCTCTGGTCTAGTGCCAATGCCACCTCCTCCAAGAAGCCCTCCTCGATCACAGAGCTAGCATACCGCCGGCCCAAGATCACTCTCTCCCCCTCCAAGGCTTGTTTGTCAGTCTCTCACGGAATGTCCTGTTCCTGCGCCGCTGCTACCGGCTAATCCTGCACTATCCCACCCTCCCCACCCCAGGCAGCTCCTAGACCATGCTGGCTCAGGCCCCACTCTTTGCTCCTTCCTGCCCAGGGTCTGGCACAGGCCAGAGGGGACCCAGGTCTGCCTGGTCCTGCTGCTAACCTCCCTGGGTGCCTCAAGAAAGCTCTGCAGTCTTCAGTTTCCCTGTCTTTGAAGTGGTGGCGCCCCCACCCACTCAATACATCACAGAACAGGGAGACACATATGAGGGAACCTGGGGCCCAGCCCTCATGGAGGGAGGTTGCCTAGAGCTTTCATTCCTGGGGTTCCCAGGGGTCTTCTATTTGGACCTGGGGATTCAGCTCTGAGGGAGCCAACAGGGGTGGTGTGCAGGACAGGGGCCAGGTGCCCTGTTCAGCACACAAACAGGCACACACAGCATGTGCACACATGTACACACATGCACATGCACACACCCTCACCAAGGCTGTGGAGGGGCCACACACTCTGCCTCTGAACCTCGTTTCTAAATAAAGCTCCCTTGATGCTCCATGTGCACAAGTCAGCAGGCAGGAGGGGCTGGCTGGCGGAGGTGGGCATGGGGGTTTGGAGGTAGTGCCCTCAGCTTCTCCAGCTCTCTGCTGCTGCACCCGAGTCTAGAAATGTCTGATGGTAAGGCTGACACTCAGTTTTGGGGACACATCTCACACCCTAAATGTTAACATTATGCCAAGCTCACCCAGCACACTCTGGCTGCCCCCTGACCTATTCCTTGGAAGGTCTTTCTCCCCTGCAGAGAGGGACAAGGGACCGTTTGGGGCCCTCCTGCCAGGATCTGGCCTGCAGGGATCCTACTGGGACTCAGTGGCCCCAGGAAGCTCCCAACCAAGCCTGGGGTGAGCAAGCAAGTACCGATTGTCCAGGGCAGGCTGGTCAGGGTGTGCAGAGCAGAGGGCGTGTTGGGACACACAGCAGTGCCCACTCCAGCAGAACTCTGGGGCTCCATGGAACCCACTTTGAAGATCAAAGTGGGCAGGGCATTTTCTTCAGGTTCGCTTGGCAAGTAACTCTGCCCTGGAATTCTAGAGCAAGGATCTCTGGGCATCCAGTTCAGTGCACTCACTTCACAGACGGGAAACAGGGGCTCTAAGAGGGTGCCAGCTCGCCCCAATGCCAGCTTGGGCTCTTGGTGCCTCTGGGTCTGAGCTCCTGGCAAGGGCAGCACCCTAGCGATGCTGAAGCAGCCACTAGGAACGGCTGGAGGCTGGGTGGTGGCCCAGCTCTTGGCCTCCCGGAGAAGGGAACGGAGGCACCACCCTTGATGCCAGGCAGCGATTCTGGAGAGGGACAGACAACACCCAGGCTTGTCCTTGCTGAGGAGCTGCCGGCTGAATAAGACCCCATCCTTGTGACCAGGAATGTGACAGTGGGTGAGAGAGAGAGGCTCAGAGGGACCAGCAGGAGAAAGCCAGGAGGGTCGGGGGTAGTTGGCCTTGGTCTGGGGCTCTCCGGCCCCAGGGTGAACCCTGCCCCCAGTAAGGCTGCAGATTAAAGGCTGCTTTGGGCTCTGCCCAGAGCAGATGGTCCATCTGGAAGGCTTGGCCCTCAGTCCTGCATAATGATCCCCCACCCCCACCCAGAGGGCCCCAGGAGAGGGTGCTGAGAGCTCAGCACCCCAGCCTCAGCTGGGCCTGGTCTCCCGGGCTCTGGGTCATGCTAGGAAAAGCCCTGGAGGGTGAAAGGTGTTCAAGGCTTCATGTGATTCTGATTTTGTGGGAAAGATTGTCACCATCCCTTCCCCAAACAACCATTAACACTTGATGGCTCATTATAAAATTCAGTTATTTTCCACTGCTTTAGCTGTTCAACAGGAAGTCTCAGGTGCTCTGCCATGATCTCCGGGATCCCATCTGAAGTGTCTCATTCAGAGTCCCTCTTGCTCCCACCACCCTCAGATGAGCCAGTAGTCTCCAGACATTTGTTGCCTGGGGCAGGCCATGGACCAGTACCTGAAGGCAGAGTCTGGGTTCACCTGGACCCTCTAGGCCCAAAATCCTGGGCTGGGGCCCCAGAGCATGCCTTGGGAATCCTGCATGCTGTCACCTGCCACCCGTTACCCTGATGTATGACAGAGTGAGAAGCACTGGTCTGCACAGAGGTTGAACTCGGGTGAGAGGCAGGAAGGCTGCAGAGTGGAGCGGAGGGACCCTGGGACATATGGGGCCTCCCTGCATGCTCTTCGGGACTCCCTGGGGCCGGGTGGCTGGGCCAGGTGTGGTTCTGACTACTCCAGGCCTTGGGATAAGTCACCTTAGGCCAGTCTTTTTACCTTTTAGCCAGGGGTGGGGTGGCATCAGACCCATTTTACAGCTGAGGAAACTGAGGCCGTGGGCAGGTAGATGAATTGGGTGGTGGCTGCAGGACAACCTCTGCACCCCTGGGACCCTCGGAGAAGAGGGCTGCGTGCTCTGGCTTTTGGATACAGAGCACATGTCCCAACAAAAAGGCCTCCGCCTGAGAAAGGGGATTGGAGTAGAGGTCACTCAAGGCTTCCTTCTAGCACTTGGCGGGGAAGGTGGGGTTTAATGAGCTGTCTCTCCCGAGTGACAAGATTAATGAGCTTCCTCGGAGGCCCGAGTTAATTATTCTCTCGTCAGGTTCAGAATCCTATCAGCCTCATTTTTCAATTAAAAGTGATTATAATTTCACTTCCTAAGGATGAGAGGATTAGTAACGTGCTGGTTGGCCGGCAGCTGGTCGAGGAGGGGTCCTGGACACTCAGGGCTCTTCCTTGTGCAGGAAATGAGCACTGTCTCCCGCCAGCTATCCTCGGGCCAGGCTGTGTCCACCCTTGCCCACATTCATCTCTAGTTCCTGATGCACACACAGTAGGTGCTCCTGTGTGGGGGTGACAGTCCCCATTGCTTGGGTGAAGCCTGTAGATAGTGGGAGCTGTGGGGGGGGCGGAAGGCTGGGTGGGGCAGCCCAGACACAGGTGGGGGTTTTTGGCTCTGGGGATAAGACCCTTCAACATTCCAGGGGACTTGCAGGATCCAGGCCCTAAGGGACAGGGGTGTGACAAACTGCAGGAAGCCAGTCTGAAGGGCCTGCAGCTTTGCTCTTCCCTCAGGGAGCCCCCATCCCTGACACTGAGGGGTCCTGCGATACCTCCACCCATAGCCTCCAGGAGCATTTCACCAACCTCAGGCCACCATCAACCCTTTTACGGATGGACACGCTGAGGCCAAGGCCACACAGCCAGAGGCAGCCCAGGACCAAGCCCTCACCTGCATAAAGCTGTCCCTGCCTCTGCAATACATATATTTGATAAAGAACTGTTATCCAAAATACACAAACATGCCCGTGCTGGGAAACAAAGGGCTGCCAGGATTCATAGCTGTGACAGCCCTTCCAGACACCCTTCTTCACCTGGCCTCTGGGCCTGGTCAGTGAACCCCTCTCCCCAGCCCCCTGCCATCACAGCACCTACCAGTTCTGTGCAGAAAGGGAAACTGAGGCCTGGTGGGGTGGATACACAGTCATGGTGTTGTGGCTCAGGGTCCCAGGCAGACAGAACGGGCATTGATGGGAGCCTCTCCTCTCAGGACAGAGCGGGGGCCCCACACTACCCGGTGCCTCTCCTTTCATAAAAAGGCAGCAAACACGCCTGTGCTGGAAAACAAAGGGCTGCCAGGCTTCACAGCCGTGACAGCCCTTCCTGAAAGCCGCTCCTGTCTGGGCCTCAGCTTCCCTGACATGTACTTGCTCAGCTCTGCTGGCTGCCTGGTGCATCACAGGAGGAATAGCCCTCCTGCTGGCCTTTGGGGCGGGGAGCCCCCCTGCCAAATCCAAAGATGGCTTTTGGGGTGGGGGATGGAGGAAAGGAAGGAAGAGCTTCACAGGGAGAACTGGGTGGGTCTGTGCTGTTCAGAGACGAGACCCTGTCTCCCGCCTCACCCTCCTCTGTCTTTCTGAGTGCTACCTGTCGCCTGTCCTTCCAGGCCTCCAGCACCCCATCTCTCCCCTGGTTGGATTCAGCTCCTGGGCCCCACCTTCTCAGACACACCACATTTGACTATTTTTTTCTAGGACCGAGTTTCCAATTAGTTTCATGTGCCTCCATGTCCCCAGGGCCAGGGACCGGGCCCAGATAAGGCTGTTATCAGCATGTGCTTCTTCAAGGAGTGGGCAGTGAGGGCTACACTTCTGGTGTCCACCTGGCCACCCATCTGTCCCTTTGACAAGGCTTCATGGCTGCATGGGTTGCACTGTGGCCCATGCCCACCCGCCTGACCGGCAGCTGCTCTAAGCCCGCCGATCTTGGCTGCCAGGAAATCGAGCATAGTGGCAAGCTCTCCGATTTTTCAGGAAAAGCCAGAAATCCAGGTTTTAAGGCTCAATCTCCTTATTTTTAAGCTTTGGCAACAAATTCACATAAAACAAAATAACTACTGTGTGGGCTGAAGCCGTCGGGGCCGACTGAGCCTGTGGTTGGTCTTGTGTGACCTTTCTGTGGGTGGTACACATTCCAGGTGTCCCACCCACTGAGGATCTCCAGTCACTCACTCACTCATTCATTCACTCATTCATTCATTGAATTTTGACAAAGTGCCTCTGGTGTGTCAAGATCCCTGCGAGTTGCTGGGTGGGACATGACTATAGGTGCGACAAACACAGACCCCACCACATGGGCTGACATCCAGTGGGTCCAGTTTAGGGCAATCAGGATGTGAACACATGTCTGTTGACCTCATGCGCTGGAACGTTCTCAGGATTTCCAGAACCCTGAATGGAGTGGGAAAATCCCTCACTGACAAAGGACCTTCTGGGTTCCCTATGCAGCAGGGCTCAGAGAGGTTAGGCCATGCCCTTAGGTCACACAGTGGGCTGCAGAGGGTGCTCAGAGGGCAAGCTCGGGGGAGGCCATATCCAAGGCTGGGGCCTCATGGGGAGTGTGCAGACAGGAGGCCGAGGTGAACAGTGTGGGACTCACACAGGGAGCCCAGCTTCTGTTGAGGGTGGGGTGTGCCGGATCCCCCATCAGGGGTTTTTGTGGAGGGTGGAGTGTGCCGGGTCCCCCACCCAGGCATCTCCCTGGCCTGAGGCTGAGCTGGGTTCCAGCAGGAGACAGGAGCAAAGCTGTAAGGTGTTCCTGGCACAGGAGTGTTATCTTTCCAAGTCTTCCCAAAGCCTTTGGACTCTCCTCCCAGGTGGCCAAGGCCAGCAGTTGCTTTGTCACCTTGACTTCCCACAGCAAGCATGCAGACTTTGCCCCTCTCCTGACCCACTGCCCGGTGCTCCTTCTGGTAAGAAATGAGCCTCTCCTGGGGAGGGATGGCTGGTGGAAGGGCCTTGGTAGGTCCCCAGGACACTGGAAGGCAGGGTATGTGTGTGTGTGGTGTGTGTCATAGATCCTGGATGACACTATGGCCCCATCCAGCTGCGTGACAAAAAGGGGGCCTTCCACACTCTACTGATAAAAGAGCTCTGAGAGGTTAAGAGACTTGCCCATGAACACACAGCCAATAGGCCATAGGCTCTGAAAGACCTGGGTTGGCCTCTGTCCTGCTGTATCTCTGGGGCCCCTCTCTGGCTGGGCTGGGCCACCAACCTCTCCTGACCAGATGAATGCAATGCCCTATCTCGGCTTTCCTGGTAGCTCACTGCATCCCCATAGCAGCAGAGGGATCTTTCCAAACACAAACGAGGTCATATCTCCCATGTAAAGGCCTTCATGGTATTGGAATCAAGTCCCACCCTGGCCTATAAGCCCTTGACTGCTGGGGCCCTGCATCCTGGGCCTTCTAGAAAGTGTCAAGCTCACACATGCCTCGGGGCCTTTGCACTTGCTGTTCTCTCTGCCTGAAATGTTCTTCCTAGACTTTCCCCACTTTTGGCTCTCTCTGGTCTGGATGCCTTAGCTCAAATGTTGCCTTCTTGGAGCCTTAACAGGAGTGATTCTCCCTTAAGTCCCTGTTTCATTGTTTGTGGCTCCTCCACCCTCTGAATTTGTTGAGGCAGTGCAGAGGATAGGAGATAGGGGGCACTGTGGGTTGAAATGTGTCCCCCAAAAAGATATGTCCAAGTCCTAACCCCCAGAACCTGTGGATGTGACCTTGTTTGGAAATAGGGTCATTGCAGATGTAATCAAGTAGAGATGAGGTCATCCTAGGTTAGCATGGCCTTAATCCAATTACAGTGTCCTTATAAGATACAGACATTGGGAGAGGCCACATGATGACAGAGGCACAGACTGGAGTAATGGGGCCGTAAATCCAGGGTTATCTGGAGCTCCCAGGAGCTGGAAGAGGCAGAAAGGCTCCTACCTTAGAGCTTCAGGAGGGAGCAAGGCCTGGATCTATTGTCTACTTCTCCATGAATGGGCCACTCTTCTGCAATTTGCTCAGATCACAATGCTTGGAGTCACGCCTGCCTCTGTCCTCTCTGCCCTCACATCCAATCCAAACCATTAGCATTCTGGTTGGCTCTGCCTTCAACTGTGCCCAGAATCAACTTCCTCCAGCACTTACACCTTCTGGACCACTGTAGTCACCTCCTCCCTGCATTTTCGACACCACCCTGTTTGCTAGCAGCTCAGAGGGAACCACAGAGCTGCATCTTGCCATTTCACCAATTCATGGCTGGCTCCATGTGGTCCCAAGGCTCTGACATTGTCCCTGCTTTGCAGGTGAGGAAACTGAGTCATGGCAAGGTCGGGGATTTTCTTTCCCAGCAGGATGACCTGAGCCCAGGGTACGCTGGGGGGAATTTCCATGGGCAGGAGCCTTCAACTCCAGCCACTCTGGGGGGTCTCTGGCTGCATGATCCATACTCTCTGGTCCTCAAAGGCCCAGCTCAGTCCCCTGTGTGCCTGCAGAGGGGCCCACTGCAGAGGGGCTGTCTGGGAGCAGGGGCTGCCTGGCCCCTACGGTGTGCAGCCTGAATAACGCTGATATTCATCCCAGACAAGCCCTGGCTCTGTTGGCTTCAGGGGGTGGTGCTGGCTGAGACCCCGTAGAAAGCCCCTCCCTCCCTGGCCCTCTGGGTGTTTTTCTTTCATCAGTTGGAGAAAAAGTAGAAAGAAAGGAAGAAAGCAGGGTATTTTGCCAGGGACTAAAAAAGGCATTGTGATCATGTTTATCTTTGATGGCATGTGGGGTGCTAGGCACAGGGAGTCCCCTCCTTCTGGCCTTTGGGGTAGAAGTGAAGAGAGAGGAGCCAGCCTTGAGTCAGCAGGGTCTGCAGGGGACTGGGTGGGGGTGGGGGTGCGAAGCGCTGTGAGCCATGGGAACCAGAAGGGGGCCTGAGAGAGAGAGAGAAGATTCCAGAAGGGCAAACAAAGAAACTATTCAGTACTGTGCATACAGTCGGTGTTCAGTAAGTGTTTGCTGGCTGGATTTATGGGTGGCTGGAAAAGCCATTCTGAACCCTGTGGAGTCTGTTGACCCTAACTTCTTATGAGAGCTGTCCCCTCACACTGGCCCAATGGCAAGAGCTACTCCCTTTCATTCCTCAATCTTTAATTCCCTTCCACCCAACTTTGTTTCTTTAAAATGTATACTCCTTCTGTTCCAAAAAAGGGCAAAACGTGGCTTAGGGAAAATGATGCCTACACCACAAGGTGGTTATGACAAAAACTGAAAGCCAAAAAACCTCACAAGAGGTCCAGATTGAGCTCTGAGCTTCCTGGCCACCAAGGCAAAAAGGGAACGATGCACAGCAGACGAGTCTCTCCCATTATCTGACCAAAGTGGAGCATACATGGGTCAAACAGTTTTCCTGGAATTCTTCTAACTAATCCCTACCTCACAGCACTGTGGCCAGATGAAAAGCTATGCCAGGTGTCACATGCCTGGTGCATGGTAAACCGTCAATGGCTGTGAATTCCCACCCCTTGTGCTATAAGTGAGGTAACAGAGGTTGTCACGCAGCAAGTGAGTATAGGAGAGTGGGTGCTGAGAGAAGGCCAGGGCTCGTTCCTCCACTTTCCCCATCTTCGGGAGGGAGCCCTGGCCCGGTGCTGCCAATGTCCGACCTCATGCCCAGCCACGACCTTGAGTTGCCAGGAGCCTGAGAGGAGTGACTTGGCCTCAAGTCACTGGACCCAGGTCCTTCCCCAAAGCAAGTGGGGCAGCCCTGGAAGCAATGGGCATGGAGAGCTGCGACATGTGGTCCTGCCATCCCAGACTGCTGGTGGCTCCTCATCCTGCTGGGGGAAATCACTGGAAACCCAGCTTTTTGGAGGCCCTGGAGTCAGACAGGATGGCGCACATTCTTCTGTGGACAGGTGACTCTGGGGGTGACTCTGACCTAGGTTGACTCTGACATGGGATCACCTTGATCTGAAGATGACCTGGATCTGGGGTGACTATAACCTGAGTGACCCTCACCTGGGGGGGACCCTACTCCAGAGCTGAGTCTATGGGACGCCACAGACTGCATCTCCTCAAGACCTGGCTACTGCTTGGATCAGGCAGGAGTGCAGACAGAGCTAAGACGAGGCCCAGGGAAAATGCAGAAACCATCTCAAGTTACTAAACCGTGGGGGCTTTTCTGCTCCTGGGGTTAAAAGCTGGGGTCAAGGGCTGGAGAGCATTTTTGGACTGGGCTGCCAGGCAGGCTGGACAGGACTTTGTTGGGTGGATTATGACCACCAGGGACATTGTGACCTCACTATGGCAACTGGGAGGCGCTGGTCTTTACTACTTGGAGACTCCAAACCTTGTCTGTATTTCCTGGGGGCCTCTGAGCACCCATGGGGCCTGCAGGGCCCACTGTACCCTCTGCTTTGCTGCAACTATGTTTAGCAAAGCCTTGTTTGTGTCACCTCACTGGGGACCGGTGCCCACCCTCTCTCAGTTGTCTCCCAGCTGCAGTCCCCTTCAGGTCCTGAGGTGTAGATGCAAATGCCCAAAGGGGCTGGGTGACAACACAGTGAGACAGGGGAGCTAGGGGTGGGCAATAGGGAGTGCTGGGGACTGAGCCCAACAGAAGATTCATGCCCCATCCAAGGGGGCAGCAGCTGCTCGGCCCCACCCAACTGTTTCCTGGTGGCATCATGGCCCACTATGGATGCTTCTCCTGGATTTCTAGCAGAAGCTTGGATAGTCTTATGGACTTCTATGATTGTAGAAATAGCTGTGGCCAACCAAACACATGTGTTGGGTGGATCTGACCCTAAGGGCTGCCAGTTTGCAACTCGCATCCTGCACGTGGCTGCACCCCAGGGCTCAGGGCTTGAATCTTCTTGCTTTGCTCCAGTCCCACCCCTGGGCAGTCCTTGCAGCTGCAAATGTTCCCTCAGTGTGAAAATCTGTTTCTTGCCTGCCCAGCACCCATCCTCCTATTTCTGGTAATAGCACCTTGAGTTTCCTCTGGGGAACCACCTCCTCTCTCCTCTGTCCATGTTGTCTGGCAGGGCTGACCCCCTTGTTCTATTAGACTAGCTTCTGATGCCACTGTTTGAGTATCTGGATCCAGCTATGCCTGAAGCATGCCCTGCATATCCCAGTTATGAGGGCCAATAGAGTCTCATTTTTGCTTACCCTGTTTCAAGTTGAGTTCTGTTCCCCTGTGGCTGAAAAGCATCCTGATCAAATACAACCTCACACGGGGCTCACGGGTGACCCCGTTGGGCATCAGCTTCTTCCTGGGTTGGCCTCTGGCTGTCCTGAGGGGCCTGACATGCCCTATGACCTGCTTGTTACCTTTCTCCTCACAGAGCTGCCTGAATTTGCCTCTTTCCCACTGGTCTGTGTGTCCTTCCTGAAGCTGCTCTCCCCGCCTGCCAGCTCAGGAGGGATGAGCCCCTGAGAGTGCACACGCTCGGGCGCTAGCATGTGCCGGGTGCCTCTCCTGGGCCTCGAAGCAGCCATCCTATACCAGAGATTTCCAAGCTATTCTAAGGCCCCCTGGTCTTTCCGTGAGACCTGGCACAGACCATGTTCACATTTCAGGAGACCCACAGCTTCCTGAGGTTCTTCCCTCCCTCACCCCGCCAGGGGGGCCTAATGAAATGTGACTGCAAAGGCACATGGCGGCTGCCACCTCCAATGCATTCTAGTTTCCATTAAAAAGGCAAACAACTCATTCACCTAGTATCTCATTAATACACCATGCAAAACACCCTGCCGATCGCCGGTTTAGCAGGCCTCTGAAGGGCCGGCTGCTTTTCTTGCTTTTACAGGCTAAATGAGGTGGCATCTGGGATTTGCTTAAAAAAACACAGCAAGAACCATCAATAAATCAACGAACGATATCTGCTGGCAAGGGTGTGGAGAAAGCGGAACCCCAGTACACTGCTGGTGGGAAGGCAGACTGGTGGGGCCACTGCGGAAAGCAGCATGGAGGTTCCTCAAAGGATTAAACATGGAGCTGCCTTTTGACCCAGTGATCCCACTTCTGGGAATATTTCCTAAGAATCCTAAAACACCAATCAGAAAGAATATATTCACCCCTATGTTCACAGCAGCATTACTTACAATAGCTAAGATCTGGAAACAGTCCAGATGCCCAGCAGATGAGCGGATAAAAAAGCTGTGGGACATTCACACCATGGAACACTACGCAGCTGTAAAGAAGAATCTTGTACCCTTTGGGACAGCATGGAGGGACCTGGAGAGTATTATGCTAAGTGAAATAAGCCAGGCAGAGAAAGACAAGTATCATGATCTCACTCATATGTGGAATCTAAAGAACTTAATAAACTGATGAACAGAATAGATTCAATGACATGGAAGCATGGATCAGACTGACGAATGTCAGAGGGATGGAGGAGGGCAGGTGGGGGAGGGGGAGAGAGTAACCAAAGAATTTATATGCATATATGCACAACCCAAGGACACGGCCAATGGTGGGGAGAGGGACTGGGGAGGCGGGTGGGACGGGGTGGAATGGGTCATTGGGGAGAAAAAGGGACATCTGTAATATTTTAAATAAAAACAAACAAAAAATAAAAAACCAAAACAAAAAACCCCAACAACACAGCAAGAGTAAGCATGGGGGCAGGGACAGATGGAGGTGGATTACCAGCTGTTAGTAACCCTTGCAGCTGGGTGATGGGCATGACTTTGGGTGCCTTTCTCACCCCGTTTGCGTAAGTTTAAAAAAGTCTACCATAAAAACCTAAGAACAGTTTTCTTATCAAACAACTACCACCACAAAAATTCCAACTGTTTTTCTCTGAATCCCAGAATTGCAGGGGAGCTTCGGGATGCAGGGCAGCAGGTGGACTCCATCTGCACTGTCAGTTCTGGAAAAAAACATTTCTGGAGGGTCCCTCAGTGTGGTCCCAAGCAATGTGGCCAGTGGGGAGCCCCTTCCTGGCCTCTAGGCAGATCACAGAATGTGTTGTCCAAATGGGACACTTCTGAGAGTAAAATAATTCAAGTTATAAATTTTAAAAATTGCAAAATAGAAAGGAACCCTGACCAAGGAGACAAAAAAGCAGGTAGAGATTCACATTGTAAGAAAATGGGACAAAACCATAGGGGACTGCCCCTTGCTCTGGGAGTAGGGGCGGGGCTGCCCCCTCACCCATACCTGACCCCAATCCACTATCCCTGGGACCGCGCCTTAGATGGCAGCTCACAGGCTCCTCATTCCATCCATTCTTCCTTCCCCTTCCTACGGGTCTGGACCTTGTAAAAGTTGAAAGCATACTGATCTATATGTATTTGAACATACTTGAACTCTGGCATGTGCGGCTGGGTGTTGCATTTACGGTTTTATCTTCCTAGGGAGAGCTGACCTTTTTATGGGCTCTTTCTGTTCCCTTAGGGTGGGTCGGATGAAGGAATCAGCAGGCCTGGCAAAGGTTAACTGGCCATGTGCCCCAGGCTAGCCCCCTGCCACCCTGTCCAGCTTGTTTCCCACCAGGAAAACACGGGGAGGCGAATGGGAGGTGAGCTCACTTGGAAAAAGAGGCCCAGGGACAGGAGAATGATGCCTGGAGGTGGCAGGAGGGACCTGCACCCCCTCTGTAACCCCAGCTCCTGGCAGAGCCAGCCAGCATCCCGTGAGGGCTCAGAGAAAGCAGATAATGGTGGAGGTCAGGGGCATAGGGTGAGGAATCAGGGCTGTGACTAGGGGCCAGGGCAAGTTCCTATTCAGAGATGGGGAACCAGGGTGCCACTGGGATGCAAAATGTCTGTCTGGGATGTGACACGCCCACATAGCATCCTTTCCCCACTCCAACATTCCCGCAGACTGTCTTCTTCGTGACACTGCCTACCACGGCTCCCCTGCCCCCATCGTGCTCCTGTGAGATGATCATTCTGCTACAGCGCAGTGTCCTCTCTTGGCACTAGGAGTCCTCAATCTACCTGTTAACCTGGGTCAATCACCTGTGTTGGATGAGAAGCTCCTGGGGGACAGGGCCACATTTGACAGATTCACCCTATGTCTACTGCTTGGCACAATGCCTGGCAAACATAGCCATTCATCCACTCATCTTCTACCATCCATCCATCTATCCACATCCATCTATCCACCCATCCATCCATTTATCTATCCATCCATTTATCCATCCATCCATCATCCATTCATTCATCCATCCATCATCCATCCATCCATCATCCATCCATCCATCCATCCATCCATCCATCCATCCATCATCCATCCATGCATCATCCATCCATCCATCATCCATCCATCCATCCATCCATCCATCATCCATCCATCCATCCATCCTCCATCCATTCACCCACTCATATATCCATCTATACATTCATCCATCCATCCACCTGTTCCCAGTACTAGAATTTGGGCCCTGGGGCCCTGGGTGCTATACTCTAGCCCCCGTGTTGCTACTGCAACACATTGGAGTAAGCAACTGCCCCACCATATGACCACTCCCTACCCACACACCCTGTGCCCTGAGAGTGGAACTGACATGACTGGAGATGGATGGCATGGGTGCCACAGCTCTGTCACTTGCAGCTCTTTTCCAAGGCTGAGAGAGGGGATAAGCCCCCTACCTCCCAGCTCTGGGGTCCTGTGTGGGGAGGGACCTTATGGGTCATCTGGGGTTTGGGTCCCCAGTTCTGCTTGAGCTTATGAAGGGTCCCAGGGCCTCGTGGGCCAAAGAGCTGGCAAGGGGCTGAGGTGGGAGAGCCAGCTGTGACCCAGGCCATGACTGTCCTTCCCCCTGGGTGGATGCGCTTCCATCCCCAGAGGAAAACACTGGCCTGCTCTCTTGGGCCCCTTCTCTGGATCAATTCAGCCCTGGCCTCAGTGACTGTCATGCCTGGGTCCCTGAAGATACCCACACTGCCCCGAGAGCAGGGCCAACTCTGCCTGTCCACTGAGATGCCAAGAAGTGCACATGAAGCTGGGGCGTGGTCCCAGCTCACTCAGTCTCTGACTAGAGCCCCTGCACTGCAGCCACCAGCTGACCCACAGCCGAGCCAGCCCGAGCTCTCCCGTTGCTGCTGTTTTCACAGCTGAGAGTAGGACTGATCTGGAGAGGCCGGTCCTGGGCCCCAGGAGGTACCAGGCTGGGAGGTTCTGGAAAGCAGAAGCAAGTAAAGGGCTTCTGGGAGCCCCAGCCGAAGCACAACAGGGTTCCTTCCTGCCTCACCAGGCCAGAAGGAAATGCTCCTGGGAGCAGCAGAGCCACCCCGATGGCCTAAGCACGGGTCCCTCTGCCAGCAAGTAGGCCTCGGTCCCCATCTGGAATATGGTGCTGTCATCCCTGCTGGCTGACTTTGTAGCAGAGCTTTGGAACTGCCAGACCCGGGAGGAAGCTGGGGTGCCGATGTGAGTTCCTGGGGCAGATGTGCTCAGCTCCCTTGCTGGGTGGGGTCATGAGTATGCTGAAGTTCAGAGGTCATGCTGTGGGCTGGGCAGAATGGGACTTGGGTGTATTGACCCTAGGGCCAGGCTCTTCCACTGGTACCCTTCTACCACCAGGGCCAGCGGCTCCATGCTCCCAGAGGTGGCCCTGAGGGCAGGTGTAGATGACGAGAAGCTCACCTTGACCCTCCGTTCCCTTCCCTTCAACACATTGCCCCCATCGCCCAGGCTGATGCTCACGCTGACTCATGAGGCCGGCACAGTAATGAAACCTCCTCACTGAGGAACTGAGGTGCAGAAAGGTGTGGAGGCCTGCCCAGAGTCACACAGCCAGGGCGCAGCGTGCCTGTGTCATTCGGAGGCCAACAGGGGCCTGGAATACGGCCCCATCTCCTGGGTGCCCTGCCCTGAGGGTCCCAGTGTGCCTGTTGGCCTGTGGGCACAGCCTGCTCCACCTTCTTAGGTGGCCCCAGGCCCAGCAGAGCCCCGGGGAGAAGTCACTTAAGAGAAAGGACTGCCTGGCTGGGGTGCTCTCAAAATGACCCAGCTGGCCTCTGCCCAAATCATCAGCCACCATCACATGAGCAAAGCCAGCTGAGACCAGCTGGCAGCCCCCTGAGTGGCCCAAGCAGGAGAGGCAAAAGCAATGCTGCTAACCTGTAGAATCATGAAAAATGACAGAACATTGTTGTCTGAATCCCCCAGGTTTGTGGCTGTTTGGCACATGGCAACAGACAGCTGTAGGAGTCAACGTCTCTGATCTTTACCTATCTGTTAAATGGGGATAAACTAGAGCCCCTGGGGGTCTTGGGGGTTAAACAAGATGGTGCAGGTGAAGCTTTCAGCACAGTAGGGCTGACAAATGACTGCTGTTACCTTATCTCCCTCTGTCCCTGGACCTATGAGAATGACTGTTTTTCTATGGGGAAACAACTTGGATCTGACCTGATTGGTCATAAATCCTGCTCCAGGTGCTCTCGCTGCTGCAAAAAACTCAAATCCACGCTCATCAGCAAAGCTCCTGTCTCCCTCTGTGCTGGTCACCTGACTTCCAGGAGCCACTGTGTCTTTGCATTTGCATCCTGAGCAGAGGGACCTGAGGTGAAAAGCGGAGGTGGGGAGGACCCAGCTCCCCACACTGGTCACTGTGAGCTGCCTGACATCACAGAGAGGCCCTTCAGACTACACAGCTGGGAGGCAGGGATCGAAGGCCCAGTCTCAGGAAGGAGAGGTGTCACTTCCTCCAGCATTTTCCTCATTTGCTGATAGAATGTGCTTTCTGAGGCTTTTGTTTTGTTTTCTCTGACCCTGCTTTGTCCTGTGAGTGGCCCGAGGCCTTGCCCTGCCAGGCTGATGAGAGTGATGCCATCTCCCACTCCAGACTCTGGGCAGGGACGGAGGGGCCTTTGAACTGTTCCTGAGGGTCTGGGCACACTAACATTGGGGACCTGTTCCCAAACAGGGGGTTGGGGAGGTAGGACCAAGCTCCTAGCTTGGCTGTCAGTCCCAGACTTCTGGATGCCAGCATGTCTGGCATATTAGGCTGGGGTTTCCAATGTGTATAGCCACTGATAGCTTGATTCAAATGTCCTAAAGAAAGCTTACAGGAGATTCTATCTATCCATGTACCACCTTACCTACCTACCTACTTACCATCTCTTTCTATCCCCCCCACATACATACATAAGGCCTATGTAAATAATCTACATATTTATACATTGGGGCAAAGATTACTAACATAAGAAGGCTCACAACCTTGCCCTTCCGACCCTCTGGGAATCCTGAAATTTGCCAGCCCACTCTCCCTTCTTCCCCATCTTCCCAAATAGCTGGGAGGGGCCACCAGAGAATGGAAGCGAGGGAAAGAAGGATAAGCCCAGGCCATGAAACCTGGGTGGGGCTGATCTCCCCGAAAGGTTCCAGGGTTGGGCACATGACCTAGACCTGCCCCAAGGCACCATGTGCCTGGGCCATGGAGACTGGGTGAGCAGTGGGCACCGATCCACCAATGAGAGGCTTCCCTGGGAACTTTTGCTGGACTGGTGGGTGGGACACAGGCCTAAGCCATGGGTCCCTCTTTGCCACCCTTCAGGAGGGTCTCCTGAGAGGGAGGTCAACACAGCAGAAGGCAGAGCCAAGAGATGGAGAGAGGCTGGCTTCTGAGGTGTTGTCTGGGAACCACCTCTACCTGAAGCCTGTTAATCATGGCCTTTTCAGTTCCACAGGCCAATAAATACCCCTTTGTGTTGTAGTTCTGTTATCGTCACCTGCACTCAAGAGCCCCAAAGCACAAGAATACATAAAATACAGCTTGACGGCCAAGCTAAAAGTGGGATGACAAGGAAAAGAGACAGAGTTGAGGTATAAGAACTGGAAATGACCGAATGGATGGTGGGTAACTCTATGGATAACTCTACCCTGTTCAGGCTCTAACACAACCCTAAGCCTCTGGTAGGAGTGAGCGCATGGGTAGAGGGGTCTTGGCCTGCAGTGAGATGATCAGCTTAGTGGAGCCTCTGGTGTTCACCTGGGATGACCCAGGGTCGTGACCTTCCAGGATGGGTGTCTAGAGGGGAGGCAGTCTGAATGCAGTCAGTGCTCTTGACTCATTGGGGCCACAAAGCGGAACAGACACATGATAACCTCCTGGCACTGGACTGTGTGTGGACTACACCTGTCACTGGGCTGTGGGGTGGCCAACAAGAGTGAAGGAAATAGACTTCGCACATCTGGGTCCAGCCTTCTCCTTGATGGGTGTGCAACCCCACAGCCTCAGATGGGAAGTATAATATTATAGCATTATTTCCCTGGAGGGGTGCTGTGGGATTGGTACCAAATAAACTGGACTGAGTCCTAGCATGGTGCCTGCTCTTTGGTACCCATAAATGGCACCTGATCTCAATAAGCCAAATATGCAATTTATATAGTATTATATATAAAGCATGCTCAATTATATGTAACAATATGTATACAATAACAAGTACGCATGTATTTCATCCATATATAGCCATCTACCTCCAGCACCTCCCAACTGGCTGTGCATGGTCATAAGAGAAACCTCCTCCTTGTCACAACTTCCTGAAGCCCTGCCTACAGAGTTTACCCCCAGCTAGGGGGGTCCTAGGGCTGATTCACTCCGGGGGGGCAGCTGAGCCAGCCTGAGGCTGCTAGGGCTAAGGTCTGATCTAGGGGAGCAGGGAGGAAATGGGTGAGACGGGGTGCAGGCACTGCATCTGCCCGTCACTCACTCGCCGAGCGCCTGCACATCTCCTGGCCTCCGGGGCCATGAAATGACCAGGCATGGTGGGTTTCAGGAGCTCATGGTCCAGTGGAGGAGATGCTAGTGTGAAATGATGCAGTGATGCCCAGGAGGTGGGACAAGAGTGTGGCCCCATCCCGCACCCCGAGGCTGCCCTGAGCGCCTGAAGAGTGTGAAATGTCTCATTGATAATGTTTAGACTACGGGCTAAGATGAAAGTGTTTCGGTTATGCTGGGTTAATAAAATAGGTCAGGGAAGTTGGTATCACCTGTTTCTTTTCCTTATGTAGCCACTAGAAAATCTGAAATGACCCCCGTGGCTGGCATCCCTCTTCTCTCGACGGCACTGTATAGACGGTGAGGGTTTTCTTTGTGAGGCCCCATTGCTGATCTACACTTTGGAGCCCTGGCCGTCCTTCATGAAGGGACATGCTCGAGGCCTGGTTGCCAGAAGGCTGGTGAAGGGGTGTCCCCTTCTGTCGGAACAGTACCAGCCACCAGCCACCAGGCCTGGTCTGTGACTGACAAAGCACTTTCAGACTGATTGCCGATCACACAGGTCCTCATTTCCACCCTGGGAGGCAGGACTTGTGATGCTGGGGACAGGTGGGGAGACTGAGGCTTGAGGAGGTGGGATACCATAACGAAGCCCCACAGTTGCCTGGCTGACCCTCACCTGAGCCTTCCTCACACCAGACATAACGGAGTCTCCTGTCCCTGCGGGACTCAGCTCACACACACCTTGGTAAAAGTCCAGCTTTGATCTTTAACTCAATAGGCTCTGGGCAATATTGTACCCGAGGGCCTCAGGCCTGGGTGCGCAGACCCGGACACCTACAGCCCAGCAGCAGGCCCCTCCGGTGGCCTCTGAGACTTTAATTATTCCCCAGGCACCAGCCCGGCATAAATACAGCCTAGACATCCAAGAAAAGCACGCTGCCGGTATGGGAAGCCTTTCCCAGAGCTAAATGCAGCCTGGGCACTAGGCATGCCTGCAAGCACGCTCAGATAACAATCGGATTCGGCAGGCCCTGAGCTGACCCTGGAGTGGGCACGCTCCCACTCACCGGGAGGGCCCGCCCCGCCAGGCTTGAGGGCCTCCGGCTGCCTTTCTTCCGCTGGGAGGGCACTCAGGGCGGGTGGGGAGCAGGAATGCTTGTGGGCTGGTCAGCGTTTAGAATGTATTTATAGACAGGGCACGGCTGCCAGGCGAGTGGTACCCTCGAGGTCAGCTTCCTGCCAGGCCCTGCGGCCAGATGTTTACTGAGATTGCAGAGAGACCGACCCACCCACGCAGGCTCGGATTCATTCCACAACCACGCTGGGAGGCTGCTCTGGGCTGGGGCCTGGCTGGGCTCTGGGAGTTCAGAGAGGAGATGGCACTCCAGGAACCATTGTGCACAGGGCAGATTTAAGAAGGAGCAATGCAGGGGAGGGGACTCACACTGCCTTGGGAAGGAAGCTTTCTCAGAGAAAAGGCAGGGCAATGTTGGAGGTGGGTTTTGAAGGATGGATAAGAGTTTTCCAAACATCTCAAGGAAAGAAAAATAACATGTGCAACGTAGTATGGTGGTGATCAAGGAAGTGGTGCATTTAGGGACAGCTCCTGCCCAGTCAGTGTGCCTAGATCATGGCATCTAGGGATAAAAACGTAAGGGCTTAAGAGGGTCTGTAACTTCAGTTGGGCAAAGTCACCAGGGGAACCAGTTAAGATGCCCATCTCAGGCCCTCCACCAATGGTTCTGAGTCAGCAGACGTGGGGGAGGAGGAGAGAATTCAGTTTCACGGACCCCAGTTTGAGAAACCAAGGCTTAGAGAAGGAAGAGCAGTCTGAAGAGGCTTCCTGGAGGAAGCAGAGAAAAGCTGAGGAGGGCCTGGACAGGAGGGGACTATGCTAGGGGTGGGCGTCAGGGATTCTACAGCTGAAAGGCACTTACAGACCAACGGCACACGTCAGCCATGTGCACGCACGGCCACTGAGTGCATGTGGCTGATCTGTATTGAGACTTGCACTAAGTGTAAAATGTACATGCGGCCTCAAGAACCTAAACCATCTCACTGATTTTATATTGATTACTTATTGGAATGATGATATTTTGGATATAATGTATTAGATAAAATTAATTTCATCTGTTGCTTTTTATATTTTTAAATGTAGTTACTAGAACATTAAAAATTACCTGTGTACCTTGCAATTGTGGCTTGCATTTTATATTATTATATTATATTATATTATATTATATTATATTATATTATATTATATTATATTATATTATATCATATTATATATTATATATATATTATATATCATATTATATATTGTATTACATTCATGCACATACTCATAGACACAATGACATACACACATATATACTCACATGTGTAAACACTCGCATTGCATGCACACAGGATACACAAGCACACACATACATGCACACACACACGTGGGTGTGCCCCCTCTATGCACACATGAGCACACACATACATGCACGCACATACTCACAGACATGCACACACAATGTGCACACACTCATCAGCACACATACATGCACGCAGGCATGCTCACATACACACCTGGCAGTGTTGCTCTGTGGCCTTCCTGGGGAGGACAGTGTTTCTTCTGATTCCAAGTCTAAGTTTAAGGAAGTCAACCTGTCCAGGGGAGAAACTGAGCCACCAACACCTCTTTCCCATGTGGTTGTGTCCAAGGGAGATGCTTCTCAGCAGGAGCCAGTCTGGGAGATCCCAGGGCAGAGTGCACCCACCTGTTGGAGCTGGAGAAGATGTGTGGTGCTGGTGGTCATTTAAGCTGACCTCTCTGACTTCTCCCAGCTGGTGGACCTTGGGCAAGTGTCTTAACCTCTCTGGGGTAAGAACAGTGGGTTCTGCTGGTTGTTGGGTATGTGTACTCCGATTGTGCATTTAGATACTGAGGAAATAACCACAGGACAGGTTTGGGGTCCACCTTGTGACAGACCTGAGCCAAAACTCCATAGATCACCTGACTTTGGTAAGTACGTTCAGGTCCCTTGGGATTAGTGTCAGTTCAGAGTCAGCGTCCCCAAATGACATGCTTATTTCCTCTTCACAATGCACAGTCATCCTGGGAAAAGGCTGAGGGTCCCTTCGGGGAAGGCTGGGAGATGAGCAGTATAAATTTTTGGCAGAGCAGCAGGGTCCTCCCTCAAGGAGCCCAGCGACCCCTTCATTCAAGGAAAGACAGCAGGTAGCAGGCATGGAGAGGGCCCAGGGCAGGCACAAGTCCTCAGAAGCCCCCTGCAGGATGAGACTGTCCTATAAAGATGGCCTCAGAGTCATGACCGCCACTCTCTGTCTCAATTTCCCCATCTGTGTGCTCAGAGCTCAGGTACCTGGGCAGAGCTCGGGTACTCGGGTATCCTGGGCCCCACTTCTGCTGTGCAGCCCTGAGCCAGAGCCCTGCCTCCCTGTGCTGGTTTCCTGCCCATAGAAAGAGGGTGAAGAGGCCCCCTACTTCTCACTTGCTGGTGGAAATGAGAAGCGGTGCAGCCGTTGTGGGGAACAGTCTGGCACCTTCTCGAAAGGTTAGCGTGACCACGTGATCCTGCAATTCTACTGCTAGGTGTCTACCCAGGAGAAATGAAAACACATGTCCATACAAAAACCTGCACACAGATATTCACAGCAGCGTCACTCACAATAGCGAAAGGGTCAAAATAGCTCAAATGTCCATTGTCACTAAATGGATAAGCAAAATGTGGTCCATCCACACACTGGAATATTATTCAGCCTTAAAAAGGAATGAAGCCCCAGTGCAGGCTGCCACATGAATGAACCTTGAAATCGTCACGATGAGTTAAGAGAGGCAGTCACAGAAAGAAAAACACTGTGTGATTTCATTTATATGAAATGTCCTGAAGAGACAAATCCACAGAGACAGAAAGTAGCTTGGTAGTTGCCAGGGACTGGGGGAGGGGGAATTGGGAATGACTGCCACTGGGCATGGGGTTTCTTTTTGGGGTGATGAGAACGTTCTAGAACTAGATGGTGGTGATGGTTGCACAACCTTGTGAATACACGAAAAACCACTGAACTGTACACTTTAAAGGGATGAATTGAATGCTATGTCCCTGCTGCGTAGGGCTGATGTAGGACATGGACACTGCCAGCACCCGGCACCGCAGCCTCCAGTACCAGGACCTGGTCCTGGCTCCCCTTCCCTGTCTGGCCATGGCCTCGGTAAATCCACACTGACCACTCCCTGGCATGTTGCATCAGTCATCGCCCACGCCCCTTGCAAGGAGCCCAGAGAAGCCCCATTCCGCAGCATCCCTAGAGGGCAGTGCCCTGCTGGCCACACGAGGGCTCGGAGGAGCAGGCCCTGTTTACACACGGCCACCTTGGCCCAGCAGCCTGGAGGAATTCGGAAAATGCAATGGTCACATTCTGCAGGCAGAGGCCGTGCCCAGGCTGTTGGAAAGACTCAATGGCCGCTCATGAATGTGGATTCTGTTTGGCCGCTGGCTGGGACGCTGGCCCTGTGAGCCTCCCTGAGTCAGGACAGAGGCTGTTAGCAGGACAATCTGTCCCCTGTCCAGCCGCTGTCTCCCACCTGCCCACTCACTCGGAGGGGCTGAGGATGGCAAGAGAGGGTGCACTGGGCATGGTCCCGTGCACAGGTTCCCTGTTTCATACACGTGAGTTGGTGCACTCATCTCCTGCACGCGCCTGTCCACTCGCTCACTCGCTTACTTGTTCATGGGCACTCAGCCTCCCTCCTTTCTTCCTCTGAGGTCCAAGTGGGGTGGCCCAGGACAGGGAGCTTTGTCCTGCATTTTGAAGGCAGGCCTACCTGGCCCCCTCTGTAATGAAACCGGGGCCCCCAGGGGGTCACTCATGGCCCTTACGCTGAGGCTCCTCTAAGCCCATGCGTTTTTCACTCGAGGGGCTCGCCCGACCTAGCCTGGGAGGGTGGAGAGCTGTGGGTGTGGGAAGCCTCCCTTGGGGAGGAGAGGGAGGCTGTTCTGCCAGCTCTTCAGCCGATGGTTGTGGCCGCTCTTGCTTTAAGTGCTGGGTGACAGGGAAGACAGGGTAAGAAGGGGACCTGGGATGACCGGGTCAGGATGTGGCAGGTAAGCCCCCCAAGTCCCTCAGACAAGCCCTGCTTTCTAACCTTCATCTTCAGGCTCCTCCCCCCACAGTCATAAACGGAGCTTATATTTGGAACTGTCCTCCCCAAAGCCAGCTCTATTTAAACAAGGATGTAATTCTCAGAGACCACTTCAATCCCGACAAGAGCTGGATGAGTAATGAGCAGGGAACCTATAGTTTGATGCCGGGGTCACAGCCCCCAAACCTCTGCCAATGCAGTTGGTGATCTCACGTTCTGGTGGCTGGGAGTCAGGACCAGCAACCGCAGGCGGCTGTGAGGGGGCGGAGCCCGAGGCTTTGAAGAACATCTGGAGGCAGGGACTCGCTGGGCTAACCGCAGCCAGGCCCCAAGTCCCCCAGCAC
This sequence comes from Miniopterus schreibersii, assembly GCF_964146895.1. NCBI lineage: Eukaryota > Metazoa > Chordata > Mammalia > Chiroptera > Miniopteridae > Miniopterus > Miniopterus schreibersii. The sequence continues at coordinate 28,633,618 of NC_138121.1, read as the reverse complement.
CCCTGGGGTGGATCCCTGTCCGCCTGCCGCCCTGCTTCCCGTCACTCCCCAAAGTTGTCTTGGCATTCCCGGGCCAAGGGGAATCTATAAGAATGACGTTGACCCAGAAAAATGCTGAAGGGGCCTGGATGCCTGATGAGGGAGGAGGGAATCCCAAGCCAGCACCTGATGAGGGAGGAGGGAATCCCAAGTCAGCAATGACAGACGCTTTGGCTCTCAGGGCCTCTGGAGGGGCAGCTTCCAGTGTGCACACATGGCAGGGTGTGTGTGAAGTCCCCAGGAGCAAGGACAGGGGCCCATGCACAGCACATATATCTAAGGGCACCGCCACTTGTGCCTCGGTACCTCTGGGTGGACAGCACAAGGTGCTCACAGTCCCAGTAAACCAAGGCCTGATGAGCAGAGTGTGGGCTGGGGACCGTGTGCAGAAAATAACCTGCCCGACTATACGGGCCCATCTTTCCTTCCGCTCAGGGAAACGGTGGGTCCTTAGCTCAGTTCATGGAGGGACTGAATTACAAGATTGCAGTCGGTCCCCGAGGACAGCATCTGCCAAGGAGAGACTAAAGAAACAGGCCCTGGGCACCTGCAAGGCCATCTCATGGAGCTTGCCCCCACCCTCCACCCTCCGCCATGCTCAGGTCAGTCCCACTATGTAATGGGCCAGTTCCACCAGAGAATGAGGCTGCCAACAGAATCCTGAATGCCCCCCAGCAAGTATGTGCTGACTGCTCGCTGTACCTGGATGGGGCTCTGAAAAGGGTGTCTTCAAGAGGGACAGTCTACCAGGAACAACCAGACTATTAAGGTGGGATCTGGAAGGGCTGGGGGCAGAGCAGAGGGAGGGGCGTTCTGATGGGAAGGGTGGGACCACGAAGCATGGCAAGGAGGAGGCTGGCTGGTAGATATGGAAGACAGGACACCGGGTGTCCAGGACAGGAGGTGGGAAGGGGGAACCAGTGTCCTGAGAATGGACCATGAGGACTGAACTGGGTTGGACTCTGGCCGGCCTGGAACGCAGGGCTCCAGCTCTAGCTCTGTCTGCAGTGGGCAGGAGAGTGGGCTGGTCACACTCTTTCCCAAGTTTCTTCCCCACTATGCACTTCTAGAATGAACCAAATCAAAGGTGGGCTAGCTGGCTTGGGTGAGCTGCTCTTGGGGGAGGACTGGAGAAGGTGGCATCCAGCCTGACTGGGCTGTGATCCTGCTTTGCCTGCCAGACCGTTTCCTACAATCTTCTCCATCTTAGACTTTTTTTTTCAACCTTCACCCAAGGACATGCTTAGAGAGAGGAAGAGAGATAGAGAGATAGACAGAGAGAGAGAGGAACATCAATGTGAGAGAGAAACATAAAGCAGTTTGCCTTCTGACCGGAGATCGAACTCACAACCCAAGTACGTGCCCTGACCAGGAATCGAACTGGCAACCTTTCGGTGCACACGATGATGCTCAACCAACTGAGCCACTCCAGATGGGCATCCTTGACTTTTAGCTGGCACCTTGTACCCTTCTAAGTCTTTCACATCTTCAAAACTCTTCCCACAGATCCTGCGAGTCTCCCCAGACCCATGGGTAGTAACCACAGTAGCTAGCGTTTGCTGTGTGCTCACAGTGTGGCAGGCCTGTGCTGCGGGCACTCTGTCCCTCAGCCCACCCCATGAAATCTTGTGAGTTCTCCCCATTTTTCCTGATGGGAAAATCGAGCTCAGAGATCTTGGTGACTTGCACTTTGCCCCTGAGCAGCTGATTCTGGAGCCTGCACTCTTCTTTCTTTCTTTCTTTTTTTTTTTAAATATGTCTTGATTTCAGAGAGAGGAAGGGAGAGGCAGAGAGAGAGATAGAAACATCAAAAATGAGAGAGTCTTCATTGATCGGCTGCCTCCTGTACGCCCACCACTGGGGATCGAGCCCACAACCTGGGCATGTGCCCTGACCGGGAATGGACCTGCGATCTCCTGGATCCTAGGTCGATGCTCAACTGCTGAGCCACGCTGGCCGGGCAAGCCTGCACTCTTTACCAGTACACCCCCTTCCCCTAACTCTCAGCCCTTCATTTTGGCTTGAGGAAGCAGACAAGGAACTGAATTCTTAGTAATAGTCAAAAGCAGAAGGGGGTGGGGTGGGGCTTCGCCTGGAAGCCTCAGGGCTCCAGGGAAATCCACAGTGTGAACTGATGTCAAGAAGCACATGCGTCTTTGGCACCATCAATGGTGGCAAGTTTCCAGAAGGAAGGAGGTGAGAGCAGGTCTCTACTTCCAGGCCACCCTGGTGTTCAGCAAATGTGACAATGGGCAGAGACCCACTGACTTTCTCCCAGGGAGGGAGGCAGGCTGGTGCCGGACTCGGAAATGTCAAGTCAGAAAAGGTGCAAGACTAGAAAAGATTAGGCTTAAAGGGGACACAATCTATTAACATTCTCTGAAGGCAACTATGTGTGAGTTAACCTGATGTCCTGTGTGCTGCCCATGACGACAGAACCAGGGCCAACAGGAAACATAGGTAGGAGGCCTTTTGCTCAACCAGAAGACAGTTTTCTCATAACCCTTTGGCATATTCCAGGGGTGGGACCATGGAATGGACTGCTGTGACAGGGGGTGAATTCCCCATCGCTGGGGGTATTGAAGTAGAGTCAGTAACCTGGAGGCAGGGTGTGGTGGAAACTGAAGCACAGACAAAGAGGCTGAAGTTGATGACCTCTAAGTTCTCTTTGACCCTAAAATCCTGGGACTTGTTTCCACACTGCCAGGGGCTACAGCCAGCCTGAGGCCCAGGCACAGAGGCCGTACACCCCTCTTCACTTACGCTTCCCAGGCCGAGATACTGTAAGGGCTATGGTTTACCCTCAAGACACCTGCTTTCCCATTCCTCCCTCTTTCCACTCACAGGTGAGGCTCTTGGCAAGCTCTGCCCAGTGGTTCTAGGACCTGCCAGGCTGGGCACATGGCACACAAGGGCACGCCCTCCCAGAGGCTGCCCTTCCCAAAACTGTAACTGTCCAGCTTCCCACCAGCTCCCTGTCTGATACTATCCTGGCATTTTACCTGTTTATCTGGTTTGTTATCAGGAAGGCAGGGACCTTTGCTGGGTCTGGGGGTGCCTGGGATAGAGTGGGGCACAGAGAGGTCTCAATACACATTTTTTTCAACCAACAGGCAGATGTGGACTAGTCTACCTGACAGAGAGAGAGAGACCATGAACCGCTGCTGCTCAGCTGTGCATCGTTGGCCCAGCTACCTAACATCTCTGATCCTCAGTTTCTTCATCTAGAATATGGGTACCACCTATCTCACGATTTGAGGCTTAAAAGCAGCAGGTAACACGTGGCACAGTCCCTATATTGTACCGAGTGTAAGAAGTTAACGGCGCAGCCACCACCAGGGCGCGGGAGGCCACTCACCTCATAGCCCCCACCGCCTCCTCCCCGGGGACCAAGAGCCTGTCCCCTTGCTGCTCCGCCGAAGGTGCAGCGCCAGGATCTGGGTGGCCACGGGAAGTCCCCGCGAGCCCGGCCGGCCTTCCCTTCCGGCCGCCGCCGCGCGGCGCCGCGTCCCCACGGGTCCCTCCAGCCGACTCCCTCGGCGCGCGAACCGGCCTGGGGAGCGGGCCGGGTGGGGGCGCCGCGTGGCCTTCCCTGCGGGACCTCAGCGGCGTGGAGTCCCCGGGCCGGCCCCAAAGACCCCACCCCGCCCCATGCGCTGCCTCTGCCACCGCCACCGCCCCGAGAGGTGCGGGCCAGCAAGCCCGGGGGCGGCCCGGAGGAGGCACTGGTCGGGCTGGGGGGCCAGCTGCTCCAGTCCTCAATGAATGAGCCAGCCTGCGGCCACGCGCCCCCGCTCCCTGAAGTCCGGCCGGGCTGACCCTGCTCCCCGACGTCCCCGCTCAGTGGCACCGGCTGCGGGCACGCAACACCGGGCATGCGGGCTGCACTTTGCAAAGTGCCCAGAGGAGCTGGCCGGCGTTGGACAGGACCAAAGCCGGCCGGCCGGCCCGAGTGCCCCCGCAGAGCCCCGGGCGTCCTGGCGTTGGCGGCGCCGCACGTCCCGGGCCGAGCGAGCGAGGTCGGGGAGCTGGGCTGGGGCCGCGGCGAAGCGAGGCGGGAGGGTCTGTCCGGCCCCGGCGGGGCGCCCGACCCAGGGCACGGGAGGGGCCAAGCCGGGGACGGGGGGGTGCGGGCAGCCAGGTGCCCCCGGGGTCCGAGCTCAAGTCCCATCGAACCGGAGCCGGCGTCCCTGCCGGGGAGCGCAGGCGGCGCGGGGCACGGCGCGTCCACACTCACCTCCCGCTCCGAGGGCCCCGCGCAGCTCGCCGCGCTGGCGGACACCGACGAGCGCCCTGCGGCGCGGAGCGCAGTCCCATCCCGACCGCGGGCCCGCCCGGGGCCGTGCAGACGGGCCGCGCGCCCGCCGGGCACCGAGCCGCCCCGCCGCCGCCGCGCTGCGCTCTGCCCCTGCGGGGCGGGGTGGGGAGAGGAGGAGAGCAGCCTCCACCCGCTTCCCAGGCCGGCGCGCGAGCCGGCCAAGTCCTCTCCAAACAAGTTCTCGGCAGCGGCTGGGTGCTTGGAGAGCCCTCCGCCCAGCCTTGGGCAGCCCGCGGGTCAGCCCCCAGGCACAGGGCCGGCTTCGGTTACAAACTTCGCCACCCCTTCTCTGCTACACCCCCACCCCCAGCTATTTTTAGCACCGCTCTTCCTAGGTGTTCTTTTCATGGGATCCACTTTAGTGATGGGTGTCCTGATGGGAAAGCTATAGAAGCCACCAACCCCCTTGCTCACGTCCCCTTGCCAGCCCACCCCCAAACCTGGATTTAGCACGGCTTTCAAAAGTGCTGGCATAAGAGTGCTCATGTGGTTTTCAATCTCTTCTTTATCTCCACCCCTCCCGGCCTGGTCTCCAGCCCTCTCTAGGTACCAACACATTAACATTTTCTTCTGCTTCTGGCTAGAATGATGAGGGGCCACGCCACAGTGGTCATGTGGCACCTGCTTGGGGAACTTAACTTTGAGGTCCCCCAGGTTGGTACCTTGAGGATACCCTGGGACGAGGTGCTTGTCTCCAAGGTGGGAGTTGATATTCCCTAAAATCTTGGCGCCTTTGTTCTGGGTCCCATTGTCCAGCTTCAAGCCTTAGGCCTGGTGAATTCTGGAACACAGATGGTGGGGAGCTGGAATCATGCAGGCTCCTAGCATGGGAGGACCCTTACAGGTAATCTGTTCAGTGCCTTCAACCACAGATGAGGACATTGAGGAGAAGGCCAGGGACCTGCTTAAGGCCACATAGCCCAGCATGTATGACACTGGCTATCCTGGGATAGGAAGGAGTGAGAGGCTGGTCCCTGGTGTGGGCTGGTGGGTCTCCTTCAAGGTCAGGATAGCCCTCATTAGAGGTGTCCACTGACAGATATGGCCCCTCCCCACTTTAGGCAAACTCAAGGTGTGGACTTAGGGCACTTCTAAGAAGTGAATTGTAAGGGATACTTCACTTTACAGAAAGGCATCCTTTCAGAATTAGTCCTTTGAACAATGTTTCCCCTGAGAATGCTGCAAGCTGCTTTAACTTACACAAGTTCAAGTTTCACACCCTCTTAGGAACACCTTTATTATGTAAAGCAAGGTATAGGTAACGCACAAGATCCTGCACACTGGCTTGGAAATGAGTGAATGGACCTGGCCCTTGGCCCCGCCTGTGGCATTCTGGGTCTGCATGAGGTTGTGAAGCTCTGAGCTCTCCACAAACAATTTACAATAAGCTAAAATACGCTGCAAGTCAAAGTTGATTTTCCTGTGCCTGTTCATTGTAGCATCTGAAGAAGTTTCCAGAAATCCCTGCCAGTTGACTTGAAAACCTGAATGGGACAAGGGACTTAGAGGCCCCTGCCCCCAGGCCCTACTTGGCACTAAGAGGCACTGAGCCTCAGCTCACATTTCTGTGGCATCATTCTGGGCTCCCCTCTCCATGGAAAGTGGCACAGAAAGGGGCTGAGAACCCCCTTCGAGTTAATCGGTATTTCAATCAAGTTGGTTTCCTAAAGTTTCTAGTGCTGAGGGTCCCCTGGCTCAGACAAAGTTCCCAGAAGGTATTTCCTACCTAATCCTTCCTACTGAGTCTATTCTTGTTTTTAAGAAAGCCAGTTTCAGAGCTTACCTGTGTGTGTGTGTGTGTGTGTGTGTGTGTCCAGCCATGGCACACCTGAGCACTGTTAGAGTGTGAGAAGCTAGTTCTCTCTCACGAGTATTCGGAAGTGACAGAAGCCCTCCCATAGTGCTGGCACCCAAGATCCCAGTCCTAAGAACTGGTGGACCCCCTGCCCACCCTGGACCAGGTGCTGTGCAGATGAATGAATTCCAAAGCCCTGCTCTCCCCATTTCACAGGGGGGTTTAGCACATGCCCCAGGCCACACTGCATGCCTCTCCTGCCCCAGTGCCACCATCCACAGAGCTGGGAGCTCAGCCTTTTAGGTTGAGACCCTGGAAAGCCCCTGAGGCCTCACCCCTATCCTCCAGGCCCATCTGCTTTGTATAACCCAGCACTTCTCAATGTGGGGGGACTTTGACCCCCAGGGGACATCAGCAATGTCTAGAAACATTTTTGGTGGTCACAGCTAGGGCACAGGACAGCCCATGACAAAAAATGACTTGGCCTCAGATGTCAACAGTGCTGAGGGTGAGAACCCTGGTGTCCATGGTCTCCTGGGGTTAGCCGGTGGTCTAGGCCCCTGGATCCCAGCACTTTCCCCCCTGGCTAGGCACACCTTCTCTTCACAATTCCAAGTCCAACACGCAGCCGCATCCACTTCCTCTGGAAAGAGCTGTCTGACACATGACACCCACATGGGGTGCTGAGGAGGGTGCATGGACTGTCAGGATCTCACGTGGGAGTCCCTGCCCCTTTGCTCTGAGAAGTAACAGAGCTGGAAGGTCCCCGCTGTGCTCCAGTCTAGGGCCCATGCCACCTGGGACCCGAGACCCACTACTGCCAACCTCAAGGAGCAGAGTTCCCTGCCTACCTCCCCCTCCAGTGCTGGGAGATCCAGTCAGTGCTCCTGAGTCATCCATTTGACTTTTGCCTGATGTCAAAATGAAACCACGGACCCAAAGACAGAGCAGGAGTGAGAAACCTCCAGCAAATTCCAGGGGTATAGTGTCACATGGCCGTTCCAGCTTGACACTGGCCACTCCAGCTTGGCACTGACAGCACCTTGGCATGTGGACACACGTCTATCCATACAGCCTCACACCTTGAAAGCAGTATCCTACACCTGTCCTATGAGAAGGTCCATGCCAGACCCAGTGAGGTCCCCAAGGACAAGACCCCTGATCTTGGACCAGGCTTGTGGCTGTGATATGGGGTGTCAGATGTTTAAACCTTCCTAGTGTTTTTGCAGTTTCACCTGTGATCTTTTGAGCTACCTCAGGTTCCTTAGCCCCATTTACCAGATGAGGAAACTGAGGCTGGAAGAGACAAGGAGCCCATCCAAAGAGCATGGGCATTAGTAGTAGAGCCTGTCTGGGTGCTGCTTATCCGCTCCTCTGCCTGCTGTTGGCCTCCCCACAGAGTTCAGAGTGAGGTCATGGTAGCTAGCAGCTGCCTGAGCCCTGGGGCACACTGCCAGCCTCACAGAGGTGCCCCCTACTTCTCCCCAAGGTCCTGGTCAGTTGCATGTGGATTTGTTGGCTCTTCTCCTGTTAAGACGCACTTCAGCACAAGTGACAGCAAATATGGAAGTACACAGAACCTGAGATCTCACCAGGAACAAGTGACCTGGTCCATCAGAGTTAATTATCTGTGCACTGGCCCCCACTTTCTAGAAAGTGGGCTTCAGGGAATCCACATTAGGAACATGATCAATGTTGGAAGAATTCACCAATTAGTCTGTGAACTCAGGGAGCCTGGCACAGGCAGACCTGGCCTCTGTTCCCCACTGTGCCCTACGAGCTGTGTGTCCTTGGGGAAGTCAGCAACCTCTCTGAGTTCCTGCCTGTTCATCTGGGAGTTGGAAGTAGTGATACCCACCACTCAGCGGGGATTTGAAAGGCCAGAGGGCAGAACCGGCCCCTGAGGTGTGGTGGGGCAGCCCTAGCTCCTCCTGAGAGTGGCTGGGGCCTCTGGGGATCTCAGAGCAGTGGGACATAATAGTGGTGTTCCAGGGAGGAGGGGCAGTGGTCCCATGGACACAAGGACCCTTCATGCCCAGCACCTGTTCCTACAGCAACCCTCTCTGGCCCTAACACACCCCTATACCCCTCAAGTACCCAGGCCAGGGTCAAGGACATGAGAGAGAAAAAATACAGATTCTGGCATACAAGAAGGAATCCTCAAAATGGAAATGAATGAATTTTTATCTGCAAGGCATGGCATGAGCTTTACTGCTCAACTGCTGTGCAGCTCCTAATGGTCACATGCAACACTTGTATTTGATGAGCGTTGTGGGTGCATTTATAGGGTCTGCTGTGACAGGGGTGGGGCTCACTCCAAAATTGGGGGTAAATAAGGGAAGGGGGGAGAAAGGAGTGAGAGGGGGGCCGGGAGGGAAAGGGAGAGAAGGAAGGGAAGAGGAAGGGGTCTAGGAGGAACTGCAAGGAGGGCGGGTGGAAAGCCCCAGAGTGTCCCAGCGGGTGGGGCTGAGGCCCAGGAACCTCTTTCCAAGGAGACATTCCAGACTGACGGTGGTGGTGGCGCATGACTCAGCGCCCTGAGCGAGGTTGTTTCTGCCCCTGTCTTCCTGTCTTCCAAATGGTCCCATTTGTGAGCAAAAAGAGGGCAAGGAAAGAGGTGCGTGGAGGGGGCTGTCACACACAGACCCAGGCATGCCCTCTTGCCACATGCCATGCTCTCAAAAGTGTGAGCCAGCTCAGGCCACAGGACCCACAGCCAGGCAGAGGGTCTGGGCATGCAGGACTTCCCGAGGCAGACCCTTCCCAAGGACTGACAGCCTACTCCTCCCTTCCTCCCAACACCAGCTCCTCTGCCTCCAGGAAGCCCTCCCTGCCTGCACACTGGCTCAGGTCTTCCATTTCTGAGCTACTCCCAGCAGGGCCAGCTGGCAGCTGGTGGCCCAGGTCCAAGCTCAAGTTTTGCCTTCTGCCTCAGTTTCCCCATCTGCCGTGGTAAATCAGACTCTTTCGTAAATGGGCTAGGGCCCATGGGTAGCGAGCTGTGCACCTCCCGACACTCTCAGCAGAGCATCCCGGACTCAGCCTCTCACAGGCCTTCAATATGGGAATCCTTCTAATGAAAAGAAAACAGAGGCGGCGGAGACCAGCCCAGCCACGGTAACCCAAGCCAGCGGCCTGGTACATGAATGGGCCCTTTCATGGGGTGGCCACAGAGTGAGGGCCTGGGGTGGAGATATCCGTGCTAGGCTTAAGGAATGGCAGTGCCCAGGGCAGGGAGGAGAGGGACCTCGGCCTTTAGCTCCAGCCTCTGGCTTCAGGGCCTTGGGGCCCAGCTTCCTCTCCCCTGTGTCCTGGATGCCCCATGACACCAAGTCTGGCTGCAGGAAGGAGCCAGCCATCCCTGGTCCAAATGCCACTGTTCTTGTTTTTTTCTTATAATTATGTCTCTGAGGGATAACTACAAATTTACATTTTGCTCAGCTCGGTCATTTATTCAGAGTGTGCACGGAAGGCCAGGCTGTAAAAGGCGCATTGATGTGTGTTTTCGTGTTGCTGGGGTGACTGGCTGAGGAGCGTGGACACAACTGGCCCTTTTAGCCAGGGCGGCTCTGTGGATAGCGTTGCCCTCACCACCTGGGCCTGTGCAAACGCCTCCGCTCCACTCGCCATGAATGACTTCAGTGTACAGAGGTTTTCTTTTTCCATACCTGGCCACCAAAACTTCCAACATTCTTCTAGAAAAAATGTGGCAAGTTTCCCTGAGATCATTTTCTCGCCGAATGGCTTATCCATTCTGGTCCTGCCCAAACATAAGACAGCTCTCCTTCAATTTAGAGACATTAAAGAAAAACTGTGCTTCCATTTTTGCCACCTGCTGCTATGGCCCCAACAATAGTTCCCTTCTGATTTTATGGGGGACAAAGGCTAGCAATCAGACATTTCTCTGAGTCTTTGAAGAAACATTGGTAGCTCTACGTTCCGACTGCCCTGGGTGTGTCCAGCCTACAGAGATGATCAGGCCCCAGTCTGAGCGCAGAGCCAGCGGGCTTGGGCCTGGAACCAACCCCGTGAGCCCCACTCTGGGCATCAGCAGATATTAAGGTGTCCCCCAGCCTGTCCTTGATGCCCCCACTCATCCCTGCCAGGCACTGCAGAAGGACACCTTCTCCAGGGAGAACGCTGATGTCATGACAAGAGGGGACAACAATAGGCAGATGGGTAGGTGATCTGACCTCAAATCTGTGTGCATGTGGATGCACATGTGTGTGCATGTGTGTATGTATATGTGTATGTGTATGAGAGGATGTACGTGTGCCAGTGTATTTCTCTATGTGAGTCCATGTACGTGTGTATATGCATGTGTTAGAGGGTGTGCATGAGTGTGAACATGCATGTTTACATACATGTGAGAGTATGTGCAAGTATGAGTGTGCATGGCCATGAAGATGTGTGTATACGTGTGTGCATGTGTGTGTGAATGTGTGTATATGCATATGTGAGAAAGTATGTGTGTGAGTATGTGAAGGAGTGTGTGTGCATGTTTGGTGTGTATGTGTACATATGTATGTGTGTGAATGTGAATGTGTGTTCAGACCTATTTCTTCTGGAATGCACGATCTAGGAACTGCCTTGCTCGAGCTGCACCCTCAGTGGCTGCAAAAGGGCCTGGCATGTCAAAAAGCTCGTGTTTGTTGAATAAATGAAGAACAAAGAGCACAAGGACATCTGGAAGAAAACCTATGAAAGATGACTGGGTGCAGCCCAGGTATCACCGATAACACCTCGAATGGTTCCAGCAGCCTCAGCATGGGTGGCGCTGGTTGGGGGCTAGTCAAGGACTTCACTAGGTTAATTTGTTTAGTTCTCAGAATTCACTAAGCTGTAAGGGGTCCGGAGACTTCTCTGAGAGACAGTGTAGCAGAGTTTTGGGTTCACATCCAGCTCTGCCTCTTATAGCAGGCCTTTGCAAACGGCTTCCCACTCTGTGCCTCAGTTTCCCCATCCCTGTCCTGGGAGGGTTGTTGGATTATTGACGGCTGGCAGCAAACACTCAGGATCTAATAGATATAAACTCTTATTATTATTGGCAGTGCCCTTCCTGGGTGACTTATTTTCTCCTTTACAAGTCCCCAAGTTTTCACAGTGATCCTGACTTATAGTTCGTAATCAGAACAGCCCGAGAATGCTCATCTCTTCTGTTTGCTGCTTGAGCCTGGGCCAGTCATTTTCCAGGACCTGTACAGACTGAGTGTTCCAGCCAGGGCCGCCTTACACCTCCCTGGCCTCCAACAGGTTCTCAGCATGTGGTGATGTGCCTCACGCCTCCCTGCCCCCCCACAGGTGCTCAGCATGTGGTGATGTGCCTCACGCCTCCCTGCCCCACCCCCCACAGGTGCTCAGCATGTGGTGATGTACAGAGTCCAGGGCCCCAGCCTCACAGATGCCTGACAATACAGCTAGGGAAGATCGGCTTCTCCTGCTTCACCTCAGCCCTTTCTGCTTGTCCATGCCTCAGTCATCCTGGGTCCTCAGGGGACACACCCCCATGTGGGCTTCCTGCCTGAGCACAGTGGCCTGGATGGTGGACTTTGTGGCACCATGCTGGCCCAGGCCTGTTGGGCTGGCTAAGAGGTTGTCTCAAAGCTCTCAAATAAATCCTTAGGACTGCAGGCCCCATCCTGATGTCTGGGCTGGATGTTGCGTGGGAGCAAGGACAAGGCAGTGGGTTTATGGCCCAGTGACTATGTCCTGACCCCACCGAGGTCTCTGGTCTTAACTCCTTGTTACTCCCAAGTCCTCCCAGATCCTGGGCCTCAGATCCCAGCATGACCACTGCTGATTCCTGCACTCATCTCTCTTCTCCATCCTGCCCGCTGGCCTCCTGGCCTCAGCCGCATGTCCTGCTTTTCTCCCAGCACCCTGCTGCCCTCTCTCTCTGGCAGCGCCAAGCCTGCCCCTCCTCCACGTCAGGGTGCTGCTCACCTGCCTCTCACTCTACACTTTCCCTGGGCCAGCCTGCAGAGGGAGAGGGCGGTTTATCTGTAACCCCTTCCTCAGGCCAGCGCCTTCCTCAGGGAGGCCCCGGAGCCTCTGGAGAGAAGAGCAAACCACGTAAACAGCAGCCTTGCTCTGGCCTCATCTGTCAGGGGGCCCCTGGCCTGCTCCTTTCTCCCAAGCCGTGCTGCCCAATGCAGTGGCCAGTAGCCACTGGAAGCTGTTTACATTCGGATGAAATAAGAGTAAAATTCAGTTCCCTAGTTGTACTCATCACATTTCAAGTGCTCAGGGGCCACACGTGGTCATGGGTGGTGCTGAGTGGCGCAGACAGAGCAGGTTTCCATCACTGCAGGGAGTGCTATCAGGCTCGCTGTTCAGAGAGGGTGCCGTGTGGTGCAGTTGTAATAGGAATTAGAAATCTCCGGGTATCGAGCCCAATTCCACAGCACCACTTCCTATTCCCAATTTATTTTGTAGAGTTAGCAAAAAACCAAAAACAAACAAACCAGAAAAAAACCCTCAGGCACACCTATGAAACCTCTATACTTTACCAAATGAACCTGCTCTTGTCCATTTAGGCACCATCCTTCCCAGCAGCAGCATCAGATGGAAAGGTGAATGAATGCCGTCCCAGCACCCAGGGCAGACGCCACCAATCCACTGGGTGCTCACCCCTCATATCTCCCAGTCCTCCTCAACTGCGCCTCCCAGGAAGCCCTTCCACAGATGGGAGTGGACATCTGACACAAGTTCACACTTGGGCCGAGCCTGCCACCTGGCCAAGGACCTCAGAGCTGTAATGGCCCTCAGGCCTAACTTGGGTACACAGAACACTTGACCATTGCCCATGGGCATGGTCCTGGTTCTTTTGCACATGTGAGGTTTGCATGAATACAGCCAGTTCTCGTGCTTTCAGGGCCCTGTGCTGTCTGGGCATTTCACTGCCAGGTGTTTACTTGGAGCAAACAAAACGTTTATGTATCATGTACGCCCTGGAGCACACAGGGCACCATGCCATTGCTAGACCTGAAGCACAGCCAGCATACTTCCAGGGCAAAAATGCAGCCTCACAGAACTCAGGAGCACCCCAATCCCAGCAAAGTCACACACACAGTTGTTTGTTAATGAAATTGTAGTTGTGTAGAAATGGCAAAAGTGGGTTAGTGTCAATAACAGAACAAAGTCCTACCCATTGCAAAAATGTCCACGAGCACCTCAGAGGTGATCTTTCTAAAATACAAACATTGACATGTCATTCCCCTGCTCACAAGCTTCTCATGGCTTCCCTAGTATCCTTAGGATGACATGTACCCTCAGTTGGAGACTCAAGGCCTTTCCCCACCGGGCCCTAAGCTACGTTCCTAGTCTCAGTGCCTATCCCTCCTCTTCCTGATGATGAGGATGATGGTGATGGTGAAGGCGGTAGTGATAGTGATGATGGTGGTGGTGATGGTGGTGATGATGGTGGTGATGGTGGTGATGGTGGTGATGATGGTGGCAATGATGGTGATGATGGTGATGATGGTGGTGATGGTGATGATGGTGACGATGATGATGGTGGTGATGGTAATGATGGTGGTGGTGATGATGGTGATGGTAATGGTGATGAAGACAATGGTGATGGTGGTGATGCTTTCACTACTACCAAATCCTCACCTTCAAAGAACACTTCTGTTTCCCGCTTTCCTTGACTACAACATAGGACTTTGTGGGGTGCTGAGTTCTAGGTGGGTGGCAGGTATGGGAGTGCATGTGAGGGGAGAGACCTCAACAGCAAGAACATACTGGGCACTTGTGTTCTGAGTGATGTTGACCACAGCTCGTCCCCTCTCTGGGCTCTGGTTTCCCCATCTGTGAAACAATGGGGTTGGACTGGGTGATACCTAAAGGGTCCTTCTGGGTTTAAGGTTTTCTGACTATCAGTTTTTCTACTGCATCAAGTGGTTTTGCAGGGATCCTCCTTCCTCCTTGAAATATTTGTATTTTCCTGGGTGAGCCACTCCATCTACAGGGACAGGAATGAGCAGGGCACAGAACTTGGGGTGGCATGCCCTGTGGAGCTGACTGCTCTAGCTTTGGGGGAACTTGGGTGAAGATGGGCATGTTCTAAACCCCCTGGACCTAGTTTCTTCTTTGAGAGATGACTGCCCTCACCTCTCAAGGAGGCCTGAGGACACATGGAACAAGGCAGGGGAGGGCTGGGCTCAGAGTCTGTGGCTCTTCAGACATGTGGAGCAGCTGCCCTCTGCCAGACACTGTTTCAGAGGCTGTGACACAGCCAAGAAGGGACAGATGTCATCCTTGTCCTCATGGGCTGTCCTCCCCAATGTCTACTTCTTTCTCTCTCCTGGGAGGTGAGGTCCTCAGCCATGGTCACCTGAGAGCTGGGTTCTCAGTTCTCCTCTCTGAGTTCCTCTCAGACCCAATAGAGTGGCCCTCAAGAGATCTGTCATCTCTATGTGGAGACTTCTCGTTCCAATGAGCATGGTGTACTGGGTTGAGTTGTGTCCCCCCAAAGGAGGTATTTAAGTCCTGTGAATGTGGCCTTATTAGGAAATGGGGTCTTAGAGATGTCATCAAGATGAAGTCATGCTGGAGTAGGATGGCTCCTGATCCAATGACTGGGTCCTTATGAGAAGAGGGGAATTTGGGCACAGACTAAGGGGAAAAGGCCATGTGCCCATAAAGGCAGAATGAAGCTAAAGGATGCCTTGAGTCCCTAGGAGCTGGAAGAGGTAGGAACGAGCCCCTTTAGAGCCTTTGGAGGGAGTGTGGCCCTGCTGACATCTCGGCTTTGGACTTCCGGCCTCCAGACTGAACAGATAAATTTCTGTTGTTTTAACCACCCATTCTGTGGTAATTTGCTCCAGCAGCCCCAGGACATTAAGATATTCAGGGACTGAGGGATGGACCAGTGACAGGCAATGTGACAAGAAAGATCAATGGCCAGTGTACATCAATGCTCAGTCCCAGAACTTGACACGATACAGCATTGTTTTCTTTAGCAAATTGTCAAAGGTTTAAAATGCACAGATCCCCAAGGTCGGCCAGGGTATGAGACCAGCGGGAGATCCCACACAGCTATATTCTGGAACATTCCCCCATCTCCTGAATTCATCCTGAGCAAGAATCAGATTCTGGGTGATGTGGTGTCCCCTGCACTCTGTGGTGTCAAAGGTAAGCAGTCTACATACATGCTCACGGTGGAAGATGGTTTATCTACATACATGCTCACACCATAGTCAGGAGGCACCTGGAAGTCATACTGTTATGGACGCGGAAAATTGCTCCTGATGTGCGAGTGTAAAAAGCCAGATATAAGAGACATCTGTGCAAATTTTGTAAAAAGGCAACAAAAACAAATGCTCACTCCGGGGGCAGGAAGCCTGCGGGAGGATTCTTAGTGATAGGTATCTCTGGGAATCAAAGGTCATTTTGAAATTTCCCTGTTTGGGTTTTGCTGTAGTCTCCAAACTTTGTGTAAAGAACAGATATTATTTCTGAAACAGGAAAACAATGCAATTAAAAGCAGTGGCCTCAGCCTTAAGTGCTCGAAGGCACCGCTGCCCAGGCCAGTTGGCACACGGGCTGGGACGGAGCAGGTAGCTGTGGTTTCTGAGGGCATGGCAGGCAGGTTATTGTGACTGTGCAGACATCCCTGGGAGCTGAGGCAGAGGGTCGGGTGCATCTGTGACTGAGCTTCACTTGGCCTCCCTTCAGTTGGTCTATGCCCAGCCCCTTAAGAGCTTGTTCTGTCATCTGAGAGATGGGTGGTGGGACAGCATCACCCTGCAGGACTGTCATGAAAATGTCCACAGGCTGGGAGAGTGCTATGTGAACGTGAGCTGTGACATTAGCATCTCAGTGCAAGATGAGGGGCTGGGCTCAGAGAGGCCAAGGGACTTGCCTAAGGTCACATAGTGATGGGCTGTGGGCCAACATTAAACCTTGTTGTGTCCAAATTCAATTCTCATGTTCTTCTCACATGGCTTGCTGGCTATTACTGTGGAGAAGCAGGAGAGGAGGTCTCACAGGCCCCCGTCCTGTGGGTGGCCCTCGCTGGGACCCTCGGCTGGCCACATGCTGATTTGGAGCACCAGAAGGCACAGGCTCGGCTAGCCTACATGCTGGGAATGCCAAGGGGTGTGGAGGAGCCCAGGGAAGAAACAATAGGCCTTGGCCAAAGGGGTTGATTTGCATGTCACTTGCATGCCAGGCTGGGATGTGGTTCCCTGACATGGGGGCGCAAGAGTGGCCTGGGAGATGGGCTTGGGTGTGATACAGACAGAGAAGGACCTTCGAGGTCACTGATGAACGGCCAGAGCCATGTGTGGGACCCGTGTCACAGGCTCAGTATTTTCTCTTGGATTCTCGCCACCAACTGGAGGCCAGCCAGAACCAGCTCCTCTTGGAAGTGCCACTGTGGGGACATGCCTCTCAGATTCAAGGAGTGAGAGGAGCACAGCAGGCCGACAGCCACTGCCGAGGCTCCCTGGACCCTGCTCTCAGGCCACAGTCTCTGGGCCACGTTCTCCCAGGGCTGCTCCCAGTCAATGACCAGGCTCCATCCCAGAGGAGAGCCCAGAGGCATCAGAAAGCTGCAGAGAGGAAGAGCAGGCCTGTCTGTGCACCTTGCGGTGTCACGCAGGGAGCTCTGCTTTCTGTCTGCTGCTGGGCCAGGGCCATACCCGTCCCCAGGAGAACGCTTGGCAGACTCCCACGTATGCGGGGTCTGTCGCCCCCTTCTCCCTCCCCTCTCCTGATCCAGGCTGTGACCCAGAGGTTCAGCCATCTGTCCACAAAGGCCAGGCCCTGATGCCAAATCCCCTTCCTGGGGCAGAGGCAGGGTGAGCAAGCAGCCTTGTTTGTACTTGATATAAGTGCTGGATTGTTCTCTCTGCCCTCGTCGGCTATTATGCGGAGGCAAGTCCTAAAATAATATTGCACTTCCTCCCTCATAATTTGGAGGGAGGACACTCGTCCGGAATTGAGCTGGATGGAGATGCTTTCATGTACGGGCACCAGGGACCGAGCACTGCCTCCTGGTGTGGCGCACAAGAAAGCGGGGCTCTGTGCCTGCCACGCTCTCCAGGTCCGCCAGCGTGGGGGGCTGCCCTGGGAGAGGACTGCTTTTGTTTTTTTAATGAAATGTCTCTTGGAAAGCTGGTCTCTTCATCGGATTGTTCAGCATTCCGGACGGGGCCGTGAGCCCTGGACCCCAGAGACTGGAGCCAGTGACTGGCTGGCGACCAACTGTGAGTCTGGCTCACGAAGGCACCCCTGGGAGACGGTGGTGCCTGGCGCATAGTGGGTGGTCAGCACATACTCGGGTGGACTCCAGCACAAAGAGCAGTCACACAGCAGCCTTCTCTTTGCAGCCCTGGTCGCTTTGCTTTGATTTCTCAGTGCTGTTTTAGTTTATGACAGCAGCTGAGACGGGCACTTCCTTCTGAAGTCCTCAAAGCCCTTCTGTGTTTGTTATTGTGGCAAGTGTTCTGGCGCCCTGAGCGTTCAGGGAAGGGGGCAGGCCTTCTTCATGGGCTTCCTGGTGGAGGCGAAGCACAGGCTTCTGTGCCACTCAGACCCAGGTTCAAATCCCAGCTCCACCACTAGTGCTGGGACCTCTCCTGTGCCTTGATTACCTCACTTGTATAACGGGCTCAAAAATACTGACCTGGAAGCATTGTTGTGAGGATTGAGATGAGATAGCACCGGGCCCGACATCTAACTCAATACACAATGCTACTATTATTAAAAGGAAGAAACATGAATGTGGATGGACTTGATATGCCAATTTCTTTCATTTACTCCACAGGTGTTCACTGAGCACCCCAGCTCCTGTGAGTCAGACTCTGTGGTAGGCACCGAGGGCACACAAAGAGGGAGAGGGCATGGGTCTCGCCCTCAAAACAAGATGATGATTGTGATGGTGACAAAGGTGATGATGGTGATGATAACGGTGGTGATGATGATGGTGGTGATGATGGTGGTGGTGATGATGGTGGTGGTGGTGGAGGTGATGATGGTGATGATGATTGTAATGATGGGCACGGCAATGATGGTGATAGTGATAATAGTAAATTGTGCGCCCTCCCACCCCAAGATACATCCACCCAGAGCCTGCGGATGTAACCTTATTTGGAAAAAGGCCTTTGAGGATGTAATCGAGTTAGGGATCTCCAGCTGAGATAACTCTGGGTCATCTGGGTGTGCCTTAACCCCAATGACTGGTGCCCTTACAAAGAAAGGCAGACAGAAATTTGAGACAGATGGGGGAAGAGACTGAAGTGATGTCTGGAGCCACCAGGAGCTGGAAGAGACAAGGAAGGATCCTCTCCTAGAGCCTTTGGAGAGAGCGAGGCCCTGAGATACCTTGATTTCAGACTCTGGCCTCCTCAACTGGGAGTCAATAAATTTCTGTTGTTTTAAGCCAGCCAGTTTGTGGTAATTTGTTATTGCAGCTACAGATATAGCAGTTATATCAGGGACTGATATAACTCCTGGGAGGCTTGGAAACATCCAGATTCCCAGGCTGCCCCAGACCATTTAAAACCAGAGTCTCTGAGGATGGGGCTGGGCATCTGTGTTTTCTAACACTCACTGGAGCACAGAACTCAGCCTTTCAGGCTTGGCTCAGGGCTAAAGGGGATCCAGAGAGAGGCAGGCATTGAGAGCCATGAGCCCTGGCTTCTGACTTGTACTGGCTGCCAATTTGCTGGGTGACTTTGGGCAAATTGCCTCTTCCCTGGGCCTCTGCTTCCCCATCACATCCTGGTTTTCTGAGGCATTGTGCTAGCAGCAGGGGCGTCCAGAGGGTCCCCTCTTTTAGAGCCTACAGATCACAGGTCATCTGAGTCAGCCCCTGACTCCTTCCCTGGGCTAATCAATAGGGACTTGCATGGAGAGGGGGCAGTTGGGAAAACACTTGCCAGCCAAGAGCAGAGAGAGTTCTACCAGCCCCACACCTCCCACCCTGTCCCACCCAAGGGCTCTCCAACTTGTTTGTAATAACAACTATCTTCATGATCTTACAATAAAAGTAAAGATCCTGTAACACATGCAAGTTCAAAGGCACTTTCCAGTGCAATGAACAGGACTGGAGATCCAGCTGTTTGCTCCTTTTTGTAGAATCACAGTGACCACGGTCGATGTGTCTGCAGGACGAGGGGGGCTTAGTGTTTGGGATGGCATTGCCAATGAGTTGCCCCAAGGGAACAGGGAGCTCCTAGCAAATCTCTAAAAAGCAAAAGCACAACCTTCTCTAGATACACTCAGCAGTTGCATTCCTAGAAACGTCAGTGCGTGTTAAAATTGTGCACAGCTGTGATTGGACGAAAACAGGGGTCAGATGAAGGTTATTATAGAGACTTGACCTTCTTGGATGTCCTGCAAGGAGCTCTACAGGCAAGTGGGTGGTGGGACACTTCCTCACAGAGAAGACGCACATTTTCGTTCTGAAAAATGACAGCAGCTCCCACAGTTTGGGGGTCCCCCAAGTGGTGCCTCCAGATCCCTCTAACCACAAACAACCCTTGAAAACTGGACATTGTTGCCGAGGTGTGGGGCTATCCTGTGTACCTTTTCAAACTGTTACAAGGCGGCACCTCTGGGTCTAAGGGCTCCAAGCACAGACAGGGGGCCTTTCCTCTGCAGACAGTTCTGTCGTGATCTGCAGAAGCTGTTTAGCTTCCTGCCCTAACGAAAGAAGAGTTTGTTTTCACTTTGAGCATAAAACAGCTGCTCTGATGGTTCCAGTTCAAATGCAAAAAGGCCAGACTAAGCTGGGACAACTTCAGCAACAAAATTATTAATGATAGTGTTTATAACCAATAGAATAAATAAATGGCCACACGTCCACAATGGTATAAATAATTGCTTCAGTACATAAATGGGGGCATAGACGGCTCCTCTTACAGCACATCCCAAGTCTAGCTGCAGAAGGAATGACGCACACAGGGAATCATTATTTGTCCAACACGGCAGTTATAGTTGGTGGTGGCGAGAACCATCAGTGGATGTTAAAATTGGCCAAAATACAAGGAGAAATAGAATATTTACGTCGTTGTGAAGGATCACCCACAAGATACTTCTTTTATTTGTTATTTTTTTTTAATCCTCACTGGAGGATATTTTTTCCATTGCTTTTCAGACAGTGAAAGGGAGAGAGAGAGAGAAACATCAATGTGAGAGGGACACATTGATTGGTTGCCTCCAGCCTGTGTTCCTGACCTGGGCTGGGGATCAAGCCTGCAACTGAGGCACGTGCCCTTGGCCAGAATCGAACCTGAGACCCTTCAGTCTGGGGGCCGACGCTCTAACCACTGAGCCAAACCAGCTAGGGCAAGATACTTCTTAATTATAAAGAGAAAAAGAGTAGTTTACAGCCCAGAAATTTGGCACCAGTTAACCCAGTGATCAAAGTTACCACCTCCCGGAAAGGGACTCAGAGGCATCCTGCGCTCCCCAGCTCTAGTGCTGAGGACAAAGCATCACTTCTGTGGGACTCCCGCCAAAAGACACAACTTGTCTGTCTCATCTTGAAAAATATCAAACACACATCGAGGGACATTATCAAAATAACTGGCCAACACTCTCTTCTCAAAAGTGTCTAGGTCACGAAAAACTGAGGAGTGGGCCTGGATCAAAAGAGACTAAGGGACACAACCAGCACATGCAGGTGGGACCCTGGCTGGGGTCCTCAACCAGAGAAACGACATCAGTGGGTCAACCGGTGAAGTTCTACTAAGGGCTGGAGGGTAATGAATTGTAGCATAGCCACATTAATTGTCCCATGGTTATGTCCCACATTAATGTTAGGGGAAGCTGGGGAAAGGTATATCAGAACTCTCTGTGCTATTCGTACAATTGAAATGATTTCTAAATAAATAAATAAGTAAATAAGAAGGTCAGGGTCAAACTCCTTACAACCTCTAGTTGCAATCTTCCAGATTTAACAGATCTTGGCATCTCCAGCTCCTTCTCTTTTTCCTAAGGCAGAGTGTAGATACTTCTACCATCCTGGTCACGCTCCTCTGAACGCGATCCAGTTGGCCAAGATCTTTCCACAAGGCAGTGTAGACACAATAGGGATGGAGCCAGGGGGTGGAGAGCTGATGGGGCCCTTCTTCCATCTCTCTGCGATTCCATCACTTGAGCAGTTCGCTGTGCACTCATGGCTCCAATAGACTTGTAGATCATGAGTCCCTTCCCCAGCTTTAGCCCCCAGTCTCAACCCTTCTCCTCTTTGGGGCCCCTTGCATTAGGATCCTCAAAGATATCCATATCTGAGTCCTGGGGCCCTGTGGGTATGTTACCCTACATGAAAAAGGGACCATGCAGCTGTGGTGAAGCTAAGCTGGAGAGCTGGGGAGATGATCCTGGATGATCTGGGTTGGCCCAGTGGCATCATGAGTGTCCTTGTAAGAGGGAGGTAGGACAGTCAGAGTCAGTGGGAGATCTGAAAAGGCTACACTGCTGGTTTTGAGATGGAGGAAGGTGCCACAAGTCAAGGAATGCAGGCGACCTCTAGAAGCTAGAAAAGGCAAGAAAATGGATTCACTTCTAGAGCTTCCAGAAGGAATTGATTCCACTTACACCATGATTTTCGACCCTGGAGACTTTTGACCTCTAGAACTGTAAGTTAAATGTGTGTTGCATGAAGCCACTAAGCTTGCTGTCATTTCTTACAGTAGCCACAAGAAACTCATACACTGGGTGAGGTGGTGGTGATGATAATAAATTTGGCTGTCTTGAGCCCTAACTACTTTGCTGGCTGTTGTGATTGTGTCATTAACATTTTATTTTGTTTTTAAATATATCTTTATTGATTTCAGACAGAGGAAGAGAGAGGGAGAAGAGAGATAGGAACATCAATGATGAGAGAGTCATTGATCGGCTGCCTCTTGCGTGCCTCCTCCTGGGGATCAAGCCCGCAACCTGGGCATGTGCCCTGACCAGTAATAGAACCTTGATCTCCTATATCATAGGTTGATGCTCAACCGCTGAGCCATGCTGGCTGGTCTGTATTGTTAACATTTTAATCTCCACAAGAATGCTGAGATGGACAGCATTATCCCCACCCCTCAGACACAGAAACTGGAAGAAGTGAGGTGAAGTCAGCTGCCCACAGTGACAATATAGAGGCAGAATATGGAGGAACTGGGATTTGAAACCAGCAGCCTGACTCCTATCTCCTTCTGATGGTCTCGGTGGTGACACCGTTGTGACACCGTTGTGATAAATTAAATGGAACCCTCACCTCCCTTCCCCCACTTGTTCTGACCACAGTTCTTATTTTTCAAGAGTTCCAAGGATGGTGGAGGGCATGTAAGACCAAGCTCAGCCCTATGGCCTACAATAATCAATCCCACGGAGTTGATTGCTCATGGCCAGGACCTTTTTGTGGGCTGTGACAAGTGACAGAAGAGCCAGCCCCAATGAACCAAAGCTAGAAAGTAAATGTTTGGTTCACATAACTGAAGAAGCCATTGGCCGTCCTGGGAGTAGGCAGATAGCCACCACAACGCTAGCATCCAGCTGTCCAGGTTCTGGTTCAGCAGCAAAAGTGGGGCCTGATTCCCTCCTGACAGCCCCAGAATACCTCTGAATGGGTCACATGCCAATAATGGTGGTCACAGGGATGTGCTACTCTGATTGGAGGGGCTTAGAAGCAGGCCCACCCTGGAGCTTTAGGTGGAGTCAATACCAACCTGATCCCCAGAAGATCAGTAGAATGACAAAAACAAACAAACAAACAAACAAACAAACAAAAAAGGGAGACTGGATGTTGATGGTTAAAAACTCAACGAATATCCAGCACATAGGCATAGCTTCTACTCTGCAGATAAGAACATGGAAGTCTGCAGCTCTGCCTAAGATTACTCAGCTAACACTTAGCAGGTCTAGGACTTGACTCAGAGGTCCCAAAACAGCACTATTTTAATGTCTCCATAAACAATTAGAAAATAAAAGTAAAAAATCAATACCATTTGAAATATCACAAAACATCAAATATCTAGGAATAAACTCATGAAGAATGTACAAGACCTTTACACAGAAGACTACATAACATCGCTGAGAGAAATGAAATAAAGAATTAAATAAAGGTAGGGATGTACCACCCTCATGGGCTGGCTCACTCAAATGTGTAAATATGTCAATCCTTCCTAAATTGGTCTATGGATTAAATTGCAATTTCAGTCGAAATCCCAGCAGGTGGTCTGAAATCAATAAGTTCATACTAAAATGTATGTGGAAATGTAAAAGAACAGATATAATGAAATGTAGAGTTTCTAAAGCATGTCACTCACAATGTCTAGGATGCAATCCAAAACTATCTGAAATATGAAGAAACAAGAAATCATGACACGTTATCAAGAGAAAGAGAGCCAGCAGAGGCCAACTATGATGTGAACCAGATGTTAAAATCAACAGACAAGGATTTTAAAGTAGCTATTTCACTGCAATCAAGGATATAAAGGAAATTATGTCTGTAATAAGTGAAAAGACAAAACACCTCAATAGAAAAATAGAAACTACGAGAAGGAAGCAAATGGAAATTCTAGCACTAAAATAATACAATGTCTGAAGTTAAAAATTCACTAGGTGGGTTATATAGCAGAATGCAGATGACAGAGATAAAAGTCAGTGAACTTGAACAGAGATCAACAGAAAGTATTTAATCTGAAATCAGAGAGACAAAGACTGAAATGAAAATTAACAGAGCCTCAGGACCCACAAGACAATATCAAAAGGTCTACAATATGTATAATTGGAGTCTCAGAAGGAGAAGAGACTAAGAATGGGCCAAAAAAATTATTTGGACAAACAATAACTGAAAATCTCCCCACCATGGTGAAAGACATACATTTACAAATTTAAGAAACTCATTGAATCTTCAGCAAGAGAAATACAATGACAATTACACTTAGGTATGTTATAGTCAAATTTCTGAAAACTGAAGATAAAGGGAAAATCTCAAAAGCAACCAAAGATAAGTGGCGTCCAAACTCCAGTTGACTAATGATCTATATTACCACTTAATTCTCATAAAAAAACAATGGAAGGCATAAGATTTCTGATTTTTCCCACCGGAGATTAGTTTTTCTTTTTCTAGATCTTTATATAAATGGAATCATACACTGTGTACTCCTTCTAGGAGATGCCAGTGGGCACAGCTTACCTGGGATGGGGCACGAGAGTACCAGCTGGGATTCTGCACCTTGACAGATTTTGGCTTATATTTGTTGGAACTCATTGAATGAGATCTTTAAGACCTATGCATTTAACTGCACATGAAGTTTACCTGGAAAGAAAACCAAGAGCCATAAACAAACATGAACCTCTAGTGAATGAAATGCAAGTTGAAGTATTTTGGGCAACGCATACTAGTGTCTGCAACTTATTTTGAAATGCATCAAAAAATTAAGATGCCTGATGGATAATGGATGGATAGAGATCTGATAGAGCAATTATATTTGATGTTAATTTTAGGATCCAGGTGGTGGTATATGGGTGATCACTAGAATTCTTTCGAGCTTTTTGTTTGTTTGTTTGAGTATTTTCATAATCAACTGTTGGTAGAAAAAAGAAGAATCAGTGTAAGCCACATAGTTAGAGAATATATCTGCAATTTTTTTCCAACAAAGAGCTGGTATTCAGAAAATATTTTTAAATACTACTAAAATCAATAAGAAAAATACAAGAGCATCTTAGATAAGTGGGCAAAGACTTGAGAAGACACTTCATAAAAGAGGATGTCTCAATGGCCAACAATGTTTGAAGTTTCTCAATGTCCTTAGTCAGCGTTGAAATGTTAATGAAGTCAACGTTTTCCCACACCAACCAGGATGACTAAAATGAAAACAGAACAACAAAATGAATCATAAGAGCAGATGATACCAAATGTTAGCTAAGAGAGAGCCGCTGGGATGCTCAGGTATGGCTGGTGGAAGTGTCACTTGCTACAGATACTCTGAACATGTGTTTGGCAGCATCTAAGTAAACTGAGTACATGTCCATCCAATGACCCAGTGATTCCACTTCTGGGGATATTCCCGACAGAAACGGGCATTCCTGTGTACACCACAGATATGTTCAAGAATGTTCACAGCAGTACAAGTCATAAAAGCCCTGAACTGGAAACAGTCTGAATCTTCACCAATGGCACATGGCTAATAAAATGTGGTAACCTCACACAATGGATATGATACACCCAAGATGTGGGTGAATCTCACAATGTTAAGACATAATGTTGGTGGGGGAAAAAAGCCAGACACCAAAGAATACATATTTCTGAATGATCTCATGTATGTTATATTCAAAATCATAAGCCTGACCTCTGGTGATGGAGCACAGATGCTGGCTACTAGTGGGTATCTTTGGGAGGGTCCTGGCGGGGAGGATTCCAGGTGCTGGAGTGTCTGGATCTTAGTGATCATTACATGGGTGTGTGGGTTCCCTTGGTAAACATTTGAGTTACGTGGTTTGCTGTATATAAATTATTCTACAGTATTCCTACAGGACACATGCGCTCACTTCATGGCACTCTGCCCAAGGCAGTCTGGGAGGCTGGGCAGGAAGGCCAGCCCCTCCCCGTGCAGGGACTTTCCAGCTGGTGGGGTTCTGGGGGTCAGAGGTCTGAGACCCCGGGCACTGGGGAGTCCACGCCTAGTCTGTTTACTTAGCTGGGCCTCCTCACAACACCCCTTCTGTTCTTCCTGGGCTGACGTCATGCACTATGGTTGCAGGAGGAGGTGGCCCCTCAGGTAGCCCAGTGGGGATGGAAGCCCTGCAAGGATCCTGGAGAAGGCAGACCTCAATCTGCCCTAACCCCCATGTGTATGTGCGGGCTCCTCCTTCCCTCCCTCCCTCTGTGGTTGTTTCCTCGTGGGCCAAATGAACGTTGGGGCAAAATCTGCCGCTCTGAGCAGCCCCAAGGGGGTGATGAAGGAGACTTGGAGGAAGAGCAGCTCCTCGTTTCCGCCCATCTGCTCCGGCCCACTCTGGGTCCTCACCACCCGCTCCCTCCTGACTCCCTTGTCTACACCTCCTGGCCTGAATCACTCACTTAATAACTAACACAGTTTGGGAAACATTTAAAGCACACTGCACATTTTTTTCATTGCACGAGCAACAAAAGCATTAATTGAATCATGATCTCCCATAAATGCGGATGGGAAATAACTCTGCACAGCCTCGAAATAGACTTGGCGTGCTTTTCAGCTGAGTTGTAGCTAACTCAAACCAAATCCACCGGTTTCTTTACCGTCTGGGCTACCGCCCCAAGCCCAGCCCCACCCTGCGCTCCAAGGGGAGCCAGCTCACTGCAGACACAGACGAAGAAGGGCCTCAGGGTCAACTTCTACCTCCCCCAGATGCCTCCAGGCCATGGGGCAGGAAGGGGCTCCAGGCTCAGGGCTGGGCTCAGACTAGGACCTAAATCTGGTGCCTCCATGGAAGCCTTTTCCAAAGGCTCAATGATTGGGTGTCGACCTGCAGGTGAGGGAGGTGCAGAGGGTGGCGCTCAGGCTGCAATGGCAGCAGGCTCTGCCTCTGGTGGCTTTGAAGTTCTTATGACCCCTGGTCCTCACAACCGCTGAGGTGGGGTTGTCATGCCCATCTTACAGGTGAGGAAACTGAGACCCAGAGAGGCTGCCTGAGAAGATAGCAAGTGGGGAGGGAGGCACTGCTGAAAACAACCACAACTCCATGCCCATTTCACAGCCGAGTAAACTAAGCTTCCAGAAGGTTCTCTGTGCTTGCCCAAGATTGCACAGCTGTTAGCAAGAGAACAACATTCAACACGGTTCCACCGAGCCTGGCCAGGAATATCTTGCCCCATCTCCACCCAGCTGCACGTGGCTCCTGCCCTGAGGAGCTTCCAGGCTGACAGTGGAGCTGGGGGTCTGCCTGGGGCTGTCCCAGGACTGGCTGCTGCCCATGGGGCTGGGTCAGGGTCTCAAGGACACAGAGGAGGGGGCAGTGTTCTTCCACCATGTTGCCCTCTTCATTTACTGGCTACTTCCTGCCTGGGCCCCCCAGAAATTCTGATCCGGATCCACTGGCAGTTGGCAGGAAATGATGATGATAAGAATAATTATGTGTATACATAGACACAAACATGCACATCCACACAGATATACACACGTATACACAGGTACATGCCAGCACACAGATACGCACACATATACACAGGTACATGCCAGCACACAGATCCACACACATACACACAGGTACATGCCAGCACACATATACACACACATACACACAGGTCCATGCCAGCACACAGATATGCACACATATACACAGGTCCATGCAGCACACAGATCCACACACATACACACAGGTACATGCCAGCACACAGATACACTCACACTGACAATCAAGAGCAGCTCTTCCTGTGGGCAGAGGCTCACCTTATGAACCCTTCTCCTGGAAGCCCGCTGAGGCTCAGAGAGTGTAAACGCACAAGGTCACATGGAGTTGGGACACTGACCCTGGAGCCTCTGAGCCTACCCCTCCACTCTGACCTCTGTCTGACCCATGGCCCCCATCCTCGGGCCCTGTAGACTGGTAGGTATGGCAGTGGTCCTCGGGGCTTCAAGGACCCCTGTGCCCCAGGAGAAGCCCTTTGAAGCCATGAGCCGGGTGTGCAAGGGAGCCAAGCATATGGATCTGATCTTTGTGAAAACAGAGATAAAATGGAGTGGTGGAGGGCTTGGCAATCCGTTTGGCTGACATTGGAAGAGGTTATGAGGACCGTGGCCCCAGCCCGCAGGCGCTCTCCGTCTGGGAGAAACTCAGGCGATGTGGCAGGGCCTGGGACAACCAGAGAGACACTACAAGGCCCAACCCTTTTCCTGAGCTCCTGCTTCGCCAGCCTTTGTGTGGGACCCACGGGCATGGGCTGCTAGTGCCTGCCCCAGAGGCCGGCCCCTGGAGACTCGCTGGTCAGGGCATGTCTGCAGTCCCAAGCCCCTTCTCACCCTCCCTGGGGGACTCCATGCACCTTCTGGTCCAGCCCCAGCACCTCCTTCGGCATCCCCTCCTGTCAGTTCCCACGCACCTGGTTGTAGCTCTGCTGAGCGATCACCAGGCTGTAGATGGGGTGGCCTGGAGGTCTTTCTTCTCCACATGACTCTACATCCCTCAAGGGCAGGCCCATCTGGGTCCTCCTTGGGCCTCTTACGGGTTGTGGAAAAGCCCATGCACTCACCTGCCGCTGGGACAACCTGAGGACCACCTTTGTGACCAGGCCTGGCCTCGGGTCCCCTACCCTGTGGTAGACCCACCTCACAGGCTGGGAGTGGCCAGGCAGGCTGTATGCGTCAGGTTGGTGGCAGCTACCATAGTGAGTGTGGGAGCCAAAGTCACGGACACTATGTTCTCATGTTCCTCAGCTCAGTCCCTGAGGCCAGGTACAAAAACAATGAGGGAGAGAACGTGTAGCTAGCTGCTTTGTCCCTGAGAATGGCTAGATACAGGGAGGGACCCATACTTCAGATTCGGTGTTGTGCAGCGGAGGAAACCAAGGTCCATGAAGATTAAGAGGTTACTCAGGGTCACGCTGCTGGACAGGGTGACAAACCAGATTGCCCAGCTCTTGAGAGCTATGGCCTATGGGTGTCCAGAGGTCTGCACCATGGATTCCATGAAGGAGGTGTGACGGTCCCATTTTAGAGCTGAGAAACTGAGGCTAAGTTGGGCCGAGTGGTCAGCAGCTCACCCGATGGGCCTAGGAGGACCCAGCATCTAGTCCTGTGCCCCCAACTGCCCTCGGTGCACCTGAGACCTGTGGGAAACAGGGCGGGGTGTTCACATTCCCTGCATATCAGTGGGGGGAGATATGAGCCCAGAGGAGATAAGCAGGCCTGGAACTGAGGACGGGAAAGTCTTTCCAGCGCCTGGGTGCCCTCTGCTCGGGACCACCCAAACTTGACTCATCTCCAGCTCTTCCCTGGCAACAGCCCGCTTTGATCTCAGCTGCCCATCAAATCCTGGAACATTAGAACTGAGAGGCCCCCTTTGAGGCCGGCAAAGGTGGTTCTAGGACACATAAAAGGAAGCACTGTTCAATGGGCTGCGAGGAAGCATGGGGAACCTGGTCCCCCTGGGAGGCCGGTTAGGCTGAAAATAGAAATTAAATTCAAGGAGGGCTTAGATAAATTAGTGCATGATAATAAATAGCTGCTATTTCACTCGTGCCAATGAGCCAGGCCTGGCGCAAAGCCCTTCCGCACGCATGCTTTTACTTAATCCTTGAACATTGCTCTCAAGGCTTTGTTACCCCCACCCGAAGAGGGAAACCGAGGTGTGGGTGGCTTGCCTGGCTTGCCTGAGGTTACGCGGCTGGTACGTGGCAAAAGAAGGACTTTGATCCTGGCTCCTTCCGACTCTAGAGATGGAGCGCATAGCCGTGCAGACTGCCAGCGCCCCCCACCTTTGTTCACACCAGCCTCTCCGCTTCGGACTGCATCCTGTGCTCCAGAGGACATCCAGGGAGCTGCTGTCTGCCCCAGGACACGAGGCACCACCCCTCGTTCCTCTCTTGCCCCAGGGCAGCTATGGATGTGGATTTAGACTCTGGCAGGTCCTGCCATCCTCTGCAGAGCTCTGGATTCCCACCAGTCCCTCCCTGAGGGCCTATTTTTTCACATAGAAGAGAACTCTTTGGGTTGGGGGGGTGGGCATCATAGGGAGCCGTCTTGGTTTTTCATTCATTCATTCATTCATTCATTCATTCATTCATTCATTCAATCTATTCATTCAACAATTAAATCACAAGTGTTCATTGGGTGTCTACTATGTGCTAAGCACTGTTCTCGAAGTGCTAAAGAGTTCAGAAGGAAGGACATGAAGATCAGAGCAGAAATGAACAAAATAGAGATTAGAAACACAACAGAAAACATCAACAAATCTAAGGGTTGGTTTTTAGGAGAGAGAAACAAGACTGACCAACCTTTAACTAGACTAAGAAAAAAAAAGAGAGAGGACACAAATAAATAAAATCAGAAATGAAAGAGGAGACATTGCATCTGATCCCACTGAAATACAAAGGATCCTAAGCAACAACCATGAACAATTACATGCCTACAAATTAGGTAACCTAGAAAAAACAGATAAATTCCTGGAAACATATAACCTACCACAACTAGATCATGAAGAAATAAGAAATCTGAACCGACCAATAATGAGTAAGGAGATTAAACAGTAATAAAAAACCTCCCAACACGGAAAAGCCCAGGACCAGATGGCTTCATTGGTGAATTCTACCAAACATGTAAAGGACAATTTAGCATCAATCCTTTTCAACTACGCCACAAAACCAAAGAGAAGGGAACACTCCCAAACTCATTTTACAAGGCCAGTGTTACCCTCATATAAAACCAGACTAGGCCACTGAAAGAAGAGAAGACTAAAGACCAACATCTCTGATGAATATAGATAAAAAATTCTAACCAAACACTAGCAAACCAAATTGAAGAGCATATTAAAAGAATTATACACTATGATCGAGTGGGATTTATCCCTGGGATGCAAGGATTGCTCAACATACTTAAGTCAATCGACACGATATACTATACTAACAGAGTGAAGTATAAAAATCATATGATCACGTCAATAGATGCAGAAAAAGCATCTGACAAAATTTAACATCCTTTCATGATAAAAAGTCTCAAAAAATTAGGTATAGAAGGATTGTACCTCAATATAATAAAGTCCACATAGGACAAGCTCACAGCTAAAATCAATGATAAAGAGTGGAAAATTTTTTCCTCTAACATCAGGAACACTTCTAGTCAACATAGTATTGGAAATTCTAGCCAGGGTAATTTGACAAGAAAAAGAAATAAAAGTCATTAAAACTAGAATAGAAGTAAAATGGTCTCTGTACCTATGATATGATCTTATATGTAGAAAATTCTAAATATTCCATCAAAAAACTGTCAGAACTAATAAATTAATTCAGTAAAGTTGCAGGATACAAAGTCAACATACAAATATCAGTTGTATTTTTATATACTAACAACCAACAATCTGAAAGGAAATTATGAAAACAATCCCATTTATAATAGCATCTGAAAGAATGAACTTAGGAATAAATTTAAGCAAGGAGGTGAAAAACCAATAAACTGAAAACTATAAAACACTGATGAAAGAAATTGAAAAAGACACATAATTGGAAAGGTTCCTGTGTACATGGATTGGAAAATTGACATTGTTAAAATTTCTGCACCCCTGAAAGCAATCTACAGATTCAATGAAACCCCTCGCAAAATTCCTGGAGGAACCTGGAGAGCATTAGGCTAAGTGAAATAAGTCAGACACAGAAGGACAAGTACTGCGTGATCTCACTTATATGTGGGATCTAAAAATGTCAAACTCATAGAAACAGTTGAATGGTGGTTGCCAGGGGCTGGGAGGAGGGGAAAAGGAGAGATGTCGGTCAAAAGGTAAAAACGTCCAGTTATAAGACGAATAAGTAGTTCTGGGGATCTAATGTACTTCAAATGCTTCAATGCACTTCAGTGCTTCAAAGAATGAGGAGGCGCCCGGCCGGGCGTGGCTCAGCGGTTGAGGGTCGACCTAGGATCCAGGTGATCGGGGTTCGATTCCCGGTCAGGGCACATGCCCGGGTTGTGGGCTCGATCAATGACTCCCTCATCATTGATGTTTCTATCTCTGTCACTCCCTCTCCTTTCCGCTCTCTGAAATCAATACAGATATATTTAAAAAAAAAAAAATGCTGAGGCAAGGAAGAGGCAGAATGGCTGGAAAGGGCACTGCTCTAGGCAGGGTGGGCAGGGAAATTCTCTCAGAGAAGGCAACGTTTAGCAGAGAATGCGTGAAGGCAGAGTGTGAGCCTCGCGGAGGGCACAGCCTATGCAAAGGCCCCGAGACAGGAACCTGCTTTGAGCAACACGAAGGAGACCAGTGGGGGGCTGAGGGTGAGATGGACGGGGCCGGCTCACTGACTCCCTGGTCATGGGTCTCCTTGGGCACAGTCACAGGAGGAACGATGTTGGCCTGTATTCTGAGTGTGGAGGGGAGAGGCCATTCCTAGTCTCTGACCAGAGGAGAAGCCTGCCAACTTGGGTTTTGTTTTTTTTTAAAAAATGTATCTTTTTTGATTTCAGAGAGAGGAAGGGAGAGGGAGAGAGAGAGTTGAAATATCCCCTACTGGGGATCAAGCCTGAAACCCGGGCATGTGCCCTCACTGGGAACCAAACTATGATCTCTTGGATCCTAGGTTGATGCCCAACCACTGAGCCACGCCCGGCCTGGCCAGCTTGGGTTTTAAAAGCTCAGGCACTATTGGGAGTGTGGTGCTGAATGAGGAGAGCAGGGGCCCTGAAAGCTCTCTCTGCATGACACTTGGGACCTCGAGTATGGACACAGTCAGCCTGACTGTTGTTAAGGACCCTGGCATTTCCCGGCCATTCCCATCCTTTCCCAAAGTTCTTTGAACTTCCAGCCTGCTCGGCAGAATGCCCTCCAATTGCGCAATCTCAGGTTGCCTGGCCTGAAGCCTGGCCTCTCCCTCGCCAGCTCCTTCAGCCCTGTCAGAGGGTTGCTGGGCTTGGCAGCCCTCAGATCCTGAGGCTTGAGAATCAGCATCAATCTAACTTTCCTGGGTGGGGCTGGCACTGGTCCACCAGCATCCAGGCGCCTCACTCAGATGGGAACCTGCAGCGGGCAAGAGCCCAGAGGAGCCGATGCACTTGGTGGGCAGGGGGGCAGGGCAGGGGGGCAGGGCCCATGGGTCAGCTCCATCCCTTGGGCTTAGGTGGTCATCAGAGCTGGGAGGCCAGGGGCAGCGAGATATGGACACCTTCCCATAACATGGAGATGCCAGGGAGAACGGAGGAGGGGCTGAGACCCTCGGGATGTGGCTGCAATGGCTAAGGAGGTGATGAGCTCATTCCCATGGTGGGCCACTCAGGGCAGCTCATTACCAAAATGCTTATCACCTAACCCTCCCAATGACTCTGTGAAATTGTCCCTATCTCGTCCCTATGGTACACATGAGGTAACAGGCTGGATGCTCAACTGACAGCCGTGCATGTTTGCATGGGATGCACCATGCCTGGCACTCGGCAGGTGGTGAGAACATGCCTCTTTGGTTCTGCAGTACCTCCAAAGGGTGATGATCCAGTCATTTTTAAAATTAAAAATAGTCTTTTAAAAGATTGGTTGCTAGAGCTATATGATATTAATTAGTCATTTCTCGAGGTTTGCATGAGCTTTGTCATAACAGTAAAATACACGCATAAAATTTCCTATTATGACCATTTTAAAGTGCACAATTCAGTGGCATTCGGTACATTCACAAGGTGTAATCATTACCTCTCTCTAGGTCCAGAACGTTTTTTTATCACTGAGAGAGTAAACCCTGAACCCATGTGCAGTCACCCCTAGCTACTGCTCCCCTGCAGCCCCTGGCAACCACTAACTTACTCTCTGTCTCTGTGGATTTGTCTGTTCTGGATAAATAGAATCACACAGTATGTAACATTTTGTGACGCTTTTTGGGCTTTGCACGAGGGTTTTCAGGCCCATCCATTTTGCTGCCTGTGTCAGAGCTTCACTCCTTTTTAGGGCTGAATAATATTCCAATGGATGGATGTGCCACATTTTGTTCTTCTCTTATCCCTTAGATGACCCAGGTTTGAAACGCACTGTGGATATTAGAGCAAGAGTCACTTCACCCACACAGACAAGAATGAGAGGTGAGTGTGGGTGGCGGGCTGGGACCTCTGGGTTGGGCGACCCCCAGTTTCCTAAGAGAAGAACTCCCAACAGCCCCCTCATCTCTGGCCAGCTGGGCGGCGCTGCGTGGGTGGCGGGCCCCCCAGAGGGCTGTCTTCAGCACAAAGAAGCCTGCTGGGGGCTGTGAATGGTGACCTGGCTGCAGCATGCGCCCTGGGCCTTTCTCGGGGGAAGCCAGGACATCACAGCCACCATCTGGGGCATGTGGCCCCTGGGAGTCAGGGCTCTTCTGAGGCCTTCTCCTTTGATTTAAGTTTTCTTGACATCAAACCCCTAAAGCCCAGGGAGGAAGCCAAGTGAGCCTGAGGGGCAGAGAGAGGTCTGGGGAGCCACCATCTCCACTGTCCTGTTTTATGGATGGGGCAACCAAGGCCCAGAGCAGCACGGTGACGTGTTAGCAGGTGCCCAGGGCCCTCATAGGCAGGGACCCCTTTTTG
Source organism: Miniopterus schreibersii (assembly GCF_964146895.1). Classification (NCBI taxonomy): domain Eukaryota; kingdom Metazoa; phylum Chordata; class Mammalia; order Chiroptera; family Miniopteridae; genus Miniopterus; species Miniopterus schreibersii. The sequence goes on along the minus strand of NC_138121.1, from coordinate 28,599,300 downwards.
TTGTGCCATGTTGTCTGGGGCACCCCCAGAGACCAGAGTGTGTGTGAGGCCTGGGAGAAGCTATTCTGACAAGTGCTTGTCACCTGAGTGCCCAAGGCGATGGCCTTGCTGAATCCCACCACCATGACGGATGGACTGCTGCCACCCCACTGAAGACAAGGAAACCAGGCCCAGCGAGGTCACAACACTCGTCCAAGGTCACACAGCTACCACAGGGGTGGGGCGTGAAGTTCCTGTGGATCTGTGACCACAGAGGTGGCTAAAAACAGCACGTCAGAAGTCCAAAATCAGTCTCACTGATTTGACCAAAGTATAGGTGTCACAGGGCTGGCTCCTTCTAGAGGCTCCGGGGAGAATCTGTTCCTTTGTCCTTTCCAGCTTCTGGAGGTGCCACTGGCCTTGGTGGTGGCCTCGCATCACTCCGACCTCTGCTTCACTGTCTCGTCTCCTCTCTCCGACCCCCTGCCTCCCCTCCTAAGGACCCTGTGATGACCTTGAGCCCACCTGGGTCGATAATCCAGGATCATCGCCCCAATCCTAGCTGCCAAGTCCCTTTGCCATGCGAGGTCACACAGCCAAGGCTCCAGAATTAGGTCATGGCTGTCCTTGGGGCCACTGGGCTTGAACTCAGTCTACTTGGCTTCCCAAGTGGGCATTTCAAAGAAGGGGAACCTGAGGTTCAGAAAGGCGAGGTGAAGTGAGTTGTGCAGTAGCAGCGGGTGAGTGGTCAGCAGAGGGCTGAGCAATGTGGGCTGCCCTGCGTCCTCGAGGGTGCTCTGGGCAAGGGGGCTGCCCGCCCTGGGGACTGATGGTGTACTGGAGCCCATGCTGTGTCCTGCCCGGATCCTCACAGTCTGAGGAGAGCGCGACAGGAGGAAATCTGGGAAAGCTGGGCAGGGCCACCCACCCGCGGGAGAGGGGGAGCCAGCAAAGAGGCCACCCTCAGCAGCACTATCTGCGGAATTAGATTTAGAGGGCCCACTGAGCTGCCTTCTCTTTAAATGTGGAAAGTATTTTTCCTTCAGTAACTAAAGCAGCTCTGTGTTTATACCATCAGCCCTTGAGGTAGGGGCAATGGGAGGGAAACATCTGGAATATGGGGTTTGGAGAGGCTGGCTGCTGAGAGGGCGCCCCGCTCACTTCTGTGGTGGGGATGCCCTGGGGCGTGAAAAGTGGAGGTGTGTGTGCATGCTGCATATGTGTTTACATGTAACACATGTGGGGTGCAGCACACACACACAATGTGTGCACTTAGCATGCATGTAGCATGTGTGCATGTATGTGTGCAGCATATTTAGCACATGCGTGCATATAGCGTGTGTGTGAGTGTAGCTTGTGTGTGGGTTCTGCTGCCCAGCAGGCCTCTGTGCAGCTCTTTCACTGTGAAACTTGGGTCCTATCTCTGTCAGCCTCAGTTTCCTTATCTGCCCAATGGGGACGTTTACTGCTGACTAGCTGTGTATCTGGAATCAAGATGTTGGCAAGAACGAGGTGAGTGGCTGCCCCACTTCTTTTTCCAGATGCTGGAAGCTCCCTCTGCCTTCTGGCCAGAGCTGCGCTGGCCTGCAGCGCCGCAGCACCTTCAGATCTTTCCGAGTGAAGTGATGGAAACTGGGGTCAGAGAGGCTGACGGGCTGCCCTGGGCCTACAGCTGGGAGGCAGGGACAGAGGGCCTTTGGGATCACGACGCAGCAGCTGGTGGATCTCTCTGGGAAGGGCACGGGGTCTGAGGGCCTCCGCCCATTGTTCTTTCCCTCCCTCCCTCAGGGGTTAGATCTGCATGGCTGGAGGCTCTCCCCTCTTCACGTCTCTTCCCATATAAATCTCTGGCAGGACTAGTTCCGTCTCTTCCTGGGGGACCCGAACAAATCCACTGGTCCTCGAGGCAGGGGCGGAGGGTGATGTGTCCTGGGCCCTGGAGAGGGCCCTTGGGGTGGAGGGGATTTAAGCTGACACTGGAAGTCCAAAAGTGGAGGGAACAGAGTATGCAGAGCCCCAGAAGTGACAGTGAGGTGAGCAAGATGGTCTGTCACTTCTTAAAAGTAGGGACTCCAGTCCTAGCCTCGAGGGTTTGTCCTGCGGCTTTGAGGTGACACTGTGTGAAGGCAGCAGACCAGGGTGGGGCAGAGGAGCTCTTGGCAAGTGGACACAAAGTTTCCCAGAGAACCCTGCCAGGGTCGAAAGCCTCCACTTTGGACACCAGCAGACAAGGGTGGCCGACCCCTCAGCCCCACGGGCTCCTGTCTCACCAGAGGCTCTGGTGAAGTGAATGGACCCTAGAGCCAGCTTCTCCCTGTCCAGCTCCTCAGCTGGCGGGACCAGGGGTGGGAGGGCCATCTGGAGAAATGTGCCAGGGACAGAGCCAGAAACCCCTCCCCAGAGATGTCAGTTGGGCACCAACAAAGAAAGAGTAGAAATGGAATAAAAATTCTTTTTTAATGCTCTCGGCTGCTAAGTTCAGCACCGTAGCCAGAAATCTGAGCAAAGTGCTCACACTGTAGCCTGTTCCAAAGTCCGCCTTTCACGCTCCTGCCTGGTCCAAGAATCACGGGAAGAGACGGAGCCATTTTCCTCTGGTCCTTCCAGGGCCCCGAGCTGCCAGGCAACCGGTTACAGTGAGGTTGGATCAGGGAGCAGAGCGAGATCAGCCATGATGAGGAAAGACAGGCCAGGTGAACAAAGGCAAGGTCGGGAGCAGCCAGCCAGGTCACGTCCGGGGCCCACAGAGGCTTGGGAACTCGACACCAGGCCCTGGTGGGTGTGCTGGCCCTGCGTTCCTGCTAGAAAGCTCTCTCGAAAAATCCTCCTTCCGTCCAGGCCTCGGGAGTTTCATCAGCATGGGTAGAACCTGGGCCAATGTTCCAGCGGAGCTCTTGGAAAGTCACCCTGAGCTGCACTGCAGCCCTGAGGTCCTCTGTGACTGTGCATACAGCTGGCCCTGAAGGGGACCCCATGTGGGCAAGGGAGGGCAGCTACAGCCTGCCCAGAACTGCATTGAATTCTGAAACATCGGTCTGGAGTGGGTCCTAATAGTGCTGCCTGGGTGACCCTCTCATTTTACAAGGGGGGTGGGTGGCCTAAGGCCAAGGAGGAGAGTCATGTGCCCAAGTCACATGTTAAGTAACCACCAAGGGAGCTCTAACTCAGGTCTCCTCTTCCCTAGTTCTTTCTCCATCACCCCCAGACTAGCACCAACTCTATAATGAAAAATGGAACCTATGATATCTAGTAGCTTAAGCTTGACTGGAAGATTCGATTTTTCAGCAAAGATCCACTCTTTCCTCCCCAACCTCTGCCCTGTGGAATCTGGCCTTGGCCGATAGAATGTGGGAGGACAAGAGGCCCAGGATTTAAGGAGCAGCTGTGTTTCCACTTGCCCCTGGGATCTTCGGCTCCGCCATGAGAGGGGCAAGCCCCAGGTATTCTGCTGAACCCAGAAGAATGTGGGGCAGACCTGAAGTGAACCCATGGCCTGGAGCCAAGTTCAGCTGAGCACAGACTAGCCCAGATATATCCCAGTGGACCCGCCGATGAGTGAATGAGAAAGATGTTTACTGCTGTATGCCATTGAAATTGCGTGGTTGTTACACAGCCGTAACTGACTGATAAAACTTGAAATCTGGTAAAGATAGAGGGAAGACAGGAGAGGGAAAGATAGAGGGAAGACAGGAGAGGGTTCCTGAGATTTACAGAATGCTTTCTATGGACCAGGCTCTTACAAGGATAACCTTTTTATCTTAATGATGCTATGAGGTTGGTATGAGTAGTTCCCCCATTTTGAGACAAGGAAACAGGCTCAGATTGGTGAAATGATCTGCTCAAGGCAACATGGGGAGAAGGTGGTGGAGCTGGGGTCTGAACCTGTGTCTGTGTCCCCAAAGTGCTTGTGTTCGGCCATTATATCTGCATTATATCTGCACTGTCCAGCAGGGTAGCCACTAGCTACCTGTGGCTATTTAAATTCAATGAATTAAATTAGATAAAAATTCAAATTCAGTTCTTCACACTGGCCCCCTTTGTAGTGCTCAGAAGTCACATGTGACTGGTGGCTGTTGTGTGGGACAGCACGGATACAGAACGTTCCCGGTGTCCCAGAGAGTTCTGGTGGACAGAGCGGTGTGAGCATGGATCAGGGCACTGTTCTGACCGCCTGGGAGACCACCTCAGGGTCTGCAACCGGTTTTCTCTATCACCTTGGCATCAGTTTGCGCCCCACCTCAGTCTTGTCACCTGTAGAACAGGTGGCGAGGATTTTCTCAGGCCCTTCTAGAACCTCAATGCAGGACTTTGGGGCCTTGCTGGCTGAACCCAAAGCAGAGGCAACTGTTCTGACAGACATGACCGTCCTCTCAGGGATATAGCGCCCACATGTTTAAAATCTGGGCTGTTATAGAAAAATCCCAGATACCTGGTGGTGGAGGCAGGGTGACCGGAGGGGGTGATACCTGGGGCACTGAGCTGGCCTGGGTTCCCAGGGGTGAGGTGTGGGTGGTACCTGGGGCACTGAGCTGGCCTGGGTTCCCGGGGGTGAGGTTCCTAGGAGAAGTGGTTTAGGAGGAAGCCCCAGCTCCAGTGCAGCCTCACCATGAGGTTGGGGGCACATCCACAAAGGCCAGTTTGAAGCCTCAGGCAGCCCCTCCCTGGAACCCAGACGCCTTGAGTGACCTTCTAGATGCATCCTGGATCCATCACAGCCTTGTGGAGAGCTGCCCCTGCTTTCCTTACATGCTGTGGTCAGAGGCCCAGAGAGGGTGTGGGCATTGCCTGAGGGCACACAGTGGCAAGAGGCAGAGGGCAAGCACAGCCAGCTGTCTGGCTCCCAGTTCCAATGTACCCCTCCACTCACCGATCCCTCCCCCAGCCTGGGCTGCTCGCCTCTGCCTGTGTGCCAGACACTCTGACCAAGCCCCTGGCTCTTAGATAAGCCTTGAATTTCAGAACACTCTGGTATTTACTGAAAGTTGCAAGGTTAGTATGGGCTGTTTCCAAATGCTCCTCACGTAATCTCAAGGACTGTCCACATTTTACCATGGTGTGGGTACAGTTGTCACAACAAAGACACCCCCACTGACGCACTACTTCGTTCAGATTTCCTGCTTGTCCCTAATGTCCTTGCTCTGTCTCAGGATTCCATCTAAGATCCCAGGTATATTCAGTCACCATGCCTCCTAGGCGCCTCCGGGCAGTGACGGTTTCTCAGGCTTGCCTTGTTTTGGCGGCCTCGACAGTTTTGTCCTACACTGGACAGCGAGGAGCTGTGAGGATTGCCTGCTGGTCTGCCAGGCCGGGGGGGGGGAGCTCGGGTCTGTCCCCCCCCGACCCCACCGCCTCTCCAGGTAAGAAAGGGCGGGGGTCTCCTGCCCAGCCCACGTGTGTCGTCGAGGACAGAGGCTGGGCAGGGCTGCAGCACAGTGGACGGTGCCAGCGTTACATGGCAGCATCGGACTCTCTTCTTACGTTAGAAGAAACATTAGAAGAAACACTCTCTCTGGCAGGGACTAGGTGCCATGTGGAATGGGGGGTCCTGAGCAGGAGACTCTCTCCCTTTGTCCTGGGCTCCCTTCCAGCCCTGCCCTCCGTCTCCCCACTCCTTCTTGCCTCCTGTTTCAGGCCTTTCCCTCACCCGCCTCTCAGATATTGCCGTTCAAGGGCCCCTCAATCCACAACTCCGAGGGCAAGTGGTGAGCTCTCAGGGCCACTGCCCTCCATCGCCTGAGCCCTGGTCTCTACTCTGTGTCCTTTCCTGCCTCGCCCACCTCCAAGTGACCATGCCTACCATCTCCGTGTCCACATGTCGACGCTGAGCTGACCACATGCCAGACGATCACACTCCTTCCCTGGTCTCCCTAGGTTGCCAGGAGCCCCTTGGGTCACCCTTTCTCCATGGCGCCATTATGTCCTTGCTCCCCGAGTCACCCCCTGTCCCGGGTCAGTTCTCACCCAGTGCCCTCCACCTCTAGCCCCTCAGGCGCCCACGTGCTGACCCCTCCCACCCTCCACGCTGGTGTCCCCCCGCCCCCTGTGGAAGGCCAAACCACGTCCTGCATCCCTTCTGCTGTGCTGCCCGCTGGCTCTACTCTGACCCTACAGTATCCACCGACGGGAGCTGCGAACACTCTGGAATACAGGTGTCTGCTCTCCAGGCCCGGAGTGAGTCAGTACGAAAGGAACCAGCATTAGGTCAGAGTTTGGAGGGTGGCTTGATTTGAGGAAACCTGGAGGTGGCCCAGGATAAACCCCCAAAGAGAACAGATCAGAAGAGCAGCCTCTCGCACCCTGCGCTGCCCCCTTCTAAGTCTGTTAGGAAGAAATAATATTTTCCCCCTTAAACACATTAACCTCCCAGCTTTGGGTCATCCGCTTGCTCTTTCCTTGTTCGCAGCAGCAGGAAGCACGGAGGAAGGAAAAGCGCTTTTCTGGCCAGCTTAGCTCTTTAGTGTGTTTCTCCGGGGTCTGGCTGCCCGAGGGGGTGGAGGCAGCAAGGGCTGGCCCAGGCGTGACTAGGACAGTGAGAGGCGTGCCCCCGTCTCCCCGCTCCCTCTGGACCAGAGGCCCCAACGGTGACCTGAAAATGGCCCCAAGAGTCCATGGGCCCATCGTGAGGTGCAGACAGCCCAGAATCCAGAATCCCGGCCCTGGCCCTGCCAGTGACCTTCCTCATGGTCCTGGTGAGTCAGGGTTCCCCCTGTGGTCAGGAGATGCTAAGAATGCCCTGCAGACAGGTGCTAGAAATGGAGGACTCGCTGGCATTAGCTAGAGTCTCCACTTCCTGCCAAACATGAACTCTAAGGTGGAACGAAGGGGGAGCGGTAAACTGGGACTCTATTTGCCATTTCTTATCCATTTGCCCCTTCCTCCAGGAAGCTCTCCTGGGCCCCTCCCTGGCTGTATGGGTCTGCCCCCTCCCCCCCCACTGCTGTGCGCATGCACCACACTGGCTTGAGGGTTTGCACGGACACATCTATTTTCAGTGCCAGGCACAGGGCCTGCTCCATGACTGCTGAGTGGATGAGCACCCCTGGGTGGGTTGCTGGGCAGAGGACACACCCACACCCATGTGCAGAGTAAGGCTGATTCCACATTGTTGAATGCAACCTCACGTTTTCCCTCCCTCTGACCTTTGAGCTTTATGTGGGCCTGGGGATGGTGATCTGCCCATGACTTTCTGCTCACTCTCAGGGGAGGAATCCTTTGTTGCTGCCCTGTGGTTGAGTTTGAGGTAGGAAGGGCTCATTTTAACCACTGGTGACTTAGCCTCTTGTGACCAGGTCCTGGGTCAATGGTGGCTCAGGTACAGTCCCTGCTGGGGGCTTGGAGCTGGGGCCAGGCAGGGCAGGGGGTGCCGATGCTGTGCAGGAATTAGACAGGTCCCTGCGGTGGTGATACCATGAGGGGAACCCTTTAGCTCTTGAATTCCCACAAGCACGTGCTCCTCTCTGCTCTGGTCATCCCAACACGGAGATAGCCCCCAGCCACTGCCATGAGCAGGATTCAGTCTAACGTATTCCCATCAGCCACCACCGCAGGTGGGCTCGCCTTCCCTGCCAATGAGTGTCCTGGCCGTTGGAAGCAGGGGTGGAGGTAAGGGGTGTGGGGTCCTCACATGCACCAGCAGGCAGTGGGCACTCCATGAACTGGGCGAAGATTACCAAAAGGGACAGCCACAGCCTGTTTGCATGGCCTGTGAGCTAGGAATGGTCTTTACATTTTTAAAGGATTGTTAAGGAAAAAAAAAAAAGAAGTGATAGAGACCATATGTGGCCTGCAAAGCCTAAAAGATTTACTATTTGGCCTTTTACAGGGAAAGTTTGCATCCTCTGGGATGGAGGAAAGGGCTGGGCACTCAGGCTGTGCGGGAGAGAGCCTTGGGTGGTAGCCAGGAGCCCTGCAGCTGTGCTCCCTCCTGGACATCAGCCCCCACCAGCCCAGACCCCTAGTCCATCTGGAGGGCCCCTCCTCCCTCCTCAGCTCAGGCCTGGTCTCTCTAGAGGCCCCACCTCCCCTACCCAGGTCTGGTCTATCTGGAGGATCCCACCTCCCCCACCCAGGCCTGGTCTCTTTGGAGGGTCCAACCTCCCGCCCCCAGGCCTGGTCTCTCTAGAGAGCCCCACCTCCCCCACCCAGGCCTGATCTCTCTGGAGGGTCTACCTCCTCCCGCACCCAGGCCTGGTCTCTCTAGAGAGGCCCTCTTCCTCCAACCAAGCCGGATCTATCTGTAAGATCGACTCACCTACCCCACCCAGACCTGGTATCTCTGGAGGGTCCCAGCTCCCCCACTCAGGCCTAGTCTCTCTGGAAGTTCCCCCTATTTCCGCCACCCAGGCTTGGTCTCTCTGGAGGGCCCCACTTCTCCTGCCCTCTCCATGGCCCTTCAGAGCGAGTCCTGCCAGCAAACACGTGTTCTATAGACGAGCTTCTCAGCCAGCTTCTCCCCTGGTCCAGGCCTGCAGATTCTGGTCTCTCTGGAAGGTCCCCCCCATGTCCACTGAGGCTCAGCCCACTTTCCCTATGACTGTTATGCTCTTCCCAAGGCATTACTCCTGGGCCTCTGCGTTGTGTCCTACGGCAGCCCGGGCCCTGCCAGCACATCTGCCTCTTACCCTTTCAGGAGCTGAGGTGTAGGTGCTCTGTCAACATTGGGCACCTTGGAACAAAACGGGCCCCCACCCACCCTCCACAGCTCCCCGGGGGCTTCATTTCCAAGGCGGGGACCCTCCGAGGACCAAGCTCTGGATTCCTCCAGAGGAAACAGCCAAGTCTGAGGTCACCCTCTCAGCCCTGTTTGCCAGAGGCTTCAGGGCAGCCTCAAAAGCTCCTGTGCAGTCCCCAGGCTCCCTGGATCTGGAGAGCCGTTTGTACACGGTCTTCCTCCTCACGGGGACAGAGCATCACACAATGTCTGTCTTGTGCTCCTGAGCTGGGTGGGGTGTGTGGGTGGAGTCGTCTCATTCTCAACATCTATTGTTATCACTGAAATATTTCAGAATAATAAAAAGAGAGCAGACAGAGCAGAAGAAAAGCATTTCTTCACGCCTGCGGGAAGCAGATGAAAGAAGGGGTGTACCATGTCCCATAAATTTGACTGTTTCGGACAAATCTGTGTCCCTTCTGTGGTGCCTGGAAGCTGACGCTGCATATTCGCCTCCCCCCCCCCCCCCAAGGAAATGGAGACTGGCCTTCCCCGCACTGGGGGAGAACTCAGGGAGGGGGAGCCCTGCCCACATCCAGCTCGGCCCAGCGTGCCCGGGAGCTCGGAGTGAGCTCTCCCTCCTTAGGACACAGCGCCCATGGGGAGCCAGCTCATGCAGCCCCCAGTGGTCTGGAGCAGGCACACTATCGGGGCTGTGTCAGGTTCTGAAGCTGCCAGACAAAGTGCCATAAACTGGGGCGCTTCGAACAACAGACATTTCTTCTCTCCCGGTTCTGGAGGCCAGAAGTGCAGGGTCAAGGTCTGGGCAGGGCCAGGCTCCCCTTGAAGGCACTAGGGGAGGATCCTTTCTGCCTCTTCCAGCTCCTGTGGGTCGCTGGCACTCCTTGGCTTGGGGCAGCATCGCTCTAATCCCTGCCTCTGCTGTCACATGGCCTCTCCTCTGTGTGTGTCTGTGTCCAAATTTCCCCTCTGATAAGGGCTCCAGCATGATCTCACCTTTACTAATTACATGGACAAAGACTCTATTTCCCAATAAGGTGGGTGTGGATTTGGGGGGGACACTGTTCACCTGACACAGAGGCCATGCCATAGCTTTGACTTGTTTCCTTATCTGGGCCTCTGTGGGTCTCCCATGGCGTCAGCTGTAAGGGACATGGGTTCTTAGAAGAAGAAAATCCCTGAAGATGGCCCAGTAACTAGGAAGGGTACATAATGTCCTGGGGTAACGAAGCAACAGTGTGTCCCAAGACAGCTTTTCCTAATCAAATAGCCAGCGTGTCACAAGAAACACTAACAAATGGGTGGCACTCTGGTTGTCAGGGTTCATTTCGTGCCAGGACAGACATTGTTAATAAATCACAGAGCACTTTCCTGCAGGCCTGGATGCAGCTTAGTCCTGCCTCAGCCCTGTAAGCAGCAGTCACCACTGCCTGGGACCATACTTCCTGGAGCCAGAAGGTCTCTCCCCAGTTAAACAGGATTGAATGGGCTACTCAAAGTATGTAAATGGACAGTCAGGCAGTTTGCCCGTGGTCTGTGGAATGTCCTAGATATAAGAACTAAAAGCCAGCACTACTGGTCACATTACAATCATTTTTCTGGGATATGTTACTTAAAGTGCAGGTAACCAAAGAAAAAGGAGACAATTAGGCTTCATCAAAATTAAGAACATTTGTGTCATAGTAATCATTGTCACCTCAATAAATTAAAAAAAAAGAAAGAATGTTTGTGCTTGAAAGGACACTTCCAAGAAAGTGAGAAGACAACCCACAGATTGGGAGAAAATATTTACAAATCATTCATCTGATAAAAGTCAAGTATCTAGACTATATATAGAACTCTTATAAACACAAAAAGGCCAAAAGATCCAGATAGACATTTCTCTAAAGAAGGTACCTATGGCTGACAAGCACATAAAAAAATGTTCAACCTCATTTACCATCAGGCAGACCAAAATCAAAACCATAAGGAGATGCCATTTCGCCCCATCTAGGGTGGTTAGAATCAAATGTCAGACAACAACAAGTGTTGGCAAGAATGTGGAGAAATCAGAGCCCTCCTGCACAGCTGGTGGGGGTGCAAAGTGGTGCGGCTTCCTTGGATAACAGTCTGGCAGTTCCTTGAGATGGTAAACATAGAGCAACCATAGGACTTGGCAATTCCACTCCTAAGTGTATAACCAAGAGCAATGAAAACACATGTCCAAAAAAACCCCACAACACTTGTTTGTGGCACCACTATTCATAATAGCTATGCAATAACCCAAATGCTCATAGTGATCAATGAATAAATGAAATGTGGTCTGTCCATACAGTGGAACATTCTTCAACCATAAAGTGAAACGAGGCACTAATACATGCTGCAGATGCGGGTGAACCTTAAAAACATTATGTTAAGTGAAAGAAGCCAAATACAAAAGGACAGATACTACATGAGTCCACTTATACGAACTTTCCAGAATAGGCAAATCCATAGAAATAGAAAAGTGTATTTGTGGTTGCCAGGCACTGGTTGGGGGGAGGGTAGTGACTCTGGATGGGTAGGAATGGAGTTTGTTGTGAGGGTGATAAAAATGTTGTGCAGCCCGGCCGGTGTGGCTCAGGGGTTGAGCATCGACCTAGGATCCAGGAGATCGGGGTTCGATTCCTGGTCAGGGCACATGCCTGGGTTGGGGGCTCGACCCCCAGTCAGGGGCGTGCAGGAGGCAGCCGATCAATGACTCCTCTCTCATCATTGATGTTTCTCTCTCTCTCCCTCTCCCTTCCTCTCTCTGAACTCAATAAAGACATATTTTAAAAAAAAAAAGTTGTGGAATTAGATGGCGGTGATGACTATACAACTTTGTGAATACATGAAAGCCACTGAATTGTACACTTTAAAAGGATGAATTTTATGGGTGAATATACCTGAATTTTAAACATTTCCTTCAGGCATGCACTCATTTATTCATTCAGCACTTGCCAACGCCCACTCTGGAGATAGTTAGGTTGAGCTTCTCATCTGGGAGATTTAGGATCAGGTTCTCCGTCACATCCCCCCATCAGTTTTCTGATGAACATTCCCCCTGCCCAGCATCCCCTTACCCCTGCTTGGAGTGTGCCTCCGTTATAACCGGTTCTACGGCTCTGCTAGGAGTTCAATCCTTTTGGGCTTCCCTATGAAAATAAGGGGTTCCACCTGGGGGCTGGGTTTATTGTCCTCTGTGACTGGGGCCTGGGTTTGCCTGGGGGAGGAGGGGACACAGGAGGGGCTGAGGACTGAGCAGGCAGGACTGGGAAAGCGCTTTGTAAAGTGACCCCCTACGTCAGGCATCATCATTAGCAGAGGTGATGGAGCCCCATCTGACGACTTTGCCAGGACAGTCCTGAGTGCAGTCCTAGATGGAGGCAGGAAGGCCTGGAGCCGGGAGCAGGCAGGTAGGCCGAGGGTCAGCAAGCTTTACTCCCACAGCAGGATGTGCCGCGCACACATGCAAGCACAGAAGCCACAAGAAGCACATCTTTGTCCCTGTACCTGGTCTTCCACCGGCATGGGATAAGCTGTGACATATGGGGACTGGTAGGGCTGGAGTGTTTTCAGTTTTGGGAACCTGAGTCCTGGGTTCTGGTCTCATCTGCTCTAGTCACACCTGATTTGCTGAGTGACCTTCATGCAGATTGTCCTCCAGACCTTGTGTGCACCTGTAGTGTCCCCAAAATTAACATCTACCTGGGACTTGGGAGTGTGGCATTATTTACAAATAGGGTCTTTGCAGAGGCAATTGAGTTAAGATGAGGTTATCCTGGAGGAGGGTGAGCCGTGACCAAGATGACTATTGTCCTTATGAGAAGAAGGGACCCGTAGAGGAGAGGCCTTGGGAAGGTGGGGACAGAGAGTGGCTACAAGCCAAGGCACTCTGAGGGCTGTGGCAACACCAGGAGCTGGAGAGGCACAGAAGGTACCCGCCTCTTGAGCCTCAGAGTGAGCATGGCCCTTTGACACCTTTACTTCAGACCCCTAACCTCCAGAGTGTGAGAGAATAAAATAAATGTGAACTATCTATCCTGCAGGACACGGAGAGACGGGAGGGCTGGGGGCCTAGGCACTCACCGCACAGGAGGGGCAGGGCATGCTCTTGGCTGCTCCATCTCTATCAAGAGAGAGGCACCACCTGAGGGGTCTCATGAGGACTCTACTGGCCACCTGGTGGAGGACCATGGTGCCGGGCAACAAGTCAGGGAGAGTCTAAGGCCATACAAGTGCCACATGACAAGAGGGCGGGTTCTGCTTTCTAGATCATGGGCCCCCTCCTAGCTTATTTGCTGCAGCCCATCACCACACCACGCCCCTTGTGGGAAGGGGCCAGTGCCTGACACCCATGGCTATCGATGGCCCCAAACAGTTCAGAAAACTGTGACACTTTATCACTGCCTTCAATTGAAACCCCACCTGCCAGCTAAAGAGGGAGATTTACAAAGCAGAGCAAACGGATCAGGAAACACGCCTCATCCTTCAGGGTCAGGTCTGAGGCAGCGAGGAAGGGACAGACATCTTGACACAGGACACTCAGCTCCAAGGCAGCAACGAGACACCAGGGACGCGATCAAAGGGAAGGAGGGAAAGTTAAATAAATGCTGATCTGCAGATCATAGGCCTGCAGAGTTGGCAAAAAGTCAGTCCCTGTTGGAGGGATCCCCAAAGGGAAGCAAAGCTCTCAGAACCTGGCGAAGTGAGCGACATCAGGGGTTTCAGGCCAAGAGTGGGGCCTCCACGTGCTGTGGGCATGGTTACCTCCTGACAAATTCATTTGCTTTTCCAGGTCTGAGGGCTTATTTGGGGCCAGTGCACCCGCAGCTTGCTCTGCATGTAGAAGCCCTGAGATCCGGCCTTGGCCATTTTCTTCCCTGCTGGTGAGCTGCCCTTCTGCGAGGGTCATGGGACTGCGGCAACGAAGGACCCCAAACTCAGCAGTTTAAACACAGAAACCCATTCTCTCTCAGTTCTGGAGAGCAGAAGTCTGAAGGCAAGGTGTTCGAGGCGATGCTCCCTCTAAAGGCTCTAGGGGAGGATCCTCCCTGGTCTGTTACAGCTTCTGGTGGCCCCAGGTGTCCCTTGGCTTGTGGCCACATCCCTCCAGTCTGTGCCTCTGTCTTCACACGGTCTCTCTCCGTAACTGTGTCTAAAATCTCCCTCTGTCCTTTTAAATTCCTCGTAAAAGGACACTTGTCATTGGATGTAGGGCTCGCTGTAATCCAAGATGATCTCAACTCATGTATTGCGGGGTTCAGTGGGAGGCCTTGCTTCATCCACTTTAGTGGTGCCTCTTCACTGCCCATCCCACTAGAGCACTCGCCTGGTGGCTGCACAGAAGGGTTTGTTCTACTAAATGACCCCCAGCCCATGACTCAGATTCAGAATCAGATCAACACCAGCCCCAACCATGTTCGTGAGGACCCCTTGCTGATGGCTGGTGCCAGCTCTGAAGCTGTGCCCAGCGTGGAGGTGCCTGGGCAGTGGCGGCTGAGAGAGCCGGAGGGGGGACGGGCACAGAGCGTGCACTGATGGCCCAATCCAGGGTTCCCACGGGTGTTTCCAGGCCCCAGGCGCTCCCGCAGCTCCCCACACAGACGGCGTCATCCTCTTGCAATAAGCCACAGCATTTTTGGATGCCACACTGAAATCTGACCCACTTAATACCTAAGGGGATGGCGCACTCGGAATGCTCTTTTGTATGAGTAATTTTCCGCCCTCCATCTGTCAAAAATGCAATTTTGTTTATTTCTGGAAGATTTTCTCAGTGGCGGTACTGATGACAGGTAAATACAAGGGAAGGGGTGGCAAGAGCCCCTGTTGCACTGTCTGTTCTTAAGACCACGAGGAGGGTGTCTGCTGAAGGAGATCTGGAGCTGCAAATGCCCATTTTGAGGGAGAGGGCCTGCGATCTAGAGGCCAGGACTAGACCCAGCTCTGCTCTCAGAGAAACGACCTTCCACAAGTCACCACCACAATTAGACTCAGTCTCCTGTGAACAAAGAGGGGAGTGTCTCCAGAGCCTGTGTCCAGCTGTTTCAGAACAGCTCTGGGGGTATCCACAGAGGAGAATATGGATGGTGATGGTGACGATGATGATGGTGATGGGGATGGTAATCATGATGATAGTGATGACGGTGGTGATGATGATGGTGATGATGTGGTGATGATGATGGTAAGGATAGTAGTGATGGTGATGGTGATAGTGAGGATGGTGGTGATGATGGTGATGATGGTGAGGATGGTGAAGATGGTGATGGTGAGGATGGTGGTGATGGTGATAGTGAGGATGGTGGTGATGGTGATAGTGAGGATGGTGGTGATGGTGATAGTGAGGATGGTGGTGATGGTGATAGTGAGGATGGTGGTGATGGTGATAGTGAGGATGGTGGTGATGGTGGTGACGGTGAGGATGGTGAAGATGGTGATGATGGTGATGATGGTGAGGATGGTGAAGATGGTGATGGTGAGGATGGTGGTGATGGTGATGGTGATGGTGAGGATGGTGAAGATGGTGATGGTGAGGATGGTGGTGATGGTGATAGTGAGGATGGTGGTGATGGTGATAGTGAGGATGGTGGTGATGGTGATAGTGAGGATGGTGGTGATGGTGGTGACGGTGAGGATGGTGAAGATGGTGATGATGGTGATGATGGTGAGGATGGTGAAGATGGTGATGGTGAGGATGGTGGTGATGAAGATGATGGTGATGATGATGCAGCTGCCCAGCGTTTAGTGAGCACGTACTGCATGGCAGGTGTTTTTTCTGACACATTCTCTCAGTCTGTGTGACCAATTTGTAAAATAAAGAATGCTGCTCTTGTTTTGGGGGATTAGGTCCAGCTGAGTGAAAGGGCAAGCCCAAGGTCACAGGACAGCAAACAGGTAGTGTGAGGGTGTGGCCAATCTGGCTGCCTCTCGGTGGGCAGGCTTTATGTAGGAAGCTTTGGGAGTGGAGGTCAGGGGAAGGCTAGGAGAGAACTGCCCCTTTCCTGGGGTGCAAGCTTTGCTTCTCCCATCCCAGCTGGGGAGAGAGGCAGAAAACCAGGTGGGGGGGGTCTCTTCCTTAGCTCCACTCTCCACCAAGTGGCGGCCCATGGGAACGGAAGAAATGCAGAGTGAAACTAGCAGACAGTGTTTTGGTTTTTGTTCCAATGTGGAACCCATTGGCGACATGCAGAGCTAATGAAGGCGTGGCGAAGCTGACCTCTTGGCTCTGGGGTGGTGGCCTAATTGGCCAGCATTTGGGGAGGCTTGGCAGTAGGCATGGATACTTCACACAGTAGTGCTGTGGCCAGCAGTCCTGTGGCCAGGGAGCAACCCTACAGAAATGCCGATAGAGCATTCACACCTATGGACAAAGGATGCTCACAGTGGACAGCTTGTGATAGCAAGAAACTGCAAGGACCTGCATGTCTATCATCAAGGGACTTGGGAAGTGAGTTATCAATGTCCCCGTGGTGAGCAGTTCCGGACAGCAGAGCCAATAGGCTGGACTGGTGCAGTAAGTGAAAGACGGACATGCTTTCAGAGGCCATTAACAAAGACACTGTGAATCCATCAAGGCATAGAAAGTTCCAGAGGCCACATACCAGTGTTCACAGTAACCCTCTGCAGAAGGGGAGGGCTGGGTCTCCCTCAGTTATGGGCTCATTTGGGCAGGAACTGAGTCTTGCCTGGCTCTGTGTGTCTCTAGCCCTGAGCATCGCATCTGGCAGGACAAGTGGGGGTGTAACGTGTGGAATGAGTGGATGCAGAGTGGATGAGCTGAGCTTAGTAGGGACCAAGCAAACTGAAAGCACAGGGCTTACAGCTTGGGGTCTTGGTCATGTTGCTTGCCCTTAGCCTCAGCTCACCCCTATAAAATGGGGTGTGAAAAGCCCCTACTTTGTAGGATTGTTGTGAGGGTGGAGCCAGAGAGTAGATATAAAGTGAGCACCAGGCCCCCTATTGCTCCGTTTTTTTTGTATTTTTAATCCTCACTTGAGCATATTTTTTCCATTGCTTTTCAGAAAGACTGGAGGGGGGGGTGAGAGACAGAGAGAGAGAGGGAAACATTGATGTGAGAGAGACACATCAATTGGTTGCCTCTCGCATGCGCCCTGACTTGGGCCGGGGATCGAGCCTGCAATTGAGGTATGTGCCCTTGACTGGGAGTCAAACCCGGGACCCTTCAGCCCGATGGCCAAACCAGCTTGGGCACTCCCTGGTTTTGCCAACTCTTCTTCATTACTGAGATGAGGGAAGAAATTACGGTTGAAAGAAGATGGAGAATGGCCACGAATAAAGGCAGAGGCCTGAGGACTTTCCACAGGCTGGGCCTTGCCCTTGCCCCCTCCCTGGAGTCAGTGGCGAAATTCCTGAGCAGGAACAACGGAAAATTCAGTCCCATCTCCTCCGACCCACTCCCCCCAGCTCCCACCAGAGGGATGGGCACAGGGAGGGGATTCAGAGAGAACACGGACAAGCAGCAGTGAGGGGAGGAGGCTGGGGTTCTGGGCCACGGAGAAAGCCGGCGGGGCCTTAATAATGGTCTTGAAGGACACGATGGCGGAGGAATAGGCCTGGGTTCAGCCTGGGGCGCGTTGGTGCCCCTCACTGATTTGATTCGAGCAACCTGGCCCACGTCTCTGGTCAGGGTGCAAAGTGCTGGGCAGCAGCTGAACACACGCTGACTGAAGAGAGAAAAGACTGGGAGAAAGAGACCCGACAAGTGGCCTAATAGGAATGAGGCACCAGAGGCAAAACCTGGCCCCAAAGTCACCGGGCAGAGCCTCCTCTGCAGTTGCCATGAGACCTCTCCCCTATGGCAGGCACTTGGGGTCTTGTTCCTGGTGGGGTGCTATGCTCTGGTTATGGGGGCAATGTCCAAATGGCTTTTGTGTGGGTTTTCACCCTTTGAAGACCTGGACACATAGATCTGGGCCCAGCTGGCTCCCCAGTGCATTGAGGGGGAGGCAGGGAGAGACCAGCCTCGGCTCCTTGCCCTCCTGGAACTTAGAGCTGCAGCCAGCCCCTCAGACAGCACCCCATGTCCCATGCTCCTGCAGAGCACCAGGCCATCTCCTCAGGAAAATGAACGTTTGATCTAGATTGGAAATCCCTAAATTCTTTGAATTCCCTCCCTCCAGCAAAGCAGAGTTGAGGGAGGTCATGACCTCGTCACTTGGCCAGCAGGCCCCTTGGCTGGAGGCCTCACAGCCATCATCTCAGCTCACTGTGGCAGCGCCTGTCAGTCCCCGCCCTGATGGAAGCCAGAGCTGCAGGCATATTCCTTTGCTTTGATTTGAATACTTTCTTTGGTAATTTAAAGATGACCAAAGCAATACTTACTCAGTGTGGGAAAGGGTCAAACATACAGAAAAAGATATTTCCTCCCACCAGATGGAATCGCTGTCAATTCCCAGCCAGAGTGAGCCACCTTTCAGGCCTGCAGGGGCAGAGGGGCTCCAGGACGTAGGTTCATTTGGGGGACCCCATCCTGGGACATGTGAGCTGCTGGAGTGGCTGACACTTGCCTCTGAGCACGAGACCCTCTGAGGACCGTGGTTCAGGTACCTCTACATCCCACCCATCTTCCTACCTGAGCCATTCCACCTGGGGGCTCAGTGCCCGCTCCCACCCAGCCCACAGCCCGCCTGGCTCCAGCTCTGCCAGGCTCAGTCTTCTTGAGGAAGCGGCCCGCTGGGTCATGATGAGCGGTTAGTGGAAGAAATTAAATCACATCATCTTCAACCTCCTGTCTTATCTGCCACCCGTTTCCACATCTGGACTGATGCTAACCCAGACCTTTCCCTCTGGCAACATTTCTGGGGTCTCAAAGGTCAGGAAGCGGAGCCCAGCAGAAAGTGAAGCACCATGGAGCCCGCCCACCATCCTGTCCACAATCCCTCCCCACCCAGTGAGGACAGCCGTGATTCCGCTACTCCTCGCCCATGAACCTTCAATGGCTCCCTATTGTTGACAGTAATGGTTGACATGCAGACCCCTGGATCCCATTGCCAGGGTTCTAATCAGTGCATCAAGAGCAGAGCCTAGGAACTTTCATTTTAACAAAAACACAGGACATTTGAAGAGGGGTGGTCTCTGAACTTCCTTTGAAGGACTCCACTTACAGGCAAAAGTCAGAACCCTGCGGTGTGGCATTAAAGGCCTTGCAGGATCAGGTCTGGTCCTCCTTTCAGCTCCATTTGCCTCTACTGTCTTCTCTGCCCCTGCTGCTTTGGCCAAACTGCATTTCATCTGCCTCCATTGCGTTGTTCATTCTTTTCTCTCTCTGGAAACCTTGACTCTCCTCCGCATGTCTTAGTTCCAGCCAAAGTGCTCGCCCTCTCTGGCAGCAAATTGTCCCTGGACTGGGCCCACAATGCTTCTTTCTCCCCCTGCAGTCAGCTATCAGCCCCAGCTCCTGAGAGTTAGATCCCGCTCATCTTTGTTTCCCGTGTGTGGGGGTGGTTGCCGTAGGAGTAGTTGCAGCTGTCATTGATGCAGTGTGGGGTGATTGCTACCCATGCTCTTCTAGAACTTTGCATGGGCATCTGGAGCAGTGGAAGACTCTATTTCCCAGTTTCCCTAGCAACCTGATGTGGTCTTTGCCTAGTTCTGGCCTACTGTTGTGGAAGGAATGTGTGTGCAACAACAGGTGGCACCTCCTCTGCCTGCATCCCAGCTTTTGGGGAGAGAAGAAGAGCTGTGATGGCAGGAGCCAAGGCAGCTATCTTAGGCCATGAGGTAAAGCCATAAGAGCATCAGGGAGAAGGACCTAGGTCCTGGACACCTTGGAGACGCTGTGTCAGGTCTATCATTTGCTCAGACTCCTCAGCAGAACAAAGCAATTGCTGCTTTGTCGGGGCCATGGCAATGTTTAGTTCAGCAACAGACCCTGTACATTAACTAGCATGGCTAGGCCATGGGCTGAGGGATTCCAGTGGCATTTTCTTAGGGGACCTTCTCAACAATGCTGTGAAGAAGTCACTATTATTATTTCCATTTTTCAGATAAGGAAGCGGAGGTTCAGATCGCTTATTGGCTTAGCCACTACAGTCAAGCAGTTCATGGCAAAGTGAGAATTATGTTCTTTTAAAAAACATTCAAAATAAACTTTTAAAATAGAATACAGTGTATATACAGAGAGGGACACACTTCCTTCAGTGTACGACTTGGCTCAGTGTACCAAGCAAGAAGCAGATGGTGTGGGTCCTGGGACTCCAGACTGCACTTTCCCTCAGTGCCCTGCCCTCCACCAGGGCCTCCCTTCTAGCTCCTTCATTCACCTCTTTCAGCATCAGGGACATGGGATTACGCCGTGTGCGAGTGCATCTCTGTGTCTGGGTTGCTCTGGAAGGTCTGTAAGGCACTTTTCCAGCCGGAATCCGAATCAGGAAAGTTGATGTAAACACCCAAAGGTGCCTGCATACTAAACTCCTGGGTCTTGGAGCAAGGTGGATGGAGGGTGACCTCCAGCAAAACACCCCTGTCTGTCAGCTCCATCTTCCTGGAAAGGGACCTCAGGGCTCTTTCCAATGAAATGGTGACAGTCCCAGCCCAGGGACAGTGAGAGGCAGCAGCCTCTGGAGAATTCCAGGGTACAAAGGGCTCCCGGCCTTTTCTCTGACTGGCTCTCAAGCCCAGGGTGTCCTGGGGTTTGTGGATGGCTGAGGCCTACAGGCTGCCCCTCGATACCAGCCCAGGCCCAGGCCCAGGGCTGGGGGTGGGGCTTGCTATCCACGAACACAGTGGGTATTTGCCTGGGTGGCAGGGGGAGGGCACATCAGCTAACTTCCCCACCTGGCCTTGGACAACAGTGAAAGGCGAGCTTCCAGCCTTCCCCCAGACCCTCTGGGATTCCAGACATTCCGCTCCCTCTGTAGTCCCGCCCCACTGGGCTCCCGACAGAGATTCGGGACCCAGGAGAAGTTTGCAGCAGAGGACACAGGGAAGACCACGGGAGCGAGAGGCCCCAGGCTCATGCACCAGGCCTTCCAGTCCTGTCTTTGTGGACGGACTGTGGGGCTGCTGCTTTCTATTCTTAGGAGGCTGAGCGCTTGAGTCAGCACACTGTAGGTGCTCAATACACGCTTGCCCTTTGTCTTCCTCTCCAGGCATTTCTGGATGCTCAGGGACCCCAAAGGGCCAACCTGGAGGGATAGACTCTTAGCACCCTGGGCTGGCCTCCTGGGCTGCGGATGGCCTATCCTCCCACAGGAGAGAACAAAACAGGAGAGGACATGGGATCGGGCACACTCCTTCCTCTGTAGGGATCCTCTCACCCTCCTGCCACTGGACCCCTAGCAAACCAGCCTCCTGGCAACATGGGGGCTGGAAGGAGAGCTGGCATTTGACAGGGGTGTGGCCCAGCCATGTCCAGCAGCTCTGGGCAATTTCTGATCCCTCCCCCACCTCTGTCACTTAAGTGGTCACATTGTATCTGACCAGTTTTTGCCAGCTTGTGAGTGATTAAGACCGAGGTGGTGTCTGGGGTTGTTGGTGGAGGTGAGGCGGGGAGAGGGGTGACTCTTTGTATTTCATGCACTGTATGGGGGACCCAGCACCTCCTAAGATCTTCACAGTGACCCCCAGGCAGGTGCAGTCATGGAAGATGACTCGAGACGGCACACCTGTGAGGGCCGGGCTGTGCACCCCGCAAGTCCGAGTGTCTTGAATGTTTCTGCCGGATTGCCGCCCTGGGCCTCGGGCCCACCTCCACCTGGAGACGAGACTCGAGGGCCTGACTGCTGCAAGCTTGGGACTCAGTAAAAATCCATGCCGGGCCCATTTCAGGTGGAATACTAGGGGAGGCTGTCACTTATTTCCTGACCGACCTCTCCAAAGGTCAGTCACCAAATAGAGGAAAACTGACTCCTTGGGTGGAGGCGGCCTGCCTGCGTCTTCTTGGGGGCACGTGGTCACAGTTTTGGAGGCACAGCCCTATCACAGCTGGCTCCCAACAGCATCTCCACTTTGGGCCCCTGTAGGAGGGAATTCAGGTGCCACCTCAGGCAGGTTCTATACTCTCTGAGTCAGCCCTGAGGACCCTCAGTCCCCAGATGGCCATCGCAGGCTGCACATGACGTCCCATCTAATTAAGCTCAGAAATGAGCGGCAGCCTTTTGCCTCCACGTCTGCCAGCTGGTTGTTTAATTAGCTGTGGCCTTTGCCAGGCAGGGGCCAGGCTGGTAAGGAGGAGGGGGCAGAAGGAGCCCGCCGAGCCCCCACGGTGAGCGCCAGGCTCTTCCCTAGTCAGATGTAATAAGGAGGGAAAGGGAGGGCAGGCGCAGCGCTGTCTTCCCTGAATTGGTAGGAACACGGGGAAATGTTTGCGCGGGGGTGACGGGCTTCAGTTCCATGGCAGACCCACCTGTGGCTCTGGTGGTGGGATCAACAATGCCGGATGCCTGAGCACTGGCCACAGAAACCAGAGGCTATTGGCTGGCTTCACTCATTCATTCATTCATTCATGCCTCATTCACATGTTTATCCAGGCGTCCATCAAACTAAGTCAATCTGTGCCAGGCCCTGGGGTGTGGGGTGGGCAGCAGCGAGCCTTGGGATGGGGTGATGAGTGGCCCATGTCGGTTTCAGCTGTGCTTACACACCTTAGGAAGTGCAGGGAAGCATTGGCCTTTTCAATGTCCATCCACCATGAGCTGACACTTTGGGGACATGCCCTGCTGAAGACAAGTCCACTAATCATGTGCCAGGATGTCAGAGACATATGGCCAGGCTGCTGGAGAAAGTTCTAGGTGTGGGCTCTGAATTTCCATGCTGGTGCTCACATCCTGGGGCACAGGGCTCGTCGGGGGCTGATAAGCACAGTCAGGGATGTGCAGAGCTGAGCAGGTGATGCTACAGCAAGGGAGGGTGGAAGTTTCTGGAAGCGGGAGGACAAGCATAACCAAGGACAAACATCACCCATTCCTGGCACGTGTCCACACACGAGCAGATGCTCCACAGCATTAGTATCAGGGGAACACAGAGCAAACCATGAGACACCCCCTCACACCCACTAGGATGGCTGTTATAACACACACACACACACACACACACACACACACACACACACACCCCAGGAACAAGTGCTGTGGAGAAACTGGAACCCTTAAGCACTGCTGGTGGGAAGGTGAAAAGGTGCAGCTGCTGCAGAAAACAGCACGGCGGCTCCTCAACAAGTAAAGCACAGAATTGCCACATGAGCCAGCAATTCCACTCTTAGGCATATGCCCAAGAAAGCTGAAAACACGGACTTCAGCAGACACTTGTACAGCCATGTTCATAGCAGCGTAATGGCCCAAAGGTGAAAACAAGCCAAGTATCGATAGACAGATGAATGGATAAACTAGAATGGCCCGTCCCTACGGTGGAATATTGTTCAGCCATGAAAGGGAAGGAAATACTGCAACGTGGGTGGACCTGGAGGACATTAGGCTAAGCCAGTCACAACAGGACAAACGGCGCATGATTCCACTCATATGAGGTCCCTAGAGGAGTCAAATTGATGGAGACAGAAAGTAGGATGGTGGGTGCCAGGGGCTGGTGGGGAATGGGCAGTTAGTGCTTAATGGGGACAGAGTCTCAGTTTGGGAAGACAAGAAAGTCCTGGAGACGGATGGTGCTCATGGTTGCACAATTTGAATGTGCTTAATGCCACTGAACTATACACTTAAAACTGCTTCAAGTGGTAAATTTTATGTTATGAACATTTTACAAAAACCCCCAAAACACTCCCCCCAAAATATTCACTTTTCAGTCCTCTCAAGTGAACCATAATTCTAGTTGTAGAGCTACAGACTTTAGGAGGAGCACTGCTGCTGCGAACGGTGCAGTGGAGTGAGACTCAGTAGGTCAGGAAAAGAGTGGGGTACAAGGAGATGGATCCTGTCCTCTGGAGCCCAGGCACATGACACAAGGTCTCAGCACCACCAGGCCAGAGCTGGCATGGAGCCGTGGTGCACAAGGAGCATGGGAAGCAAGGAAACTGACTGCTACAGAAATGGGGTCAATCAAGGGAGGCTTCTTGGAGGAGGCAGCATCAGAGCTGGGTCTTTAAAACGGGTGAGTGAAAAAGCAAATGAGGCAGAGAGAGGTGGATGCAGCTTCAGAGGCAGACACAGGGTGCCTGGGCTGGATTCCAGCTTTCCAGCTGCCTGAGGCTGGGCTTCCTCGCTCAGCCTCTATAAGATGAAGAGGACCCTACCTATGACTCATCCAGGCTGAGATACCTGCAGATAGGGGCAGGGAGGCGGACATGATGGCCGGAGCGACGGTCACTGCTGGGCAGAATGCTCAGTGCTTTGAGACTTGACTTATTCAGTTCTCATAACCAGTTGACAGCAAGGACACTGAGCAGAGAGGTGAAGTGGAGACCTCCAGTCTAAGGGGGCAGAGAGCGTGTCCTCAGTAGGCCTGCCTGGGAGTGCAGCATACAGTGTGTGTGGCAGGAAGGGGACGATGGAAGGAAGGAGGGAGGGAGGGAAGGAAGGAAGGAAAGGAGACAGGAAGGAGGGAAGGAGGAAGACAGGGTGCTGTAACTCAGCAGGAAGGGCGTGGACAAGCCCTCAGAGCAGGGTGGTCCTGGCTCTGGTGCGGGTTTGTGGGGTGGCCTTGGGGAAGGAAGCAGCTCTCTCTCTGGCCTCAAGGCCATGGTTGCATCAGAACCATCAGCCCTAGAGGCCCCTTCAGCTCAGTGCCTGAAACCCAGGTCCCTTTGGCAGAGGCTGGCGGGTGTCACTGTACGCAGTGCCCCCTAGTGGTGGGTGGTGAGGCCGTGCCTTCTCCTGGTCTTCTGGGCTCCTGGGCCCTGGGGTCTGACTGAAGATGTATCCTCTGCCATTTGGACATAAATTGAGAATCCAGATGTTCTGAGAAGAAGCCCTACATCTCCCGATATGGCACCAACAGTTTTGTGGGGGCCTGACCCATGTGACCTGGTGGGAGCATCCTAGGTCTGAACCCCAGTGCTCCTGCTTCTTGGAGGTATGAACTGGGGTGGCCATGGTCCTCGCTGGGCCTCAGTCTCCCTGTTTAGGATGGGGGTATGGCACCCATTGTGAAAACTGAGGTTATGAATGGGATGCAGCGAGTGGGATGGGTGGAAAATGGAGCTGCGGGAAGGACCTTTCCCGAGGTCAAGGTGGGGATCCAGTCGCAGAGTGAGGTGGGAGGCCGGGCACGGCCACTGTCCTCCTTGGTGATGAAGACAGGACGTGGGTCAGTGCTGCCCATAGCACTTTGTAATATGACAGAATGTTCTAGTTCTGCTCTGGCCAATACGGCTGTCACCAGCCATGTGTGTCTTCTGGGCACTTGGAATGTGGTTATTGTGACTGAGGCACTAAATTTTTTATTTATCAGGTTTTAGTGAATTTAAGTTTAAGGAGCCCCGTGTGGCTGGCGGTGACAACACCAGACGGCTCAGAGATAGATGATTGGAGGAGAGGTGGGTAGGCCACGTGCAGAAACTGGAAAGCTAATGATGAATTTAATTTTTTTACTCATTAACTGACAGTGGCTTTGGGTGAGTCATTTAATTGTTCTGAAACTCAGGTTCATATCTGAGAAATGGGGCTGTACACCAGCTCTGACCAACACCCACAGTCCTGGACAAATGTGTGAGGTCAGAGGTCAGGGAGCTGGCCAGCATGTGTCCCGAACCCAGCCCTGCCCAGGCCTGGGGAGCTGATCTCTGGGGCCACTGGGATGGACCAGAGCTGACCAGGGAGGCCATGGCTGTCCTATGGCTGGTTGTCGTGGTGTGACGCTGTTAGCTAATGCGATTTCTTGTTTAAATTGTGACAAATGACTTAATAGAACCAGGAGCTGACACCGGGCCCAGCAGCAGCCCATGTCCCAGGCAATCACTGTCACCAGCCAGCTGGGGAGGGTGTCTAGGCCCTGCTGGACTGAGGGGCTGCTTTGGGCAGATAGAAGATGCTGCAGACACTGGGGTCTGAGCCTAGGATGACCCCAAAGATTCTTTGTGCCCTCTGCTCTCAATCAGTCCTGGCACCCTACGCTGCTACCCTGGGGTGGAGACAATCCTGAAAATACCCCCATTCAGTGACAGACCCAGTGTCCCTCCTGAACCACAAAGGGAGGGCTTATTCACACAAAATCTGCAGGAAATTCAGGCCTGGAGTCACGCCCTGACATACTTCAGGAAGTTCTGCCACTGCATGTGACATGGCATCACATGAGGTGCCACCCCCAGGCAGGCTCCCAGCGGCTACATCTGTCCCTCACCAGTGCCTCACACCTCCCTGCTCACTCAGGGTTTCAGGAGTCCTCTCCCCAAATGTCACCTAGATGCCGCGAGTTCATCTTATGTGGTTATATCAAAGCACCCAGATGGAGGGTTCCCCCTGGTGGAGGGGCCTCGGGGAAGCCAAACTCAATGGCTTAACAAAGCACATGGCAATTTGTTTGGCTGAGACCCTAAATTCTCTCTCTGAGAGACCCATGGACTCACAAAAAGCGGCATTTCTTTGGGAGTGAGGGGTGGGCTTAGAGGCAGGGAGGGAGGGCACAGAGACATGGCTGTTGTGGGACACCAGGTCTAGAGAGGACTTGGGAGCAGCTGGTCCAGCCCCTCCTGTTGTCATTTTACAGATGAGGGAACTGAGGCTCAGGGAGGGTGGCGCTGACAGTCACAGCCTGAGTTACAGCTGAGGATGGACAGGACAAAGGATACCAAGCCCTCCCTCTGGCCCACAGGCCACTATACTTGGAGGGCTCTGGGCAGGCCAGTGGGCCAGAGGACGCAGCCCTGTGTTCTTTCTCACTCTCCCCATTAAGGAGTGTGTGGGGTCTGTGTCCCCTTCCCGTCAGTCTGGACTTCTTAACCAAATGGAGTGTGGCAGAGAGATGCTAAGAAAGATCCCAGGCCCAGGCCTAAAGAAGCTGGCAGACCCCATGCTGTGAGGCAAGCACCCCGGTGAGCTGCACATGGAGAGGCACTGACAGCCAGCACCCCCTGGCCAGCCCACCATGTGGGAACACTGTCTTGCAAGTAGACCCTTAACCCCATCCAGCTGCCCCAGCTGATGCCCCCTGGCCTGGAGAAGTGCCTCTGCCCCCAAATCCTGCCCAAACTGCAGATTTGTGAGCAGAATAAAGAACTGTTGTTATTAGCCACTAGGTTTTGGGGTGGTTGGTTATGCAGCATAGAGAATGGGAACAGATGAAAGGGTGGATACCCTCCAATGCCAAGACCACAGGCTCAATCCTGGCTTCAAGATGCTAGCTGTGTGACCCGGGACAAGTTGCTTGCCCTCTCTGAACCTCACTGTCCTCATCTGGAAGATGGGAATAATAACCTTTGCAGGATGGTGGGAGGATTGAGTCGAGGAGTGTGGGCAAGTGTCTGGCATGTGCCGGGGAGAGCAGGCCCTTAGTCCATGTGCACAACCATGTGTACAACCATGGCTGGGGGCTGGCCAGGGAGCCGTCTCACTCACTGTGGCTCTTCCCACCCCTTCACACCATCCACAGGACAGTGAGGGCCTGGGGAGACTCAAACTTCTCCAAGACGGTGGTTGGCTGCAGAGTCTCTCACCAGGTCCTGGGTGCTCCTGGCACCATTGTCCTGTGTCATAAGGCTGGGTGTGATGGCCTTCCTGCTCACAATGGTTTCATGCTACTGGATGACTTCAGAAATTCTCCAAACACAAATGCAGCCTGGGAGCAGTAAGGAGGGAGGTGGTTGTTAGCATTTCCAGTCCATTAGTAAAACAGCCATCATTTAAGGCAGCAGGATGTGGCCCTATCATGACAGGGCTCTACTGACCTGCTGAGGGGCCTGGGAGGGTGTCAGGGGCTGGGGCATGGGGCTGACTAGCGCAGGTGGCAGCGAGTGTGGGAAGACAGCACAGATGTGGCAACAAAGGAGGAGACAGCCTCAACTCCCCAAGGTCTTGGCTCTTTACAGTTTACAAATTACTTAAGGGATATGGCACTTTACAGCTTGCAAGGACTCAGGAGCCGGCTCCGCTGAGCCCCACGGAGAGCCTGGGGCAGGCTGCATGGAATAAGGTGGGGGTGGTTACCTAGCCTGGCACTGTGGAAACCCGAGCAAGGCAGCACAAAGCGAGGCCTGTGCCCACTTTACAGATGAGGAACTGAGGCCCCCACTCGATCCGGATGACAATAGCAGCTAGGAGCTGGATGGCTGTGGCCAGGTGCCTCATCCTGCTTTCCCATCCCCAGAGGGACACTAGCCCTGAGGGCTGTGACCTGCTCCTCTGTATGGAGCGGGTCTCTCAGGCTCTGAAGGGTTAGCACCTTGGATCTGGGCAGGTTTGAACCTGGCCTCCCTGTCCTGGGCGAGCATGCCTCCCTGTTGTACTTGTCACATGCTCTTTCATGAGGGGTGGTGGCAGCGGTCGCTCAGCGGGGCAGGAGATTGTGCAGGGAGGGTGTGACCTGGGTCCCCAAGGGCTCCAGAGTCCCTCTCTAGGGATTCCAGCCTCTGCCCACTCTGCACAAACCCTCCTTGTAAACACTCTCTCCCCAGCATACCTGGATTTGCCTGCTGCTGCTCCTGCCATCTGGGGCTGGAGCCACGACATGCTGCTTGATATCGAGAAAATTGCAACTGGCATCCCCCATTAATGAGGGCAGCTGCGGGCAGCGCCTGCCAAGAAGCTGTCAGGATTATGCGCCCAGAATAATTACTCAAGAAAGGGAGAAGGCGGGGGACTGGAAATGCCATGAAAACCAGCAAATGATCAATGACTCCCAGGCTGCTTCACGTGTCACCACTTGTGTGACATGGGACGGTCGTAGCAGATGCTGGCTCGGGCCTACCCCAAACTGGCAGTAGGGCCTGGGTTAAGTCCTCCTCTGAGGAGCCTCAGTTTTCTAGGGTAAAATGAGTGGGGAGACTAAAAAGTAATTCTGAAGTTCTGTGGCCTTGTCTGTGCAGGGAGATGCCACCCGGAAGCTGGGAAGGAAAGGCCTAGGGTGTGGGGAGGTGCAGAGGGGGCCCCGGGCTCCCCTGTTGTCCTGCAGGCCTGTTGGCTCCATCCTGGCTCATAGGATTTGATGATTGGGTTTATGGGTCAATTGGCCCAGGCTGTGGTTCCCAGTGATTCAAACACTCATCGGGCTGGTGCTGTAAAGTATTTTGGAGATGTAGATATCCTCTACAATCAGTTGACCTTAAATAAAAGAGATAACCTTCCATAATGTGGGTGGGCCTCATCCAATCAGGTGAAGGCCTTCAGAACCAACAGGTTTTTGTGAGATGAAGAAATTTTGCCTCAAGGCTGTAGCATCAGCTCCTGTCAGTGCTTCCAGTCTGTGCTATAGATCTTGGACTTGCAGGGACACAAACCTGGGCCTGGTGTCTTCCCAAGGGGCTAGCTTTATCCTCAGGCTGCTTGCTACCAGCCCATCTCTTTCCCTGACCACATCCCATTTTAGATCAGGTTTGTTAGATACGTTTGAAGTCTGAAGGTCAGGACATATTTTCATTTCTTGCCAGCACACATTCCTAGCTCCTTCTGTTGGTCAGCACAGGGCATGTCCCTAGCCCCACTGTCTTCCTGGGGTCCTCCTCTCCCAACAGAGCACACTCCTGTCTGCCCAGGTCCCTCGGAAGCACAGCCGAGAGGTCGTCCTGCGCTGCAGCTTGGTCAGTCCAGGACAGAACCAGGAAGCCCTTAAAGCTCCGGTCCTGAACCCCAACATTTCATAGTCACATGGCAGTCTCTGCCAGGGTGTGGTCCTGCACCCACACCTCACTTCACCCAGAGCCTCCTCCCATTAGCAAAGCCCTGGGGGCTAATCACACCCTCTGTTGACTCCTGTTGGGCATACCCACCCCCAAAATTAAAGACCAGTAAGTTCAGTGTCCTCAGGTGACACTCAAGGCCCTCTGGCAACATCCCACAGGCTGAGTGTTGGTGGGTAAACTGAGATGACAGGCTGGTTAGCCACTTTTTTGTTATCTTTCTAAGAGTTCCGAAGGTAGGACTAGCAACCCCTTGCCCCCATCACTTTAGTCCCACAGCGTGGTTGCCAGCCAGCCTGAGGGACTTCCATTCAGTAAACAGGAACATAAGTGCCTATGACCATGGGAGACTTTAGACAACTTGTCAAATTCAACACCAGCATGTCACTGTAGAGAATTTCATGGTTGTCATTTAACAAATGATGGCATTACTAGTAACAATAATTATTCTTATTAAATATATGACTTCCATCATGAGGGCTATGTAATCACAGCAAAAACATATCGAAGATGACATTTTAAGCCCTTAATTTCCTTTGGAGTTCACTTAGTAAACATGTATTGCCCACCCTTAGCTTTTTAAACTCACTACATCCAAGCTGCATATACACATCCAAACTGGCCTTTGAATGACCGTATGGTGACACACCAATGTGGAGTAAGGGGTGGATATGGACAGAGTCTGCCCAGGTGCCCCGCTTTCCTGAGCTACCTGCCCCAGGTTTGCCCCTGAAGGTTCAGGACCACTTGATACCATGGATTGGAGGCTTTCTGCCTGCAGAAAAGGGGATCCACATACTTGTCTGGCATGGATACCCCAGATCTTCTATCCCTGAGTCTCTGAAAAGCCTGAACCCCAAATCCAGCATCCAGTGCCCAAGGCAGAAGATGATAAAGCGCCTCAAAGAACACTGGAGACTAGGGCTCCCACCTGCCCACCCCAATGTGCGTAGGCCCCGCCCTGAGCCTGGCACCAAGAGCACAGCTTCCGCCAGGAGGCCACTGAGAGCCTCAGGCCAGCCTGCCCAGTGCTCCCCACACACCAAATGTCTGGCTTCTCCATAAACCGGACTTCCTCCAACAACAAGCTGTCCATCCCTGGGTTTCCTCGGCTGATACCTGAAGATGGGCTGCAGCAGGGGGGCAGCCATAGGAGTGCCCGGCAGGTTCCCACAGACTTGTCACCCCGCCCTGTGGCATCTTTCCCTTCAATGCCGGGCCTCCTGAACTTGACTCCCTCACCTGCTTTCGACGCAGACATGTTCTTTCCCTTTCGAATGCTATAACCTCAGACACTTCCTTTGGCCAAACCATAACTGAACTCTGAAATACTGGTCTCACTGTGTCCATCTGGGAGATGGGGAGGGCAGGTCCAGGTGGCCGTGGGATGGGCCCAAGTGTCCTTATGGGAAGAGAGCACTGAGGGGCCCGCTTCCCAGACTCCCTGCCTCTGCCAGCAGAAGCCACTGCTTCTCAACTTTCTACAGGGCTGGGGGGCGGGGGGATCACACGATCCTATGATGTAATTTCTGGTCCCAAAGCCAGTGAGAGGGCCTGCCGCCCCGGAGGCTCATTCCTGCCTGCCTGGGGGACTGAAGGGCGTCAGGTAGAGGAGATGGTGGTGACCTCTCCAGAGGAGAGGAGGCAGCTGGGCCTGCTGTGGCTCAGAGGGGCAGCTTCCACTCCATGGATGTCCCCTGCAGCCCCTCCCACTTGCCCGTGGCGCAGCCCGGCAGTCCTGGGGGCAAAGAGGAACCTGCTGAGATGGAGGTAACTGCTATCTGCCATCAGACCCGCAGTGGCTGGAACCAAGACTCCCAGGGATCAAAGTCCCTCTCACTACATGTGGGACACGTTCCCAGTGCTGGAATCTGTGGTCATAAATAACTCACGATGAAGAGATTGCAGAGTGGGGACAGGGCTGGGATGGCAACTGGGTCAGTGGGGGAAGGAGAAAAGCCTTGCCCTTGAGCCACTGAGGCAGCCCCATCACACATGCAGGCACGGGGAGCCCCCCACCAGGCTGCAGCTCACAAAGTCTGGGCTCGTCACCACCCCGAGAGGAGGACGGCTGAGCTTGGAGACAGGCCGGTTCAGTGACTCTGAAAACAGGAGGAAATATGGGGAATCCTTAAATGGATCCAGATGGACTTTGGGAGATAAAGGGAGATTTCTGGAAGGTTCCTGTGAGTTCCTAGGGACTGGGGTAATGGTCAATGAGAACCAGTTGGGAAAATGTTTGCACAGACTTCCTGAGGTTGAAAAGACTCGCGGCTGGAAATCAGAGTGGGGAAAAATAAAACACTCTGCACAGGGCGGGGGACAAGGGGACCGGAGAGGTCGCCTTAAAAGGAAGGAAACAACATAAGGGTGATTGTTGACAAAAGAGCTGCTCTGTAAGCCCCAAATGCTGAGTCTCCACTTGGAGACCACCTGAAATCAATGGAGGACAACATCCACACCGTGTCTGGGGAGTATTGAGGAGAGACCCCTGGGTGGGTCCCTGCAGACCACACGCTGTACTCCTCCCTCTGCCTTATGGGGATGCAAACCTCTCCCAACAATTCACTAGCTGACCTCTCCTGAAGGTTCCTCTCCACCCCATGTTGGTCGGGTGTGCAAATGTGCAGATGTACTGGGGGTTGGGGAACACACAAAAACAAACAGACCCTCCAATACCATGTTTCAAACACGGGAAGAATGGAACATACCAGGTGCTGTGGGTGCTCTGCCTTGGGGAGAAGGAAGAGGAAGGCTCCATAGAGAAGGTGATGCCTGATTTGGGCTTTGACGTATGAGTAGGAGTCCATCATGTAGGAGGAGCAATTGGGGAGCTGCTCCTTGCCTTTCTGCTCCTGCTGTCTAAAAGAGGTGGAATTCTATTGATGCCTCCTGCCCGACTGGGAAGCTGCAGGTCAGCCTCTGAGTAAAAGGGTTTCAGGCCTGTGAAGGGTTTGATTCTATCAAACTGGAAGCAGGGGCTGCTCACATGTTCTTAGAAAAGGATATCCCATGAGGCCACTCCCCTAAAGTCTCTATCTCTATTCCATTACTCTGCCCCAAATCCTACCATTCAAGGTTGATTTATTTGGGTTAAGCATTGCCCCCTCCCAGCCTGGCTGGAGAAGGAAGGGCTTAGGCCAGAGGCTCTGAGTTTGGGGCTCAGAAGCATGAGGGATTTGTAGCTTTATGTGTGCATACATATTTTGTGGAGAGGGTCCAGCTTTCAGCAGATTCCCAGCATTATGGGGAGTGGAGCATGGCAGTAATGAGCCCTCTATATTCTCTGGCTTTGTCCATGGTGTGCTAAGCAGCAGTGTGCTCAGGCCTGCCACTGGGATGTTCCGTGCTCCCACTCACATCACCCTCATGGACAAGCCCAAAATAGCATTCTGCCTGGTTTTCAGGATGAGGTTCTTCTATTTTCTGCCCTCTGCGCCAGCCTGGATTAGGAAGAGTGGCCTGGTGGCTGGGAGCCATGCGGGGCTGGGGTCAGCTTCCCAGGGCAGTGCCTGTGTGGCATATAGGCCTCCTCTCGCACCTGGACCACAGATGTGCCACGAGTAACCAGTAGTGTGGGGCTGCAGGTGCATGGCTGATGGAGGCAGACTTCCCAGTGGTGTAGCCTTGCTCATTCAGCTCTCTGTGCACTTGGAGGCTTCTTCCGCAGTTTCCGGAGCAGATGGCCTGGGGCAGTGGAGGCCGAGGATCTTGCTCCTAGAAGACCCTTGCCTGTTCCCTTGGTGGCTCAGGAGGAGGCAGAGGGTCAAGAAAACCGACCAGCTAGCAGTCCTCTGCCTGACATCCCCCAGTGCTCCTCCTTCCAGGACACAGCCAGGGTCAGCCTCTTCTCTTGGCTTGGCACCCCACTTCTGGGCAAGAGGTGGAACAGGTGACCTTTGGATCCCTGGAGTCCCTAGGGCTGAGCTCCTGAGAGAGGGTCTTTTCTCTCCCTCCTGCACAGCCAAACACACAGCCGTACATTTTAGTGTGGAAGCTTGCAGTGTGGAAACCTTACCACACTGGGAAGGCTGCAGCCTCTCTGGCCACAGGAAAGCCTGAGAGCCTCTTGGGACTGCCTTCCTCATCTGTAAAGTTACTTGGTCACTCTCTTGGTCATAGTGGTGATAAAAATAAGCCAGCAGGGGTGAGTGGGCTCTGCAAAGAACAAATGGAAGCTTCTGTTTCCACTGGTTGAGGGGTATGCACCACACTGCAGAATCTAGCCAGGCATCAGGCACACAGGTAACCAAGGTAGTGGGAATGGCAGTGGCCACCGATTGCTGGGTCTGTGGCTATGGGCATCTAACTGTCCCCAGTGATCTCCCTTCACCTTGCACCTGTGGGCCATGGGCATTTATTTGACCTCTTGGGGCCTCAGTTTCCCTGCTCTGAGATGGGACAGCAGTACCCACCTCATGTTCGGTTGTGAGGATTAAATGAGGCACTGTGTTTTGGGAGATGGGAAGAATAGGCCTTTTAATATTAATTCATTAGTGGGGAAAGGTTCTCTAGGCCACCCCTCAAATTGTCCAAAAAATCATGGTTTTAAAGTCCCATTTCTGATTCAATGCAATCCTGATCACAATCCCAGCTGTCTTTTTTGCCCAAATTGCCAACTTAATCCTAAAATTCATATGGAAATGGGAGGGACCCAGAATAGCCAAGACAATCTTAAAAAAACACACAAAGTTGACCCACATGTCCTGATTTCAAATCTTACTAAAAAGCTGTAGTAATCAAGACTGTGTGGTATTAGAATAAGGATATGTGGATTAATGGGATAAAATAGAATTGAGAGGCCAGAAATAAACCCTCACATTTACAGTTGATTGATTTTTGACAAGGGTGCCGAGATGACTCAATGAGGAAAAATAATCTTCACAACAAATTGTGCGGGGAAAACTGGACATCCACGTGCAAAAGAATGAAGTTGGATCCCTACCTCACACCATATACAAAATTAATTCAAAAAGGGTCAACAACCTAAATATAAGAACTAAAACCACAAGACTCTTAGAAGAAAACAGGAATACATCTTTGTGACCTGGATATAGGCAAAGATTTCTTAGCTATCACACCAAAAGCAAAAGCAACAAAAGAAAAAATAAACAGTACATTATCAAAATTAAAATTTTTATGCTGCAAATAACATTATCAAGAAAGTGAAAAGGCAACCCATAAAATGGGAGGAAATTTTTGAAAATCATATATCTGATAAGGGACTTGGATCTACAATGTATATATAAAACAAAACATAACACCTGTTACAACTCGATAATAAGAAGGCTAAAAAATCCAGTTAAATCCTGGGCAAAGGATCTGAATAGACATTTCTCCAAAGAAGATACACAAATGGCCAATAAGTACATGAAAAGATGCTCAACAGGAAAATGTAAATCAAAACCACAGTGAGTGATAACTACTTCACACCCACTAGGATGGCCAAAATAAAAAATAATAGAAAACAACAAATCTTGGTGAGAATGTGGAAAAACCGGAACCCTCATATTGCTGGTGGGAATGTAAAACAATGTTGCCATGCTGGAAAACAGGCTGGCAGTTCCTCAAATTGTTATACATAGAGTCATTCATACGATCCAGCAATTCCACTCCTAGGTATCTACCCAAGAAAAATGAAGAACCAGGTACACTCAAAGGTTTGTACATGAATGTTCACGGTGATGTTATTCACAGTCGCCAATAAGTGGAAACAACTCTGATGTCTATCAATGGATCACTGGACAAACACACAGCGGTATATCCATTCATACAATGTAGTATTATTCAGTTTAAATGCAGCACTAACACAGGCTACAACGTGGAAGAACCCTGAAAACATTATGCTAACTGAAAGAAGCCAGTCACAAAAGACCACATCTTATAACGGTTTTATTTATGTGAATTGCTGAAACCCATGGAAACAGAAAGTAGATAAGAGGTTGCCAGGGGCTGGAGTGGGGGTGGAGGGGAGGAATGGGGGTGTGATGGCTACAGGGTATATGGGTTTCTTTTGGGAGTGATGAAAATGTTCTGGAATTAGAAAGTGGTGATGGTTGCACAACTTTGTGAACACACTAAAA
This sequence comes from Miniopterus schreibersii, assembly GCF_964146895.1. Taxonomy (NCBI): domain Eukaryota; kingdom Metazoa; phylum Chordata; class Mammalia; order Chiroptera; family Miniopteridae; genus Miniopterus; species Miniopterus schreibersii. Next base: position 28,563,830 of record NC_138121.1, on the reverse strand, counting down.
CCCACTGAAGGAACCGCACATTTAAAAGGGTGACTTTATGGTATGTGAATTATATCTAAATAGAGCTGCTTGGGAAAAAAATCTCACTTCTTCTCCCCACCCTCTGGTTGCAGCAGGACAGAGTGAGGTTGGGGACAGAATGAAGATAAAGTCAGAGCACCTTTAAACCTGTTTTTGAAACAAAGAAAGACAACTCCCTTACGGGGTTTGCGGGTGCTCGTGAGATGCGCACACATGCACGGTGAGTGCCCAGCATGCTGTTGGTGCCTAATGAAGTCAGTGACTGTGGGCAGAATGCTTCCCTGTGTCTTCCTCAAGCCAACAACAGGTCTGGCAGGAATTTCTAACTCTACCATCTCCAGGTCCCCCCCCACAGAAGTCAAAATCAGTGTGTAATGTTCATATTCATGTATGTGTGAGTGGCTGGGGGGGGGTGCATGCACGTGTGTGACAGTGTGTGCACTCACATTTACTGGACATGCAGAAACACTTTAGCTTGACCTGCCCCATGCTGGGCAGGGGCGTCAGAGGCCTCTGGAGGAATGTGAGGTTTTCCGCTGGGGCATCATGTCTGTTGAAGTTCATGGCTCTGAGTTCACTCGGTGTGGGTGTCAGAGACCGACCTGCTCCCAGCTTGGTATCCAAGAAGCCCCTAAGCCATCCGGAAGCTGGGTTGGGGGGGGACTCCTGGATGGAACATGGGCGTGACTTAGACGAGAATTCAGAGCCTCAGCGAGGGGGACCAGCTCCAGCACGCAGACCCTCGCAGGAGAAGCTCGTCCTCTGGTCCCCAGGACACAGGCAGCACCAGGTCCCTCCCTTCATTGATAACACGGATTACAATTTCCTCCTTAGCCAGATGAGACCAAGCAAATTCCTCAAAGAATCAGCCCAAAGCCATAAACTGCTTTTGCAACCTCCAGGAGCAGCTGCTCTTGGGGAGGAATAAAATGCTAATAAGATGGGAAAGAATGTGCTGGGCCTGGGCTTGCCTTTTATGCTCCTTGGCTTCAGACTCCTGAGGTTGAGTACACCACGGAGACCAGAGCAGCTGGGCCCAATCGGATACACAAGTCCCTAAGCCAAGGCTAGGAGTGTGGGGACACGCAGGCCCTAGCGGTCACCGGGGTGAGTGGTGACTCAGGTGCCGTAAGTCAAGCACCCTCCCTGCCATTTTGGAAAGGGAACTTTGGACCGAGGCCAGGCCCGCTGGTTCCTCTGCCTTGTCTCTTCTCAATTTCCCATTTTCGGATGGTTTCCGGCTGCTGTCTGAACTCACCCGCGGCGGCCTGGGGGTGGGGGATGGGTGGGCTCCATTGTCTCTGTTCACCGGTGTGGGGCCGGGCCCAGGGCGCTGGGCTCTCAGGGCATCGGCCACCTCTGAGTAAATGGGACGGAGACCCATCGTCTCCCTCTTCTCAGCCTCGCCCTCAGGATAGGCTTCTGAGAGTGCTCGGCAAGGGTCCCCACCTGCTCTCAAAGGCCTGGGAAGACTCCTGCCACCCCGCTGCCTGCAGCTCCTCCCAAAGCCATGTCTCCAAGGGGAACCGGGGCAGCTCTCAAACTTCGTCAGCAACTTTTGACAAGAGCGAGCAGATGACACCGGGCGCTGGCCCCGTGGTGGCCTGTGGCGTGCGCTCACACCACTGTGCTTAAGCTGCACACGTCCCCCTGGAATGAGACTGCTCTGGTCCCCACCCTCCAGAGGGAGGTGGGGGATTTGACAAGAGAGTTGAGGCTCCTAATGAAAGGGATTCCTCGTCTGCCTGCAAGAGGCCTGCGTTCTGGCCAGGAGACTGAGTGGGAACGAAACAGACGCAAAGCAAACTGGGCCTGTGGGTCCTTCTGGAAGGCATCATGTGAGAAGCTGGAGCCAAGCCCAATGTCCTTTCCATCGGTGTGGTTCCAAGCCTTTCTTCTGAGTTGCCTCAGACAAGCACAAGTGGCACATTCAGCAGGGAGTTTCCGTGCGAGGCAGGGCAAGCGGAGCTGCTGCTGGCTGGTGGCGGGCCCTGGAAAGCTGGGCCCAGGAGAGCAGGCAGGGATTTGGGGTCAGGAAGGGCCCCGGGGTGTAGGTGGCCTTCGCAAAGGTGTAGAGCAGGAAAGCACGGGTCTCCAGGCCCCCAGCGGCACCGCCCAGTAGAAGGTAGGCCATGACACTTCTGAAGGTGGCGAGTGTCACTGAGGATGTGAATTTTTAACTTTATTTCATAATTTATTTACATGTAAGTGGCCACACGTGGCTAGTGGCTGCCACATTCGAGTGTACCTCTGGACTACTCTGATGGCGACAGCCTGTGAATCAAAATCCTTAGACACAGTCTCACACTTTATTATTGGGCCCAGAGCTTACAGGGGGATTGATGTTTCGGCTTGACCGATGGAGACCAAGGAATAAAGAAACTCACCTTTGACTTGGGGGTTCAAGTTTAAACCTCCTGGACCCGTCCCCTGAAGGACAAACAACTTTGAGGCTGGCACTTCATGACAATGCTGGGAACAGGAGTGCACAGGGGCCAGAGATGGCTGGCGCTGTTGGGTTCCAAACCCTTCCCACACTATTTGTTTTTTCTGCAGTTTCCTGGGATTGCTGGCAGCCTCCCCTTTATGGCAGCCCCGCAGCAGCCGGGGCAGAAGGGGCTGTGGTGCAGCCCCTCCGCCCCAAGCCCCTACAGCACAGAGTTGAACTGGAAGCGGACAAGAAAAACAGGGAGGGCAGAGACCTGGGGTCTTTGGAAAGTGGGCAGGCGGGGAGCCTGAGAAGCAGCAGCCAGGGCCTCAGAATCAAGACAGAAAGTTAGCCTGAGCCAGGGAGAAGATGCGAGCCCACCTTCTGATGTCCTAACGCCCACTCGCTCTCCCCCAGCAAGCATCTTGAGTGCCTTCTGCACCACGGCCCTGACCAGCGTCTCCTCCATCAGAAAGACAGAGAAGCGCCTCCCTGGCCACAGAAGTGAGCAAAAGCAGCTGTGAGCGGGGGGAGGTAGCGGACACACTTTCCCTTTTAATAGAAGAAAGCTGGGAATCAGGCAGGGTGGGCCGCACTTACTTGGCCAAAGGAATCAGCCACTGAAATAGATTTTTAAGACACATGAAGCACCACATTTAAATATATTTGCTCTTAAAAACAAAAAAAAAAAAAGGAATGAAATTTATCTTGAGACACTGTCAGCCAGACTCAGAGATGAAATATTTTTTTACCATTAATATCGTCTGGGCTCATAATTAATTGTTTCATAAGAGCTTGGGGCCCCGGGCCAGCAGCAAGGACAGCGGGTCAGGCAGCAGGTGGTCAGACCCCTGTTCCCACCAGGTCTCACCTCCTCCCAGCTGTTGGTTCCATCTGCCACCACCTAGGAACACTGGGATGCCCTCTACCCCCACCCAGGAACACCGGGATGCCCCCTGCCATCACCCAGAAACACTAGATGCCTCCTGACCGAGGTCTCTGGGGCGTTTGCTCTCCGTGGACCTTGCCTGGAGAGGCTAGTGCCTGAGCAGGGCTTGGCTCTGCTGAGACACGGCTGTGGGCTTCTCTGTGCCTCCCTTTCCTTGTCTTCAAAGTGGGCACAATTATGCCCATGTCACAGGTGTTGTTTGAAGACGAGGGCCTGGAAGCTGCTGGTGAACTAGGAAGGGGCAGCAATCATTAGAGACTGTCCTCCTGACAGTGCATGGCCTGGGTGGCTGAGCCCTGAGCAGGGCTTGGCGGGGGCTCAGGAGGCACAGAGTGGCAGACAGGACAGGCAGAGTTATAGCCAGCCTGGCCCTCGGACATCTGAAGGGGTCCCTCACGGACTCACAGCTGACACTCCAGCAGGTTCCTCCTGGCAGCTCCTGGGAATTCCTGACGGGAAGAACTTCCCTGTGTCCCACACAGGTCTGTTTACAAATGATGCGCTGTCCCCCACCGGCCTGAAGGCCCCAAAAAGGAGCTTCTTGGGGGGTGTTCCCCTCCACCCCAATGTTCCATTGTGTACAAAGGGAGGTTCCCATCCCAGAAGTCACCCTGGAGAAGAGATGCTGCCCCTCAGAGTTGTCATCCAGTCTCTCACGTATGGGGCCTGCTCCCGATGGCCACATTCTGATCGAGTTCTCTTAGGGGTCATCATGAAGGCCCCTGGGACTGGGATTTTCAAGAGGCAGACCCTGCAGATTTACCTGCTAATAATTTCAAGGGGCCGAAGTCCACCCTGCAAGTGTTAGGTCCAATTGTGGTCCCCGCCCAAGCTCCCTATGTGTACAGCAGTGAAGCCTCTGGAAAGATAGCACCCTACTGTTGGGTGGCAAGCTCCCTTGCTTGGATAAACTACCCAGAGGCACCACCAAGTGCAGAGCCTGCAAGTGCTGTCACAATTCACCGAGGATTGGACACGTGCCCAGTTCTCTGTGTGAGGTTCGGACTCAACAGAAGGAGATATGGCGTGTGTCACTCTAACAGCCTCAGCTGAAGATGGTGAGACCACTGGTCAAGGTGGCTGGCTCCTGGGGGCGGTGTCCATCCATGAACACCTTCTCACCACCACCAAAGGCTTGGCCATTTCTGCACAGCACTGGGAGTGCTCCCAGGAGGCCCATCAGCTCCTGGAGGAGAATCAGCCCTGTTGAAATCAGTGACTGTGGCTAACGACAGAGCAGAGACATTCCAGTGTCTTTTTCCTGGGTCAAGCAACCAAGGTCAAGTGATGTAAGCCAGACTGCCTGGAGCTGGGCCTTCCTCGCTGGGCTCTGAGGCATCCAGGACCCACCCAGTTCCTTCCTCCTCTGCAGAGGCCCTGCCCTACCCCGCTGTCTCCACCACGACACCAGGCTGCACTGAGAAATCTGGCGAGGGACTGTGTAAACACTGCCACTTAAAGTTATGATCCTGCTCAAACAAATGCCCCGCGACACCACAACCCACCCTGGCAGTGCTGGCTTATAGACAGAAGAGGGGAGCTCCAGGCAGGGTGCTTAGGCCCTGGTGGGAAAGTCTGCACAGCTCACAGCTGGGCATCTCACTGGCATGAGTCCCCCACAGGAGGGAAAGACCCGGGGCAACCAGCCTGTTCCTTCATCTTGTCCAGTGGAAGCACCAGGAGAACTGGCAGGACTTCTCAGGGCTTGGGCACAGCCCCTGCAAAGCCCTAAAGACCACCCAGAGCACCTGGAGGGATTGGTGCCCAGCTGGGTGGGCTCCTGCAGCATCTAACCCATGCTCACTGCCCAGGACCAGAGATCTGCCTGCTCTGCCTCTAGGACCCTCCGCTCAGACTTTTCATCGGGTTTGTCCTGTGGTCTCAGAAATCTGCAGCCTCAAGATGAGCCCTATTGGATCATGAAAGATATCTAGAGCTAGCGATTTGGTCCCTGTTCCCTTGCTCCTTGGACCGCCCTACCCTCTACCTATCTGGACCCCTTATGCTTCAGCCCACCTCCTTCCTGACACCCCCTGTGACACACAGCCTCGGCTCGCAGGGTTCTTCCTACCTCCACTCGAGTGCCACCTGCCCGTTACTCTGTAGGTTGGGGACTCCAGGAGGGTGGCCTGGGTTCTTCCTACTCAGCAGACGTCTGCTGCACCCCTGCATCCCCCAGCCACACATCTTGCTCTGGGGAAAGCTCGTGGTCAAAGGTCAATGTTGGAAGAGCTGCCATAATGCAGAAGAGGGGCTGCCCCTCAAAGGGGGTCATGGAACCAGGTGGGTGGACCCTGCAGGGATGTGGAGTTTGGCTTCAAAGATGGAAGAAATTTCCAGAAGGCCTGTCTACTTAAAGACAGAGTGTTCTCCTGCCTGCATGGTTGTGAGTTCTGTCTCAGGACGCATCCCCACACAGTCTGGAGAGACTCTCAGGAGGGTGGGGTAGAGGGAGGTTCAATTATGGGCAGAGTAGAGGGGCACTGTGACCTTTTGGGGATTGCCTCCCTCTGCAATGCAGGGCCAATGCACGGAACGTGTAAATCTGAAATCATAACAGTAGTAAATGCTTCCACACCCTGTGCCTTATTACATTTTCCTAATATGAAAAGTTAAAAACAACAGGAGACATTTCCGGTTCTGCCTTCCACGGGCTGCCTTGACCTGTGGTTGCCGCCCACCAGCCTTGCTCCAAATAGAACTTCCCTTGTGGGCGACGCCGAGAGGGGACAGGCCTCTCGGAGCACGGTGGCTAGACCTGGTGAAATTTGGCTCTGTGAGCTGGGTCCTGCCTGTCTCCCCAAAGGCGCCTCTGTGTGGCAACACCAGGACAAGGGGGGAGCCCCGAAGAAGATACTCTGTCTGGGGTGCTCCTGATGGTCCATCTCAGGGGGAGTGACTGCCACTGTCGGGAGTGGACAGCCACAGGCCCAGAGGCCCCGCCCCTAAAGTCTTGATGGCAGTGGTGACAGGACTGGGGGAAGGCACTCAAGTGCTGGAACCTAGCTCTCCCAGCCCCGCACCCCGTGGGCTGTGGCACGGATGGCAAGCAGTCAGGAAGATGGTAGAGTCATGCTTGCAACTGTTATTTTAAAGTACTTGGACCATTTATAAATCTGAAGACAGAGAAGGGTTTGATTCCCCTGTGGCAGGGCCTTTGTTCTGGAGGTCCCCACCCCACTCTGAGCCCCTCCTCCCCCAACTCAGAGCCGAGGCTAGTCAGGAGAGTCACAGCTCCAAGGAGAGGTGTAAACAGGATGCCAGGCATGGGAGGTGGCAACTCATTTCATCATCTTCTACAGACACCTCGCTGCTTGCTGTGTGCTGGGAGAGATGCGGAGGGGACCTGGGGAGGCCTGTGACCCCCAGCCACTCGTGGAGGCAGACACAGGTGCCCCAAGGTCAGTGTCGTGACAGGAGGCAAAAGAAAAAGAGAAGCAGCAGGGAAAAGCTGGTGTGGACACGGCAGGCCTGTCCCACAGGGGGGACCGCCCCTGCATGGCACCTCCAGGCAGGTTCACGTCCCACCCTTCAAAGTCAATATCCTCTGCAGAGCCCGAGGGACGTGAGGCTTATCACACCAGGCGCCCCACCGGGAATGGTGCCACAGCTGTCAAACGCTTGCTGCAAGCAGAGGGGACTGCGAGCACTGCCACACAAGCTGCCTCCCTATTTCTGGGGCTGACTGAATGCTGGTTGCAAACTCACTCGTGCCAAATGTGATGTATGCACCGATGGCGTATCCACACAGGCTGCCACATGTCCCACGTGTGCAGGGAGCACAGATGGTCGACGTTTATAGGGCATCTCCACCAGATCGTCCCAGAGAAATGACATTTCTAGAGCTCAGCCCTCCCAGAGCCACATAACAGTCATGGATAAGACGGACCTGCTGTCATAGTCTGGGTCCTCCTTGTGTGTACCCCTAGTGTGCACTGGGTACAATATCTGTGTGTACAGTCCTGCAGTTCAGTTGCAGATCAGTGCTTTCCAACAGCAATTCTGATCACATACCTTGGCTTGCTCAGCCTGGGTGTTTGTCCGAGAGAGAGACAGAAGCTCCCGGATGGAGATGCACCTGGAACCCACTCAGTCACCTCAACAAGCACTGCCTGGGTGCCCCCTATGTGGCAAGCACTGTCGTGGGCATCAGGCAGGGAGCAGCCCAGTTCAGTGGAGGAACACAGAATTCCGCATCCACTTCAGGAACAGCAGGTACAGGGTGGGGGGTCCCCAGGGGAAACATTGAGTACTGAAAACAGGGTTGGCTTGATGTCCACGAGGTTGTTTTTGATCAGAGTCCGAACAGTCGGGCACCTACTAGCTGTTACTTCATTCATTCACTCATTCATCATTCACTCATTCATTCATTCAGCAGACATGTATTGAAAACCTACAGCATGAAAAACCCTGTGATGATTGCAAAGCTGTGGGTGATCAGACCCAGAGAGCTTCTGTTGTGGTTTAGTTCAGAGGTGGAAATGGGGATGGCTGGATAGGAAATCGATATCAATTCTACTTAATGTACAATGCTCAGAGTTAAGGTTGTTTAGATTCTCACCATTTCTTAATGTAAAATTGTATATAACAGGATGGAGCCCTAGGATTTTTAGGAATTCCTTAGGAAGGGAGTGACTCTGCATCTCAAACACGATACTGGTTTGGGGCTCTTCGAACCTAATCCAACTAGCTCGTTGCGTGAAACTGAACGCGACCCTGAGGTGTCACAGCCCCAGCGCTGCAGAGGGAACTGTCTGTGGAGGGAGGGGCCTCACATACCAAGCTGGAAGCTGGCTGTTCAAAGAACTTCCAACGTCTGCCCCTTTTCTGCAAAAGAAAATTATCTTTATCTCTCCCCTTTATGGGCACAGTTTAAGAGGAAGTGAGAAGTATCCAAGAGGCAACTTTGAGATCAAGGACACAGGAAATTTTGCCTTTCATCTGGAAATCCATCTGCTGGAGAGGAAACGCATAGCCAGGCTGTGGCTCAGAGCGCAGATTAGTTCCTGCTGGTGTGAATGAGTCCATGCGATGGCTCCCGTCTGTGGCAAGTGCCTCATCTCTCTGGGAAAGGAGCCACTCCATAGATAGCCCATCTGCAGTGTCCACGGCTGCTGTTGGCGTTCCATGGGTGTGCATCACAACTGTGACTTGGGAACAAGCTGTTTTCCTAACCAATGCCCAGACAGATTCTGTCTCCCTTGTGTTCTGACAGAGCCCCAGGCTCTGGACACTTCTGAATGACCATCACCCTGAGCTATGGCATGAGGTTTCTAGGCTAGAAAAAGCTATTTCCTAGTGAGGTGATGTTGCAGGGATTCCCTCTCTCCATATAAAGCATGCAACAAGCATGTGTTTTGGGAGCTTGCATATTTGGTCTATAAATCCTAACGGGAAGCCTGCTAGTCTGTGCATGTCTAACGTCGGTTATGAGGATCTGGAGGCACTTGGACCAAGAGAGAGCTCGGTGCACGCTCGCTGGTGCACACCTCTCTTTAGAGTTCGACTGCCTGGAGTGAGTCCCTCCCAAGTCACTTTGTTTCTTTCTGTCTCAGTGTCTTCATTTGTAAAAGAGTGACAATAAATCTGCCTCCCTCCCCCATGGAGTGGGGGTGGGTTTTTTTATAGTATTTGTCACCTCTTTATACTAAGGTTTCTTTGTTCATAGTTGTTATCATAGGAAGCAGTGTCTGGAAGTCAGGAGACCTGGGCTGGGTCTTTGCTGGGCAAGGAAGTCCCGTTTTTCTCTGGGTCTTGGTCTCTCCATCTACATGACAGGGGCTTACATGGGATGATAAAGATTTGAGCGGGCAGAAGAGGAGGAGATAATATTCTAGGCAGGAGAAGGAGCGTTAACAAAGGTGCAGGTGATGAGTCAAAGAAAGGTCCTGCCACCAAGGAGCCTGAGTGACAGAGTAGAAGAAACATATTTGAAGACACGGAACTTCTCAGCAAATGTACCTCCTTAGGGCCTAAGGAAAGCTATAGGGGGATGCACTCCAGAAAAACAAGGGAGTAAACCCAAAAAGTCAAAGATGGATTTTGGAAGTAGGGGACCCAACACAAGACCAAAGTGAAGATATTTCCTGGGGAGATGGGGCAAGGAGATTCTGTTGGGCACCAGGCATGGAGAACATGCAGTCCAGACTGGAGCGACAGAAGACTCCAGAAAAGCTTACTTCACAGGTATGAGGTGGCTAGGTGGTCTCATGCGTTTGGAAGCACTGGTAGGAGATTTGCACAACTGGGAGAGAGTTTGGGATGCAGCTAGTGATGAGTGCATGGAAACGCAAGCCAGCCAACCACAACCAACCAGCCGAAATCCCAAGACACTTACAACAAACCTTGCAGTAAAGAAAAGGAAATTACAGCACACAACAAAACTCGGCTACGAATTGTGGCTATGTGATCATCATGAAGCCAATGTTGACTATGGAGCTAACCAGAGTGGGTGCAAGAGGTCTAGTGTGTAGGATGGACACATAATATCTCAAACAGGACATCGAGAGGTACCAATATACAAATATTCATTTTGACATAGAGGCAAAGGCCCCAAGAAGCAGCTCCATGAATTGGGCATAAATACTCAAGGACAGGAAACGGTGCCGAGGGGATGGAGGGCCTGGGAGGGACACTGTTTCTCATGCAAGTCTTATAGAACTATTTGGCATTCTAAATGATGTGTATTTATAATACAATAAAACGGTAAAATAAAAAGAGAGATGCAATTTGTCACCACTCGAGACTGATGAAAATGAGGAAACGGTGTTGCGGCGGTGCCTGGGGTGAGGGCTGCCCTCTGGTGGGCGTGGACAGTGGTGCAGCCCTTTTGGAAATGCCTGGCTCTGCGGGTGCAATTGCGCTTGACGGTCCTCCACATGCAACATCCATGTGCTCGCTTGCACCTAGAGAGAGCTTTGCACGTCAGGGGGCTCAGGATGTTCATAGCGGCTTCACTGTTAACGGCTAAACACTGAGAGCTCCCCTGTTCATGGACAGGAGAATAAGGTAAACAGTGCTGCATTCACACAAGGGAATATTATACAGCAACGAAGAGGAAAGGCCTTCAGCTATGGAGAGCACCCCAAATGCACCTCAGAGACGAATGTTCAATGGACTAAAGCAAGTCACAGAATGAAATACACCCTGGATGGCACCAAGTTAACAAAATTCAAAAGCAACCAAGACAAATTGCAGGGCTTAGGGACGCTCTATCTACGGTAAAACCATAAAGAAAAGCAAGAGCATAAAAGCATGAGGAGTGTGGTTGCCTCCAGGGGCAAAGCCAGGGGTGGGCTAGGCAATGGAAAAAGGCACTATGGGGTGGACTGTGTCTTGGGAGATGGGTTCACAGGGTGGATTTTGCCTTTGAGCTCACAGCTCTCTTGTGCTTTGCATATATTCCCTTGAGTGCATCATATATGCCATTACAAGGATGGGTGAAAAAAGCCTGGTCCTCAGGCCTTTGGGGAGCCCCATTCTGTGGGCCACATGCCACACTGGGCATGTGACAGTATTTTTCATGGCTTCTCAAGGTCACAGCAGTTCACCTGCATGTCAGGCATCTCTTCGCGTCAGCCCCAGCATCTCATCGGCACTCACGTTGCGCTCCCTCCCACACCTGCTCAAGACGAAGCCCTGGCAGAGGCCCAGCCAGGTGAGAGCAGGAGGGCGGGGAGGGAGAGGAGGGCGGGGAGGGAGAGGAGGGCGGGAGGGAGAGGACGGCCATACTGCAGCCCAGATCAGAGGCCCGCACGTGCCCTGCTGTGAGAGGATGGTATGGGAGAACTGGCTTCTGCACACAGGTGTGATGGGCAGAGGAAGGAGAAGAGACAGGCATGTGCTTAGAGCAAAGGGCAGGTGCAGAGAGCCCTGACCACCACCTGAGACTGAGTCTGCTAATAATGGCAGATATCAGCAACCAGGACTGCTGACCCTGGGCTCTAAAAAGCACATTGATCCTACTGCAAGGGGAGGTGGGCCACATCCTGAGGCTCAACCTGTAAAGGGTTCTGTGGGAAAGGACGGACCTCTTATGGGAGGATGACATCAGTGTGCTGTCCTTCCCCCATCTGTCTTACCTGCCCACCACCCCTTGGCTCTCCTCAGAAGGGGCCCCCACCCTGGGACTATCAGCGGTCGATTTCATACCTGTTCTTACTGGAGCCTGTTTTTAGGGTTAGCTAGGAGCTCTGTCTGCTCACGGAGCTACAAGGCCACTGTAGCAACATCATCAAAGCATCAAGAAAACTGGCAAAGCTGGGCGCACCTGGGGCTGCCTTGGCTCAGTGTGCACAGCTCACCTGGGGGCAGTGGCTACCTCGCAGGCCATCAGCAAAGTGCTTGCCTGAGAACCCACACCAACTCCATGAATGCCTATGGATCGCAAGTACAGAAAGGCCTAAAAAATAATATAACAGGCCCCCATAGCCTCCCTACCACCTCACCCAGAATTTTTTTGGCCAACATTTTATTAGGAAAACTTTCAAACACGGAAAAGCTGAAAGATTGGCGCAGCAAACACCCACAGATTTGCCACCTTGGTTCACAATTATGCACATCTCGCTGTGTGGCTTATTACACATTTGTCTGCCTCTCCCTCCCTCCACCTGCCCATCTTATTTTTTGATGCATTTCAAAGGACATAGCAGACATCCACGCGCAATGTCCCTGAACACTTCAGCATCAATTGCATTAACTAGAGTCAGAGCTTGCTTTTTAAAAAAATCCTTGCCCGAGGATTATTTCCCGTTGATTTTTAGAGAGAGTAGAAGGGAGGGAAGAGTGGGAGAGAGAGAAAAAAAAATGTGAGAGAGACACATTGATTAGTTGCCTCCCACATGCACCCTGACGAGGGCTGGGGATCGAACCTGCAACTGAGGTACGTGCCCTTGACTGGGAATTGAACTTGTGACCCTTCAGTCCATGGGCTGACGCTCTAACCACTGAGAAAACTGGCCAGGGCTGCTTTTTTTTTTTTTAGGAAAAATTACATATGGTGAAATGCACACCATACTAGCCGATGGATTTTGACAGAGGCATCCCCCTCTGTGACTCAAACCCTGTCAAGATATAGACGGTTTCCATTACTCCAGAAAGTTCCCTCATGCCCCCTCCCAGTCATTCTCCTGGCCCCTCACACAGCCAACCGCTTACCACCCAGCATTTGCTCCAATAAATGTCAAAGGCTACAATAAACAATCTGAGCAGCACTGTCTTGAGTCATTAGAAATGAGAAAATGGGTGGCAAATCTCATGACATAATGCGTTGGCCACATTCCCGATGGACTTGTACGGGCCCTGCTGGCCCTTATAAGCTCAGTGTCAATATGCTCTGGACTCTGCGTGCCTGATCAGGAGCTTCAGGGCTGCTGGGAAGTGGTGCGCTCCTGGAACACTCGCTCCCCCCTGCAAATCTCATCAGAAACCAGCCCCGAGGAAGCCGCTTTCCAGAGGCGTGTTTTATAGCTACAATCAACAGCTGCGTCCGTCCCAGTAGGAGATGTAAGATGTAGCTGGTTCTCATAACAGGGATTACTGTTGTGGGCAGGACAACCTTACAAGTTTACGGTCAGGGTCTTTCTCGTGGTGCTCTGCCACAGCCCACAGATAAGAGTTGGGGCTGGAGAAGTGACATCTGGACAGGCGAGGGCTGTGCACCCTGCTCAGACCTGGCCACATTCCGCACCTTGTGCACGTCTCCCCCTGCCCACATTGCCTCCAAATGTTCCCCAGCATCTTCAGCGGGGTGGACATCAGAAGATCACTTTCTTCCCAAGGAAAACTGAAAGGCAGGACCAAGAGCCAGTGGGCATGGGCATGCTCTGCACATGGCTCTCTTCCCCATGGCTACCAGGGGCTTCTTCGGCAGGCCCAGCGATGGCCCCGGGCGTTTCTCAATGCAGCCCCAGGGGCTGCTACCCAGTACCCATGTCTAGCTTTATATGTGACCCCACTTTTCAGCCTGAGACACAAGGTGAAGAGAGACAGCCAGCCGGAGGCACTGTTTCCAACCGCCGTCAAAGCCCATGACGCTCACCCAGGGCTGCCTTCCGCCCCCCTGTGGACACAGCCAGCACTGCCCCGAGCACTTCCATCCAAGGCCTTGGACCTGACCGAAGATGATTTTCCTGCCCATTTTAAGAACCTCTTGAATGGCTGGGTCACATCTCTTGTCCACAACCACCCCAAACCGTGCACCAATGTCAGCTTAATACTAACCATGTACCAACGTCGATGCAAAACTCACTTCCTTGTACCAATGTCAGCTCAGGACTAACCGTGCACTAACGTCAGCTCAACACTAGCCATGCGGCAACTTCAGCGCAACACGTCACCACAGCCCAGTCCTAACTCATCACAGCGTAACCCCGGCAATAAGCAGGAGTCCAACAAGACAGGATGTGCCGCCAAATCAAACTCTAAAGAGAAGAGAAAGCTTCTTCTTCTTACCTTTGCGACACCTGGTCACAGGCTGATATTTCCACTCCGAGGGACGAGCCAGGGTGCCCGCTGGTCCACCCTCCGCACAGCTCTTCCCTCTCAGCCGCCGCAGACTCTGTGAATGAAACGAGCATTTAGACTGAAACTCTCAAGAAGCAGCGCCAGGGCTTTGCTCGTCTCAGGAAACCACCATAATCCAGACCAGTGGGCTGGCGGGGAGGGGGGTGGCTGCCGGGCCACGTGGAGGAGAAGGGCTCTGCCCGATGGCCCTCCTCCCCTGCCTTTTCACAGATCACCTTCGCCGTGCCCAGCCCCAGCCCCACGGATGCCGTGCAGAGCGTGTCTCCGTTGTGCTCCACACTCCCACAGTGACAATCAGACCTGCATGCTCACGGTGACCCGCAGGCACAGCCACTGAGGTTTCTGTGACACTGTTTCCTCGACACCTTCCTTGTTTTTCTCACTCCGTGTGCCCCTTTGAAGTCAATGGGGTACAACTCTAATGTGCTTTTGTTGGTCCTTGCATGGTGTCCTGGGAGGAGGGGTGTCACTCAAGGGAGGGGTGACCCTGTTTGCTGCCCGGTGCAGGGTTAACCGAAGTCGCTGAGAGGCACCTTTCAGGCAGGTGGTCTCTTCCACAGGCTCACAGGAGGGGACCCTCGTCTTGATGGGGCTTCAGTCCTGCTTTCTCCAGCCCCTGCTGCCCTCACCCTCCAGGGTTCTGTGTCTCACCTTGGCTCTTTCACCCAGCAGCTTGTGGTCTGGTGCCGTGCCCTCCCCTCTCGGTGTCCCCTGCCTGGCCTCTCTGTCGGTCCTCAGACTGTGAGTTCGCTCATCTTCTTCTCCACCCGCTGGATAGCGAAAGAGGCAAGAAGCCAAATGCCGACCAGGAGACTTCCATTCCTGTGCACAGGCCTGGCAGCCTTTTGGAGAAGGGGACAACCAAAGTCTGTGACAAACATTTGTTCAGAAACTGTGCTGAATTCAGAGCCAACAGGTGGGGTACCGTCCCAGCCTCTGGGCTAATTTTCCAGGGAGCCTGGGCACTTGCCCTGTCTTTTGGACCCTCAGTTGGTCCATTGAGAACACAGATATAAAAACCCGAGCATTCCTTTCCGGATTATCACAAAGATGGGGTGAAATTGTGAGGACTCGAGCAGGCAGTGTGATAGGCTTGCGAGGTGTCTCCCCACCCCAGCTGTCAACGTCACGCTGGGAACGCCAGTGGCTGCAGGAATCGCAAGCTCCGAGGGTTTTCTCCGGGTGATTGCGTCTGCTCTCTGCCCTCACTGGCACTCATTATCTGAACTAACTCCCACTAATCCGAAGTGGTCCCCAAAGAGATGTTTTCCTACCCTCCGCTGATATTTGACGTTTAAACATGAGCACTGGTGGTGGCTCGGTCCTCACGGTCGCAGCTGTGTTCTCAGGAAGCTGGTTGGGCTTATCCTTTCCAGGTGCTCACTGGCTACTTCCACCCTCTGGTTTATGTAGGATCGTTTAGACTGTCAGCAAAGCATAAAAAATAGCTGCCTTCTGCGGCCAAATACACCACAGGCTCCTATCTCATCCGCCGGCTAATGAATCGCTTCCAGGTCACCATGGCCCGTGGGAACATCTGGCCTCCATCTCTCCTCCACAGGTGTCGACGTAGGGACAGACCGGCTTTCTGAAGAACCCCCACCCCCACCCCACGCTCACTCTCTCTTTAAGGAGCATTTGTGTTTTTAAAAAAATCTTTATATTGGAGAATGTTGGTGTGCGTGTGTGTGCATGCATTTGTAAAATAGCCTGGCTGCTTGCACGGGGGCTGGTGTGCCCCTGAAGCCAGCCTCCTCCAGAGCAGGTCTTTGGACCACAAGGGGCTATGAGGAAGTTCTTGTGATCCACGGTGATGAGGGAAGACTAAAGGCAAGCTGGGGAGTCCTCCATGAAGCTGTAGTCCTTTATTCCAAGATAGCCCTTCTGTGTTATTAAAACATTTCCCCCAAGTATAACAGACACACAGAAAAGTGAACACATAGCATCAGCTCCCTACACTGCACACACCTTCCAGGAGCTTCCTGTTCTCTGGACATTTGGCATGGCCCATGGGTTTCGCTTTAGACCTCCTGGTGAGTGGACAGTCGGATCTCATGTTTTTTAAAAAAAATTATTTTTTTTTTTTCAAGAATGGTTTATTGATTTTTAGAGAGAGAGGAAGGGAGATGGAGAAAGTGAGAGAAACATGGATGTAAGCGTGTAACATTCATCGGCTGCCTCCCGCACGCCCCCTACTGGGGACTGAGCCTGCAACCTGAACATGTGCCCTTGACCGGGAATCAAACCGGCAACCTCCTGGTGCATGGAATGATGCCCAACCCACTGAGCCACACCGGCCAGGGCTCATGGGGTTTTAATTACATTTCCTTGATAGCTAATAAAACTGAGCACATTTCCCTATAGGTTTATAGAAGTTTTTAAAAAACACATTCTACATAAAGGTCTTTTATGGGATGAATATATATTGAGAAAATAGTATAAGTGACAGAGCTATGATTCTCTTTCTCCAAAGATGATATCATGCCAATTGCAGCAAATGGCTTCCACTAGCAAATTCATTCATTCATTCATTCATTCATTCATTCATTCATGTACAACCTAGAGCCTGGCGCAGCCCCCCATCCCGCCCCGCTGCTCTCATCTTAGACACAGCTGAGACAAAGCAGGGCCAGTTGCCATGGCCAGTGGCTTCCTTTCAATACACCATCCAAGCCTCCCTCCCAGGGCATTCGAGGCCCTCACAGGTGGCCCAGCCATGAGCCCACACCCCTCACCCAGAGCTGGGAGCACTCAGGCCTCACACGTCTGCCCCTGCTGGTCCCGGCTGGCTCTCCTTCCCGTGAACTCACTCTCCACAGCCCCTGAGCTGTCTGAGCCCCTCACCTGCCCCCTCCCTGGTGACGATGAGCCCCACCTGTTCCTGTGTTCCCACGTGCTCTGTTGTCCAGCCTGTCCCAGAAGCTTTTCCAAGGAGTCCATTATTTGTTTTGTTTTTTTGTTTTTGTTAACCCTCACCCGAGAATACTTTTCCCATTGATTTTTAGAGAGAGTGGAAGGGAGGGAGGGAGAGAAAGAGAGAGAAACATTGATGTGAGAGAGACACACATGCATTGGTTGCCTCCTGCACATGTTCCAACTGGGCCAGGGATTGAACCTGCAACCCAGGTACGTGCCCTTGACTGGGAATCAAACCTGCGACCCTTGCTGAGCTCTGCTGGAAGACAACCCTGGTCCAGAACATTCCACGTAGTGTATGGCTGGCTTCTCCTAACAACCCTGAAAAGCAGGTTCTACTATTATCTTTGTCTTACAGAGGAGGATCCTGAGGCTCAGAGAGGCAAAGCAACTTGCCCCAAGCCACGCAGTGAGTAAGTGGATGGGCTGACTCCACGACTGTAGAGTGGCTGCCAGCCCTGGACTGGGGACACGGTCTCTACGTTCCTGAGCCAAAAACCAGAATAAATGAGTGAAAGAACGAGTGAAAGTTCAAGCAAACAGCACGGTCTCAAAGCCAGAAGGGCTCAGCAGTTAGCCACTAATTGCGGGCCTTCCAGCATGACCTGGGACTGCCCAGCAACACAGACTTTCCATCCTGAGCAGGAACAGTAACGAGAAAGGAAAAGTCAAGAGAAAAATAATAAGCAGAGAAAAATAGCCGCGGAAATTCCCTGTGGAGCGAGCGTGATTGCTTTGGATATCTGGAATCTGGGCGCAGATGCAGAAACATCAGGTCACGATCAGTGTTTTATTTCACTCGCTGCAGGCAGATGAAATAGCGGCCGTCTGGAGCTGCTCAGGAGCGTGCCACGTGAAGGCTGGAGCAGTCCTGATAAATAGGCCCTGGCGCCCTTGGCTGTTTCTGCTTTCTGCTCAGTCTGCAGGCGTGGGATGCTCACATTTGTGGGGCTCGAGGAGCTGGCTGTCCTGGGAGGGCATCCCAGAGCCTTCAGCACACAATTCCTGCTGGCTCGGACCTTGCTCAGGGCCCAGGGTTGTGGGCCTTCGTGGAGCTCACATACTGTGTGTCTCAATTACAGAATCATCTGTCCTTCCTCAGGAAGAGGCCGAGGCCAGGGTTGGGAAGTCAGGAGGTTGGGAGGTCGGGCTGTGGAGGCCCTTTCCCCCTGGGCCTCAGTCTCCCCAGTGTAGAGGACTGCACTGGGCTTGAGGGCTCTGGGGCTGCTGCAGCCCAGGGCAGTGGGAAGTCTCATAAACAGGTCACGGGTCCCTCCGTACCCATTAGGTGAGGTGTTGAGTGCAACAGGAGTACCCACCTCGTCCAGTGTGGAGCTCCTAGCACTTTTCCTGGGAAAACCAGCTATGGTGCTCCCCAGGCAGGAGCACGAAAGGGCTGGGGTTGCACACAAAGTGTGAGTCTAATCTGAGGATGGCGACGGGAGGGGACACACCTGCACACCCTTTCCCACTGCCTGCCTCCCTCCTCCACTCTGCTGGGCAGCTCTCCACTGGCATCCAGTCGCCCTGGGCTTTTGGATGTGGGTGAAATATCACCCTGGTTGGATTCTGCTCTCCTGAGTGGCCCTGGTGGGTGGGCAGGGTGTTCATTCTTATAGGGCCCACCCAGCCAGTGGAGACAAGAGCGAAGGTGCTGGGCAGATGCCTGCCCTCCTTTCTCTCCTGCAGGTGCTCCGAGGGACAGTTCCATCCCTCTCAGGGGATACCCCCCTCCACAACGAGCTGCCACACCAGCTCTGGGTTCCTGCCTGGCTCTATGGCTTTAGAGCTCCTGGTGAAGGTCTTGTAGTCAGGAGATGCACCTATGGCACTGCTGGCATCCCCTCCTTAAATAAAGGTGGGAGCCTGTAAGCTTTGCCTCAGCTCTGTCTTCTGGAGCTCCTGGCGGAGGTAACCAGAGCCACAGATCTTACTCCAAAGGTACCTGGGGTGGGCCAGGCAGGGGCCAGAGCAGATGGCTGAAGGGGAAGGAAGAGAGGGGCGGAAACCAGAGGAAGACGCAGGCCTGTAGATGGGGCGCAGGGGTCGGTGAGAGCCTGATAGGTCTCGTGCAGGGAGACCTGGGACGAGTCAGTACATGTCTCCTATTAACCGAGACCTTCGTGTTCTCATTTTCTCTGGGCAGAGAAACATGTCAAATGAATAAAGTGAGGCTGGAGGAGACACAGGATTTGAAAAGCAGAGAGGGCTCCCCAGAGCACCACTGTCACAGGTGTTAATTCAAGGCAAGATCTGGCCCTTTGGGGAAAGCCTAGTCCCCGAGCGCTCTGACCGCCAGAGGCTCTGCACTGCCAGGGGAGCAAAGATCTACCCACAGCACTTTAGGTTGACTGGGGCAGGTTGCTCAGGCTCAGCGGTGGGGGGTCTCAGGGGTCTTTGCTCCTGGGAATCCTATGAAACCCAGAACCACTTGAGCCTGTGGACACTTGCCAATCCTCACCAGGCTGGGGGAACCCAACATGCTCTTGGAGGGTCGCTGTACCCTCCTCCTTGGCGGGGTGAGGGCCTGTCTGGGGAGCATAATAAACACACAAGAGCCATAGAGATAAGTCAACAAAACAGCAGCCTTCTGAAGAGTCAGGACAGAGAACTGAAGTTAAAAAGTACTGCAAAGCCCAACCAACCAACCATAGCAGGGCCAAGCAGGGTCTTTAAAGCAAAAGGCGCAAAAGCAAATGCAACAGCTAGAGCCAGAGTCTGGGCGGGAGTTTGCCGAGGTCAGAGACCCTAGACAGAGGCCTCGAAGTTCAAGGCCTTGGGACTTATAAAATTCAGACAAGTCAGACTTGGAGCGAGGCATTGAGTCTGCTCCGTAGAAGGTGAGTTGGCCGGTCAGGCAGCAGGTGGCTGAGGACTGCCTTTCCCAGAGCAGCCATACACTCTCCCTCCCGAGATCCCCAAGCACCCCACCTCCTTGGAATCCCTGCCACCCCTGTCGCTGCTTGGACTGGGCCAGACCACCCCCCTGTGTCCAACATATGGTGAGACCCATGTCTCTTCCCCAGCAGGGTCCCAGGGCTTCCTCCCCAAAGGCAGAGCTACCCACACCTACCCTTCTGTCTGGGGGCAATGGAATTGGAACCCTTGGCAGCTGAGGGACAGGACCACCCAGAGAGCATGCCAGTCCTGGACAAGTGAGGCAATTCCAGATTTTGGTGCCATTTATTGTCTCCCTTGCTCTCTCACCCCTTAGTTGAGCTGCCCTGAAGCCCAGTGGTCAATTGGGTTAAAAAAATTATTACAACAATTATTTGCCGCTGCTGCTTCTTCCACTGGCTTTCTCTAATCTGCCTGGAGGGGCTGAGGGTCCCACAAAGCTGGTGTGGCTGCCCCTCAAGCACGAGTGAGGGTGAGTGTGGTGGCGATGAGGACCCAGAATTGGGCAGTCAGCCTCATGGGCAGGGGTTATGTGGATGCAGTGGGAGCCAGGGCAGGGTGTGGGCAGCACCAGCTCCTGGCCTCACTTGGCTTTCTCTGGACTATTCTGGGGAAGCCCCACTGCCAGGCCATTGAGCTGGGGTGAATGGCACATGTCACACCTCTCCTGACACTCCTGAGTCTTTGAAAAATCATATGTCACACTGCCCTCGCCCGACAGGCGCCTCTAGTGGCTACAGCCCCATGGGCTTGCTGAAGCCAAAATCAAGATGTGCCCGCTCCCTGCGGTTCTGCCGTCAGCCTGGAATTGGCAGTGGAATCTCCCCTGCTTCTCCACCCGAGTCACACTGGGGCATCTGCTGTCTGGCACTGCAGTGTCTTGGTGGAGGTGGGTGGACAGGACAGACATGGCTGCGGCCACTGTTTCCCCATGGTGGTGCAAGGGCAGCTTTTATAAATGACATGCTATAGGGGAGGGGGGAAGGGGAAGGTGGAAGAGGGAATAGAGAGCATAAATGGTGATGGGGAAAAAATAATAAAGCTTTTGGCTGCAGAGACCAGGTCAGCAAACCCTGTGTGTTCTTTGCAAAGTGAGCCCCCACCCCTGCATCATGTGTTCTGCATCTGCTGGATGAACAAACGGCTGCTGAACTGAATCTAAAGATAACAGATATTCCTTCAACATCTAAAAGCTCCTAGAATCAAGAAAAACTCCATGAGTGGAAAAGTGGGTAAAGGATATGAGCAGATGGTTAAGAAAAATGGCCCCCAAACACATAAAGAGATGCTCACTCTCACCCCTAACAAATGAAATGCAAGTTAACATATACTAAGCTACAGGTCTACAGTGATAAAGACGGGGCAATACTGGCAAAGGGACAGATCGATACAGAGATCAATGGAACAGAAAAGAGGTCAGAAATAGAGCCGTACAATATATAGTCACTTTGGAACATGGGGTGTCCTCAGGGAAATCAGTGTGCTTCTCTGAGCCTGGGTTCCCTGTGTGCACGATGGGCTGGCATCCTCCTTCTGGGGCAGGTGCCCCTGGGCACAGTGCCTGGTGATGGAGACCTCGGCCACTGGAGCCGCTGTTGTGCTCTGCTCCCAGGGCTTCCTGGTCACACAGTCCAGGGGCACCGCTCTTGTGGTCAGTGTAGATGACAGCCATCATATTCCCCTTATGTGTGTGACTCCTGGCTGACACACTGGCCTCAAACACTGCCAAGAAGTGGCGGGTGGCCGATTCTGCCTAGGCCAAGGTTCACGGAGGACACCCGAGTTGTCAGTAGGTGCAGACCGCCATCCTGATGAGACTCAAGGTGGCTGGTGCCTTGCTATAGAAAGGACAGCCTGGACAGGAGTAAATGCTGAGGCCTGGCCAACTGGGGAAAGTGGCAGAACCATGTTGGGGGAGAGACACTGACCAGGCAGTCAGGACCCCACGGGAGTGACTTTGGGCAAATCCTGCCTGTCCGATGAGCATGTTGGACTTTATCCAAACCAAGGAGTATGGAAATGCCTCTGGGAGCCTGGATGCAGTGCAAGAAGCCGAGAAGCCAGGTGGCAGGTGCTCCCAGTTGGGGTCGCAGGCATGCCCAGGGCTCACCTCCCCGCCACCCATGGGTTCCACTGCCCCACTGCAGACGGGAATGCTGAGGCCCAGAGGAGCTGAGCTCGAGCAGTGTTCTCGCTGCCCTCAGGATGGGGTGTGTGTCCTAGGGCTGGTCTGTGGGAGGGTGGGCAGGCATGGGCAGTGCCTCCCCAGAGCACCAGGGTCATGCAAGGGTCCCGGGGTGCCCCTGGCATGCTCCCCAATTACTTGGATACTCTTCTTTGGGTTGCTTTTCTCTCTCAGGAGGACATTGAGCCCCGGAGCCAAACCCAGTGAAGTCATGTGGCAGTTGTTGGAGAGCAAAGTGGTGACTCAGCCGCACGAGAGAGGGAGAAAGAAAGACATGGGGTGCTTCCAGACTTCGTGGGGGGGCAGTCCATCAGGAGGGCAGCTCCTCATACTCCACTGGAATCCAAAACAGAGTCTTGGCCTGAGGTGTCCCATGCAGGGGCAGAGGTAGCAAGGTGGCTGCTGGAATGTGCAGTTTCTCCCCACCCCTCCCTGACCCCATGACCCTGGAACTTCTGAGTGGTCAGTGTTGGGGTTTTGAAAGCCTTGCAGGGGAGTGAAGTTCTGTGTTTTCTAGACAGAAAGGTCCACTCTGCCTCTGTCCCTGGTGAGGAAGGGAGGGAGGAGGAGGCCATGGCTTATGTCACCTGCCCCTCAAAGGTTTGTGGGGTACCCACTTCCCAAAACTCACTAAAAATACAGCCCCGTGAGCATCAAAGAAACACCAGTGTGTGGGCGCGAGGGTCTGGGAGCAGGAGTGGGCTTGGTTAGGGGACCTGAGGCTGAGGCAAAGCTCGGCACCAAGTTCTGGAAGTTGCAGGGTGAGCAGGAGCTTGGAGACAAAGGTGGAGGGACAAGCTCTATCTGGGGAACAAAAGGACCTGGAGGGCCCCTGGGTAGTGATGCCAAGTGAGATGTCCTAAAGTGGCTGAAGCAGAGCTGGAGAGGCCCCTGGTCAGCAAAGCCCCAGCCACCAGGGCCTCGAATGGGAGGATGGCGGGGGCTGGAGGCTCCCTGGGGCCCAGAAAGGCACCAGAGGGGCCAAGCCATCCCACGTGCACCCCTCCCAGGGCCCTCGGGTCCTCCTACCACAGTGCAGGACCACCCAGGGCCAGGCCCGCCCCATAGCACCTCCCCCAGGCACTGCAGCCTCCCCTAATCATGGCGATCTCGCTTAATTGCAGAAGATAGGGAATTGGGGGGGCAAGGGTCACCCACTGGAGGAAAACATGGCTCCTTATGTTGACAGACCAACAAAACATTCCAGGATGAAACGTATTCAGAAGAACTTCTGAGGAAGCCGCTGAGCCTGGCCTGGCTTCCTGTTTGACTAAGGTCCAGAACTTTCCCCAAGCACTCCGCCGCCAAGTCTCATGGCCATGACTTGTATGTCCAGGTTCCCTGGGTAGGGAGGGCGCTGCGGTCCTGCCAGAGGCAAGAAGGTCTGCCTGTCTGAGCTCCGCCAAGCTCCCTGCGGGAGGCACTTTCCTGCAGCCAGACACCCTGGGATCTGTCCTTGGGGCTTTCCTCCCCCCTGTCCCAGCTTCCTCCATAAAGGATGACAACTGGTGTCAGTCTGCTACCCCTGCTGGATGGGGTACAGGCCGTCTGATGGATTCCAGACCTGCTCCCGGGAGGTAATTTTTAAGCGGTCCACTTCTCTCCCTGACTGTTAAGTAACTCAGCTGCCGACATCACGAGAGACCCAAGCTCCTCAGGAATTCCAGGACTTCTCTGCTCGCACGGTTGGGCTTCCATCTGCTCGCCGCGCCCACCATGTTGAGGCTTTGCCATCCTCCACGCAGTGGCCCGAAAGGTCCCTCTGCTCAGGCAACTCTTATAGTAGGACCCGGGCTGAGTGTCACCCGTCTGGGACCAAGCCAGTGAATTGTGAATCACCTCCTACTCCATGGCCCGATGGTTGGGAGGGTCCTGCTCCGTGCAGTGGAGATGTACTGAGGACCCCAAAGCTCTGTAAATTCAGTCAGAGGAACTCAAACAGGAGTCCTTGTGAGGACTTGGCCCTTACACAGTCCCGATGCTTTTTCCCGACTTTGGAGGATGGGGTTTTCACAGGTCTGATTCTCCCAGGCAGCCACACCTATGTTTTCCAGGAGAGCGATCCTGCAGCTGTCCCTAATGAAACACGCTCCGGACTAAGAGATACAGCCCTGTGGTGTGAGTCAGAGATCGGCCACATAGGGCTCTTTGTGCTGGTCTTGCTACCACGCGACACAAATCTTTTTTTGCCAGAAGTCTCTGTTTTATTGTGCTTTGAATGATTTCCCAAGATAAACCCTCAAGAGTTTCCTTGTAAGCACTCAGGCCTTTGTTTATGAGAATCTTTGATCCACCAAGAGTGTTTAGAACTCATAGAAGCTTCTACCCCGCCCTTCATCACCACTTGGGGAGCTCGGCTGGGCAGTGACGTCATCAGCCTGTCCTCAGTATGGGGACCTAGGGCCTTGCTCCAGGGTGGAGGAGGGGCCCCTATGGGCTTGTGGCCACCTTTTCGAGAACAGAAAGTTCTGTACTGGGCCTGGGACACCTACCGGGAAGGGGCCCATTTCCCTAAATCCTGTATGGGAACGTGGCCTTCAAACTGCAGCTCAGGATGAGGTCCGTTCCCTCTGCCCCCATGAAAGGCCAGCCACCTACCCAGCCACTTGAGTTTGAGGCACAGCCCCCTAAAATGTACAACCATGTCCCAAGCACCCAGCCCTTTGGCCTTTCTGAGTGGCTACCCCCTCACTCTGTGTAATGTTGTCTCCGAGAGCCCCTGCAGCAGCCCAGTCCTTTTGTTATTTCAGGTTGTTTTACTTCCAGCCCAGATTTCCATTCTGTTACCACCAGGATGGAAAAGGCCCCTTCCATCTAATTCCCACAATCCCAAGATTCCGACTCCTTAAATCAAGCCGAGTGTGGTTTGGGGCAGAAACAGTCTATATGATCCAAGAGAATGTGAGGGTGGGCGGCCGTGTGTGGTTGGAATTACTGGCACAGTGCTGAGGTCACCCAGCCTGGGGGCTGAAAGAAGCCTGTGGAAGCTGCAGATGAGCCCGGTGACTCTGGAGGCCAGTTTGGACAAGTGGCTGTCCCATGTATGTTTCCCGCCAGGGCCTGCATCTTGGCTTCTGTTTTGTGGTTCTCTTGGGGTGTGAGGCCTTCCCCTGGCTTAGAGAGCGATGGCTCCCAAGTCTTCACGCACCAGCTGACTTCAGGGGCCCCCACAAAAGCCTCCACCTAACCAGCAGGGAACCTCTGGGAAAGCAGTGGGCCCTGAAGATCAAAGATCGGATGGAGTTCTTCACTCCTTGTGCTTCCTGCTCCCTCCTGCAGTCCCCGGAATGGCAGGTAATCTGGTAATCTGCGGGCAGCCCCCACCCCAACTGACCTGTTCCCCAGTGGGAACTCTCAGAGAGCAGGACAGGATGCACGGGAGGGCTGGGAGAGGTCGGGCTGGGAGAGGACGGCCTGTGGATGGTGGACCTGCCGGTTCATTTTACTCCTCTGTGCTTTCAGTTCCATCAAAATCAGGTTCAAGGCAAGGACTGTGGCCTGGACTCAGGCATTGCCAGGCCTCCATCCCATATGGCAGGTTTATAATTCCACAAGGTCAAGGACTTGGGGTGACCCGTGGCAGGTTGATCATGGGAGGGACAGGGTCCTCTCCACATGTCTGTAACTCACATGTGAGGGGAGAGGTCAAGCTCTGGGACCTCAGACAAGCACTGTGGACTCTGGAAATCTTGTCCCTTGCCTGAGGGGTTGTGAGAAAGGCCACCTGTGGTGGGCATACACTCACTCCCCTAGCCATGCGCCACGAGCCTCCCCCACTCAAAAGTAGCATGGATGGGGGAGACTAGGGTGTGGGTGAAGACTGCCACAGGGGGAGAGGGAAGGTCGCTGGTGGGTAGGAGGTACAAGGCAGGCCCAGAGCTTTTCTCATGAGGAAAAAGGAGCCCCTGAGAGGCATTGACCCTTCTGGACTCCCTGCTTCCTGGACCAAGGCTCCCTTTATCCCCACCCCCTCAATTATCATGGCCCTGAGAGGTCCACCCGTGCCCCCTCCCTGCCCACTGTGCATGAGAACTCCAGTTGGCCCCCAGGTCACAGCATGCTCAAACCTCTCCAGAAACCCTCCCAGTTCACAGAACCAGGAAGCCCCTGCAGGCAGGACACCCTCCACATGCTGGCCCAAGACCCCCATTTTTAGCTGAATCCCAACAGATCGCCTCTTCCAGCACCTACAGCTGCAGGCAAGCCTTGGCTTGTGGCCACATCACTCCAACTTGCCTCTGTTTTCAAGGTCTTCCCCTCTCTATGCATCTCAAATCTCTCTGTCTCCTTATAAGGAAGCCCCTCAGGATCCTTAACCACATTTATAAAGACCTTTTTTTCTTATACATGGTCACACTCACAGGTCTACTCACATGGTCACACACACAGGTCACACTCACATGGTCACACTCACAGGTCCACCGGATATCTTTGGGGGCCATTACAGGTAGGTTTGGGATTTGATACTGGAGGAAAGAAAAGATGGTATTTAGGTCAATATCGTCGTAAACAGGGGCCACTGTATGTTACTGAGAAGAAAAGTGTCAAAAATCAAGCAGTTTTGTGAAAGACTATAGTTTCTCTGCTCTATCCTAATTCCAGCCAATTTCTCAAGAAACGGGGACCACTCCTCTAAGCAGCAGGCACTGATTTTCCAGGAAGGGTCAAGGGGTGGAGAGAGGCCTGTGGACTCTCCAGGGGAGCCATTCCCACTACTATGTCACCCGAAGTAAGTGCAGGGGTGGAGGTTAGTGTTCCAGCGTCTGCTGAAAGCCTCAACTCCTGAATACAGAAAAACTGGCACCTCCCTCCCTCCTTTTGTCCATCGACTCCTGCCTGTGAGAGGTGTCACTCTAGCAGCAAACACAGCAGGCAGGGGTATCACCCAATCTGGTGTGTGCCATTTTAGGCAGCTCCAAGTGTGAGGTTCAGAACTGGATGGACCCAAGGAGAGGTGGTTCGAACCCCAATGCTTCGGCTGCATGCCCTTTCTGGACAGCACGGCCACTGCAGCCGGGGCTTGCTAAAAGCCATAGCCTGTAAGATGGGCCCATCTGCAGCTGAGCATCCTTGGCCAGCCCAAGGCCACACAGGGACAGTTCCTCGCTTGGCCCCAGCCCCGAGCCCTCTCTACCACTCCTGCTCTGTGGCTCTGTGGTCTGGAATGACCTGACTCAGGGAAGAGTCAAAGATGCTGAGCATGGAACTGAGCCCCAGAGGAGCTGGGAAAGTGAGAATGCAATGGCGCCAATGATCAGAAATACAGTGATGACCAGGTAACAACAGCAAATGCTTCGCGAGAACCTTCTATGTCCACTGCTGTTGGAACAGCTGGTATGTATTATGTCACATAAATGCTCATTCTTTCACTTAGCCCAGTATTTTTAAAATAAACTTTTCATTTTACAACATTTTTACATTTACCAAAAAATTGTAAGATAGTATGGAGAGTTCCCATATGCCCCATGTCTAGTCCCCTTATTGTTAATATCTTATGTTAGTGCGGTACATTTGCTACAACTAATGAACTAATACTGACACATTATTATTATTATTATTTTAAATATGTTTTTATTGATTTTTAGAAAGAGGACGTGAGGTGGATAGAGAGAGAAACATCGATGAGAGAGAAACATAGATAAGCTGCCTCCTGTATGCCCCTTTCTGGGGACTGAGCCTGCAACCCAGGCATGTGCCCTGACTGGGAACTGAACCAGTGATCTCGTGGTTCACAAGTTGATGCTCAACCACTGAGCAAGACTAGCTGGGCCTGACACACTATTATTAACTAAAGTCCATTGTTTATTCAGATTTCCTTAGTGTCCTTTTCTGTTCCAGGGCACCATCCTATATTCAGCTGTCATAAGTTTCCTTAGGACTGTGGGGTCCCAGGTGTGGGCATCTCTATGGCCTAAGGAAAGGTGTTTGAGAAGGGGGAGTTTGGGAGGCGCTTCATGCAGGAGGAATGTGCTGGGGACCCTGGGGAGCTGGGTGTGAGCGAACAGTGAGCAGGGGTGAGCGAGGGTGAAGGAGGTAGAGATGCGGCATGGTGCTGAGGGTATGGGTGCAATCCTGGGGGCTTTGGGGAGCAGGAACCCCAGGGTCATTCTGGAGGTCCGGGGAGCAGGGCTGTGTGGGGGCAGGAGGGTCCCTTGCAACTGTCGCCCTGGGATAGTTTGGTGGCCAGGCCCCCCGAGTCCTGTATTTCCTCATACATGAACAAAGACCACAGCTTTCTGCGTGTGGAGAAAGCACGCAGTGTATCTAAACCTATAAAGGCTCCAAAGTGGAAAAACCTGTTGTTTTTCCTGAAAGCAGCGCCTGGAAACAATGGCGGTTTTGTTTCATAGACTCTCCCCTGGCTGGCTTCCTGGTGGAGGAGGGGTGCGGGGTGCCGGGTGGGAGGTGCGGGGAGAGACAGAGATACCGGTCAGTGGCCCCAGCATCCTACCCACCAAGGACATCGCTGCAGCCACTGCCCTCTGGAGAGGCCAGCTTGCTGTTGTCTGCAGGGAAGGCTCAGAAGGTTCCTCTCCACAGGCTGCTGGGTGGCCACAAGACCTCAAGTCAAATAGCTTTATTCCCAAGACTCTGCTTTGCTGTGGGCATGACTCTTTTTTTAAAGAATAGTTTGCTTAAAGAGAAAGAAACAAATCCACTCTTCTGTGGTCCTTCTAAGGGTTGAGCTAAACTGGGCCGAGAAGACATGGCTCAGTCACTCCTGGAGAATATGCTCCCACGAAGCTCAGCGAGGCAGCCCTGTTCTCAGCCTGCACCTCCATTCACCCCAAGGGCAGGCTCTACAAGTCCAGCTCCACCATCACGTGCTGTGTGATTTGGGCAAATTCCGGACATGCCTGAAGCTCAGTTCCTCGAGGGTAAAATAGATATAAGAATAACATCTGTGTCTGGGAATACTGTGAGAACTGTTGCTTGTGTACCGCTCTCTGTTAGGATGCAAGTCTGTGGTCCTGGAGTTGTCTTTTCCATCCATTGCTGCAAGCTCTCCGAACTGGCAGCTGCTGTTGTCACCATCATAGGGACTATTATTATTATTAATAATAATTATTAACCCAAGCTCTTCAATCTCCAAGTTTCTAAAAGAAACAGTGGGTTCATGCCAAATACTACAATGCTTAGCATCCCATAACTAGATCTAAGTCTGCCCTCCGACATTACTGCTTGAAATTTCAAGCCCAGAACCTTGAATGAACTTGGACTCTGTCTGGGCTGGACCTCCTCCAGTGATGTCTCCGGGACCCCTGCCGTGACGCTGAAAGCTGATCAGCAGTGTGGGATGGAGCTCTGAGCCACGGAGATGAGGCACACTGCCCTGCTGAGCTGTGCTGTCACATGGGAGCCACCCCTGCCCTTCCAGGAAACCTTCCTTGAACAGAATAATCAGACATCATCCGAGTGGTCTTGAGACCCCCTTCCTTTGGGACCCAATAATTCAGAGATCTTGATGATGTTCCCCCAAAGGTAGAACTTAGTGGCTGCTCCCTAATTCACATACACAAATGAACTTTGTTGATTAGGCCTGTCTCCCGTAATTTTGCTTTAAACCGTTAAGGCCTACTTCCATTGGTCTGTACCAGAGTCCATTAAAATAACTTATGGTTGGGGCAAAATTGCACATTTAGTTATTTTATGAATGTTTCTTTGTATTCCATAGAAAGAGCCCTTGGGCATTTTAGAACAGTGGTCAGAGAATGAAGAATAAAAAGAGACTTCCAGGCCATCATCCTGTTCTTCTCATTCTGGAGTCAAGGAAGGGAGAGTGTTAAAAAAGGAAGTAATTCTAGAACTTTCCATGGTGTCTTACACATAGCTCAGTTTCCACAAAGCTATGCCCCAGCTTAGACCTCTGGAGAGGATCAGGGTTTTGGATTCCTTTGCTGATCAACTGGGGAACTTTGTCCAGGTTATTTAACTTCCTCAAACCTCATCTGTAAAATGGGCGTAAAAAGAGCCTTTGGTTTATGGCATTGTGGAGATTAAATGAGGGAACACAAGAAGCATGTAAAAAATGCATGGCACGGGAGGAGAGTAAGATGGTATTTAATTATTGTTATTATTGAGCTTCCTTCCCTGTGGGACTGAGCCTGGTTTAGTACTATATTCTCAGGTTTGGACACTGATAGCTGATGCTTGATGCATGTTTGAGGAATGACTAAGACAGCACATGTAGCCTGCTTCTGCACATTGGCAAGGGCAGCCCACAACTTGGCTGTGAAGGACAACTTGTCTTAAGTTGTGTGGGACTGATGTCCAAGTTTTAGGCTTCTCTCTGCTACCAGACCCCCACAGCCCAAGGACAGGGCCCATAGCTTAAATGTCTATGTCTTGAGAAGCTTCTGAAGAATTCTACATTGCAACTACAAAACATTATTTTGGGAAATTAAAGAAGACCTAAGTAAGTGGAGAGGTATACCATGTTCATGGATTCAACACTCAATGCATCATGTCAGTCTTATCTCAGATTTATCTATAGATTCAGACAGTCCCAATTGAAATCTTAGAGACTTTCCTTTTCTTTTGGTAGAAATTGATAAGTGGTTTCTAAAGTTATATGAAAATGCAACCAATCTAGAATAGCCAAAAGATCTTTAAAATGAACAAATGAGAGGATTTATATAACTTGACTTTAGGTCTTACTATAAGTCTACAATAGTCCACAAAGTATTGTATTGGAGTGCTGATAGACAGATAGCTCAATAAAACCAAAACAAAGAATCCAGAAATAAAATGCAAAGATACAATTAATGGAATTTTTAAAAAAGATGTCATGGCAACTCAATGTGAAAAGGAAAGTCTTTTCAACAAACAGTGTTGAGACAATTGGACATCCAAATGGAAGAAAGGGAGCCTCCCCCACAGTCTGTACACAAACATTGATCTGCAATGTGTTGATGAGAGAGACTAAGGTCTAAGACACACATATACACACACAAATAGGGCTAGGTGTGTGTGTGTGGGCCCCTGGCAAGACTGTGGGGGTGGGAGCAAAAGAAAACCAGCTCAAGTGACTAATGTGGAGAGAAGGGCATGACCTCAGCCCACATCCCATGTTCCAGTCCTTGCTCCTCCAGAGCTCAGCCATTTCACTTGTGCAGGTAGCTCTCTTGGCACCTGAGGCTCCTGTTTGTACCACACAGAAGTTGAGACAGTTGCAAAGGTTCCCAGCTCTAAAGTTTCATTATACTGAGCTTACAAACCTGTTATAAAAACACCTCTTTTATTCAACTTCACAATTAGCCAACCCCCCAACACACCACACACACACACACACACACACACACACACTAAATGGCACTATGCCAGCATGCATTCAGCTTTACAAATTCTACATAAATTAAAATTAGTTGGGAAGAAGTTTTCAAGAGTATTGCAATGCTTTGAGAGATAAATTGGAGCAATATTAGAAATGTTGCAAAATCCGAGAATGTCTGCTCAGAGGTTTTATCAGACAGATCCAGTTGACCCACTTTCCCACATTTGGCAATATCTGGTCTGATTCACACATGAACTTTTCTCTTGACAATTTCCACAGTGGCTTTTAAATGTCTCTCCATGTCTAAGTGATGTTCTCCAGTCAGGGACTGGGCTTCGTTCAGATTTGGACTGGCTGCTGAATGTTCTATTTGGCTCCATCTGGGCGGTGCAAATGGTCTCCCATTGGGCAAGGCTGGATGGCTATGGCAGCCTCTGTCCCAGTTACTTCACAGCCTCGAATTCACGCTGAATGATGTTCACAGATGCTGGGGGTCAGGAAGGTGGACATCTGGGGCCAACTGGGAAGACCGGAAGGTTGGAGGTGACTTACTTATGAGGCTGGGATCGCCAGGGTGGGGGACCCTTCTCTGGATCTGGAGCAGGGTTGGGACCCCCATCATTCCTGCACATAGCCTCTCCTTCCAGCTTGGCTTCCTCCAGCCTGGTGGCCTCAGGCCCCAGCACAAGAGTCCCTGTGAACAGGGAGAGAGCCAGCCATTATGCCCAGCCTCCAGTCTGGCTGCGACTTCCATCACACTGTGTTAAAGAAGAAACATGGTCCAGGTTGAAGGGGAGAAGACCTAGATGTAGACTAGACCCATCTCTCGAAGGTGTGACAGGTTTTAAACCTCCGCTTCCTTGGTCTCTACTCAGTGGCAAGAGGGAGCAATACCCTGTGAGCATCAGTTTGCTGCTGCCCTAATTATAACCTTCTCATGGACATCCTGCTCCTGGAGTGGACCCTCCCTCTTCCTTCCCCCCTCAGGCAGGCCACCCAGCACACGGCTACCCACTGCTTTGCTAGTAGCACCCAGCTTTGTGTTGGCTTCCTACTCTGAGGATGGCCAGTGATGGACATGGCAGTTCTGTCATTCTAGGGTGACAAGTAAGTAGTGCCCCTAACATAGCCATTTTTTAAAAAGTTCTGGCAAATTCTTCTGCTTGTGTTTCCCAAATGAGCATTCATTTTAGACCAATACAAAATTGGGAAATGTGGCTTAATCTCCATTTTTGTTAGTGGAGCATTTAGGAATTCTGGAACTCAGTGTAGTGAAATTGCTTCAATATAGAAGTAGAAAGATTAATAGTTTACAAACTTACATAGTAGCCAATAGTCTGTTCCCTGGAGCTCTCAGGTTACTCCCTAGGGCCAGGGGCGAGGAGGGGACCCTAACCATTGGCCTCACCAGAGCCTCTCCCCTTTCATGGGCTTCTGTCTTGGGTAGAGGGGCCCCTGGTTTCTTTGGGAAGCAACATGGTCCTCCTGCTCTGGGGAAGTTGGAGCAGCAATGTTTCCAAAATGTTCTACCATGATGACTAGTAACAATGCTCCATGAACCTGGTTTTGCAGAAAGTTCCTGGCACAGGGAGGGGATGGTGTTGCATGAACAGCAGCTGAGAGTCAGGCTGAAGGAGGCCCAGGGAGGAGGCACCACGTGTTTGCCCACACAGAGGTCTTCTCTAGGCTTGTCACAGACTCACTTGAGCACCCCCTTTACACTTGTCCTGGGCCTTGTCCATAGGGTTAGGAGACGACGAAGTCAGGCTACATTTCATTTATGTGATTAACACGGTTGTCAGTCTCAGGCCCTATACACATAACCTTGTCTATAGGATACAAGAGAGAAGCTTAATCCTTGCTTGCCCAATTTCATCATGGGCAAAGCAACTCCTCGCTCATTCATTCATTCACTCATTCTTTCTTTCTTTCATTCATTCATCGCACTTCCACCTCTATCTTTTGAACATGCTACTCTCTCTGTCCAGAACAGTGGTTCTTAAAGTGAGGTCCCTGGACCCACAGCAGCAGCATCACAGCAAACTTGATAGGAATGTAAGCTCTCGGGCTCCCCCTTGACCTGTGAGTCAGAGGCTGGGGGTGGGTGGCCATCTGTGCTTCAACAAGCCCTCTGACACATTACAGTGTAGGCTCGAGTGTGGGAACCACTGTGCCAGAACATGCCCTCCCATCCCCCTCTACCCTGATGCCAGCTCACCTTCAATACTCCCCTCTTCCCAGAAGCCTTCTGGGACCACCTGCCCGCAGCCCCTCAAATTTCCCCCACCATAACACATGCTTCTGCTTGTCTCTGGGGGCAAATTCCTTGAGGAGGAAACCCATACTTTGCACAGCATGTGCAGGACAAATGTTATATGACTGGATGGATGGATGGATGGATGGATGGATGGATGGATGGATGGGTGAATGAATATAGGCTTTCTGGTGCCTTTTCTGACTGAGGAATTGGGGTTATGAACATGAAAGAGGTGGAGCTCCTACTCTTGGATTGCTTCAGTCCATTGTAGGAGCTGGAGAAGAAATGGACAGAGCTCTCGGTGACCACGGGCCAGGACTGATGGCCTTAGGGTGGCTGTTCTGTGAGCACTGCTGACTTTTCAGTCAGCTCCTGGATGGGTACTTCTGAACTGCTTTGTACACTCATTCATTCTTTGCACAGCTCCTGGATGGGTGCTTCCTAACTGTTTTCATTGGGTGAGCCAAAGCATCCATTCTGGCTGCGGTTCAGGCTGGAGGATGTCCAGGTGTCATGTGGCCGCTCAAGCCCCATCCCCTGTGGTCTGGTCAGGCTGCCATTGTCACCAGGGCACACGGCAGTCGTCCTTCCTCCCTGCTCTTTGTTTTGGAGCCCATGATGGGATGGAGAGTTCCTGGGGCAGCTCTGATCCAGGGTAAACAAGCTTGCCTGCCGCGACGTTTTAGAGACATGGCCTAAAAATAGGTGGGGAGGTTTGACTCATGGCGGGGAGGGACACTTGGGGTTGAGAATTTCCCTTCTTTAAGGCTGACTTGTTTGGGCTTGTGGAGGACGAGGAAGGTGACTGTCACGCAGTGACTCATCTGGGAACTCTCCGAGGCGACCACTGCCCAGCAGCCTTTGATTTCTCCGGGGCTGCTGACCTCCCAGCCTCGGGATGGACATATCATCAGGGCACAGAGAGGAGATGACAGCAGCGAGCCGTGGAGGGCAGGATCCAGGGTGGGAAAGGCCAGGAGCTGACACATCCTCTCCCCCACTCTTGAGAAACGGTCCTGCCTCTGCAGCCTGTGGCTCAATCATCCTCACGTCCTGAAGCTCTTGCTTGTGTCTGCCCTGAGCTCCTGGTGCTGCAGTGAGCCTGCTCCATGCACCCACGACTGTGCCCCTGCTGGCCCCAGGGGAACATCCTCCTTGGGAGGTGAGGCAGTGCCCTCTGAATGCACTCCCCCCCCCCCCCATTCCCCAATAGCAGTAGGACTCTCAAAGAAGCTGTTAATAGCACACAAAGACCTGGGCCAAGTCTAGGCGTCTGGCAAGTCCTTGGATTGGTTCATGATCTCCCCTTTAGCAGTGAGGTGTTGGAAGGGGATCTCTTCATATTCCTGGCAGTAAATTCCAGGTCTCCTGGGGATGGTCAGTTTTTCCACTTTTCCAGGTCATGGGCTTTCTGAGCCACAACATGGGGCAGATAACATGGCCTGGTTGTCACAGTTAGGTGACTGCTTTATGCTCATTCACCCATCAACCCACCCACCCATCTATCCATTCATCCAAAAAACACACACGAAGCAGCTATTCTGCCCTACTCCTGACACCTGCACTGGGAGCACAGGGCTGAAGGGGATGCTCCGGTCTCTCTGCTCCCCTGGGAACACAGGTTGGAAGGGATGCGCCTTGCTCCTTGAGAAGTACGGCCTTTGGGCTGTCTATTAGCAGACAACTGCAGAACCGGGGACAAGTGCCAAGTGTGGATACAACTGACAGGCATCCACTCTGCCTGGAGGGACTGAGAAAAACTTCCAGAAGGGCTTGTGTATGTCTTGCATGCCAATTGAGGTCAGAAGCCACTTGCATATGAGGCCTGGATTCTGTCTGTGTGGACACAGAACTGTTCAAAAGGACCAGCATGAATGAATGGGCAGGCTGTGCACAGACTTGCCCCACACCAGTGTCCACAGCACCAACAGGGATGGCCTCACGTGGGTGCCTTGGGACCAAGCAGAGCTTCCGTATGGAGCCAATGAGTCAGCTGCTGGCCAAGGACACTTCACTGTTTTTCCAGCCTCCGAAAGCCACCTCCTGACATCTTGTGCCATTATAAGCAGTGACTTAAGCATCTGGATAGTGGATTCAGGGGAAAGCAGACAGCCAGGGTCTGGGGCAGGGCAGCGAGCGGGAGCAGCTAGGATGGTAAACATTCCCAGGCAGCGGCTCCCCACGGGGGGCTCCATGAGTGAGTCAAATGGCTTTTGTTCCTTTTGTTTTCGCTCATTCCATAAAGGATTTCACTTGACTCATGATTTCCCAGCCAGCTCCTTCTGCAGCTTAAGAAAGCAAGAGTGAATAATTGCTCTGGGTTTTTGCTTCTCGGGTTTTTTCCTTCATTACAGGAATGTGTAAACACCCAGGGATTTTGAAACCGGACTGCCGAACCTTGTGTGTGAGAGACTCCTAGTGCTTTTGGCCAACAGCTGGCATCCCCCCTGGGGGAGATCTGACGGTGACTGAGCCATCGAGGACCCTGGCCTGGGAACGTAGCTGTGGCCAGGCTGGAGCTTCCTATCCATCTGTCATGGGCTGAATCATGCCTCCTTCCCCCAAATGCATATGTTGAAGTCCTAACCTCCAGGACCTCAGAATGTGTTCGTATTTGAAGAGGGAAATTTGGCCAGACACAAAGACGAAAGGCCATGTGATGATAGAGTCAGAGGCTAGAGTAATGAGGCCACAAGCCTGGAGTCTCCAGGAGCTGGCAGAGGCAGGAAGAGTCCTCCCCTGGAGCCTCCAGAGGGAGCCTGGCCCTGCCCACACCTTGATCTCAGACTTCTGTCCTTCAGAACTGAGAGAGAACAGATTCTGTTGTTTTGAGCCCCCCAGTTTGTGGTCACTTATTATGGCAGCTATAAGAAACAATGTTGAGCAGTACCCACCCAGCAGCACCTCCACCCTGGAAAGTTGTGACAATCAAAAATGCCTCCAGCCCAGCTGGTGTTGCTCAGTGGTTGAGCACTGACCCATGAACTAAGCGGTCCCTTGTTCAATTCCTGGTCAGGGCACATGCCCAGGTTGCAGGCTTGATCCCCAGTAGGGGGTGTGCAGGAGGCAGCCCATCGATGTCTCTCTCTCATCGATGTTTCTATACCTTGATTCCTCTCCCTTCCTCTCTCTCTAAAATCCATAAAAAACATATTTAAAAAAAATTTCTCCAGAAACTGCCAAGTGTCACCTGGAGACAAAGCTGCCCTGGGTAGGAACCTCTTCGGGAGAGAAGGAAAGTGTCCTATGTCAGCACATGACCCCCCTTCAAGGCCTGATCTAGCCTCCTCTGGGACTGGCCACGCTCCAGTCCTGGGACTCTCACCCCAGCCTTCACCCCAGCCTGTCTGTGTCCATTTTGTGTTCTATGGAAAGCCCTCCTGCCCTGGGGCGACAGTGAGGGTGGGTCTGGTGGTGCTTGTGCCCGGACTATGAGCTCCCTGAGGACAGATAACCTAGTCCTGGAACCTTTAAGAAGAGCCTGTTCCAGAGGGATCTGGCCACCTTTGACAAGTGGGTGGGTCACTGCTGTTGTGTTGACTCCCTGATTTTCATGTGGCCTGCGAGGCATGGGGAAAGATTTCAGGGGACTTGGCATGTCATGCCTGGCTCCAAACTGCCTTTCCAGCCTCATTTTATTTTTCTTCTCCCGCTCTCTCCCCATCACAGCCCATGCTAACACGTTTAACAATGCGGCCAGGGGACAACTGTCACCATAGCCTGGAGAGCTCACGAAATGTGCTGAGTACTAGGCCTTACCCCAGACACCCCAGTTTTGGAGAAGTAACCTTGAGTTTGCATTCAAGAAGCTCCCCAGGCATCCTTGTACCCACAGAGGCTGGAGCAGCACAGCCCAGGCCCTGACCAGACCAAGCTGCTCACATTCCCTGCACGCACCCCGCTCTGGCCTTCCTACTCTCTCTGCTCAGCAAACTCCTACTCAACCCTCAAGACCCAGGTGAACTGTCACCTCCTCTGAATCCTTAGAGGCTCTGCCAGGCATACATATTTCATTTTTACTCTGTGTTCACCTAACACTTTGCTAGCAGCTCTATTAAAGAGCTTATACTTTGGTGTAGGGTTTCTGTGTGTGGTTTGAGTGTATGAGTGTGTTTGAGTGTGTGTGTGTGTAACGCTGTGTGCATGTGTATGTGAGTGTATCACGAAGAGTATATGTGTTAGTGTGTATGTGTATGAGTATTTGAACTGGGAGTGTATGGGTATATGTGTGTATATGTGAGTGTGTGTACTATGAATGTGTATATGAGAGTGCCCTTCCAGGGGAGCAAAAACTCCAAAAGGGCAGTGGCCTCCATGTGCCCCTGTGCGTACCTCCAAGGCATGACTCAAAGCCTGGTGTACAGAAATGAGTCTGGGAAGCAGGAGCCAATGTTGTGGGCCAGCCCGGGGCCGGGAGGGGCAGGGCCTGTCCTCAGAGTCTCCCATTAGGGGTGGGTGGATGGAAGGACAGGGGAGAAAATTGTTGGGGCTTAAAGCAGCTACCATCTGAAACTGATGATGCACAGCCCCGCTCCGTAGGTGAGGCAATGAAGCCCTTCCAGCCAGACAGAGCCTTTTAGAAGCCAGGGCAGCGCTCCGTTGTGGCAGCTGTGGACCCCTGGGGCACTCAGCAGGGGTTGTGCAAGTTGGACAAAGGGCATCTTCCCCAAGACACCCACACCTGTCAGGAAATCACCTGCAAGTCCTCTGGTAAAAACCAGTCACTGTCATCTGTTGGAAATGGCCATTGTGATTGTAAAACCGTGTAGGTGTGCCTGAAACTGGGGAGCCGTGTCCACTGCCCTTGGGGCTTGGGCATGCACCTGTCATGAGCCTCAGTCCACCAGTGTGCCACAGAGATAAACAGCCCTCATAGCGGGCCTGTCCTCTTTCGGGCCATGTCCCTGGCCCTCACCTGGGCCCTGATGGCAGCACCTGAGCCCATTCTCCTGAGACTCTCAGGTCCCAAATAAACTTCTCACGAAACAACGCAGCACTTTAGCCACACCACTGCGAATGAATGATGGTGGTTCGCCAGTCGAGTGTGTGAGCAGACATGTGGCGTGCAGACGGATATGTGAGCAGATGAGCGTGTGCAAGACGTGTGTGAGCAGCCGTGTCTGTGAGCACGTATGAGACATGAATATGAGCACTTATGTGAGATGTGCACAGATGTGTGCATGAGAAGGTATGTGTGGGATGGGCAGACATGTGTGAGTAGACGTGCCTGTGAGTGTGTATATGACATGTACATGAGAAGTCCTGTGTGAGGTGTACAGATGTGTGCATGAGCAGATGTGTGCGAGAGGTGCAGATGTGTGAGCAGACGTGCGGGTGAGCAGCTGTCCAGGACCACGAGGACGCTGGTGCCGGCCAGGTCTACAGGAGGAGGGTGTTTGCGGCAGCCTCGGGACGGACCTGGGCTGAAGGTGGCTGGTTTTTCTCGTTCACCCACCCCACCGAGAGGGGTTGGCGGCTGTGCGTGGGACATACTGAGGGTCCCTGTGAAAACTGTGAAGGGGCCAAGGGCTTGGGGGGAACTCTCCACACCACATGTGCCTTCTCTTTCGAACAGCCTCTGCACCAGCTAGAGGGAGCCACATAGCTGTAGACAGCAGCTGGATGATATGCCCCCTCTCCAAAACGTCCAAGTCATCCTGAGTCATGTTCCACCAAGAGGGACTCACTGCCTTCTCATAGCTCTGGAGCGCACAGAGCCCTCTGTGCGGCTCTGTGTTTCACAAGCCTAGTCCCAGCTCAGGAGAGGCTTTTCTGCACTCTCTGGT
Organism: Miniopterus schreibersii; assembly: GCF_964146895.1. Classification (NCBI taxonomy): domain Eukaryota; kingdom Metazoa; phylum Chordata; class Mammalia; order Chiroptera; family Miniopteridae; genus Miniopterus; species Miniopterus schreibersii. Next base: position 28,524,592 of record NC_138121.1, on the reverse strand, counting down.
GGATGCGCCTGCATCTCCATGGACCCCAAGCTTCAGCTCTGCACTACTTATCACTACATTTCCCTTTTGGTCCTGGCACATAGTGGTGTGTAATGGGGGCTAAGGCTGCGTGATCAGCGTGCACACACAGCTGACCTGCTCAGGGAAGCCAGCACCCACCCCCCACCCCTGCCACATCAGCTGCCAGCTATGACCCTCCCTCCCCCCTTCACCCTTATATTCATACATCATTGCACAGTTCCTAGAGGAATGACTTGAATCTATCCTAATGATCCTCAGGAGATTCACTTTTAAATGTCAGGAATAGCAATGACTGGGAACACATTACTCAAAACACTGCCCCCAGCACATGGGGACAGGCTGGGGCCAACCAGGCACTAAGAATCAAGACGTACACTGTCCCAGGCAGCCGAGGTCACCATTCAGGGCTGGCAGTGCACCGGCCTTGGGCTCCACTCTGCGTGGGGAGCAGATGGTTCTGAGGATGGACAGACACCTCCTCTGGCCTTTTCTAAACCAGGGCATCCTAATACCTGCCTGCTAGCGACTTGAATCCTGAAATGACCTGAAGGCAGGAGCCCTCTGAGCCTGGAAGGGGCCATTGAGAACACACAGAAATTCACAGGCAGACCCAGCTCCAGCATGAGCCATCACATCATGCACTCTGTGTCTTGCCTAAAGGCAGAGCAGTGAAGCAGCATATAAAAGGATCCCAAAGTTCCTTGGACATTTTTTTTTTTTTTTTTTTTACAAGTCAATGTCAAAAGTATAAAGAATCCACTTCATCTTCTTTTTAACCACGTAAGAGAAAAAAAAAAAAAAGAAATTTTTTCCTGGCCTACCCCACCAACTCACAATTCTGGATTATAAAATAGAAAAAGATCAGGAGGACCTGTAGAAAAAGCCCAAGCGCGTGGAGTTCCCAGTGGTAGAGTCATGAGCGCTATCCAATGTCCCACTCCTGCACCGTGGCAGACATGTCTAATCCACCACAGAGTGTGGATCCAGTGCTCTGGGCAGTCATTACCAATCAATCCCAGCTGACTTGCGAGATGAAACCGGTCACTCATCCCTCATTTGACCCCAAACAAGGAGTCAGAAAGGGGAGGTGACTCACCCAGTGCGTCTGGACCCGCATCTAGCACACAGCACTGTCCCCAGGAGTGGTGCCCCAGGCTCTGAAGGAACTTTCTGAGGCTTGTTATTTACTCAGCAATTCTGCTACAAAGCAGAGCATTTTGCTTTTTTCAACAAAGGACAATGGATTTTTGGGTGAGAAACAGCAAAGGCTGCCCCCTTGGTCATGGTCACGCATCCTAAGTCTGCCCCCCATTCCTAGAGAAGACTGGGAGCTAAGTGATTATGAGTGGACGGACCAAAAAATGTCAGCGTCACTCACATGCGCTTTGATTCTTCTCAGATATGTACATTTTGAAGAGTTTAAATTAAGTGGAGATTTGCAAACCCCAGTCTCCAAACCCAAGAGATCTGAAGGGAGGCCTTGAGCAGTCTGGGATGGGTTTGGACAAAGTGGCCTCTCTTTAGGGTCTGTGCCTCCCCTTGGGCTGCCCTCCTACTGACCCCACCCCATGAAAGTCATTTGTGTGGCTCTCCACCCCTCCACAGGGATAAGAGCCAATTCCCCTCTCCCCTCTCAGTCGGAATCTGCCCTCTATGCTATTCCCCCCAACCCAGTTCAACAACTACTGATGGATCAGCTGCCATGTCTCTCACTCTGAGTAGGCGCTGCTGGGCATATGGACACAAATAGGCAAGTTCCTCCCCCTGGGAACTCACAGGCTGTTGCAGGTCACAGCAAAGCAAGCTGATGAAACATAGAAGGTGTCTTTGTTCAAAATTGCCAAAACCTGGAAGAACCAGATTTCCTTCACTAGGTGAACAGATAAACTGTACGTCGGCAATAGAATATTATTGGTCCTAACAGAAATGATCAAGTCATGAAAAGACACAGAAGAATGTGAAATGCATATTACTAAGTGAAAGGAAACAATCTGAGAAGACTACATACTATATGATTCCAACTCTATGACATTCTGGAAAAGGCAGCACTATGGAGACAGTAAAAAAATCAGTGGTTGTCAGGGACTTTGGGAAAGGAGAGATGAACAGATGGAGCACAGAGGGTGTTTAGGGCAGTGAAAGTCCTCTGTATGAACTATAATGGTAGATACATGCCTTTATACATTTATCCAAACCCAGAGAATGTGCACACCAAGAGTCACCCTAATGTAAACTGTGGACTCGTCGATTATAACCAGTGCACTACACGAATACCAGGTTTTAATAATGGGGGAAACAGGGTGGCAGAGTGGTGAAGGGAAGGAGAGAGAGTACATGGTAACCGCACTTTCTGCTCAATTTTCTGGAAACCTAAAACTGCTCTAAAAAAGGAGATCTACCATGGAAAGAAAAAAAATGAGGGAGATGTTGGTTTGTGCCACACTCCACTAATCTTGTCAGGGAACAACGGTTTGGTGTCTTTCTCTTCTCTGGTCTGAGTTCATTTGAAATGTTGATCTTCAAAATGCTAACTCAGAAGGCAGAGATTAAAGACAGGATGGAGGTTCCATCCCCCTTTACTGAAAATCCCCCTGATATAGTTGAAGGGGAAATAGCATTGGAGTCCAACAGGGCTGGTTTCAAGCCTAGCTTTGCAGTCTGATCTGGGCAAAAAGAGTTTACCCTTGGAAGAAGCAGGAGATGCAAAGCCTCCAACTCAGGGCTTGGGTAGGGGAGAGGCATCCGCGGGGAGGAGGACTGGAAGGGCCAGTGTGTGCTGCGGTTCCTGGAATGGGCTCCAGAGTGTGTTTTGGAGGTGGGGGTGGCAACTCACACAAGGGCATCTGTGCAAAAGGAGGGGGCTGGGAGTACAAGGCCCTTCTCTGAAGCCAATCCTGTCAGGAGACAACCCAAAGAAATGAGCTATTAACATGAACAGAAACAGAGGTTCATATCCCAAATTCTACAGACAGGGCGGGGCATAGAGAGACAGTAGGAACTGAGGAGTGACTCCCGGGACTGCAACATTACGAGGCAGGGCTGGCTGCATCATTTGTGGTGCAGAATGAACACGTGGGGCCCCTGGCCAACAATTATTAAGAATTCTAAGATGGCACAGGCGTAGGCCCTCCTGTCACTTGCCCATGGCAAGAGGCCCGTGTCCTTAGGGAACTGAGGCCTTGGTTGATGCTGACTTCCTTTCCCAGAGTTCTGGGCACAGGGCTGGTATTTCTCAGATGGACACGTCTAAGTGCTGGGAAGGATGAGAGAGGAAGGGCCTTTGTGAGGCCTTAGCTGTAAATCCCTCACTTCCCAGAGCCCAGGAAAAGTCCAGGGGGAAAAGCATCATAACTTCTGCCCAAATTCCTGGTTTTTTTACCTTCCTTGTGAGTCAGGCTGGGAGAAATCTGCACTCTGGCCAGACCATCCCAGCCTTTATCTGATTGGAACGAGGCTCTGTTGACAGCTCTGTGGGGTTTGGGAGGGCTTCAGGACACGGACAGATAAACACCAGCGATGACTCCATGTCCCATTGGGAAGAAGCTGCACTTCCTCCCTTACTATAAACCACCCGCTCGCCCAACTGTGGCCATCTGCGGGAGGTGCTTTAGCCCAACCTCCAGGGGCCCCTGGAGGCTGTTACACACCAGAAGCGAAGGCCTGGCCCCACAAGCTGACCGGGGCAGCCCTCTGGCACCCTGGGTAGGTGACCTGGAGCTGTGCCCTTCCTCAGTGTGGCTCCTTTGTGCCTCTGAGCAGAAGTCCTCCCTGCTGTTCCTCCACTCCTGGGAAGCCTGGTTCTGTGGGATGTTAAACCCCAGCCCATCTTTAATATTTAAAGTTGACAGTTTAATCCCGTGGCTCACTTAAGAGGGAAGCTGAGATCATTATCATCTGAATGCTAACTTCTCCTCAGGGCCCTTGTTAGAAACCTATAGTCGTCTCAAAGTGTCACAGAGGGCTCTCACATCACTGATGACCTGGGTGGGTATACCGGAGACCCGGCACCTTTGGGTTCCATGGCGTCTTCCTCCAGGTTCAGAAATACATGACCCCCTCAGATGAGCCAGCCCTCCCCCGAAGCCAGTGAGCTCACTCAGATAGGGAAAAGATAATTTCATATTTCAGAAAAGCACTTAAACAGCAAAAGTTCCTGTGGAAACCACATGTGGAAAACCCACTTACAAACCGGCCAAATCCCCAAACCGAGGTTCAAAATTGCAGAGGGTTCATGTGGTGCTGGCGGGGGGTGGGGTAAGAGAACAGGGTGGGGAGGCGGCAGGTCCACCAAGGTGCAGACCCCCACAGCGTACCCCTCTCCATGCCAGCAAGCAGGCCAGGCTCTCTCCAGCTTTCCTTCACCTCCCCATCAGGGACAGTCCCCAGCAGTGATGTGCCAAACAGTTTGCCCAAGGCTACTTTGTCTCTGAGCCTCTGGGCACATCCAGACCAGAGCTGCTTCTGCAGGTTGCTTTCCCCTCGGGAGGAGGTGAGCCAACCAAAGGAGGTGAGCGTCTGCCAGGTAGAATGTTTTTTGTTTTGTTTTTTCAGATTAATTGAACTCATTGAAACCAAACTCTTTCAAGTCACCTGTCACTGGGGAAACTTAACTGCTGCACATTTGGATGCCTGTCTGCAGGGCTTCCCTTCTTCAGAAATCTCCAGAACAAGGCACACAATGTCTCCCTACGGCCATGCAGGGCCCAGCCAAGGTGGCTGGATATCCCCCGGCCCAGCCCAGGAAGAGAGCCCAAGGTCCAGGCTCTGAGTCAACCAGACCAGTCCAGCCTCCTACTCTGGGCTGCAGGCAGGGAAGAAAGGGGAGTTAATGGACCAATGACCTCGGTGGGGTCACCCGATGAGAAGGTCAGGGGTTTCCTCCCGAGCTCCTCGATGCAAATAGAAGCAGAAGTCAGGCTACCAGTATGCGGAATCGAAAGGAGCGCTCTGCTGACCGCTGGGCAGACGGCGCTCACTCCGCTGCAGTCCAAGGCACTATCGCCCATTTGTCAAGGTCTTTAGTCAGTCTCTTCTAGCCTTGCTGATTCGGGTCCTCCACCCTCCTTGCATGACTGGGAGGGATGGGACTGTGGAAGCTGACAGGATGGCGGTCAAGGGCAACTGTGGCCCAGTGGGTCTGCACTTGGCTGGGCAGTGGCCACACCGGCCTACTCTCCTGCCAGACCAGGAGCCTCATTCACCCCTGCTCCTGGCTGCCACTGATCTAAGAAGGGCTGAGGCACGGAGCCTGGGGAAGCAGCTCCCAATGTCAGGTGGTCAAGGGGCTCCAGAGGGAAAGACACACCGACCTTGCTCAAGTACTTGTCAGATGCATTCTGGGTAACTTTGCCACACATGCCTGACCCCTTTGCCAAGAAAAGCATTCTCAGGGGTCAACATAAACCACCATGGTGGTTTCTCTGAGGACCTCTGACAGCACCTTCCAATGGGCCTTTCCCAGCCCCGTACGGGGCTCAGCTACAAGTGTGAAGGCAGTTCTGCTGTCCTCTCCTCTCTGCAATCTCAGGGGAATACAGTAAGTGGGACTGCAAACCAGAAGTCCAACTCCAATTCCATTTTCAGGGAAACATAAGACATGAGGAGCCCCTTTCAAACAGAGGGCCAGCAGAACAGGAAGTGGAAAGGACCACAAAAAGGAATGCCTGTCACTGGGGATCCCAGACTCCACCAACACAGCCCAGAGTTCCCCAAAGCAGAGCATGTCCCCAGGGGAAGGACCAACTTCCCTGTCAATTTTCTCAGGGACCTACTCGGGACAGCAGGTCTGAGATGTGTGGGTGGCTGAGTGCTCCCTGGATCCCTTGGGCACATCAAGTAGCAAGAAGAAACACGCAGACCCCATTGCTGGAGGAAGCAGTGTGTGGGTGAGGCGGGTCGGGGAGGAGAGACTGCGGCTGCATCGCACACACCACACACGCTCACACCCCCCCCATGCTCACACACACCACACATGTGCATACACATCACACATGCACACATACCTCACGTGCTCACACATATATGTTCCACACATACATATACCCACACCACGCATTGCTCACTCTCATACATGTTCACACACACACTCACACACGCTTCCTCTCAGCACACATCTCATGCTCTCTCAGGCACAGACTCTGCCTCACAAGGAGCCCCACCCTCGACTCAGGAGCGCCCCCGCCATCCCCACAACCTTCCCGGCCCGGCCTGTCCTCACTGCAGCCCGCAGCTCACAGAGGAACAACTCCTTTCATTCAAAACCAACTGAGTTCAGTGAGGACCAACAGTGCGCGGGCACCACTCCAGACACCCACCAGCTCGTGCCGGGGGGCATCTACCGGCTGACTCACCTGTGAGCTGCTGCCCACGGGACACCCTCCACGTCTAACCAACCGGACGCGCGGCCTCACCCCCCTCCGGGCTCGTCGCAGCCCGGAAAGCAAGCCTCTTCTTTCCTTGTCCCTGGGTCATCGCTCATCCTGTCCATCACGTCTACGGCAGCAGGCAGCTCCACCCACCGGGTCATCTGCTGCAGAGGTGATTCCTTCCCCATGTCTAACAGGACGTGGCCTTGGGTGAGCTGGGGACCCAGAGCAAACGCTGCTCAGTCAAGGCCCTCACAAAGTCTCTCTCAGGTGCTTCTTGAGGAAAAATATTGGAAAACTGGTTTACATTGATTTTATCTCTTTAGCCTGGTTTGACTTGCTATTTTCTTTCCGGTTGACTCGTTTTAGTGAGGTGGAAAATAAATCCGTTTGTGCTTGACATCTCAGAAAAGACGGAAATCCTTGGCGAAGTGGTTGCTTCAACGCCGCTTGCAGACGGGCACTGCCGACGGCCCAGCTCTCACCTGGCCGAGCACGGCCAGCGGGGACGGCGCGCCCGCACCAGCCCACGTGCTGATCTGTCCTCAGACACAAGCTCCAAGCCTGGTTTCCGGCACATCAGGACCCACTGCCAAACTTCTGTGTCTTGCACTAAAAATAAAGCCCATTTATGACATCTGACCCAGCCAAACCTCCCAAGGGCTGTGTAAAAATTGTTTTCCGAATCAATCCCAACTATTAAAACAATTCACAGTTATATAAAAAATGTCTGAAAGTAAATACTCCAAAACATGAATAATAGTTATCTTTGGGTGTCTTTTTGTTCTTGCTCTTTTATCGACTTTTCTGTGTTTTCCAAATTTCTTAATGAGAATGTGTTACCAAAAACATGTTTAGAAAGTTCAGGGTTAGCTTCCCAAATCTGTTACAAAAATGTCTTCTCCCAGAGAGCACGTCTCTGCTCGAACCAGCTCACAGCAGAGTAAGAATCATCCTGCTAGGCGGGTGCTGTGATTCCATCATCATGGAGAAGATGAGTCCCAAAGACCGGTGGCCGGAGGTCTTGGAAGCTCACACGCATGCCCTGTGCCAGGTCACAGAGCAAGGTGGCCACCAGCCCAGGACCATCAAGGCCAGGAAGGATCCTCCCGAGAGACCCTGGGAGGAACCAGCCCTTCCTAAACCTTGATTTCAGATCTTTGCCTCCAGAACTTCAAGAGAAGTTTGTGGGCCTTTGTGGGAGCAGCCCCAGAACAGGAACACATTCTTAATCTCTATTGGTATCTGGTGACTGTGTGGCGGAGGTCCCTTACAGATGACAGGGTGGGAACCAGAGTGTGATACCAGGGCCTGCGTCTCCCACTTGGGGCAGGTGCATGGAAGATAGCGGTGGATGGGGACAGCCCATGGGTCAGGCACAGCTCTGAGGCCACAGGTTCCTCCCTCCCTCTCTCCCTCTACAGATGTGCACATAACCCCAGCGGGGTGTCAGGTGTGGTCCCAGGCCCCAGGGGGCGGGGAGAAGACAAGCCCAGCTCCTGCCTGTATGGATACTCCAGGTCAGCAGGCGGGTTTCAGAAACGCCTACGACAAGAAACGCCTTGCCGCCACCATCTGATGGTAATTGTGAAGCGTGGGGGCTCAGATCTGCGGGCGGAGAGGGCATTTCTGGGGGGGAGAGAATTCCTTTCCCGGGTTTTCTGTGAGGACTGGAATTTCAAATTGCAACCCTGCAGCATAATTATTTTCCAAGCGTCCTTTGCTTTGAAATCCACACTTCTGACCTCTCAGGTGAAGTTGGTAGGGATGGGAAACAAGAATGCAGTGACCCAAGGGCAGAAGAAGAGACGAAAACACGGGACAGAATGAGGATGGCCCTTTCATGGCTAAGAGTTCCCCATGGGGGGCACTGGGTGGGCACTCAGGGCCTGAAAAGACAGTCGCATGTGTGTCCTGCTGCCATGACAAAGCACCACAGGCTTGGCGGCTAAACAGCAGAAACCGGCTGTCCCACAGGCCTGGCCGCTGGAAGCCGGAGATGCGGTGAGGGCAGGGCTGGTTCCTTTTGGAGACTCTGAGGTAAGGACAGTGCCGCGTGTCTCCCAGCTTCTGGGGGCTCCCGTGAGCCTTGTGAGACTTGGCTGGTAGATCCATCACCCAACCTCTGCCTCAGTGCCACATGGCCTCTCCCCACGTGTGCCTTCTTGTCTTATAAGGACCACACCCTAATCTCATTTTAACTTGATCACACCTGCAAAGACTATTTCCGACCAACGTGTATTCATAGGTACAGGGGTGTTAGGACTGAGCGTGCCCCTTGGGGACATAGTTCAACCCTCAATAACTGTCCCAAAAGAGTCAGGACTTTGACCCCCTCACCACATATACACAACCTACATACAGGCACATGGGAGACGTTTCTGGGTGTGGCTCCATGGGTGACCATGGATACAAGCCCTGTGGAAGGACTGTCACAACAAGCACGAGGCAGCCTCGGCCGCCCCATCGCCGGAGCCGGAGAGAACCTCATGGGCGTGGGGGCTCCAGGCCGGTCCAGCCAGCAGGTTCGGAAGCCAGAGCCCAGCAGGCTTTTCAGGGAGAACACAGCTGCTTCTTCACCCATTTGCGCTTACCTCCCCCCAAAAGGCAAAAGTCCCTGCTCCCAGCCCGTCCCCGACCCATCCGTGCCCACCAGTTCCCTGCTTTCCATTAAGAAGGGGCCCCCTTATCTAAGCCCTCCCTAAGGGCCGCACACTATAGATCTTAGAATAAGGGTAAAGAGTGTGTCTCCAGCTTAACCCCTGGGGAAATCTGAATCCAGTAACTGTAGGCAGGCAGAGGGAGTTCTGCCAGCAAAGATTCACCAGGTGCTAAACTACTGAAAGAAACTCGAAGGGAAAGGGGCCTGAGGGGGCCATGGGGGTGGGCACTCCTGCAGAGGCCAGGGCGTGGGGGGATGGCAGCCAGCCAGGGGCAGCCCTGCGGCCTCTGTTCCCAGAGTGGGCACATGCCCGTCCCTGCTCAGCTCCCGGAGTGACCAGGGCCAAAGCAGGAGGCATTCCGGAGGCGTGTTGGGAAAGGAGTCAAAGGCCATGAGCCCAGCTGCGCAGCGCCCCCCCAGTCACACACATACGCACAGAGCCACATGCACACCTCCTCCGATAGTCTCACACACCCGGACACCTCGTTCACCCACACTCACACACTCAAATGACACAGATGCTCCTCTCTGCCCTCCACCCCCAGCATCCCATTATTAAGATTTTTCCATAAAACACTGCACATTTTTTCTAAAATGCCCTCTTTTTTTCCACTCTATGGCACGGCCGCAAACCGAGTTCTGGTGCTGTAACCAGATACGTGCTGGGAATGGCCCAAGGATTGCGCGTCGCTGACAGAATGGTCTGGGTCACTCCGCGGAGCTGCATCTGGGGTAGGCTGGCTGTGTGGGGACCTTTGCCCTGGAACTCCCTCCTCAGCTCCTGCTGAAAATGTCACTCCCTCCTTTGCTCTGTAGCACGTGGCAAGCATGGCTGGCATGTTTTGGTGTAAGCACTGTCCCTTCCTGAGTCTCTGAGCTGGGGTGGGGGGGGCGGGGAGCAGCTCAGCACCCAGCACACCAAGGTCAGCCTTCAAGTCACTGCTGAGTGAACGAATGAATGAGGGTGCCCGGGGGCACTGACCCTCCCTCTGTGTGGGGCCTGGGGAGCCACTCTAGAGGATGCACCCCCCTCCACTTGTGAGAACTGAGGCTCAGCCAGGTGAGACACCTGCTATGACTCACAGCTGACCTCTTAGCCCCCATTACACCCCCAACCTTGGGGCACCCAACACCTTGGGGACCCCCTTCCAGCCTGAGTTTGGTGAGGGATGGGAGCAGAGGGGAAGGCACAAAACAGGAAGACGCAGGATGAGCCCCGGAGAAAGGGAGTAATGGCATGGCTGCTCGGCCATCGCCCTGGAGGTCACCACCTGCACAGTCTTGCTGAGGCGGTGCCTCGAGGGACCTGACTGCAGAGCCCTGGTTCCGGGTCCAGCTCAGTCCCGCTTGCTGGGTGGCTTTGTCCAGTCTCTCAACCTCTTTGGGTCTGTCTCCCCCTCATCACTAAAACAGTGCTGTTCTTTTGTCCCTGGGCCTAGGACAAGCTCAAGACTATATGAGAAGTGCCCCATCCAGGCCATGGACAGGGCACACAGACACACTGGAGTCCCTGTGGTGGGTGCTCAGGTGTTTGTTGGTGATATGAATCAGGAAGGGGGAATTCTTCAACGAGCGAGTGAGTATCACATACTTGTGACTCAATTCACACCGAATTGGTGCTGGTGGCAACATTAAAATGGAAAGAAAAAGAAACGACTCACCTCTGTGGCGTCTCACGGTCCTGGTGTCCTGACTCCATCCACAAGGCTTGCTAACGCTGGGCCCTGGAGCTGCGGTCTCAGGCTCAGGAAAGGACAGCCTGAGTGCTCAGGGAGGTGCGCAGAGGGCCATCGCAGGGCCATCACTTCACCATGTGACTTGAGTGTGGAGGGAGCTCTGTCTTTCCCCCCACTCAGGGTCTAGCAGAGGAACCGGGCTCCCTTCGGACACCTGTGTAGGGAAGTAGCAGTTTCTTTAGTTCAGTTTTATTTTGTTTCAAACAGAACAATAAACATCCCTCCTGCCATTCGAAAGACAATGAATTGCATTACAAATTATCAGGGAACTGAGGAAATGCCCAAACCATCACCCACCGGGCATTTTGTCATTCCATCACTCATTCATTCAACAAGCACTCCCTGGGCCCCACGCAGGGGGCTGTGTGGAGCTCCAGATTGTGTCATGAGAAGACAGATGAGATTTGCACTCGTGCAGCTTGCATTCCAGGAGGGAAACAGACAGCTGGGAAGGACAGGAAAGGCATAGAACCAGCATGGAGTGGAAGAGTGCTGAGAATGGAGGAAATGCAGAACTGGAAGGAAATCTTTTCTAGTCTTTTCCCAGAGTATTGCTCACTTACTCACTCAGCAAACACACACCTATGTCTCCCCTGCACCAGGAGCCCCTGTGGACGCTGGGGTGTAGCATTGTACTGAAGTTTACACCCCTGAGTTAATCTTCACCTGAAGATGTTTTTCCCCAATTCCAGAGTAGAACTGGGGAGATGAGGAATCGATGTGAGAGAAACATCAATGTGAGAGAGACACATCAACGGGTTGCCTCCCACATACTCCAGGGGTGGGGAGTGAACCCACAGCGGAGGCATGTGCCCTTGACCTGGATTTGAACCCAGGGCCCTTCAGTGCACAGGCCGACTCTCTAACCTCTGAGCCACACCGGCCAGGGCAAGTATACATCCTTCTTTAAATTCTTCACTCCACACTGTGTCGGGAGCTTTTCTCCACGTTTCTAACCCATTTCTCACCGTGGTCTTTGGGGCTGCATAACATCCAGTGAGGGCCCCCCACTAGTGAACACTGAGGATGTCCTCATCCTTCCCTGTTACAAATACCACTGCCGCGAACATCTTTGTGCTTAAGATTTTTACCTGCGTGTGAGTCTTTACGCAACCGGTTTCAACCATCCTTCACCGATTAATATGGTTACCTCAGGTGTGGAGCCGAAATGTCAGGTGCTGTACAGAGAGCCTGGTGCCCCACAAAAGAAGTCTTTGCCCGGCTGGCATGGCTCAGCGGTTGAACATCGACCTATTAACCAGGAGATCGCAGTTCGATGCCTGGTGAGGGCGCATGTCCGGGTTGCGGGCTCGATCCCCAGTGGGGAGGGAGGGTGCAGGAGGCAGCTGATCAATGACTCTCATCATTGATGTTTCTATCTCTCTCTTTCCCTCTCCCTTCCTCTCTCTGAAATCAATAAAGACATATTTAAAAAACACACAAACGAAGTCTTTGATACAGGCCACTGGTAGACTGGGAGTCAATTTAGAGAGTTTGCAACTGGTGTGGAAGAGGAAAGGGGAGATACAGAATAGGAAATACTGCCACGTGCCACATGAAATAGGGATTAATATCATTGTATTTCATCTGTGGATGTGGGAGTGTGGATGTGTTTAGGATCAAGATGGAAAATGTATTCCTTGCTCTGGATCTCAATCAAAAGAGTTTGAAAACCTGATATAATGTGTTGAAGGTGACCCCCCAAAAGGCATGCCCAGGCCCCAGGACCTGTGAATGTGACCTTATTTGAAAAAAGGGCCTTTGCAGGTGTAATTAAGTGAAGGATATTGAGATGGGATCATCCTGAATTAGGTGGGCCCTAAATTCAATGTCCTTATATATAAGAGAAGAGAGAGGAGAAAGGACACACAGAGGTGGCCTGGGACAGTAGACACAGAGATTGGAGGGTGCATCTAGAAGCGAACAAATGCCTGGAGCCACCAGAAGCTGGGAGAGATGCGAGGAATGGATTCTTTTGCAGAAACCCCAGGAGGAGCCAGTCCTGCCAACACCTTGATCTCAGACTCCTGGCCTCCAGAACTGTGAGAAAATACATTTCTGTTGTTTCAAGCACTGCCCCCCCCCCCGTCCCTGCTCCGTGGTGAGCCACAGGAAATGAAGACCCAGGCTATAGCTGGCCTCAGATGGCACGTGTTGACAGGCAGCTGGCCGGATTGACAGTGAAAGGTCCCAGGCAAGGTCCCTCCTGTGCCACAATCTGGAGGGAGCATGCAGAAGGCATCCCTTCCCTCTGGAAACCACCATATTCGGCAATTCTGCGAAACCCTGTACTCTGGCCCCGCAACCCCCTCAGAGAAAAATATCCATGTGACCAGTGAGGCCTCGGTTGGACTGGAGAAGAGATGCAGTGCCAGAGTGTGATAACAGCCCACAGAGAGCATTTACAAGTGACAAAGCATTTCCTCTTACATCACCTCACATCTGTGGGAAGCTGGTTTTATAGATTCGGGCGTGAAGAAACCAAGGCAGGAAGAGATGGCACCCCGTGGCAGAGCCAACCCTGGCCTGTCCAGCACACTTCAGTGGGACAAGAAAGTGATCAGCATTGTTCTGTGACAGCGGGAAGTGTAGGATTCACTACATTTGCTTTCCATTATGAATCCCGAAGCATCTCAGCAGAGCTGAGACCTCCCTGGCTTTCCCATTCACAAGCAGTGTTCCAGGTTTTGCAGGTGGTGGGAGTGTCATCTGGTCCACTTTCCAGGTCTCACAGAAGGATGCACTATCAGTGGGAGCCACAGAGCTGCTGGCTTCAGGATCCCAGCAGCAGGTTCCAGGTGGGAATGAGAGCCAGCACGAAGCCAGCACTCTTGCTGAGAACAAATAGCTCTATAGACACAGAACTATCTGTTGGAAGACATCAGGAGCTGCTGAGGTGATGTGAACAGGAGGAGGCCTTTGGAAAGGGAAGGAACAGGGAGGTGTGCTACCCCTCACTGCTCCTTTTCTTCTGGGGCATCTGTGGATCGTAGGCACTGGCAGCGGGCTGAGAATCCCTGTGGCTTTATACCCAGGGGCCACTGCTGGGAAACAGAATCAGTGGAAGCCTGATGGAGACGTGGGGGTTTCAAGGATATGGTCAATTGTTCACCTGGGGTCATATGGTAAGTTCTGGGGTCGTATGGAAATGGCATATATGGGGGACCTTGGAGAAGTAGAGTCACAACAAAGTTTAGACTTCAGGACCTTCCAAAGGGAAGGATCAAAAATAACACATCAAGCTATCAATCAACAATCCTTAAGGACCAGAGGGCAGCTAGAAGGAGACTGAGTTTGCCAGAGCTGCAGGCTGCCTGACTCAGCAGAACACCTGGTGGGAAAAAAGGTCATTCTGGGGGTGGGGTGGGGCGGTAGGACCTCTTTGAGGAAAATAGCAACAGGAGCCTCTACGATGCACTTTAATCACCATGTTTAGCATTCAATTAAACATTACTTGCCATGACAAAGGACAGGACCGCATAACCAAAAGCCAAGAAAAAACACAGATCTTAGAAACAGACCCAGAAGTAAACCAGATATCAGATGTAGAAAGCAAACACTTTGAATATAACCCTGCCGAGTAAGTTCAAGAAAATCGAGGGAAAGAAACCAAAGAAAGCTGGTTAGCTATACAAATGTTCCACAAATTAAGCTTTAAGAAGGAAGTGTTACCAGAGATGTAGGGGGACATTTCCTCATGATAACATGGTCAATCCACCAGAAAAACTTAAGAATCTTAAGTTTGTATTTATTCAATAAAAGTCAACAGAACCGGAAGGAGACACAGAGAAACCTACATAGTGGGGACATAAACACACCTCCTTCAGGATACCAAGAGTGATCCTGGCTCCTTCACTTGGAGACTCTAACTTCTAGAAAGGCTAAGCAAGAAGCTAACCCAGCCTCCAAGGGGAGCATCCTCTCTACCTCCAATCCTTGCTGCGAGCCAACAGCAGATGGGCACTCACGGAGAAAGCCCGGGCATGCTCTTGTCAAGAGGTGATCAATGAATCCTTTCTGAGGGAACACAGCCTCTTTATGGAGTAGGCTAGTCTTGAGTGGACACACATTCCCTTGTATTTAATTCCTGTGCCCAAAATCATTGCTCTTTTCATTCAAAAGTAACCTCAGTACTTCCCCAAGGTTACTCATTTCAAGGTATGAACAGTTCCCTATTTAAAAAGTGTGGGGCTAGGGGTTGGGACTCCCTGGCAGCTGAGATAATAGCGGCCACCTAAGTCTGAATCTTTCCACATATCCTCTAAAAATCATGCAGATCAGCAAGCAAAACCATACAGATCCCATGCCTCCAACATATCTACATGACAGAGAATACTAAACATGTAAAATTACCTGCAGATAGAAAAATAAACACTAATTTCCAACAGAGAAATTGCTTGAGCTCTGGTTGCAGAAAGCAGGGTGGGCACAGGGAATCTGGGAAGGCTGCATGGAAAACAGAAGTGGGGTCTAGATAAGAGCACTCCCAGAAAGAGAAAATCCATCATAAATGTGAAAATTCCAGAAAGAGAGTCCTGATCAATCAGAGCCCTGACTGCAGGAAAGGCTCCTAGGTGTGCATATGAGATTTGGGGTGCAGTCTCAGGAAGGCAATTCTGGGGGGGGGAAGGGGAATGTGCCCTGTGGAAATGGCATGGTGAGAGAACAAAAGTAGGAGAGAAATTTAGGATCACACAAGACATGAAGACATGGAAGAACACCCCCTATTCTCCATGCTCACCCCAAAGACTCTTTGCTATCCTAACAAAACAGAGTACTCTTGGACTCAGAGTCTTGTAAACCATCCCAGCTTGCCAATCTTATCCATAAAATGAAGATATGTAAGAGGTCTTCACCTACAAAATGAAAAATGGGACCCCTTTGAAGGGGGTCAAAAATAGTCTAGAGGTCTAAGCTTCTAGATTTTCCATCCTCACTCTGGCTCCACTACTTTCAGAGCTATCATAAAGTAATACTCTGTGTGTGTGTGTGTGTGTGTGTGTGTGTGCCTCTGTGAGCACACACACTCTCTGTGAGATAGAAGAACTGAGGTTTTAGGACACTGCTAGCAAAAGAAAAACACTATTATAAAAAGAAAGCAGATTATTAGGGTCAAAACGTTTTATCTGATAAAAAATTACTGCCTCTTCCCACCAAAATGAAGCAGAAGGTAGGAGTAAAATAACGCTTCGAAGTGCACTAGATATTCTCAAACAAGCTTTGGAATATATGAAACTCACCTTGAGATGTAAATTCAAACACTAAGCACAAAAATGGATACACACCAAAAAGAAAACAAAACTTGCAGGAAGAAATGAAGTAAACATCGATTGACCTCAAGACAGAAATAGACGAAAAAGACAAAATCACATAACAAAATGAAGACTAAATTACAAGGTACCCAAACAAGAACAGATGTGAATGAAAATGGAATAAAGCCAATGAAGAAGAATCGAAAACCAAAACAGGAATGGAAATGAGATGAAGTAGAAGAGCGAGAAGTGTAGGAAAGAAAGAGACTTAAGCAGAAGACAGGCAATGAGAACCAACTATGTATAATTGGAGTCACTGAAGAAAACAAACAAACAAACACACCGTAAAGTGCAACAAAATGAGAGCAAATTAAATCCAAAATAAGCAGAAGAAAAGAAATAAGAAGAATTACAGCAGAAATCAATGAAATTGTAGAAAGAAAATCACTAGAGAAACCCAACAAACCCAAAACTGGTTCTTTGAAAAGATCAATAAAATCAATAAGCCTTGGGGTGACTAGGCAAAAAGGGAAAACGAAAAATAACTAAGATCAGAATTAAATCCCTGCAGAGCCTATGGAAATTAAAAGCATGAAAGAGGAATATGAACAACTGTAGCTGAGATGAAAAGGACCAGTTCCTTAAAAGACAAAATGTGCCAAAACTCGCTCAAGAAGGAATGGATGATCTGAATAGATTGATATCTATTAAAGAAACTGAATCAATGATTAATAACCTTCAAAACCAGCAAGCACCAGGCCCAGACGGGTTCACTGGAGAATTCTACCAAGCATTTAAGAATGAAATTATGTCAATTCTCTACAGTCTCTTTCAGAGGGCAGAGCAGAGGGAATGCTTCACTTTAATGCCGAAAGCAGACAAAGACATTACCAGTATCTTTCACGAACATAGATGCAAAAATCCTCAACAAAATATTAGCAAATTGAATCCAACAAAGTGTTAAAGAACTATACACCATGATCAAGTGGGATTTATCCCAGATACACAAAGCTGGTTCAACATTCAAAATCAATTAAAATAATCCATCGCATCAATAGACAAAAAATATGTGATAATATTAATAGATGCAGGAAACACATTTGACAAAAATCCAACAACCATTCATGATAAAAAGTTGCAGTAAACTAGGAATAGAGGAGAAGTTTTTCCACTTGATCAAGGCTATCTACAAAATCTTACAGCTAACATCATATTTAATGGCGAGAAACTCAAAGCTTTCCCACCACGATCAGGAGCAAGGCAAGGATGTCCTCTCTCACCACTTCTTTTCTATATCATACTGGAAGTTCTAGTTAATTCGATCAGACAAAAAAGGAAACTAAAGTTATGCAGATTGAGAAGCAGGAAATAAAACTGTGTTTGTCAGCAGATGACATGGTTGTCTATGGAGAAAATACTAAACAATCAACAACTACAAAAAATCAGAAGCAATTACAACAAGGTTGCAGAATGCAAGGTTAATGTACAAGAGTTAACCCCTTATATACTAGCAATGAACAAATGGAATTTGAAATTACCACAATACCATTTACATTAGTACCCCTTAAATGAAACACTTGAGTATAAATCTAACAGTATAGGTACAAGAGCTATATGAGAAAAACCACAAAACTGATGAACAAAATCAAAGAACCAAATAAATGGAGAGATAATCCAAGTCCATAGAATGACACCTGGAGTTAATCTAATGTAAACTACAGACTTTGGGCGATGATGACTTGTCAATGTAGGTTCATCATTCGTAACAAATGTACCACTCTGGTGCGAGATGTTCATAATAAGGGAGACCATGCATGTGTAAAGGGAGGGGGTGTATGGGAAAACTCAGTACCTTTCCCTCAATTTTGCTGTGAACCTTAAACAGCTTTAAGAAAAAAAAATACTTAATAAAATAATCTATCAGCTAAGAGCTCAACAAAAATAACAAGAATTTAACTTTTCCATGGTTAAAAATGCAAAATAAGGAAATTAAAAGGGCAAATGAAAAATTAGGAAAAACTATAACATATCAAATGTAGAAGGACAATATCTATACAGAGAGAACTATTAAAACTTGAGGGTGGGAGACCAAAGACCCAACAGAAGAGAGAGCAAAAATATGAGGAGATAATTCACCAAAACCATATGAAAATGGGCTTTATACATATAGAAAGTTGTTCAACATCACTCACAACAGAAATGCAACTCAAACTACCCTGTAATATCATGCCTCACCTCTCAGAGTACAACCATCTGAAAGCATCATTGCCAGCACATTCAGTTGTTAAGGCTTTGGGGAAATGGGCACTCTCAAACTCTTTGGGTAAGAATACAAATTGGTATGATCTGTATGGAGGGAAATTCAGCTTGATCTAATAAGCTAAGTGGATTTACCTTTGCTTTAGCAAACTCATTACTAACATTTACTCTCAAGATACACCTCTGATAGAATGTGCACAAGATTATTCATTGCAACATTGTATTGCAAAATATTGCAAGCAACCTAAATGCCCATAGACAGGAGTGTGGTTGAATGAACTAGGGTACAACCACACAATGGAGTACTATGCAGCTGTGAAAAAGGATGAGGCAGTCCTCTATGAACTCATATGGAGTAACTTCCAGGATATGTCATTAAGTGAAAAAAAGCACAAAAGATCATCTGTAGTATCCTCTCTCTTGGGCAAAAGAAAGCGGAACAAGGAAAAAATATGCTTATTTTTGCAAAGATAAACATGGGAAGAATAAACCAGAAACTAATGAGACTGTTTATCTGCAGGAAGTGAGTGACAATGCGGTGGCAGAGATGAAGTAAGGTGTGACACTTTTCTGAATATACTTGTGCGTGGTTTTATGGAACCCATGTTAATATATTACACACTCAAAAAAAAATGGCGAGGTGACTCTCAACAGATTAGAGATAAAACAAAAGAAGCTGGCTATATTTCAAATTAATAACATTTAAGGAGGGGAAAGACTCACCCAAGTAATTTTTGAACAGCGTTTTGACCAAAGACAAAAAAAAATGTAAGCAATATTGAACTCTGGGGTGAGATAGCAATTCTGAAATATTTTCTGTTTGTTCCAGGATTGAACAAATAAGTAAATATATGGAGGATAACAGAGTCAGGGTTCTCCCTGATGGAGAAGAGGGTTACAGCCTGGAAAGGGAGAGAGCAGAGTGAGCCTGGTGGCTGGCACTGGACTTGGAGGTGTCCGCGTGAACTCACAGTCACATATACAATGTGTGTGCACATATACTCTAGAGAGATTGTGGGTATAGATGTGTCTTGTGTATCCCCTGTTCTCTCCTTCCTTCCCTCATATTTCCTCGCTCAAGCCACTGAGAAGTCCCAGGGCAGTGGCCGATCAGTGGCAACAAGCACACCCAGCACCCCGATCTTGGTTACTAGAGGCCCTTCGCCATTGAAAGAAGACTTCTTAGGAAAAATGCCGGACTGTAGGGCTGTGCAGAGAAAGAACAAGATGAGCTGTAATATCTTTTTTTTCTTTTTTTTGCCAGAAAGTAAGGAAGTTCTCAAGGAATGTTGGGAACATGTCAAAAGGACACAGGAATCCATTGGAAGGAGGTTCCACTGGACAAATCTGGGACAATTTGGACAGCAAAATATATAATGATAGCAATGTATTGTGGCCCATTAAATAAAATAAAGCCCAGCTGGGTGTGGCTCAGCGGTTGAGCATTGACCTAGGATCCAGGAGATTGGGGTTTGATTCCGGGTCAGGGCACATGCCTGGGTTGCGGGCTAGGCAGCCGATCAATGACTCTCTCATCAATGATGTTTCTATCTCTCTCTCTCCCCCTCCTTTCCTCTCTCTGAAATCAATAAAGATATGTTTAATAAATAAATAAATAAATAAAAATCCATGAGCCCATACTGATATAAATATATAAACAAAAACATAAATAAATGGAAGAGAAAGGAGACCTCTCCCTTACAGTAGGATGCTCACTAACACATGTAGGAAAAAAAGCCCACAGTAGAATTGAGAAAATATAATTTAGTAACCATAAAATTTAATGAAATACTACAGGACATATATCTATTCTCAAAGCATATCACAAAATAGTTATTAATTGTTGTGGTAAGCTAAATAAGGGCCCCCCAAGACACGTTGAACGTGACCCTATAGGGGAAAAGGGTCTTTGCAGAAGTGATTAGCCTAACGATCCTGAGATGAGGAGATTTTCCTGGACCATCCAGCTGGGCCCCAATTGCAATCCTTTGTATCCTTATAAGAGGGAGGCAAAGGGAGATTTCAGACGGAAGAGGGGGAGCCATGGAAGAGACTGTCCTTATTCTTAGGAAACACATCTGAAGTGTTTAGGGACAAAAATAAATGAATGAAAAGTTCCAGGGGAGGCACCTGCCCTGCCCCCACCATGCTTCCCCTGGGTCACATGTCTGCTCAGCCAGGCACACGACAGCCGAGGTTCTCAGCCCTTCCCTCCCCGAACCCAGCGCCAGGTCAGCAGAAGGCAGCCTTCCGTTCAGAGCAGTGCTGACTTTCGTGTCCCTCCCAGGGCTGAATTTGGGGTTGAAAACGCAGCAAACACCAGAGCAAGTCACAGATCCTTCAGACCCCGCACGGCTGTAGGCAAAAACAAACCCTGTCTCCACCGAGCGCTGTGCACGGCTGGGCCCTGCTCAGCTTTTCCTAGGGCTGCTGCCCAGGGCCCCTTCACGTTCCTGGAACCCTGGGGGGAGGCAGTGCCCCCTGCCTTGACCCACACAAACCTGTCCCTAGGTCACCCCAGTGGGTGCCCTTATCACATGGCCGGGCCCTCCCTCCGTCTTGGACCCTCCGCGGCCCCCAGCCCCTTTCCTTCTCGGAACATTCCCGAGGCTTGGCCTCCCTTCCGACTTTCCTTGGTTCGCAGGACTTCTTTCCAGATCCATGTTAAATCCATCATCTTTCTGGCCTGCACACGTCCTGACACACATCACTCTTCCCTCCCCCTTCATGAGGCTCAGAAAACCCAGTTTCCTCTTTATAAAAAGCGTCTGACAGGACAGCGCCTCTCTGACACTTCGCCACGGTGCCGGCGGGCGCTGAGACTGGGAGGCGGCTGTCCCGGTGCTTTGGGCCCTGCCTGGGTTACGTGTGGGGCCAGCTCTGGGTGTTTCCTTTGTGAAATGCCTTATGGAGAATTCCAGCATAACTCCAGGATCTTATATTCCACCTTCAGGGTTGCCACGCTGGCGCTCAGCCCATTAAATTGATGAGAAGGAAAAGATTGTAAGGTTGATGGTAGGCTTTTAAGGGTATTTGAATCCAGGATTAGAATCCTAAAAAACATGGCCCTCTCAAAATACAGCCAAAATGGGGAACTCTGCCAGGACTCACATTTCCAGCCCAGGCTGCCCAGAGCTCCCGCACCCTGCAGGAAACCTCTGGGCTCCCCTTCCCGACCCGGGGCCACCAGGATCCCTTCGAGCAAGCAAGGAAATAATCAGGGGCCATAAGATGCTGACTTTCTATTGGGAAACCTCTCCGTGCGGTTTGAGGTTATGTATTTGGATATTATTTTCCTCATCCACCATTTATTTTCTTAAAATTATCAGCTCCCTCGGATTCTTGTGGCAAGGAGCTTCCAGTAACGTCTGCGGTGAAGTCCGGGTGCTGGGAAGGTTGCGTGCCTTTAGCGAGGACGCCTCATGAAAGAGAGTCCATAACATTCCGATAATATACGGTAGGTCTCTGCTCCCTCAATGACACCTTTGAATGTGCTTCGCTGCTTTTCACATTATAAATAAAGAGCTGGCACACGCTGAGGTTGCTATTGGACGCCTGCAGTGCACCGCTCGCCAACTTCCTAGACGCTTGGAGCCGGGCTGCCAGCATCCAAGTCGGAGCTCCAACTTCACTTCACAGCAAATGACTCCGTTTTCCATGTCGGGTTGGATCCAGGTCTCCAGAGTGATAGTGAAAAGCTGCAGGCTTCTCAAGGAAAAATACCACGACGCCCCACCTACGACCTTCAGCTTTCAGAGACCAAGTTAAATCACGTGGGGACAGTAGCAGGGACGTCTGTAACCACCCCCGAGAGGCCAGCTGCCCGCGCTCTGTCCGCACTTTACGCCTGATTTCCTCTCACAAAGGTAATCCTGTGTTCTGGCCAGCCTGGTTTTCAGCCATTTTAATAGGCATCTTTTCTCTCTTCTCCACCCACCTCCCTCTGGACGTTTTTCACGGTGAGGGAAGAGGGGAGCCTGGAGTAAGGGGGTAGAGCCCTGCGGGGTCACGCCCAGCTCTAGGGAGCACGAAATTCCACTTTGTTTGGTTCCCAGGAATCGCAGAGCCAAAGCTCTGATCACTGTTAGCCACTCTAGGAGCTTATGACACACTTCTTTAAAAATTCATCTTATTTCAAAATTCATACTTTCTATGGGTTGAGTTATGCCTAATAATGAAGTCCCAACTCCAGTATCTGTGAATGTGGCCTTATTTGGAAATAGGGTCTTTGCAGATGTGGCTAAGTCAAGATGAGGTCATCAGGGTGGGCCCTGACCCAATGACTGGTGCCCTTATAAGAAGAGAGGGACTTGGAGACAGAGAGATACAGAGAGACACTGAGAAGGAGGCTGTGTGAGGACAGAGGCAGAGATGGAGGGATGTGGCCATGAGCCAAGGGATGCCTGCAGCCACCAGGAGCTGGAGGAGGTGGAAAAGATCCTGCCCTGGGGCCTTTAGAGGAAGCATGGCCCTGCTGGCCTGCAGGAGTCTGAAAGGATAAACTTCTGTGGTTTGAAGCCCCCTGGTTTGTGGTCATTTGTCACAGAGGCCCAGGGACATGAGCACAAACAGGTGCTTGGTTGGGGTGCTGTGAAGACAGGAGACAATGCAGGTGAGCCCCTTAGGCACCCCTGGCACCCCTGAACAGCAGGTATGCTGATGGCGAAGGAGGCCTCTAGGTAGAGACAGGAGGTGGGTGACCCGCAGCTGAGGTTCTGAAGACCCTCTTCCTCCCATACCTGGGTCTTGGTGATGTCCAAGGCCACTGCCCTATGCGGCTGGGGCTCCTGCCTCCCTGGGGAGTGTGTGCCGTCTGCTCAAGCACCTGGGCCGCGCTGGTGTAGCCCCTGCAGATGCACTTTTCCCCACCTCTGTGTCTCCCCTGCACACTTCCTTCTCTTGGCTCCGACTCCCTGATGGCTGACTTGAATGTTCCTTTTGTTCCCAAAGCCTCGCTCACACTGCACTTGTCACAGGGCATTTTACCTGGAGGTATGAGGCTACCTGTGCTGCACGGTGAAGCTGTTACAGTAAAGAGGACTCTGCCCAACACTAAGGACCTCAAGGCGCAGGCCCTCCGGTGCTCAAAGCCTGCCCTGAGGGGCCCTATCCCAGCTGGACTGCTGGACCCCCACCCAGAGCCCTTTCAAGCCCCCACTCTGCACCCCGGGGTCTGGCCCAGAGATGGGGGGAGGGGTTGAAAATGTCGTGAGTGGCAAGGAGGGTGAGGAGTGACACCCACTCATCAGGCAGGCCCTGCCCTGGAGGGGTGAACTCTGGCATATTTTCCCAAGTTCCTCTCCAGAACCATGAAACCTATCTGCACCCAAAGCCTCAGGTTCTAAGGAAAAACAAACCTGGACTCAACGTGTTCTCCAGTGCTGCCTGCTCGGCTGATTCTGTCTGGGATGGGGGGATGAAATGGAAGGTGAGGTGTCACCTGCCCCAGACGCATTCACGGGTAAAGTCTCCATGCAGCTCTGAGCCATGGCCCCCACCTTGCCTGGCACAGGTGGCTGACCACGGGAACATCCCAGGTGTGGGCCCATTGTTGGGACACGTGGACACCGCTCACCCAGAGGGACATCCATGGTAACACAGGGGCAGGATGGCTGGAGCCACACAAATGCCCCTGATCCCCAAACCTGGATCTGTGGCTGCCTCTTGCGGCCTGGGCAAGCTCTGAGCCTCATTTCCCCGAGCGATGCACAGGCTGTAAGGGCTGACTTTCCGTGTCGCAGTAACGTGAAGGGTGTACGGAGTGTGATATGCTGCTGGTCATTCTCATAACTGAATAATAATCATAATGGCCAACATGCATTAGTGGTTATTAGGTCTCAGGGACCTGAGCTCCACGAGGATGGAGCCCATGGATGCCATCCCCTGTGTTAAGCATCGCCCATCAGGGGGTGGTCACTGAGATGAAAACCCCCAGGACTGGACCTGCAGGAGTCACTGGAATCCCTAGTTTGGGGACTGGTCTCCTCCTGGAAGGAAGAAGAAGGAAAGAGGGGAGGTGGGGAGCCTAGGGGAAGACTGAGACCCTGGTACTTGCACAGAGGCCTCTGCAAGACCCGTGTGTTACAAGAGCACAGATGACAGGGTAGCAGGACCAGGCTGGGACGGAGCCCCTACCAACCAGCAGCCAGGACGCTTTCTGGAAATTCTTACCCTTTTGAAGCCTCAGTTTCCTTATGGGTAAAACACAGGGCTAATGCAAGTGACTACGAGAGCTAATACTCTACTAGGTCCCAGGTGTTGTTCCAGGCATTTCCTTCTGACCCTTGAGGCGGCCGCTGTTTTCACCTCCCCTGTCTACTCCGGGGGTTGCAAACTGCAGCCCACGGCCAAATCTGGCCCAAGGCCTGTTTGTGTGTGGCCTGTAACTAAGATTAATATTCTACCAATCTTATAAATGATATAAAGAAAGAAGAAACAAAGCATTTCCATCTGGCTCTTTACAGAAAAGAGTTTTCCACCACTGGTCTAGATGGGTAACTGAGGCAGAAAATGGGCCAGTGGCTTGCAGTAAGTCACAGGGCTAGGGAGAAGCGTATTCAGCGGCAACAGTAACGGTGTCTGGGGCGAGGGGGAGTCCATGGACACAGGGGACCCACCCTTTCCTGGCAGCACAGAACTGCCCAGGTCCCTGCCGAAGTGACAATGTGCTCGAAAAGAAGGTTCTGAACCTGCCCACCTCGCCCCACACACAGGGGACCCGTGCAGGTAGGGCCAGAGGTCTCCAAGGCCAGAGCTACCCATCCCCTCTCCTGCAGCTGGAGCAGCATCAGGAACGTGGGCTGGAGTGTGCATAGGGGCATTTGTGGGAGAGCAGTAAAGAGGTCATGGAGGTTCACACCTAGTAAGAGCCTTAGGCAGCTCTCAGGAGACTGGAAACACCTCGTTTATTAGAATTCTCCTACAGGGTCACGTCACATCTGATGTGGTTCCCCATCCAATGGCTTTGACAGTGAGACCAGGCAAAGGAAAACAAGCGGCCAGTCCCTTGTCCAGGCTGCCCTCACCTGGCCGTGGCTGAGACATCCAGCCCCAGAGCCAGGCAGACAAAAAGCAGTAGCACAAACCAAAGCAGAGTTAGGGTGAATCTTTTGAAAATTCTTTCTTTGTATCATAGATCATTTGTCCAGTAACAGTGAGACAGTCTTTCTGCTTCATCTCAGTGGGGGAGCGGAGAGACGCCAGTATGTGGAAAGCACTCTCTTCCCAAAACCAGCCTCCAGTTCTGGGTGACAGAGGGCAGATCTTATCCCTTGTGCAATTCCTCGGTACACCCTCTGCAATGTGAGAGTCAGAGCGATGATTTCTCAGCTCTTCCCAAGGGAAGGCTTCTGTCCATGAACAGGAGGCAGCTCCTGGACATGAAGGGACCTCTTCCAGGGCCACCTTTGAAAACCAGGCACATGCTGGCTCCGTCTCCGCTTCCTGCCTCGCCTGCTGGTTCCTGTTCAGTCTAACCTCTTCCCAGGTGCCACCTCCTCTGGGAAGTCCACTAGGGCTTGGTGGTGCCACACTGCCTGCATGCTCCCCATCATTGCTTGCTCACCGACTGTATGCGCATGTCTCTTTCACCCATTTGTCATCCTCCCCATAGGGACAGCAATGCCTCCCCTCACCTGCTTGACTGTCTGCTACCTAGGGATGGGACCTGGAGGTGGTAGAGTGTTGCATGAATGACTGGGTGACCAGAGGCAGGCATGATGAGCCCCAGGGTGTGATTTCTTGGACTCAGGCCAGTGGGAAACCTCTTGGGGTTGCCAGGACTGGAAACCTTTGGAGTTTCAGCCTGGCCCCTCACCATTGTCTTCACTCCCCTTTACTCATTTCCCCTTTGGTTTCTCCACCAAAGAGAGATGAGGGCACAGAGAGCTTGCTTTGGGTGGTCAAGAACACACATGTGAACCCACTCTCAGGCTCCTTACCTCCACGGGTCCTAGGTAGGCAACTCCACTCCTCACCATTCCCTGTTCGAGGACCCCAGAGGGAAACAATGCAGGAAATACGGTATAGTCAAAGGGTTTCTACAGCCCTGTGGGCATGTGATGCCCTTGTCTGCACCGTGCTTGGCCACTGATCCCTCCCCAGACACCCCCAAACAAGTGAATTTGTGAAAAGCAGGATCCCTGAAACTAGATCCTGTGTTGCTGTGAAAATACGTGGGTGGTCTGGGCCAACTGGTTCTTGAGAGAAAGATGGGACGTTCACCAAAGAATGTCCAAGGAGAGAGAGGTGGGTGCAAGGGCGCCTTTATTCAAGCAACAATTGGCACGGAGGCTGGAGATGACCGCTCAGATCCGCATACTTCAGCATCCTCAGAGACCCGAGGCTCGAGGTGGAATGCTCTCCTGCTGGCCCGCTCCCACCACAAAGACCAAAGACAAGGGCACCGCAGGGCCAGGCGGATTCCACACTCAGCTATCAGACACTTGCCCCGTGTTGGCTGGAATTTTTCTCCAAAAACACCTTTTTTATAATGAAAGGTCTCATCTTTCCCTGGCAGGCTCCATTGTTTGCTCCCACATAGTCCTTTTGTCTTGGAGCTGTCATGTGCCAGGAGGCTGGGGGACGTGCTGGGGACAAGCTCACAGACTGCAGAGCTTCCCAGGCGGGCCAGGCCAGCAGCCTGTGCGTTTGTGAGTTTCCCTTGGAAGCTTGCATTCATCTGTGGCTCCCTCCTGAACCAAGAACCCACAGGGCGTGCAACCAGGGACTTGGCCATGAGCCCTCACTGGGGCCCACAGGCCCCCTATCTATATGCCGAGCAGGTGCACAGCAGCTGACAGGCTGTTCTTGGAAAATACCTGCAGCCACCTCAGAAAGAACCAGCCAGGCCTTTGGCTTGTCTGATGAAGTCTCTCTCAGGTGAAATAGGAGTTTGAATTCCCAGAGGTATTTTGTGGGATGGGGAGGGCCAGAGCTGGGCCATCAGGTCATGGCTTACCACAGACCCAGGTGCTCCCCAAAATGCACTAAAGAGAGCCCCAGCAGAATTTCGGCCAACACAGCTCACCAGGAGAACACCAGGAGGCAGCAATGTTCCTTGCTAAACAAAACAAGTATCGATAAAGAGGGGGGCTCTCACCCTGTCCCCTTGCTGGGGCCACCTGTGCCCCTGAGAAGCTGGTACAGTGATTACCACTATTTTTAGTAGACTCGGCAAGGTTTTGGGATTTGACCAGCCAACAGAACCACTAATGAAAATACCCGGTATTCAAATACCCAGATTTCACAACCCTGAGGCCTGGGCCATTTCTGACCCATCCCACTCATCACCAATACATCAAGAAATCTGGCAGCCCTACTTTCAAAATATACACAAGCTCTGGCCACGTCTTCCCTTCTTCACTGCTGCCACCTGAGCCCAAGTCATTGCCACCCACACTGTCCCTTGTGGTCACTGCTAATCCTGGGTGTCTATTTAAAGTTAAAGTGATTAGAATGAAATAAAATTTAAAGTTCAGGTCCTCGGTTGCACAAGACACGTTTCTAGTGATCTGTAGCCACATGTGACTAGGAGCCATCATAATCGTGCAGGTGTAAATCATGTCCACCATGGTAGAAAGTTCTACTGAAGGGTGCTGCCCTGGACTATTGCAGTAGCCTCTAACTGGCCTCACTGCTTCAGCATTTGCACCCCATTGTAGCCTCTTCCCCACCAGCAGCCAGAGCGAGCCTTTAAACATGTCAAGTAGAGATCTATATGGCTCAGTCACTTCCTCGGGTTCTGCTCCAATGTCACCTTTCACAGAGACCTCCCTGCCCTTTCTACCTAAAATAGAATCCCCACCCTCACTCATCTTTTAAACAGCTTTTTCTTCAGCACATAGGATATGGAATACACCCAAGTATTGTCCATCTCACCCACTATGACGTGCATTCCATGGTAGCCACTTATGTCTGCTCTGTCCTCAGAACTCAAACACAGCAGGTATTAGTTCATTGTTTTTTGAATGAATGAATGAAGTAACTCTACCTAGATTTGATGGACATGGTGATTTTAAAATGCGCCTGAAATTCTTGGGCACTCCTCCCTTCAAAACATGGAGCCTAATTCCCCTCTCCTGGGGTATGGGCTAGACTTAATGACTCAGTGCTCATGCTGTGTGATTTGCAAGACGAGGTCAAAGACACTGCAGGCTGTGCCTGGCTCTCCTGATCGCTGGCTCTTAGGGGATAGCAGCCCCCATGTTGTGAGGATGCTCAAGCAGCCCTATGGAGACATCCACGTGGTGGTGACTGAGGCCTCCTGCAAACAGCCAGTGCATGAGTTCTCCAGGCATGAGATTGGAGCTGACCTTCCAGGCCTAGGCAGGCCTTCAAATGACTGCAGCCCAAGTGACAATTTGACAATTTGAGAGGCTGTGAAGTCAGTGCCACCCTGTTGCTCTCAGATTCCTGGCCCATAGAAATTGTGTGAGATGATAAACATTGATTGTGTTCAGCTGCTGTGTTTTGGGGTCGTTTGCAAGGCTGCAATGATAACTAATGGGAAAAGGCTCTCTCCGAAATGCAAACCTGGTCGTACCATCACTTTCTATTCTGCATTTAATCCCATGTGACACACATTGACTATGTACCTGCTGTGTACCCAGCACTGAGAATAGAAAGATAAAAAATCAGTTGGTGCGTGACTCAGTGTGAGGAGGCTGTCCCTGCCAGTTTCTGCTCCAGTGGCCAGGGACCCCACTCCCCCCCATATCCCTGTACAAGGAGGCAGGACCCCCGAGGGCTGCATGTACCTCCTGACATTCTTGCTCCGCTGCGAAGGCCAAAATGGCAGCTCTCCCCTGCAAGCTCGGCTTATCCAAAGGCCTCAAGAGAGAGAACAGCCAGCTTCCTAGATGGGAAGGCCTCGCGGCGATAGAGTCCAAGACCAGTAAATCACAATGCAATGGGCGGCAGCCACGTCTGAAGATGGTCAGTGGCAGAAACTGACTGACAAACTATGACCAGCTGAACAGGATGTTCCCACTCTGGAGAACCCGAGTTGAACGTGATCCAGACAAAAAGAAACCATCTTTTCAAAAGGAAGTTGTCCATTCTGAGATGTCTTGCTAGAGACACAGGCAGTACTTACTGTTCCCAAAGAGAGGGGAGAAGCTCAGCACGAGGCCACGTGGTCCCCAGGAAAGGGCCCTGGCGTGGGATGAGGCCTGGCAAGTCCCACTCCCGTTCTTCCTGCTGTGTGGCCTTAAGCTGCTTGTTGCTATCTCTGAGACTCACTTTCCTGCCTACAAGAAGCAGGTGATGCCACGGCATAAAGGGCCACTGTGAGGACCCAGGAATAGAGCAAGTGCAAGACACCCTCGTGGTCCATGGCAGGCGGCCACCAACCGCCATTCTCCACTCCCTTCTTATGGCACCTCTCCAGCTGCTTTCAGTGGCTGATTCTCAGTGGACTCTACCAAACCATCCTACTGTTCAAGCCCTCCCAGGTGGAGCCTGCACTTGGCAGAGCACAAGCTTCCCCGATCCCGGCTCTGGGGGACCCAGGGAGAGCTGGACAGGCTGGGCCCTTTCCTCATAAGATCGCAGATGGGAAAAACCCCATTCAGGGTCTCCTCTTACCTGATCCCAGCAGCCACCCTCATGCCCTCCTCCCACCACGCCTGCTGGTCACAGCAGCAGGTCTGACCCTGGGCCAGCCCCCGTAAGCTGATGGCCGACGAGGCTGGGTGCCAGCCAGACAAACCAAGGCTGGGATTCAGGGCATTCAGCTTCTGAGCTCAACTTCACATTGTCAGTGTCACTCTGGGTGAACCACACCCCTGTCCCTTTCTGGGCCTCGCTTTCCCCACACACTGAAAGGGTGGGGCTGGCCGTAGAGGTGCCAGTGTTCGGAATGCAGCGGGGCAGGCCCGGATGAGTCAGAGCACAAATCTCAAGTGAAGATAGATTATTGCTGATACGGCCCGAGACACTGGGAGATGTCTGTGGCTGGTGTCGCAGCCTCCTCTGGGCGAAATAACTCCAGTTTCCCAAGTCCGTCATCATGGGACTGGTTATCCGGCCATCAAATCATCCTCACAGCTCTCATTGGAGCTCTGTCCTGTCTTCCCAAACCCACAGAGGATGTCCTCAACCAGTTTACACAGAACATAAATTACTTTGGAAGAGATTTCTGTTTAGATAGCTCAGGGTACAAAAACCAATAAAAGAGTCATCGGGGCCCTTTCTTGATGTTCCCAGCTCTGTTCTCGTTTCCGCCTCTGTGACACCCTAGGGTCTCAGAGCAAGTGCCCATCTCTACCCTTTCTTTAAAAGAATTCCAGATGCCATTATTTGTCGGACTCATCCATTTGGCGAGGACCATAACCACCACTGGGCCAGGCCTGGACAATAAAGCCTGGGTCAAAAGTAGGTTTACAGTTGAGAGTACATGAAAGTTTATTCGTGTTTTATTATTTATTAATTATTGTATTATTTTCCACACGAATGACTATAAGCCTACTTTTGCCCCACCCTGTATGCCAGAGACACCCCAGACCAGGCCCAGCTTTCAGAATCAATCTTGCAACCTCACTCCTGGACTGTGGTGGTCGGGAGGAGGGCAGAGAACCACAGCCTCTAGATTCACTCCCAACCAACCTCTCACTTCCTCAGAAAATCCTCCCTCATCAACAGCCTCATATCAAGCCATCAGTGTGAACCGAATAGTGGATTTCCAGGAAACCACTCACTGAGGCCCCCAAACCAACTGCATTGAGCAGCATAGCCCTGGTCCACATGCCACACATTGCGCAAGATCAGAAAGGCAGGCAGGCCCTGCCACCCTCTCTTGGCTTTCTCTAGCTTTCTTAAGGCTGGGAGATTTTGTTTGTGCACACTGTAGAAATTCACACTTGTCTGAAAGCACATTCGTGTGCACGTTATTTATTGCCGAGGTCTGTGTGTGATTACAACCCAGCCCAGCTGTATTTTGAGAACAGGCAGTTTACAACGAGATCACCGCTCCTGGAAGCATGGGCCAGCCTCCTTGCCCAAACTGGCTCTCAATCGGGGCTGACGTTAGAGTTAATTCCCTGGGAAAGAAGCGGGGTCTTCCTGATCAGAACCCTGAAACTTCTCCAAGTGTCCTCGATCCACCGCCTCCTGTGTGACCCATTCCACACAATGTGCTTAGCTTTCTCTAAATCGCAAAAGACAACGCTGGTCTTGTCCCTTGATTGCCTTTTAAAAGGATAGAACAACAGCTGACATTTCCCTTTTGACCGGCATTGTCCTGGCATGGGAAAGGTAGATTTATGCAAGTTCACCAAAATGTTGACAAACCGCTGGATTGGAAAAGAATGAATGGCATAAATCTGCCCCAGAGCAAATGACGACAGCATGGGGAAGGAGAGGAGGCAGTGTGAAATCCTAGGCTGCGCGCCCCCCCTCCCCCTCCCCAGCAAGACGGGAAGAGCCAATATGGTGATGTCGCTCTCTCCAGCGCAAGCTAATTGCTTCCAGACACTGGCCGAGCACCTGGTGCCCAAAGCCACCAGGTCTGGGAAAGGTGAGCATCCCACTGAGCAGATGATAGGCATTACTGCAGGCTGTCTCTTCCCTTGTCCCACTGCCCAGTATGTGCAAAGAAATTGACCTCTACCAAGCCTGAGTAGTGTCCAGACCAACGCCCCTTCTCTTCTCTACAAACTGCCACTCCCTCCCTCCTCAGCTGGAATGACCATGCAGGGTGCTGGTGGGGTTGAGAGTGAGCTCGGCACTGGCCTCCACGCTGCCATCTGCTGGCTGTGTGAACTGGGAATCAATAACCCCAACCTCGCAGATTTGTGAGGGGAAGTAGCCAAGTAATCAAGGTCAAGAATTGAAAGAGGGGCTAGAACAAGGCCCATGCTTCAACAGGTATTGATTCTCATCAACAATATCATCATCACCATCACCACAATTACCATCACCATCATCTGCTGGGGACTCAACGTGTCCCCCAGAATTCACATGCTGAAGCCCTAGTGCCCAAAGTATTGATATTGGTAAGTGGGATCTTTGGAAGGTGATCTGGGGGGTCGAGAGGGTGGAGTCCCCCTGAAGAGATCAGTGCCTTTGTAAGAAGAGACATGAGAGTCTCTCTCTTCTCCATGGAAGGACACAGCAAAAAGGTGAATGTTTGCAAACCAGGAAGTGGGGCCTTTACCAGATATTGAATCTACCAGAACCCGAACCTCAGACTCCCCAGCCTCCACACTAAGAGGAACAAGTTTCTATTGTTCAAGCCCCCCAGTTTATGATGTTTTGTTATAGCTGCCGAACCTGGCTAGTTCACAGCCTGGTGAAGTCTTTTGGGTGAGCGTGCCCCTGCAGGGAGATGGGGGCAGGGAAGCAATGTCAGGGCCAGGGATCTATAGAGCTTCAGTTCCTTTGGCTCAAGCTAGGTGAGGTGAGAAGTCTGAGTCAGGCAGTTCTAAACATGCCTCCTTGGTAACTCTTTTAGAAAATGAAGACAGATTTCAGAGCTGGCCCACCTTGTGGATAAAGATGATAAGTTGTAAGAGGGGAAGCCGATGGGAAGGCCCATGGGTTGGATTCCATCCCATGAGATTTGAGTTCACAGGTGTCTCTAGGCCATTTTACAGGGTCTCAACTCCCTGTCCCTCAAGAGCAAGAAGCCTAGGAGTGTGGGTCAGCTGAATAGAGCCAAAGTTCTGGTGCAGGCTCTCTTTCTGGCTTGTAGGTGGCTGCCTTCTTGCTGTGTCCTACATGGTGGGATGGGTGGGAGAGGAGGGGGGCGGAGGAGAGAGACAGACAGACAGACAGACAGACAGACTTCTACCTCTCTTATAAGGGCACTAATCCCATCACGAGGGTCCCCCACTCATGACCACATCTAACTACCTTCCAAGGCCCCACCCCCCAAATACCATCAGATTGGAGGTCAGTGCTTCAACTTACGAGTTTCAGGGGCATGCAAACATTCCATTCATAACAGGCAGCCTTGAGAGAAGCCCCTGGGCTCCCCACCCCAGCGAGAAGAACCCTACAAAAGAGGGTTCTCCAAAGATCTCACCATAGTCCACTTGAACATAATCGTTACTTTCTATCTGCCTGTATTCTGCGAGAGTAGGAATTTATTACCTTTCTAAATTCTCAACAGGGCCTATTGCCATGTCTTGGTGTTTAAGAAATGAATAAATGAATGAAGTCTACCAATTGGTTCCTGGGGAAACTCTGGTGGAATTCTGCCTTTTGCCCAAATACACACCTTTCTTTTCCCCTGTCCCTCAATGCTGCCTCTCTCCTACGCTCCCTCAGCCCTTTCTTTTGCTCTTCTGTGACTGAATGAAGAAAAATAAATATATTAAAATTTTGTTCAATGCACCTTTAGATGCAGCTTGTCAATCTTTCCACAGTGCTGCCCCATTTGCTGGGGGTAGGTCAAGATCACACTGCCTGACACTTTGTAGATTCAGGCTTCAGATCCAGTGCCCACCCAACTGCAGGGAGCTGTGCTGTCTGTTTGCAGCCTGGGGGCCCCAACCCCCAGTCCCAGCTAGAACCCAGGGTGCCCCCCCACAAGTAGTTGCCTGATGCTTGGAGACACAGGACAATGCTGCAGGAACAGCTAAGGACTGAAGCCAGCATGCTAAGGATGGTAGGATGGAGATATGGGACAAGCTGGGTCCTTGGTGCGGTGGGAGAGCTGCTAGTTGACCCTAAGACTGCCCACCTCCATGCTTGTTACCTGAGATAACAGGTCCTGAGGTTCAAGCAATATTCAGTTGTGTCTTGGGATTTTGACAGGTTGGAGCCTTTGGTGGAACATTCAAGAGCCTTTATTATGGTTCACCCAGCTCCAAACCCCTCTTCTTTGGCCTCTGCCTCCCCCCATAACCAGGGGTCAGCCACAGTCAAGTGTTCCAGCCATAAAGGAGCACCCTCAAGACCTCGGCACCTGCAGTTCTCAGGACTGGACTGAGGCTGTGGACTCCCCCAGCCCTGCTAGTAACTTGGTACCTGTGAACAGATATTCTTTCAAAATAGTGAGCACTTATAGAAGGCAGTTCAGACACTGACTTTCTATCCATATAACTGGTTTACCTTTTCCTTTCTGTGTGTAACCTTCAAGCTCTGCCTCAAGCACCCTCCAAACACTCTCTACTGCTCCAAGGGCCTCAGGAGTCTCCAAGAGATCAAGACAGGAGCCCTCAAGGAGATCAGGAAAAGGATCTCTCAGGGAGATCAGGACGGGATGCTTCAGGGAGATCAGGACAGGATCCCTCAGGGAGTTCAGGACAGGATACCTCAGAGGCTTATAGTTAGATGGGGTGAAGGACCCAAAGCAAAAGGAATTGGCCCCTCAGGGGATTTGCTCGCTGCCCCAGTTCACAACGGACTTCCCAACAACAGCAGACAGTTCTCTCTCACGACCACCTGGGCACACCCAGAGGCTGAGGCACTGGCTGTTGAGGACAAACACAAACACCCCTCGGCAACAGCGGACAGTCCCCACACTGTCTCCCTGCCCAGATTACTCTCCCGGACCCACACCGCTTGGCCGTTCACAGTGGCTCGCACACTTGGCAGGACAGCACCAGCAACGTGTTGTGCTGTGCTTGGCGTGGGCCTGACACAATGAAGGATGAGTTGGACAACAACAGCGGAGCTGATGCCAAACTAATTGATTTCACAAGCAAGAGGGCAGCCTGCCAGAGCACCCCCACCCGAGGCAAGGAGGATGCCAGCCATTCTCCTCATGGAGGGGAGGGAGGGCAGGGAGGAGAAGGAGGGGAGGGGAGGAGAGAGAGAGGGGAAAGAAGGTAATAGGAGGAGGGAAAGGTGGGGAGGGAAGGGAAGGTGCAGGATGGCCATATCTATCCTCACCGATAACACAGGCACCTCCAAGAACCTGGGGGCCACCTGGCAGGTCTGCTACAACACCTAGAAGGGGCACGAAGGCCCTGCCCAGGAGCCGGGTTCAGATGGGATGCCCACTTAACATGCACGTTATCCTGACCTTGGAGACCTTGCACAGCCAACTGGTGAGGCACCAGCTCTCCAGCAGAAGCAGCCCCGCACCATGGCCTGCGGGAGTGTTTGAACTTCGAGTCTGAGTTTTCTAGGTCTCAGGGGTCTCACCTGCAAAGCTGAGATCATGACTCCAACCTCACAGGGTTGTGGGGGCCAGATGGGGCTGTGCGAGTGGAAAACCAGTCTCCAGCAGTGTTCCAGTCTCCCTCTGGAGCCTGCAGAGCCGTGGGAGTGGCAGCCCCATGTTCCTGGTGATCATTATGGGGGAGAAAACGAAATCTCTGGGTAAGAAAAAGCAAAGCAGAAACACCTTCACATCACATAACACAATACACCTATTTGGTGGGTAAGCAACCATTGGATTTTACAAAGAGTGATGGGTTTGGAGTCTGAAGACCTGAATTTGAACCCTAGCCCTGGCTCTCTGGCTGTGGGACCTGAGTCTGGGGTCATTGTGTGTGAAATGGAGACCCTGGCACCCATGTTGTTGCATTGTAGGGTTCCCGCTGATCCCATCCCACGGTCTGTGAATGGGATCAAAGCACTGAGCCCACGGTGGGCAGAAACTGAGCATGAGAAAGGGCAGGATGTGGGCACCCCAGCCTTCGGGGTGGCACAGCTTAACTGAAGGGGCAATGTTCACAAGACTGGGAAATACTTTAAGGTATTCAGATCCTGCTCCTAAGGAGAATGCCTTAAATGCAACATTTGGGCCAAGTCCAACTGCACTCTCTTCCCAAATAGCTTCCTGCAACATCTAAGGGACCCA
The DNA here is from genome assembly GCF_964146895.1 of Miniopterus schreibersii. NCBI lineage: Eukaryota > Metazoa > Chordata > Mammalia > Chiroptera > Miniopteridae > Miniopterus > Miniopterus schreibersii. The sequence continues at coordinate 28,488,542 of NC_138121.1, read as the reverse complement.
GAGACTCTCGAATCCTACACTGGCTCCCTTTGCCAGACAGGGATGGCACTGGAGAGACTGTCTAGAGAGTGATGACATTCTAATCCAGCAGCATCTGAGCACACAGGAAAGAAAAGGTCTCAATTGGAAAGAGATATCCGAGTGCACAATGCATGTTCCCTGGGCTCAAATCCTGCTCTGCCACCTGTTGCTGGACATCCTTGGACAAGGCACTGAACCTGTCTGAGCCTCAGTTTTTTCATCAGTGCATGAGGGTAACCACACCCCCTTCTCAAGTCTGTTGAGGATTAAATAAGGTGTCTGTCAGATGCCCAGCGCAGTGCCTGGCGCATAGCAGATGCTCACAAACATTCACTCCCTTCTGCCTCCCTTGACATGATTTGAAGGCTCATGGCTTTGCCCCCGGCACAGGACTGTCAGGGAAACATGAACAGCTGAGCTTTTTTCCTATAGAATTCAGAACATCGCTGGTGTTACAGAGAAGTGAGCTAACTGCAGACATGTGAAACTACATTCACATGAAACTTTCTTTGTTTTTTCCCAGTGCGCATCTGATGTGGTCACTGGTCTTAAATGTGTGTAGCTGTTTACAAATGCACTCTGTCCCCCACGCTCAGGGGGGAACGCCCCAGTGGAAGCTGAGCCTGCGTCCCGAGCTTCGCGTGCACACTGCAGTTGGTCTCCTGCTGACTCTGTCAGGCTGGGGACAGTCGTCCTCTACAAGGTCAGAAGGGAGGTTCTAAGACAGGCTCTGCCACATGGAGTCTCAAGACTAAAACATCCCAAGGCTGAGAATCTTCCAAGGGCACAGAGCTCAACCTCCCCATCTGATACACACATGCTGGCCACAGCTCTACCCAGCAACCACGTCCTGACTCTAATGACAGCACCTCAGTTGTCCTCCCTGGCCCCTAACCCTCCTCAGGGCATACGGTCTGGGCAGGGCTGGCCAGTTCCATGAACAGCCCTATGGTCCAGCCCTGGCCTCAGGGACTGGTCCACAGGGAGAGTGACCAAGTCAGGCCCAATAGATGAAGTCCTGGGATGTGGCTGGGGGTCCTGGAGAAAGGAGCTTATGCCACACAGGGGTGTGAACCAGAACCTTCCAGAGGCCACCTGCCTCCACGAGGGCCAGGTCCTCCTGCAAAGAAAGCAGAGCCTGGAGCTGGAAACATGCCCATCAAACCACTGAGCTCTGAAACCAGCCACCCCGTCAGTATTTCCATCTGTGCTCCAGGCAGCCTGGCTGGGTCTCTTTTACTTGCAGCCAAATTTTACCTTTTGGTAAAATTCTCTCTTATCTTCCCCATCACGATGAGTTGCCTAGCTCCTCTGTGATTGCTTCCCCAGGGGGCCCAGCCACCCTGCTGTCCGGCCTCCAAGGCCCTCCTCCTTCCCCTCCGGTCCATTCATCAGAGCACGTGGCTTGAATCTGCTGGTGCCTCTCTGACTGGGCCCACTGGGGAAAGTTGCTCACCCTCTCTGAGTCAGTCACACCTCTGTCCAGGCAGGAGGGCAGCTGTTTGCCCCTCTGCTGGGTTCCTGGGAGGATCAGAGGCCATGAAGTACTTTCCATCAGGGAGGTCCAAGTGAGGCCGGGGACCACGGGAGTCACTTACTTCCACCTAATGGAGAGCCACCAAATGGAGGCTAACTCTCGGCCACCTGTCGGGGCTGAACAATGGCCCCAAATATACCAGGTCCCAGTCCCTGCAACCTGCAAATGCTACCCTACATTGCTGAGACATTACAGATTCAGGTATTAAGAATGAGGAGATTATCCTGCACAGAGTGGGCTCTAAATGCAGTCAGAAATAAAAGAGGAAAGCGGAGGGAGATGGCACACGAACAGAAGGCTGTGTGGTCATGGACGCAGAGGTTGGGGTGATGCAGCCATAAGCCAGGAACCCTCTGTTACCCTCTCCTTCCCGCCCTCCCTCCTCCAGCTAACACGAACCTCTCTTAATTTCACAAGCATGTCATCTCTTCAATTGTGCAAATGAAGAGGGTGAGGTGTGCAAAATGCCTGGTGCCATGCCTGGTAAATGGAGGCAATAGAGAGAAAGGACAAGGCATTGGTCCTGGTTCAGCCACAGGCACCTAAGGGTTACTTTTTTCTGCTCTAAAAAAATGTCAATGTTGGAACCTGAAACTAGCCTGCAAAGGTCTTCCCTGCTCCTGCAAAGCCACAATAATCAAAACATTTCAGACAAAGCCCCGGCCAGGTGGCTCAGTTGGTTGGAGCGTCATCCCAAATACCAAAAAAGGCTGCAGGATTGATTCCCAGTCAGGGTACATAGCTAGGTTGCAGGTTTGATCCCTGGTCGGGGCACATACAGGAGGCAACGAATCAATGTTTCTCTCTCACATCAATGTTTCTTCCTCACCCCCCTCTCAAAAATAAATAAATGAATAAATAAAACATATCCTTGGGTGAGGATTTAAAAAAATTTTTCAGACCAAGAAAAAAAAAATACACTGTCCCGAAAAATGGGAAGGTTTTGGCCTGATAATAACCAGATTAGCTACTCACCTGGATTCGGACCCACCAAACCAAAGCCCCGTGTGTGAGCACCCTTGCCATGCAAAGGATCAAGATGAGGAAATGAGACAGAGAAAAGTCAAGGCAGCAGCAGGGAGGGTGGGTGTTAGAAGTCATGCAGGAGGCTCTTGGCATTTCTCTGGAGCCTGCTCCCTTCCTGCTTCTGTCGCCTTTTCTACAGGGACAACTAGCACAGGGAACAATTCCTCCTAGGAGGATGTTTCCCCAGGATCCAGCCCAGTGACCTGCATACAGTAGGAGCACAATAAATACACGTTGAAAGGATGAGCACACCCAGTGCTTTCCAAAGTGGAGTTAGTTCCCTGACCTTTGCAGGCACACATGCCCGGATGGCCCAGCATCCCTCCCTGATTCTGATCAGATGGCACCATGAGACACCAACTGGGGTGAAGGGTCATGAACCCCCAAGACCTCTGTGCCCCTCTACTGCTTGGGTGAGGCACCCAGACACTGCCATATTTATCCTCTAGCTTTCTCTCTGCTGCTGTTCTGAAAAGTGCATTCACATCTTGCTGCTGTCGGAAGTGACAGAGGCTGTTCTGCCCTCTGGAAGGTCCAATGAAGGTATAATTGAACTGGTGAGGTCTGATCTTATTAACGTGTGTTTGCTGAAGCTACAATTCCTCGAACCTTCAGAAACTGCTCAAAGGGCAGCTGAGTAAGCAATGCCCTTCCAGTATTTTTAATAGAGCATCTTCCCCTCATCAGGGGACACTTCATACACAAGGTCTGAGAAAGAAGGATCTTCCTTTTCAAATGGGAAGCTGAGGCAACACTTGTCTTACTGAGCTCTCATTCTACGAGCATGCATGAGGCACCTCCCATGTGCAGAGCTGCTAGCGACACAAGGACACAGGATGAGCAATCGCTGGTCCCTGCAGCAGGGAGCTCAGGGACCCCACGCTTCTCAAACTTTGACACACAGAGCGCCACCTGGGGGTCTTTTTTTAAAAATGCAGATTCTCTGCAGTAAGTTTGGGCAGGGTGGGAGTCTGCATCTCTAACAGGGTTCCAGGGAATACTGAGGCTGTCAGCTTGGAACAAGTGTCAGTGTCCCTCAGCCTGGGGACAAGCGGCACTGACAACCCTTGAGAGCTTGTTCGAAACAGAGATTGTGGGGCCACACCCCAGACCTCCTGTAACAGAAGCTCTGGGAGTGGGCCCAGGAAACTGTGCTTAACAACCCCCGGCGGAGTCTGATGCCCTAGCAGATGTGAGTACTGCAGGGTCTAGACCATGGTCGGCCAATGTCGGTCCAGGAGCTGCCACTTCCTCCTTTCCTGTGCGTGATGACATCACTATACAGATGTGACGCTCAGCCTCAGAATCCTTTTCAACACAGCAGTCCCGGCAACACAGGACACTTGGGATGCACTAAACAGACGACAGATGGGCCCCCACAGTGTGACAGATGCTAACGTAATAGGATGCTCAGGGATATGGGAGCTTGGGGAAGGGAGCAACTTGTGGTGTTTGAGGTGGGCAAGGTATCACCGAAGAGATGAAATGGAACTGGCCATTAGGAGGACAAGTAGGAGTTCTCCAGGCCAAGAAGGGAAGGCACTGGGGAGGGGTAGCAGTGTGGGCAAAAGTGGGGAGTACGAATGCTCGTGCTTTGCTTGGAAACAGTGAGTGTGAATCCGTTTAGGGCCAGACCAGATTTCCAAAGTGGAAATGGGGTCACGGACTCAGGGATGGTGAGACACAATCCAGAAAGCTTGTGTGAGAGAGGCAGCGCTCAGCGGGGTGGCCGCCACGGTCCCTGCAGGAGGGTCCACGTCATCCAGGCCGCCCCGGCCCACCCTGCCTGTCTGCCCAGGCCCCTTCCCTGGGACCCCACTGTGGGGGAAAGGGATAGGCGGCAACACAGGAGGAGGCAGAAGAGGACTGATCGACGAGATTCGAGACACTCCAAGATAAACACACAGAGAAACTGAAAAGTCGGGACCTATTACATTAGGCATGGGAAAAACATTAGCATCAGGCACTGCGTTTTAATAAAGCATCCTGTCTGGTTTTGATTTCACAGATGTAAAAAAATGCAGGCAATCTCGAAATAAGTTGGACTACTTCAAACTGTTTCTATAAACCACATTTGGGATTCTCTCAGCATTGCTGAGATTCAATTTACAGAGATTTCTTTTAGTAAAAAAACAAAAACAAAAAAAAACACACTAAATAAACTCTGTGCGGGGGGGGGGGGACGTTGTTAGGTCCGTGGTGTGTAATCTATTACCACGAAAAGCATCATCCAACAGAGTGAGGCAGACTTTCCTTTATTATTTTAATTGGCATGATCTAGTGTTGTTCTAATTATGGGGATGCTGTGAAATGCTGTGTTTAGGGGACATGGAGATTTTCCTTCCCGTACCCAATACAACATGTTTTTATCAGAGTTTGGTTTTTAATAGAGAGCACGAGTTCTCAGGTTGGTGAGACTGCAGTGATGCATCAGGGCAGGCCCAGTGTTCCCCTGGGGCATGGGCACAAAAGGCGCTGAGCTTCTGCAGATCCTGGCAAGACCCAAGAGGACCTCAGCTTTGAAGGGTTTTCCTGGACTACGCCGGGCAAGGAGGAACCCTCCTGGGCACCCACGCTCCACTTCATTTGTTCAGGGCTCACCAGCCTGGAGAGCCAGTTCTCCAGCAACCTTGGGCAGGGACCTCAGCTGGACCTGACCTGCAGGCTAGACTCCCCTAGCTCCTCCTTACAACAGAGGGCACCTCCCATACCCCAGGACCTTCTATCCTGCCTACCTGTTGAGTCACTAGAAGCTTCTTCCACGACACATCCTGCTATCACATCCCTATCCCCGCACCCTGAGGAGTTCTTTGAATGTCTACAGTCCAGGGTCCCTGGGGGTCTGTCTTACCAGCAGTGCCTCTGGGTCTCACCCCCACTCAGTCAGGACTGCTTCCTCCAGTCCTTTAGCCAACCACACCCCGCAGCCAGACCAGAACCTGACGGGGAGCCCTCCCAAAGAGCCAGTGTTTATTTTCGTTTGCATAATTTTTTTCCAACACAAAGGAGCCCAAGCACATGCAAATCCAAAGCCCTGGCTGACATATTTTAGCAGCGGCCTGTGCCATTCGGGCTGAGCTACCTTCTGTTAGGAGAAGTGGGGCCCTGCCATGTCCGAAGGGACCACAGCTGGCATGTAGTTTTAGGGCTCTCTTTTGACTCTTTACCCCCAGCCGGTCCTCTCTGGGAGAAAAGACGGTCAGCAACCCTGCAGCTAAATGCTCCTGCGGAGCCGGCGCCAAAAACAGCTCTCCAGCACGTGATACAAGCCTGGCTCACCTTCCTGCAAACACGTCACTGAGGGGAGCCGGAGGGGGGCAGCCAGATCTGCACACATCACTCCCAGGGAGGCTGGGGAAGAGCAGCTCGTGTTTCTAGAGGCTTCTGGGGAAGTGTATGCGCTCCCATTTCTGGCTGATTTATAAGGCAAGGGGGAAATAGGCCCTGTTTAGATCCATCAGCAGGGCCTGATCTGCACCCTCTGACAAACCCAGTGTACCCCCAGGAGAAAGGTGTCCTCAAATATTGAGGCTTGTGGTTGGGAGCTCGTCTTGCCAGAAGGAAGGTCATTGGGTTCACCTCTGAAGCACTCCACGTCCCTGCTGGGGCCCCTGGAATCTAATATACTTTAATTAATCACATCTACTGTTGGTGACGCAGTATTATAATTTCAGAGTTTAGGCCCTTACATTGTTCCACTTATCCCCAGGACACCTGTGAGCGCGAGTGCACAAATGTGTGCGAGAGAGGGTTCCCGTCTAAGTCTGTGAGAGAGTTTATGACTGTGCCGTGAGTGTCTTGTGTGTGTCTTGGTATGTGTAAGTATGTACATGTGTTTGTGTGGGTGTTTGTATGAGTGTGTGAGTCTATGAGTATGTGCATGTGTGTGTGTGTTTCACGTGTGCTTCACATGCAAGTCTGTGTGTGAGCCTGTACATGTGTGTGTGCGCACTTGTGCACAAGAGGGCCAGCGGGAGGTTGTGCCCCCCGGGTACCTCTGGCAGCAGCACTTGCTTAATGACAATATTATGGAAACAACATCACTGAGTTCTCCAGCTTCTCTAGCACTTCCCAGCACGCTGTGGGGTAAGAGCTCATGGTGCGGTCCATGTGGTCGCGGAGTTGTCTCTCTCCTCCCGGGTTGTTGTGCTTGTGTGGGCAGTGAGCTTTCTTGCAAACTTCAGAGGTGACCAAACTGACGGGAAGATGCCGGGGGCGTGGACGGGGCCCCCACCTCTCCCCACCCCACCCCACGCTGCAGGCCCGCAGCCACAGGCACCACTGCCGCTCGCTCAGCGGTGAGGAGAGAAAACAGACCCAGCGCCAAAGCAGACGAATCCGAGCCCACGCGGCCAAGAGAAACTGCCCTTTTCTTTCCAGTCTCTTGCTAAAATAGCTTTCTCGTTGGCAGCATCACTGGGGGGATGGCAGACAGAATACATTAAATATCTGAGCCCTCCTCCTTCCCAAAGGATTTTTCCAGCCGCAGGCAGGCGGCAGCACTGTGGCTTCTCAGCCAACGGCTCCTTCCTCTGTTGCTGGGAGATCTGGTGGCCTTTGCCCGCACTGCCAGGCTGGGGATGTGCCAGGCTGCAGAGTCACCCCAGAATGGCTTGGGGTTCCCAGGGTGGGGAGCAGTGTTTCTTAAGACGGAGACTTGTTAATCAATCAAAGCCGCGAGTGGCTCCCCGTCTCACCAGGAGGGAGGGCCACCACCTGGCAGGCGGACCTACCCGCTGTCTACGTGAACGCAGGGGCAGATGTAGGCTGACTTGGAGCATCTCTTTGCCCCTCCTCAATATAGTTAGAGCTCTCTTCTAACACTGGCTTGCTGGAGTCAACTCTCCCAAAAGATCCCTCGTTTTGTCAGCTGATCGCCTTGCATCACACCTGCCTGGGTTCCTTTAACCATTTCTCCTCCATCAGCTCATTTTCACCAGGCCTCTCGCTTTCTGCTGCACCTGACACAGTGGTAACAACGAGTTTGAATTCTGTTTCCCATGACATCACCCTGGTTTGCCAAAGAGCTCGGCCAAAGGGAGAGAGAAGGAAGTTGGCATCTTTGGGAAACAAGTTTGCTTAATATTGGGTGAGCCTTCAGGGGTAAAGTCAGTGAGATAAATCCTCACGTGCCTGGCTCCCTTCCCAAATGCAGCCAAAGCCCCCATGTGGGGAAGCTTGGGATGAAAGTCTCAACTTCCCAGGTAGGAGCAGAAAGTTGGGGAAGGGCAAGGGTAAGAAGGAAGTGTGTTCTTAGGCAGACAGGGTGGAAAAGAGCGGGGTGCTCCTGGCAGGAGTTTGAGCAGTTAGGGGGAGCTGGGGGTTGGCATCTGTCTCCAAATGGTACCTGGGTAAATAAATACCTAAGATAGCATTAAAATACAGTTGACCCTTGAATAATGTGAGCGTTCGAGGTGCTGACCTCCCCCAAACAGTAAAAAACCTGCATGTAACTTTTGATTCCCCAAAAACTTAACTACTAAGTTAACTCAAAGCCTTACTGATAACATAAACAGTCAATTAACATGTATTTTATATATTAACATATTATAGACTGTATTCTAACAATAAAGTAAGCTAGAGGAAAGAAAGCGGTATTCGGAAAAGAGAAAATACATCTACAGCACTGTACACATTTATTTTTTTTAACAATCGTCAAATTCGCCTGTTGCCTAAGTTACAGCCCGAGGAGCTTTCAGAAGCCCTGGGTCGCAAGAGTCAATGCCACCTCCATGAGAACTGTGCCAGGTGGCGGTTCGAATGCGGAAAGAATCTGATGAGCGAGTGTCACTTTGCTCCGATGAAAAAGACTGGCTCAGCTCTGACTGGCCGCGGCAGGAGGAGCTGCGAGCAGGCTGCCGTGGCACGTCCCCGGGGCTGTGTTTGGGATACTAAGCGCCAGCGTGGAGAACTTTAGAAATGCTGCTTCCACTAGAACGAGTATTCTGATTTCGATGGACTCACGTGGCAAGAAAAACAAGTTCCTTTGCCAGTGGGGAGTGAGGGCTGGGGAGAGGGGAGAGGAAAATAGGAGGGACAGAGGAAATTCCACAAGCTACAAAAAGTTGGACCCCTCCACCCCTCAATAAATAGTGTTTTAATTTGTTGTGACTAATTCAACATTTCATTTCAGTTATGGAAGCTGGGCACATGGTATGTGTAGTTTGGCAAATGAGTTCAACTTAGGCCCTAATCCGCTTCTATTTTCTCATCTCTCCCCTGCGCCCCCCTTCTTTTATCCAGATGAGTGAAGGAATAAATTAGTTCGGAAATGTTTCTGCTCCAACAAAACATTATCACCTGTCAATCACCGGATAAGCACACGGAAGCCCCCCTCCTTTGCTCTGCGAGTTCTGTGACCTCAGAGAGGCTCGCACGGTTCTGAAACTGGAGCCTCTTGGCCACGTGTGAACGAGCCATGCCCCTGTCCTGCCCCAGCTTTCGGGGCTGGATATGAGAACCGTCGCTTCACCATCTACAGTTTACATATGTGTTCCGTGTAACATCTGCTTGGATTTCATTGTCTCTATGTTTCAAAGCCGCTTTTTACCCAAATTTATTACAATAACAGAGGAGTAAGGGAGGTGATGAACTGGTCATCTGTGAGTTTTGATAGATGGTTGGGTTGCAACTGGACTGTCAGGCCACAGAACTACCAACACCAGGCAGCTCAGAAGCTCGCCAAGGGACAAAGACAGTGATAACAATAAAACATTTCCCCACCTTAATATTTCCCTCAGCTAATGTTTCAAGCTTCAAGTTCGAGATATTTTGGAGCAAGACCTGTTCTATTATTTCATAGGAGAGACAGTGGTGTGTGAAGCTGTCTGCGCTGGCTCAGGGCACCACACCCCTACTGTCCCTCCCATGTTCTGTTGGAGAGGATGCTGGCAGTGTCTGGAGGATCCTGGACCGTCCTGGCCGTGCTCCTCGGTGTTGCAGAACAAATCTCCTCCTAGGCCTCTGAACTTTGATTGAAAGGAACACAGGCTTCCCAGCCAGCTCCCCCAGTGGCCGCGGTCCAATCATCATGTTCTCTCCGCTGTATCTGTGCATCCTCCGGAGAGAAACGCCAGCAGTGTCAGTTCACACTGGGGTCTCTGAAAACAAAAGCACCCCAGGGGTGGGGCGCATGAGGCCTTTGTGAGGATGGATATGAGGCTGCAGGAAGTGGGTGTGACTTTAAAGAGCAAGAAAGACTTGTGTTCAAATCCTAGCTCCAGCACTTCCTAGCTGCCAGATCTTGGAGAAGTCTCCTGACCTCTTTGAAATTAATCCCCTCATGGTCAGAAACATACTTTGTATGGCTTTAATCTTCTTCATTTATTGGGACCTACTTTATGGTCAAGAACATGGTCTATCTGGATGAATGTTCATGGGCTCTCTGTGGCTGCTGTGAAGGGATTTTGCACTCATCTAGGAGCTGCTGTGAACGGATTTTGGAGATGTGATTAAAGTCCCTAATCAGTCGACTTCAAATGAGGGAGACTGTGGGGTGGGCCAGACTTAATCAGTCAGAGACCTTAAAAGCTGGGCTGAGTCTTCCCCAGGGAAAGAAGAAATCACTCCTATAAACGGTGTGGCCAGTGCCTGCACCCATGTTGGCCTGCTGTCATATTTACGTGGCCAGCCCACAATTATATGAGCCAATAATTTATTAATTTTTTGATACATACAAACCTCTCACTGGTTCTGCTTCTCTGGTTGAACCCTGACTGATACAGGGATATTGAAATCTCTAGCTATGATTGTGATTTATTTATTTCTCCTCTCAGTTCTGTTTCTGCTTCGTATTTCTTGAAGCTGTTATTAGAAATATATCCATTTAACATTTGTATCTTCTTGACTAATTGAATTCCTTATCCCTGGAAATCTTCCTTGGTATGAAATCTACTTTGTCTGGTGTTAATACGGTCACTACAGCTTTTTATTGATTCATGTTAGCATGGTACATCTTTTCCCATCCTCTTACTTTGAACATTTTTGTCCCTTTCTATTTAAATTGCACTTCTTAGGTAGCAGTTCCTTGGGTCTTGCTTCTTTATCCTATCTTGCAATTTTTGCCTTAATTTTGAATATTAGACAATTTACATTTAATGTAATTATTTATAATTGTCACAAATAAGGTTGGATTTAAATCCATTTCCATGGTAATGTCATGCCATCTTTCAGATTAATTGAGAATTTTATTTTAATGATATTCTTTTATCCCCACTATGGGCTTATTAGCTACACCTTAAATTTTTATTTTTACTGAATGTTTCAGAAGTTACAATATACATCTATAACTCATCACAGTCTACCTTCAAATAATATTATTCCACGTCACATAAGATGTAAGAACCACTCAGAAATATACTCCTAAGTCTCCTCTCTATCCTTTGTGCAATTATTGTCATATATTTTTCTTCCACATATATGAAAAAACCCCAAATACATGGTTAATTATTTCTGCTTTAAACAGAGAATTATCATTTCAAGAGATCTAGAACTGAGAAAATATCTTTGACATTTATCTATATAATTACTATTTCTGGCACTCTTCACTGCTTTGTGTCAATCTAAATTTCCATCTGGAGTTATTTTTCTTCTCCTGCAAAAACCCCCTTTAACATTTCTTATAGAGCAGATTTGCTGACAATGAAATAAGTAACAATGGATTCTATCAGTTTTTATTTGTCTGAAATAATCTTCATTTTATCTCCAATATTAACCCATATTTTTACTGGGTAATAAAATCATTGTTGACAGCTCCTCTCTCCCCTTTTAGTACTTGAAACATGCTTACCCATTGTTTTCTGGTTTGCGTGGTTTCTGGCCAGAGGTCTGCTGTCTCTCATAGCTCTGTTCCTCTGTCCATGGTGCGTCATTTTTATCCGGCTGCTTCTAAGATTTCTCTTTATCACTGGTTTTCGGCAATTTGTTTACAATGCACCTCAATAAGACTTTCTTAATGTTTATTTTACAAGGGTTCATTCAGCATCTTGGATCTGTGTGTTTATGGTTTCCATCGAATTCAGAAAACTTTTGGCTATTTTTTTCTTCAAAACATTTTTTTTTTTGGTCACTACCTCTCCCTCTTCTCTTTCTAGAACTCCAATTATACATAGGCTACACGACTGGATATTATCCCACAGGTCACCAGGGTTTTGTCATTTTATTTTTTTAGTCTTTTTCTTCTCTCTGTTCTGACTAGAACAGCTGTACCTTCAAACTCACTGATCTTTTCTCCTACAGTGTTTAGTCTGCTGTGAATCCCATCCAGCCTATTTTTTGTTTTTTTTAATTTCAGATATTATTATATTTTCATCTCTTAAAGTTCCATTTGTGACTTTTTATATCTCTTATCTCGCTTATTATCATGATTATGTATTCCTTTTCCTTTTGGAACATATGGAGCATATTTTAATAGCTATTTTAACATCCCTACCTGTGAATTACATCATTTCTGCCACTTGTGGGTATCATTCTAGTGATTTATTGTTTCCTTCTGATTATTGGTCTTAAGTTTCTGCCCTTTTTTTCATGCATAATTTTTTTTTTTATTGAATGTCTGACATTGTGAATGTTCATTGTTGCCTTCTGGCTTTTGTTGTACTCCTTTAAATAGTGCTGGAATTTAATCTGGTGTGTAGTTAGGTTATTTGGAATCATACAAATCCTTCCAAAGCTTGCTTTAAATGATATTAGGGTGGGAGAGAAGTCTTAGAGCTGAGTTAAATGGCATGGACAAAAATATAGAAAACTAAGCAAGTAGGAGAGAAGCATTTACTAATCCCAGAGAAAACAAAAAGTTGTGCAAGAAAATATGTGATCATAACACATCCTGCAGCTTGATGTGACCATTAATTACACAGCCCGTAACAATCCACACACTGAGTGTTTGATTTAGCCAGGGGTCCCCTTTTAGCTGTATGAGGAGAACTGGGAAGAAGTCACAAGAATGTGACTATTCCGGGTGCGGAGTCGTGTAAGAGAGAAAATGCGCAAAAAATGTAAAAAATTAAGAAGTAGCAATAAAGGCAAAATATTTATATTTAGTGAAAAATAATCAGAACTAAAAGAGATAAGAGTAATGAGGTGTGGGAAGTAGGATTTGAGGTGGGAAGAGAGGCAGGGAAGGGCTGTTCTGAAAATATGTCCTATTGGACTTTCAACTGTGTGTATGGATTACTGGGAGGGCGGGAAGAGGAGGAATTACACTGAAGAAAAAAAAAGCAGGGAAATAATTGAAAAGGGGGTGAGTTTTTCATGACAGCTAGCCATTGTCTTCCCAAAGCAGGTGGGTCATGATTCATCCACATGGCCTGTCTAATGGTTCTTGACCTTCCTTTCCTTGACTAAAATTTTACTGTGCAGCATTGCAACCAGTGAGCTGGCAAGCGGGCAGCAATCACTAGACCCCCCTGGCTCCTGGAGCATTGAGCCCCCCAAGCAGGAAGCCCTTACTCCAAAGGTTACAAGGACCAGAGAGTCATCCCTACCACCAAGCAGTCCTACCCTTAGAGAAGGGTTCCCAATTTGGACACGAATGACATTTGGGGCCAGCTCATTCTGTGTTCCGAGGGGCTGACCCGTGTGTAGGGTGTTGAGCAGAAGCCCTCCTCCCACTAGACGCTGGTAGGTAACCCCTAGTTGCAGCACCAAAATTGTCTCCTGACACTGCCAGATGTCTCCTGGGGATAGGGCTACCAGATTTAGCAAGCAAAATATAGGATGCCCTGTTAAACTTGAATTTCAGATAAAGAAGGAAAAAAAAAAAAATAGATTTTAGTATAAGTATGTCCCAGGCAATATTTGGGATATACTTATGACTACTTTTAAACCTATTTTGTTTAATTCAAAATTCCAAAATTCTTATTTATCCAACCTTTCTGTATTCTATCTGACAGCCCTAAAAACTGCCCCCCATTAAGAGGCACTGCTCTAGAAAAAGTCTCAACTTCTAGTTGCACATCTCCATCTGTGAATAATTCTGTCTCCTTTATAAGTTTTACACATATGCTGTTCCATGACTACACTGGAGATACGGTTGAACATATACACATATTGAAATGTTAAAATAATGATATTCAGAAGTCAATAGAAGTTTTCATCCTTTCTTTGCACATCCTAGTGGGTCATATTGTTCGCCCAATTGGACACCTCTGCTCAGTAACCACCTGTGTGAACCCGCCCAGTGCCTGGACGATGCCACCTCCCAGGGGGCCACCTTTTGACTCCTGGGTGGTTTCAGAAAAACAATTGCTCTCTTGACACTGATTTCCTGCTAGGACTCATGAAGCTCTTGGCTATTACCAATTCCTGGTCGATTCATCAAGTCATTCTTGTGTCCGTTCGTTCGGCAGGTATTCATGGACCCAAGCGTGCCAAGGGTTGGGTCCCAGGTTCGAGCAGCGAACAAGACTAGAAAACCCCTGCAGCCCAGAGCTGATATCCTAGAGGCAGGACAGACCCTAAATACTAAATATGTACATAAAGTGTTGGCTGGGGCTGTGTGCCACGAAGAACACAGAAGCAGGTAAGGGTAGCTGGGGAGGTGGTCTTTGAGCAGAGCCCAAATGGAGTGCAGGAGCAAGCGGGCAGTGATAGGTCTGAGGAGAAAGTCCCCACGCGGAGTGCTAGAACGCCTGCCCTGGGCAGAAGGGCAGGGCAGGCAGGCAGGAGGGGTGGGGACCTCTCTGACCGTAATTTGGAGAACCAATGCCGGGCCAGGGGGATTGGGAGATCTGTCAGCAAGCTATGGCAATAGTCTGGGTGAGAGGAGGGGCTTGGACCAGGGTGCAAACGATGGAGGTGATTACAAGATTTTGCATCTATCTTTACAGATAGAGGACCTGCTGAGGGACTGAATGTGGGCGTTAGAGTGAGAGGGGGTGGAATTCAGAATGATTCCAAGGGTCTTAGCTGGAGAGAGCAGGAACATGGGATTGCTCAGGAGGGGAGCTCGGGGGAGGAGCGGATGGGGGCAGGTGGTCAGAGGCACGGAATTGGGGGTGGTCATGGTAAACAGCTTTCCAGAAACAATGGATCCCTGTGTATCATGTACCTTCCCTTACCTCAGAAAATAGACTAGATGGACATGGGAAAGGGACCTGCTAACTGTAAAGCCCCCCACAGAGGCCGTCTTGGTTATTGGTTTCATCATGATTGCTGTGCAGGGGTGAGGAAGGAAGGAGCTAAGTCCGCTGGCAGGAACGAAGCAGAAGAGCGACGGGCACGTCAAGGAGTTGTAGCAATGACCGTGGAATGAACAGATAACCAACCGTCGAGTGCTTTCTGCCCATTACCTGGCCTCCATCCTCACAACAGCCTGGGAAGCATCACTATCCCCAGTAACAATTGTAGCAAATGAGATGCAGAGAGGGGAGGGGATTTGCCCAACATCACACAGCAAATTAGCAGCTGAGCTAAAACTAGGCCTCCGACCCCGGTCCCCAGCCTAGGGCTCCTTCCACCCCACCCCCCAAACAACTTCCTTTTAAAAACAACCATGGAAGCCCATGAAAAGATGCTCAAGATGTCAGTCATGAGGGAAACACAAACCAAAGTCCTAGGGAGGAGCCACCGTAAGCCCACCAGGATGGCCAAGAACAGAGACACTGAAGGGACTGAACTTGGGAGGCTGTGGGCGTCACCAGTGGACATGCCTCCTGGTGCAACCACTTTTGAAAATGGTTCAGCAGTTTCTTATAATGTTGAATATACTCTTGCTGTACAACCCAGAAACCCCTACAAATATGCATGAAAGTACTGGCCAAAAGTGGGGAGAGAGGGGCAGAAACACCAGTCTGAGCACAAAGCTCATAGCCTTTCTCTGCATGACTACCAAGAACTGGGATCTGCCCGGACATCCTTCAGCAGGTGGCTGGATAAAACGGCAGCGGTGCATCTGAATCGCGGACCACCACTATCATGATGCCCATAATAGTGCCGGTCATCAGACGCAGCACTGAAAGAACACAGGCTCAAAGGGTTGCATTCTGGATCATTCCATTTTGATGATGTTCTGGAAAAAGCAAAACTAATTTCTGTGACAGAAATCAGATGGGGCGGCTAAGGGCTGGCAGATGGAAAGGAGTTGACTACAAAGGCCATGAGGGAGTTTGGGATGGGGGTGATGCAACCCCTCTGTATCCTGATTGTGATGTTGGATACACAACTATATGCATTTGTCGAAACTCAGAACAGCATGGCCAAGAGAATATAGACTATGTAGATTATATCCCAATAAACCTGACTTAAACAACAACAAAAATTGGACCAAATCCTTCTGTAGGCGCGTCAACGTGTTCTGATTACCCTTTGGGTAAAATGCAAATTCCTTTCTGCCGCCTCTGAGCCAAGGATGACCTGGCCCCGCCTCCTCCTCTTTGCCTGTTTCCTGGTCCTTGAGCACACCCAGTCCTCCAGTGACTCGGGGATCCTGCATACTCTGTTCTCCACCCAGAATGCTCTTCCTTTCACCCCTCCCCACAGCCTCCTTCTCAAGCTTCAGACTTCAGTCTTCCACCATGTGCCAGAGAAGGCTCCTATCTTGTCTTGTCATACCTTGATCTTGCCCTTCATCGCAAGGTGCAATCAGGTTTTTATTTAGCTGTTTACCTGTTTGTTAGTCACCTATCTCCCAGACAAGTGTGTCAGCTCTAGAAGGACACACAGAATGTCTTATGCTCATCACTGTTGCCCAGCCCTTATCATAGCACTTGTCACATGATAGGTGTTCAATAAAATTACTGAATAAGTGAATGAAGAATGAACGAAGCTCTAGAGAAAAGAAACAGACAAAATTACTTCTCTACGTGCCATTCTTTGGCAAACAAAAAAAGGCTATAAAAAAAAAGTCTCCTAGACTCCTCAAGACTCCATGTAAGGCAACACAGGCACACACTGGGCCATCCCAACCAACAGAGGAGCAAGTGACATTGAGTCCTACCTGTCACAGGAGTGGGCCCTGGACTCCCTGCTCAAAGCCTGTTGTCAGCCTGAAAAATATAAAGAGAAAAAACAGTTAATAACTTTGCCTAGAGTCTAGTCTTTCCCGACTGCCTGGCTTTGCTCAGCCTAAAATCAGTAGAGAATGTTCGGCCAAGTTCAGTGCCTGCTCAAACACCAGGGCTTCTGAGTTTCGGACCAAACGTCAGTCTTTTGAAGTTGAGGTTCTGTTAAGGCTTGGCTCAAAACACCAGGGTCAGTAAGAGGCTTATAAAAAAGACTTGAAACGCTACCCAGGCGCCAATTAGCTCTTACAAAAGTCTATATTTTGATGAGCAACGTGTAAATGAATTAGCTACACATGGCTTACATTCCCTGGAAACACTTAAAGGGTGGATGGGAAAGGTGGGGCCCAGGGAGAGGGATCTCTGGGACCAAACGTCAGCGCAGGTTTTGCCAGGACCCTAATGCTGGGAGGGGGTAAATAGCTGAAGACATCTGGCTGACATAAAAACGTGGCTGGGTTCATCCTTCCTCGAAGCAAATATTATTCTCATTAAAACATGATCAGATCATCTATTGGGAGGAGCGAGTCATCGTGGAGAGAGATGCAAAGAATCCCTTTTGTTACACAACAGCTGCGCTCTCCTCCGGGCTGCAGGAAGGAGGCGCAGACGCCACCACCCCAACGTGGTTCCTGCCCAGCACGGGCTCCCTCCAGTGACTGGTCAGACTCTCAGCCAGGACCATGACTCTTCCCTTCCAGTTAGGTCTCTGGTTGTACCTCCCTCCTGTCGGCGGAAACATCCTCAGCCAGGGCTGGGGCGGGAGGTCTCAACTCAGAGGCATTACACAGGGTGGGTGTTAATTGTACGTGTCAACTTGGAGAGGCTGTGGTGCCCAGCTGTTTGGTTGAGCACCAGCCTCCATGTCGCTGTGAAGGTTTTCGGTGGATGTGGTTGGCATCTACCATCCGCTGGCTCTGAGTAGGGAGATTATCCTTCACTCGACCAGTTGAAGTTCTTATGAGAGAAAAAATGAGGTTTTCTAAAGAAGAAAGTGTTCTGTCTCAGGACTGTAACAGACATCCTGCCAGAGTTTCCAGCCTGTTGGCCTGCCCTACGGACTTCAGACTTGCTAGCCCCACAATCCTTAAATAAAAATCTCTCTCAGGTAGATGATAGATGGATAGATAGATAGATAGATAGATAGATAGATAGATAGATAGATAGGATAAGACAGATGATAGGAGATAAGATCAGATCGATGATAGATAGCCTATTGGTTCTGTTCTCTGGAGATGCACAGAGAAAGCAAAGATCTGTCAGTCTCACAAAGCCCTTGAAACACCCCTCACCCAAGTGGCAGTGTAGCCAGGTGATTAAAAATGCTGACTCTGATTCACATGAAGCTCTGGAACAGGCAAAACTAACCTATGATGAAAAAACCAGGGCAGTGTTTGTCTCAAGTCCAGGGGGCTGGGGAGCAAGGGTTGCCTGGGAAGTGAGCGGACTTTCTTGGGTGGTGGGAATTTCCAGGTCTCACAGGGAAGGTGTTTCATAGGTGTTTGCTTGTGTCAAAATTCAGAGAATGGTCCCCCAAGGCTTGTGCATTTCATGGCATGGGAATTTTACTTAAAATACAACTATTGAATTGTAGTTGATGAAATGTTGGCTCAAGTGTTTAGGGGTGAAGGTAATTGTTTTCTGAAATGCGTACAAAAATAAGATGGATTTGCTGGTGGGTAGAAGGATGGAGGGATGGTCAGACACGTGAAAAGTGAATGCAGTTCTGTGTTGATGGTGGAATCGGGTGGCGGGTAGGTCTGTGGCCATTCGCTACAAAATTATTTTAACTTTCCTGTGTGTTTGAAGTTTTTCATAACAAAATGCAGGAAAAAAAGAACAAATGCAGTCTGTGGGGCCAGCCCATCTGCTGTGCGTCCTGCCGGTGCCGTTACACCAGCTGTGGGACCCTGGTCAGCTTCCCCACCTCGCTGTGCCTCAGTTCCCCCAACTGACCATAGCGAGCAATGGCAGCCCCGGCTCCTAGGGCTGTGTGTGGGTCACAGAGTTACTGTGCATAAAGCACTGGGGCCAGTGCCTGCACAGTTCAAGCGCTCAGAACCACCAGTGATTCTTACCCGTCGTTTCCCCCTAAAGCTCTAGGAACTGAGAACGTGGGATTTGACAGCTCAGAGCCCTGGGTTTCCGAAGCTTCTGAACGTGGGACTCCTGAGGGGGCACCTCACTGAAACGGTGAATAGGAGAGGAAGCCGACCTTGGCAGCAACACCCTCATTCAATTACTTTCAATAAGCATCAGGGGATACCAAGCTGGAGGCTCAAGGGGACCTGGAAAAATAAGATGAGTCATGGTCACCTGGGGCAGCGTGAGCCAAGGGCTGGGGGAGCCCAGAGCAGGCAGAGGTGTGTTCTATATGGACAGGTGATGGGTGGCCTTTGGGGGGAGGTATTCAAGGTGGGTAGGACTTCAAGAGATGGGCATGGGTCTCAGATTAGGTAAAAGATGCTGTGATGCAAGGTTCTCATCCACAGGTATGCGGTTCTCATCTGCCAGTTACCTGCTCAGAGTCAATCTGGAAAGAGCAGTTGGGGTTTCATCATCCTGCCTCGTGTAAAGGGTCCCTGGCCAGTCCTGGCTTCCAAGGGACAAATGCACTGTCCAATCACAAAGGAGTCCACAGACCACCATTCAGAAACCCAAAGGCCACCTGTTTTCCAGCAAGGGTTTGGGAAGTTTACACTGACCCACTCTTGGTTTCTCACCTACTTTCCCTGATGACCAGGGGCTCACAGAACCAAAAATACAATGTGAAATGAGCCAGCCAGCAAAGAGATAGTATTGTAATGAACCAGGAGAACATGCTTCAGACTCAGAAAAGGGGAAAACTCACCTTTATAGTATCAGTGATGCCCTTATTAATGACTAAATTTAATCTACCCTCCCATCCTCCCACTACTCACTCATCCATCAATATACTCACCTCATGATCAACCCATCCATCCTTCTACCCACCAATCCATCCATTCGCTCATCCACCCATCCACCCACCCATTCATCCATCCATCCATCCATCCATCCATCCATCCATCCATCCATCCATCCACCCATCATCCACCTTCCATCCACCTTCCATCCATCCACCCATCCATCCTTCCATCCACCCATCCTTCCTTCCATTCATCCATCCACCCACCCATCCAACTTTAAAGAGCCTTGCATTACTAAAACCTTGCTACTTGCTCGTTTTATGAAGTTGCAATATCTGGTGTAGAGTAGGCACTAAGTATTTGATGCATATTTGGATTAAGTAAATAATGAACCCAAAAATGAGTAAGATATTTGTATTTTTAAGGAGCAAAGGAAACAAAAGGGAACAAAATAATAATCAGGGTGACAATATAATATCAAGCAAACCAAGGCACGGGCGAGAGTAAGAAGGGAGAGTAAAAGGGGACACTAAAAAATTTTTTTTAAATGTATACTTTTTTAAAAATCCTCACCTGGGGATATTCTTTCCATTGCTTTTCAGAGAGAGTGGAAGGGAGAGAGAGGGAGAGAAACATCAATGTGAGAGAGACACATCGATTGGTTGCCTCCTGCACGTGCCCCAACAGGGGCCGGGGATTGAGCCTGCAATTGAGGTTCCTGCCGTTGGCTGGAATCAAACCCAGGACCTTTCAGTCCACTCGCTGGCATTCTAACCACTGAGCCAAACCGGCTAGGGCAAAATATATACTTTCTGAAAAATCTATTTATTATCTGACATTTTTATTTTACTGGTGGACCTATAAAATAGTTCTATTTAATCTGCTCTCAAAAATAAATTATTCAAGCATATCTGGCTCTAACACTGTGTCACTAGTATTTTTTTGAAGACTGTTTCTTCATTATTTATTAGCTTTATTTTTTCATAAATTATTCCCAGTCTTCTTCAGTGTTGTGCTGTGTGACTGATAAATTCAAAAATGTTGCCACCTTTGACCAACTCTCTAAAGTGTAATATTTTATTGAGAAAATACTCTTCTTATAGGTATTGACAGACCTGGTAAGCTCAGAGGAAATGTGGTCAGGTGGAGAGTTTCCTCAATTCTAATTTTTCCACGTGGACTCATGTGGCTATTTCAGCCTGGGTATCTGAGCAGGTGCTATCTTCTGTCTCCATTCAGAGACCGTCTCATCAACAAATACTCCACGAGCCAAAATTCATCAAGTAAGTTGTCTCTATTTAGGATTCTTTAGAAATGTTTCAGAATCTTAGGCTGTCTCAGCTACATTCCATTTGAGTAGAGAATATAAATTTATCCGATTAAAAAATGTGAACTTCATCAGAAGATTCCTCAAGTCCAGGACATTCCAGAGTGAAACTGCAGCGCTGCGCAGGAGGTCCAGGCCCCACGCTCACAGCGTTTGGTGCCTCTGCTCCTCCCGGGCTGGAGGGAAGCATTTCAGCACCTTCCCGTGAGCTGGCTTTCCTGGTGAGGCTGGTGCTCCATGAAAACCTGCAGCAACTGAAGTTTTCTGGTACAACATTCGTTGAAAATTTTGAAGTTTCCAGTAAATTTTGAATAAAGTGCAGCCAAAATTTAAGGACTCATTTGCAAAGCAATTCAAAGCCACTGTGAGCCGCTTTGTTTCATTTCCAAAGACCCCAACACATCTGAACCCAGTGGTGGCAGGCGGCTCAGCGAGAAAGCAAAGCTGGGGATGCCCGGCTGAAGCTCCTTTTGCTTTTTTTTTTTTTTTTTTTTTTAAATCCTTACCCGAGTATATGTTTTCCATTGCTTTTCAGAGAGAGTGGAAGAGGGGAGGGGGGGGAGAGAAACTTTGATGTGGGAGAGACACACCGATTGGTTGCCTCCTGCATGTGCACCAAGGCCAGGGGCCAGGCATCAAGCCTGCAACTCAGATACGTGCCCTTGACTGGAATTGAACCTGGGACCCTTCAGTCCACTGGCCGATGCTCTAACCACTGAGCCGAACCAGCTAGGGCTGCTTCTGCTTTTAACTCAACGTTGGCTTCATCGCACAGATTCTGTGGTCTCGTTGTCTACGTAATAGTCATGCATTTGGACAACCTCAGCTTCTACTGTGATTGGGAGAACATTCTAATGCAAGTGTTGCTTGTGGGGCAGCATTGATTCCAAGCATATTTCTGCCTCATAGATGTCCCAATTCAGCAAAAATATTTTTACTATGATGTATGCGCCACCAAAATTGGAATTTGCGTTAACACTGCAAAAACAAATCGTTGTACCTTCAACATTGAACTTAACTGAATCAGCAAAAGCCTTTATATTTCCTAGGCTCCCTACTGCCCCTGCCAGCTGAGGGTTTCCCTGTGTCCTGCAGGCCACCTCTGGGGATGGCACAGTGTCAGGGAACCGGAGGTTGGCAAGGCAGCGGGCTCCACACCCTAAAAATATTCATTTTTTAAATCTTTAAATTCTAGCTAGATTCTCTTGCCCACCACAGTCTCTGCACCTGTGATGTGCTGCTTCTTTGCCTAAAAGGGAGATTAGTGAGTGTTAGAGACGAAGCTAACACCTGGCTGAGTCTTCCCTGGTCACAACCACAGGACTGGAAAGAACAGGACCCTAGTCCCTTTCTATGGTTTTCAAGACATTTGAAGTGGCACACGGAGAGTCACCCACATGGGATGGGATGTGGGAAACCCCAGGAGTGGGCACTTGAAGAAAATGAGTTGCAAGAGAGAAAGCAGGGCCCTGGCCTTGTGGCTCAGTTGGTTGGAGGGTCATCCTGTGCACCAAAATGTGGTGGGTTCAATTCCCACTCAGGACACATGCCCAGGTTTAGGGTTTAATCCCTGGTCAGGGTGCGTACGACAGGCAGCAGATCAATGTTTCTCTCTCCCCCCCCCCCACCTTCCTCTCTCTCTAAAATAAAAATTTTTTAAAAATTAAAAAAGGCCACCCAGGCTGTGGGGAACCAGAACCTCCACACCCTCCCTCCACAGGCTGCCCACAGACTGCCGGGGACACCAGGGGGCCAGAGGGAGCCTCGCCTGTGATGTCCAGTCATGACCCTCGGAGCTCCTGGGTGCCAAGGGGACACCCCAGCTT
Organism: Miniopterus schreibersii; assembly: GCF_964146895.1. Taxonomy (NCBI): domain Eukaryota; kingdom Metazoa; phylum Chordata; class Mammalia; order Chiroptera; family Miniopteridae; genus Miniopterus; species Miniopterus schreibersii. The sequence continues at coordinate 28,465,917 of NC_138121.1, read as the reverse complement.
TTGGAGATGACAGCCCGGCCCCCCACCACTCATGACAAGGTATGGAGACTGCAGGCTGCACAGTGAAGACAAAAAAGCTATTGCTCAACAGGAAACGGGAAACATCCCCTAGAATACAGCAAATAATTTTAAATTATAGGAGGAATGTTAAAATAAATATTTAGAGGTTTTGATGAAATGCAGCTCTGTTTTGAAGGAAAATGAGATGCTGAAAAACAGGCTCAACTGCTATTTTTGTTTCAAGAAGCCGAGCTGGATGCAAGAACATGTGGGAAAAGCCATTCCTTCCACTCCACCTACACTCCCAAACCCGGTCTCCATAGTCAGCCATTCAGTCCTTTCACAGTAGCTCTCACCGTGAGCACGCTGTCCCCCAGGAGCCCTGGGAACATGGGGCCGACGGCCATGCCCCTCCCAGGGGCCAGGACAAAGAGGAAGGCCGGCCCTCGTGGACTCTCCCAAAAGGCCAGCACTGCTGGGCACACGCAAGGATCGCCACTCTCCCTCCTGTCTACAAGTCTCCACTGTGTACAACGACCAGGCCCGCACCCTTGAGGAAACTGAGGCCGGTGGGGGTGAGGGCCCAGCCCAGTGTCACACTGAGAAGTGGGCAGCCCTTGGTGCCTCTGCACTGCCCCTTCCCCTCAGCCACAGCCCAAGCCTTCCAGGGCAGTCTGAGGACCAAGAACCAGGCTGCTTGATCCTGAGCCTCCTCATGACAGGGCGGGACAGTGGGCAGGTACAGCCCCTGCAGAGGAGCAGGGGACAGGCCAAGTGGACACGTGGGCAGGACCAGCTTCTTGGGATGGAGTTCAGCCAGTGGAGAAGGCAGTGCGGGTCTGTGTATTCTCCCGGAGGAGGGAGGAACCAGGCTCCTCTCTGCACAGGTGAGGGAGGTTCTAGAAAAGTCCCTCACTAGCAGAGGGCAGGCGGGATCAGAGTGCACAGGAAGAGCCAGGTCCCAGGGGATGGACCTGACACTGACCAGCAGTCATTCCTCAAGGCCCCAGGAGTCCCCACCAGCTCCCAGCACTCAGCTGTGACCAGGATGGCCAGTACATCCCCCTGCCCTCATGGGGATGGACATAATGACAACAGAGAGCCAAGAAGCGCTGACATGAGGGCTGCAGCAGGGCTGAGGCCACCTGACCCGGGAGTGGCAGGGGCTGCAGCAGGTGTGAGCGGGCTAGACTGACACACTGTCCCGGCACTGTGGGGACCAGCCAAGGAGGGCTGCCCAGAGGGAGGGCTGGACTCTTCTTTGTTAGCCCCACGTTGGACTAAATCAGGCTATCCTTGCAGTGCCACCCTTTGTGGCATCGTCTGGTCCCTGAGAGGGTCTGCATGGCATGGTCACCGAGAGAGCAGGGTTTTGAGGGTCTTGGGAGAGGAGAGCTGATGGGGGAGCCCCTGAGAGTTGGACATTGCCTGCCCTCAAGGGACAAGAACCTGCTCTTGATGGGGATGGCGGAAATTGTAAGGGACAAGGCTTGGCTGTCCTGTGAGCAGCGGCTGAGAAGGAAGAGTAACTGTCTCCGGGACACTGTTTAACGAATTCTGCATGGGATTTAGCACAGGAAGTAGAATTTGGTGCAAGTAGGACTCTGGGAATATGAGAAGCAGCTTAGGATTCAGGTCTTCCCTGAGGCCAGAGACACGATGTCACCATGTGAAATGAAGTGGCAGTCACTCATGCCCCAGGAAGTGGGACATGGAGGACATGGGTCCCCCCACCCAAGTTTGGAGGCACTCCATTGAATCCAGCTGCATAGGACATTCAGGTAGACAGGATGTTAAAACACCAGGCCTCCTGGAAATTGCTTAGAAAGTCCATGGGAGTCTCGGTCTTTGCCTCAGGCCCCAGCCCACAGCAGAGCAACGCCAGTGTGGTCCTGAGCTGCTGCTGGCAGGTGGACACCATCCCTAGGTACTGGCTGCCTAGGTGCCCTCACACACTTCACAAGGGATCTGAGCAGCCTGAGGGTGAGCCAGGCTCTGGAGGGAAGAAATGCCTCCTGCAGCTGCTCCGCAGGCAACGAGGGCCCAGCGAGAAAATCCGGGCGAAGGGGCCTCCCTGGAAACCACTGTTTGGGGCCATGTTTTCTCCAAGCCTTTGTTACCAAGGACGTTTTGTTCCAAACCGCTACCCTCACCTGAGATCATCGTCCATCTTCGTGAAAAGAAGGAGTAATTCTTTCCATGCCTGCTGGCCAGGTTGGGTGCGCATGGGCCAGGCTGTGCTGGCATGGCAAGGAAGAGGCGGGAACGAGTGAAGGCCCACCCCCCGCTCAGCCCCAGCCCACTGCCTCTCCCTCCGGCCTTCATCCCCCAGCAGTGCACTGCTTCCAGGAGACCAGCCACCCCCTGCACCCACACAGTCTCCGTCATCATCACATCCTTGCCAAATGCCTGCATGCCTTTTAGGTGCCAGGCCATGTATGGGAAGCTCCTCAGGTGAATTATTTCATTTAACCCTCGTAATAGCAATAGGATACCAGTATTCATTTTTATCCTGAGTTCAAAGATAAAAATCTAATGCTCTGAACCCTCACACGTATGGTCAATTGATTTTCAACAAGGTGCCAAGACAGTTTAGTGGGTTAAGGACAGTCTTTTCAACAAATGGTGCTGACAGCTGGACACTCACATGCAAAATAATAAAATTTGAGCCCTATGAAACAGCATAGACAAAAATTAACTCAAAGCGGCTCACAGACCTTAATGGGAGAGGTAAACTATAACTCTTGGTAGAAAGCAAAGGTACAAATCTTCTCGACCTTGGATTAGGCGATGGTTTCTTAGATATGACACCAAAAGCACAAGCAAGCTAAAAAATAGATGCACCGTACTTAGTCAACATTTAAAATTTTGTTGCGAAGGACACCATTAACAAAGAGAAAGACAGAGGGCTGCAACTTGGCAACCGGAGACACATGTATTGTGGGGCCAGTGCACCAACCACAAGGAACTTTTCACAGACAAGCTAAGTTTTCACTCAAGACCAAGGCTCCCGGCTTTGGGTTCAAGATGGTGGAGTAGGAAGATCCTGAGCTCACCCCTTCTCATTGACACCAAAGCTACCACCACCTCATAGGGCCATCTGTGGATTAAATAAGTAGATGCATAAGCTGGTACATAGTGAGTACACAATAAACAATAGCTGTTATTATTACTGTATCATTAGAACCATTTTATTAGTAGCTGCCCTCTCACCCCTGTTTTGCTCTGGTCAGTTCCTCCTGGTCCCTGTCAAGACTAGGTTCCAGGGTTACTCCCTTCTGTGACTCCTGTCCTGACCTTTCCTACCAGGCCTCACGTACACACGTAAATGTGCAACTCTAATCCCCACAGCCATGTGCTGTAGGCAGATATTTATATGAATTTAACTTACCACATATTGGAAACAAAAGACCCATGAGGGGAGGAAAGGCATGGTTTCTTTCCTTCCTCTTCTGATCCAGCGACGTGGGGTCACATCTTACATGTGAGATTCTAAAGTCAGCAAGTCAAGTCGCAGTTATGTAGTCAAAGTGTCCCCTTGACAATCCTTTCTGTTGTCCTTGCAGAACACAGGTGGTTTGGTGCATATGTCCCTGGCTCTAAGGTCACTTATGAATGTACTTATTTAATCCACACACTGAAGGCGGAGACCCACAGGCCAGGCAAAGAATGGACCTGGATCAAAGTCTACATGCCGAAGTAGGGGCCTTTGATCCCTTCTTTGAAGAGGGCTGGCCAAACCCAAGAAGAAACACCAGGAGTGGCGGGGAGTGGAGAGGAAGCACTGAGAGTTCCAGTGTCCTGCTCAGCAGGAAGGCTCACTTAACTCTGTCCCTGTCAAGGTTCATCTATAACCCGTGAACAGGTCTGGCGATTGTCAAGAGGGTAAAAACAAATGGAGGTGAGTCCTACGACGCAGGGTAAATTGTCAGCCTGGGGAGTTAGCTAAATGTGTGCCTGTTGGAGGCTCCAGTGCTATGAGGTCCTACTGTGTGTCAGTCATTGAACAATCCTTAAAAATACAGAAATGAGTAAGACAGTCTGTTTCTTCAAGTAGATTCCACTCTCTTCTGTAAAAAGCAGTGGGGAGCGGGTGGTCTCAGAAGTGGGTGTTCCGTGGAGGACTCTCTCCCCTCCATTCCTAAGACAGAGTAGGGCTCGGCTCGGTCAATGTTTGTGGTTCAAATGAATGAACAAGAAAAATGGAAGGGCGAAACCACCATGAGGGTAGTTCAAAGTGCACATGTTAACAGCTTCTGATTGAAGAGGCACCTGGGGACAACAAGTAGCTGTTTCCTCCATACTCTGTGTCCAAACTCCACTTCGGGAACATCAAGATCAGGAATTATGGCTCCCGGTGGCCTCTCCCGTTTCCACGCAGGCAGCAACAGCGCTCTGCTCCACCCTCAGGGCTACGAGCTCGCCTCTATAAATCCCTGCGCTCCGTTTTCACGCTCCAGGGCCTGCTGACCCGGGCCCTGCTTTCCTCACTTTGAAGGATGAGCCGCTTTCCTGCTGGACCCTGGCGGCTCTCTCTCCAGTCCTGCGCTTACCCTGCGAAAGATCTGGGAAAGAACTCCGCACTGCAAGTGCACACACAGTTCACATGTTCTCCTGCCTTCCTGGGAGTAGACACCTACCACACACACACACACACACACACACACACACACACACCCAGTACAGAGCCCCCTGCTGGCAGCCTGACCCAATGGCACAGATGAGGCCCCTGGAATTCTTCCTAATGGGCCAGCCCCACTGTTCCAACAAAGGGACAGACTCCCCTTCCCAGAGAGTAGCCTAGCCCGGGAGGGTGAGCAGTTGTGGCTGCAGACACACAGACAAGACACCTACACTGTGAAAGACACACTCCACCCCCAAGCTGGAACAGGCGGCCTTCCCATCTCTCTGTTCTCTCAGCATCAGAACTGCCACAAGGCCAACCCAAACCAGCAGAAGCCACACGTGCCCAGCAGATTAACAAAGATCAGAAGGGACGGTGGTACACAGAGTCGGCCCAAGTGCACACAACCACCTAAACCGGCGCACCCACATCTAAAAGGCAGGTGGACACAGCAACCGCATTCCTAGGTTGGTGCGGTATGAAGATGTGGGCACAGCGTGATGTGAAATTTCAGTAACCGCACCCCCGTTACCAGCAGGGAAACCGGCTAAATCAGCGAGGTTCGCCTTCCCTGTGGACTGTGGCGCAGCTGTTCAAAGGCATGAAGCCGGGCCGCGCTTAGGAAAGTGAAATGGCTCGAGATAAGCTAAGTGAAGTCAGCAGGGGTAGAATGGTGTGTTTCCAGAATAGAGGAAACCTGTGTGCCCACATGTGTGTGCAGACATAGGTGATCTCTGGCAGGTATGGAAGGAAACTGGAGAGAAGTGAGGAGGTTTTTAAGGAGAGAGACTCCCTTCCCCTGACTTTCTATCTGGTGCATGGATGACTTATTCAAAACAATAAATCTTGTCAACTACATTTTACTATAACATTAGAACCCAGAAACCAGCAACGCTTCCAATACGTGTCCCTCCTCTTGCCCCGGACCCAATGTAAGGCCTTCTGAGGTCCTGGAGATGCCAGGCTGGTGGGTTAGAAGAGTTAGTTCTTGCCCAACTCTGCCTCTCCTTAGACCAAGGGGAAAGACACCCCAGTCTGGGTTTTTCCAAGCTCACTGACTTGGGGGCCTGGTGGTGAGATGGTGGCATGTTGTAAAGATACTTGGAAAACTAGAGAGCTCTGTGCTGTGATGGAGACAGACTGAAAATACACAAATTCGCGGGTGTTGGGGACTGAACTGTGTCCCCTCTAATTCATGTGTGGAAGCTCTAATCCCCAATATGACTGCATTTGGAGATGGGGCCTTTAGGGGGAGTGATTAAAGTTAAATGAAATCATAGGGATGGGGCCCTGATTGAACAGGACTGGTGTCCTTATAAGAAGCATAAGACAGACACCAAAGGCATTCATTCCTCACGAGGAAAGGCCACGTGAAGACGCATTGAGAAGGCGGCCATCTCCAGCCTAGAAGAGAGATCTCTGGAAAAACCAACACTGCCAATACCCTGATGTTGGATGTGCGGGCTTCAGAACTCTGAGAAGTAAATGTCTATTGTTTAAGGCCCCAGTACTTGGCATTCTGTTGTGGCAGCCAGAGCTAAGCCGATATGTCCCTACATCTTTGAGCTGGGGACCTTGCTGATGGTGGTGATCACCTTCCATGCCCACACACCTCGCCCATTCTCCCAAAATGCAAACACAAAGATGGACCTTGCCCGTGATGGGAGGGCACACCTTTGTACCCCCCTCCCCCACTCAGAGAAAAAGCTTCAGGGCAACCAGCTAATTCTACCCTCTTTTCCCGTTCGCTTTTCTCCTTCCCAAATGCCAGGTAGCCTCACTGACTCCAAGATGTTAGCACTGTAAGAGACAGCAGAGAGCCACCTGAACCAGCCTTGGCCAGGTGCACAGTGTGGAGCCCACCTACCCTCAGGACAACGAAAGACACCCCACCTGGAAAACGCTGGTGTAGAGCCAGGCTTCTAGCACACCTACTCCATTCCTTCACCCCCGGTTCAAGTGCAGTGTGACAGGAACTAGACTGCATGGAAATGGGCCGCCCTCTCTGGGCTGCTCAAAGGCATCCTCTCCATGCTCACCGTCCGGGGGGGCGGCAGACACCAGCCGGGGCTGGTGGTGCTGGGGGCACCCACAGTGCAGGGACGCCTTCGCAGCAGGCGTGATGGAGGAAACAGCATTTGGAACAAATGCCCTTGACAGAAACTTGCCCCAGGTCCAAAATCATCATTGAAAACCCAAATGGTTTAAGTCTGGCAACTCATCAGACGGCTGTTTGTGTAAGAACCGTGTAGGGAGTGGGCACAGCAGAGGCAGCTACCAACGCTGCGTGCGGGTCTTCGGAATCTCAGAATCCTCAGCAAGTGACAGCTTCCCTGGAAATGAAGTTGTTTTGAGTGGAGCAAAGGGATTTAGCAATTGCTAAGTGATTCTCACATTTAAAAAAACAAACAAACAAACAAAAACACACAAAAATCCATCCAGAGAGCCAGGTAGAGGTTAAAGGTTTCTCTCTGATTAGCACAGACTCCGGGATGAAGTATTTCGGAGGGCGCCCCTGCTCCTGTGACTCAGCGGGGAAGGCACCAGCAGCAGGCCGGGAGAGGACCTGGCGGGGCAGATTCCAGCGCAGTGGTGTGTAGCCGGCCAGGCAGACATCAGCCACACGGATCCTGGGCCTCTGGGGCAGCCAAAATCCACAGCTGCTTGGGCCCTGGTTCCGGCCAGCACCTCGGCGTGCAGAGCGGCTGCACCCTGCTACCCCGCATGAGAAAACACCCTATAGGAACGTGGGGAAACCCTATGGAAACCGGATACCTGCCTGCGGTCTGCTCTCGGGCATCGCACTATTTTTCCTCCACCAAAGCCTGTCTCCGAAGGTTATAATCAGCTCAGAGCAGAGCAGTGCCTGGTGCAGAATTACAGCCAAATGGTAATTTTTTTCCAACACATTTAAAGATGAAATCTTCCTTTTGCTGCAGTTCTTAGAATTGTTTTTCCATCAACAGTCTAAGACGCCTGCCCCCTCCTCCCACTCCCTCACCCCCTCAGCCCAGTTTTCTCTAAAGTTAGCTCCCTACTGGGTTCACCCACTCCCGGTCCCTGAGAACTGGGGAAATGGGGATTTTAATTTCTAAGATGTTCACTGTGTGAGGGGACTGAGAAAATCTATGGTTGCTGTAGGACAGTTAGCTCCTCTGCAGAAATACATCCTTTGCAAACTTGATGGTTAACCAAGGAAGAGTTTTCTGAGTTTCCAGGGTCCCGCAACTTTGTCATGTGAAGCAACTTCTGTGCCTTAGTGGTGATTAGCTCATGAGCACCCATACTAAGGTGTTTTAAAAATTATTCACTGCTTCCTACTCAACTCTGAGCTCCATTTCTTGTGAACTGAGGTTTCCAGTTCAGAAGAGGCCAGGGTGAGGATTCTTCTTGAACCTCAGGTCAGCTTGCTGAGAATGGTTATCAGCGGGACCTCAAGTGGGTGCACCGAGCATTTGGTAGCTGCTTTTTAAAGAACAAGCACAGTGTTTAAAGTTGGCACCCGTAATCCACATGGAAGATACTAGAAGCAGTGGTGTTATAGACATGACTATGACAAATGACTTTAGCAGATGCAATTTTAACATGAGTCGCCTGGAGCAGGGTCTTCTCCAAAGCCCGTGTCTCTGCAGACGTTTCAATGACTCTTCGATGTGCAGTGCCCCCTTGCAGAGCTGGGGCACCACTAAATGACACTGTGAAGAGCAGGGGAGTTTGTGGCCAGTTCTCTTTCAAGGTTCCACCAGGGACACACACACTTTCAAACTCCCAGTCTACTCCAGTTTCCGTATTAAAGTTGTTGCTAAGTAACTGGGTAACTCAGGCTGAGTGGCCACGTGAACTTCACAGGCTGGCCGAGACTATCTATGCCAATTCTCAGGACGACTGATCTAGAGGGGTGGAGGCGTTTCTGGGTATCAAATAACTGGTTGACGTTACTTTGGGCAAAACAGATCTCTCTTTCCTTCTTTGTGTTGTTGTTGGATAATGAGAATGTCCAGGCTAATATCCATCACTTCAATAAACATCGTGACAATCAGTTGACTTTCTTACTCTGTGAGTTTCCTTTTTAATCTTATTTTTTTTTAAAAAGAGAAAGCTGACAGTTGAGGCCTGGGTCATGTGTCCTCGCTCAGCTTGACATTCCATGTCAGCAGCAGGTGGTCTGGGGCGTCTGTGTCACTAGCATGCCACGACCACGGAAGACAGTGTTCCTTGCAGGGTCTGCACTTGGCCTGGGCTGGCCGAGCTGCTCTCGGGATTCTGGAGGCTTTGTCCTACAGGGTTTCCCTCTGAAGGACACTGGTTCAAAGACCAAACAGCATGTCTGTGCATTTAAATTAGTGAGTCCTAAGCAATCTGGAAAGCATGTTCCTCCTGGACATTTCAAGGCTACATTTTTAAACCGATGGCCATAATCGCCTCCAGGGGCCTGGGGAATCCAGACCCTCTGCCTCTGCTCTCAGTTTCCCCATGATGTCAACTCATACCTCGGAGAGACGATCCATGGAGCAGAATTCTACTGCTCTGCCCCCGGAATCCTGTGGCCCTTCTACAGCTGGGCCAGTTTCACTTTTCTTGCTTAAATGTTACCTCCTCACAATTAACACCCCCCCACCCCCCATCTACCTCCACCCCATCAAACAGCATCCTGTCCTCCCTTTGCCCTCACTCTGCACTGGGACAGCCTGTAGCTGCAGGTCTATAACTGTGTGTGCTGTTTCCCCCCACTCTGGACCCAAATCCACAGGGCCGGGGCCAGGTGTGTAAACACCCACCTAGCAGACCTTGATCGAGAGGTGTGAGGAAGGACCCCAGGCTTCAAGAACGCTCCAGGGGAGCTTGGGGCTGCCTAGCAGGGCACCTGAGCTCCACAGCAGCAAAACCACGGTGTAAACACCTTCTTCTGAGACTGGAGGGAACGTGGCAAATTAGAAGTGAATTCTAGAACTACACCTCTGACAGGTGGCAGGGAGGGCTTTCCGCAATGTCGCAGAGCATGCCAAGCACCAAATAAACCAAGGATCCAGCTCCCTCAAAAAATTAAAGTAAAATTACCATATGATCCAGAAATTCTATTTCTGGGTAAATACCCAAAAGAATTGAAAGCAGGGTCTTGAAGAGAAATTTGCACATCTGTGTTCATGGCAGCATTACTCACATTACTCACAAGAGCCAAGAGGTGGAAACAACCTAAGTGTCCCTCGACGGGTGAGTGGATACACACAACGTCGCATATTACGCAGCCTTCGAAAGGGAAGAAATTCTGACACATGTTACATCATGGATGGATCTTGAGGACATTATGCTGAGTGAGATAAGCCAAACACAACAGGACAAATAGTGCAGATTCTAGTCACACAAGGTCCCTAGAGGAGTCAGTTTCATAGAGGCAGAAAGTAGAACTGTGGTCTCCAGGGGCTGGGGGAGGCGATGGGAAGCTGGTTTAATGGGGATAGAGTTTCACTTTGGGAAGATAAATAGATTCTGGAGATGGACAGAGGCAACGGTTGCACAGCAATGTGAATGTGCTCGATGCCGCTGAACTGTACACTGAAAAATGACTAACTTGCTAAGTTTCATGTTATGTATATTTTACCACAAGGAAAATGAGTAAATAAATAAACCAAATGTCCAGACAAAGTCCTTCCGCCTAAGCCTGGATTTATCCAGCGTCTCCTGGGTACTGTGGGTTCAAAGCTCGGAAGCCGGAAACTCCCGCCTAGCACCCTGTTTTTAATGAGTCCTGCTCACGTGGCACTTTTAATGGTCTGAGCAGGGATTTTCGCTGTGTGGTCAGAGACCACCTACGGCAGAGTCCTGTGGGGGCCGATTTACAATGCAGATTCCTGGGCACTGGTCCAGGCTCTGAATCGACTTGGGAGTGGAGGGGCCCAATTACTTGCATCTTAGCAAGCCCCTCACATAATTCTTATGCCCACATAAACAAGAAAACAGTGCAGAAGGGGAGGTCTTCTACCCAGACTGCCCTTCAAAATATTGATTCATGAACCAAAACCCAGCTCTGGTCAAATCCCAGGTAGGAAGGTCACTAGAAATTGCTTTTCATGAGCACGCTTTGAAATAGTTTAAGTCCCCAGGTCTCCATATTGTAATAACCTTTTTAAAAGGGTGTTAATCTAGAGGTGACCCTTAAACAGTTACTAATCTTGAAAATTTATAGAATCATTGACTTTTTCAGGAGAGGCCAATAAAACCTAGCCCTCTCACTTGCCCGTGAGGCCGCCCGGCCAACTGGTGCAAAGCTGGAACCCCAGTAAGAGATCCCAGCAAGTCACAAGTGCTGCTGGGGCCACTTGCTGCTCTTGGGTGTCCACGGTGGCCCAAAGTCACAGTTCCTCTGGGGCACGAGGTGAGGGGGTGTGCCACCGCACTGTGAGAAGTGAATTTCCCCTTTGATTCAGGGGGTTAATCTCACCTGGCATCCTGCCTGCAGGAGGAGGAAGTAGTGGTCAGACAGTTGAGAGGGTGTCAGCCACACACCGTCAACCTCTCAGGGACACTGGCCAAGCAGGCAGTCCACCAAGGACATTCTCCTCTCCCTTGATGACTGAACCTCACTCAGAAACCCAGTTCCCGTTAGCAGCAAGCAAGCCCTCTCAGTCCAGCCTGGCAGGCTGGGGGGCGAAGAAGTCAGAACTGAGACCAGACAGAAACGACTTGGAGGAAGACAGTTACAAGGGCGCATTCGAACCCATCGAGGCCAGGCCTGGGGAGGGAAAGTCTCCCCGGGTGGGCCAGGACATGCTGCTGCAGCCACACACCTCAGGGTCCCTTCCGGAAAGCCGTCTTCCCTGGAGTTATTGTGCACATAGAGGAAAGAACAAGAGTTTGTTTAAAACAGGTACCTTCTATGAGGACCCCCCCAAGAAGGCCACCAGCTTTGAGTAGTTTGTACTCTCTGGTGTTTTTTCAGTCAATAAATGGTTTTTTAATCTGCAGATGTGCCAGGGGGCTATCTACCTGCCTGTCCATGGGAAGTGTGACACATGGCAGATTCTACATTGGGGCACAACAAGGACCCAGAGGACAGCAAACCATCCCCACCCTGAGAGGAGGGGTACGTGAGGCGGGCTTTGAAGGATATGTAGGAGTTTGCTGGGTGTAGTATTTTAAAGACCAGCTCTGCCTCTTGTTTTACCAAAAGGAATCTGGGCCTAAAGGGAGAAAAGAATCTTCCCAGCATGTATGTATTAGCGCTAAGACTGGAACTGGGCGCTGAGGCCCAATGCCCAGCATTATCTGTGTCCTGGGGAGCTGGGAGACAGGAGGGGAGCAGTTCTTCAGAGGAGAGACCACCTGACAAGTCAGTCCTCTTGCTTCTTTGTGAAAGAGGTTCTCTTAGCTTGAGTATCAGACACACCCAGTTTTTACTAAATTCGTCTCCATCTTGCAAAGGCTGGCAGCCCTGAGCAACGCCGATAAAGAGCGAGATGAGTGATTCTCTCGTCTCTGCTCAAATGCTGCAGTTACAGGGTCGGGGAGAGGCAGGGACTGGACAAATGGTATCTGCCAAAGGACAGGAATACCAGCCCAACAGATAAGGGACACTTAGATGGCTGCAGTCTGTTCTGTGAAAATGGACACAGTGAAACCCCACACGTCCCATCAGATGCCGTGCAGAACGAACTTGACAAGGAAGAGTCTGGAGAGCCCATGGACAGGTGCCCTGTGTGGCCTTCACACATCTCCTTCCAGGAACAGCCCAGGGGGATGGGCCTGGCTACGGCCTTGCAAGGGGAATGCTCTGGTTCTTGCCCTCTGGCAGCAAGGGCACAGTGGGCGGGGTGACCTTGGAGAGCATTCCCCTTTACATGAGCTCAGTTTTCTCCTCCAAAAATGACAGCAGAATCAGCTCCAGCCTCCCCTGACCCCACCAGGGAAGGTGAAGAATTTGACTTAATAAATTGAGCAAGCACATGGGAATCCAGAAGGGGCTTGACCTCTCTCTGATGGGACAAGCCTGTCAGTGGCCTGGCAGTGAGCATTCCTCTCTCAATCGCCACAACCAGAGCCCTCTCGAGTGTCCACTATGCACCAGGCTCTGCCTGAGCACCCAGCATGCTCCCCACGGGAATCTTACCCATAGAGGAATTCACAGCGCCACACGTCCACGGATGCCTTATTGACCTCTGGGCCATGTGGGTGCCAGCCCCACCTCAGTCTCCCCAGCATCTTCCTGCATAGCAGTTACCTGGCACTGGAGCTGCTCTGGGACACAGAGGCCCGCCCAGTCAGGGCCCGACACCCCAACTCTGGTGTGCTATCTTCCTAGGGACCCTGGGGTTCTGGAAGTGAAACTCCCTCCAGGCATCTGGAAGATGAGGCCCAGCAGCAGGAGCTCACTGCCCTGGGCCTCTCTCAGGTGCCTCTGTGAGGACAGCAGCAAACCCTCGAGGACAGCTGGTCTCTGGTGCAGAGTGGCCATGTGAGGCTTGCAGAGGGCAGACAGCAAAGCTGGTACTGAAGGGAGAAGCCAGGATTTCAACATGCTATTGTGGGATTGACCTTCACGTCCCCCGGTATGTGCCGGGGGGAAGGTATGGGGAGCCGAGAGCGTGGGAATGACAACCCTGCAGCTCAGTGATGGGTGCACACGCGTTCACCGTGTATCCACATGTTTGAAATTTCCCAAATAATTGTTTATTTAATCCTGACCGATTCGACTACGAAGTCATGCTGTTCCCCTGCAGTGTGATTCATCACTCCTCCCTGGGACTTCAGGTCACTTATGGTTTTTTAAAAATGTTTTTAATCTTTAAAAAGGCAGCAATGGCATTTAACTGATGCCTGAGGTGAGGGAATCTAGTCCAAAATTTAGGGACACATTCAGAAAATAATATGAAAACTGCTGCAAAGTTCAATACAGTGGACTTCTCGTTTCATTATTTTGGGTTGAAAACAAGGACACAGCTCTGCCTTCTCATCAGAACGAGTGTATTTGGGGAGGCCACATGGCAATTGCAGAGGTGAATTCAGAAAACACGTACCTTAAACCGCCTTTGGGATCAAAGGCAAAAATTAACCTAAAACATTTCAAATGCAGCACGTGTCACATCTATTATCACATCTGTTGTTGAAAACTGAGATAGAAAAATGAGCCTTGAATAGCAAGAAAGAACTTAAAACTTAATGTATTAATGGTAGAGGTAGTTGGAGGGATGAGAGAGAGTCCATCCCCCTCATGAGAGCAAAGGCAGCTGGCATTAATCACATGTGCTCCTTTATCTTCTCGCCGCCTCCCAACAGGACTTCAGAGAGCTAGGTTGACGCCAAGCAAATATTTAGTAATATTTTATTCTATTTACAGCATCTCATGGCAACACTGTGCATGGTTATTGAAGTTAGACACAACTTAATCAACAAACAGACACAGCTGCAGCTGGTAACACAATTCAGCTCCCCAGGGCAAGACCCTGTCCTGGACCACCCCAGAAAGTGCCTGGGCTGTGCACCCAACTGTCCAGCCTCCCCTTCCCAAAAGGTAACTCAGCCTAGATGCACAATCTCAGCCTTATGGCCCAAACCTTCATAGTATCTTAGGATCATTGGTCATCTACCCCTCTCTTACTTCCAAACTCCATCTTCTCCTAATCCAAGGTTGTTGAAATGCTTTCAAGGAGCACAGAACCTTTTTTCCACAATCAGAAACCAAATATCAAATGAAAATCAACCTAAAGACAGCAACATCCTGGCTTAAATTCATACTGAAGTGTAAATGACTGCCAGAGGACTCCTCTAAGCCCAACTAAGTCTGGGGTTCTTTCCATTAAAGCCTTCAAGAGCCTGCACAGTTTTGGCCCTCTCCCCCTCTCACCTGCCCTCTCTGTTCTTTGCTTGACACTTTGTACTGAACTGTTCCCACTTCCTGCTCTCCCCACTTTGCCTGTGCTCCCACTGTGCCCCTTTCACTCCCCTCTACTGCTCCTCGCTCCCAGGGACCCGACCAGGCACTCCTCTGCTTCAGTTGCTCCGTTAGTGCCCAGGCGCATCTCTACTATCTCGCCCCTCCTGGGTGTGACCGCGCATCTGTCTCCCCAAATAGACTGGTTCTGTTTCTAAGCCTTCGTTGTTTTTCTAGCACCTGGCACATGTCTGGCTCCTGGTAAATGTTTGTGAGGGAAAGAACAAAGGCAGGGAGGATGGGAAGCCCAGGGCCAGATGCTATCAGAGGCCTTCGGAAAAGTAAGGCAGCAGACACACACACACACAAATAGCAGCAGGTCCTTGCCCTGGCTAAGGACCCCAACTGTCAGTGACCACAAACTGTGCCTAAGGAGGGCCTAGGATCATGAACTAATGCAGCTCAGGGACAACGCCTGGGCCATCGGCGTGAGCAGAGCCCAGTGGACCTGGGCCGGTGAGAAGCCTCTCATTCCCAGGCCAGCTCAGCATCAGCAGCCCCTTCCCCTCCCAGCTCTTGGCAGCTCAGCAGCAGGCATATCCGCTGGGGTTTATTTGCATCCACTTTGGAACAAATGGATTTCTTCCATATTTATATCATAGAATAAACAGAGATTTTCCTGATCAAAGGCCGCCCCGGGGCCTGGAGACAATTACCAGAGTGGTTTCCCAACTGAGGTCACACTGCCCATTCAGGAGATGGGCCCTGGCTGTGCCCAGGACATGTTCCAGTTTGGTGACCATCAGCATATTCTGAAAAGGAACAAAATTTCACACTCTTTGGGGCAGGCGGCTCCCTGCTTAAAGAATTAATCAAGAGCCCAGCTGGTGGGAGTCAGATCGCCACTGCCACTCAGGCATGATGTTTCCCCTGCAGGGAGGTGGGGGTCAGCCCTCCACACAGCCCTGTAGGCTGGTGGAGTCACCCCCTTATAAATGGTGGGTGGAGACCTGCCCTGGCCACATGTACCCGAGGTCACACGGCACCTAGCGGAGGAGCCGAGATTGGAACCCAGGCCAGACGCTGCAGATCCTGCTCAGTCACAGGGCGACCTAGTGAGGCTGGTTTGTAGAGAAATGGTCAGGGGAGGTATTTCTGTCCATAATGAGGGCGCGTGCAGAGACAGCAGGGTATTTAGCTCCCTAATCCATACGAAATTTATTTTGTGTGTGAGGTAGGGCTCTAACTTTATGTTTCTCCAAAAGGTGGATTAATTGTACCGACAATATTTCCAAATGATCCTTTCCCCTATTTGAAACATTACCAATTTCCTAAATTAAAGTCTTCTTTCAAGGGCCACATGCTAGACTCTATTTGATTTTGATTTTTTAAAAATATATCTTTATTGATTTCAGAGAGAGGAAAGGAGAGGGAGAGACAGAGATAGAAACATCAATGATGAGAGAGTCATTGATTGAGCCCACAACCCCGGGCATGTGCCCTGACCGGGAATCGAACCCCGATAGCCTGGATCCTAGGTCAACGCTCAACCACTGAGCCATGCCTGGCCAGGCTATTTGATTTTTAAATCCACGGACCTGTTTCTGGGCCATGCTCCTGAATTTTCACAGCTTTAGAGTAGGGCCTGATGCCTAGGGGGGCAAGGCCGATGCCTTTTCCCTGGTATCTTTAAATCTGGCCTCTCCCAGGCTCTATCTTTTCACTTGTGTTCTGCAGCTGCCACGGGGGTTTTCTGCTCTGCCCCCCTTTTTCTAAAGGTCTGTCCTCTCTTCCGTACGCCTGCTTCTCTCTTCTGTGTTGTAATTTCTTCAGATCTAACTTCCAAACCGGCTGCTTTTCTCGTCAGCTTTGTTAATTTTAATGACTACGTTTTCATTTAAATAAATTCTGCTGGCTCATTTCCAAAACCATTTCCCCTGTCCTCGTCTTCCATTCTGACTACTTTTATATGTCATAATTTTAAATAAACACGTCTACTTCACATAGTCCGGTTATTTCTGTGTTGACAGAGAACTGGTCCTATGCTGGTTAATTATTCCTCGTGAGAGTTCATTTCTTAATGTGGTTTCCTCGTGTGCTTCTCTCTGGGAGGAGCTAATTGCTGGGCCTGTCCCAGGGACGTAGAGCTGAGGAAATGTATATGCGTTTACCAGCTCCCTGGCTTCTGGCCTCAGTTTTATGTGAATTCCTGTCTTCATGATTCTGTGCCATGCAGACAGTATAAATGCAGTCACCAGACCCACACACAGTAAAGGTCTGAGTTTATTTTTCATGGCAAGCTGCTTGCCTCTCCTCAAATCCCTGGACAGACAACATGTTTCCTCATCACTTCCCCAGGCCAGAGGCGAAGGGTTTCAACCCACTTTTCATGGCATCACAGCCCCTTGGGGCTTTGAACTTCATGGGAACACTCTATCCCAGTCCCCTGCAACACCCAGAGTTGTAGGCACTCGTAGGTATAGGCATTCATAGTTGTAGGCATGTGTAGCTGTAGGTACAGGGAGCTGTAGGCATGTGCAGATGGAGGCATCAATAGTTACATACACACAAGTCTGTCTGTAGATGCTGAGGTCTTTGAGGTCCGAAGGCAGATTTCATCTATGCGCCCTCCTCTCCAGTAGCCAGGCTCAGGACAAAGCTCATGCACATTCATCGCTCAGATGCACTTATATTAATTCAATACCCAAAGTCTGAGCACTCACCAAGTGTCACGCTGTGCACCAGGCGTTTTTATACATTAATACCATTTAATCCTCTCAAGAAGGGAAACAGATTGGATTAAGGGGTGGGCTGGCTGGGCAACCCCTTTATAATGGGCAGGAAAAGATTGGATTAGCTGGAGTGGGGGGGGGAGTCACTGAGGTCCCCACTCCCCTCTCTTGGTAGTTAGCAGGTGTAAACTGGTCTTCAGTGGACAATGTCCCCACTGCATCTGTCAGGCTTTTTTTAAATTGACTGTTACAGCGGGGTACTGCTTGCCAGGAACACAGAATTTACCTATCTATTCAACCCTTTAATATGAAACCCAAGAAGCTGTGTTTGAGAAAATTGCAAAATAAAACCGAAAAGAAATTAAGGATTCTTATTTCTGATTTTTTTTTTTTTTTTTGGTCTGGAACATTGGTTCACCCAGAGGAGGTCGATGAGAAAGTTTCCATGTCAGGAAACCAGTGTCTCCAGCTCTACTCAAGGGCCATTGGAAGCCCTCGAGGCTGCACCAAATGCTGAACCCTCTGCATTCAGGCCCTGGGCCCAGGCATTGTCCCCGTTGTAGGTGAAGAATGTGAGGCTTGTAGAAAACAGTCAATTGCCCAAGAGGCCACGTAGCTGATGGGTGTCCACAGGGGTCTTTGAGGGGCCATAATCCAGGACCTCCACCCTCCATGAGAGCCCCCCATCTGCCGAGGCTGCCTGGGACACAGGTCCGCCTGAGGGACCTGAAAGCATCCTTCCCATGCTCCATCACAATTAGACTTCTGGTCAACTGCTTTTCCGCAAAGCAGGCCTTCCACCAGCCTGCAACCCACCGGCTCCTACTCAAATTCCAGAAGGGATTTGGCATCACACACAGCGCCCAGACGTGCGGTCCTCTTCCAAGCTTGTAACCACCGAGCCCCTCCTGGAGCCCAGAGAGATAGCTGGAGGGAAGGAGGTGACACAGCCCCACAGAGATACAGCCTCCAACCCGCCTTCTGTCCAGACCAGAGGCCAAGAACAAACCCCACCTGGACCCAAGCCCAGATGACCACCCCATGTCATCCCGAGGCCCCGGGGCAGTGGTTCACCTTGGAAATGGCTTGGCTCTGTGGCAGCAATTTCTGTTTGAAATAACAGAAATTAGAGAGGCGAGAAGGAAGATGTCCATGCCTGTGGAAAGAAGCCGGAGGTGGTGAGGGGGAGAGGCAGGGCCAGGCTGGAAAGAAGACCAGATGTGACTCTGCTCCTGGGGGCCTCCCCTGAGCAGCTGGGAAGCTGTTTAATACAGCGATTTGCCTCTAGTCACAGACAGGCACTGCTGCACATCTTGTGGGGTCATTAGCCTGCTGACCACATATAATAAAACGACACATCATTGCCCCTATGAAAAACAAGATTCTTGGGGCCCGATCTTTGTCTTCTCACTCACGAGGTCCCTGTACCCAGCCAGCATTTGCTGAACAACCAAATAATCAGGAAGCAGCAGCACTGATTGTCCAGAATACGCGGGCCTGGTGTGGGTGCTCCCCACCCCGGGGCCTGGCTCCCAGCAGTGCGGAGGCCCCACGCCCTGCAGGGAAGCCCGGAGAGCGCACCTTCCAACATCAGGCCCTTCCAGCTCCATCCACCTGGAGTGAACTCTCTTCAGTGGTGTCACTGACAAAAGTCAAGGAGCCTCAAAGTCTTCCCAGCAGATGACATCTGAGTGAGCTGAAACCCCAAACGCTATGCAAGAGAACAAAGGGCTGACAAGCGACCGGAGCCAGAGAAAACGCATCAGCAGATATGGACTCGGGACAAGGAGCCTTTATGAGATGAAGGAGGGGGAGATGGGGCACCACAGAGGAGCCGAGAGGGTCTTCTACAGCCCTGTGCCAGGGACTGCTCACGACCCTGGGCAGCAGCCTGCCCTTTGGATATGGGGTGCCCCCCTTCTCCTGTGCTGTCTGGGGCCCTCTGCCACCTGTGCCTCCTTGTGGCCACGTCACTGAAGCACAGAGGAAACTCAGCAGGTACCACTCCTGACTGACCATCGACGACGGGCCCCTCGATATGAGATGTGTCCTGAATGAGACAGCAGTCACGCAGGGACGTGGGACACACCAGGCAGGCAAAATAGAAGCTGGTGGAGGTTTTTTAGGAGTTACTTGAATATGTGCCCAAATTTTAAATGGGCTTACTCCTGGCTCTGGAATCCCACTTCTGGGAACTTATCCTAAGGCAGTAATAGGACACTTACTCAGAGATGAATAAATAAAGATGCTCATTGCCACGTGGGTTTGCAGAGGGAAAAGACTGGATTGCCTAAACACACCAATTAGGGATTTATTAAATAAATGCTGTGCGTCCATGCAGATCTTGTCTTTGTTCTTCATTTCTGTATCCTAAAGCCCAGAAGGTGCCTGGCACATTTGAGGAGACCCTCCACTGATGCTGAAAACATGAATACCAGAGGATCCAGGCAGCCGCTGAAAAAAACCACTGAGACACGGTTCTGTCTGCCAGGAAGGACGGCCTCAGTGCACAGCACACAGAGAGGTACCCGGACAGTGGATACAAATAACCCATTTACACAAAAAGAACTACAGAAAAGATGCATGTAAAACTCAATCACTGGGACCATTGTGCTGTTTCAATTTTTAAAATCAATAATATTCTATCAGCAAGCCACGTAAAGACATTTCCAATATTGAACACACATTCAATTGTATCACTTTAATATCCCAGAAGCATAGAGAATTTGCTGCCAACTTGGACTGGGAGGCCAGCCTGCATCTCCCACCAGCAGGTGACTCAGTTGTCAGCTCTGGGCCGCCGGTCTCTGGACTCTGACCCCACCAGGCTCTGGAGTGGCTGACAGGGATGGATGGGAAAGGGAAATGAGAGACTGTGTGTGAAAATGTTCTCAACTGCTGTCAAGGGGAAGAGCTGCTGAGGTGTGGGGCTGCTGGGACATCATTCACGGCAGGATACAGTAGAAAGAATACTTTATTCTCAGGCCATCAAAATAATAACAAGAAAGAGAGCCCATGCACCAGCCCATCTCCATGCCCACATCTCCCAAGTGGCTGTGGAATGGCCAAAGTCATGGCCAGCCACACCTGGGGGGGGGGGGTGACACTTCATCGTGAGACTGCACTTACTAACTGCACACACCAGGAAGGTGGCCTTCCTGCAACACCACTGTCATCTCAAACGCGTTGGTGACCCTCCTGCTGGAGCTGACTACAGGGCCTCCTGCGTCTATCTCCAGGGCACCCACCACACCCGCTTCCATACGACACCTCTGCCTGCTCCGGGGACTCCGATGGAGACCTGCTGCGTGCGGAGCGCCCTGCTGACCTGATGACGTGTCTTGACTCCCCCTTCAGGGCCACCAGGTGGGCTCCCAGCTCTCACTCTGCCAGAGAAACTTGGGCTTCCAGGCTGCACAGTCACTTGTCAAGGACACTCCGCGAGTTTGCATTCCAGACATTTCCAGCTTGTCCTGAAATTTCAATCCACCCTTGCAAGATAAAAGTTTGTCACTAGTGAGAACGTCCAAAAGAATGAAATACGGATGCTTTTCAACGATTCCAAAACTACTTTGGTAAGTGGCAGCAGAGCTGGAGCGAGCGGGGGTATCCGGAGCTGCTGTGCAGGTCCTGACGAGTCTGACACTGGACAGGGACATCTTAGGTGAGCTGGAAGCAGCAGGAGCACCAGGTACAGAAACATCACACAGCTCAACAGGCTACAAAAACGTCAGTTGACCGGAGCGAAGCTGAGGGCGGTATGTTTTAGCCGATACCGCCTGACCCGAGAATGGAGCCGTGATAAAGTCAACTTCCCCTAATCCCGCTCCTTGGCTCAGTGTCCTGCGGCTGTTGGAACAAATGACCACAAACTGAGTGGCTTAAAGCGACACAGTGGATTCTCGTCTAGTCTGGAGGGCAGAAGTCTGACATGGTCTCCCTGGGCTAAGGTCAAGGTGTCTTAGGGCTGGTTCTTCTGGAGGCCTCAGGGGAGAATTCGTCTCCTTGCCTTTTCCAGCTCCTAGAGGTGCCAGCGTTCTTGGCTTCTGGCCCCTTCCTCCGTCTTCAAAGCTGGAAGTGGAGCATGTTCCCATCTCTCTTTAACTCTCAACCCTTCCGCTGTGATCATATCTCCTCTCTGACCCTCCTGCCTCCCTTTTATAGAATCCAGAGGATCACCTCCTCATCTCAAAACCCGTAACTTAATCACATTTGCGAAGTCCCTTTTGCCACATATCCACAAGTTCTGGGGTCAGGCTGCAGGCGCCTTTGGGGGCCGTTACGCTGTCAGCCACAGGGCAGTATCGCCGCGCGGGGCCCTGAGCGAGGCCCGAGCGCGTACATCGCAGCCGTGGAGCTCCACACCTCTGCAGGGCAGGCGCTGGGCTACCCCCCGCAGGTAAGGAGCCTGAGATTCGGGGCAATACAGTGCTTGCGACACATGTCCAGGAAGCCGGGACCCCCGTTTTTTCATTATGCTCCTGCCCCAACTGAGTTCCCTGGTTGGCCGCACCCCAACATGTGGCAGAGTGAGGACTGGACCCCAGCTTGCCCTCTGGCCACGCTCTAACGATCACCAGCGTTAACCCCAGCCTGGCTTTTGAGGATCGTCAAATCCACTCAGGAAGACAAGACAAACACATGGAGACATTAAATGTAATACTGACATTTACGAAGAACCTGAATGTTTGTTGCTTTGCATCCTGCTCTCCATGAGAAAACTTGGGCTGAGACGGGCTGAGTCGTTGACTCAAGTCATAGGGATGGAGTGATGGAAGCGATCAGTCAGCCGGGTCTCTGACACCCCGTGCAGAGTGCACCCCTTGGCTGAGTTCAGTGAATGAATGACCGAGGATGTGGGACCAATCACTCTCTTCTGGAGCAGCTTGTGGCCAGGGGAGCCAAAAGGTCAGGGCGGCTGGACAGAGAGACCCTGGGGCAAGCACCCTCCCAGTTTGAGCTACAACGGGTGGCGGGCAGTGGGTCCTGTGCCATCACCGCACAGGAGGCGGGCCAGCTGAAGTCATCACGAGGCCAGCCTGCGGAGGGGAGTTTCCAAAGCATGTGGCCGAGAGTGAGCGTGAGGCACTGGCACTCCAGGCCCCGATGCAAAACAGATGGAGAGGTTGGGCGTGTCCTCCAACAGCTGATGGGTTCCTGAGGAGCCAAGAGTGAACACCACTGTCCTCAGCTCCCCCGAAGATGAGTAAGGGATGGGCAGCAAGCAGCATCCGGCCCAGGAATGTCATCCTCGGGCAGCTGGCAGCTCCAAGCCACCCACCAGGAGGTCACAGAGGTGGATCCTGACCACGGGCATGTCTAAGGGGAGTGCCCGTGCGCCTGCCCATCAGCAGTGGACAAGGTGACCCCTGTCCCGTGTCCCTCTCCTGGAGGGGTGTCCACCAAGACACCCATGGACACTGCTTTGCCTTCCGCATCTGCTTTCCCACGCCCCACCGAACACATCTGCACGAACTTCACTGAGCCTGCCTCGCCTCGTCAGCTTGACTTCCCGAAGAGTGAAGGGGCCGTTAGGGAATGACCCTCCCTTCAGGAAGGGACAGATGAGAGGCACCGACTGGCCTTCTGTCTGCATCTGGCCGGGGTCACAGACTTTGACTATGGCGATCCAAGTCTGTGACTCAAAAGGACAGCTCAGGCCCTAGCACAGCGGCCCCGCTGCAACGCTTGTTTTGAAAATGTGAATTTGCTCCAACATGATTGCTCTATTAGGGAGCAGTCTGAGCATAACACAAATGGCACGTTTTCTTATGCACAATTTCACCCACCGGAAACATTTGGTGCACAGACAAGGGCACCCGCTGAACTGAGCCTTGAAGAAGCCCACGGCACGCGCTCACCTCCCAGCCCACAGTGGTCCCAGCGCACCCAGCGGGAGGGCCACACCCTGCACCTCCCGACCACTAGGCATCTGACCTCACAGTGTGGGCCCTCCCAGGCCCGCGTCCAAGCAAACTCTGCCTGGTGCCATGTTTATTGTACTAGTTCTGTATTTAACTATCTAACACATGAAACTGGACTGCCGTTTGTATTAGGTTCTTAAATTACATGTCACTGATGAGGTTTTGAGTGCTGTGCTTCCAACCCCATTTTTCCCACAAACCCAGTGGCTTTTGTTGTCATTGTTAATCCTCAACAGAGGATCTATTTCCATTGATTTTTTTTTTTTTTTAGAGAGAGGGAACGGAAGAAGGGAGGGAGAGGAGAGAGGGAGAGAGAGACATCGATGTAAGAGAGACATATCGATGGGTTGCCTCCCGCACATGCCCCGACTGGGGCCAGGGATCGAACCTGCAACCCAGGTACATGCCCTTGACTGGGAATCGAACCCAGAACCCTTCTGTGCTCGGGCCAGCACTCTAACCACTGAACCACATGGGCTAGGGCAAACCCCGTGGCTTTTAATTGCGAGATTTTGCACAGTGTGGTGATTTTTTAGGAATGCATTCATCACGTTATAGGAGGACCGTCCACATTATGTGTGCTGTGTGGTTTGTCTATAGAACATCCCTCCAGTATCCTCCCTAAAGACCCAGAGAGCCTCTTGGCCCCGCCTCTGGGTGTGTGGGGAGGAACTGCTCCCTGTTCCAGACTCACCTCTGATGACACAGATTGTGGTTTGGCCTTTAGATTATATATAACAGTAGGTAAGGATGGGTCTGTAAGTTCTAAAGAAAGGCCCCTCCCTTATCTACACTGTATAGCAGTTCTCTTAATTCAGACATACAAGTCTTCTGAACTAAAGGGAAAATTTTAGTGCAAAACTTTCTGCCGCAAGACAGAGTTTTGATGAAAAGTAAGAAGAATTCAGCCCCAAATTGGCAACTTTTTCCAACCAAAGACCAAAGAACTTAAGGATTAACTCAGAGTAACTTCAGCAGCTGGTTAAGCAATTACCTCAGTTGAGCAAGCATTTATTTATCACCTATCGACTCCTAAGCACTGGCCATCAAACCAGATCAAGAGTCTAGACAGAGAAACAGGAGCCCACATAAATTAATATAACACAGCCCAGCACTTGCAAGAATAAATAATAGGTGTACAGAGTTCAGAAGCCGAGAATGAGGAGTCTGCCTCCGCTGAATCACTCACAAGCTCACGGTGTCGATGGTGGGACAAGAGCCCCAGTGGGGTTCTCCGGCCTCCCGCCCGCCTGACACGCCCACAGCCGTCGGTCCCCCGAGGCCACCAAAGCTCTGTGACAGCCCTGAGGTGGATCCCAGCCCAAGATAAGGGATCTGCGGCCCAGAGAGGGTTAGTGACTTGCATGACTTTATACAGCGTGAGCCGCAGAGCAGGGCGCTGAACGCAGCTCTCGGTGGATAAACGCTTTTTCTTGTTTGGGGATTTTATGCTGTGTCACCATAGCACAGGTTGTTTTTATTAACTCATGTTACTTACTCTTAACCATTCCTACTGTGTTTATAAGCATGGGACCTTTTTGGAAGCGAAAGTATGTACCTTCCGTAAGTGGAAGGATGCTCTCCACCTTCGTCTCATTACCCTGAACGTGTTTGTTCAGAGCGGCAGTGAGGCTGCTGCGAGCAGAGCTGCCTCCACGCCACCCTCTCAGAGGTGTCCTTGCAGCCAGGTGAGCAGAGCACCCGGCTCCGTGACCAGGCAGGTGCACTGGGAGAGGAAGCAGGTCCTGGGAAAGGCTCTGTCAGGGGTCCCATCCCACCCAAGGCACAGCCGAGAGGGGCTTGCACAACCTTCTCGGATGACAAGAAAGTACCCAGAGGAAATATTCGAATTCCTGGGCAGACAGAGACCGGACAGGGGTGAGGGGGAGCAGAAGTCCCTGACTCCACCCAGAAAGGTCCTCTCGTCTGGGCTGGGGTGTCACACCACAGAGGGTGCGCCTGGTCCTTGGCTTAGGAGCTCAGGTTTCTAGGGGTGGAGAGAACTTCCAGCATGTTCCAAGCCAGCACATGTGAAATGGGACGAATGCATCTCGAGCGACAACAGTGCATCTTCCCAGAGCATCCGTTTTATTCGAGGGTTGAAGGGTAAGAACAGTAAAAGCAAAATTCAGCTGGTCAGTTATTTTAAACATTATTTTTATGTTAAAAATATATGGCTGGCTGGTGGGAGTCAATGTAAAACTTCAAAGAAATATCGCCCTTGCCGAGGGCTGCACCAGCCAGTGCCCCCAAATCGCCATCAGGGTCACCGCACAGACACTGACCTCTGCCCTTCCTGGGCACAGGCGGTGACGACCTCACTCCCACGTGTGTGAGATGGCACTGCCCCTCCTTCCCAGGACATACGCATCTTACACTAATCGCAGCCGGGCACGAAATGGCCTTCCCGTAGGCAAGCTTCGGGCTTGTATGTTCCGGGGGAGGCGTCTGGGAGCCAGCTCTGATCTTCAGTGTTGAAACAGCCCTTTTAAGACTCTCTCATTCTTAGATGAGGAGATAGAAAGATCTTCTGGTAATTTGGGGGGAAGCGTTGCTTCAAGTGACAGAGTTTCCCTCCTAAACACGGTTCCGATTGTCACCAAATCTAGTCTTCATCTCAAATATAGAATCCAATCAGAAGGAGACCCTCCCTGCCTACAGCCTGAATCTGGCCGGTGCTTCGACTTGGGAGGCAGGGTATCCCCGAGGCCCCCCCTGCCACCCAGGGTGCCCAGCGGGTGTCATGCTTTAGGTCTTCCCATCTCTATGCACAATTCTTGCCACATCTGAATGCCCCTTATACTACTGCTCCCTTACTTTACTTTCAGCAGACTTATGTGTAAGCTCAGACATATGTATGGAAATCAACCTTGACATTGCTGCTGCAAATGAAACACCAGAATCAACGGACTAAATGGTAAGTGACCACAAAAGTAAAAACAGGGCGATGCTATTAAGTTCTAGCTAGATCCTGAGATCCCGGTGCATTCATCACTGAAGTCTACCGAATTTATACAAACTAATTCCGAAAACAAAGGAGAAGGGATATTTTCTTATTCATGTTGTGAGGCCTATTACTCTGATACCAAAACCAGACGGAGGCATTACAAGAAAATAATAGAGCAAAACCCCCCTCATGGCCATAGACACAGAATTCCTTAAAATATGAGCAAGTCCATTCCAGCAACATTTGAAAATGACAGCACATTACTACCCGGCGGGGTTTGTTCCAGGAATGTAAGGTCAGTTTCATACTTGAAAATCAATCAGCCTCGTTCACCATACACATGGAAAAAAGAGAAAACCAGTATGATCCTCTCGAAAGATGCAGTAGAAACTTTTGACAGAACTCAGCATCCAGTTATGATACAAACTCCGGGGACAGAACAGAACTTCCTCAATCAGATAAAGGGCTTGTGTGTAAAACCTGGAGCTCACATAATCCTTAACAGTGAAATATTGGACCTTCCCCCTAAGACAAGGGCAAGGCAAATATGTCTCCTCTCCTCCCTTCTGTTTAACGTTGGGCTGGAGGTCCTGGACGGCACAGGGGGACAGAAACAGACAATAAAAGGCATGCAGGTTGGAAAGGAGGAAGTTAAACTCTATTCACAGACAACGTGAACACCTACCTAGATAATCCCAAGGAATTAAAAAGGAAGGTGCTACTAGAACTAGAACGAAGCAGGGTCTCAGGATAAAGGCCAATATCAAATATCAGTTGTATTTCTCCACATAAGCACAAGTGATTAGAAATGGAAAAACATCAACTATCATTTACAGTTGAATCATAAAATGCTTAGGGATAAATGTAACAAAATATAGGGTGCCCCCAAAAAACATATACACAATTTAACAGCTGATAACTCACTTAATTTTCACTCCTTTTCAGGTTTAACTGATTTGAAATAATGGATGAAGCCAGACTAAAGTGCCACTAGACTTTTTTTTATCTTTTACATAAAAGATAAAGTTTATGGTACAAAACCAGCAATAGTCTACACACGAATACCAAAGGAAATGATTCCTGATGTTTGCGATTCCACTGCTTCACGTTATCAGCAGGGCCTGGACCAGAAGGGTCATCAGTTTGAAAACAGTCACTGACAAAAAAATTATTCATTTCTGTAGGTTCTTTTAAATTTTCAAAATGAACTGTATGCTAATAAACACCGACTTTATAATCATTCAAAGAATGTGTACATTCTGGGGGGACACCCTGCACGTGCTAGACCTGAGGATGAAAACTACAAAACATTACTGAGAGAAACTGTAGAAGACCTAAATAAAAGAAAAACCTTGATAAAAGAAGAGTCCAACTATATTAGAGGATTATGGAAGTCAATACAGTAAGTTGACAACTTTTCCTAAATTGGCCAGTACATTCAAACCAATCCCACTCAAGGATAGGTAGGTGATTTTTGTAGAAATGCACAGGCCAGCCTAGCCAGCATGGCTCAGTGGTTGAGCATCTACCCATGATCCAGGAGATCGCGGTTTGATTCCCGGTCAGGGCACATGCCCGGGTTGGGGACTCAGTCCCCAGTAGGGGCCGTGTAGGAGACAGCCAATTAATGACTCTGATCATTGATGTTTCTATCTTTCCCTCTCCCTTCCTCTTTGAAAAATAAAAACATATTTTTTTAAAAAAAGTTGCACAGGCCAATTCTAAAATTTCTATGGAAATACAAAGGCTATGTAATAGGCAAAATAATTTTGAAAAAAGAACACATTTTGAAGACATACTATTTAAAACATAGTATAAAGCTACAATAGTCAAGACAATATGATATTACTGTAAAGACAGGTCTAGAGATCAAAGGAAAGGAGTCAGAAATAGACCCACATGTAAATGATCAATTAATTCTCAACAAGTTACCAAAGAAATTCTATGGGGGAAAGACAGTGCTGAAAAACAGTGCTGACACAATTGCATATCCATATGGGAAAAAAATGTGAATCTCAGCCCTTACTTCTCCATACACAAAAATGATCTCAAAATGAATCACAAATCTAAATTGAAAAGCTAAATTTCTAAAACTTCTGGAAGAAAACATAAATATTATTCATGACCTTGGGATAGACAAATCACTCTTGGAGGAACACAAAAAAGCATAAGTCATTTAAAAATTTGATAAATTGAACATTATAAATTTCTGTTGTTCAAAAGACATTATTAAGAAACTAAAAAAAGCAAGCCACAGATTGGGAGAAAATATTCACAAAATACATATTTCATGAAAGACTTGTGTCCAGACTACATGGAAATGCTCTCAAAACTCAGTAATAAGAATATAAATACCCCAATTAAAATGAGTAAAAGATTTAAGTGGTCACTTCGTCAAAGATTGCAAATGGGTCCATGAAAAGATGCTCAAAACCATTAGTTGCTAGGAAAGCTAAAATTAAAGCCATAATATGATACCACTACACACCTATTATAATGGTTAGAACATTTTTTTTTAAAACTGACAATATCCAGCTTTGGCAAGAATGTGGGACACCTGGTAGCACCGGCATTAGGGTGGGGCAAGTGAGGCGTCTAGGGTGAACAGTTAAGGAGGCATGCTCTCTGGGGTCCAGCAGGCTGACTGTGGGGGGCCCCTCGCCTGCGCACCTCCTTAAATTCTGCCTCGAGGTGCCTCCGAGCGTCGCCCTAGTCCCGGCCCTGACATCTGGTGCATTGTGGTTGGAACACACGATGGAGCAGACGCTTTGGAAAGCAGTTTGGCAGTTGCTTATAAAGTTAAGCACACACTTATCACAAGACCCAGCTATCCCACCCCCAGAGCGGAGAAATGGAAACACATGTCCATAATAAGATTTGTACATTAATGTTCATAGCAACTTCATTCCTAACAATCAAAACCTGGAAATAACCCAAATGTCCATCAGCAGGTGAACACATAAGTTGTCGTACATGCAAACAATGGGACACTACCGACAATAAAAGGGAATGAACCTCTGATAAACAATACTACAAGATAAATCTCAGTGATACTATGCTCAGTGAAAGGAGCCAGACATGCAAAAAGTACAATTGTCTGATTCCGCTGATATGAAATCTAGAAACGAAGTTAATCTATGTGAGAGAAGGGAGACCAGGTGGGCCACAGGCTGCGATGAGGAAAATCGTTTATCTCAATTGCGGTGTTGGTTACATGCAGGTATAAATTTGTCCAAACTCATTGACATGCATAATTCAAATGATTTAAAGTATTTCAGATAAAAAATAAGAAAATTAGCATTTAAAAGGACACAGGAGCATCTTAAAGGTTTAGTTTTCCACTGGCCAACGATGGAGTCATTTGAGTATCAAACATTTATTGGCCACAATAGATGGTGTACAAACCCTTACGTTCAGAATTATACAAAAATATGCTTGGCCTTTTGGAGGTTCATCGGGATAAATGCCTGGTCACCCCTCCCAACGATATTTACCAATCGCTAGAACCAAGCACGAGCTTGTATGAACTAGATTTCAGAGCAGCCTCATGGTCAGTGAAGGAAAGTCTTTCTCTATAAAGGACTGAGAAACACAGAAGGAATGATAGAATCGGACAGTCACTGTCATGCAATCCTGAGCACAGCTGTGGATCCAGGCAGGCTCTCCTGCTGCTCAATATCCAGGGGAAGGGCTGGAGGGGATTTTGTAATGGATGGAGCCACAGGCCAACATCCCAGCCTGCTGGTCAGTCGAGCTGGGATTTGCTCTAAATACTCGGGTCGAAGCGTGCGGCGTGCATGGGAGGGACAGGTGGAATTGATGAAAGGAAATTAAGACCTGTTTATCATTGTTGCAGCTGGTGATGGAGCTCATCATTCCTACTGTTTGTTTTACTTCTGTGTAGGTTTGGAAAAGGGGAGGGAAGTAGCTTTGATGAGGCTGATAGATTCACACCATCTCTCTATGTTTTCATGAATTTCTACTCTAGTAGCCGGTAAGATAAGAAAAAAAAGGCATATTTTGACAAAATAAAGCCGGAATTATAAAGAGCGAACTTGACCTAAGCAGGCTTGTTAATATTACGCAGTTACATCAGAACTGTGTAATTTGGTCTGGCAACTGCTTTGCCAATTAGGGATTAGGAAGGCAAGACTTAAAGGTTACCGAACAACAGGCAAAATGATTTATTATCCTTAGGTCATTGGAATAAAACATAGATATGCTTAACTATTTATGGAATTTCACCTACTCACTCTCGCACAGGCCCAGGGCCAGATTTAAATGTTGGAGCCAGCGCCATGGTCTTACAGCCAGACTTCAAGGGCCGTGCAGCCAAAGTTGAATTCCTTTCAAGAATGATTTTGTTTCTCTGCTGATAATGTCATCCTAATTGTTGAGCCTATTAGTCTATCCATTGGCCATCATCAATGGTTTTGAAATTTATAGCCCATGATATGGCTTGAACTGCTTTGCTTAGTTTCTATTTTCTGCCTGACTTGGAACAAATCTCTTAAACTCTCTGAGTTTTTCTTTAAAAAGAAAATCTGTATAATAGAGTTAACATCTAAGAGAGGATTTTATTTTATTTTTTTAAATTCTCACCCAAGGATATGTTTACTGAGAGAGAGAGAAACACTGACGTGAGAGAGAAACATCCATTGACTGCCTCCCATCCGTGCCCTGACCAAGTATTGAACCAGCAACCTTTTGGTGTACAGGACGACACTCCAGCCCACTGAGCACCCGGCCAGGGCTCCAGGAGGGTTTGGACAAGAATCGGGTCAGAGGAAGGAAACCTTAGCAGACTCTGTGCCTGGAACTCAGCAGGGACTCGGTCATGTCACATCACCTCAATGGAGAAAGGACAAACGTCGCACACCTTATGATGAGGCTTTTCCAGAACCTCAAAAACAAACGCCCCTGGCTGAGATCCAAGAAAGACCACACCAAATTCTCGCCAAGGCCCAGGGCATGTGGCTGCAGGCAGAGACTGGCTTGGTGGCCAGGCCTAGTTTTCTGACTGCACCCCACAGGCTCATCTCCTCTAGAACCAATACTGGACCCCAGTGACAGTGTCTGTCCTCCAAATTCCCTTTCCTCAGCATTTTCCAGCCAGCGTTCAGTGCCTTCCGCCAGCCAGGAGCCAGTTCGGAGGAGCATGGGAACCATGTGTCCTCGCCTGCGAGGCCGGCCTGGGAGGCGGTGAGTCAGGCTTTCTGGCTGGTGAGTACCAAGCACCACGAGCCCAGCTGAGTGGCCCCGGGACAAGGGTGGGGCCTTCCCCAGGGTAGACACCCGCCTCCTCTAGGCCTCCAACTTCAGGGTCAGGCCACTGTCGCAGCAGCCAGCAGCCTGGGGATGCCCAGCACCCAGCCCCTGCCACATGCCATTAATGAGTTTTCAGGTGACCATAATAACGTCCGGCCACTTCCACCAGATGCCTGGGGTCTGGGGAGAGCCACCTTGGCATCCTTTCCCAGCTCTGTAACTAAAAGGGCCTCCCTAAAGGGCCCGGTGACATCACCGCATGGAATGAAACAAAGCTCCAAGGCACAAACTGCTTCATCACCTGCCATGTCTGTGATGTGCACACAAAGGAAGGGGGTGAGACCTCCTTCGTGATCCCTGGAGAGAGTAAGCGGTCAGGGGCACTGCCAAGGACGTGCTCTGCTGGGCCTGCTTTGACTTCCTTTGAAGAGTACTCCGGCCTCGAAAAACAATCTGGCCAATCCAGCATTTTCTGGAAACGGAGAGCCGGAGAACGGGTTGGGGCAAATGCTTCCCCATCTCCACAGGCCACATCCACCCACCATGGAACCAGCTGGCATTAGCTTCTTTCTCCAGACCCCCATGCAGACTTTGGGGGGCCTCTTAGTTTGGCCAGTCTTAGAGCTATCTGAAAAATCTAAACGAAAGAAAAGTGATTCTGTCCATAGAAATGCAAAGGATTGTGTGTGGGTGGAAGGCAGGACCCTGGCCCTGGGTGGGCCGGCTTCCCACCCCGGCACTTCTCACTGCCTAGTGCGTGGTTCTCTGAAATCTCCTGTGAAAAGCTAGTGACATCTTCCTGGATCCCTCCTTAGCTCATGAGTTAAATAAAATCTCTGACTTGTGTGCATTTTGTATTGGTTTGAGTCAGAATTTTCTCTTAAAAATGATCCTTTCCCACCAGGCCCCACCGCTAGTAAATGGCAGAGCGGGGATCTGAGCCAGCTCAGCCCACTCTGTCCAGAGGAAGGAGGGAAAGGAGCCTCTCTGGCGCATCGATGGTGTACCTGCCACCTGTACTACTTTCAGTCCCCACTTCAGTGCCACAGACGTGAAGGCGAGGATCAGCCAAAGCGGCAAACTCTGCTCCTAAATCCGTGATCAGCCCCAAAGCCAGCACCTCCAACGGGGAATGGACGGCGACCCCCTTGGCTGGGAATTAACCTCAGTGAGGGGGTAGAAGTCCCCTGGATGCTGCAGCTGGGTACAAACTGCCATCATGTGCCCAGAAGGTGGCGGACCCCATGTCGAGTGACGGGCACGTCCCCTCCCATCCAAATATGGCGGCACAGAGGAGGCTGACGTGGGGAAAGCCGCCCTGAGGAGGCGTCGCTGTGTGTTTTCCTCCCCCCACCCCAACCCGTTGTTTCTCCTTGATGATGCCAGGGACAGGTGACCCACAGCCCCAAGACGATGCCATTCCAGGAGGCTTGTTGCTCCTCACAGAAAGGAGAGAGGCCCCTTCGCCCCAGTGATAACAGGACTTCCCTCCAGTCAGGCCGCAGCGAGCAGGGGAGAGAGGCTGCCTGTGTCCCCACTGTACAGCCGGCCAGAGCCTGAGGGTCAGAGGCTGAGGCCCAGAGAGGTGAAGCGGCTTACCTGAAGACACACAGCAGGAAGTTTCAAGGCCTCCAAGCAGATTCCAGGCCCCCAGCGAGCTGCCCTCTCCTCAGGCTGGCGCGTCTGCGGGTCCGCACTGCGGGACTGCAGGAGGCACTGGACATGCGCAGTTACGGGAGCCCGCTAGGCAGGAGCAGCGCCCTGCCGCTCTGACAGCCGCCCCTGCCCCCGGCCCAGGCTCCGCCAGGCTGCGTGGCTGCTCTGACTGCTTAAGGACCCCGTGAAGGCAAAGCTGTGTGCTCAGGCCAGACCCAGCTTCCCCACCTGAGCTCTGCTGCCCAAGAAGCCAGCTTCACCTTCCGTGCCCTGGGCCATGCAGGGGACAGCGGGCCAGGCGCGGGCAGGGCTCAGCCCAGGTCGGAACCCACAGGGGAGGAAACTGATCACCCAGACTTCTCGGCTGAGCCACAGCAGCCAGGACACAGGCTCCCCTTTAGCTTCTTCAGTGGTGCAGTCATCAGCCTCCTGAGGCCGGAGAAATGCCATCTAGAGCCAGGTGGCCTAGAGTGGGCTTGTCCTCCCTGAGACAGGCGTTCCAGGGGTGTGTGGCAGCTGGTGCCAGCTTTTCCTGCATTAATTTTGGTTAAGCAGGTGGCCTCCAGAACTGGATGACCTGGGTTCAACCCGCTTTACCACTCACCAGCTGTGTGAGCTGGGACAGTTTGCTGTACCTCTCTGGGCTTCACTTTTCTGTGTCTGGCACACAACAAATGCTCAATAAATATCTGTTGAATGGGTGCTGAATAATACAACTGACAACTTTGTGGGTTACTCATCAGTCACCAAGGCTTAAAGAGGGCCATGACCTTCTGGGGAAAGTCCCACCTCTCCTCATTGCTGTCTGGGAAAAAACCTGACTTTCAGCACCCCAGCCTCCCCAGAGCCCTCCAGTGATTCAGGCACTAATTACTTAAAGATCTTAATCAGTTCTCCAAGTTTAAAAAGATTAAAGGGACACAAGAATCCGTGCTATTTTTCCTTTGGTTTTCCCCTTTTTTTAAAAAAAAAACTTTCACTTTTGAAATAATTCACAGGAAATTGAAAAGAAATGGATAGCAGGTCCCATATACCCTTTCCCTCCGTTTCCCTCCTCCTGTCGCCCCTGGGTAACTATCTGGCACAACTGCAATATCATTGCAACAGCGCAACCAGGGGATTGGTGCAATCCCCAGAGTGGAGCCAGATTCCACCAGTCCTGTGTGCATGCATGTGTCTGTGTCTGCGTGTGCATGTGTGCATGTGCACATGTGTCTGCGTGTGCATGTGTGTGTGTGTGTGTTTCCCTCTCTACTGAGACTGTTTCTCTTTATTGTCCAGTAGTATTCCACGGTGACCAAAGGCATCTGAGTTGTTTCCAGGTTTTGACTGTTAGAAATGCAGCTGCTACAAATATTCATGTACAGTTCTTGTGCGACAATAGGTCTTCATTTCTCTAGAATAAATGCCCCAAGAGCGTAATTGCTGGGTTGCATGTTCCGTTTTAGAAGGAACCGCCAAACTGTCCTTGAGAGTGATGGTTCCCCTTTGCATCCCATGGGCAGTGGACAAGAGACCTGTTTCTCTGCATCCTTGCCAGCATTTGGCATTATAACGGTTTTTACTGCAGCCATCCTGATCCGTAGGTAGTGGTATCTCACTGTGGCTTTACCTTTCCGTGTCCCTACTTGCCATTCATGTCTCCCCTTCGGATGTTCATGTCTTTTGCCCATTTTTGAATTGGGTTCTTTTGCACGGTTTTTGAGTTCTCTCTATATTTGCGACCCAAGCGCTCCGTTAGACATGTGATTTGCAAATATTTTCCCCACGAGTTAGCTTGTCTTTTCACCCTCCAAACAGAGTCTGTCAGGACGCAAAATTTTCCACGTTGATCAAGCCCAGTTGATGGACTTCAGTACATGCTTTGAGAGTCAAGTCTAAGAACTCTTTGCCTGCCCCTAAATTCTAAAGATTTTCTTCCATGTTTCTTTTTTCTAAAGTTTTATAGTTTCACCATGTTCCACTTCAATCCACAACCCATTTGGCGTTGATCTTGGCAGAAGGCGTAGGATTACCTGGCAGCTCGTCTCTGCCTCTGGATGGGCTGCTCCAGCACCGGCTGGGGAAGAGCTATCGCCCTCCACGGAAGGGCCTTGGGCCTGTAGTGAGAGTCCCTTAGGCATGTCTGTGTGGGTCTATTTCTGGGCCTTCTGTTCCCTCCCATCGATCTGTGCGTCTGTCCCTCTGCCGACACCACACCGCCTTCATGGCTGTTGCTCTCACACGCTGGCTTATCAGGTACAGTGATTTTTCCTACTTGAGTCCTCTCTTCCAAAATCGCTTCAGCTCTTTCTTCCAGGTCCTTCGCCTTTCTGTAAAACTTTCAGAATAAATTTGTCTATGTTGACAGGAACCTTGCTGGGTTCTTACTTTCTCCTTTTAAAATATGCATTTGAAACAATCTGCATTTACACCGGCATTTCTGCACACCCCTGGCCAGAGGTGCCTCGAAGGCTTCCAGAGCTCTGGGTGGATAGAAGCTGGGTTTCCTGGGACACCAATGTTTACCACTTAGTGAGTGGCCTCCTGGGTGGCCCCCGCCTACTGGCTTCCTCTAGCTGGCCCCTCCCCCGGCACATTCGCAAAACCAGAGCAGAGAGTCTCTCTCATCGGCTTCTGCAGAGGCTTTGGCTGCTCCCTGGGGGCTGTGCCTACTGGGCGTGGGGGGAAGCACTCCTCAGAGGTGGGGCTCCAACACCTGCACCGCACCAGCACCACCGAGGGCTCGTAAAACACAGATGCTAGCCTCACCCAGAGCTTCTCATTCAGGCAGCCTGGGACCCAAGAAGCTGCATTTCAAACAAGCTCCAAGGTGCTGCTGCTGCTGGCCAGGGATCCCCACTTGAGAACCCCTGCGTCACATGATAGACTCCTGGCCTGCAGGCCTCCAGAGCCCCAGCCAGGCTCTTCTTAGAGAAACAACACCCTGTACAATCTGTGTGGGCTGATAACAGCCCCCAAAGATATCAGGGCTTCACCCCTGGAACCTGTGAATGTGACCTGATATGGAAAAAGGGACTTTGCAGGTGTGACTGAGTTAAGGATCTTGAGATGGGGAGACTGCCCTGGATTATCCTGGGGAACCCTAACTGCAATCACTGGTGTCCCTAGAGGAGAGAGGAGGCGGGAAATCTGGCCTAGATAGAAGAGGAGGGGACACATGAAGACGGAGGGAGAGACTGGAGTGATGTGGCTACAAGTCAGGGATGCCTGGAGTCCCCAGGAGCTGGAACAGGCAGGAAGGCTCCTGCCCTAGGACTGCTGTTGAGCGGCAGCACCTGCAGTGCTGAGGTATCAAAGTGACATCAGAGGGGCCAGAGAGCAGCTGCCAGGTCCATGTCCCAGGCAGGATCCCAGGACATGAGCAGAAGCAGAGATGTGGCTGCAACGGTTCCCCAAAGGATGCTCTCAGGAGCAACTTCTGCAGCGAGTGAAGAAGGCAGGCCTGGGCAGAGAACAGCGGGCTGGCACGTTCTCTGGTTGGGCCAGTGGCCTCAGCTGAGTCTCCTCTCCAGAGCTCTGAAGCTGGGACACCGCATGGAGGCAAGAAGGCCGGCAATTGCACCTGTCACATGCCACGTGCTTCCCCAGGCTGCCCCAGAGAAGGCATAATTGTGGGGAACATAGCAGTTTCCGAGGGGGGACTCAGCTGTGAGCTACCAACCTCTCCTCTCCCTGGGTGTATTGGCGCATTAGTTCTCTGTTACTGTGAAACAGATCCTTCCAGGACTTTGTGACTTAAAATGACAACAGTCATTGATTATTTCACAGTCTCTGAGAGTCAGGAATTCGGATTTGGCTTGACTGGGGTCTCTCATGAGGCTGAATGTCATAGCGTCATGCTGGGGTTGTCCAAAGGCTGGACTGGGGCTGCAGGACCCACTTTGGAGGTAGCCCCCTCACAGGGCTGCTGGCTGGACCTCAGTGCCTCTCCCTGTGGGTGATCACACAAGAGCATGACCACGGGAGGCGCCGGGTCCCCAGGAGCATCTTGGGGCCACGTCCCTGAGAGACGGCGTCTCCCAGTGCTTGGCAGCATCCACACAATCCACTCTCCAGGAGTCTTCCCAAGGATGGGACAGTTGAACTGAGGCTGTCCAGGCTGACAGAGGACAGGGAGGAGCCCAGGACATCTCTACATCAGAAACTTGGCCCTGAAGCAGAGCCAGCCGGATGGTGCAGACACTAACCTGGGTCTTCCTCTCCTTGTCGCTGCTGCGTCTCCCATCCCGCCCATTGGCTGCCGTTTCCATAGACACATGCAGAATGATGAATCATGGGTGCCTCTGTGGACCCACAGCCCCAGGGCTGCACTGTACCTCCAGTCACTGCAGTCTCGGCATTTCCCGGCAGAGAGCCCTCCACGGGCCTGGCCGGGAGAGCCAGGTGGGTTGATGGCTGGACATGGTGGTGAGCTCTCCATCCCAGGGGTTAGTATCATTTTAATGATAAAGGCACTGAAATTGGAAACTATGCACTATCACTGCCCTTGTTTTACAGATGAAAAGAGTAAGGCTCGGGGCCTAAGACCCTCGTCCAAAGCCAGGCCGCATTATGCTGGACCCTTGGATCCATCACAGGACCCTTTACCCCCTGAGCCACATCGGGTTGGAACCCTCAATGCACAAACTCAGAACCAAGGGGAGATGCAGAATACACCTGGGTGCTCAGCTCAGCCCTAGAGAATCTGCTTTCCCTAGATGCTCAGGAGATAGCGTCCTGGAACCTGGGGGACCTTCCAGGGGAGCTGTCCCCCAAAATAGGCTGCACAACACCCACAACCCCCAGCCCCACTTGGAAGGGAGCCACCGTGATTGATCTGGTCTCTTGCTTCCAGTTTCTGCCTCTGAGCCAAGTAAGCATCTCTCCTGTTTCTTACTCCCGACCCTGTCCTCACTCCCCTAATTCCGTCCTGATAATTAGGGGAGGCCTCCTCACCACAGGCCATGTGCTACGCAGTCCCTGCCCTGTGCCTTCACGCATTCCACTCTGCTTGGGGACTGCAGTGGGCTGAATTAAAGCCCCAAAAGTTGTATGCATGTCCTAGTGTCCAGAACCTGCGTCTCTTACCTTAAGTAGGAAAAGGGTCTTTGCAGGTGTGATTAAGATCACACGATGAGATCATCCTGGATTTAGGATGGGCCCTAAATCCAATGACTGGTGTCCTTATAAGGTAAGGACAGAGGGAGGTCTGAGACACAGACACAGGGAGAGGCCATGTAAGGACAGAGGCGGAGACTGGTGAGATGCAGCTGCAGACCGAGAATACCTGGGGCCCAGGAGCTGGAGGAGGGAGGGAGGGTCCTCCCCCAGAACCTTCGGGGAGAGCATGGACCTGCTGACACCTTGATTTCAGACATCTGGCCTCCAGAACTGGGAGGGAGTACATTTCTGTTGTCAGCCCCCTGGTCTGTGGTAACTTAGTTCCCCCAGTAACTAAGACGGTGTCCAGCATCCCTTGGGCAGGATGGGTCAGCTAAAAGGCCTGCTGGGCATTCTGGGTTCAGCTTCTGAAAGAACAACAGACAGGAGAAGTCTGGGGAAGGGGCATCAGACTTCCTAGGGGACCTTCAGCGCCTGGCAAGTTTTGGGTGAAACATGCACATCCTGGTAATATTGATTTCCTGGCACACTTTCGTAGCTAAACAATAATTTGAGCCAATAAAACTGGAGATTTGTATGGTGGGAGGTGCTCACAGGTGCCCTCTCCCTCCTTGGCTTAAAGTCCAGGCAGACCCTGCACATAGACTGGTTTTTATCTTTATAAACCAGTGCAACGACACCTTACGCAGTTCATGTTCTGAAAAGGAAGAAACGGAATTATTTTCCTCTCTTAACAACAAAACTCACTGAAGCCGCCCACACAATAGCTGGGCCCTGTTCGCTTTCCAGAGCTTCTCTGTCTTTGTCTTCTCATTTTAGCTTCATCAGAGCCCAGACCCAGATGGGGCAGGAGGCACCATGCCCATTGTTAAGATGGCATGGATGCTGGAGAAGGGAGGGGCTGGTCTAGTTCCTCCATAACAGAGCCAGCTCTGCCCCCAAACCGTGCTGGCCACACCAGTGAGACAGGCAGCTGGAGAGCGCCAGAGCTGGGGTCTCTCTGCCCAGCTGAGGGCAGAGTGCCTGGGTCTCCCCACCAGGAATGACTTCATAAGCTGATGGATGCAGGCCTCACTTCTTCTTAGAGAAAGGGGAGCAAAAAATGCTAGGGAAAAAGTCCTCTGTCCTCCACCTTTATTCATCTCCTAATGATACAAAAAATGGTGTGGAGGATCTTGGACCCTGGGGTAAGCTATCCTGCACTCAGGTCCTGGCTCTTAGCTGATGACCTAGACCTGAGTCACTGCATGGATTTCCTATGGCTGCTGTAACAAATTCAATGGCTTAAAATAACACAAACTTATTTTTCTACGGTGGCTAAAATCAAGGTGAAAGGGGATTTGCTCCCTCCTATGTCTCCAAGAGAATCTGTTCCTGCCCCTGCAGCTTCTGGTTGCTGCCAGTGGTCCTTGGCTCTTGTGGTTGCACTGCTCTGGCCTCTGATGTCACATGGCTTCCTTCTCTCCTGTCTGTGCCAAATCTCCCTCCACTTCCCTCTTATGAAGACCCTCTGATTACATCGGCCCACCTGGACAATCCAGAAGGACCTCCCTATCTCAAGATCCTTAACTTAGTCTGTTAAGGAAGTGAAGTCCTTTGCCATGTAAGGTCATGTATCCACGTGTTCTGGGTATTTGGACATGGACAACTTGAAGGCCATTTCTCAGCTTACCACAGTCATCTAATCTTAAACAGGAGTTATAAACCTGCCCTGAGAAGCCTGAGAGGGCAAAGGCTCCTAGAGCATGCATAGCGGGGGGGGGGGGGGGGGGGGGGGGTTGGCCAATATGAGCTCAGGCCCTGCCACATCAGTAGCTGGTGGCCATCAGTGTCCCCTCTTATGGCTGGTAGAGCCACCTCTACCCCCTGGACTGCTCAGGTTAAATGCCAATCTCTGGGGACCAGGAGAAGCTTTGGGCCAGCTCAGCCCATTTGCCCACAGAGCAAATGACATGCTGGATGACATTCCAACTCAACATCTGTGAAGAGAAACTTCTGGTCAACCCAGATATGGAGAGACTGGCCATATACTCATTTGCTGTCTGGATTGGTTTTTAAGGGAAAAATTGGATCTTTTGCAAGAAATGAATTAAGCAGAAGGTTGCAAACAAATAAAGGAGGTAAGTTAGGTGACAATAAAGAAAGTTCTAGAATTCTGGCAACATGAGTCCAGACACCCTACTCCTTTGAGAAAGTACACAGGGTTCTTCCCGCTAGGCAACCAATCTCACTTGTGGGAGTTTATTGTGCTCAATTCACTCTCTATTGGAAGAAAGTTCCTCTGGGAGCCCTTATCTGCCAAGGACTGTTTGTTAATTATGAGCAGAGGAGGTTCAGGGGGCAGGACAGTGCAGGGGGAGGAGGAGAGGCTTGTAATTCCTTTGCAATGCACTGACTTCAGAGGTGTGGAGACATGTGGTGGGAGGCTGGAGACCAGCCCGCGGTGCTGGCGCCCATCCACGCTGTCTCCCTCTGTGGGGACCCACTGGCCAAGAAGGAAATGCATTGTGCCGGCCCAAATATTGCCAGATGTGACAGGGCAACGGATTCTGGTTTTTAAATCCTCGATTACTCAGAGGTGGCTGACCTGGGACATGACTTCCTCCTGGACTCCCTGAAACGGGCTTGCTTGGCCTGGGCCCAGACCCCGCCCGACTGAAACTTGGCCTGGTCACTGCATGGCTGGGTCTAAGGATGTGTCCTTCAGTCCACACACATACACACATGAGCTGGTGTAAGTACTTGTCTTCTGAGTGGGCCTCAGCCTGACTTCCGGGATCCAGTGACTTCTCTCTTCTTACCAAATTTGTACCAGACACCACCACATAGCATGCTTTCTATCAGCCCATTCCCCAGTCCACGGCAGACATCACTAATCAATCACCTAAATCCCAGCAAGCCCTCTAGGATCCTTTACAACATAGTGCTTCAGGCTCTCGATATTTTATCAACCTGAAAAGACACATGTTTACTAATCTTGCCTGAGACACTGTTTACTTTCAGATACACATCACATACACTATCTTGACAATGTCCCCCAGCACCCGCTGAAAGTGCTGGATGTGTTCCAGAGCCTTTTATACTTTCAATGGTCAGAATCCCTCTTATTATGCAAGGGGTGTCCTGTCCGTGAGGAAAATGACCACGGTGCTCAAATCAATAGGGGAAGGCAGGTGAGGCTGCTAACAGCAAATCTAGCTGGCAGTGCAGGGATCTGCAGCCTTCTGTGTGTATTGGGGGGTTGGGGGGAGGGAGCAGTAGGGAGGGACTTTGTCATAACACAGAGAACAGGGCAGAACATGGGACTGTGCGAGGACGGTGAAGTGGTTCTGCTGACAGAGCCACAATAGTGAAGTGAGGCCACTTACAAGCCTGTGTCAGCTCCAACAGGAAAGGCTAAGATCTCAACTGGAGACAGCCTGCAGTGTCTGTGATGCTGAGTGAGAGAGGCCAGGCAGGAAAGAACACACAATGTCTGATGCCGTCACAGGAAATGCCCAGAACAGGCAAATCCATGGAGATGGAAAGAGAACTGGGGCGGCCAGGGGCCGGGGAGACGGGGCAAATGCTGATGGGAATGGATTTTGTTTGGGGTAATGAAAATTGATAGTGGTGAGCACAGCTCTATAAATATGCTAAAAGCCATAGACTTGTACTCTTTAGTGAGTGGACTGTATGGTATATGAGTTGTAGCCCAATAAACCTGTGAGGCAGAGTCACCTCACAACAGGACAGCCAGGTTGCTGGGAGGCTCAGGGCTTCAGGGTCAGGTGGCCTTCACAAGTGTCTTAACCAGCCTGAGGAACAAATTCTATAACTATGAAATGGGGTTAAGACAACTCACCCAGCTGGGCTGTGGGGGCTCTTGTGAGGATTAAAATATACCAGAGACAGCCTGGCATGCAGGAGACAGTAAATCTGGGTCCCTCAGGAGCAGGCCTGGTGAGTCCCAGATGTGGACCTAAGAGTGACCAACAGTTCCTCTGATGGCTTCTGACAGGCAGGCCCCACAGCTCCCACGCAGTGAGAGCACGCTCGCTGCAGACAAAAGGGGACCAGATACCCCCACCCCCACGCACATGGCCGCCTGGTACCAGCGCCCCTAACTCTCGTGGGGAGTGTCCAGCAAGGAGCCCCTTCATGAAAGGGGCTCAGGGAAAGTGCCCGGGCAGAGAGGAGCAGCACCCCCCTGAGAGCGGTCACCGCTTCCTTCTAGAGTCACGTAAGGGAGGAGTGGGGAGCGGGGTGGGGGGTGGGGGGTTGGAACGAGGTTCTACTGGAAATTTCCACCCCAGAGGCTACCATGAGGGCACTTGTAGCACCTGAAGGCCTTTCCATGCTTGGGACTCCATTGGGACACCATTTCAAGAGAAACCAAAACCATGAAAATGTGGGTTCGCCCCAAGCCTGGCAGTTTCCTTCCTCTTGTGGTCACAGCCACAAGGCACAAGCTCTGGGACACAAAACCGAGGGGACAGGATCCCAGCAGACAAACGTCGGAACAACACACTCAGGCCCCGGCAGCTCCTCTTTTCTGTCTTTTCAGCTTAAACCAAGCTCCGGGTCTGGAAGGACTGTCCTCAGAGTCCAGCGTCGGGAACACTGTGGGAATGATGGATAGATGGCACTTTTGAATCTGGGAGCCTGCCCGCCAGCGGGGACAGACCGGACCGAGGCCATAGGGGGGTCAGGAAGCCCGAGATCTCAGCCGTCCCCACGGAGCCGGGACATCCTGCCAATGTTTTCAACAACCGAAAAGCCGCTTCGCCCTGTCTCCGGTACAGCGCGGGCCGCGCAGGGCACGAGGGAGCGCCGGCACATGGCAGCGGCTCCCCGCGATCTCACGTTAAGCCCGATTTTTACAGAGCGTAAGGACACTGGGAAGAAATGGGACTTCTGAACGGCCTTTGGCGAACCCCATCCATTTCCCTTCCAGTTCCATCTCTCAAGTCCCCTCTGAGCATCCCTGTTAATTCGATCGCCACCCTTCCCAGCTCTGAAGCTCTAGCCCAGGGGGCCTACAGCAACCCCTCCCCGCCTTCCCGAGTGAGAGTTTTGGGGTGCGTTTGCATGTTATGGAAGAGCCTTCCCAGGGAGTTTCAGGAAGTTTATGTGCGGAAACCCAGATTGTCACTTTCGTTCATCGCCCGACTTTCTAATGGGAAACAGACACGTCAATAAGCACCAGGAAGAGACCAGCTTTAAAACTCGCTCGGATGAAACTGTTAGGCTCACACATGCTGTAAAAGCGGCTTATTATCGGTAGGGCATGCTTAAGGTGGCTTGTGCACAATTGCAAGCTGTTGATCCCCAATTCTGCCCCTGGTTGGTAAGAGGGGACCCAGCCCTGCCTCCATGCTTGGTCGGAAAAACCGTAATGAGTTGCACATTTAGCACAGAGTATAGCTAATTGGGTTTGTTTGTGGCATATCCGAACCGGGTGCTGAGAGACAAGCTTGTCACCAGGGACACGTCACAAAATAATGCAGTAATTGATAGAAAACCTTGATGAAGGAGGAAGCCCCTGATTGCGTCAGATCAAAGGCTGCAGACAGATCGCTGTTCCTACCAAATGAATCTGCTTTTGAGCTTCTGCCTTTGGTCTAGCACTCGGGATTTTCGCTGAGAAAACAGAATGCTTTGTTTTGCTTAAAGATATTCCCAGACTGCATTTGTCACATAATTTCATTGCCAGTCTGAATGCATTAATAATAATTTAAAAATACAGATTTCCTAATAGCATCACATCCAAAAACTCCTAAAGAAAGCACTTAATTTCCGACGTCCGGGCTAGAGCCAGGGAGCCCGCACTTACCCTGGAGGCAGCGGTGGGTGTCTCTGCGTGTCCTGCTGTGGGGCGTGTGGTGGGTCGGCTATTTACGTGTCCCCCCTGACGGCACTGGCCCAGGTGCCCGCGGTAGTCGCAGGGCGCTGACTCTGCTCTCCTGGACTGGCTTGTGCTCAGCTGGGAAGTTTCAAGTTCCAGGCAGTCTGGGATTCCCTCTCCCCTCGCACACACTTAACCCTGCTTTTGCCTG
Source organism: Miniopterus schreibersii (assembly GCF_964146895.1). Lineage (NCBI taxonomy): Eukaryota > Metazoa > Chordata > Mammalia > Chiroptera > Miniopteridae > Miniopterus > Miniopterus schreibersii. The sequence goes on along the minus strand of NC_138121.1, from coordinate 28,421,760 downwards.
GTTAAGAGGGATCTGAGTGAAATCAGTCTTGCACGCTTGGGGACACAGACTGCCTGTGCTCGGTGGAGGAAGGACCTGCTCTTGGTCTCCATCTGGCTTCCCTCCTGCTTTCTCCCTAATAAACTGGAGCATGTGGGGAACATGCTAGAAGATGCTTCTTTGCAAGGTTTGTTGGTTTTCTTAACCCGCTGGGCTCTTTTTCCCCAGGCAGCAGAGGGTGCACCTGCTGGAAGGAATTCGGGAGTCCTCCCTGGGGGTTACCGGCCTGCAGGTCTCATGATGGGGAGTCCCCTTGGCCGCACTCCTTTTCAGGGCTGCCTTTGGAGAGTTGAAGGCTTAGACCCCACCCCCAGGCTCAGGAAGGATGGAGGCGCTGGGGAGAAGCAGGGCTGGTAAATTCCAGCCCACTCCCAATTGTCTGCGGATGCTCAGCCAGCTCCTTCCTTCCTTCTGCGCCTGTAGCAAGTAAATAGCGCCCACTGACCAATAAACTGGGAAGCAATTTACTGCCCAGTGGAGGCAGCGGCTGCCAGATTCTGAGCCCACCTCTTCTCTGAGCCCTCACACAACCCCTGGCCCCTGAGTTGCCCATTCTGTCCAATTACCAAGGCATCCTCAGCTCTCATGAACTACAGGGAAACTGAGTCATGAGAGCTTGACATGCTGTATTTCACCCCATAAGTAGGCACTGAGCTCCTACCATGCACCAGATGGGGGTTCCATGGTGGATGTAGGCAATGACACACACACGTGCTCACTCACACACGCTCACGTTCTTGCTCCCATCCAACCACGGCGACCACATGAGGCCATCGTTAGTATGTTTCCCGGTCACATGAGAGTCACAAAACCTTCCCAAAAGGGCCCTGGGGTCTCAGGTATTCTCTCTTGCTGACTAAGACACCTTCAAGAAATAGGTGTCGGGAGCCATTAACTGAAAAGACACAACCCCAATCTCGGTTCTGATTCCTGATTCCAGAACTGACACCCCAAAGTTCCAGCACTTGGAAGCACGTCTCTGGGGCCTTGTTCAGTGGGCCTCCATCAGCCCCCATATGGAGGAAAAGAGAGACCCACGTGGCCCAGAGAGGCAGCAGCACGTAGGGGTCAGACTGACTCTGCAGCCAGCTGCCTGGATTCAAATGGGACTTCACCACTTACTGGCTGTGCCACTTAAAGCAAGTTGCTTAACCTCTCTGAGTTTCAGTATATGTATTGCTAAAATTTGGATAATAGTACCCCTCTCATGGGGGTGATGTTCAGGATTAAATACTTTAAAACATGTAGAGCTCTTGGAAGTGATATTACTGAAACTCAAAAGAGAGATGCCATCGTTCCCTGGTCCCCTCACAGGGCTCCCTGGGAAGCCCTGGGGGCTGGAGCATGTGAGAGCCAGGCTCCGGCACTCATGCTGTGACTGCAGCCAATTTGATGTGTATCTGCAGCCTTGAAACCGCTGTTAACCTTTGCCACAGTCGTTCCCTGGAATCTCCTCTACAGAATAAATCCAAGATCCAGGAAACAGAGTACAAAGTACTAATTAACCAGAAACTAAATGCTCCAAAATAGGGGATGGCAAATTTGGAAACATTGTGAAATGGGTCAGCAGCAGCCCATGGGTGATGCATAAAGAGCTCCTACTTCCACGGGGTTTATATATAAACGTAGATTTAGATACGAGCACTTTCCCTAAAAATGACAAAATAAAATCTTCAAAATGGAGGACCAGTTCATTAAAATACAATCATTAGAAGTTTTAAATCATCTTAATTGATATCTGAGACACAAAATCTTGCAGCTGGGTGGGAGTGTGGGAGTAAAGATTGAGCGGGCCACGCCACCCCACATGTTCATCTTGGGGACGCCTAGATGGTAGGATTAGGGGTGGTCTCTACCTTGCTTTTCCACTTTTCTGTATTTTTGCAGTTTCCCACAATGAGCATGCATTTCTCTTAGTACCAAGACCCAGACATTTATAAAATAAAAAAGCCCATCCTGACTTTTCCTTCCCTCCTTTTCATCGGTTCTGCTTCTTCGCTGCAATGTCTCTCTCATTGTTTCCAATTTTCTGTCTCAGCTCTTTTCTGCCAGTCAGCAAATATCCCACCACCCACCTCCAGCTTCCCAAAGAGGCCCCCTTGCCCTCTGCTTGGGGCCACCTGCCTGCAGCGGTCCAGTCCACTATCACACTCTCCCTCCTAACAACCTGGGGGGTGCCAGTATTACTGTGCCCAGATCACAGATGTGAACACTGAGGCTCAAAGACTGTGACTTGTCCAAGTCACCCAGCTAACAGGTGGCAGGGCTGGGACTTGAACCATTTACACCAAAGCCCTTAGCCATCCTGGGAGGTGAGAAATTCCACCCCATGAAGCCTAGTTGGGAAGATGCCGAATTTGACCTGCTGCTTCCCTGGGTGCTTGTCTGGGTGCTGCCTTTCAGTGTAGTGGCCTCATGATTCGCATCCCAGTCGTCCCGAGGTCACCATCAGAGTTAGCATCTGGTGGGCAAGGATGGTGTACAAAGTACCATGAGGGGATGAATGCTTAATCCACTTACTCAAGGGACACTTCTGAATGCCTCCGCCTGAGCCACGGGGACAAGTTCCCTACTCTCGGGAGCTCACACTATATCGAGGGGATGACTCAAAAGGCACCCAGATGAGCAAGAAAACGTAGGAAATGCCTGAGTGCGGTGTGTTTAGGCAGAGAATTCCAACAGGGTCTTTATTTTAGGGGGTGACCAAGAGAGGCCCCTCTGAGGAAGGGGCAGGAGGATCCCAGGCCGAGTCTGGAGCCTGAGATGGTCAGGTTTCCGTGTTGGCTCAGCCAGGCTGACGTCTTGGTGATTCAATCAGCTCATCTGGGTGTTGCTGTGAAGGTTTTTGTAGACATGGTTAATTAACCCCTGCAGCCAGGCTTCAGGTAAAGCTCATCACCCAATGGGTGGGCCACCCCCACTCAGCTGAAAGACTTTGGAGAAAAACCGAGGTTTCCATGAGGGAGGAGAGTCTGCCTCTGGACAGCAGCGTAGGCTCCTGGCTGTCTCCAGCCCTGCCCCAAGAACATCAGACTTGCCAGGCCCACAGTCCTGAGAGCCAATTCTCTAAAATAAATTTCCTTATATATTTAAATCTCCTACTGGCTCTGTCTCTCAATACAAGATGGAAACTTTGTCTGAGTCCTGAGACTCTATTGTCTGAAGGAGCCTCAAGAGTTAATAAAACATGGCTTTCTCTACTATGCTTCCTTTTGTAATGAGATTTTATAGTTGGGAAACTGCGTGCAAGGCAGGTACACAATCGGTTAACCATGGTGCTTGTGGCCATTTCCATTTAAAAAGCCAGGCCGGGCATCCTGCCCTTCACAGCACCATGGCACTGTTTCCTGTGGCAAAATGCGATTAAACATAAACCATTTCAGGTTAGACCACCATTTCCAGAAACACAATTTCCTCAGTTGTGGACTGCCAGTATTTGTTGGATCCTACTTTTTAACCAAGTGCTCTATTTTGTACACAAGGCCTGAAAAAAACTTTATAAGCAGGAATCTGGTCGATTTAAACCAGTGGTTTCAGCCGTGGCGGCATATTTGCCCGGGTGGGTTTGTTCTGAGAGTGCCCACTTCAACTCCCGACAACTGAGCCAGTCTCGGGGTTGGGGAGGGCACCAGTGCTTCAAGTTCCCCCAGCTGTTTCCAAAGCATCAGCAAGGTTGAGCACCTCTGGTTTACCCACAGCACTCCGCTGAGGCATTCTCTGACTCCAGATGGGCATTCTCCTTCGTGAGGCAGGCAGGAGCGTGCCCTCTGCCAACAGCATGCCCAACTTTTGAGAGGAGCCAAGGACCAAACACTGGCCTCCCACGAGGTGAACTTGCTAGGCTGATAGTCATCAAGTGAGGGTGACTGGTGGCTGGCCTATTTAAATGACGAAAGCTATGAGAAAGCCTCGTTCGTGTCCCTGCACCTAGTGGAAGTTGAAATCTCAAAGCAAGTGATTGATGCTGATTGGAGTGCAATTACCCCAGGATTATTTTTTTTCGGGGGGGGGGGGTAGATGGTGTTGTCTGTTTCTGGCCCAAAGACATGGTGCATGCCCTCTTTTCTATTATGTGCAGGTCTGGGTGCTTGTTTGAGTATCTTGCTGTGTTACAAACCCCCAAAACCTGGTGCCTCGATACAGCAAAATCACTTCTCTCACACTCTCCGCTGACCACCACAGTGCTGCCCTAGAGAGAGGGAGACATGGAGAGGCTCAGAGAAAGGCAATAAGAGGTCAAGGAATCAGATTAACCCATTCCATCTGGAAATGGCCAAATTAGCCAGGGGTGGGGATCAGGGCTAAATCATGAAGGGTCAGCTAGGGTGCGCCTGCAGAAAGAGCCAAAGTCGGAATCTATGGACCGAAGCCTTAGCCCTACCACCTCCTGCCCCGCCTGTGACGTCACCTGACTTCCTCACCAGAAAGTTGGAGATGAAGCTGGTGCCCTTCTACATCCATTTGTTGGAAGAGCAAAGGGGCGACAGAAAGCATAGTCAGGTACCAAGAGTTATGCTGTTTTCATTGATTTATTTATTATAATTAGCATAAGGCCTTTTAAAATTACGCTTTATTGTGATATAATTCACATACCATACATACATTTCACGGATATGAAGTGTGTAACTCACTGGTTCTTAGTCTACCACTGCTACCGAATAATAAAGTCCCTTTGACACTCGAGGGGGTACTGTCAGGCCACGAAGAGAAGCACCAGCGACATGGCAGAAGTGAGCCAGGGAACCCCCCCGGAGGGACTAGCACCATGATGTTCGGCTGAAAAGGGGCTTCGGTGGGCAGAGAGGTCTGGACACGCTGGGGGTGGGCCGCCTGTGCAGGGGTTTCGGGACAATCCGTTTCACTCCCTTGGGGCTGGAGTAAAGCTGACAGCCTGTCCTGGGGGCCTCGGGACCACAGTCCGAACCCGCTTCCTGAATCCTGAGCACCCGTTTCACTGGCCGATGTTCCTTCCCTTGTTCTCTTACTCCAATGGCGGGGGGGCCCTTCCCTTCCAAGGCAAGTCGTTTGGGAGTAAGGGGCCCTGGGGCCTGTGGGACCCGCCCAGCCCTGTGGGATGGGGAGAAGGGTCATGAGTTTGGGGGTTTAATACCGCCCCTCCATGTGACCCTCGTGAAAGCCTTTCTGGCCAGGCCATTCCGCAGCCCAACCAGGGAGAGGGTGGATCTGCGGGCCAGAGCACCAGTAGCAGGTTGAGCAAATGGTGGCAGAGGCTCCTCAGGGCAGGAGACAGGCTCGGCCCCACCTAAGCACCTCCACAAAGGATAAGGGCCACTGTCAGGCGTGCTTTCCTTCAGGCTGACCACATCCAGGTGGAGGGGACAGGAACACCTGCGGCGGCAGAGGGAAGGCAGGGCAGCGAACACGGACTTGCTGGGCACGCCGATGGGGACTTGCACCTCTGCCCCTCCCTGGCTCCACGGCAAGTCCAGTGAGCAGAAGGCACTGCCGGCCCACAGCGAGGGTATGGGGGTGTCTCCTGGAGTGAAGCTGGGGGGCTCCCTCCTGACCCCAGCAAACAGGTTGGAGTGCTCTCTCTCCCACTGTGCTACCCTGGGGCCAAGTCCAAGCTGTTTTGCCAAAACATTGTCTCCTCTCACCTCCGCAGGCTTCAGCTGGAGAACCACCACCGCTGCCCTCTGACCCCGACCCTCAGTCAGGAGTCAAGAATTCTGTGGCATGCCCTGGCCGGTCTGGCTCAGTGGTTGGAGCATCAGCCTGAGGACTGAAGGGTCCCAAGTTTGATTCCGGCCAAGGGCACATGATTCGGTTGCAGGCTCGATCCCCGGCCCTGGTCGGGGCGCGTGTGGGAGGCAACCAATCAATGTGTCTCTCACATCAATGTCTCTCTCTCTCCCTTCCACTCTCTCTGAAGAGCAACAGAAAAAATAACCTCAGGTGAGCATTAAAAAAAAAAAGAATTCTGTGGCAGTCACCCAAGCCACAGTTCAGGGAGCCATTCTCTCATCGATGAACTGGAAGGGTTTTCAACTTTTTGCTCTTATAAAGAACACAGCTAAGGTCAGAAATCTGTTCAGAGAACCTCAATGGAAAACTGACTTCTGCCACTTGTCCAGGTTTCCCTGTAAGCCCCAGTGCTCCCTCCGTCAAAGTATAGGCTTGAGGGATATGCTTCTTCCAGGCCACAGAACCCTGGTCTAGACTGAGTGCAGAATACTGTACATCAATGAAGTGAAAACACAGACCGCTTGACAAGGGAAGGAAGCCGCCATTGGCTGACTGGGGAAACTCACTGGCAGATAAAGATGGATGAAGTGTGTGAGCAAGTGAGTGCATTTGTGCAGATATAAATTTGTGAGTGTGGACTCATACACAAAAATATCTGTACACACATGTGCATGTATGTGTGCACACACTCACACTGCCCAGTTCTGTTCACTGGGAGGGCTGGATCTGGGACACCCTGGGAGCAGGAGCACCCCCAGCACCCAGATCTTGGTTTCTAAATACCATCTTCCTCTAAAAGTGACCAGCACTCCTTGGAGAGACAGCTGATTCCAGTCTGAGCAGGAAAAACACCAGATGCTTCTGGAACGTCTTGACACATCAGATGGCCGGGAAGCCATTCAGGAGGAGCCTGGGTGCCGTCAATGCCCTGGGAGCCAGCTTGATGGGGAGTACTGAGAGCAACAGATTACACCCTGTTGAAAAAAATTGTAATTCATGAGTTCATACTCAGACAAATAGACGAACAAGTGAAAGTTTGAGGAGGCATGAGATGTTTACATAGTTTTCAAGTACTTTCCTACAAAATACTTATTTATAATAAAGAGGGGAAGTAACTTTGCAGGGGAGTGGCGTGACAGACACCATATTAATTAACCAATGTTTACATGGCCAGTAATGGGACAAATAAAAATTTACCCCCTGCTCCCTGGACACACAGAGGTACAGCCATACTTCCTGCTGTTCCTGCTCAACTAGAATCCCATCTCCGGGAGATACCAGACATCCTATGAAACCAGCCAAATGCCAAGGCTGAGAACATGGGGACAGATGAGAAACTTGCACAGACTAAAGGAGATGGGGGAGGGAGTGTGTCTGTGACAACCCTGTGCTGAGCACAGATGGACCCTGTGCTCTCCAGCCAGGCTGGACGGGGCTCAGATGGACCATGCTGCTTTCGGATTCTGACAGCACACTGAGGCTCATGGAAGGCCTGTGTTTGTAGGGGACACATGCCAAAAGGCTGGGCTGTGGAGATCATGGCTGGCCCTCACCCTGCACTGTACTTCCTGCACGCTGGCAGCGCTCTCTGCAGGGCACTCCCTTGCCTTTTCATGGAGCTGCTGTCTCATCCACATGTCCCTGGGTGTGAAGTCTGGTCCTTCCACATCCTCACTTCTGCCCATTTCTCTGCTGCCTCTCCTGATCTGAGCAAACCCCCCTCCCACCACCACCATACTTGGCACATTCTGCTGCCTGAGGCTTCACCCCAGAGAAGGGCCCAGGGCTGGAGGGACTGTAAGTGCATCCAAGGGAGAGGGTCACCGAGGAGGGTCCCCCCGGGCCATGGGTCTGAGCAAGGCCCCAAGGGACAGGCATGTCCCTTGCACCCTGAGCATCCACAGGAGGCCCCTGACCTGGTCCATCCGCTGCCCACTCCTCCAGTAAATGCCGAATACAGATATCAGGGTGAGAACACCCCTTGGGCCAGGGCGTCCCTCTATACACTTCTCCCCTCTGCCCTTTTATGGCACTCCACTGTCACCCCCACATCCAAGCCAAGGAAAGAACAGTGCCCTGTGGATGGGAAGCCAGCTGGGTCCGAGGGCACCTGGCCTCGCTGGGGAAATGGGGGCCTTTAGTGCTTTCCTTCCTTCCTCCCTTCCTTTTCCTCACACCAACTCCTGCATCAGCAGGTCCTGCTTCCACCCATTAGATGCCAGTAGCACCCACCCCCAAGTGTGACAAACAAAAATGTCCTCAGACTCTGATCAATGTCCTATGGGAGTAAGACTTGCCCCTGGTTGAGAGCCCACCCTTGTCCATGGTTAGCCCACAGAGCTCCAGCTCCACGGCTTATTGGCAAAATGACTCCACTAGCTGAGCGGGGGGGGCCTGGAAGCTCCAGGCATTCAGGCAAGTCCCCTGGGCCTCTGGGGGCCTGGTCCCGGCTGGCGAGGAAAGCATGAGAAGAAAGCAAGAGGTCTATCTGCAGGGTTTGTGATAAACTCCAACAGAGCCCAAACACAGGCTTTCCTTGTCATCAGGAGCCCTCGGCCTGAGTCAGCTACGCCCACTGCACTGAGATCATTGCTGAAAACCCCCCAATCACAGACACAGCGAAGGCTGGAAGGAGCGAGTAAGAGGGAGCTGCTTGGCTGTGATAAGCCAGGTCTGGGGCTCAGGGGGTTCCTGGGGCTGCCCCAGGCCCGTGGCCAGCATGAGGTCCTCACTTAGGTATGCTGCCCCCAGGGGGCAGCAAAGAGAGCCTGAGAGTCCACAGAGAGGCCTTGACCCACACCCACTCAAACTGGCTGGGGGCCGGGGGCCCCTGTGTGGTCACACTCGGAGGTCCTCACAGGGAGCAGGTCAGCAGCAGAGGCAGCGAGGCAGCAAGGCTTCGTGGCTCACCTCCTCCTGACAACCTGGTGGCCTGAGCAGGGCTGGGAAGGGCACGGTCAGAGGTATCTGAGGTGATGTTTAAGCCAGCCCAGCCCCATGGGCAAGCGAGTGCTGGGCAAGGGTCTCCCGGAGGCCTTCTGGGTCATTTCCCATGACAGGCAGGGCCAAGAGGGAAGCAGGGGCCTGCCCAGGAGAGAGGCTGCTGCTTTTCCCCCACAGAAGGGGCCCAGCTCCGGGGTTCAGGCAGTGGTGAGAAATGGCTTGTGACCAGAAGGGTCAGAGGGATGGCACACAGGATCCGAGCTGAAAATAAGACCTCTGCCCACATTCCAGTTCACTTCGGTGGTCCTTCTCTTTGGGTCCTTCCGACATCCAGCTCCCGTGATCTTTCTGAGAAACCAAGGAGTCGGTGACTACATAGAGGACAAATTCAGGGTTTGTGGGGCCTCTGGCTTATGTAATTTGAGGGGACCTCTTCAAGAAAAGCAATACAAAATCACAGATACCAGACTTGGCACAACCGTGAATGCTTAGCTCCTGGTCTGCTGGGTGCCCTGGGGATGACTTGATGTCAGATAACCAGTCCTGTGATGACTGACTTAGGAAACTGGCATTATTCTGCCCAGAGGAGGCTGCGACACCAGCCACAGACACGTCCCAATGTCTTGGGCCAAATCAGCAATATTTTACCTTTACAAATTGAGATTTATGCTATCACTCCCTTCATCATGTGCTAACCCTGTTTTTTAAGCCCCGTAAGACATTATTTTCTTTACACTGTCAGCTTTTTAGACTACTCACACGCCTACCACTTTCTCTGCTCTCCTTCCTGCATCTCACATCTTCCATCTGTGATCACTTTCCCTCTGACAAAAGCACAGCCTTTAAAATTTCTGTTAGTGCTTGTCTGCTGGTGGCAAACTTTTGCCCTTTGTGTGTTTTATTTAAAAATTTTACACAGTTTAAATTGAGAAATAACAGAGATAAGTGTGGAGCCATAGCACTCCTCATGGAGTGAGTGCACTCAAGCACCACAAGGACGCAGGCCCCCCCCATCACTACAGTCTCTTCCTCCCTAGACGGTTGTAACAGGGGCCTCTTTCTGTCCACACTCTGTGTGTGCAACTCATCGTTGTCACCGCAGGAGTGGCAACCCGTTCATTTCCATGGCTGTTTCGTATCCAATGGAATGAGTTGGCCACGAAGCGTTGCTCATTCTGCTGGTGACGGGCACCTGAGGGTTTCCCTTTGGGCTCACCAACGGGCGGCTGAGCCCGACCTGGCACGTCTTCTGAGGCACACACGCCCGCAGAGCATGCGTTGGACAGAGCCCGCAGGGGCTGCTGGGCGATCGGGGTGTGTGCTCAGTTCAGTAGCAGGCGCCTCACCGTTTACCACAGTGGTTTCGTCAGTTCCCACCCTGCCACCTCCCTCAGTATCATTAGTCTTTTAAATCTTAGCGATTCTGGAAGCATCTCGTGGTAGTTTTGACTTGACCAGTGAGGATGAACGCCTTTTCAGGTATTTATTGACCAGTTGGAGATCTTTTCTTGTTACGTGTCTGTTCATGTGTTCATGTCTTTTGCACTTTTTTGCGGGGAGTGGGAGGGAGACAGAAATTCATTATTCATTAGCTAATTCGGCAGTAATGAATGAATGAGAGTTATAACCCTCGTTTCTGAAAATGATCAGGATGGCCTCCCCTCCTCCATCTCCATTCCTTCTTCTGCTGGCTTCCAGGCGGCACCCCTGTGCTTGGTCCATCTACACATGGAGTTGTTTGTCTGTATTACCTTACAGGTAATAAAAAACCTTATTACCTGAAATATTGTGGAAATTAGTCCTTCACTGGCTAAAAGGATAGCAAACATCCACCCCACTCTGTGGCTTGATTTTCTGACCTCTTTTAATCCTGTCTCGGATGAACCAAAGTTCTCAGTCGGAATGAACAGCAATTCATCAGTCTTTTCCTTTATAGGCAGTACTTTTGCATTCAGTTTAAAAAAACTTTGCTAACTCTAAGGTCATGAAGAGATCTCCTTATTTACCTCCTAAAAGAGTAATTGTGCTCCTCTCACATTTTGCCCCCTAACTGATTTCTGTATAAGTTGTGAGATGGGGATTAATAACTGCTTCCTTCACAAATATCTAGCTGACCCAGAACCATGTATTGACAATAGTATCCTTCCTCACTGAGCTGCACCCATCAGTACCACCCATCAAGAAGAGCTGCATGAGTGGGTCTGTTTCCAGGCTCCGCATTCTGCCCATTGCCCTCTGTCCATTCTCACACCAACGCTGCCTTCCTTGATTTCTGGGAGCATGTTAGCCCTCCAAAGTTGTTCAGTCTTCAGCACTGCCTTCGTTATTCTTGGCCCTTTGCATTTTCAAATGCTATACATTATAGAATCAGTGTGTCAATTTCCACAAAAATCTGTGCTTGGATTTTAGTTGGAAGTGCACTGAATCCACCGTTTAGGGAAGAATTGACCTTTTTACAGTATTAAGGCTTGCAATCCACAAACATGCCCTATACCTCCATTTCTTACATTTTCTTCATTTTCCTTCAATATTTTACAGCTGTCTCAGATATCTTTTGTTAGCTTATTTCTATGTAGTGGAAGTGTCTGAAAGGCTATGATAAATAACATTTATAAGTGATCATTATTGTCTTTTTCTGATATTTAGAAATACAACTGATTCTCATAGTTGAGCATGAGTCCAGCAATCTTGCAATATTTACTCATTGCTTTTGGATTTTTTTGACTTTTCTTTATATACAAACATATCATCTGCAAATGAGTTTCGTTTCTGGCTTTTCAAACCTTATACCTTTAAATCTTCTGTTCTGGCCAGGTTCTGCAGTGCAGTGCCAAGCAGAAATGATGCTGGGCAGCCATCCTTGACTCGGTCCCATCTCAGGACAGAGCTTTGATATTTCACAGTTATTTGGGGTGTTTGCCACAGGTTTCTTTTTTGATCAGGTTAGGGAAGTTCCTTTCCATTCCTGGTTTGCAAAAGGCTCTCTTAATCATGAATAGGTGTTGAGTTGTACAAATGATTTTTCTGCACTTATCAAGATGACCATATGGTTTATTTCTTTGTTGATGTGGTGAGCTACACGGATTACTTCTTTGAATATTATACAAAACTTGCATTCCTGAAGCCAACCCAACTTGGGATGACATATTATCACTCAAAGTCACTGGATCCACTTGCTCATACTTTGCTTAGGATTTTCAAGAGAAACACTGGCCCATAACTTTCTTTCTCTCTTTTTCCTTTGTAACATCCTTCTCAGGTTTTGATGTCAAGGTTATGCTCCTTCACAGAACAAGATAGGACATGAGCCTCCTTTTTTGTTGTTGTTCTGTGAAAGAGTTTATAACAGATTGTTGTTTTTCTTAAACATTTGAAACAGGGAAGTCATTTGAACCTGGAGATTTCCTTGTGACAAGATTTTAAATTATAAAGATTTCTTTAAGATAGGCACTATGAAGAGTGACATCAGCAAAGTGGCAGTATAGGAGTTTCTGGTACTTGTCCCCTCCCAGAAACATTAATTTGAACAATTACCCACAATGAACATGACTTCAGAAGGACTAAGGATCCCACGTGAGGGATTACAGCTCCTAGGTTAAGCTCAGATAAGAAAAGATACACTGAAGAGGGTAAAAAAAGACAGTTTCGTGTTACCCCTGTCAGCCCCTCCCCCAGGCCCAGGCAGCCCAGCACAGAGAGAGACACTCTCCACAAGGGGGAGGGAGAGTGGGGAATGTTGCTCAGCTTTGCCATGGACTCCGGGGCCAACCCGCAGGTGCCAGGTTTGTCCCCGTGAACCCAGGTTTCAGGCCCAACTCTCTGGAGCCAAGCACCAGGCTACTCACCGGCTGACCCAGGCACCAGGCTGGCCTGCCTAAGAACTCCACCCAGGTTCCTGGACGGGCTGACTGGGGTAGGACTTTCCCTGCCAGTCAGTCTGTGAAGACTAAAGGAAGTGCCTACATCTTCAAATGTGCAGACACCAACAGAAGGCCACAAGGATAATGAATAATCAAGGAAATATGATACCAAAATAGGACGCTAATGAACTCCAAAAACGGACTCTAAGAAATGCAGATCTATGAAATGTCTGAAAAGAATTCAGAATAATCCCTTTAAAGGAATTCAGTGAACTATAAGAAAGCATAGCTAACTAAACAAAATTAGGAAAACAGTGCATGAACAAAATGAGAAGTTCAATAAAGAAGCAAAACATGGGTTTTTTTAAAGTAAACGAAAAACACGATGTCTGAAATGAAGACTCCGACAGAGAGCTTCAATAGCAGACTAGATCAAGCAGGAGAATTAGTGAACTAGAAAACAGGCCATTTGAATCATCCAGTCAGAGGAGCAAGAAGAAAAAAGAGTAGAGAAAGCCTACATGAATTATGGGATACCATTAAAAGGAAAAAAAACCCACTACATATTACTGAAGTCCCAGAAGGAGAAGAGAGGGAGAAAAGGGCAGGAGCTTGTTTTAAAAAATAATGGCTGAGAATGTCTCATAATTGGGGACAGATTTAGATATCCAAGTCATGAAGCTCACTAATTTTGCCCACCCTGCCAAATTTCAACCCAAAGTGATTCTCAGCAGGACATATTATAATAAAACTGTTTAAAATCCAAGACAGAGTTTTAAAAGGAACAAGAGGGTTAAAAATCTTAGATACAAGGGAACCTCCAGAAGGCTGTAAGTAAATTTCTCAGCAGAAACTATGGAGGCCAGGAGAGGGTAGGATGATGTATTCAAAGTGCTGAAAGAAAAAAGCCGCCAAGAGAATACCTGGCAAAGCTATCTTTCAGAAATAAAAGAGAGATAGACTTTCCTAAACAAATAAAAGCTGAGGGAGTTCATCACCACTAGACCTGTCTTACAAGAAATGTTAAAGGAGTTCAAGCTGAAATGAAAGGACACTAATTAGTAACCTAAAAATAGATGAAAATAAAAAATTTACACTGGTAATGGTAAGTATATAGTCAAATTCAGAATACTATAATACTATAATACACTGGCGTGTTAATCACTTAACTCTGGTATAAAAATTAAAGGACAAAATTATAAAATATAACTACAATTACAATAATTTGTTAATGGATACACAATGCAAAATGATATAAACTACAACAATGAAAACAAATTTGGGGGCTGGGGAGTAAAAGTGTAGGGTTTTCGTATAAGATCAAAGTGGTTATCAGCTTTGAAAAGGCTGTTATATTTATAAGATGTTTTATGTAAGCCTCATGGTAACAGGAAAGCAAAAACCTACAGAAAATTCACAAAAGATACACAGCCACAGTACGGGAACAAAATTATCCCGAACACACATCTGCATCAGCCAAAGCACCTGTACAACAGCTTGGACAACGTGGATGGGGTGAGCCTCACAGCCAGCCAGCCCACGAGGAGATCCCACCCACAAACAAGACAACAACCACCAAGACCCAATTACAACAGAAGAGCCCAAATAACCCAGAAAAGAGACACTCCTAGAGCATCCAGCTCAGGAGCTTAAGGAGACTGCACCAGCAGGTCCCACAGGACATTTACTACAAAAGGCCACTCCAGAAAGACCGGGAGTCATAGCAGTTTATCTAATACATAGAAACAAACACAAAGAGACAACTAAAATGGAGAGACAAAGAAACAACCCCCAAATGAAAGAAAAGGAGGAAGTTTCAGAAAAAGAGCTAAATGAAATGGAGGTATGCTAAGTAAAATAAGCCAGGCAGAGAAAGATAAACATCACATGATCTCGCTTATACATGGAATCTAAAGAACTTAATAAACTGATGAACAGAATAGATTCAATGACATGGAAGCATAGATGAGACATGAATGTCAGAGGGATGGAGGAGGGTGGGTGGGTGGCGGGGGAGAGCATAACCAAAGAATTTATATGCATATATGCACAACCCAAGGCACGGACAATGGTGGGGAGAGAGACTGGGGAGGGGGAAGGGACGGGGTGGAATGGGTCATTGGGGAGAAAAAGGGACATCTGTAATATTTTAAACAAAAATAAAATTTAAAAATTAAAATAAAATAAAATAAAGAGTTCAGAGTAATGGTTACAAGGATGTTCAAGGAACTTAGTGAGAACTACAAGAAACTTCTGGGAATATATCCTAAGAATTCTGAAACACTTATCAGAAAGAATATATTCATCCCTACGTTCATAGCAGTGTTATTTACAACAGCTAAAATCTGGAAACAGCACAAGTACCCATCAGTAGAGAAGTGGATAGGAAAGCTGTGGTATATTTACAGAATGGAATACTATGCAGCTGTAAAAAGGAGCTCTTACCCTTTGAGACAACATGGAGGGACCTGGATATTAATATGCTAAGTCAAACAAGCCAGTCAGAGAAACACAGATATCACATGATCTCACTTATATGTGGAATCTAATGAAAATAAACTGATGAACAAAATAGTTCGAGAAACATGGATGCATGGAACAGACTAAGGGGTCTCAGAGGGAAAGAGGTTGCGAGGGTGGGAAGAGATTAACCAAAGAACTTATATGCATAGGCCTTGGACACAGACAATAGTGTGGTGAAGGCCTGGGGTGGGGTGGGGGCTGGGTAGAAAGGAAATGGGAGACATCTATAATATTGCCAACAATAAAAAATACATTTTAAACAAATAAATACAAGGGTAAAGGTAAAAACAAAAACAAAAACCACACTCACAAAAACTAACCTAAGTGCATTAAAGACTTAAAGGTAAGACCTGAAACATAAAACTCCTAGAAGAAAACAAAGAGAAAAAGATCTTTGACCCTGGTGTTGGCAACAATTTTTTGGATAACACACCTACTGCACAAGCAACAAAAGCAAAAACAATCAAGTGAGACTACATCAAAATAAAAAGATTGTGCAAAGCAAAAGAAATAATCAACAAAGTGAAAATACAACCTACAGCATGGGAGAAAATATTTACAAGCCAGCCATCTGATAATGGGTTGATATCTTAAATAAATAAGGAACTCCATAGCAAACAAAAAAAAAATTCCAATTAAAAAGCAAGCAGAAAAACTGAATAAACATTTTCCCAAAGAAGACAAACATGTCTAACAGGTACATGAAAAGATGCTTAACATCACTATTCACCAGAGACACCAAAAGCACAATGAGGTATCACCTTACATCTGCTAGAATGGCTATTATCAAAAAGACGAGAGATAGTAAGTACAGATGGGGAAGTGGAGTTAAGGAAACCTGTGTACTGTTGGTGGGACTATAAACTGGTCCAGCCACAATGGAAAATAACCTGGATATTCAAAATGGAACTACCATATGACCCAGCAGTCCCACTCTGGGAACAGAACCGAAGAATTCCACAAGCTTTGATACATCAATTTGTCATATTTAATTGCCAATTAAAAATACCTTCCCACCCTGGCTGAGCGGCTCAGTGGGTTGGAGCATCATCCCAGCCACCAACTTGTTACAGGTTTGATCCCCGGTTGGGGCGCATAAGGAGGCAACTGATCAATGTTTCTCTCTCCTATCGATGTTTCTTTCTTTCTCTTCCTTCCCTCTCTTAAAAAAAAAAAAAAAAATTAATAAACAGACGCTCAGGTGATTTAAAAAAACCCTTCCCATTTTGATTTCTCAGTTGACCTTCTTTATGGTCTGGCCTGTGGCCAACTTTGATCAAGTTCCAAAGAGCACGTGGAAGAATGCGTGCTCTACGACGGCCGGACGCAGTTTCTACACGCCAATTAGGTCAAGTTTGCTAATCACATAGTGGAAATATTCCGCTGCTTACTGACCGCTTATAATACTGTTTCTGAAACGTTTGTCACCAGATACTGAATTTCACGTCTTAAAGCTGTACAGAATCTTCATCCTTTATCCAGGGCAACAAAGGGGAGCTTTAAAACAACTTTACTCCTTTCCAGGCTATCCCAGCTTACAGAATAATGTTTGCCAATATTTTATTGTTTTTAACAACTTCATTGTGAGACAGTTTTGTACATAACTGTGTTTACTGTTCTGGTTGTGCACCACCCCTTCTTGCTCAGAACCTCCTCCTGGAATCCACATGCCTCCTCTTGAAGAAAATTCCTTACAACTTCCTTTCTTGAGGATTCATCTGCAGGTAACACCTGCATTTTTGTTTATTAATGGTTTTTAAATGTCACCCAATTCTCGCCCAGCCGGGCATGGCTCAGCAGTTGAGCGTCAACCTAGGATCCAGGCGATCAGGGTTTGATTCCCGGTCAGGGCACATGCCTGGGTTGCGGGCTCGATCAATGACTCTCTCGTCATTGAGGTTTCTGTCTCTCTCTCTCCCTCTCCTGTCCTCTCTCTGAAATCAATAAAGATATATTTAAAAATAAATAAATGTCACCCAATTCTTAATAACTTTGAGATATATAATTCACCCTTTTAAGTGTGCAATTGAATGACTTTTAGTGAATTTATAGAGTTGTGTCAACATAACCACTCATTCTAAAACATTTTCGTCACCTCTAAAAGAAACCCCATATCCCCATTTCTCCCTCGCCTCAGCCCCTGACAACCACTAATCTGCTTTCTGTCTCTATGGCTTTGCCTATTCTGAACATTTCATATAATATGTGGCCTATTATATCTGGCTTCTTTTACTCAGAATGGTGTTTTGTGTGTGTGTTTTTTTGTTGTGTTTTTTAAAATATATCTTCATTGATTTCAGAGAGAGGAAGGGAAAGGAAGAGAGAGATAGAAACATCAATGATGAGAGTCATTGATTGGCTGCAGCCCGCAACCCGGGCATGTGCCCTGACCAGGAATCGAACCCCGATCCCCTGGATCCTAGGTCGACACTAAACTGCTGAGCCACGCCCGGCTGGGCCAGAATGGTGTTTTTAAGGTTCACCCATGTTGTAGTCTTTTTATGGCTGAATAACATTCCATCGTGTGGATGGACCACGTTTCGTTCATTCATACATTCATGCACTGATGGACCCCAGGTTCTCTCCATGTGAACAGTGCTGCTATGAATATTCATGTACAAGTTTACGTGTGGTCATTGGTTTCAATTCTCTTGCGTGGACACCTAGGAGTGGAACTGCTGGGTCAAATGATTGTCACCAGCATTCTTGAACAATAGTTTCACTACAGACCCAATCCTGTGTAGAGAATTTTTTTTCTCTCAATGCCTCATCGATACTACCCTCTGCTTCTGGCGTCCAGTGGTTGTTGAGAAGTCTGCTGTGGCTCCTTCATTCCACTGTAGGTGGTTTGGCCTTTCTCTCTGGCTGCTTTCAGAATTATTTTTGTCTTGAATGTGCTGTGTATGTCCAGGCATGGATTTGTTTTTATTTCTACTTGGAATCTATTCTGCTTCCTGAATCCTTTAAATGTTATCTTCTGTTTTCTCCACTCCCTCCATCCAGGATTCCAGACAGGTGTTAAATGCATTATGACTGGCCGTTTTTCCCACTTCTGTCTCCTGGAAAACAACCTCTCTCAGGTGACTGTCCGGGGAGGTCCTGAGGCCTCATTTCACGATGCGCATCCTTGGAGGATGAATGGAGGCATGGGACGTAGACATGCTGTCCCACTGTAGTGAGCTGCTCCCTACCCCCACCTTCACTCCTCAGCATGCCCTGGTGGGAATGACCCAGCCCAGGAACCCCCATGGGGTGGAAGGGGAAGAGGTATGACTGTTTGGAATGGCAACTTTAAATGTTTCCTAGAAAAAGCATTGAGCAGTCATAGTCTAAGTCAGTGAATACAATTTTGTTGTGAATTTCACAAACCCCACTAATGTAACTACCAAAACAGTTTGACAAAGCAGGCCCCACATGCCGGTCACATGTAATGCAAACCACCTCTGTGCTTGTGTTTGGAATTGTTTTCTCTGCCTTTGTTTTTTAACTCTAGACGATGAGGCAGGCTCCTTTGGCCACGACTTCCTCTAAGAAGCCCTGGAGGTATAATTTTCTGGAGCTGGTTAAGGTCTGTGTCATTCGACAGTACGGGTTACTGGTGGAGCACCTACAATACTGACACAGGCTCCCACTTTCTCTAGATACCAACAGTGTGACTCAAACGAAGGGGCCTGTGTCCAAAAGGGATGTTCCACCAGGCAATGCTCTGCCTCTGGGGGAGCTGACACTCCAGGCCTGTTACTGGGGACTGACAGAAACAGCACACCCCTTCCTTTGCAAGAACCCCACAAGTACTGTCTGCACAGGTGAAAGGGCTGACTGGGTAACCCTGAGCACCCACCAGGAGGGAGGCTGGCCTCAGTAAACCACCTCTTCAAAGGAAATAACATAAAGCCACTGTGGTCATAAATACATTTTATTTTATTAGAAATGCTTAATTACAATGTGGAGAGCATTTCCCCCTAGAAAAGTAGGTAAGCAATATGTCCATCAAAATTGTTAGTTGTCTTTGCAAATACCTATTTTCATTTCACTGAACAGAGCACACAGCAAAAGGCTTCTGCTACTCCATTTTTTTTTTCAATTTTCTTTTTTGTTATAAACACCATAGCAAATTAAAAAAAGCTGTTTAAACAGAGAAAAATATTGTAGTTCTTGATTTTCTGCGTGTACTTAACGCATTCCACACTGTGCTTCCCCACTCTTTCTCTAGATATCAACAGTGTGACTCAAACGAAGGGGTCTCCTGGTGAGGGCGGCGGTTGTTGTTATCATCTGTTTATTTATTGGGACACTTTCCCTGTGACGAGGCTCCGGATGCACTTTAACAGAATGTGTGCTATCACCTCCCTGTGGAAGCCATGGGGCCAGGCGCATGTAGAACTGGGTGGTTGGCTGGAGCCGGCGCTGAGAGCGGCGACAGCTCCTCCACCTTGGGTCCTGTTGTGGTCGGGCAGCCTGTCCTGCATCACTGGATCTGGATGGCTCCGTGCTCAAGCTGCATTTCGGGCTGCAGGGTGGGCTGCAGGGTCTCGGCTGTCTGCAAGAGGGGAGAGAGGAGGGCTTTTCTATAAAAGTACCCACCAACTCAAGTCCAGGACACTCACTGGTCACAAAATACCACTGGTTTTCAAGCACAGAGCAAACACACACAGCAGAACTGGAAGGGGCTGGGTCCTAAGTGCACCCCTGCTTTGAGCGATGACTTTCCCAGAACCTGAGCTGCTTTGCAGCAGCTCTGATGAATCCGGGCTGTGGAATCTCCTTGCGGGGCCTCCTGCTAGCCCAGGTCCCGACCGACCCTCCCACACAAGCTTGCAGGGCTCCCTAAAACCTGCGGTGATTTCCTATTCGTACCCCCTGCTTATCACCGGGGATACTCTCGGAGTGGTTAACGTAACCGTAACCTAATATATTTGCCTAGAATTTCAGTTACCATTTTGCCTTTTCTTATAAAAACTGTTCCAATGTTCAAAAAAAGCATTTTAGGGACAGGTACCTTTCTTTCCATAAAGACATAAGTACTATACAATGATTACAGATATTAAGAAGATTTTAAATGCATATTCACAGTTTTAAGACACGTTAAAGGGAAAAATACAATCTTGGAATAAGTCACCAATCATTCATCTCAACCATACAGAACTGGCTCCCAAATGGAGGTTTTGGAATTTTTAGGATCCCCTAAGCTGTCTATCAAAGGCGATGTCACAAAGACTAGACCCTCAGAGGTGGCCTTCCTGGCTTTTCTGGCAGGAAATTTAGTTGGAGGGGCCTGGCAGGGCGACTGAAAAGAAAGAAACAAAGAAAGCCACAGAGACGGGAAGGCGGAAGTCCCTGGGTATGGGGGCTGGGCGCTACAACTCCTATTGCAATTCAAGGCTGCAATTTTGAAATACTATACAAACATCAAATGACATTCAACAGTGTTTCCTTAAAGCAGAGGCTTTCCAGTTTCAGATGAAGGACTCAGCACAGACAATCCGTGCACTGTCATTGGAGCTCATGAGTGGCTGGGCAAGAGCAACAAAAAAGGGATCAACTGACACAGACAAGGTGGGGGCTTCCCCACAAGTTTCTGGATGAGGGAAAGTGGACTGGACAGTGCTGGTGGCTTCAGGTGGAGGGGAGAGAGAGGCTCCAGGCCGGGGCAGTAAGCATGTGTCTCATTCTCTGCTGTTGCTATCTGTCCTAATTGAATGGCTCTTGAGAACTGCCAGATGTGAACTGAGACCAAGAACATTGATAGGAAGCCAAGGTGGCAAGGGGCTAAAATGGACACGGCTTCCGTCAATTCTGAAATCTGTAGAATGACCACAAACCTATACTACAGGAAGCTGACCCACCACAGAGGCCCCAGACCTGAAGAACACATGCAGTGCAACCCTTCTGTGACTGCCCAGCAGCAGGGATTGAACTGCCTTTACACACGACCCTTTCACAATAGCCTCGTGTCAGGTACCATCGCCTAATGTGGGACAAGGTGGGCCCACATGGGAGCTTTCTTCCCAGACAGGGTCACTCTTAAACCACAATAAAAAGCTGGTTGGGGAGAATTCATCTTCCCTCCACACGCACCCCTCTGGGCTCCAGGCCATGACTCATCCTTCTCGGTCGGTCTCACAGTGGAGGGGGTCCCTGTAGTCACTGCTGTATGAAAGCCCAACACCACTAGAGTGGGAAATGCCTGGGCTTTGGAAGCGGCTGGAGGGGTCTGGGTTTGAGGGGTAGGGGGTACACACACACCTTTTTCAGGATATACCTTCCCAGACTCTGGGCCAGTTGGGGCCTCACTGTGAATCAGGACAGAGTAAGAATTTTAGTCCTCACAGGACTGCTGAGTCGCCAGGGTCACCCTGGGCAACCTACTTGGCTCCATTGAGCCCCACTCCTCACCAGGCTGCAAGCCAGCCAAATGAGAATTTCCTTTTCTCCAAGGGCAATGGAGAGCACATGGCACCTAGCACAGTGCAGAGTAGAATGTGGAAGGGAAGAGGGACCATCTGGAAATGTGGGGCTTTAATTCTAAGTGTCAAAGGCTGATGGCATCAAGACACACAAGGCTCATCAGTACTGGGCCGAAGACAGGAGAGGAGCAGACCCAGGGAGGACAGTAGGACGTGCAGAGGGTGGGGAAGGAGCCAGTACCCAGCAGGCTGGAATAGTTCACTGACAGGGTCCTGTGGGCAGGGGACTCCAAGGCTGTCCCCAGGCCAGGGCTGCCCAGACACAAGGCCTTCCCCTGCCTTACCATGGTAAAGTAAAAGCCCCTTGCATCATAATGGCACTCATCTTGATCTCAGCAGTAAAGTTAGTGATTTAACCCTACAGCCTATGAGGTTTGAGAATGCAGGCAACCAGCCTATCTGAGTTGTTCACAAAACCAGCAGCCTTGTACTTTGTTCCAATGACCCGGTGCCCTCTCAGGACCAATCCTATGATTATTCTCATGAAACAGGAATACGCATTTATTTTAGAACTGGTTGTTCTGAATACAACCAACCAACCAGGGAGAACTCACTCACACTGTCCCCTAAAGCGGCTCAGGCTGTCAGGCTTCTGCCAGTTCTCCCTGCTAGTATGAGGGAGCAGGCTTGGGTCCCCCACACCCAGGGGGACTCTGGAGAAGCCATGATGCTCTCTCCACAAAGCACACTCACTGTGGGGCAGCTCCATGAAGACCTCAAACATCTAAAGAAGTGACCCTCTCATCTGACATTTTAAAAAGTATCCAAATGGAGTGTGAATGCTGGAGTTTCCAGTGCTCCCAGGAAAGTACAGATAAAGGGCAGCTTGAGGGGAAATCCAGCAAAACCAGATGAGGAGAGGCTCATCAGTGGTCACAGTCAATCAGACATGCTGAATAAGCCCGTAACAAACACAAATGGGCCTTACAAATGTGGAGTTCCTGACAAGGCCGGCAGGCTGCCATGGTAGTAGTGTGAGAACCTGGCCAAACGGTGCCCCCAGGAGCAAATGCAGGCACCATAGCTAGCTGGGCCATCCTGCATTTCTACCCCAAAGCAGCGGGCTGCTTAGAGGCAAATGCCCCATAAACCTGCCCCTGGGAAAGGGGTGGAGGCTGAAGGCCAGGCCTGCATGAGTGTCGACCCCTGGGCCAGGTGCCGCCCACACTGGGGGAAGCAGGTCTCAGGCCAACAGGCAACCCTTGCTTGCGAAGGAATATTGAGCAGAATTTAATTTTTGCCTCTGAATTTATAGACAAACATTTGCACAACACAGAAGAGCTCAAGGATCAGTTTAAGACTGGCACCTGGGTGAGGATCTAACTTCTCACCTGCACATTTTCAGGCACTTATAAAAAATATAATTCTAAATGAGTGCCTATGTCCAAATTATGCATCTTTCAATGGTAATCACCTTCCTCCCAGAAGAATGCCAGAAGTAGAAATACCCAAGCTGTGTTCACACCCAGAGAAGGCCCAGGACCTGTTCACAGACAGAGGCAGGACTCACCTGAGCTGCTGTGGTGTGGTCAGTCACTGGCGCCAGCTGGACATACTGGACCTGGATGTCACTGCCCTGCAGAGACGACCCATCCACTCCTGCAGCAGTAGGGTCTGAAGAGGCCACAGCTATCAGCTGGGCCCCCTGCAGCACCTGAAAAGACAAAGCAGACACCATCAGCAGCGTTACGGGCACAAGGACAAAAATGAGAGCCAAGCATGCAGACTCCATTGTGACCGTATGAGCCAAGGAGGATGACCCGGGACTGCACTCCACACTGTGGGGTCCGTCTGTCTCGGGAATCACTCTGGAGTAACGTCTGATTGGCCACTGTATGTGTATGGTGTGAACATGTGTGAATGCATGTGTGTGAGATCGGGTTATTCCACTACATCTGCAAGGGGCCTCCCTCAAACATCTACATATTGGGCAGAAAGAAAGCTTTTTAAGCCTAATAGGAAAAAAGCAACCAGCTCGAGTTTCTGAACAGTGAGTGGGGGAGTGGTCAGAGCACTGGGATGGAGAGATGGTAGGACATAGAGCAGGAAGGAAAGCACTTGAAGACCTCCTGGAAATCACCATGGTTCTAGGTTCATGGGAAGGGGAGACATGGAGGGCAGCCAGGAGGGACAGGAGATGGCAGCATGTCCTTAACCTGTAAGCAAGACACATTCACTGGCCCTTCCTGGAACCCCCAGAGCATTTGCAAGTCAGGGGAGATGAAGAAGCCCCCAAAGAGTTGACCATCGAGTTTAAGAAATAGAAAACATGCATATGAATTACAACACCTAACACTCCAGATGGAGTCGAGAAGACCTCTGGGTGAGGAGCGGTGATCAGGAGAGGACATTGATGAAAGATAGCAGTAGAACTCCCAGGGGTGAGACCAAGTTCCAGAGACACATCACCAATGAAAGTCCCCGTGACACCAGGGACAGAGCGCTGGTCTGTGCCTGAAGGTGGGGGCCAGGTGAGGCCTTGGGGACAGGCTCTGGGTGACTCCACCACTCAAGAGCACCCCCACGTCCAGGCCTACTTCCCGCCCAGCCCACCTGGTGCTCCAGCAGCAGAAAGGCAGGCTGGTGCCTTGACATCTGAAGGCCAGGATGGGGAGTGGGGGTGGGGATCTCTGAGGCTTTGTATTCATGACAGTGAGTTGCCAAGCACTGTGAGGGTTTTTACTTAGGGGTTGTATCCCACCCCTCCCTCATGGGCTGTCCAGGTGGGGCAACAATGACCATGCTTCCTGGCCAGCCCACTGCCTCCTGCGACAGTATCAGAGCTGAGGAAGAAGGTGCAGATCTGGAGAGAAAGGAGGGATTGCCCACTCTGGAAAAGGCAGGCTTGGAGTCCTTATGAAAATACAACCTGTGGTTTTCAAATAGCATTCTAGTTTTTGATAAGCACGAGTTCCATTTCTTTAACAAAGAACCATCAGTGGAAAAACAGGTAAATTCAATTTTTAGAAAAGATGGCAGAAGGTTCTTAACTACTTCTTCTTTTGTTTCTTCAGAAACCACTGGAAAACAGTTTCCACTCTAATGCCAGCCAGCTATGCCGGGAGGAGCGCTGCCCCTGGGCGCACGCGTCCTCACCCCCAGGCCAACATGGGCAGAGGCACTTGGCAGACGGGATTAAGTTGATCATCTCAAGACGGAGAGAGTGTCCTGGAGTGTCAAGTGGGCCCAATGTCACATGGGCATCTTGAAAAACAGACTCTTTCCCAGCTGCAGAGGGACAGAGGGATGCAACATGAGTCGACTGGCCATGGCTGGCCTGGAAGACAGAGGAAGGGGTGCCTATAGAAGCTGGAAAAGGAGCCTCCAAAGAGACACGTCGGACTTCTGCCCTCCAGACTATGAAAGAGTAAATGCGTGTGGCCACACCACAGTGGCCATAGGATATGCACACAGCTGCACTCACCATTTCTACAACTGCCTTCTTCAAGCGCAGGGCCTGGCTTCTGGGTACCCAAAGGGCTGAGCTGAAAACAATGGCTCTTTATTAAAACACCACTCTTTTCCATTATAAACTGTTTACACTAATGAGTGAGAGGTTTAAAAAAAAGAGAAAACTGAAGTCTCCTCTATTACCCACATTTTCTTTTCCCCAGCACATACTCTCCTCCAGATCTTTCATGATCAGAAAATAGGACATGGTTCTGTCCAGTTCCATAGCTTTGCTTCCCCATCACCAGGGAGGCAGCCATCTCCCATGTGGTCCATGGGGCTGAGCAGTCAAGGGCAGCAGCCGACATGGCCATAGCTGAACTGAGGAGCCTGCTCTGCCTGGGAGCAGGCAGGGGACACTGGAGCTTGGGGGTATCCCCACAGCCCTAAGTGGGGAATCCCTGAGTCCCCTCTGCAAGGCCTGGAGGGCCTCCGCTAGGCATCAGTCTCCTTGTGGCTCAGGAAAGCATCAGTGTTTTTTTTAAGAAAAGGCAGCAAGACCCAGGAGGGTTCCCTAGGTCCCTCCAGAAAGAGTCCAGATATGCTCTCTATTCCACAAACTCCCAACAAGGTCAAAGGACTCAGATCCAGAAAAACCATCTGGGACCTGAAGAAAGGGAGACATGAAGCTGTATTTAGTCATGGATATGTTTTAGGAGCCTCTGGCCATCAAAGAATTTGGCAGTGGCTAGCTGATCTTTCATTCCTTTGCCTCTTTTTGGAGTGGCTGTAGGCACGACCCCCTGACCCAGAAAATAAAATCCAGTGTGTGACCTCACTTTGCCAGCCAGGAATGGACAAGGGTGCCACTGTTCTTGTCAGCTCTCAGCACCAGATGAAAATATGGAGCCGTGACCTGTCAGGGTCTCTGCAGGATTGCACAACATCTTTAGGACATGGGTGGGGCCACCAATTCCTTCTCTCCACAGGTTGCTTCACCCTGGTCTATAAGCCTGAAGTTAATGACTGAACCACTTTGGTTCAAGGATTCTATACTATTTGTCTCTGGCTCCCATCCTCACATTTCTCAAATTATCAATTCTTTGTGCTATGAATACATAGCTATGTTCTTGGGAATGTGATTATTCAAAACCTCTAGCACAGTGGAGGAACCACTGCAGAAACACTGACCAGCGTACATGTCATTAGCTGGCCCCATTTCCCACAGGCCTTATTTCAAATCTAAGACTGAGACCAACACACCTGCGAGTGGGTGACCAGCTGATTTGGAGGCTGGTGCAGTGCTTGTGGCATCTGTACCTACATCTCTTAGTCAGCAGACTCACTCCTAACTTACATGCATCTGTGAACTTTTTATGAAGAACTCCCACACAGGAATGTCCATGTGATGTTCTTGCTGCCAGGCCCCACATTCCCCAAGTACGTCACAATCAAGTATGGCATATTCCCAGTGGCAAAGCTGAGGAAAGAGTACTGTGGGCAACAAAGTCCCACTCAATCTAAGTTTGTGGTTTGGGTCAGAAGTTGGGCAACAATGCTGTCCCAAAACAGCTAGAAAAAAATAAAAATGGGGAAAAGACTAAAGGTAACAGAAGTGGTAGGAAATTCTCAAAACCACACAGTCGTCTGCCCTTTGGGTGGGTGAAAAGAGGGAGAGGGGTACAGTCTGCGATACCATGGCTGCCCTACCTCAGCACAGATTTCCTAGATCCTGGACTGAACTTTAAAAAAATCTAAGCAATATTTTCAAATACTAAACTAAATGTTAGGTATTTTAATGTAGTCACAGTTTCATAACTGATGTATATTTTAAAAGATCCTTTAATAAGTGAGTTTGAGGTCAAATCATATAACCATTTTTTAAGTAAACTTATAAAATCATGGGACTTATTTCTGAGAAGGTTCTGACTGTACTATGGGTTTGGCGATGAGCCACTACCCCCTACAAACGGAAGGCATTTTACCATATCCTAAGAGAGATTTTCCCCTGTCAGCATTGCCAATATAATGACTTTTCACATGATCTACACAGCTGATTAAATCTTAAGAATTATAATGTCAGAAATCTCAGAATCTAAATGTGCAGAATTATAATAGTGAAGGTAGGCACATTACCAGCCTGGCTGGCAAATGAAAATAAAAATAGGAACATGTTCTCCAATGGGAATTCATTCAAAATGCTATGCCCTTTAAACATTTCCACATTGGCTTGGTTTTGTTAAGTGATTCAGAAATGAGTTAAACATTTAACGTGCACACTACTGGAAGAAAAGACCTTCCAAACAGTTATCATTCTCCCTCTTCCTCGTACTCCAGACCCTGCAGAGAACACCTGCCCAGGGGACCTCCCCTACCGAGGCCTCAGCGGGAGTCCTGTGCTGCCCCAGCTTCAACACCTTGACTCCAGCATTGGGAGAGAGGATGGGCAGGCCAGCACCTAACTAAGCCTGCCTCCTGCTCATCTGTCCACAGCCCCATCTCCTGTGGGACAAAGCTTGCCTGGATGAATTTCCACTCATTTCCCAAAAATGAGCTTTCAGCTCCTTTTTCATCCTTCCTGCTCATTTTCTGTTTGGTGCCTTTTCCAAGCAGGCTCTGGAATGTAGAAAGATCTAACTGGAATGCAGTGAGCTCCAGGCAAGTAGCCAGTGGCAGCACCTCCAGGCTGCCAGCCACTGCAAGCTTGAGGCTGCACTTACAGTGGGGCTCCCTGAAGGGCAGCATATCATCCGTGAGGCATTCAGGGATGGGGTGCAGGCATGGGCTAGTGTCCCAGCTTCATTTAGAGGGTTCCTCTATACATTTCTGAAGCATAGCCAATTATTTTCCGACAAAAGAAAAAGGCCTAGGGTATGGATATAAAGCAGCCTACTAAGGGGATCATGGATCTAAGAGCACTGTTTAGTGGAGCAAACACATCTGGTTTTCCTCTCTACATTGCCAATTCTGAAACTCTGTTTAATACCCAACTGAGATAATGCAAAACTGGTGCAGAACAGAAAATAAATGCAAGAAGCCCAAGGTCTTTTCAGTATCATTTAGATATAAAATTTCAAATCCAACCAAAAATCCGCCCAGATACAAAAAAGAAAAAAAGAAAAAGAAAACCTAACTCGCCCCCCCTCCCCCAAAAAAACAAACCAACAAAAAAGCCGTCAATGCACTTACAAGATCTGTTTGTAACAGTTTAATTAAGTTTGTGGCCAGGAATGAGACCACTCATCCCGAGGCCTCCTAGAAACAAGTCCCTTGCTTATTTTGTGTTTATGTTTAAATTGAACTTGTCACCCTGCCTGGTGTGGCTCAGTTGGTTGGGCGTTGTCCTGTGCAAAATGATTGCTGATTTGATTCCCAGTCAGGGCACATGCCCAGGTTGCGGGCTCAGTCCCTGGTAGGGGTGTGCAGGAGGCAAGCTGATCGACGTTTTCCTCACACATTGATGTTTCTCTCTCTCTCTCCCCCCTCCCCTTTCTTTTCTTTTTAAAAATCAATTTTTAAAAAATCTTTACACTGAACTTGTTAAGGTAACACAATCAACCAACCAGGCTGATTTTCTTAAATCTGGATATTAATTCAAGGATTAGCTTCCTTGTGACAGAAAAATGAGGAGCTGAAAGACACCTGCCCCTATCCTGGGAATGCTCCCATACCAACTGGCCAGGAGACCAAACCAACTGTCCAGGAGATCTACCAGCCCAAAATCTTTTTTGTACATTTGTACATCAACTGTCAAAAACAAATTATCATTCTTAAGTCTTTAAAACCTCTGACGGACCACTAGTATGTTTCCTTGGATTCCATTTTGAGTGCTTTCATAAACCACATCGCCACTAGTAGATGGTCAGAAAGGAGGTCAAATGGCAAGGCTCCTCTGGGATCATTCCTCAACAAGATCCAGCACAGAAACTCCTCACAACCCTCAGCATTCAAGCCAACTGATGCAACATTTTAGAAAAGCATCCTACAGCCAGTAAGGCTACACTTGCAAAGCTAATGGGCTAACAGCCATAAACCAGATTTACAGCCCGGAGCTGATGGGAAGATGCCCCAGAGAACCAAGGTCCAGATTCTGTGCACACGAAGATGCCGTGTGGCAAGAGGTAATAAAAAGCAGGTTCTGCTGTAAGCTCTGTGGCTCGTTCCAGCATTGGAGCATGAACCTCAAACACAATCTAGGAGAAAGCAAACAAAACCTAAAAAATAGAATAAAGCTGAAACGGAAGTCTGGAGATACTTGGTATTCATCTCCCATCGCTCCAGATAGGCCAGCCTTCCTGGGAACAAATCTTAACCATGTGTCTTAAAACTTTCCAGTTGATTGGGGCTGGGGGTGGAGGGAGGTTTAATAACTCAGCCAGAGTCAAATCCAAGGCCCTCCACTTTTTCCCAGGGGTCCAGGCCTCTGGCTTCTAGAAGGGGTGGGTAGGTGGGGAGTGGGTGAGACACAGCAGGAACAAAATAAAGGTTTATTTTAATTATGCATGTGAATGATACATCGTATCACTATACTGCTGCTCAGACACTGGGAAGGAAAGGGTGCACCAGTCTGCCAGCCATCACACTTCATGACTGCAATGAGCTGGGAAGCCCAGTCATGGAGGTGAAAGCTTCCAGCCATCATCCCAACTGATAATGAGCACAACGTGGCTGGTGGTGGCCTCCCTGGGAAAGACCAAGAGAGGTACCTCATATGGCAGGTGCACCCACATAGGAAACACCTTGAGTCCTTGCATAAACTTAAAAGTTCATCATGTTGTAGAAACACAGCCTCGCTATTCATGCCGATGGATGATTTACTGTGAGATGCTGACTAATCGGGCATCTACACATTACTTACACGGTGATGTAGCCTCCATCAGACCAGCGTTATTATTCTATTCTGATAAACCACAAAAAGTTCAGAAACTGATTTCTACAGCTACTAACGGTAAGAATATTATTACTACTTACTAACAGTAAGACTATTACACACCAAGCAGACAATCTCATTAGTTAGACAATCTCAACTTATCTGTCTTCACCACAGAGGCCCTCTTTGGTGAGGACAGTACTTCTCCTGTTTCAAGGCAACAGTTCTAGAGGCGACTCCACTCCCACATGGGCCTGATTTCAGTATATGATGACTACAGTGCATTAAGGAGGTGCACAAAAATATGCCCACGACTGAGTGTCCTTTTATATAGGAGAAGAACGACTGCATCTGTGTGCACATCAGTGACTGGGAGGCCTGGGAGGGATGGTTAGATGCAGAGAACACACAGGTATCTCCTATAGGAAGCCCCACTGCACCCAGAACATCACCAAATTCACATCACTCCACAAACAACTTGTTTCATGGTGTAGAGCGTGGGTTTATCACATATCTCTGTGGGATGTAGGCCCAAGGTGGGGAGGTCAGCCAACATTTTGCCAACAATGGGGCTGGGGATATGGGGGGATCAATTATGTCTTCCAAGATATCTCTACCTGCCAACCTCCGAAACCTGTAGTGTGAGCTAATTTGAAATAGGGTCTTCGAGGATGCAAAAGATAGGCTCACCCTTGCCAGGTAGCCTCACTCTTGTACTGGCTGTGCTTGGTTCAGGACCTGCTTGCACTGGACCCAACACAGATCTGCTCCCACACCTGTTAGGGTGTCCAGAAAGCCTAAGGCCCAGGAATTTAGGAGAAAACTGTTGGCTTCTCCTCCTTTGAAAGGGCAGAGGAGTAATCTGGAGACACCCAGCTGTGAGGAGCAGACAAAGATTAGGGAGAGGAGAGGAGCTGTCAGGATGTTCTCAAGAAGCAAAAGGTCTGACCTTTGTCAACTAAAAACAGTTGACCAGGTAGCCTGGGTATGCATTCTAGCTGAGGGTCTGAAGTGTGAAGACTGTTCCTGGGCCATCATCCCAAAAGCAGTGACCTCCCCTGGGTGGCTTAAAACAGCCAGAAATATATCCTCTCCCAGTTCTGTAGGCCAGAAGTCCAAAATCATGGTCAGCAGGGCAGCAGTCCCTCCAGAGGCTCTTGGGGTGGGTCCCTCCTTGTCTCTTTCAGCTCCTGGGGCTCCTGACAACCTTGGCTTGTGTCTGCATCATTCCAACCTATGCCTTTGTGTTCCCATGGTATTCTCCTTTCTGTATCTATATCCAAATTCCTCTCTTCTTATAAGGATACTTTTCATTGTATTAGTTAGGGTCTAACTAAACCCCTTTCTGCATCCATAGCAGAGCTCAGTCTCAATGTCCCAAATCTTTTCTAGGAACAGACAGGGTACTCTGAACTAAATGTCTGTGACCCTCTCCCCCCACAAAACTCATATGTTGAAGTCCTAACTCCCCAGTGTGATGATGTTTGGAGGCAGGGCCTTTGGGAGGCGATTAGGATTAGATGAGGCCATGAGAGTGGGGCCTCTATGATGGAATTAGTGCCCTTTTGAGAGAAAGGGGAACTCAGGTGCTTTCTCCATGCATGCACCAAGGAAGCCATGGGAGGACTCAACCAGGGAGAGAGGGACCTCATGAGAACCCGACTGTGCCAGCACCCTGATCTCTGACTTCCAGCCCCAGAACTGTGAGGAACAGACGCCTATTGTTTAAGCCCCCAGTGTGTGGTGTTCTGTTACAACCGCCCAAACTCAACAGAGAGTGACAGTATATAAAGTCACCATCCTTCTCGTGAGGTGGAACAGACATCTACCTTCTTGTGAGGTGAAACCAGTTTGGAGATGGCTAGGAGGAAAGGACAGATCACTGTGAAAGAAAAAAACCCACTAATGAACCCACAGGCATCTCTAATAGATCAGCCTTGGGTTTAAAATCTACTGTTAATTTCTATAGGACTTTTAAATGAAGTGACATTCTTACACACACACTGTGTTACCTTCAATGGTTTGCAAAGACCTAGTTTACATACATTTCAAGTTCATTTTAAGAAGAATCCCTTCAGCGAGTCCCTGGACTCCTGACACCATAGAGCACTTCTCTGGGAGCATTTTAAATTTAGGGACTTCACAGCAAGTTCACCTCGGTCCCTTGACACTGAGAGACTATGTTTCTAACCTCTAGGGTTCAGAAAGAGGAAAATGTAAGACAGGCAAGGACAACAGCCTTTTTATTGTGCCCATCTCTGAAGGGTTTTCAGCCTTGAACCAGACCAGTGTCCTGTCCTTCCACTGGGCGCCCTTCAGATGGGACCAGGAGTTATTTGCTCTGTTAAAGCATGGCATGCTGCTCGCAAACACATTGGGTCAACACAGAAAGGCCTAGTTTGTATGTGGCAACTGCTTGCTCTCACTGCATAGTGTGCTTGAGGCACCCCACTCCGAGGTCAGATTAACTGATACCAGGAGTCAGAGACAATGCAAACATTTAACTTCAGGTTTTAAAAATGTCTTTAAACTTTGTCCAAGTGAAAAACACCCAAAAAGCAACACTTCATACTCGGCCAATGGTGGGCCGCCTCTGGGGAGGAGAGTGTGGGCTGCTTGTGAAAGAGGGCACACTTTACAGTACACTTCTGTACCCTACCCAACGTGGGGCTGTGCTCATGCTATCACTCAGGCACTGAAACGAGAAACCGTCACCACAATAACTCCAAGTGAGAAAGACAGGAGATAGAAGGGAGGAAGGGGAAACTTCCTCCTGAAGGTGATTCCACCTCAGAAAACACCATTTTGCAGATACAAAGGTTAAGCTACAAGTTCAGGCTGTGCTGGGGTGAGGGTGCAGCCAGGTCAGGGCCCCGGGCATGTCAGTAGAATGTAGGCCTGGAACTCAGGGCTCCCTCCTCCTGCGGCCCCTGCTGGCCAAACCAAAGAGGAAAGCCAGTGGGTGAGGGAGCCTAGAGAAAATCAAGCCAGGAAAGCAAGGGTTCATACAAGAGAGGCCAATAACAGGGATATCCCTGTGTCTTGCACCACCACAGTATGTCCTCTCTGGGGGATGTCGTGGCTGCTGCTGATGGCTGCAAGTGTCAGGGTCACACGTACACTATTTTAGTCATCAGAAGAGCCCTTGTCAATCATCATTCAGCCTGAACGTGAGCAGACAGGGACCCAAAGCCCTGGGTAGTGGGTAGGACTGCAAGGCCAGTGAGTTTATGTGGGAGCAGCAGGGCTGGCTGGGGTCCTGGGACCTTGGCTGCACACTGGGCATTCAACACAGATGCCATCTTGTTTGTTATCATTAGCTCCACTTTGCCAGGAGGAAACGGGGCCTCAGAGGCTAACTTATGTGCCCAGAATCACAGGCCAATAAAAATACAACTAAACAGAAGAAGCTTTGAGCACAGTTGTGGCAACTCCTCCAGGCTGTTCCCATCGCACCATGAGGCCAGAGCCAATCACTTGTGTGTGACAGAGATGTGTTAGAAAAAAGTGAAAAGAATGATTACGCAGCAAATCATACAACTAAGAAACCTCAAGAGCCTCGGTGACTTTAAACATAATTTACCTTTAAAACAAAGAGAATTATTTATGCTAAATCCCCTCTACTTCAGCCTTCACTCGGGTTTTTTTGGCCAATTTGTCTCTTGGCTGAACACCTGCCAGTCATGAATTATTTGGCTTTGGTGTATTCTTCACCTCTGGAGGGGCTTTAGGAATTCAACTCAGGTCCTTCAGTTCCCCACAGGTTAGTGAGTGAGGTAAACAGCATAGGATTCTCTTTAATCATTTCAACACAGTGTTAGAGCAGCAACTTTAACAATTTAAGCAGAGACCCTAACCAGACTGGGTACATGGTTTCTAGATGACAGTTTCCTCATAAACACATAGTGAATTTACAGTCCCCTCAGTGGTTCACTCTCAAAGTCAATAAAAAGGGGGAAATTACATTGTGCTTGAAATTTTGTTCCTTTTGCAGTAATTCTATCATTTAATGGTTCAAGGGCTCAGCACGATTTCAGTCAGGCTCACTGGTGTCTTATTATCTGTCAGAACTCAGGACACTGTGGATCCTACTGCTCACACCTCTTGCCACTAGATTGTCTAGCAGGTGGTTCCTTTGACAGCCCCATTTCCCCCTGCTCAGTGCCATGATGAAGATGATGTGCTCCTGGAATCTGCAGGCCCTGGAGACCAGCAGCACCAGGGCACACTCAGTGCAAATTACAGCACCCCTCCCTGCCTTGACTCCCCTCAAGTTTTTCCTACTATGTATACTCTTCCCTGGAGGAATGGAGCCACCTGAGTCCAATCACGACAGTTAAGGGCATGGAGGACAATCTGCCAGTTTTATAAACGTGGACCAGTTAGAGCTTCTAGAGTTTGCACAAGGGAAAAGCCAGGGCCTGAATAGGAATGAAATGTCCTAATAGGTACCTTCGCTTTCTAATGTTTCTGTCTACAAAGAGGTGAAATATCTGGAGCTAATGACAGAGTTCCAAGGGGCATTCCTGCTCCTGAAATTCTACCTCGCACCTACCCTCACTCTCTACAAGCCAGAAGTTCAGAAATCAAGCTCCTGGTGCAGAAGTGGTAACTCTGCTTCCTTTCAACAGATAGCAGCTGCTCTGACAGCTTACAGAATGGAATTCTTGGGTCTAAAGAATTCTTTACACATTCCTTAGATGCTCTGCATGGCCACTCAAACCAACAGGTACACTGGCCTGGCCCCAGATGTGGGCTCGGGCTGCCCACCTAGTCAGGTGACAATTCCTACCCATGACACAGGCCTGCTAGCAGGCAACACAGACGCAGTTAAAAAACTGAGACAGAAAACTTGCAGAAAAACCCAAAGAAATCACCAAAACTCCCTCATACAGAAAAAGTTCTACAACTTGGATCCCACTAGAAAGAAAACTGAAATTACTCAAGAGTCACAATTTTTCAGGTTACTGAGCTGTAGGTTTTAAATAAGTACTCTTCTATACATTTCCAGGTTATTATTCATGATTAAAATGGAAAAGTATTTCAAAATGTCTTCAATTAACCTGTGTAGCTTACAATGAACTAAGTGCTAACTTGGAATAATTACTATTGTATTCAATCATCAATCATTAAGTATTGATAATTTGGTACTACCCCAGGTACTGAGCAGAATAGAAATGAACAAAATTTAGATCTAACAGTATTAAAACTACTTAACCTTTTAAATACATATTTGACAGTAATGGAATTGATCAAAAATACTTTGGGAATTTTAGGGCCTGCCACCCCTCCCTTGACTGAGGTCAGAAGACTGATGTGGACACTCAACCAAAGGGGCTCAGGGTGGCCGTAAATACAGTGACCAGCGTATGATGTGTCCAAATCACTGGAAATTATCTTTGGGGTTTTATTATAAAGCTATTTCAGCCTACACTAATAAGGGCCCCTTCAAAGGCATCTTCATTTCAACTACCTAAATACTGAAAATGTGCATTTAAGTAATCATTTCATCCAACTTTTCTCTAAAATACATTATAATACCCTGCCCAGCCCAAACTGTTGTCCAGCCTTTTCCTAGTCTTTCCCGACGTGAAACAATCTTGTTCATTACAGCTACAGAGACAAAATAACAGGCCTAAGTGGATACGCCACGTGAGCCTGAAACTCCTTCCTCCCTGCTCAAAAGAGACCAAAGAGCTATATAGCACAGTGAGTTCTCTAGTCTTCTGTGCCCACTGGCATCAGGTCCATTTTGCTTCATATAACAAGCCTCTGTTTGGGACCAAAAGGATTCCTGAAAAAATTAGAGCCAGCAGCAGGAAATACCGTGGGCCCCTTGTCCTGTCCAGGCCAACCACCTCAGACAGGGTGACAAATCCACAGTGTCTCGTTTAGCCCAGGGCTGCCAGTGGGTTGGGCTCCTCAACCAGGCAGCAGGAGACCCACAGTTGTTTTTGTGACTTTTCTAGGATTTTTTTACAACTAATCAACTAAGCTCTGACCTTTAATGTCTTAAATTATATTTTTCACCATTTCCAGTATGGAAGGCTTTTCCATAGGGATGAATTCTCTGAGCTACCTGAGTTCTCCAAGATTTGCTTGTGCTTTGGCATGCAATACAGGAACATATTTCCTTGAAGGGAACATTTTTTAGTACAAGTGAAGTGATCAGTGTATACCATCTGGGAGGGTGGCGCTGTTCTTGTCTCTCCACTGCGACAAACCATTAAAAGTGGACTAAAGCTTCCTGGAAATAGAGGAGACATTTTACTGCTACAGATAAAGGCACCCTACACATGCACATGCATGCACACACATATCTTACACACATGCCCTAAATAAACGCCCTCCACACACACATGCCCTCCACACACCCTACACAAACCTCCCTACACACACACACACACACGCATGCACGCACACACACCTATTTTTCTCATGGACTCTAAAAAAGTCCTACATATAAAATGTGGGATACTTCTCATCTCTTCAAATCTTTTTCCCAGCTGGGTTTAAAGGCCTCATTTCATGGAAAAAATTCTGAAAGCTACTGAAATTTACCTTGAAGCAAAGTATAAGGAGGGACACAAATGCCAAAGAAGTCAAGAACGGTTTAAAAGTTTAAAGAATGCCCAAACTGTTGTTAGCTGGTTGTTGGTAAAGTTATCTCACCAATACGCAAGGAGATTAACCTGGCTTTATCACTGGGTTGCTTAACTTTGTTTAACGCATATGTATCCTGTGTGTGTGCATGGTGTATTCGTTATTACAAAGATGGGCTTACCAGAACACACATAGAATTATCAAGTGATTCTAATTATCAAGTGATCTGACATTGTTTAGCCTATAGACATACAGTATATAAATTCTTTCATACACATCTTAGATGACATTAGCTACAACTGTAAAGAGAAAACCTACCCGTATCAAAGTACACATCTAACTGAAACAGTACTAAACCATTTCATGATTCACGATCTAAGCAGCATGACTAAAGCTCATCTTTCAAGATTTCCTAAATGGCTGGAAACCTCCCAAATACAGAGAAATAACTGACCCAGATTTGAGTGTTTCAATAGATATAACATTGTGTAGCAACAGAGTTTGGTACAAAGTGAGGGTTCAAATCTTACTGAATCTCATTCTACTGGGTTCAAATTCCACACCCTGCATGCAGCCTGTATCTGGAAGCAGCACTATATGCCTTCTTGGTTTTGCTTCACACCAAAGTGTCTACTGAACACACACTGTAACAAGATAGGAAACAGCTCCCATGGATTTTTCCCTTACTTTTCCAGTATATTTTCGTAAGTTCAGTTACCTTACTCCCAACAAAAATTCCTATGAGCTGGGCAAAGAAAGCACTGTCATTTCAGTCTCTACAGAAAGAGGTTGAGAAGGCAGTAAGCAGAGAAGACAGATTAGAACACAGTACAAGGTGATCAGAAAACTCACTCTCCTTGGTAGTGGCTGGTGGTGGTAGTGATGGTAGTGGTGGCTGGTGGTAGGTAGTGGTGGTGGTGGTAGTGACGGTGGTGACAGTGATAGATGATAGCGATGGTGGTGATAGTGATGATGGTGGGTGGTGGCAGTCGTTGGTGGTAGTGGTGGTGGTTGTGGTGGTGGGTGAGGGGTGGTGGTGGTGGTGGTAGTGATGGTAGTTGGTGGTAGTGGTGGGGGAGGTTGGTGGTAGTGGTGGTGGTAGTGATGGTGGTGATAGTGATGATGGTGATTGGCAGTAGCAGTGATGGTGATGGTGGTTGGTGGTTGATGGTGGTTGATGGTGGTGGTGGTGGTAGTGATGGTGGTGATTGTTGGTGGTAGTAGCGATGGTGGTGGTAGTGATGGTGGTGGTAGTGATGGTGGTAATAAGAGTGATGATAATGTTCTAGAGAACTGGAACTAGTCTGGAGCTTCAGGAGTCATGAGAGTTGGGTTCTGGGTCCACCCCTGACCTCACCTCCCTTCATAATCCTGGAAAAGCTACTGTCTGCTGTCGCCACATGTAAAAGGAGAATAACACTCACCTAGTTCCTGAATTTGTCTCATTTCCTCTACAGAATACTACCAAAGAGTTTATGACACAGCAGAAAGCATGTGCCCTGCTCCAGAAAGGGATGCCTGAGTCATTGTAGGCAGACAGATAGCTCCCTGTGATGTTTTGGAAAGAAAGACACAGTTTAGCTTCTGAAGGTAATTTTATATGATGGGAACCTCTGTATGTTACATTGAGGTTAAAGGGACCCCTGACTTGTTCTTCTTGGTTGTGTCTGATCTTTATTAGCAACTTAATGTTGACTAAAACTACAAATGCACCAGCACCCTCTCAGGAACGGGTGCCTGTCCTTCCTTGGGTGTTGAAGGGCCTAGTAGGCAGAGAGGAGCCGCAGACATGGTGCTCCAAGAGGAATTTGAGGTTAGCCAGCAGCAGCTGCCAATTATCCCAAAACAGACTGCTTTCGGAGCATTATTTCTTAGTCACATGAATAAATGTTGAGGTTTTTTGTTTTCTTAAACTCTCCAAAGAAACGAGATGAACAGAATGCAAAAGAATCTCGAAAATTGCATAAATCTCTATTTTAAAAATCTAAGTTTTTAAAAGCAAAAATATTTTAAGACTGTTTTAAGAATTCAATAATTACTTGGGGTGGTGAACACACGATACAATATACAAATGTGCATTATGGAATTGTACACCTGAAACTTATAATAATTTTATTAACAAATGTCACCCCAATAAATTCAATTTAAAAAACACAATTCAATAATTAACAATGTATAATGATGAAAACGTAACCGATTTTATCATTAGCCAAGCTGCCCTAACAAAGCACACAGTTAATAAATCATGTAAAGTTTCTCGATGTGGATTTTATGCCACATGGGTGGGCTGGTGTCTGCCTGAGGTCATGACCCTGGCATTGACAGACTAACCCCTAATCCATCAGCCTGAACAGGGAAGGTCATTTCAGGAAGTTGTAGTGCAGGATTCACCCAATAAATGTCTACAGGAAATGTGTCTGTCCTCTAATTGCAGTGGTGCCTCACCTTAGAATCACTGAACTCCAGTGCAGCCCATGCTTTCTGCGTGCCTCCTGTGCACTCAGGCAGGGTACGTCCTGCCTTAAAGAACTCAGAGTTAAGCCATGTTAGGCACAGCATGGATGCTGAGGGACGCAGGCAACCCCACACCTCATCCTTACCAATTCAAGATCCTGGCATGGATGTCGCATATTGCCCCTCTAGGAAAACACAGGCACCATGAAGGCTTGCAGGGCCCTCAGCCTCAGCTTTTAAATGTTGGTTATGATCCTTCTTGGAATCCTGTCCCCATATTGTGGGGGCCCAAGTCACACGGGGAGCCTGCACAGAGAACTGAGGGACTCAGGCAGACAGCTCAGCTGAGCTCCCGGCCATAGGCCAGCGTACTCCAGCCCCAGAAGCAAGCACCCAAACAGGGCAGCATGCTGAGCCTCCAGATGACCCTGGATGATCCCAGAGACACCACCTGCTGAGCCAAATAAACCCACAGAGTCATGAAAGATAATATATGGTCATTGTCCTCAGCCCTAAGTTTTGGTTTCTTAATACAGCAAGAGGTAAGTGAAGCAAGAGTGATAATTAAGTGGTGGTGTAGGGAAGTGTCCTTGTGCTCACAAGTTCTATGGTAAAGTTTTTAGTGTCTGCAACTTACTATCAAATAGTTTAAAATACAACACACACACGTCCATACTTACTTATACAAATGTATGAATTTCTAGTTGTTTGTACTTTTATACAACTGAATCAGGATTCATTCAGTTCGTTCTAATTCAAGCAGATTTAGAACTAAAACCCTCTGTATTGCAATGCCAATGTCAATTAACATCTGCAATTTTTGTGAACACGGTAACTTCTTGTTCAACCATCATTCTCACTTACATGACTACGTGAAGACAAACCACTTATTGGCTTTCACTAGCAACTCAAATGCTCAAAGCAATTGTCCCAAGTAGAGGTCACAAAGGCAGTACATATATGAAATGCGAAGTGCCCTGTCTATGTTTAACTGCACTTATTCCAGTTGTTCTTACTGGAAATATCTGAATTAACCCAAAAGAGAAGGATTCACAGCCTTGTTAATGTGACTGAAATGCTCAGCTTGCAAAGGACTGGAAACCAAGCTCACATGCCAGTTCTCTCCTAAGGAATGTTCTTAATTTGAATAGTATTACATGATGCTCTAATTAAAACAACACATTTCCTATGCCTTATGCAATCTAAACCCCCAAGAAAACAATTATCTTTAGAGAAGAGGGGGAAAAAATAAAGCATTTTCATTTCAGCTCACTTAAATGAGTTACAGGAAATGTCTGGTTTTGATATGAAGTCATGTGGCTGGGAGCTTCATGTCACCAGTGTGTGACCTTGGAGCACTCTTGCTTCCATTGTGGTGCCAAAGGCAGGCCTGTGTCCTATGTTGACTCCACAAAGCCCCCTGCAGAGCAGGGCACACCTCAGTTTCAAAACCGCCATCTCATCTCCCTCACCTGTCACACAGATGTAAACTTTAATACCTTATACTTGCATATTGTGATTTGTTTTGTAGAAGCCAGTTCAACACTGAGGATATTTTTAGAATAAATGTCCTTTCTTTTTGGCCACTTCTTTCCTCCACTACTTAAATTTAATATAATCTCTCCACTTCCATGTTTAATTCTATAATTGCAATGCAATCTCCTAAACTGAACCAGACTGTTTAGTTGTTTCTCCAAGTGCTTAGATACTTCTGAAAAATTATTTTGAGTTGGCCAAGTGTTCAATCACATCAAATTAATCAGAACCAAAGCATGTACCTCTTGCTAACTAAACTAAATATCCAAATATTCGCTTTAAGAACTTGGAAATTTTTTACCCAAAATTCATCACTTAAATTGAAAAACTGTTATAACAAGCTTGCAGTCAACTGTTTGAGCTGCATGTGATTTTGAAGGGGCTGATGCTTGCTGTGATTAATTACATGTGAGCTTTTGACCCATCGTCTTTGCTCTCATGGTTTAAAAGTATCACCCATCAGCTTCCCCTCACCTTCCTAAGGGTTTGCCCCCTAAGCCCACAGTTGGCTTTTGCCAGCACCTGGGGACACTGCTAATTGGGGTCAAATTTAGATAATAGCTTTGAAATTATTTAATTAAAGGACATAGTCCTAGCCATGTAAATAGAAAGCATATTCTCACCCAACATGTTAGTGCATTACTGCAAAGCGCATAAGACATAGCAGCAAGTATGTGAAGCACAGCAAAATCAGGTCACTGGTGCTATAAAGGCTCTGAATTGAGAAGAAATCCTCTGTGGACGTAACCTAGTTGTGAGAGTGTTTTAGTGATACCTGGGGAAAAGGTGGGGGGGTTTGGGATGGGCTGGAATGCACTATTATTGCCCTATTTAGAACATCAGGGCATAAAGCCCCCACGCACTAAAGTCTTGTTGTCCAGTGCATTTCCGGAAGAGAAGGGATCTGAAGAGTGAGGGTGCCTCACTAGGGCCAAAACTCTGACTCACCCATGGGGGCTCATCTCTGAGCTCTAACAAGGATTCACAGAACAGAGATGCGCACTATACTTTGTTTCACCAGACCTCACAACTTGAAGGCTTCCCTATACAGAGAAGGCTTTACCTGTCCCACAGGCGAGGTGGGACAAGTACAGAGCATGACTTGAGTAACTCCAGGCTCTGCATGTTCTCCCCACCCTTCCTCTAAGGGGAATCCTGTTATTTCCCCTTCCTCACCTGAAAAAGCTCCTCCAGCAAACCACAGGGTGTGAGAGCACCAGGCCAATCAAGCACCTTCCTGAGCTATGGGCGCCAGGTCTGAGTGCTGATCTGTTATACTCTGTGAGGACTGTAGCAGGCCCCACTTTTGAGGCTCAAATCCAAATCTTAAAAGTTAAAAGGGGTTTCAGAGATCCTCTTGGTTTTCCCAGGGAGAGTTGGACTTTGAAGTAACACTGTCTATGTGCACCAAGCACTTTGCTTGGGCTCCTACCCTCCAGGCTGATGAAGGCAGGAAGCACACACAGCTGTCAGCCCAAGCCACAGGCCTCAGCTTCCTTAACCATTCACTCACAGGAAAGGCACTCGTTTCAGAAAACGAGTTTTTCCTCTCTCCTCCTTAAGAATCGCATCTTTTTGCTTGAATCTTTACTTTACCCTAAAGAATAGCTAGTGTCATGAGAAGCAGAACCATCAGGCAGGCCCAGGACAGGGGGTAATAGGAATTCTGTACAGCAAAATGCACACCATGATGTGACTTTATAGGCTATGACCAAAGAAGTTCTAGTGAAAGGACAATAACACTGTTACATGAACACAAGGTACAATTCATCAGAATTTAAGGGTTGCTCCCCAAACATATTTTTAACCTCATCACTCTTCATCAATGCTCAAAACTGGGCCAGATTCTATTCATTTAAAAGTTTGGGTGTTTTTAAAACATCCCCATAACTTTACAAGTATCTTCTATGAACAAAGGAGCAAGGCCGAGAAGACATGGTGACCAAAGTCAGTCAAACTGAATTCTGTGCCTTAACCTTCCAAGCAACGTGAATGCTCTGAGGACTGTTCTAGTCACGTTTGACCAAATTCAGTTTCCTGGTTCAGGGAAAGAAACACATTCACCAAAACACATGAAGAGGCTGCCATGACCAAGATGTTCATTCTACCTAATGGGGGTTTGATAAGAAGTGGGATTAGCAGTTTTCTCCAAGGAATTAGAACAAGCATCCTCGGCCTTTTCCAACCCCAGCATCCTGCGCTGTTACACGTCAGCCAGCTCCAAACCTTGGCAACGCTGTGAACCATAATCTGGGATTTTCAATAACACAAACATAATGCCTCATGCCATCCAAGATTCCACTTGCTAACTGTTCCCTAAGATTACTAAAACATGTTTATATTATGTTTGGCATTTCTTTAACAAATCATTTTAATTCATTTTAAAAAGCTAAGTTCTAATCTAAATTGCTTCACTGTCATGAGGCTCAGATGATCTACCTTCTTTGAGAGGTTCATTCATAATTTTAACAAGGAAGGGAACATTTCCCAATTAATACTTTAAGTATATATTTTCTAAATAATGTCTCTAAAATCATACACACACACTGAAACTAAAACGATGTTTTCTGCCAGAATCTACATGTAGAATTACGAAGGGTCACAGGTCAGTGACATCACTCAAGAACAAAACAGATCTTACTTTTTTAAGTGTGTAAAGTAAAAACTTCTCTCTTCAGAGCCTATTCATCACTCTCACATCCTGCCTGCACGGTCAGTTTCTGGGGGTTTGGACAAATGAAGCTGCTCTCCCAGAGAGGTGGCCATGTGTACAACAAGCGTCTATCAGGAGCCAACCAGATGCCAGGCTGAGCCCTGGTCAGCCTTCTGTTCTCAGGGAAGGGACACCTTCCTAAAGCAGGTCCCTTTTCAGTGTCAAAGAAACTGAAGCAGAAAGAAGTCTCTGCCCCAAGAAGACACACTGATTGAGTGGAAGCACGAAGGAGAGACTTGGGCCACAGTTATGACCCCCCCACCCACCTGGCTCTCTACCAAACAATATCCCACCTCAAAGCAGGGCCTCCTCCTCTGTGGCCAAAACAAGGGTCTCAGGAGGTAGCACCATGGGAGTACACGGGTGTGGTCAGAGGGACGAGAGCCCTGAATGGATGCTTCAACTCTCACCCCTCACCCCATCATAGAGCCTACCAGGGGCAGGCAGGGGCTCCAACTCCAACTTTCTCTGACAGAGAGTAAGTAGGAGATTTAGGTGCATTAGGTCCAACATGGCAGCAGGGCACCATGGAGAAAGGCCTCTGTTTCTGGCAGAAGCTGGCTCAACATCCCAGGCTGCTCTCAGCAGGACCTCCTGGCACAGAGCTGCTGCAGCTGACCCTCCAGGACAGGGCTCCTTCTCTCCCTAACCTTCCCTACAAGGGTGATGTGAAGACACACAGTAAATGACTAATTTAAAAATAATCACTGAGCCCGGCCAGGCGTGGCTCAGCAGTTGAGTGTTGACCCAGGATCCAGACAATGGGGGTTCGATTCCCGGTCAGGGCACATGCCCGGATGGCAGGCTCGATCTCCAGTCGGGAGCGTGCAGGAGGCAGCCGATCCATGACTCTCTCATCATGGATGTTCTATCTCTCTATCCC
Source organism: Miniopterus schreibersii (assembly GCF_964146895.1). NCBI lineage: Eukaryota > Metazoa > Chordata > Mammalia > Chiroptera > Miniopteridae > Miniopterus > Miniopterus schreibersii. Next base: position 28,377,773 of record NC_138121.1, on the reverse strand, counting down.
TCTCCTTTCCTCTCTATGAAATCAATAAAGATATATATTTTTAAAAACAATAAAAAATAATAATAATAAAAATACTCACTGACTAAAAAAAGGAGACAGTAGCAAGTAACAGTATAAGAAGTCACCTACACTCCTCCAACAGTATACCTATGGTCAGACTGGGGACAAGAGAAATCAGCGCAGTTTGAATTCTTTTAATAATGTGACTTTTAACAACAATGCCATCTGGAACAAAGCCACAAATGCCTGTGAATATCTGAAAGACCAGCCTCAGGCCCATGCATCTTTCTCCAAGGTCCCATAACCAAAATTAGTGACAGAATCTTAATTTCAACCCTAACAAATTTGGCCATTTGGCTTCCCCACAAAACAAGAGATTAGACGAAGGATAAGGAATGATCACTACAAGAAGATGTGCAGTCTATGGCCATACCACCCTGAACACACCCGATCTCGTCTGATCTCGCAAGAAGATGTGCATCACCAAAAATGGAGGGAAGAGAACAGGAAACAGCTGAACACACCAAAAGGCCCAGTGCTGCCTCAAACCTGCTCATAGCCACAGCCATCCCTTGAAATGTAGCTTCCAATTAAACCTCCCATTCTCCATGGTCTGCAAGCTAGTCATCTTTCCAGATCCTTCCTCCCCACGCTGAGGAAGCACTGGAACACTGCTGCCCTAAGCCCCCATGTCTATAACATACCAGGTGCTCACACGCTGTCATCTGACCCATAGCGGACTTGCCACATGCCACACCCCTACATGGGACAGGACCAAGATCTCTTGATATTTAATTTAAAGAAAATATATAACTCAAAAAAGGATGGTTCACTGTCAGAAACATGTTACACGGTTATGTAAATGTAGTATAATAAACTCCACACAATGTAAAGACATCAGATCTCTCTCCCGGAAATAAAGTTCACTGCGGACTTGACCCAGCAGCAGCAGCAGCAGCAGCAGTGGTCAGACAGCACACATTTCCCTCCTGTCTCCTGCCAGGTAACCAAGGAAGAGGTGCTTTCACAGAAGCTCTGCGCTGACTTAGAAAACACTCTGCCAACACAAGTAAGACCAGCAACACACATCTTAGAAGGAGAAATGAGGAAGCCTGTGATATACATGACTGTATCACAGGAACAGAAGTGGGAAGGGGCTCGACAGCCCCAGCATCTGGAAGAAAGTATTCCTGGTCACCAGCACCTGAGGGATGTTTAACTGCTCTGAAAGGATTTTGAGTGTTGGTGCTTAATCAGACTTAAATAGCATATAACACCCACCGAGTAAGAATTCCGCATGAAGCTGATGAGACAGTCAGTGAATCTATGAACTAAAAAGACATGTAATTTTGTGATAGTCATTTTTATGTAATTTTTAAATTATGTCACTAATACATAAATTTCTTTGTGAGCTTCTATAATTCAGGAGCATTTTCTGTTCCCCAGAGTTGAGGCAGCTATTCAACACCTTTTGCCCCACAAAACTGGAGTGAGCCTGGTGTTAGTTTTCAGTAAATCAAACACCAACACTTATACCGGGACTGGAAACTGGGAGTAGCTGCCTGGAGCGGTAAGGAGGGAAGATTCTAAGGCCAAGTCTGGCTAAAGGGGAAAGAGCCCTAGATGCCCAGGGCCTATCCCCTTGTGGGCGTGAGAGAGACTAGAGAGAAGGGAAAGAAAAGGGGAAAGAAAAGAGACAGAGACGGAGGTGATGTGGGGAGAGGGGAGAGATGGGACAACAGGTGATCCTGCCTCCTGCACTGCTATGTATCTTAGTCAGCCCTACCAGTGATATTGGGTTGAGTGGGGTGTTCTGTGTCTTGCAAAACACTATTCTGTTTCACAAGTACTTGGTCAATTTAGAAAACAAAGCTGTTATGAGCAGGAAAACTTAACAGATAACTTACTCAACAGGAACAAGAACTGGATAGATGATAAAATAACAAAAAACTATTTCCACAATGAAAAACAAGAAAGGATTAGCTAAACAGATGTTTAACAGAAAAGGGCAGCTTCTTATGAACACATAACTGTTTATTTAAATCAGGAAGCAGAGTTTCCTTTAAAAAAGAAAAAGGCGCTGGGTTCCAAAATTCCCTTAGCCACCATCAGCATCAGTTCGTCCTTTACTTACGTTCTGTCTTTAACTGGAGGTCACAAAAATGTGACCAACAATGAGAATCAGGTGAAGGTGGGAAGGCAGCATGGGATTTTATAGGCAGAATTCAGATGACTAATTATTATTTGTATGACACAGAAAGAGATCAGTGCAGTAGTTCTATTTATTTTGTAGTGAGGTTACTAAGAGAAACAGTTAGTGGGAACCTGGAGAAAGACATGCTTGAACAGATATAAATCGGTGGTAAATCCCGACTGCTCGTATAAACAGCCCGATGAGCCATGGACACAAACTCTGGCGAAGCAGCAGCACTTGGTGAATGTGCAGAATGGGAGAGCACAGAAAACACTCCTGTTTGGAGAAGTTTCAGAAGATGACTATTCCGATGTGAACTGTAGGAGTCCATCCTGAGTTGACAACTATGGATGAAGCTTATGTGCCTGCTATACCTGTCCACAAAAGTTGGGTTCTCTGCCTTCAAGACTTATGTGTAATTGTGTTGCCTAATTATAAACAGTGACATGATAGCAACATAATATAAAAACCTGATTATATTTCAAAATCCCTGGTGGTATTCTGCTCAGGAATATAGGCAGAAACAACGGGAAAATCAGAAGCAACAGACTTATTTTTCTCATCAACTGAAGTCCAGCAACATTTTAATTATGATCAAATCTCACTCTCAGTATGAATACAAACCCACTAAATTGTCAAAAACAAAGAGATAAATTTCTGATAGTTTATCCCCTACCCCAGCCCGACATCTCGTCTCTTCAAAAGAAACATCAAATTGAAGCTGCTGAGAACTGACTTCTACTGGGCCTGGCTCACAACTTTATCACCAAGACAGCTCAGAGAAACAACTGTGAATTTTTTTTTAATTTGCAATTCTTTAGCTTTTGGGCTCTTTTCCATGGCAGCAAAGTTATATTTATATATTAATACTGCTTCAGGACACTGATTAAAACCTCATGTGTATGTTCAAGAAGAAACTTTCAAACCAAGAAACTCCAGTTTAAACAAATGCTTTAAGGTCTGCTGCAATTCTCCCGAGGCGCTCTGAGGGTTCAAGAGAAAAATCCAAGGGGTGTAACTACTCTTTCACTTCCTAGTCCAGCAACACATGTTCTCCACGATCTACTCCCAGCAGAAATCAGGCCCTCACCGATGATGACGGGAAAACAGGTGTTTCAAAGGGGAGTTTGCACTTGGTTTTGAAAATAACAAGCATTATCTTGACAGTAAACAAGCTCTGTGTTTATGGTTCATATGTTTTATAAAAAAGGAAGATCATCCAGGCTCTTTGTCATAATTACAAACATCACTTTAATAGAAACTCTTCAAAAGGACATGAAGATTTTAATCCTTGAATTTACCAGCAATTTCACTAGATCTTAGAAAGCAAAGCACTCCCTAGAAACCCTCACAGTTGGCACTCTTCACTTTGTAAGGAAAAGTCATATCAAGTGTGTTACTTTTTGTCGAGACTAGAAAAAAGGCAATAGCTGGAGTTTGACAGCAATTCCCCTGAACAAAATCTACCTTGTTCTGATATATAGCTACTATACAAACACAGTGATCAACAACATGTCAATTTATAGAAAATGGGGATAAACAGATGGGAGTTTTCATCTGTAAGACAAAGAGCTACCTGAAACCCCAGAGAAGCAGATGTAGCCCAGAGCCCCGCAGTGTATATGTCCCACTTCCTTCAGCATGTCCTTAGCCACCAAGAGTAAAGCCAGTATTTCCCTGGGGCTAATGCAGCGACTCCCTCTGGTTCCCCTTCCTCACTCCCTCCCTGTGGCAATGCAGTGTCTGACCATCCACCACAGAAAGCAGCACGAAGTGAAGGCAGGCGAGCACTTACCTGCCCATCCTGTCCCACATGGTGTATCTGTAGATTGCCCTGTAAAATGGATGAAAAAAGAGCAATCAAGAACAAAACTAATTTCAAGACCTAGTGGCAGGAACTTCCCGATGCCATTGGTGAATACCAGCAAAACCAGTTACAACAATTCTATAAAAACTCAACCCTCGTAGCAATAAAAACCCAAAGCAAAATATTTAAGCTGAGCTTACAGGTTACTATTTTTTCTTATAAAAACAAACCCACTGTATCCCTCTGACCGCAAATGCAACTGTAATTTTTTTCTAACTTTTATTTTGAGATAATTTTAGACTCACAAAAAGAATCAAAAGTGGTATAGACAGAGGTCCTATATCCATCACCCAGCTTCCCCCAGGGGGACACCTTACATAATAGTGCATTATCACAAGCAAGAAATTGGCAGAACACAATGCAATTAACCAGATCACAGGTGTACTGGGATCTCACCAGTTGGAAATTCATTTTCACATATTTAAAAAAATAACAATTGCTTTAAGTTTGGTATGTTCTGTTAAATGTCCCTTTGCAGACATCCTCATTTTGACAAAATAATTAATTTTTAAGTGAACAAGGTAAAACTTGATTGTGATAAGAAGACAACTGCATATTATAACTTATTACAAAGTAATCATTAGTACTATCAGCAATTTCTTCTAATTCATTGCATGCAATTCCTAATGGAATAAAAAAAATATTGGATTATTTACACAAGAGGGATTCAGTTATGAAAACTGAAAAGGGGGAGAATTGATTTAAAAAATTAAAATTAAGAAACATTCTAATGATTTCTTTAGCAAAAACAATGTAAAAAACAAATGTATGTTGATTCATTCCTTTTATTATTATATCAATTTTCCTTCTTTCCCAATGACTACCAGCAAATCAAGCATCCTGACTGAGTGTACGTGCCTTCTAGACTGATACCTCTCAGTTGCCGTTTGGCCTCCACTTGTCAGTGCCTTTAAAAATGAAGTCGCCCTGTCCCTCAAAGGGACACCCTGCTTAGTCTGTGGGTTTCCTTACAACCTGCATTAGGGCGAGCTAGCAGATTCCTCTCCCATTGCCATCCAGCTCCTTAACTCTGACGGTCAGGCCTTCCAGAACCATCTTCAAGTTCACTGTCTGCTGCTCTCCTTCCCCTGCCCGAAGCTTTAGCTACGCCAGTGTGCTTTCTCCCATTCGCTCATTTGGCCACATGAAGATTAGTGAACTAATCATTCCTATGAATGAATCAACCCCCTCTGACCAGGTATTAACTGTTCCTCTCACAGGAATTCACTCGGCCAGGTATCCCCGTTCTCCCCTCAGAACCTATGCTATCTCCTCCCTTTGCATGCTGGGCCCACTGACAACCTTCAGGGTCTGAATGAAAGAACTTCCCTTATAAAGCATCCCAGAGCCCCTCTCTCACGAGCCCCCCATTCTCTGCACCAGTGAATGCACGTCGCTTCTAGCCCTCCTAGCACAATCACCTCCGTATACTGTCGGGAGCCTCTAACTCACATTTTTACACAGCAGCAACAGCCAGCACAGCAAGGTGCGCAAAAGGAGAGCTCAGCAAAGGACTCATACTCGAGACAGTAAGCAAATTACCGCCACTGCCACTGCCTCCTCAGCCCCCTAGGTTCTAGGAACTGAAAAGTCAAAAGGGCTCTCATGTCATATCTACTTAAGGAAAGCAGCCTAAGTTGCTGCTAGAATACAGAGAAATGTCCACAACGCACCTCTGAAACGCTATCAGGCACCACTAAACTAGTCAAACGCTTCCCTCGAGAGGTCCTCCTAAAAGGCTCTTTGACAAGTCAGGACTTTCAGTTACTGCTGATTCTGTACCTGCTTTCCAGGTTGGTGTGTGAGGAACCCTGACACCATGTAAGAACACACCACAGTGCAGGTGTGTTCTATCTGGTACTATCTTCCCGGCCTAGAAACAAGTATGTTCTTCAACACCCAGCCCACACTGCAGGGGGCACGCCGTTCCCTATCACGCTGGGTTAGCAGAGGGCATGTGCACTGCTCGGCAGCCATGGGACAAAGTCAGAGGAAGCCAAGTACACTGAGTCTGCTGACGCTATCCTGTGCTGTAGGAAACAACCAATGGTGTCCCCGCAACAGATAGCCACCAACCACTTATGCCCTGTACAAGGCAGGAAAGGCAAGATTCCCCAAGAGGAGCTCCAGAGAATATCAGCACCATGACTGTCTAGCCTCACCTTCCAACAACCCAGGGTCTACCTGACCTTCCTTCATGCACCGACCCCCTATAGCAGCTGATACGCATATGCAAGAGCATTTCTGCAGCTGGTCCCTGCATTCTGTCCTTATCGTGAATTACAATTAATGAAAAGTAGAATGCCGAAGCACTGCCACCAGTGATAAGAAGCCTGGATCTCATGAACTTAAGGCAGCTGAGGGAATTCTAGAAGTGGCAGGAGTGAGGAGAACCATGAAAAGATGCACTGAAAACTTGCAGGACACACACATGCTATCTCACCAGATTCCCAACCAACCCACAATATGCACATTGATCCTCCAGAGACAGCCAAGGCCCACGGAGGTGAGGAGAACTTGTGAGGTCACAGTCACAGGAGCAGGGCCCCACCTCCTGCTTTTCCCACTCTGGCATGCTGGGGAGCTCCCTGGGCGGGAGGGCAGGGCCAGAGAGCAATGCTGGGGGCTAGGTCTGCATCTCATGTGGGAAGACGAGAAAAGCAGGGTGGGCTGGAGAAAAGGAGAGCTCAGAGGGCAGCTCTAGCCAGGAGCAAAAACCTGGATATAGCAAGTGTTGGCAAAGAAAACCAGATGGGGCTGCCCAGATAAACCATCAGTGTAGCAAGAGCAGGACAGGTAAGGCCAGGAGTCTGTGCCCAAGGAAACGAGAGACAGTTGGTCAATGCTGGGCATCGTGTTGTCTGGGGACTCCCAGTTGTCCATCTCATTTGACAAAGGTCAGAATGCAGAAAGCCCTCAGGCATACAGTGGGCCCTGGGAAGTGCTGTGGCCACAACTCACCTCACTGTCCTGCGTGATCTGTACCTGCTCCCCTTGAGGCACCTGAGCGATGTGAAGGTGACCCTGTGGGATCCGCAGCGAGAGAAGACAACAAGAAGCATCAGAAGAAAATCAAAACTAGAGGAAACAGAAAATGCTTTCCGAAATTTTTTTCTTGATTATCTGCTCACAATTCAAAAAAAGACAGCTAAACCCTGAATAGTGCAATATAATATGTGCATAGTATCAGCTACTAAATAGCCCCTTGAAATTAAAACTTTTGGTATGTAACACATACAAAACATTTTGCAATAATTCTTAAAGCAATGGGGCCTAGGAAAATTCTGTTAAGTCTTTAAATTTGCTTAAACTAAACCAGCAAATTTCAGAAGGTGAAGGACATACAGAAAAAGGAAACAGAATTTTCCAGAAAATCAGAATAACTTTTTTTTAAAAATCACACTATTAACTCAGAGTGATCGGAGACCTCGTGGAACTACACGGCGGAGTCTCCCAGCGATCTGGGAGTGCAGGATGGCTACAGAGCAGTGTGGGATTGCGGGGAGGGGAGATGTACATGTGCATCTACACCGAAAACAAGTCAGGCAATATTTTTTAAACCAAAGAAACACTTACATGACTATTTAAACAGCTGGAATAAACACAAATAAATCAAGCATCCAACTATACAATGCATTTATATCTGTAGCTACAGGCAAATAACTACTGTAGAAATTTCTATTGATTTCATTTTACTATGTCTATGTAAACCCTGTATCCAAGTTATCTATTCTGGAATTCTTTCACAAAACTTTCTAAGGTAAGAGCAGCTGGCTTTATAACTGTCAATTAAACAAAGAATTCACTATTCACAAATGCTTCATCTCCTCTGAAAGAAGAAAAAAACCCATCTGAAAGTCCTCATCGGCACTTTCTGGAAGCCCACCCCTTTCTAGGCAGTGTCCTGAGTGCAACAACAAACTGAGGCCACCCTGAGATGAAATCGGGGTTCCTGGAGAAAGCCCTGGTGATGCAGCCATACAAAAAGAGTCTGGGCGTGACTCAAACATCAAAAGGATCCCAGGGGCACACTGAAACGGTCCCATTCCCTAGCAAAGTTCCTGCCCCTGACACCTCAGCCACAGGACCCATACAGGATCTGGAGGAACTTCCACCTGGGCTGGCACTGCCGCAGACAGCTAGCTCATTGTTGAGCTAACTGCCCACACGAGCTCAGCACATATCCCACAATCAAAAGAAAGTGCTACACAATAACTGAAGCCACCAGCTTTTGCCACTGACCCCAGAAGGAAATTACTTTTTCTTCCCCCAGTAAAGGGGTGCCTGTGTTTCTGAAATGAGAAAATATCTATGATATATCTATGACAACTCCCAGGAAGACAGGCAGAATCATGGACCCTTAGAGCTGACAATGACCATTGGGCGTAGCACAGTGGGGGGCCATGAAGGGCCCTTGACAATGACATGGCCACTCAGTAATCACCCTCATTATGAAACGTAAGAGCTCACACCCTAACTACTTCTACTTTAACTTGCACTTTTCCCTCATCCCAAGCTATCCATGTGATCCAGAAACGCAGGGAGGACTGGTCTTGGCCTTCCCAATCCCCACCGCACCCTCCCCTCCAATTCATTCATGGAGACAGACTAGCAGAAGGGTACATACTACTTGGACCTGTCCGTCCTCTCCAATCTGGTGGATCTGGACCTGCTGGGCATTGGCCAAGGCGTAGTGCAGGGCCTGTGGCTGGGGCTGTGGTATCTCAGTGGCGGGTGGCGGCGTGCTCATCATGTTCTCTGTGGGGAAAGACAGGCTCAGCATCAGCCCAACAGATGAGCCATACATGCACAAGTCCAGGCTGCCTTCTCTTCCCCAATCCCCACCCCAAACTCCCACAGAAGAGGAAAGGAAAAGTTTCATTCTGAAATCCAAGTCAACATGTCCTAATGAATACCAAGGCATTTTGTAGAGCTCATTAAAATCAGCATTAAATAACAGAGATTTCTGACCTGTAGATAGAAGGAATCTAATGAACAGGCTATTCTCATCTACTTCTTTAAATGAGTTCCTCAGGATATATCGACAAAATTAAAAATAGGAAAAATTAGATATTAAACTCTGTTTTAAACCAGCAATAAGTAATATCTGTCTTTGGATAATTAAACTACAGAAAAAAGCTCCACTCACTTATTTAAAGATACACTTTAAATAAAATTTTACTTTCTACTTTTAATCCAAAATGATGTTTGTTTTGATGGTATGTATTAATTTTAACTGCAAAATCTCTATGAGAAAATTTTTCTTGAACACTTAGAGCATTAAGGGCTCAGAAAATAATTTAATTTTCACATATTTTGTGGCAGAAAATTATGATAAATCAAGAAGACCTTTAAACATAAAAACATATTACGTTCGGATGAAATTCTATGAGAGAAGTGGATTAGTAATATGAATGAAAAAAGAAAAGTTATAAAATGTCTGATTTCTAAAGAAAAACTTTTCAAACATTTTTTAAATAATTTAATGGTGGGCATCAAATTGACATGGTATATAGAGTCCACTACATATATATTTTTAAAAGTAATACAGCAATATGCCAGAAATTACATCCTTTTAAATTATTTCAAAGTATAATGAAAAATTTTAGGTGTCAACATTTTAAAATGCCAACTTAAAAATATGCAAGGAAGAACACTTTTTCAAACTTCTTTAAGAGGGTACTGACCAAAATATTTAAAATCCACTCTGCTGGTTAATAAGAACTATAAAACTAAATAGGTTACCAAATAATGTCTGCTCCAATGTTAATAAAAATCAACACATTTTGCTGGTTTTAAAAAATATAACCAAAAACAGTAACAGTCCCCAGTGTTCTTAAAAAAAACCAGTAGAATACAGGACTTGTGGGTATGATGGTTCCCAAACCTAAAATTCAAATTATTGAATTTACCATTTAATCAATAGCTCCCTATAATTATACAACATGAACACCAATTTAAATTCATGTTTAGTAATTTTTACTGATATCAAAATCTAGTACAAAAACTTGCATTGATGACTTGTTTGTGATCAAGAACAGAACAAGATCTACAGCCAAGTGATGGGAGACAGGTATGGTCATGCTGACACGAGATCAAGGGATAGTGCTGAGGCAGCTCTGGAACACTGAGCCCACTGGAAGAAACTGAAGCAGAAAGGACAGGCCACCCAATGGGCCTCCTCCCCTCCCTGGGCTGGCTCTTCCCTGCGTCCAGTGGAAAATCAGCTGTAAGAGCTGGCTCCCTGCAACTCTAAAATATTGGGCACTAAACAGATGCCTACCTAAGGTCTTCAACTCATCAATGAGACCTGTGGGGAAAAAACGCTGAATTGTATTTTAAACAATAAAATGTAGCCACCTTAAATTGTATAGTGTTGCTAGATAAGAGAAAGCAACTCAAATGTTTTAATAAACTGATTTTTTTAAATGCCTTGAAACTAGTGGTTTTATGGTTTGTGTTCAAACTGGCAGTACTAACCTTGGCTCAGGATCTTATTTATAGCATTTATTTGGAAGTTCCTTTGATGTTAGCTGATAATTCAAAAGTAAGCAAGACACCCCAGCTGGAACTACTACCAACAACAAAATCCTGGTTTAGTTACATTTTACTGAATTATTTCTGTCACCAGAATATCCTTAAACATCAGATTTGCTTTGTTAGGCTGGGTATGCAAAAAGAACAATGACAAAAATTCCGTAAGTCTCTTCAACCACCTATTTTGCTTTACCTAGCTTTAGCCAAGTATGTAGTACATTAAAACAGAGAACAATTAAATCAATAGAAATTTACAAAGCAATGTACTTTTCTTAATGTTTGATTTAAAAAATGAGTATGTCCTGTGTTTCTCTCAAAACTAATCTGATTCCAGCACTCGCGAAGCGGCAGCCCTCAGACCAGGAAGCCTCTGGCCTCTTGCAAACTGAGCAGGAAGGCAGTGCTTCAGAGTTTATTAGTAGGAGCATGAGACTAAATATAATAGCTCAGAAACTCATTCTTCATCCTCTCCAGACAAGCAAACACCTGAAGGCCAAGGGAATGTAATTACGCTCATCTCCCTCCTGGGTGTTTTTAAAGCCCTGCCTTGAATGCCACTCTCCTCTTTACCCACCCACCTATGTCTCTGTTCCCTCCTACTCCAAACACCTGGCAGAGAGCAACATGGTAAATAACTGGGCAGAGGGAGGAAGTAAAAGAGCTGCTCAGTACGGAGCCCGACATGGTCCTAACTGTACCCATCATTCTGCCCAGCCCCACGGGGCATCAGTGTGTGGTGGTCCTGGTTCCCATGCCCTCTTCTATTGCCACCAAGGACCTCGAGTGGGTCTGGCTGAGGCTCCCCACCTATCACAGAAGCAGCATTCCCTAAATAACTTCCACTGATGTGTGTACACAGAGTTAAGGCTTGAATCACTGGGATCCAAGTGGCAGCTCTAGATTCTGCGGGTGAGGGGCCTCACTCGGGATCAGCCTCCCAAGTCCTGCAACGCAAACTGCTTCAGGCTGCTCCCCTAGGCATACCTGATGCACTGTATGAGGATGAGGAGGGTGTTCTCCGAGAGAAGCTCTTCACGGCCAGGCTCTGGCCTCGCTGTTTCCGCCGCCAGGCTGTCCTGCATTTGGAGTCGATGCTCTGTTTTATTCGGTACCAGTCAGATTCCGTGATTCCAAATTTATAGAAGAGGTGACCTGGAAGAAGACGTCCCAAATAAAAGCACCATGAGGTGAAGGCCTTCCTTTTGGGTCCTGGCTGTTTGGGAGCAATTTGAACATAAAAATGTGATTGGGACTGAGAGCCTCCCCGAAATGCATGCTGGTTATATGTTATAAATTCTTTTCATTTATTTAACTTTTAAATAACTCTGACTAGACCCATCCACACCAGACAGAAAAAAGGCAACAAGCTAGGTGGTGAGGGGTCACACGAGCTTCCCAAATGCTCCACGAACTTTTCTCTAACTTCTTGGATGTCAAAAATCAAATCAAAGATCCCAACAATTTTATCAGAGCTGGTTTTCCAGACTCCAGCTCTATTGATTCATATATTCCTGGCTGTCTCCCTCCCTTCTTTCAAGTCCTGGCTCAAATAGGACCTCAATAATCCTACCCTTATCCGGCCCCTTTGACCCCAAGGTTCCTCTCACCTCTACCTGTCCTGGTCTCTAACAACTTAGAGAATTTATACATTTATTGTGTTTACTCTTTGTTTCTCTCCCAGATACAGGGATCTTTGTTTTGTGCACCCATTTATTCCAAGAACTAAGACTATACAGGCCCACAGTAGATGCTACAACACACGATGACTTGGTGACAACTCTTAAGACATCTCCATTGCTACTTGAGTCTGCTCCTGGTTTATGTATAACTCTCTATGTGTTTCCATCTGCCTCCCCAATCAGAATGGAAACTCCCTACGGGCAGAGGTGATGTTTTATTGCCTAGAGCCCCGCACATACAAATACATGGGCTCTACCTCCATGGAACTGCTGGCTACAGAGGGTGCATGTAGTCTTGCAGTCCAACAGTTTATCCTGAGCTCAACAGAGCATCTTAATGGCACTCACATTTGTTAACCTCTTACATCACAGACAGCTCTCTATATGTGACTGAACAGCATCCAGAGACCCCTTATCAACAAGGGATCCAGTGATATGAGAGGCCACTGGGTAGCAGATGGAGACCTCTCACTGCAACCCTGCCTACTAGACCACACCACCTCTTCTTTATGCTGAATCAACAGAAAGTAATGATCATGAATGTGGGAACCATAAGAAATGCTTCAGCAGGGTGACCTTCTCTCTAGCTGGCTTATGAAACTTCCCTGATTAATGGAAAAACAAATGGATGTAATTCAAAAATTGAATAATAAAAAGATTAAGCTGAAAAACATCCTGTTTTGACTACTAAGAGCATTAAGTTAGGACCATCTACTGAGAATTAACTTGATTCACAATTCCTAAAATCTGTTCCTGTCAAGACCAAAATACTACAAATAATTAAAAACAAAGGGAATCAAGTTCTTAAGTACTATATTAAGTATCGAAAGTTTCTTTTGTCTTGGAAAGACATTTTTGGACTTTTCTATGAGCATCTCCTTAAAACATCTTTGATTCTAAATATAATGAAAACAAAAATTTTTGTAACCTAGATAAAAAAGAAACTGGGTTAAGGAGGGGTAAAATTTATAGGATCAAAAATAACAAAAACCTGAGGTAGTTTTAGCACTTTGTAATCCTCATGCATAAAAGGAAATACATAAATGAAGCAGCAACTCTTTGCTTTCTGATTTTCAGGTCATCTCTAAAATATTCACAGAATCATTAATTAATATCTACTAAGTGATTGCTACATGCAGGGTATGGCTTTAGGTGCAGGGGGTGGCCTCACAAAGTTCTGGGTTAGGGATCAACGTTAGTGACAAGAAAACTCAACCACTGCTGTAGTTGCAGAAGAACCCAAATATTAACTGTATACTCACCAGAGAACCCAACTCCCGGCTATAGTTACAGGGGAGTGCAACTGCCAGAACTACAGTTATGTAGCTACAGGAGAACCCAACACCTGACTGTAGTTACAGGGAAATGCAACTACCAGAACTAAAGTTATGTAGCTACAAAAGAACTCAACTCCTGGCTGTAGTTGCAGAGGAGCCCAACTACAACTGTGGTCTCCAAGACAAGGAAAAAAACAGCAATCACACACAGTATCAAAATATCTTATTAGGTATATCCTTCAATAAAGAGAAACATTCTACAAACCCTCCTCCTGTTCTCACACCCTCACACTCAAGGAAAAAAACTTTCCAAATGCCTCAAAGGATTAATGAAATTATACACAATTTTAAAAACTTGTCAGGAACAGAAAATATATATAAGACACACATGGGTGTATAAATATAAGAAATGAGCAAAAACATTAACATGTAAATTCAACTTGTAAAAACCAATTTGCCAGTTAAAAACCTGGCTTATATCCTTTGAAGAAAAAAATATACATTTATGTAGTTATATATTATCCATTTTTAAATTCTCCTAAGACATCATATTACATAATTCCTTCCAAAAGCAACTCAAGACTCAACTGGATGGCAAATGCCATCCTGATGACTGCCAAGAAAAACTAACTAATGAATCAGCAACACAAATGTTCCCCTGCTGAGAGCCCTAGGGGGAGAGAACAGGAGGATGGATGGAATGGGGCACAGCTCTGCCCTCAGAAACCCTGTCGCATCAGCGGGCAACTCCAGGAAGGAGCGCTAATAGAGGGTGCAGCCTCCTGACCACACACTCTACTGGATACTGCTGTTCTGACTTTTCCAAAAGTGTTCATTTGAACTCAGCTGGTACTTCACACTTGTGAAGCATTTTACCTCTTAAGTTATTTAATGTTCATAAGCAAACCTCATGAAACAAGAATGCCATTATCCTCACTTCAATTACAAGTTGAATTATCACTTAGGAGTGAGACCCGGATTTAAAATTCAGGTCTCCCAGTGCCCACCCAAGTGGAGAAGAAATGGTGACAGCATAAATCCCAGGAGTACTTCCCTCTGCCCCTCAACAGCACCCAAGAGACCCACTGGGGGATGCTCAGGGGACCTGGGAGAAGATGACATCTATCTCACAACACAGCCTCTGCTGGCATGACTCCCATGGCTAGCTAGGCTATCACCCTGGCTACCCTGAGTAGACACAGGCACAACTCTAAGGTCATTTCCAATTCGCTGCCCCAGTGTACAGGGTCCCTGGGGCACTGCACAGCCATCTCATCCAGAGGGAGAGCCACATAGCCCTCTCAGTATCTTTGTGGGGGAGCTGTTCAGCAGACAAGCCCCCTGGGCCACCCCCAGAAAGATGGCCCCTGCGAGCTGGCCCGTCTGCTTTGCTGGCAAGCTGTCTGGCCACTTCCTAGAGATCCGAAGAGTCCGTCACTGTTAACTGCCTTCCCACTTTCCAGAACGCCCATGGTTAACACTGGTGGTTCAAATCACAAAACCAGATTCCCAGCTCTCAAATAATGAGCCCCACAGAGGGGCTGAGACACATTGTGGGAAAGAGGAACAGAGGAAATCAAATGAACAGAGCATGTAATCTTGTATCCTTGGTGGGTGGCATGGGCTTATCAGTCACAAAGGAATGAAAAACACTATCGCTGCTAATGTAATCTCAAGTTCAAGGAGAAAAAGAAGTAAAAAACTGAGTGCCAGCAATTTATTTCTTAAAATTACAATCTTGAATTCATAGTGACTGGCCTAGAAAAACAACAGAAATCTTCAGCTCTCTGAGTGGGGGAAAACTGGCCGGCATGCTCCCTCAAGTGGTGGGGTCAGCATGCCTCTGATGCACCACGCACTTCGTACATCCAGCATGTCCTAGCCTCAAGGCCAGGTTAGGCTCTTCTCCCCAAGCAGTGGCCAATAAGTGTAATGCAGTGACAGCTCCTCAGTTTACAGGAGAGCCCAACGCTGCCGTCAGGCCTCTCCAAGCACTGCGTGCCTGTGAACGGGCTCCCAACAGTTCTGCATCTCACGGGCCCCTTCTCACCACTAGCCCACACTGACCAAAGCTTCCGCCCAGCTCTACATTCAAACGAGTGCCTCAGCATCCCCAAATCCCTGTGGTGCCCCCCCTGCCCCACCGAGAAACTGTGTGAGACACAACATTTGATGACCAAAGGTCTAAAAAACCCAGGCCCTGTGTACTGTGCTGAGATGTCCCTCAAAATTCTGTCCTTCCCAGGACCTCAGAATGTGACCTCCCTTAGAAATAGGGTCTTTGCAGATGTGATTAATTACATTAAGATGAGGTCACACTGGAGTACAGTAGGCTCTAAATCCATTATGACGGGTAGCCTTATAAGGAGAGGAGGAGACACAGGGAGAAGATGGCCATGTGACAACAGAGGCTCAGGGACAACATGGCTGTGTAATGATGGAGACACAGGGAGAAGACATCCAGCTGACAATGGAAACACGGAGAAGACGGCCATGTGAAAACAAAGACACCGGGAGAAGATAGCTGTCTGAGGATTACTGAAGATGTCCGTGTCACCCAGTCTGCAGAGGCAGCAGAGACTCAGGTGGGCATGACAAAGTAGCCAATGCCCACACTGGCCACTGTTCAAGCTCAGGGCTCAGTAGTTTGATCCATTCATTCGTTTCATTTGTTGTTTTGAATAACAATCAGCAATACAGATTAAACAGGGCCAAAAGGAAAAAAGTCCAACAAATACTTTTAACCTTTCAAAATTCCACCTGGATTTTAATAGTGAGAAGGCAGCAATTTGCAATGGTTCTAAAGGAAGGAGAGCTCAGAAGGCGGCCAACTTCCCCGTGTGCAGGGAAATACGACTTGCCCATTCTGACCATGCTGGGCCTTCCCTACATCACTCGGACTCCCTGAGCACAGCCGTGTCCACTCATCCCCATCCCCATCCCCATCCCCATCCCACCCCCATGTGCTTCTGCTCTGAGTACCACCTGCCCAGCTTCCCCACCACTCCTATAGAATGTTCTCCAAGCTTCTGCCTAACAACCTGTGTGTCACAGCCTGTACCTATGTTCCAAGGCACCTCTCCAAATCATCAGCACTGCTTGCAGGTAGCCCTATGACTCCCTATGGGAACAGTGGCCCACTACCCAGAGGCCATCAGACCTGCACAATGCTAGGCCTGATCCAGGCCACTCTCAGAGCCTTTGCATATGCACTGTTCTCCGTCAGGGCCTTCAACCACTGCAGCATGGTCAGCCTCCCTGTGACACACTGTTGGGCTGTGGCTATTCACATGTATCTGACTGCATACTGTGCAGTTGGGAACTACTTCTTGTTCATCTTTACATCCCAACAGCACCTTGCACTATGGGTTATGCTGTCACACACTGTCACATGGTATCCCATCACCATGCCAACCCATGTGTTCTAAGGTTGCACACACATTTGTCCCATCAGATCTGAGTAGTGCCCTCTGCACTAGGCATCATGCTCTAAAGCATGGGTTGGTAGACAGTCGGCATGCCCCTGCCTGCTTCTGAAAGTCACATTTATGGAACACAGCCATGCCTACTTGTTTACATCTGGTCTGTGGCTGTTTCAGACTGAGGAGTTCACAACACAGACCCTAAGCCCGCAGCCAGCATATCAACTGCATGTCCCTTGGGAAAAGTCTGCCAACTCCTGCAACACTGTTCTGAAAACTGCTTTATCCCCACCTGAAGGGCTGATGGCAGCTGGTTTCACAAGCAGTTTCTCAGTAACCTACTCAAAATAATTCTCAGGGTCTGAAAGGCCCACACTCCCAGTGTCTATTCCATGGGCTGGGCACCAAGCAAGTTACTAAATGAAATGCTCAAACCAGAAATCACTCTCCTTGCTCTGTGACTAGTTCTGATGCCAGCATCCTCTCCACCCCAACAATGGAGGTCTGACTCATCCCGGAAACCCTGCCTCACAGGGCCCACCCTCCAGCCAGGTCTTTCCTTAGAGAGGTGAGCAGAGAAGCAGCAGCCCACACTTACACCGGATGCCATAGATGGTGAGGGGGTCGAGCTGCTTCTTGCCGTGCTTCCCCTGGCCCGAGAGGTTGGAGACAGCCTGCACCTCCCGGTGAAAGAGGTAGTCCAGCAGTGTCAGCGCCATCTTCTCGGCTGTGCGGCAGTTGGTGCTGATGTGCAGCATATCAGAGGGGATGATGGCACAGCGCACCCGCATCTCAGGGTTGTTCTCGTCTCCCAGCCAGGTGCCGTTGGGGTAGTCCTCTGAAAGAGAGAAGGGGAGTCTCAGACAAGCTCACACACTCCAAAGGGCCCAGTATTCAGCTCAAATGCACACAAGAAAGATCCATGGGGTCTGGTCAACAAATCACTTTCCCAACTTCCTAAGTGTCAGCCAGGAGGGCTAGGGCAATTCCTGTGGTCACCAAACAATGTGGGATCTTATGTCCGATCAAGAACAGAAATGAGGACATCATTCCTAAAGGATAGGCCTGGGTTTCTGTTTATCCATCTCAGGGAGATTAATGCAACATGTTGTAACATGTAAATATTCTTCTGCTTGGGAAACTGGCTTCCCTAGGGCTAAGCCCACCTTGTTAACTCACGAAGGCAGAGGGCTGTGTGTTGTCGGCATGTTCTCCACCCAACAGCTTGCCCAGAGCTCACAAGTCTGATAACAGGTGGCTGCAGAGACCCCTCAGTGCCAGATGACAATGCTGCCTGGACCTGACACACACAGGCCTGTGTGTCTAGAAGAGGTGACACTGGACAAGCTCTAGTCTCAAAACCTGGATTCTCTTTACAACTCCAGCAGGGTAAAGAGCTTTTAGAAAGACTTGTGTTTATTTTCAAGTTCACCCCACATCTGGAGGGGCAGCAAATTAGAGTGGGCTGAGAGTGCCAACATCAGGGATTAGGGAGGGAGGCAACTTGCAGAACAAACTTGCTCAGGTTCTGACTGTGAATCTGCACCATCAGTACAGGACAATCACAAGCAGTGTTTCATCTCCAGATGAGAACCAATGCGCAATCCTGTGTTTAGAAGACTCTGTGACTCAAGTCTCCACTTGGAAAACTGCTCCGAGAAGAGGCCACTTGGAAACTGGGTACATCTTAAATGAGACAAGCTATTTACATGATGTAAGCTGTTGTTCTGACCTGCTGAGGATTTGGGCGGCAGCCAGCTCAGCATGAATAAAGGGCTCAGGGGATGCTAAGCTGCCCACACTCCTCTCCTCAATCTGAGTCCTTCCACTGTCCCGCTGTGTGACCTTCACTCCCTCCCTCGCTCCCCTGACCTCCCAGCAGTGAACCTGGAAGTATACAGATCAGAAACACCTTCCAACCTCCTGCTCAGAGCATCATGATCCCTTCCTCTCCTCACGACCAAATTTCCTTTCCTGTCACTTGTTCCTTCCAATAACCCTGTGGAATGCACCATTTGTGATTTTAAAATCTCAAAGGTCACTAATAACAGAATGAACACCCCCCAAGCCTTGCATCTACATTCCCCAGCCTTTGTCTTTCTCAAGGGTAGTCTAAAATGTAAACACCAGAGCTCAACATTCATATGTGGGAAGGATCCCACTTTCTCTACCTTCAGCAAGGCCACAGTGATAATCACGGGTCAGGTGTGTGGCTGATGTAGAGAGAGAGGAGGGAGGGCAATGAGGTGGGTAACTCTCCCTCCCACACAGGAGAAGCACTGCACTTAAGAACTATCAATTCTGGCCCAGCTGGCATGGCTTGGCGGTTAAGCATCAATCTGTGACCCAGGAGATCGCGGCTCGATTCCCAGTAAGAGCACATTCCTGCATTGTGGGCAAGATCCCCTCTCTCTTCCTCTCTCCGAAATCAATAAAGATATACTTAAAAAAAAAAAAAAGAAAAGAAAAAAAGAACTATCAATTCTGCCTGGAAACTTGGCAGCTTTCCAAACAATCTCTTCTTACCCTAACGTGGGAGCAAGTTAAGGTACAAGAGATAGTCCCTGTGCAAATATACCACTGTGAGAGGGGAGGAACGTTGACAGGGAGTTAGAACCTCCCTCTGGCTGGCAGGGATCTCAGAGGGACACCAGCTTTCTGCTAAGTGTCCACTAGGCCTGTGGGCTGCCAAGTCATGTCACAGCCATAGTCACCATTGCTTCAAAATGTCTCATTAACTTTATTCTGAAACACTCAGAATAAAATATTCTGATAATTTACATTCCAGCTTCCACCCACAGGAGAGGTCCCCAGAAAGGGTGGCCAGCCTGCCAGCTTCGCCAAAGGCCTGGAGCAGAGCAGAAAACCAAGGGGCTAGCTGTCCATGACTCCTACACCCTGCCCCTTCACAGGCAGCCTCTCCCAGCCGAGCTCCTGAATCATGAGATTTCCAGGAACATCAGGTGAGGCTTGGCAACCCTGGCAAGATGACCCCATTGTCACTAGGGCAGATTGGCCATTGAAGAACTGCTTAGGGTGGTTGAGGCTAGGCTCCTGGCTTTGGCTAAGGCCAGAAAACAACTCACAAATCTAATTTTTGGAGCTAAGAGTAAAAGATGAGTAAGCAGTATCATTTCCCAGAAACATCGATGGTTTAGAAGTGGAGAGGTGCCATGAGCATATGCTCAGATATATGCATTTTTCTGAATGTCAGTCAGCTACTATTACATTTAGCCTATCTACAGAGAAACAAAATGAACACATGATCTAAATATGGATGAGATAGGACTTCTACAGGGGCTGTCTTGAGGTCTTAGCTGGAATGCCAAAAGGGCTCCAACTTCTGGGGCACTTATTAATTTATCTACAAATACTTGACTGGGCAACTCTACCCCTGGCACTGAGTCTAATGCTCAGGATCTAGACCGTCAGTGAACCCAGAACCAGTCTTAATTACACCAAACAGAGAAAAAGAACCACCCTCCATCTGTAGCAGTCAAGCCACGAAGCAAATAGAGGGAGGGGGAGGGAGAACAGAGGAAGGGAAGTGGGAGGAGAAAAGGTACAGGGAAGGAGGAGGAGGGGAGGGAGGCTGCTACAGAGAAAAGGGCAGGTGCTAAAGCGGAAACAGGAGTCTTCTGGGACCGGGGAACTTATACTTTGTTTCAAAACATGGTCAGAGACAGTTAATGAACTCAGTGGGACTAAATATTCATGCCAGAGTCCTTGGGACACGATGCAAAGGTGTGCCCCAGACACAGTGACCTAAAGGAGCAGCAGGACTCCAGAGGATTGGAGGATAAGAGCTGGAAGGCCATCCATGCTTCTCCTCGGCAGTGGGAGGCTCCCTGACATAAACTGTCCCCTGATGCCAAACCCGCCAAAACACACCATACTGCGAGTTCCAATTAGATCAAGCCTGAGAGGCTGAACCCCTTGAAGACGTTTAGCACTGCATGATGGAGGTCTCTGAGGAGTGGAGGCTGATTAGTGAGGAGCTGGCTAGAATGCAGGATTCCTGAGATCCTCTGGGTGACTGGCTGCCTCACCAGCCAGTTTCCCCACATCTGGTTCAGAATCACCTCCTCACTGCTCTGGGTCACGTTGTAAGTGAACACACTGAAATTCGCGGATACATCTCATGGACACCTGACAACCTAAGTGAGCCAGAGGAGCTGCCCATACTGAGCTGATGAGCAGAGGGGACAGAGGGCACAGTAAACAGAGAGCTGGCAGCTGCAAGGCAGGAAGCGTCACACAGCAGAGGGCAGAGCTGACCACTTTAGATGGAGACCAGAGCCAGCCTCAGTAACAATGGGACTGCAAGCAGCCACCCCTGGGGAAGAACCACAGAAAAGGTTCCAGATGGGGGAGCATTTCGAATGTCCTGGACTGGGAAGGGCCATGTGCTCTGGGAATGAAATGGAGCTAATGTGGCCAGAGCAGGAAGAACTGGGCAAAGAGGTGCATACAGAGGACTGAACAGGGAGTGACACAATCAGTGCTGAGAACAAATGAATGGGAAACAGAGCAACAGAGGGCACAAGTGGCCACTTCTGGGCTACTTAGCAGTCCAGGAAGAACCCATGCACATGGGCATTAAGTCTCAGGACAGGGCCTGTGGTGGTTGAACCTTCCCACGTTCAAGCACTGATGCTAACCAACTGCGAATACAGTCAGACCGAAGGTAGTATCTAGTGATACCATGCATATTGAAACTTAAGTGTTTGAACAGGAGAATCCCATGTGAGCCCGCAGGGAACCACTAGGGGTACTGGGCGATGCTGCCCTGCCTCCCTGATGGGCAGTTACACTGCACACGGGCCAGTGCAAAGACGGTGTGCTGGAGCTCTCAGTCTAACTACCAACACTGCCAAAGATTGAGTGGCCATTTTCAGGAATAACTAGTGAAGCGGACTCTGCTTAGCAAGCTCCCCATGTTTACATAACATATTTAAAGCAATGTAAACATTGGACAAGAGCTCAGTGTTGTTTTCCAAATAGCAAGTCAACATCTTGTCAAAGTGATACTGAGTGTGTGTGTGTGTGTGTGTGTGTGTGGAATGCCAACAGGGAAGCCCTTCAGTCAAGAAGGGCTGACAACTCGAGGTCTCTATAAACTCACAGTGTTTACTTATTTCTTACTCCAGCCCAGAGAACCAGCTTCCTATCGGGATGCCCTCCATACTCATCCTCTCCTTCCACCACAGCCATGCCCTCTACACCATGAGGTCTCCCATTGGCACCATGGTGTACAGGCCCTGCCCAGGCTCTCGAATCACAGGCAGGGAGGAAGCAAGGGGGCTTCTGACGCTCACACACCTGTGCTAGGAGCACTCCACCTTGTCCAAACCCAATACTTCGCACTGGTGCTGAACCAGTGACATGCAGGAGAAAAAGCCATCCTTCCTCCAAACATCACCCACTGAAGAGCCTCACAGCTCCAAAAACAATCTAAAAAATATGCCTGCAGGCCAGCATTGTGACTTTCCATTTACACAGGCACAGGAAACACACGTGTAAAGGCAGATATTTTCAAACTGATTCAAGAGGAAGAATGAAAAAATGACTTCGTCTATTCAACTTAATTATTTTGAAGGCAAAACATGATGTTAAATTAACAACAACAAAATTTACAAATGAAAAGTTAAGCTAGCCTCTTTTTATGTAAAAAATAATCATCACTGCCCAGCTGGCATGGCTCAGTGGTTGAACATCGATCTAGGATCCAAGAGATCCCGGTTCGATTCCGTCAGGGCACATGCCTGGGTTGTGGGCTCAACTCCCAGTGGGGGACGTGTAGGAGGCAGCCACTCAATGACTCTGTCATTACTGATGTTTCTATCTCTCCCTCCCTCTCCATTCCCCTCTCTGAGATCAATAAAGACATATTTAAAAAATCATCATCATCATCATCATCAGTAAGACTGATTAATCAGAAATTACTCAGAGTTCACAGAATGATCTCTGCTAACAGTGTTGCAAAAGGTAATACCAAAGGGTACAATGTGAAAAGTGCAGCACTGCCTTCTCAGCTGAGGAGCCCACTGTCCAGCGTGGAGCATGAAAAATGTGAACTGGGGAGGGCACCTTAGTTGGGCTCGGTGGACCATCGAGGGTTCTTTCCTCACTGGGCCCACCATGAGGAAGTCAGCTTCAATGTCCCATGACGACCCTGCTCCCTGCTAACTCCTGCCTGTGGACAAAAGCTGGTCCGCAGTGCTAAGTACACGGACTTCCAGAACTACAACTAGAATATTCTGGAAGATAAACAATATCATTTTAAACTCCTACAGTAGTTGTTATTTCAGGGAATACTGTTCCCTCCCCTGAAAAAGTAAATTAGTCTAAAACTCAACTTTCCTTATTTTCCCTCCCTTATTAATACAGAAAATAATGGCTTAAATTTCTCTGGTAATGCAGGAAATTATCCAGAAACTTTATTCCAATCAAATATCTCAAGATTTTAGAAGGCATTTTATAACTTATTTATAACCTACCCATTCCTAACGTCACATAAATGCCCTGTGAATTGCGGTTGTGTCGTCATCTCTCAAGCAAGAAATCTGAACCAGGTAGTCAAGAAACACAGGCTGCAGCACAGAGGTAAAAAGGCATCGCCATGGGAACAGGGGACCCATCCCAGAGGGAAGAAAGGGCCAGGGCTCCACCATCACCATCTGTGGGTCTCACCTCTGAGCTCCCTGGCAAGAAGAGAGACTCACCGGGGTCAGTGGGTGGGCATTTCTTATCCGAGTCATGCTGGGTGCACCTGCTGACTCAGCTCTGCTCCCCTGGAAATACTCAGCCCTAACTCACCTCAGACTCAGAGCTGGAGCCCAGTCTGGATCCCCGCTTCTCCCCAGTGACAATGAATCGTGTCTTTCAAATGGAAAACAAGACAGAGTACCTGCCCACATAAATATTTGAGAAATTTGAGAAATTCGTCTTTTGACAATTCATAAAGGATATATTTATTTTACTAAAATTACTTGGTCCAGTCTTGGCATCTGAAACAATAGAAAGATTCTAGTAGCTTTATTTGAAAACTACCAGTTGGAATATAAGAAAAATAAACTTACTTTCTATTCCCATCATTTAAATCTTCAATTAAATTAACTGGCACTTCTGAAAAACCTATTACAGTGAAAACCCTTCAACAGTAACTGCAATTTTCTTACCATTAAAACGGCTCAGAACACACATATTTGTTCTGAGGTTCCATTTTAGTGCCAGGAAAATGAAATGAACAGGAGAAAGCACAGAGATGAAAAGGAGGAACACATATATTCTCGTGGTCAAGTTTAAACCAAGAAACACAACCAACTGCTGTTATGCTTCCCTCCCTACCTGCTGACACACATACACACATTCTCAAGATCCTGATGCACATTCCTGCCACCAATGCCAGTCAGCCTTGGTTCCAGTCATACTGCTATCCCAGGAACAAATCTCTCTCCCAAGGATAAGAATGGATCATGTGGAGCAAAAACAAGACAATATTTACTCAGCATCTACTATGTACCAGGACTTCACGTGCATTACTGCAAATCAGGGGCTCTCTGCTAAGCAAATGTGGACAGCTAAGCTGACTCCATATGATGTACCCTTACTCCTCCAAAGCAAACAGCAAAACCCACTTCTGTGTATATCTTGTGTGTGAATGACCTCATAAAGTGCAAGGCTGGGCAGTCTAAATGCCATCTAGCACCAACCAAGCCTAACCTGCCACCTTGACTCTTTCCAAAAATGATGTGGCTTGGCCTGTGGCGTCACACCTGCCAGTCACACAAAACACCTCAAGAGTCATGATATCCCACAGTATTAACAGTTCTGATGGGTAAAGGAAGAGGGAGCAAGTGCCCAATTCCTGCAAGTGTGCTGCTTGGATATGCCTGCAGATTCCCATTATGCTTCCTCTGCTCCTAGATGCGCCCTCACTCTTGCTGAGAGCTGCCTGTCACAGCCGATCCCTTAGCCTTTACTAAGACAATATATTCAGTTCTTTGTAGCCATGAGAGGTAACTAATGACCTATTTCAGTCTCTACCCAAAGGATAAGGAACAAATCAAAAGGCAATACTTTCTGATTCACTAAAGGCTTCAGGAGGGTTCAAAGGCTCGGACCATAGTGTCAATTCCACAACACAATGAACTTCATGTCAATCGAGTTCCTCAAGATCAGCTCCTACCATCTCCAGGCAAGTCTTCAGAGAACGGATTCATGGTCATAAGCTGGTATCAGGTTATATTTTCCATCTATTCCCCAAACTAATTTTCATCTGGCTTTTGTAAAGGCCTGCCCAAACTGTTTATGAATTTCAAAAGCAGCATACTGCATAAAAACATAAAAGACATAGTCCAAATACGTGTGGTAATACAGAATAAATCCACATAGAATTCGCCGAGCAGGAAATCTCAGGCCAGTGTCCTGAAACCTCTCAGGCTGCATTACCGTCTACATACATCATGGCTCAAAGTGTTTCCAGAGCCAGGACGTGCATTCACTGTAATGGAAAATAAATAATTTCTTCCACCCAAGGTAGAAGTTAAGAATCCTATGTGTAATACATGAAACATTTTATTGTTATACTACTTACAATTACCTGTCCCATAAAGAATCCTGTGTTGGGGTATTCCAGGATCCCAGGGGCTATTTTTATTTATGTAAAAATAAAGCTACACTTTTCACATGTGAACTCTGGCCATCTGCCAGCTAAATTTCTATTATGTCATATACAGATGCTTCAAAAAAATCTTCATCCCAGTCATGTAACAGCAGAACACGTGGGAAGGGGAAAGGGACCAGAATGATGAAAAGAGAAGGGGACCAGGGGACCCCACAGGCTGGGGAGGGACAGGACTGGGAATGAGCCAAACAAGGCTTTTCAAAGGTGTCCTGCTGGGCCAGTCCTCCCAGCTCTGGATCACACAGTACTTAGAATCTGGCACCAATTGCTGAGCCCTTATAAATAAAGGTGTTTACATCCGGACTGTGAACCTCATCATGTGTGATACCTCCAGTGACTGTCGATAACACTCTACCCCTTCTGGCAAACCCATAAAAACTAACAGCCGTTTTCTGATTTTAGACACAATTAACTTTGTACCTGTGGCCCAAACACACATGCTTATTGGAGAGTGATGTGACATCTTTAAACTGTACACAGAGTGATAATTTGGGGTTTTTAAACTGGCAATTCAACAGGGTTGACTTACATACAGAATAATGATACAGGAAAAGGGAAAAAACAAATAGCTTTTGGTACTGGAGTCAATTCTTTTCCGGCCGACATGAGCACACTTCCACAGAAACAGCATGATCACACCACTGACCAAGGGCCAAGGTCACCCACTCAGGCCTGGACACCCCCTGTCCCAGATGTCAAATTCTGGACTGCACGGCAGGGCCAGATGGGCTTCTTTCCCACTGAACTCCTGCCTGCTTACCATGGATATTGTCCTGAGCCCGACCATAACTAAACCAAGTGTTGAAGAGCACCCTTTGGCATAAAGGAGTGGGAACCACTGGGCACAGGCAGGATGACCCTAATCAGTATCACATGCTGTGCATTCTGAAACAGCATGAGAGGCTGAAATGATGTTACCCTCCCAGCACTATTCTAGATCGCCCTTTGGCCCCTTTTCTCTAATCTAGGACAAGTGCAGCATTCAGTGCACAGCCACGCTCACACATCCACTGACATTCTCATACCAGTTCCTCTTTATTAATTTGATTACATTTTGGTCACTAACCTGTCTATAACCCTTTACTTAGCAGCCAATTTATGATCGCTAATAAAATGTTTTAATGTTATCACACACAAAATTTATGCAAAAAAAATTTATGTAAAATAAATTATGGAAATATATTCTCAAGAAATGTTTTTGGCTAAATTTCCCTCTTTACATATGTACGGCTAATGTTTTGTGAACACAGCAATTTGTACTGATCTTATTTCATAGCCACAGGCACCATGAAATTTCGGAGAACAGGTCTTGGCTTCCCATTACTGTGACCGACCACCCCTCACAAAGGAACTGATTCGCCCAGACTACACTTCGTCACTCCCCACTGAGCACATCACAGATATTTACCATGTAAGTCAGCTTGCTGACTGGGCTTCAGGACATTCATGAGGCAAATCTCTGATACGATTAAATTTAAACCTGAAGTACAACCCTCCTACTAAAATTAAGTACCCAACATTTTATACGCAGGATTAGTCAGGTTTTCTAAGAATTACCAAATGCATACACAGCAGGGATTTAAACTCTTCATTAAGAATCTAACTAAATCCCTTCGTTAATCAACAGATCCCATTTTTGGTCCATGCTGCTCATTTGTTTCTCTAACTCAATTAGCCAGCTTAATCTCTGAAGGATTATACCCAACACACTTTCCCTACAACACAAGTAGAAGCACACCAAGACCAAAACTTCCAAGAGAAGACAGGAGTAAGAACTAGGAAATAAGTTTACTGTTCACTGCTCTCAACAGTTAACACTTCTTTCTTATTCTAATGGAGTTCATGCCCGGACAGATGGGACTGCCTAAACAAAATACTGGGATAAAATGATACAGTACCTTTGCAGTATAAATAAAATAACTCCAAATTTGATATAAAACAGCATGCCAATTTGTGCAAACCACTTGGAATTCTTCAGAAGTAACTATTTTGATACCTGTGGGTCTCTAAAACTTTAGGCACTTAAATATTTTTATGAGAAGATAAGAAAAATCTGTATTGTTACAGCTCTGGGCTCTCATTAGGAACTAAAATGGTTCAATCTAAAGACAAGCCTATGGCCCCTTAGCACATTAGTAATGTTTCTCTAATATAAACTAGGTGACTTGACAGTCTCTCTAGCTGAGCAAGTTGCTCTAGTCTTAAGGGAGGACACGGTGGGAGACAGCTAATCTGATTCTCAGTGCATTCATAAATCTCACAGAAATATTTAACAGGTGATACCACTACAGGTCGGTAGTAAATCTGATACAGGAGACATTAATGGATTAGCTCTTCCTCCAACATCACATACGCGGCAGTCACTTAAAGATGACTCCATCCATCTGTCTCTGTATCACCTTCCCTAAACAACTGTGCCAACTAAGACTTGCTCAGTCCAAGTTCTTGTAACACTGAAACTGCTGGGGGAAACATTCCCAAGGACAGTGTTAGTGAAACATATTACAAAATGTTTCTGCCTAATGGAATAATAAAACAGGATGGTCCTGACTTATAACCTCTTCTTCAAAATAAAAATGAAATTTAAAATCAGAAAGATTTCTCTAATTTGCCCCAATCCTAACAACCTGTATTGTACATCAAAGTCACACTTGATGGAAACAATTAGTTTTAAATGTGGTTATAAAGCTTTGCTCAAGACTTTGCTAAAGAAAAATGTTTTACACAAAACATATCACTTCATATTTAAAGAACTTAGATACAAAAAAATCCATATTTTTTCTTACAGATATTAATAATATTAATAAGCTCAAATTTTGATTCCTTTTTGTATGTTCATTTTAGTTTCAGTCTGTGGTTCCCCCCCACTGAAATGTATTTCACATTAATCATATCACGTTAAGAAACAAATATAAAAAATGAAATTTTTTACTTTTATAATAACCCTAGACTCTCCCCAAATTATCAAATGTTATGTTCCTTAGCTGATGCAGTTTAAACCAAACAAATGTTAGGCCTAAAGTAGGTTGCTAGACCTGGTGAGTATTTACCCAAAATCCACATGGAAAAAGAGTAAGAAGTTTTCCCTGCAATTGTTGCAAATGTGATTTCATTCAATATCCTTGAGGATAAAATCAGCAGTAGCCCTCTTTCCCTCAAATTTAATGTGTAAAAAACTAGTTACCCTGACCCAGCAATTTCACTCCAATTTCTTGGGTTGACTGGGTACCAATCAACCCAAGAAAAATGAAAACATACAGCCACACAAAAACTTGTATACAAATGTTCACAGTGGCACTATGCATAACAGTCAAAAAGTGGAAACAACCAAGTGTCCATCAACAGATGAATGGACAAACAAAATGCAGTCTTATCCATATGGTAGAATATTATTCAGCCATAAAAAGGAATGATACATTGATGCCTGCGACAGCATGGATGACATTATATGATTTCATTTATAAGAAATGTCCATAATAGGCATATCCACGAAGACAGAAAGAAGATTAGTAGTTGCCAGGGGCTGGGAAGAGAGAGAATTGGGAGTGACTACTACAGGGTTTCTTTTAGGGGTGATGACAATATCCTGGAATTAGACAGTGGTGATGGTTGCATAACTTTGTGTATAAATTAAAAACCGCTTTAAATGTATGATTTAAAATGGTGAATTTTATGGTATGTAAATTAGAGCTCACTTGTCAAAAAAGGTTCCCCCTTGTTCTCTTCTCTCCCCCCTACTCTGCAATCCCACTCCTAGTAATTTGTTAGAGAAATTTTGAGAAAAACATTGTTTTTAATGTTTCAGATATGGTAACAAGTCTTTCTAACAGGAAAATTTTTGTTCAGTAGAAAAATCTACCTCATGTTTTTAGGGAAAATCAATGACTCAGATGTAGAAGCAGAAAACGAGTTCTTAGTATTAAACAAATTACAAACTTCTGAACTCAGTAACAATGCTAGATTTGTCTGTGTTCTCTCCTTTCTCTCCATGCTGTAGTAAGTCCTATCTGGGAAGCATTAAGTTAGTCCTCAAAGGCATGACAAAGGTACCAGGTGGCAGGAATACTTTGAAGGGCACACCGAGCCAGCCCTTCAGGGATGGGAGTGCACCTTCAGGCCTTGGAAGGAAAGAGGAAGGAGGAACATAATGCCCAGCGTGGGTAAAACGGGGTCACTTAAAGGCTAACGGCCACCCCACACAGCTCCCTCTAAGTCTCACAGCTCACGAAATGGACCCGACTTGAACGTGCAATCCCCCCTGAGAGTCTACCTTAGGCCCTCATCAGAGACATAAACAGACCTATTGCCCAAGGCAATGAGCCAACTACTAATTATACCACTAGTTACAAAAATGACAACTGTTCATCACTAGAAAGCATCCAGAACTTGATTAAATAAGCAAAACTGACTGAAAATAATTATGTAAATCTGTACTAATGTGAAAAGATTTCTACTATGCAAAGGAAAAAAACAAGTTATAAAATCACAAATTAGTTTGTAGGTTAACATAGAAAAAGCCCAGGAAATGTAGAGACATCTCTAGACATAGAATTTTCCAGGTTATTTCCACTTTCTTCATCATTTTTATATTCTATTGCTTTCTAAAAACAATAAACATTTTTACTTTTTTAAAAAGAGGTGTGTGTGCCTAATGCTATTCAGGCAAAGGAAAGGCTCTGGGGGCGCACCTTCTGAGTTCAGGGTGATGAGAGTGACGTTGTTCCCGATGTTCTGACTTCCCGACTGTCCACAGGTGGAAACGGAGTCACTGGCCTCGGACCCGCTCTCCCCGTCCTCGTTGTGGCTGTCTTCTTGCCCTGGCACCTTCACCACAATGGTGTTCTGCCGACGCCCGGGAACCGCACTGAGCGGGAAACAAAAACACCACCAGTGTTGTGAGAGCAGCACCACTGATAAGCAGAGACTAGCACTGAGTCGCTGCGTGTTCCTCTTTCCTTCCCTTGTCAGAGACTAACTTTGCACAGAGCAGTGGGCCCAAGTCTTCCCATGCAGCTCCTTCTACCAAGATTAAAAGCAATTTAATACCAGGAAATAGTCTGGGTTAGAAGAAACTATGTACCATCTTAGAAATTTAAAAAAGTGTTTATGTCATAAAGTAAAATCACAGCTTTCTGTGACTCAAGGCCTAAATGCTGTTTCCTGATCACAAAGGTATTCCTACAAAATGCTGGCATTCATGTAAGAGTAACTTTTAAGGGTATGTCAAAGGGAAAACTAAATTAGGAGGAAGTATGGCTAGAGACGTCCATTGAGCCAATCCACTCCATACTGTTATAGACATTCTAGAAACACCTCAGCCTTTGAAAAATGCAATTATCACTCCCAATGCTTCCCACTGACAAAAACCACTGACGTGGGTTTAAAAAGCCAGTCGAGTATCTCTGATGAAAATTCTCACCACCACCGGGGTCCTGTACGGAGAACCGAGATATTTTCAGAAAAACAGGGCACAGTCCAGCTCCAAAAAAGTACTCAGAAAAAAAAGAGATTATCTTGAGACATGCTACCTGCCTTTTTAATGACCCTTTCAACGTCCCTTCACGTGAACTGCTAAGCACTGAGAAAGGGGAGAGAAGCACAGTTTCCCTGTTTACACATCAAACTGTTTTAGATCCTGGCCCTACCCGGAGAAGGGAGCTACACTTTCTTGATTCCACAGAGACCTGTGCAGGCTGATCTGGCTCCTAAAGGCTCAGACTCTGAGGGATGACCTCCACCCAAGCCCTCAAGAGGCACACCTGACCCTGCCTCTTCTCCACCGGCCAGACCTTCTCAGCCTCTGAGCATCCAGACACCCAGACTTCACCTGGTCTCCCTGCACCCCAGCAGGCAGGCCCACAGCAGCACAGCTGGGCTCCCAGAGACCTAGGCTATGACAACAAAGAAAACAGGACACAGCTGGAAGAGGAACAATCTGCAAAGAGACTGAGAGAAAAGGCAAAACAGAACACTATGAAGACAAAGGCAGGAAACAAAAAGCAAAAGAGCCCTCCTGGAGGCAGGTTATCTGGAAAAGCTAAGCCCCAACCACCAGGCAAGGCCACATGGAGCTCACTTCATCATTAGACAAGGGTGGCAAAAATGCCTTTTATACACTCCCATCTCTGACAAAGGTTACATTCAAAATGTCTCAAAAGAAAAAGGTGTGAGAAAAAAGCCATCACCTCAAAATGTCTCCACCACTTAGCAAATTTACATGAGGATGTCTGTTGACTTGGCATGGTACTGGACAGACAGATGTGAGTAAGCTGTGAGAAGATAAGAGGACAAGGGCTTGACTGACTGTCGTGAAAACATGTCATAATGTCCCGATTCCACACACTACACTGGACACGGCAGTCCCAAATGCTGTCTCTCCTTCAACCTCTCACTCTTATCCAGCTCATCCAACAGGACCTCGGTCAGAAGTATGGCACAGCCCCCCCACCGCAAAGAACTATGGGCAGTGCCTAATGGGCTCAACCCTTGTGAGGACAGAAATGCCCAACTGCGCCCGGCTCAGAATGCTGATTTGTCCTCAAGGGGACTCATCACAGTGGCAGTGAAAGGTGGGGTATGGTGTTGTGGCTACTGACTTGCTAATGATATTTTCCAGGGAATCCGGTGCCCTGTTGCTCAAGGGGTCTTCCATCTTGGCTACAATGGCGTTCTGCCGATCACTGTTGAGTATTACTGTAGTCTGGGGGACGACGCTAGGGAACAAAAGAATCACAAAGAAAAAGAAGACCTTAAAACAACAACATTCATTGTAAGAGTGCATAAGAGTAATTCAATACAGTCAGCTCCCAATGATGGGCACTAAGAAAGGGAGGTGGCACCAAGCAGAAACCACATTTAAAGTAATAAAAAACAATTTACTGGGCAAAGAATAAAGTGAAGATGGGGATTTTTTTAAATAGAGAATCAACCTTGCTCATTGCTGGGATTCTCAGTTTGCACAACGGGATAATACAGGAAAGGGATATTTAAACCTTTATAGAGAATAGATCGAGATGTCACAAATTATGCAGTCAATAAAGTTCCTACAGTAGTGTTTCCTGAAAAACAGCTTAGTATTTTTACTCATTCCATTCCAATGGATTCCTACATGACAAATCTAGGCTTTTGTAACTGCTATACTTATCAATACCATCCCAAAATGTTGGTGCTGCTCTGGAAAGAAAAGGCAAACACAGTAGAGGGACTTTGGGTGGGCCACTTCTAGGTTCCACTGCGCGAGTGCAGAAACCATGACCACAAGGCCCGGCATTTTGTTTTGAAGGAAAATGATCACAGGAGAAAACTGAGCCCTAACAGGGCACCTTCCTAGAGGTAGCACTGTCTGTTCACCAGTAGCCAACAGCCTATATGGAGGGGCACACTCACTGAGACTTCTCAGTCATTAATCTTCTAGCCCTCGGCACTTATGGCCGCAGGAAATTTGAGAGTCTGTTCCTTGTGGAGGTCAGAGTGCCACAAGGAGCACTTGAAACACACGGCAATATTACCTGAAAAGAATGTCATTCTTGACTTCACTCTCCAAGACACAATTCTGGGGAAGCATCACCTTTACCCATGACAATTCGCATAACCAACAGCACATGTGAAAACCTAGCCCATTGTCACAGCCACATGGCTGTTCAGCCCCCCCCCCCCCCCCCAAATCAGGGCACAAAAGACTCCGCTTCCTCCACTGCACTTCACTCAAAGGTGGTGTTTTTTCAATTATTCTATTTGTTCTTTGGTGACATCTAAAGTCACCACCAAACCCTGAGAACCTCGAAAGTAACCTAGGTGACCTTTGACTTGGTCACATACTAGTTGACGAATTCATGCTTCTCAAAACAGACAAAAAGGTTTGTATGTGTTTCGTATTTCCCAAAGTGTATTCCATGAACACTGGCATCCCCCAGGACTCCACACACATACCCATTCCTGTTCCCTCTCATTCCATGAGGAACTAAGTAAGTTCTGCTGAGTAGACAGCAATTCCCTAATGGACATTAGCACATTAAAGGTCTGAGAAGTCCCATAGGAAACACACTGATTAAAATTTATTCATGCCTATCCGGCAAAGTTCTGATTAAATATACCTTTTCTCCCTAAAGATTATTAGGATCAAGGAAGCAATGTTCTCAGACAACCAGCTTCAAACTGGAATGAACATAGACCTAGGTACCCCAAGACTTCCAGGAGGTTCCTGGGTGTGGATAGTTCTCAGCATTTCAATTTCAAGATCCTCACCTTCCAGAATGTACTATTTCCTAAAAATGATTCTCCCTGGGAGAGCACCTCCAGTCAGTTTGGTTTTTTTTTGCTTTTTTAAAAAATTACCTCTCACTCTTATTGTACTCAGATGCACACCTGAGGTGCAGACACAGGGCCAGTCTGAAACATGGCCACGCCTCTAATGCCCACCTGGAAAACCCTGCAGTGAGCTCTTGTTCCACATGCTTTGCTTTCAACAAAACTGACAGGACCCAGTTAAATATTCAGCTCACAGATCATCAAAAATAATTCTTGATGATAGACCACAACAATTTTTGGCATGTATCTTGAAGGCCTGAGGAACCCTTTCCTCTCCCACATATTTATTTATGAGAACGTTTCTCAGAACTTAAAACTATAAAAACTAAAAAGAGAAATAAAACCTGTCTTATTCTGAGCAATAAGTC
The DNA here is from genome assembly GCF_964146895.1 of Miniopterus schreibersii. Taxonomy (NCBI): domain Eukaryota; kingdom Metazoa; phylum Chordata; class Mammalia; order Chiroptera; family Miniopteridae; genus Miniopterus; species Miniopterus schreibersii. The sequence goes on along the minus strand of NC_138121.1, from coordinate 28,343,433 downwards.
ATGGATTCAGAAATTAACTAAAACTAAATCCACCTCCATCTCAAGGACATATTTACAATATCGGGTTATTAGATTTCATTATAAACAAAAGTAACACATTTATGCTGTTTTGTTCAACTGTGCACTAGTAATTGTTATAAACTTCTTTAACCCTGGGGACTTACTGTTACAGGAAATAAATATTTAGCTTCCTTTTCTGTCCATATTTCTGTTACTGGGGAGTGTGACAGCCTGAATGACAGGACAAAATTTTGTGACAGAAAAAGCAAAGGAACAAGGTAAAATTTGGCTGTCAAAAGCCTATTCATAGGATTTTAAAAAATGAATGATGGTTTCAGATTAAAATATTTAAAGAATGAATCAGTTTTGTTTTTAAATATCAATATTACAATATGCCAGAAATTACAACCTTTCAACTAATGCAATTTATGTCAACCTCAAATTGTACAAAAGAATATTTCATTTTTCAAAATTATGGAGCATCCATATCACATTAAGAAGAATAAAGTAGTTATCTAAGGGTTGATATGGAAAAATTGTCACACTAAGTTTCTTGACTTAACTAGAATTACAGTCCCCAGTCAATCAATCAGACACTAATCTGGGTGCTGCTGTGAAGGGATTTTGAGGATATGATTAAAGTTGTAATTTGTTGAAGTTATTCAAAAGATACAGTGAAACCTCGATATAACGGACTAATTTGGGCAAGAGGATGTCCATTAAAGCCAAAAGTTCATTATGTAATAAAATACGTTTTCCAACTGTGCGGGTTAAAAAATTGACAAATTAGGTAGTTTACCTGTTTTTACTTACGTAGAAACGTTTGTGTAATTAAAATTAAGCAAGTATGAAAAGTTAAATTTCATAGATAAATTTTCTACATGTATTACAGTAATTTTAAATTTATACTGAATAACTCTAATAAATGTGTGCATTCACCAGTCACCAAGAGTAAACAAAAGCACACGGCTGGAGCATGGCTTATAGCACATGGCAACATCAGCTGCTGCAGAAAGTGACAACAGAACCAATTACCTCGCTCGATGTGGTGTGATCACGTGCTAATCATTTGCTGAACATTGTTTCCGAGCAGTGATTCTTGGATTTAAATATGTAGACTATAGTTGTAGATATGTAATATTTATTTATGTTGATGAAATTACTAGTGTTTTTTCCTAACATATGGCCTATTCGCTAAAATTTGTTAAAAATAACAGTGAATTAATAACAAAAAAAATAACCTGTTAATTTAATTATAAGTAAATCTTGGTTAAAAGCATTTTTAAAATTAACAGGGTGTTAATTTTCACATGATATATAGACTGGAAATTTTGTCCCTTACATCCGAAGTCCATTAAATTGAGGTCAGAAAAATCGAGGGTTTATTATAATGCTAGGTGAGCCTGGCCTGATCAGATGAAACCTTGAAAGGTTTAGGCTTTCCCTGGTCTTGAAGACTCCAAACAGCTCCTGCCACCTGCCCTACAGCCTTCAGATGTCCTTGGCTACCCCCACACTGTGTAAGCCAATCCTGTGTGATAAATCCCTCATAGAGGTGCTGTATTACTCTGTCTGCCTCTCTCCCCCTCTCCCTCTCCCTGCCTCTCTCTCTCTCCTACTGGTTCTGCTTCTCTAGTTGAACCATGACTGATATGTTTTGAAATAATTATAGATCAACAGGAAGTTAGAGAGGAAGCATATCAAGTCCTGTGTCCCCAGTGGTGACATCCTATAACCTGTAGTACAATATCAAAAATAGGAAAGTGACATTGGAATACTGCCTCTTTCAGATTTCACCAGTTTCTGCATGCACAAATGTGTGTCATGTGTTGTTCTATGCATCTGACATCATGTGCAGATCTGTGTACAGTTCCATTGCCACCTAACAGTGGCCTCCCACTGCCCCTTTAGACACACCCACCCTCCTATCTCACCCTATCCCCTCAAAACCACTAACCTGTTCTAATCTATAGTTCCGACAGTTCGGGAAAGTTATTGGCATGGAAGCATACAGCACATGACCTGCTGAAACTGGCTTTTTGCACTCAGCACAGTGTCCCCAAGGTCATCCAAGTGGCAGCATGTATCAGCAGTTCATTTGGTGTTGGTGCTGCATACTTTTCCATGGCCCGGGTGTTTGTTTACAGGTGGATTAGTTTGCATAGCCTTTTATCCGCAGAAGGGTATCTGCAGGTTTTGGTTATTACAAATAAAGCTGCCATGGACATTCATGCACAGGTTTTCATGCGGTCATAAGTTTTCATTTCTGTGGGACAAATGCCTAAAAATGTGATTACTGGGCCATATGGCAAGTATGTGTTTAGTTTTATAAAATACTGTCAAACTGTGCTCCAGAGTGGCTGCACCATTTTCCATTCCCACCAGCAATGGGTGAGAGATCCAGTTTCTCCACATCCTCATCAGCATTTGGTGGTGTTGCTATTTTTTATTGAGCCATTCTTTTTTTTTTTTAATATATCTTTATTGATTTCAGAGAGAGGAAAGGAGAGGGAGAGAGAGAGAGAAAAACATCAATGATGAGAGTCAATGATTGGCCGCCTCCTGCACGCCCCAGACTGGGGATCGAGCCCGCAACCCGGGCATGTGCCCTGACCGGGAATCGAACCCCGATCACCTGGATCCTAGGTCGACGCTCAACTGCTGAGCCACGCCCGGCCAGGCTATTTAGCCATTCTGATAGGTATGGAGTGATACCTCATTGTGGTTTTAATTTGCATTTCCCTGATGACTAACGATATTGAACATCTAAATAATCATATGCTTATTTGCCCTCCTATATCTCCTATTTGGTAAAATATCTGTTGTATTTTTTACCCACTTTCTAATTGGATTGTTTATTTACTGCTGAGTTTTGAGAGTTGTTTGCTCTAGAGATCAGCCCTTTGTCAGACAAGTGGTTTGCAAATATTTCATCCTAGGCTGTAGCTGGTCTTTCCATCCTCCTGGAAGCTCTTTCACAGAGCATAAGTTTCTTATTTTGATCAAGTTCAATTTATCTTTTTATGCTCTTGGTGTCAAGTCTAAGAAGTATGCCTAATGTCCAAGGATTTTGTCCTGTATTTTCATTTAAAGGTTTTCCAGTTTTACATTTGACATTTAAATCTCTCATTCATTTTAAATTAATTTTGGTAAATCTGTGAAGTTGACATCAATGTTCATTTCTTTTCTTTTGCCTGTGGATGCCCAATTGCTCCAGCACCATTTGTTAAAAGTCTGTCCTTCCTCCACTGAATTTTTTTTTGCACCTTTGTCAAAAACTATTTGGACATATTTGTGTGGGTCTATTTCTGGGCTCTCTATTCTGTTCCACTGATCAATTTATCTATTTCTCAGTCATCTTGTTTATAAAAGCTTTCTTATGTGTTCAGTTCATTCTTTTGCAATCTTAAATCATTATCTGAACCTTTACCTATAACTGTATATTTGTTGTTGAAGCTCCTGTTAAATAAAAACTTAATCAAAACTAAGGAAAAGGGAAATAGCTAGGCCCATAGACTATCCTAATTGTTTAATTCTAAGATTATGCTAATTATACAAATTGAATACTCTTGCTAAATATAGTATCAGAAGTAAAACACACCCTAGAGCTTGGCCCAGTGACCTGTGATGGGTGAAACAAGGACCATTTACCCCTTGTAGACAGTGACTATGAGTGCAGGACCCCCACGGACCCCAGCAGGGGCAGTCCCAGAAGCAGGACTACCCCAGGGGCTCTGTGTGAAAGGAGTCATTCAATCCTAAAAGTCTGAGGGGACACTGCACAGACAGGTGAATAACCTGCCCAAGCCCACACAGCTGGTAAGTGGCAAAGTTAGATTTGAGCCCAAATCCTCAAGCAGCAGAGCCAACATTCTTAACCAAAATCAATGAAGCCCCCTACTTCTGAAATATCAGAATTTCCTGGAGAAGCTAGGGCACACCCTCAGACAGCCTGGGACTTAAAAAAAACACAAAAAACAATTCCCAAGGTGATTCTGATGGATGCCCCTAGTTTAAAGCAATAACAACAAAATTACACACAACCTTATACAGGAGACACAAATCTGTTCTGTTGACTGCTTCCCCACAGCACTCAGCATCTTCTCATCTATTACACAGTTCCATTATTACCGTTTCGTTTGTTATGTGGTTGTCCACATACAGGGATCTTTTGTCTTTGTTCACTGGTACATCACAACTGCTAAGGTGAATGCCCAGTACATGGTCAAGCCTATGTGTTTAAGACATGAATGAATTCAAGAATAAGCCTCATATCTGAGTGCAAGCCTCTGGCTGTTGCCTCTAGATTTCCTTGGTCTCATGCTGCTAATCCAAATGCTAAAAGAAAAAAGGCTTAAGAATCATAAGCCGTGCCCGGCTGGGCGTGGCTCAGCCATTGAGCATCGACCTAGTATCCAGGAGATCGAGGTTCAATTCCTGGTCAGGGCACATGTCCAGGTTGCAGATCGATCCCTAGTCGGGGGCGTGCAGGAGGCAGACAATCAATGACAACTCTCTCATTATTGATATTTCTACCTCTCCCTCTCCCTCTCCTTTCCTCTCTCTGAAATCAATAAAGATATTAAAAAAATAAAAATAAAAAAAAAGAATCACAATCCAGAACAGAAACCTACTAACACAATGCCAGAGGAGGGCCTAGAATGGATCATCCAGAGGAATTTCTGAAGATACTAAACTGAGGGTGACCTAGAATCCTATGGTCTTACTGGTGTGAGCCCAGCATATACCACAGGGCCTAGTGGATATTAGACACAGTGAACAACCAACATTAATATTATTAACTTTTTAAACCTCGGGGTTTAGAAGGATCAAGGAATACTAAACACCTATATTCACGACTGGGACCCCGACAAAATTCATTTGATGTGAACCCTGAAAAGGAATTTATCTGCTGAAAATAGACTCCTATGGTCAACTGAGGGCCCAAATTTTATAAATACTAAGAGCCTAGTGGCTACTTCCTGATAGTGGCTCTCGCGTACCCTGCATACCAGGACCCTGGGCTCCCCTCCCTATACCGTTTGTTTACACTGTCTGGGCCAACCACCGCAGGGAAACCCTGGTTTTGACTTTCAGTACTATACAACTAGATACCTTATTTACATAAAAAGGACCTAATTGAAAGCCTTGGTGGAAACTTTTTAAAACCCGGCCTGCCCTCTGTCTCAGTGGAACACAATTTAGGTTGCTACCTGAATCTGTGTCTCCTGGGCTGCAGCTCCTTTTGGTTAAATAAATGCTTTTTATTTTTTATGAAGAATTTTATCAATCTAAAATTAACTTTTTTGGTTTACCATGATCTCATTCACAGAAACCCTAGCTTACTACTTTTATTTTCATTTTACTGATGAAAAAACTGATGCTTAAAAAAGGTAAAATTTTGTCCAAGTTCTCACCATTTATAGGTGATGGAGCCTGAATCTGAAACCAAGTATGTCTCATACTTTAGCTACTTATTGATCAAGAAGGATAATCCCATTTCAATTACCATTACAACTTACCCTCTCAGTGTTTAAGCATTTTAGTTATTTTGTTTTTAAATACATTTTGTATCTTCAGCTTTCAGAATTGTCATGGCAAACATTTTCCAAGCTGTACTTAGGAAGTGGCCAACTTAGTATCAGTTTCGAGAAATTGCTTTGTGACGGTGTTAGAAGTACCTGTATTATTATTTTAAAAAGTCAACTTTTCTGCCCCCTTTGCTCATCAGTCACAGGAAAAATGGACTATCATTCAAAAATACACTTGGGGGCTTTATTCAAATCTGTGCAAAAAAAATTTAAAAACCCACCAAAATGAAAGACTTGGAAAATGTAGGGTGTAAACTATTTTCCACAAGTTTGTGTTTGCCACTTTTTATTACAAAAAGTTTGACAAAAGCAGCCCCTTGGTTTGAACCAGGGAACTTGGAGCCCAGTTAGTGTGGTCTAGTGCAGATGAGGATGGGACAGAGATTGGGGAGGGGGGGGTGACACCAGGACAGGATCAGCCAACATGTAAGAAGAGGTCAGTATCTGACATGCAGAAAGCCCAACAAGAACACAGGCAGACCTGGGGCAGAGAGAGAAGGGTGGGGTGAACCAGAGATTGCACCCAAGCCCTCTACGGAAGAACTAAGGGTGTCAGATCTGTACATATTTAAAGTACTTCATAGGAACTCTAACACAGAATCTGCTAAAACCCTATACACTTTTCAGGGACTTCTAATTGGATTCTGAATGTGCACACACATGCAAACACATACACACACACCTCTTATTGTGTACTAACAGAGAACACCCCTTAGAATCAGAACAGTCAGCTTAATATTTAGAAACAGCTCCATTTACCTGAAAACACCACAGTGATTCAAGTTTGAAGCTCAGAGGGATGAACCAACATCAATTAACAAGTCTGCCATGGAAATGGCTGAAGGTGTAGGAGTCATGCCTATATTCTCCATCCCTACCCAAGAGTTTCAGTGCACTGGGGTTCAACCAAACAAACACTTCTGAAAGTTCCCTTGTAGAGTGGAGTCCCCTGGGACAATCAGATTTGTATAAGCAGCACAGTCATTCCTTATTTCCAATTTCCAAAGATCAAGGAAAACTTCCATGAGTACCAAAAGCTTTTAATCCAAGCAAAAAACTCAACCAGGAAATAAGAAACCAACTGCCACCAAGTCTGATGTATCACAGTGACATGTCTATAGATGTTCACTGAATAAATGTGTAGGGCTTAGGGGACATGGGCATATTGCATCAAATAATCAAGAATGTCCACAATTATGTTCTCTGCCTAAACCTCACTTTCCACGTATGGGTGCTAAGAGCACATACCATTTTAGGAGAAACTAATCTTCCAAAGACAAGTTTAAGTAACTTAAAATGCCCAAAGGCCAAATCCTCCATCACTAGCACTGTCCTGAGAAGCCCACTCCAGGCACAGTGGAAATGCCCCACCCTTGGGGAGTTCACATTCTAAGTTACTTGTATTAACCCAAACTAGGAGCAAACCCTACCTTGAAGGCTTAGGTACGACTAAAACTTTACCCAGAACTGTATTATTTGCAAATAACTTCCCATTCATTCCCTGTGTGAGGAAGTCAAGTCAGATGATATTTCTATTCACATAGTGACCTCCAACTTTGTTTTCTGTGGCCAGGGTGGGAGGAATTCCATCAGAATATCTGAAAATTATATAAGAAAGTTTTTGCCTCCCTCCCGCCTACAATTAAATCTCACTAATCTATATTCTGCTGACCACTGATCCTTCTGTAACTCAAAATGATGATTCATCAAGTTGAAAGTTTGCAAAATCTAATAATATCAACTTTCTAATTTTTGTGAATTATCTCATAGAAAGTCTCTCAATTAACAAAAGCAAGCCAGCAAGAATCTCAAGTAATTTCTTCTGCTCTCTACTTATAAGAAAACATGTTGACAGATTCTTCTAAACCACACAGGTATTTGTTCACTCAATACATTCTCTCCCATTGGCTTTCACAGTTATACTCCTGCATACCACACGAGAAACTGGGTCACAATAAAGAAATTTTTCAGTTCAGTGTAATATACTTACAAAACAGAATTGTTTACCAGTCTTAGAGTTTCAACAAGGGCCAAAAAAAGGGGGGAGAGGGGGTAGCAATCCTCACTTAAACAATGAAGTCAAACACTCTGAGACCCTCAAGCCCAAGACAGGCAGATGGGCTGGGTCCACCAAGAGTTCCTGCCCCTTTTTCATAGGGTGATACTGACCCTGGGAGACACTACACAGTTCCAGGCTACAGTTCCAGGTGGCCTTCCGTGCAAATGTAGCCCTGGGACAAGTGCTTATGGGTGGGATGTAAACAGGACAGAGGTGTGTCCTCCCAGGACAGCATTTTAAGAACAGAATGTGACTTCTCCAGTCTTTCCTTTCCCAGACTAAGGACCCTGAGGCCTTAGGGGATGTCTGAGCACAGATGGAAGGTACCAGCATCTGAGCCACATGGAAGAGAGCTGTGGGAGGCCCAGAAGCACTCACACTGTTCCATGAACATGAGCAAGAGGCAATCTTCGAAGGTGTCAACCCCCACGAATCAGGGATTCTTCATCACATGGTTCATGTTACCTAATCAATGCACCAAGCATTCAAATAAAAAATTTATGAAAATTTGTTTTAAAAGGTTTTTTTCTATTGCTTGTTAAAGATTAAAAAGTCATAACAACCAGGAAACAAAACAATACTCTTAGTGATAGGAATAAATTACCAATAAAAATTTCTTTCCAAGCTAATGAGATAAGTAAAATAGAGTATAAAATCAACCCCTCCCAAAATAACCAACTGCACTAAAAAAATGGGGACAATCTAATGCAACAAACTTCAAAAACCAGCTGTTTAAGAAAGAAGACTCTGGAGCAGACAGACTCTGGAAGGCTCGGGTTCTGACCTGCACCTAACCCCACTCCACAGAAACCATGCTTGTACACTAACAAATTTCTGTGAATTCAAACTACTGGTCCCAAATTAAGAGAAGAGCACATTGGTCAGGAATGCATATTTTTTTCCTTCTTTCCAAGGAGCTATAGAAACTACTAATAACAAACAAACGTAAAAGGGAGCCTGAATGATAGGCTGACTCCCAGGCAGAACAAGTACTCCATCACTGTACAGAAGAGCAGGAGACCTGCATGTGGCAGCCACAGGAATGGACCCTGTGGGGAATTCTGAGCACTCAGAAGACACCTAGTGTCCAGATCTTGTCTCTTATGCCATTTCCCAATAAAAGGAGAAATGGCTTACTCTAGGACTAGGGTAGCTAGCTACAAGATGAGCCTGGAGTGCCTTGTGGTGCCAGAAAGTAAGAAGTGCTCAGACCAAAAACAATCCCACAATGTTGGGGAAGGGGGTGGGGGTGTTCAAAGGCACAGGAGCCACCCAAAAGCACTCCCAATGGCCAAAGCTGGAACAATTTGATAAACAAAATAAAGTAGTACAGATACTTCTCAACTTGTGATGGGATTATACCCAATAAACCCACTGTAAATCAAAAATACTGTTAAGGCGAAAATGTATTTAATACACCTAACCTAAGGAACATCAAAGCTTAGCCCAGCCTACCTTAAACATGCTCAGAACACTCACACTAGCCTGCAGTTGGGCAGATCACCTAACACAATGAATACACTGTAGGGTATCAACTGTTGGCCCTAGTGACCTCATGGCTGACTGGGACCTGTGGCTTGCTGCCACTGCCCAGCATGACGAGAGTATCATACTGCATATCACTAGCACAGGAAAAGGTCAGATTCCAAAGTTCTAAGTATGGTTTCTATTGAATGTGTATCAATTTTGCACCACTTGTAAAGTTGAAAAATCCTAAGTCAAACCATCGTAAGTTGAGGACTATGTGTAATGAATTCTAACCCAAAGTATAAAATAAATATCCATGAGCCCATACTGATATAAATGACTGATGAAACCAATAAGTGGGGAAGAAAAGATAAACTCCCACGTGGAAGAAGAGAGTGCACAGACGCTCTACCTTCCAGGAGGAAGTGTGACTGCCCACTTTGTAAGTAGGCACCAAGCTTAGTGACATCCTTCCAAAGAGCAGAGGTTGGAAGGGGCAGGGGGACGATAGCAACTGTGCAGCTGAGAAGTCTGACAAGCACTCCTCAGCGTGATGATCCATGTCAACACCACCCACACTAAGTCATGGTGATGGCACACAGCCTTGGTAAGATGCAATCAGAAGGGCACTTCACTTCTATGGTCTTCCTTCCAAAAACCCACAATCCATGTCTAATCATGAGAAAAGCATCAAATTCCAATTGATGGATACTCTATAAAACACCTGACCAGCACTCCTCAAAAAGTCATAAAAACAAGAAAAGCCTAAAAAACTATCATAGACCAGAGGTGCCCAAGGAGACATGGCACCTAAATGTCATGTGGGCCTATGGGCATTTAAAAGATAATATTATATAGTATGAAAAATATTATGCTAATGTATGCTAGAATTTAGATGAAAAGGGAAGCCCCTTGAGAGATACAAATTAAACAACACTGACTCAAGGACATCTACATTTATTGAAGTTCTGTATTTATTAAAAATATTGAATTCATAACCAAAACCTAAGCACACACAGCTTCACTGGCAAATCCCATCAAACAGTTAAAGAAGAAATAAAACTCAAACTATAGAAATGCTTTCCAAAAACGCACAATAAGAGACAACTTCCAGCTCATTCTTTGAGGCTAGCATTAACCTGATAACAAAACAGATAAAGACAGGTCAAAAAAGAAAACTACAGGCTCATATACCCTATGAACATAGATACAAAAAATTCTTACCTAAATATCAGCAACTCAATCCAAAAATATATAAAAAGTGTAATGCACTATGATCAAGTCAGGCTTATTAAAACAGAAATGCAAGGTTAGGCTAGCATTCAAAATCAGTGTAACAAGAGAATCAAGAAGAAAAAGCATAAGATCATCTCAAGCAGATACATTGAAAGTGTGTGAAAATTCAATGCCTGTTCATGATAAACTATCACAAAAACAATAACTCTCATGAATAAGGAATAGAAGGGAACTTCTTCAACCTGATAAAAAGAATCTATGAAAAATTTACAGCTAACATCACACTTAATGGTGAAAGACAAGATGCTTTCACTCAAAGATCAGACATAGCACAAAAGTATAAAACAGACTACACTGAAATGGAGATCCTAGCCAATGCAGCAAAGTAAGAAAAGATATAGGAATTTGATCGGAAATAAAACTTGTTATTTTAAAACAATATGACCACACACATTTAAAAATCCCTATAGAAAAGTCCCTAAAATAAATGAATTTAGCAATGATACAGGATAATATCAGTATAGAAAAACCTTATTACATTTCCATACATTACCAATGAACAACTGGATATTGAAATTTAACATACAATATCATTTATAATAGCATCTAAAAATATGAAATACTTACAGATAAATTTAACAAAGTATGTACAAAAGTTGTACACTGAAAACTACATGGCACTGCTGACAGGAATTAGAGACCCATGTTAAGTGGAGAGGTGTACCATGTTCATGAAGACTCAGTGATGTTAAGATGGCAATTCTCTCCAAATTAACCTACAGACTCAACTCAATCCCAATCAATGAGATGTGAGTTATTCTAAAACTGGAAGTACATCAAATTATTAGAATATGCACAATCTATTAAGACATTTGACTGTGTTTATCATCTGCTTTATTAGATTGTATTTGAGTAATCAGATTAGGTTAATGAGTCCCTAAACTGTATGTATGTAAACTATGTTTTCTTGGGTTAGTACTTAGCCCTCACATGTACAGGGAATCACAACAAAGTCACCAAAGGTCTGTAGGTTTGTGAGGTACTATAGACGAGTCAGAAATAGAAATCATGTATACAAAATTAAATGGAAACATCAAAAATTCCAAATTTGCAAAGGAAAGAATTAAACAAGTCCATCATGGCCGAGACCACACCCTTCCTTCACAGTTCAAAGAACCTTATGTTGAGTTTGTCACATTCTAAAGATTATGAAATGCTATACTTTTGACAGAGAAGGTCAATGCCCCAAACTGGAAACACTCTGAACACTGAAGACCCAGGCCAAGACTGCTGGTGCTCAAATGCCAGAACGAGATGCACAGAGTGAGACTTCTCTCTACCCAGAAGCCATGAAGGCTCAAAAGGCCAGAAGAGTCCTTCCACAAATATCCAGCAACATTTAAATCAAAAGACCCTCTGGGAAGTAAAAGAGAATCAGCAACCAGCATATAAAGGGAACTTAATATGATCAAATATTTCTATTTTCTGTGGATCAGTGATCAGTTTAGAGGAAAAGAAAAAAATCTGCCCCTCCATATGTCTTACATGACACATCTTTCTATAAGAAAAATTTTAAAATAAATCACTTTTTTACTTTTAGAGGATCACAAAGAAGCCTCTAATTAATTATAATTGTTTTTAAATTGTAGAAATACACTAAGCTATAAAAAAAAAAAATTTAAGCTTTTAAAAATAAAAATCTGTTATGTCAATCTCATCTCAATAAAAAATAAACCACTTGTGTGCCCTGGCTGATGTGGCTCAATTGGCTGGAGCATCGTCCCGTACACCAAAAGATGGCAAGGTGGGGGTTTGATTCCTGGTCAGGGTACATACCCAGGTTTTAGGTTCCATCCCCAGTGATGGTTTCATCAATCGAAAGTCGATGTTTCTCTCTCCCCCTTCCTCTCTCTAAAATCAATTTTAAAAAAATAAACAACTTGTGCATACAAAAAATGAAAATAGCAAAATAGAGCCTGGGCTGATATGTCTCGGTTGAGCATTGTCCCATGCACCCAGAGGTCGCTGGTTCAATTCCCGGTCAGGGGACATACTAGGGTTGCGGTTCAATCCCCAGGAGGGGCATGTAAGAAACAGCCGGATGATGTTTCTCTTTCATCAGTATTTCTCTCTCTCCCTTCCTCTCTCTCTCTAAAATCCATAAAAACACATTTTTAAAAAATAACAAAATAGAAATCTATTACTTTGAAAAGTAAGAAATATAAGCATTTTTCTAGTTAGTCAATATGTTCAGTTAATGAAAACAAACCCCAAACATCTGGGTTTTGAGTTGCTGTCTGATTTATCAAATAGTCTGTTTCTATAAGATCCCACTGGACAAGCCGGTATTCTATCCCAGGATCCATGCATTGCATGCTGGCATTCTAGAGGGGTCATCAACTAGGACAGCACCCCACATCGGGCCAACACCAGGTTCAGCTGTGTCCTACTAGTGTACTTTCTTCAATTGATTCTATGTCTAAACTCAAAAAAGTGCAAAGGGGTTTCCACACTGATCTATAGTATAAATGTCCTTGTCCATACACTTGATCCCTTCAATCCAATTAATAAAATGAAAGCCCTTCCTGAAATGCTCACAGCTGGGCATTTAAAAGACAAGCCTACTCTACTCTATAAGGACTTCCTCAATACCAATTCGAAACAACTTTAGCGTTTAAACCTCCAGTTGCTACTCCTGGAATGACAATAAACAAAATCCAAATACTGGCACACTTGAGAGGAAGAAAAAAGGTACCTACTTAAAAGAATTCAAGTCCATTTTTCTATTCCTCAAGTAGAACACTGTTGTTGGGTGAGATCCCACCCAAATAACCTCACATTTTATTATAATGATTAAGTTTTAGCATCAAAGATTTTCTTTGTTTCTTTCTTAAATTTATTTAAAGAATCTCATTCAGGTGTGGAATCTGAAAATCTGGATCCAAAATGCCAGTCAAGGTTGGCAGCAGTCCACTGCCTTCTATCCTCCAGGGAAGACAATAACTCTCAGAGATGATAGCATGGTCTAGTCCAGGCCAGTTTTAATTAGAAATAACTAACAGGTGAGTGGATTTCGGTATGCAGAGAGGGATCCAGAGGTGGGCCTCAAGCTGACAGGCTGCACCAGCCCCTGCAGGTGGGGCTGGCTCTGGGCCATGTGCAGCCTCTCCAAAGGGAAGAGAGAGCGGTACAGCTTATCATCCACTATCTACAGGCCTTATTATAACTGAAAAGACCTTTACAGTATCTGCATTCAAGCTGTGAGATTACACTCAGACTTCCCAAAAAATCATTCATAGCAAATGCAAGTAGGCCTAAGGAATCTTAAGTAATTTTTTAAAGCATCCATTTGGATATAAAATAATCTAGGACTTACATAGTTCTAACCTTTATTTTAAATATCTGAGGCTCAAAATAAATACATTGTAGAAGGACCTTATTACTCAGAATGTTAACCAGTTTTTAACTGTTTTGGGAGACTTTCCCTTTCTATGTTCTACTTGCTACATTTAAAGCACACAATTCTCGTTTACTTATCTGTGTTTACAAATTAGTAACTTTCTAATTTAAATATATTTTTTCATTGATATACTGGGATTAAATTCTTATCCTTTAATTCCCCCAAAATTCCTTGTTAACAGCTTTCAATTGTTGGTAATTTTTTTTCTCATTTTCAGAGCTTATCCAGAGAGAAATGGCAGATTTAGTATCTTCTTTAAAAATTCACATACATCCTATTTTAAAACTATGCCTATGAGAAAATAGATTTTTCCTCCGAATAGTCTTACATTAACTTTCATTAGTAATGGTTGTATAAACAATATCAAAAAGTCTTATTTCAATATACAGTAAGTATATTCTATAATAGGTTGATTTTATCTCACCCAATACAATTCTTTAAAACCAGAAAACCCAACTAGATTATACATCTGATTTAGTATTAAAAAACTTTACTACTTGTTATACACACAGAAAAAACTATGGCAAGGCTCTAAATGATAAAACCTTCTGCCCGCAAAGGGAAGCACAGTAGAATTTCTGACTAGGAAAGTTGTTAATGGTTCTTTCCACTAGCCCTGCAATCACTATAATGCTAAAGAAAGTCAGAAAGATGGCAGCTCCTGGAAATGCCTTTCTTTACCTAAGCAAGTAGCTCTGTTGTCAAACAACTCAAAACCCAAAGGATTATGGCTTACCAGTCAGGAGGGAAACCTCAACAGAAGTGGTGCCACCCTCTCTCCTGCCCACCTGCATGAGTGAGTGTAGGCAGTTTTGTTATTAGAACAGTGAGAGAAACTGATGGGCCCCAGAGCTAGCCTAAGTCACCTTCTTCTGGTCTTTTTAAAGCTGACAAGACTGGCAATCAACACAACTATATGACTTGGTCCAGGTCATCCCAGCTGTTTCAAACCAGGGTAACTTGTAACAGGCAGAGGCCTGTTCTTCCTCCTGACACAGAAGGAATCCCAAAACAAGTCACCCTGGAGGTGCAAACCATAACTGTAATAGCTCTTCAGTCCCTGGGCACTCACCCTCAAAGACCTTACCCTGATGGAACCATCACGAATAATCAAAGACTGACTATGAATGGACAGGTTTTGTCAACACTCTCCCTGACTCATCTCATGAGGATTACATCTTCCAAACACAGGTAAAGAAGCAATACCCCACCAAGGAGGACCGTCCTTAGAACGTGCAAGCTTCTTACTAATGGGCAGGAAGCATGTCATTCACTCTTTTCTCATCCCTTAGAGCAATTGTTCTCAATGAAGGTTCCCGGGGGGCGGGTGGGAATCCAATGGGACATACCTGGTTATTAGAATTAAGAGATACCACTGAGATTTAGTGGGTATAGGCCAAGGACATTAAGATATCCTTCAATGCAGAAGACAGTCTCAACTAGCAGAAAAATCTTCCTGTACAAAGTTCAAATGTCCCAGACATTCATGAGTGAAAAACATGCTTCTAACTCTCTGAGCCCAGAATCTTACTCCATTCTATATTTACACACAAAATATTTTTGGATAGTTGTAAGAATTGAATTTTCTAGGAATTCAACGACTGTTGAAGTCCAGAAAAAATTACACTTTGCTTTATTTGAAACTTCATCAAAATTGCTCATCATTTTGTACTAGTCCATCACCAACTAGCATGAGTCACCAGGACTCAACACGGGAGGTTTGAGCATCTGGCATATTCACTGCCGCTTTATGTAGCTAATCCAACCATTTACATAATGAAACATATGCTATTTTATTATACACTACTACCTTTCTGTTTCTCCTTCCATTACACTTAAGGCATTATATTCATATTTTAATTATAAATTACATTTTCTAAACATTGCATTTTAGAATAAGAGGGCATTACAAAAAAATTAATCTTAAAAAAAGCACTGGGTCTGAAAGGTCTAAGACTCACTGCCTGCACAGAGGACATGCTCAACAAATGTTTGCTGGGAGTAAACACATGGGTGATCTGTTAGGACAAAATATAAACTAGGGCAAAAGGCCCTGTCTCACAGCAGCACCGTGGACTGCCTCATATTCCCCTATGGGGAATGAGATCCCTGGAGTCCCTGGCCCCAACCTGGAGATCAGGTGTAGGGGCCATGCAGAGTTTCAAATACACCAGGACATCTCTGAGAGTCAAAGGAAGCAATTATGCCCACCCAGCAGGCATCATCCACAGCTGTCCCAGACAAACCAGAACAGGTGGCCACCCTGAAACTGAGGCATGTTTGTGAGCATCCCCAAACCAACCAGGAACCCTTCCTCAATCCCACATTCCCCTGAAAAGTCCACAAAGCCCCTAATGCCGCTCCTGTCCCCAGAGCACAGGGCGAGGGCAGAACCCAGCCAAGCCTGGCAGCAAAGCCAACTACTGTCTTTCTGTCTCAATATGACTCCCACTCCTTTGCATCTACCCTGACAACCCTACTCCACCCCAGCATCTCACTGCCCTCCCTCCTCACAGCCACACAAGGCAGGAGGCAGCTGTCTGTCCAGGGAACCAAAACAGAAGAGCCCTCAGTAAAAATGCTTCAAGTTCTCCTCAAGTACAAAGACAAATTTTGCCACTGCCACAAATATGGCTTCTTTGTAACCTGCTGTGGGAAAGCACAAAAATGCCAATAGGACTAATGGAACTGCTACCCAGAGCCTGAGCTTTAGCTCGTTTCGGAAGCTCAAGTAGGTGACAGGGTTCTGTGGACTAACGAATACATAAACAGGTCAAAGACTTTAACACATCTTTCTAATCTAACCAAATTCTTAATAAAGTTTCTATTCAAATGGCACATACACTACTACTACACTTCCCACTAACATAAGGCTCTAAATATATTTTTTTTAATCGGTAAAATAAAAACTACAGATGTGAATGGAAAATTTGATGTACTCAAGTAAAATTTATAAATACTAATATGGAGAAAAAATATCTAAGAACTTGCCAGATAGAAAAAAAAAAGAAAGAAACAAATGCACATCTTCAAAGATCTGGTGGGTTAATTCCAAAGAAAAGATTCACCAGTCTGGTTTATGTTAGAAAGAAAATGTGAGGATGACTCCAAGTCAGTCCAGCAGGGTGTCACGTGTTTAGTTTGGGTCTAAGTGAAATAGGTGCTGTGAAGCTGCAGAGGCAGATGCCCTATGTATACTACAACTTGGGTAACCAATCAGGGGAGCCTGGGGGAGGAGGTGACCACAGCCCACTGGTCTGTTCTTACCATCGCACTTTGTTGCACGTCTGCGTCGCGCCGAGAGGGGAGCCTGCCACCATGGGGACTTGGATGGGACTGTGCTGCTTGTTCGTGACTAGATCCAGCTTTTCTTCTAATGATTTACAAGTAGCCTCGAGAGCTTGCAGCTTGGCTTCAATGCTATCCAATCGCAAGCATATTGTCTGGTTAATGGAATACAGGAATGACTGGAAGTGAAAAAAAGAAAAACTTCAGAAGGGATATCTTGAACTTTAAGGAGAAAGTTCCAAGGAACATCAAATGGCTATTTCCTAATTTGAATCGTATCTACTCCAATAGAATAATCCCTGCACTTTAGCTCTTTAGTTATAAGCCAGAAACATTTGAGTAAACAAGTTCAACCTCTTATATTTAAAATGTGACTACTTAAATCATGGGTTTACTTCCATGTGTAATTGTGATCCTTAGTAATGCTTAAGACCATATGATAAAAATGTATGTAGTTTTTAGGATGTCCTATTAATCAGTAAATTTACATATAAAACTAGTCACATCTTTCTAACTATAAAAACACATTTACATGTAACATCAAAACAGCATGGAAACCATTGGTCCTGCACATTCACATTATCCCCACTGCCCTGATGTTAAAATTTGGTAGAGTACGAACAGCACACCTGCCACCTAGTGGTCAACATGAAGAGCAACCTCACATTCTATTATCATTTCTGAGCCAAATCCCAATTACTAACTCCGATTGATCACAGTAAGCAGAGACATGCATGACTCCGGACCCAAGAAATGGATCAAATACATACACCAGACAGGAAAGCTCTTCACTTCCCACAACTGCCATTTCTGCCGTGAGTCGACAAGAATACAGATAGAAGCATGTTTTCAAGTAAAACACCGCAATGAACACCCTAAGCCGATCTCATCAGCTGGTAAAAGGATTAAGAGTGCTAGTTAGGAGCAAGTTCATAAAGTATCCAATAGCTCAATTTAGTAGAAAGGCTGGCTTGAGAGTCAGCAGATGAAAATGATGAAGAATCTGCCTTTCGTCTTTCTCTCTGCTTGTCTGCCCACAGTAAAAGGCTGGCCTCCGTTTGGCTGACAGGGCATGCCATCTAACTGTTGCTGGAGTACAGCATTAGCTAGGGCCTGCTTTCCTAATCTGAAGCAAAATAGCAAAACTAGAGCTATATCACATCACGCAGCTGCATCAAGGCCTGGGAGAAAGAAAAAATGTATACTCTTAATCAGTACATTTTCAACAGACTGAGCTTATCTTGTGAAGAAGTTAAATGTACTTGTCTAATTGCCTGGTAGATATGGCAGTAAGGGGCAGCAATGCAGTAAACAAAACCCACACACTGTCCAAACAACTCACTTTGTCTCAAGCAATCACGCCCCCTGATGAGACTCATCATGAGTGCTAACATACAAAGCAAGGGGCTAACCTCTATGTCCCCCGCTGACTGCCTTCAGGAGAACAGGATGTTGGAGCAAGTGTATGACAGAGGGCCAGGCAGAGACACACACAGTGCAGACATTCCATCACCCGGGATCTACAAAGAGGTAACTTCCATGGTTCACTCTGATGTAAGTTAACATTAGAACAACTCATTGGTGGCTGAATTCTTGAGACAAAATCACTTATAACACCACTATTCTTTATCATTTGAAGACATCAAACATTTGGCTCCTGAATTCTTAAAACACAGTAAAACCTTATTATTTCAACTCTGAATTACAAATGATTCTGCCTGGAGTTTGGGCAAGATTCACTGTTATGTACTAATAAAAAAATTATCAAACAAATTAATACAAAGAGGAGCAGAGAATAGTATTTTTGAATAAGTCTTTTATATACAAGTGATATTAACCATAAATATTTAAATTTATTCATGCCTTGGCAATTTGGTGAGCAAACTTTTCCAAACAGTACACACATGTAGCAGTATTCAAACTATGGCCCAAAGTCTAACTTATTCACAGTGGAACTAGGACTGAGGCTGGACCACTTTCGTTTTTTACTTTATACATTTTTGTATTGTTTATGTTTATAATGAATGTATCTCTGGTGGTAAAATTAGAACTGCATTTTAAAATATGATAATTTGGTGTTACTAA
The DNA here is from genome assembly GCF_964146895.1 of Miniopterus schreibersii. Classification (NCBI taxonomy): domain Eukaryota; kingdom Metazoa; phylum Chordata; class Mammalia; order Chiroptera; family Miniopteridae; genus Miniopterus; species Miniopterus schreibersii. The sequence goes on along the minus strand of NC_138121.1, from coordinate 28,324,247 downwards.
TGTAGTCACCTTCTATCCATAAGTCCAAAACATTAATTTAACTGTGAATATACTTTTAAATCACCTACATGTTTAAGCTTATACTGTTTCCCCTTGTTAACAAAATTGTTACATTTGGGGGGATATGATGTTTCTAAACACACACCCCATATAAATAGAGGGATTACATAAAAATCTACTATGGTCTTCATTTGCATTGCTTTCTTGAACTTCTCACATGTGCTGATATTTATCCCCATGACTCTGTAAACACTAAACCAAAAAGGTAAATCCACAGATCCAAAATCACTAACTGACTGACTGACTCAGTGGTTTCCAAGACCACATCTAGTAAACTTTAAAACTTAGGTGACTTAAATGGTAGATAAAGAAGTATTTCGGCACTAGTGGGAAATATTATCCACACAAATTGTTCTCTTTCCTTCTGGCCACAACTGGTCTATGGTTCTATAGGAAGATGCCTCCTGTGGCAGCAATCTCAATCTAAACAATGTTGATTCTTTTTTTTTTTTTTTTAATGTTTTTATTGATTTCAGAGAGAGACAGGGAGAGGAAGAGAGAGAATAAAAACATCAATGAGGACAGAGTCATTGATCGGCTGCCTCCTGCAAGCCCCCTACTGGGGATCGAGCCCACAACCCGGGCATGTGCCCTGACTGGGAATCGAACCATGACCTCCTCTTTTATAGGTGGATGCTCAACCACTGAGCCAAGTTGGCCGGGCACAATGTTGATTCTTCATAATCTTTAAGGGGGAGAAATGGTTTTATGCACTATATAGGGGGTTGAACGGTGACTCCCAAAAATAATACATCTACATCCTAACCCCCAGAATTTATAAATGTGTTATTTGGAAAAGGGTCTCTGTAAATGAAATTAAGTCAAGGATCTTGAGGTGAGATCTTTCTGGATTAGGGTGACCCCTAAATTCAATAACAATATCCTTATAAGAGAAGAAAAAGGGAAACAGACACCAACACAGAGGGAGGAGGCCATGTGAGGATGGAGGCAGAGACTAGAGTGATGCAACCACAAGCCAAGGAACATCTGGAGCCACCAAAAGCTGGAAGAGGTAAGAAAGATCCTCCCCTAGAGTCTCTGGAGGGAGCACAGCCCTGCCTGCATCTTGCATTCAGACTTCTGGTTTCCAAAGCTGTGAGAGGATAAATCTCTGTTGTGATAGGCTCCCCATTTTTGACAATTTGTTTTGGCAGTCCTAGGAAACTAAGGTATAAATAATATATTTGTACTTTTACCTTTATAGAAGGGTCCTGGCAATTGATCTCTAATCGTTGGCGTTTCAAAGCTGGTTCATCTTCATCTGTCACTACATGATTCTCCAATACAACTGAAAACCAAAGGCAGAAACAAAGGACTTAAACGTGAAAGGTTTTACCAACTGTTTTAATATTAAGATAGTAAACCATTCTGACACCTTAAAGTTAAATGAGAAATGGCACAACCCGTTTCATATTTTGCCTTTTTATCATTTTAACTTAAAATTTTCAGAAAGAAAATAGGCTCTCTCCTTAATCTAAAGAAAAACTGAGATACTGGATAAATAATTTCCCTAATGTGCACTGGGTTGATTCTAACTCCAAAAACTATAGGTTTCTCATTCAATGTTCTATTAAGCAACCCTATCTGAATTTTAGCATAAAACAAAATCATTATAATAATGATATTTTCCCAACTTTAAAGGCTTGTCTGTTGGCTACCTAGTTTCAAATTCAAAATCTATCTGGCTATTACATCTTCTTAGGTGTTGATCATCAAAACAGTCCCAAACTTAACATTCTAAGTTACATAGGAAGCTACTCCACAGTGCCGCTGAAATCAATGCCTCCCCATCAGCAATTTCAGCTGATCTTCATAGCTTCCCCACAGAGAAGCAACTCAGCTCACATTCAAGGCCTGCCACAACCGCCTTCCTTTCATCGAAAATTAGCTACAAAAACAGTAATATTGCCACAGAATCAAAGACCAAAATTGTCCACAATCATATCATTTCTGCAAATTGTGTTTCTCTGTCACTGTCTGCTTGCTCTAGACCTAGTCAATCACTAAACATTTACATATTAGCAATTCTGGACAGACTATCATAGTCATCATTTTTATTGAGCATGATACCAGGAGTGCTTTTCCATTTTGCTGCAGTATTTTTCCTTCTCTCCTTGCCTGAAATTACCACTGTTAGCTGCCTCATGTGTTTCTCTCGCCTCTTTCTGCAAGCTCACACATGGACAAGCATATTACATATATACCAGAGGGCCAAGGCCATCTTACACCAATAGATCTGTCAGCATCTGTTGTCTTCACTTAACAATGTAATGTGGACAGCCCTCCCAGTTCATAGCTTTAACTCACTTTTTAACAGTAATATCAGTTTATGAGTCTATTCTCCAGAAATGAGTACCAGCATATGAGAGTATATATTATATAAATATACACATAGAACATACACATTATAATATTGTATATATATACATGTGTACACAGAAGTCCGTTTATTGTAGCACTTGTGGGAGAGTGTCTACCCATGGAGAATAAACGTTGGAGTTTGCACACTTTCGCATATTGTCAGACCTTCTTTCAAATGCAGCCCATGATACAATCAAGCAGGATAAACTCACTGTGGACAGATGATGCCTGCCTCATCTGGACAATGCTGTCTGACCATCCCAGCTCTTCCCCCTCCAATCCTCCCTGTACCCAACCACCTCCACTCAAGGAAATCTATCCCTCTTCCACCTAGTCGCACATCAGTGCTGCAACTAGTGCCTGCTAATGATGTGACACCAGCAGTGGCACAGTGACTACCCCTAAACATAGACTCCACCCCACCCCTCACACAAGGCTGTCGACATATGTGGACACAGCATATCTGGTTGGCATTGGATTTCTCATCTGCTAAGAGAGGGTCAGGGGCAAGCACTGGAAAAGCCAAGTGCACAGGTCACTAAGGCCCAGGCCCCATCTCAATCAATGCACCGCCACTTCGACAGGAGGTACATGTTTAAGTTCCAAATAAGATGTCGATTTAAAAAAAAGAGTGTCAATACCTTTAAACCTGTGCATACTAGATGATTCACTTCAAAACTCTTAAGTGTAAAGATACTGCATAGTCCTATGGCTCTAACATGAACCTTTCATAGTTTCTAGGCAAGAGGAGTAAAGTGATCTCCCAGAGGTGATTACCTAAAGATCCTCTGCAGAAACCAGCGAAGGACTGACGACAACAAAAGGCATCCTGCCTACCTAAGATCTCTGTATTATACACTGTGGATCCTGTGAGGCAGGAAATGCCTCAACCACCTCCACAGAAATAGATGAAAATGCATGCTCATTTAATTAAGTAATAAAGGGGAAAATCCATGTCTACAAGTTTTTGTGGTTAGCAAAACACAGGTTCTCAGAACCTTAGTCACAGCCTATTTACCTCCATAGGAAACTGGTAATTATATTGGGACTAGGAGGACAGAGAGAAGTCCTGGCAATCATTATTCTAACCCTTTTAATTTGCTGAATAGGAAACAACTCCAGAGAGGTTGAGTTACTTGTCCAGGGCCACACAGCTAGTTCCTGTAACTACAGAAAAGAAGACTCCATGCTCCTTGGCAGCGTGAAGCACCTCAGGCTGGAAGCAAAGGGCCGTAAAGCAGACACGTAAAAGGAGATGTGTCTGTGGCACACAGCACAGCCACAGGCACCCGGGATCAGCAATAACTTCCCATTGGCTGCGGGACTACACGTTTCTTTTCTTCTTTGTCCTTTGCTGCCCTGCTTTTTGTAATTTTGTGTGCATTACCTTTAGAATTAGACTAAAGAACCCATACTCATTTTAAATTTCACAAACTTCATATTTTAGAGATGAGGGGGAAAATAATCTCAAACCCACTCTGAATGCAAACATGTGCACCATAGTACTTGCTGAGTGTGTATAAGTTCTTTTGGGTAAGAAATTGCAGGCTTTCTGCATATGAAGGCCTGAGAGAGCCCTGCACACAGGTTTTCATTAAATGGTCAATAAACTGTAGTTCCCAGTTATTTAAGGAACAGAGATGGAACAAAACAAGATTAGAAATGCTTCTCTAAGCCTTCCATAGACTATACTCTATAGAGAGGGAATTTATGTAAGAAGTTAGTTATCAGAATTTTAATAGTTTTAAAAATTCTCAGATTTTATGTAACTGAAACATTTCTCTTTTATAAAACTGCAGTGTGTGCTTTCTAAAGAAATTGTTGTTCACCTATAAAAATATAAACACGAATATTTTTTAAATTGCTATACACAGTGATAGTGCTGCTGCTTTTTTAAGTTCAAAGGTATTTAAGGTGTGGTGCTAATGAGGCTGCAAGTTCTAACTCTAAACAACTTGGTTAGTTTTCACAGAGAAAATTATAGTTGAATAGCTGCACTCATATCCCCAACGTTGTTCAATGATATAAGACTCTTGATTTTGCCAATTAACAGGTGACAGTGCATCTTACTAAAAAAACAGAAGCAGCTTTTGGCTCTCTGAGCAGCACCACGGTGGTTGGCAAGAATTAAACGCCTTACAAAAGGCGGCAATAAGGGAGCCAAGAAGAAAGTGGTTGATCCATTTTCTAAGAAAGATTGGTGTGATGTGAAAGCAACAGCTGTGTTCAATATAAGAAATGCTGGAAAAATACTAGTCACGAGAACTCAAGGAACCAAAATCACATCTGATGGTCTCAAGGTTCATGGTTTTGAAGTGAGCATAGCCGACCTGCAGAATGATGAAGTTGCATTTAGAAAATTCAAGCTAACTACTAAATGTGCAGGGCAAAAAACACCTGATTTCCATGGCATGGATCTTACTATGACAAAACATGCTCCATGGTCAAAAAATGGCAGACTGTGATTGAAGCTCCTGTTGATGTTAAAACTACCGATGGTTATTTGCTTCATCTATTCTGTGTTAGTTTTACTAAAAAAACACAACAATAAGATTTGGAAGACATTCTGTACTCAAGATCAACAGGTCCACCAAATCCGGAAGAAGATGATGGAAATCATGACCTGAGAGGTGCAGGCAAATGACTTCAAAGAAGTGGTCAATAAATTGATTTTGACATCATTGGAAAAGACAGAGAAAAAGCTTGCCAATCTATTTATCCACTCCATGATGTCCTTGTTAGAAAAATCAAAATGCTAAAGAAGTCTAAGTTTGAACTAGGAAAACTTATGGAGCTTCACAGTGAAGGTCACAGCTCTGGAAAAGCTACTGGGGATGAAACAGGTGCTAAAGTTGAACAAGCTGATGGATAGGAGCCCCAAGTCCAAGAATCTGTTTAAAATTCAGACTTTTAATGATGACAAATTCCAGAATTCTTTATATTACTCTCCCCTTCCATATCATAACCAATTTCCAAAAGAAGTTTTTTTTTCAATTAACATATCAAATAGATCATACAAGACAGACATGATGCTTTCTTATGAAATTTCTGAAAATTCTCTTTTCTATGGGAAAAATAATTCAGCATTTCAATTCTACTATTCTAAAAAGAAAAACAGGAACCAGACACTCAGTAACTTAATTATGTGCACTTGTAACTATAAACTTAACAGAAATATATAAAACACTTAAAACTTTAAGGCAAAAAAAAAACTTACTGAGAAATTTTTTAATAAAGTAAGTGTAAACAAAGTTTTTTCATAGGTGAAGTTCTTGAAATTTAGTGTTTTCTTTATAAGGGGTCTTCTTAAAACAAATATTTAGTTAAGGTTTCAAAGTAGATGTATGACTTTAACGTCATTAAGAAAAATTACCAGCCTTAGCCAAGTGTAGGAAAAAAGTTGTTCTCACTCAGCTGATGGAAGAGTAACTTAGTAAGACATTTCAGGGAAATCTGTCAGTTTCTTATCAAAACTGTGAACATACAAAACAATTCTACTGCTGGGAATTTACCATAAAAAAAAATATTTGCGAAGATATATGTGCAGGGATCTTTTTGCAGGGGTTTATAAGAAAGAAAAACAGTGCAAAAAAATGTAAATGCCATCCACAAGGGGGAAGTTCAATAAATGAGGGGGCACCTATAAGTGGAATACGATGTAGTTGTCAAAAAAAATGCAGTCACTTTGTGCATATCAACATGGTAAGATTTCCATGACCATTATACAATAGCAAATTTTAAAAGGGGGAAATTATAAGGAAGAAAGTTGTCACAGAAGCCCCTGTGGGTGAGGGCAGGAAAAGGAAAGCAGAGACTATGCACATCAGAAGAGAGGAGAGCTGACAAGATGCTGAAAGCCTACCCACCTGAGAATGGATCTTTCATACAGTGCATGCATCACTTTTTCTGTTTCTTTCTTTAAAAGATTAAAGAAAACTTCTGGAAGCACTTTTAGATTTTTAAAAAATGAACAAAGTCCATCTACTCTCCCATAGCTCCATACCTGGGTGATGGGGACTCAGGTCTTCTACTGCAATCTGCACCACGTCCGCCAGATCCTGTTCTGACATCATCCAGAGTGAGAGGAGAGGGGCCGATAAATGAGCAAGAATCAAACTCACACAGGGCTAGGATTCTATCACCTACAAAACAAACACAATGGCAAAGAGAAAGATTAATGATACTGGCCTGTGAAATGAAAATTGCTAACCATGTATATTCAAGAGGATGTCAGGCACTGGCCAGGTAGCTCAGTTGGTTGGAGCATCACCCTGTGCACCAAAAGGCTGTGGGTTCAATTCCCAGTCAGGGCACACACCTAGGTTGCAGGTTCAATCCCCAGGGTGAGTCTGGAGGCAACCAATCGATGTTTCTCTTCTCTCTCTCTCTCCCCTTCTCCCTCTCTCTCTCCCCTTCTTCCTCTAAAATCAATAACATATCCTTGGGTGAGGATAATAAATTTTTTTTAAAAAAGAGGATGTCAGATGTCCATGAATGTTTAATATAGGGTTCTTCTTGCCCCAAACCACCAAAAGGTTAGCATTCTTGGAGAACTGAGAAACAACAGCCCAAAAAATGCTCACTGCCTCTGTCTAGCCCCTACCTGATAGCCTCTCACTTTATCAATCCATTCCTCACACCACCTCCAAAGTCACCTTTCTAAAATGGCTTAAACTTATCATCCCCAAGCCAAGAGTCTCCAGTGGTCCCCTACTGCCCTCAGAACACGTCCTATCTTCTACCTGCCCCCCATGGGGCCTCAGCTCCTGCTACACACACCACACCCCAGAAAACCATCATGCTGTTGTCTCCACCAGTAACACAACTCTCACCTCTCAAATATTACCCAAATGGACCCATCAGCCAAGTTTATCCTCTATTTCATACTCTATTTCTGCTACTCAAACCCACCCTCCCCGTGAGCTCCTCTGTTTTGTTTCCCCTTGGCTTCCAGCGCAAACCTGAAACACAGGTTTCATCTAGCCTACTGCTGTGTCCGGGAGCACTGCCATCCTATGGCCACCTCTGGTGTGAGTTGTCATCCCTGAGCCTAGCATTGTGTCTGGAATAGTCAGTTACTTTCTTCCTGATCCTGAAACACTTTGATTAGGCCTAGACAGACCTTATTTTCCAAAACAAAAATGAGGCCATGTCATTCCAAATATGATCAACCAGGGATCTAAATTTAGTACCTGAAAACAGGATGTGCTGAAGAACTCAGGAATCAATGTCAGTATTTTTTATCATATTTACTTTATATTATTTATTTATAAGTAAATATTTATAAAAGAAATTATTTCTCCACCTAGACTACATTCTCCCTGAGGGGAGAAACCATGCACTCAACTACAGCACAGCTCCTTTCATCAGTAAGTACTTACTATCCCTAGTCACAACTCCTGTGGGGTAGCAGAGAGATAACTTACAATTTTCAGATCATCTAGTTTCAAGTCAGAATCTCCTGAAGGCAACTTTTAATGGTAAGTTCCAACAGGCATTAAATTAATCTGCAGGTTACACACCTGTTCTTAAAGCCTATCAATAACATGGTTCCTCTTCTCTTTTGTTCAGATTTAAATTCTACCACTTAAATGGTAGCAGCTCCAGAATTTCATATGGAAAAGAAGTTGTAGGAAGAACCATTCTTCTCTCTTAAATCTTCCTTTATAGAATAAACATCTGATCAAATGTTTGATCATTAAGATGGCAAAGCTGTTTTTATTCCCAGTTTATACACTTCACACAAGACTGAATGCAGTGAGAAAGTATCAACTGTCCTTTAAAAAAAAGAGATTGATAATCAACAATCTGGATGAGAAACAAAGGATCTCAGAGGAACTTCAACTGAGCACTTTAGTAAAAGAATTTTTATCTTCGCAAGTCCCCCCCATAAAAACACATGGAGCAGCTAGGATAGCAAAACCAAAATCCAGGTCAATGTCTATAACAGAACTAAGTGATAAGGTCTTCCTAACAAACCCCAAAACAGAAGCAAGTGGAGACACACCACTGACAGCTACAAGATCATCACGGTAAAAGTGCATATGAAGCAGGAAGCAGAGAGAAGCAATGTGTCAACTTGAGAACAGCAGCTGAAACCAGTGAGCACAACCCCACAGTAGACAAATACAAGAAGTCTGCAGTAAAGTCCGGAAGGCTTAGAACATTCTGGGCCCCATGAACTCTTAAAAATAATCATCCAAAGCTCCCTTTAGTCCAAACACACTGAAAAGAAATGACTGGGAACAGAATACAAAATATACAGGACAGGGGAAACAGTGACAGAGGCAAAAAAAAAGTCTAATTAAAAGTGGGAGAGAAAAACAGAGCCAGGAGAGTTCAGAAAATGAACTGCTACATTTTTTTAAACTTCCTAAAAAGCATATAAAATAAAGCTCTAGAACACTGAAATTAGAAAAACTATTCTAAATAAAGCCTCCCTTCTAAATATTCAGGAAAATTAATTCCAAATCAAAATAAACAAGAAAAAATACTGAGTACCAGTATTTGTTTTAAAACAGAACAAGGAACAACCTAACATCAGCACAGTCAGTGAAGGCACGCTAGAAAGATGTCCCCAAAAGAGATGAAAATACTACCCTGGTATTTCAAAACAAGTTAAAATACATGAAGGAAATATGGTATTTTAACCCTAAACCATCATGAGAAAAGCTCAAAAATGAAGTGAAAGAACTCAGGAAAGATTAGAAACAAAAGAAAAATAATTTTGGAAATGAAAACTAGAAGGAACCCAAGAATAAATAAACACAATAAATTATGCCTTCAGAAAAACAAGTGAGAGAAGGAGGAATATTTTAAGAATAAAAAAGAACTGAAAAGAGTTCAAGAAAAAGCAGCAAAGTGACAAAGACAATCCAACATATGTATAACGGGAGACTTTAAGAAAGAAAACCAAATCAACACTCACTCAGTGTGGTACATTGTACTGGAAAAGTATCAGAAAATAGGAAAAATAGCCCTCCTGCACTTCTGGTGGAAGCATAACCCTGAAGAGCAACAAGCAAGACAGCTATCAAAATGCTCGGCCACAGCCCTGACCACACCATTCTCCATTCAGGAATCCTTCAAGCACAGTTTCACATACATTATCTGTGCAAAGATCTACATAAAAAAAACAACTAAGGCATTGCTTTTAGCATCGAAAGAATGGATGCAACCTATATGTACATCAACAGCAAACAGTATGACAGAGCCAAACAATGCAATTTCAAACAACTGTAAAAGGAGGCAAATATCTCTATGGACAACTCCCAAGATGCATTATTACATGAATATAAATAGGGCAGAATGGGTACAACATGTTTTTAAAAAAAATAAGCTAGATATAAACAGACTAGCCCTGGAACATAAAGTGTAAAAAGGAAATTATTTTCACTTTTCACCTTTTTATACTATTTGCATTTTTTATCAAGTGCGTTTATCATCTTTTCAAAAATTAAAATAAAACCAAACACTTTTTAAAGATGGCCAGACAACTAAATATTTAGGCATAACACACTAAATATTTAGGCATAAACTGTGGGGGAAATTCTCAATTCCAACCTCAGTTATATCCAGTAATATTCTCTGAACCTGGTGCCTGTGCTGAACACTGGGAGTTTCTTCAACCTTCATCCTCAGCAACTGCTCCAGGAGAACCTGTCAGGATAAGGAAATAAGGTGTCTTGCTAAATCTGTGTCCTCTGAAGATAACCTCTAAGTACAGATTAACTGGTGGTCAGTTTGAAGATCAAAGCTACTCATGCCATAAACTCAGTCTTCTTTTTTCCAAATTAAGAACCAAAGCAAAAATTATTAAAGGGATACACTGAACTCTGTAATGAAGGTGGTAGTCCTCAGTTAGATACCACCCAACTGATCTTTGACTTGAGAGACTTAAAACATTTTAGAGTCAGAGACTGCTTTCAGAATCTAATTTTTTTAAAAAGGTGGACTCTTTCCCTGGAAAAGTGCACAGACAGACAACATTCTGCCAAGTTTCACGAACTTCACCAATACCAGTGTAAGAGCTTTAATTTATAGGGCCATGTGGCCACCAGAGGAAAGCTCCCCGCCTCTCCTACAACACACTGTGGCTATGTGGCCAAGTTCGAGGCAATGGAACATGAGATCAGACACAGTACAAAACTAGTAATGGACATGGCCCTCCCTTCTTGTTGTCTTGCTGCTGCTGGACATCAGGGATGAAGATGGACAGGAGCTAGAACAACGGAGCAAAAAACAAAAAAGTAGCTTGGGGTCCTCACATCTATGGAGCTGCCACACATCCTGGACTGCCTACCCCAGACTTCCTCATAAGAAAGGAAAATAACCAACCACTTGCTTTAAAACAACGTATTTTGCAGTCTGTCACATGCAGCCAAGCTTGACCTAAGTGATACACCCTGACGCCCATTCATGATGGCCCTGGATCCATAGCTTTCAGGTTTAATACCTGTCTCTCATAAAGGTCTAGTGGAAAGTTTTCAAGGGCCTTTTCAAGCCTTTCCCTGGCTTCTGAAAGTTCTGCAAGTTGCTCAAGAAAATACTCCAAACTCACCAGAAAATCCTGAATCCTAACCTCTTCCAAATGAGACACCATACATTACCCAAGTTGTTTACTCAAAAGGATTTTGTGGCCAGGATAAAGAGTCATTTAAAATTCTGCTAACAGTGAAGGCTTGAATAGAAAAAACTAGGGCAACAAGCCCAAGAAAACTGGAACAGAGCAATATATGCGGTTGCCATTCTGGCAAATTAAATTTGCCATTTCTCAGAAGTCCTGGAGACAGTCCAGTCTTAATATAATAAAACAACTGGACTGAGATTAATGTTCAATGATGTCTTTAGTGGCAATGACTAGTTAGAACCCTGCTTTAAAACAACGTATTTTGGACTCTGCCACATCAGCCACCCTGAAGTCCATTCATGATCCACGGCTTCCAGGTTAAATACATGTTTCTCAGAAAAGGCTAGTGGAAAATTTCAAGGGCCCAATTCAAGCTTTTTCCTGGTTTCTAAAAGTACTGCAAGTGACTTAACACTCCAAACTCACCATAAAATCCTGAATCCTAACCTCTCAAGTGGCTGAAGAGAGCTTCTAGGGTGCACATAAAAAAAGAGCCCACCAACCAAATCAGCAACCTAAGTCCTCCATTGCTTCATCTTAGGGGAGTGGTAAATGAGTAAAACACTGCAGACACTAATGTGAGACTGGTTTAATTACATGAACCACAATGGAAAGGTCTCCAGAATATAATACTAACAGGAATATAAAAGGAAAATTGCAAAACAGTATGTATATGATCTCTATTCTGTTTTCTAAGAGTTGCGTATTGTAGTCATATGTCCCTGTGAGTAAATGTATACCAGATGGTCTGAAATGATACACACTGAACTTAAGGTTACCCATGAGAGAAGGAATATAGACAACATGAGCTGACCTTCATTCTTTTTTTTTTAATCCTCACCTGAGGAGTGAGGATATTATTTCCATTGCTTTTTAGAGAGTGGAAGGAGAGGGAAGGAAGAGAGAGAAACATCGATGAGAGAGAGACACATCGATATCGATCGGTTGCCTCCCGCACACACCCCAACCTGGGACGGGGATCAAATCTGCAACCAGGCACATGCCCTTGACCAGAAATTGAACCCACAACCCTCTGGTGCGCAGGCCGATGCTCTAACCACTGAGCCATGCCACCAGGGCTGACCATCATTCTTGATCCTTCTGAACTGTTGAATTTTCTATAACCCCATGTTCATTTATCACCTGTGAAATTGTTTTTCTAAAACAAAGTAATAAGTATATAGCCTACAACTCGTGTGCATCCATCACACACAGCCATATCCACTTGCCCAAGTATGCCTGAGGCTGCAGACACAAAACAGCCCTTCCCTCCTCTATGAACACTTCCTTTCTCCTGGACCACTGTGTCATACTTTCTCCTTTCCCTTCCAAACCCCAGCTCCTTCTTCTTCAGTAAGATAGCAACCTTGCTTTCTCTTCCCCATTAGTTCCCTTGAACTTAGCCTCCCCACCTGTGGCTGCTATGAGCACCACCTGGCCTCACTCCTGTTCACAAGCATGCCCTTCCCTCTCCACAGCCTGGGGCCCCCGCACTGCAGCAGTTCTGAGTCCCTCATCATTTGCCTCTCAGGTCATTCCCAGTACACATTGCACTGCTATTTCCCCACCTCCCCTCCATCTCCATTCCTCTGCTTCCATTCAGAGCAGAATTCCTCAGAATTGCCTAACCATGCTGTCTCCATCTCCTCCCTTCACATTCTCTCTAAAGCCAGTCAATCAGACTCTGGCTTTTCCACCAACCAAACTGCCCCCATTCAGCCTGCCCTGCCCATTCCCGCCTCCTCCACAGCCAGCTTCCCTCACCTTCCTGGCCTGGTCTTGCAGAGGTTTTTTTGAAGGTCTGCATCATCTCCCTGACGTGGAGGGCCCAGGGCCCAGTGCTGGACCTCTTCTCAATCATCCTGAAATATCACCTATGCGCTGATGGCACAGATTCACCTTTCAACTCAGACCTCACAAGTGAACTCCAGATCCATGAAGCAAACAGCCTGCTGGACAGCTCCCCTGAGTGTCTAGTCCCAATTGTAACATGCCAAACTGAACCCAATACCCACCCCACAATCAACCTGCTCCTTCCAGACTTTCCATCTCATTTTATGGTAACACCCAGTTGCTTAACCAAAAACCTTCAGCCCTTGGTTTTTCTCTCACTTGTGTTCCATCTGTGGGCAAATCCTCTCATGATACACATTCTGCGGACACCTGGAGTCATACACTGGCCTTCACAGGGGCCTCCCTTTTCTGCCTTTACCCTGCTGCTGGGACATGGGGGTTATGAGGTTCTACACCCTCAGAATGTGGGCCTACATGTGGTACTGGCTGGTTCCTCACAGTAGAAGCGCAAAGTTATCATGGGTTCTTGCACTTATAACAAGTATATACTTTACAACAGCCAAGTTTTTAATTAGCAACTGGTACTAACTTAAACACCTCTAAGCTCCTGTCCAATTCTAAATATCTAAAATTTTATGGTGTAAGTTTATAAAAGACAAAATTCAGGCTATATGCAAACTTCTATCAATTAAAACAGCACCATTTGAGGTTGACAAGCATAAAAAGATACAGGTTCTGGCAGGTAAAGTTGGTGATAACAATAATTATAGGAGCTACCGTTTATTGAATCTTGAGCACTATATTAAACATTATCTCATTTCATCTTCCCAACCTTTGATGTAGGTGTGTCCCCCTTTTACAGAGATAGGCCCATCCCTAAATGCTCCCCTTATCTGATACACCATGAATATTTATTAAGGGAACATGAGACCAGAGAGCAGCGAAGAAGTGGGGGTGGTGTAGGGAGGAAGCAGAGCACGTTCCCACAGTAACACATTTTGTGTCCAGTTAACTAAGCCCACATGTTAACCATCAGCATGTGTTCTTATTTCCTTTCCCTGGAGTTTAGGCCAGTGCATCCATCCATCTCCCAGCTCCCTCCAGAAACTGAAATCCTTTTATCACCCATCTGCTCCTCCTGTTTATTGCCTCATGCTGCAAAGCTTGGGGAAGGAGGTGGTCAGCAGTCCAGGGCTAAATGTCCTAATCTCCCCTGTCCACCTCACAATTTTATAGAAACCAAACCAAACAACTATCATGTGCCAAAATGTTAAGGGAATTTATAATCCTAACTAGCAACATAAAAACAAAAGAAAATTAACTCCCAACTTGAGCAATCATTACAATAAGTAACAAAACAAAAAACAATGGCAGTGGCAGATGCAGGGACCATCCCAGAGGTTGCTGACCCACACAACAGATGTCAGGCAAGTGCAACCTCTCAGAGGCAGAGTGAATAACCAAAGAGAACTAGTTAACATGATCTAAAACAGAAAATGAACAAAAGCATAGGGAAGTCTGCTAAGGTCATGTGTTTAACACAGGCTGACCACGCATAGCCCTGGCAGACACATCCACAATAGTATCATCATGGGGGCCAAATATTCTTGGAAAAAAATATATTCATCAAAATTCATAAAGGAGTCCCCTTTTCCTTCACTATAAAGGACATTACTGGGATAATTAATAAAATCTGAATTAGATCTATTGCTTAGATAATAGAGCTGCATAATGATAAATTCTTAGTTTTGTTAATGGTACTGTGGTTATACAAGGGAATGTCCTTGTTTTTAAGAAACAGACACTTAAATATTTAAAAGTAAAGATATATGTTAAGCCCTAGCCACTTTGGCTCAGTGGTTATAGCATCGGCCCTCGGACTAAAGGGTCCCAGAATCGGTTTGATTCCAGCCAAGGGCACGTACCTTGGTTGCAGGCTTGATCCCCGATGCAACCAATCGATGTGTCTCTCTCACATCAAAGCTTCTCTCTCTCTCCTCTCTCTCCCTTCCACTCTCTCTGAAAAGCAATGGAAAATATCCTTGGGTAAGAATTTAAAAAATAAAATATATATGTTAAACTGTTCAGAAAAAATTTACATATGTATACACACACACACAAAGTTGTAGAGAGATGATAAAGCAAATATAAAATATTAACATCTGAGAATCTAGTAGACTATACCATAATTCTTTGTACAATTCTTACAACTTCTAGGCCTGAAAGAAAACTCAATTCCTATAAAGAGACGTTGAGGCTTTTTCTCAAAAACATAAAAAGGGCAGTGAGGATGGAGAGAAGCATTTTCATTTGAAGGTGACTTTGCTAACACTAATTATACTTCCAAGAGGTTGCTACTGACAATTTTTTTCCAAGTAGATTTTCTCAAAACAACTAAAAGTTTCTGACCTACACTCTCAGTGCCTTCCTCAGATAAATGATATGGTTCAGTGGATCCCTCCAGATTGTCCCAAACTCTCCAAGTCAGCAGTGAAGAACATGGATGCTAGAGGTGACTAGGACAGCAATCCCTAAAATGACACCACTTTCAACAGTGCTTGGCACCAACTGAAGTGTTGGTGCCACTCTCATCCTACTGTTATTGAACTCCCAACCATGATTTCTTTCTCCAACTTGCGTTAGTACTTTTAGTCTAGAGATTGGGGATTCAAAACTACAGCCCGAGGGCCAAATCTAAACAGGTCCCCAATCTCTAGACTAAAAGTAGGTAAGTTCTGTAAGTTTTATTCAAAAACAGCCCTACCCATTCAGGCTTCCACCCTCCAGGGGCAGAGTTGAGACCCCAAAGCCAAAATATTTATCTGTCACCTTTGCAGAAAAAGTTTGTTGACCTCTGCCCTAATGTTTAATGATGTCCCCAGCATCTACAGAATCTTGACACTGCTTCTTAAGACAGCAGGATAAAGAAATTACAGAGACTATTGTTTAAGAATAGTAATCTTGACCTCAATTACCTATAGGTCTGGATTGGTTTTTCCTGCTCCACCTCCTGTTGGCTGTAAAGAGGGATTTCTGATTCAGATTTTAGTGGATTTATAGATGTCCCAATAAGGCAAAGCAGCCATACTGAGCTCTTGAATGATCCTGGGAGAACCCATGAAGCAAGTCGAATTAAATTTTTTGTTGCTTTTTTAGATAGAGTGGGAGGGAGGGAGAGAAAGAGAAACATCAATGTGAGAGAGACACATCAATTGGCTGCCTCCTGCCTGCACCCCAACCGGGGCAGGGAATGAACAGGCAACCCAGGTACGTGCCCTGACCAGGAATCAAACCCTCAACATCTTCGGTCCGCGGGCCGACACTCTAACCTCTGACACACACGGGCCAGGGCTTGAACTGAATTTTTTATTACTAAAAGGTTTGTCAGTACAGGGCTCTTGCCCAGTCACAGAGGCCACAGCCTGGCTGGCTCAATGCAGGCCCAGGTTTCCTGATAGTGCTCTGGCCAAAATAGCCAGGCCTCCACCCCTACCTAGGCCCTTCTGCTCAACTTTCATTTTTGGTGCATTATTTATCCTCAACTATTTAAAATGCTAATACAAAACACCATAGGACAAGGTAATGATGGTCAATTTCCACACATTAAATTTCACTTATCAACTTTTTCAGTGATTTAACTAAAAAACCTGTTCTCACCTCTTCACCTCTGGCCTTTTCTGACAGATTTTATTTGCCCATGCTCATGCCTTATAAGCAATCAGACCTTGTGTGTTACCGGTCTGGGACACCCAGTCACTCACATCACCACCATCCCTCCCCCTCCCAAATGTGAGGCTTCTTAAGAAGACAATGCAAACCTTACTGTCACCCCACCATGGAGGCACATGATCCAAAATATTTTCATCATATCAGACAGTTGTTAACTATGGGTAAACGTGAAAGATGCAGAGAAGTTAATTCAAAGTAGGAACCAATTTCATGACTTTACAGTATTTTGGGCAAACTATTTACTTGTAGCTTAAGAAATTAATGGTTCCATCATATTTTAATTCAAGACTATCCACAGGTTTCAAGCAATGGGAGGCTCTAGGTGCGGATGCCAAGCTCCACTTCCGAGAGACTTACTGTGGAGCACTATGATGTGGATGCCCAACCTTGCCAAAGCACTGGGAGATAATGAAGGGTCAAGAGCATTCCTCCTGCTTCTTACCTTCTAGGACTGAGGACAGACACCCTCTCTTCCCAGGGACCAGGCTGAGCACAGCCCTGAACAGTGGACAGAGCCAAAGGTAAGGCAGAGGGCATAAAATGAGTAGCTGAAGCTCTCATCTTTAAGTGGTTTCACATCCTGCACAGGAGAAAAGTGGGAAACCTAAGAGTTAAGTATTTTAAAAACTATTTGAGAAGGCAGAGATGACTGCTAAGATTTTCTTCATCTGTGATGTGCTAACTGAGCTCCAAAACTGTCCATGAACAAGAAAACAAGTATAGCTTTCTAAGAACAAATTGCATCCATGTGATCCCACTCAATATTTGCTCTCAAAGTCCCTGAAACTCCTCACATCCCCACAAAATGAACATTTCAGAATGGTTCCGAGCACTTCTGATGAACAATTCATTATGTGATTTTGTTTTTACGACCACCATATATATGAAGTCAGAGAAAACAATAACGATTTTTATTTACCTCTAGTATAGGGAAAACTTTTAAAGCTTTTATCTGAGACATTCTCATTGAGACCCTTAATGTGTATTTTCCCCACAGAAGTCTTTTCTTCAAAATGAGAAAATGTTTATTGTTTCCAGATTTAAATAGTTAAAGTAGTAAAGTTACATGGGCATTTTAAAGTCAGTTTGGCACTGTCATGTATTTAATTGTATAGCTAATGTTTTCAGGATACATACAGTATAGATGAAGATCATAAGGAAAAACTAAGGCTAATAAACTATAACAGGTGTTATCAATAAATCACTAATGAAAACTCATCTAGAATCTGTGCCTAGCACACCTAAATAACCAATCCACAAAACAAGGTTTGTGGTTCACTGTCTCTTATTTCCTTGGTGACCATCTAGCACAGGAGGTGTTCTTCAGCACCAAAGTGAATAAACAACACCTGGCAATTTTTTTAAATGCAAATTGAATCTTTCCCCATCTTTCAAGACTGGACACTTCTACTCCAGGCCACATCCTAGAGCAGAGAATAACTAGAAACGACCTAAATGACCAACAATAAAAGAACTGCTAAGCAAGTTATGATAGATACATCCACTCAAGAAATGTTATACACCCATTACAGGTTATCATGAGAACTACAGAAACAGGGAAAATAACTCATATTTTTAAGTAAAAGTCACTGAAAATGTTATGTTCATATGTAGACAAATTATGTAAAAAAGTGTCTTTTGCAGATAAAAACTGGAAAAGTATTCTCAGATATATAACGTATGAATGTGATAGGATTAGAGGGGGATTTTTTCAGAAATTTCTTTTATGTGGATGTGCTATTCTACAATAATAAAAGAAAAATATCTAGGAAAAGTATATGTTTTTAAGAAAAGAACTGTGTGTTTTATCCTGAAAAATCAATCTGGGAAAAAAGCAAATGCACTTAATTCAAAACAGTGGATCAGAAAAAGATCCCGACTACTATCTGGTGAGGGGAAATACCACAAGAAAGCAGAAAAAGTTTATTAAGTTTATATATTTTTTGCAATTATATCAAAACCTGACATTTATTTCTTAAAGTATTCATAATCAACTTTAAACCTCAAAGAAAGAGAGTGTGCATGTGCTAGAAACCATTACTATTTGCCTTTTATGCTTTTCCTGATAGCCTTTGTAAGGTTTTACTTCAGCTGATACTAACAATTACACCAACTAGGTGATGGTCCAAGAATCTGGGGTATAGATGCAGCATGGAAATTAGTTTCCTCAAAAATCTCTGGAACTGCCTTCTCCTAATAAAATAAAACAAACAAACAAAATAAAAATAAAGCCTTTTATTGGATTTGTCACAATATTACTTCTGTTTTAGAAGAGAAATACCAGTTCACAAAATTGGGACTACTATTAGTCCAATTGAATTGTTTTTCATTAACTTCTGGGGAAAACCAATATGACATAAATCACTTCTCCACAATACAGCTTATCATATAATAAGTTACTTAACACCTCAGAAAATTCAGTAAGTGACTGACTGTTAAATAATTATGGAATAAATAAATTATGGAAAATATATTCATACCATTCTTTGGTTCTCCACATTTTGATTGTGGCAATAACTTTGCCATTATTTTGTACATGTTAGTAAGTTATGTGCATATAAAGCTGTCTGTTTCCCAAGAAATTTGAGCCTCTTAGTTTCCAAATCTGCAGCAATCTCATTGTTTTTGTGAGGATCACATGCCATGTCTGCAAAGTGCTTAACTCAAGCACCCAGTAAGCGCTAAGTAGGGGAGAGCTAGTACCCTGTGGTGGATAAGCATGACAGCCTAAAGCCATATTGCCTGCTTTGAAGCACAGCTCCATTACTTACAAGTCACTCCAATTTCCTGTGCCTGTATCTTTAAATATCAAATAATGACTACCTCACAGGGTTGTTATAAAGAATAAATGAACTTGCATAAACATTTGCTATTATATTTTCTCCTGAGAATCATGCCTGCAATTTGAATAAATTGCAGCAAAAGAGGTTTATCTGTCTTTAGACAACTTTAGCTATCATGAAACTCTGCCAAGACTAAGACACAACCTTCCCAATGGCATAGTTAAAGGTAATTAGCATGACTTCTTCCTGTTATTTTTAAAAGGGGTAAAAGAGAGAAAACATTTTAAACATTTGCAAATATTAGTATAAAATTATACTTTAAGTGGTGATGATCAATGGAGTTGTTTTTGGAAACTGCAGGGATATTTTTTGGTTGCCAAAGTAATGGAGAAGGGGGTGCTACTGGCAGTTGTTGTGGGGAGGGGTCACTGTACACCCTGTAATACTTGGGTTGATCCTTCACAACAAAGAATTGTCCGGCATTCCTCGTGACTTTCAAATGCCCAGAAGACATTTCGTGTAAATGAAAATCTGTTTATAATGACCAAGCCTAGAATCTAACTATATTTTAATTAGGTTCCTTGTAAAATATTCAAACATTACAGAAACATTGTAGAAAATATTTAAGAAAAGTAAATCTTCCATAGTCACCTGTTATGGATATAATTGTGTCTCTCCAAAATTCATGTTGAAACTTTGGCCCCAGTGCCTCAGAATGTGACTGTATTTGGAGACAGGGACTTTAAAGAGGTGGTTAAAATAAGCCATTAAGGTGGGCCCTAATCCAATATGACTGGTATCCTTATAAGAAAAGGAAATTTTTACAAAGAGACACCAGACATGTATGTACAGAGGAAAGACTCTGGGAGGACACAGAAAAGTGGCCATCTATCTGCAAACCAAGGAGAGAGGCCTGAGAAGGAAAGAAGCCTGCTGACATCTTGATATCAGATTTCCAGTCTCCAGGAACTGTGAGAAAATAAATTTAAGCAAAAAAAAAAAAAACAACCCACCAAAAAAACAAAACAAAACTGGACACTTCTGAAAAGCACTAGTCAATATTTGGCAAATGTCCCTCATGAGTTTTCTCATGATTAGACTGAGCATATGCATTTCTCATCTGAGGGTATGTTTCAGTGCATCATACCGGGTTACATATCATTACGTCTTATTACTGATGATGTTAAGGTGGTATCTGCTGGGTGTTTTCACTGTGATATTACTAATTTTCTCTTTGCAATTTATAAATTTCTTGGGAGATATACTTTGGGGCTATATAAATATCACAGATTGGAGGAGATTTAAGGAGCTATGACAACTGAATGAAGAGTGGGATCCCGGATTAGATCCTGAAACAGAAAAAGGACATTAGTGGAAAACTGTTCAATAAGGTCTATTATTTAGTTAATATACCATGCCGATGTTAATTTTCTGGTTTTCCTACGGATATTTGATTATGTATGATGTCAGCATTAGGGGAGATAGGTAAAGGGAGTAGGAAAGCTCTCTAAACAATTTTTACAACTCTTTTGTAAAAATTAAGTTTATAAAACTACAGATTCTGATTCCATACATCTGGGCAGGGCCTGAGAGTCTGCATTTCTCTAAAATGCCCAGTAATGGTGACGCTCCTGGCCCATGGACCACTTCACTTGCAAGGCCTTGGCAAATACAGCTGGTGCATTCTACTGTGCACAACTTTCAAAGGACAATCAACTAAAACGCATCAAGATTACACTTCGAGTACAGTCATCACTGCTTAACTAGAGTCATTCCTTAAACTTTGGTACACAGAAATGCTCTCTTAGTACACTGATATTCTGTGAAACTGACTGAAGAATCTGAAATCACAATCTTTGCTAAAAGACCCATCTATGGTTAGCCTTCCCCAGCTGAACCTGATACCCTCTCCAAGACTGCAGAGCCAGGAGAACCTCCACAAGGAACGCACACCATCCTCCCACACTTGCAATAAGGAAGCAGCCATGGTGATTGTGACTGAACCGAGGTCCCACTGATGGTGGGCATCATCACCTAGGCCACTGGGAGGCATCAAAGAGGAGCACAGGGATGAGGAGAATAGGTTCTGGAATTCCTGCTCATAATCAGGAACTGACTGGTATACACGTGATCTCTGCTCATCCCATTAAAATTATTTTAATAGCACATAATAAACCCACAAGAAAGAAAATAAGAAGGCAGACAAGAGATTTTGCAAATTTCTGGCAGACTAACAGGATCTAAAGAGAGCAAAGGGAATAGCAATGTGGAGCACACAAGAGTGGGTGGGTACAACCAAAGGGGGACTGTAAGCCTGCAGCATGCTGGGAAGGAGAGGTCGAAGTCTGCGCCTGCACATGGAAGACAGTCCTGGTACAGGAGAGCTGTACAAGGGGCCCCTTAGACCAAGCGGGCCACACCCAATCAAAGGGGTCTTATGCTGGAAGGCCCAGAGCAAATCTCTTAGCCATCTGGCATTCAAGTTCCAAGCACAATAACAAGTTCCCAGTCACCCAAAGGGAAACCACACATTTTCAAAACCAACCCCACAGACTCAGATCTACCACCTTCCTCTTGCTTTAGATAACAAGTACCAATAATTGAGGAGTACTTGCCATACAAAGCAAAAAGCCAGTATTTTAAAAAAACAGTGACACTAGATGAAATAAGAAATCAGAAAAAAAAATGAAAAAATCCTTACTAGTATCCTCAGTGTAAAGAAGATAATGCATTAAAAAATAAGCTACTATGAAAAAGGAATAGAACAAATATACTCTTGGAAATTAACATTTCAATTATGGAAATAAAAAATTTAAAACAGGATTGGAAGATAAATTGAAGCCTTCTCCCAGAAATAATAAAATGACACAGGAAGAAGATAAAGATAAGAGATTCAGGTGGTCAAGATGCCCATCACCAAACTAACAGGAACTTGGAAAAGAGAAGAGCAAAAGAGAAGAAATTCTCAAATAAATAATACAAGAGACTTTCCCAGAGCTGAAGGACAAGCCCCCAGGATCAAAGAGCACATCCTTTGGGACTCCTGAAATGTCCTAAAACCAAAGAGGATCCTAAAAAGTTACCCTAAAGGAATAAGGCTACTTGGTCAAAGGTTCTCACTGAAATGAAGAAAACCAAGACTAAAATATGAAGCCCTGAACAAACCCAGATATGTATAACAAAGGAAAATACCAGAATGATACCACTGCTGGCATAGAAAAATCAATCCAGATTAGAAAAAGAAGACAGTGGACTGGAGAGGAAGGGGAAAGTTGAAAAGATTTGACACTACCCTTGAGAATTTAAAACAATGTAAGAAGTCAATGGAAGCCAGAAATGCAAAGAAAAAGAAAGGCCATTACAAACAATAGAAAAAACAAACAGCTGTATTAGAAGGAAAATGCATTACTTGGCTGTGAAGCAAACAATATATAACAACTTGAGTTAACTGAGCATAGTGAATTCAGGGGATAGAAGAGGTAGAATATGACACAAAAAGTTAGATCATACTATCGTAACAAAGTCAAAAACGTGTAAAATTAATACCAGCTTATCATTTAGAGCTATTAAGAACTTGAAGAAACAACAAAAAGATGTAAAAGTCTCTGAGGAGGGGGACTGAAAGGTGGGACAGGGGACTGTTGCTTCTTATTGTAAGCTTTTCATTGACATTTCATTGTGTACATTTCTTTAAAATATTAAATAAAGGTATGTTTAATTTTTTAAGAACATTCAAACCTTGGCTTTGTGTGTCAGGCAAGTCACTTAACCTCTGTGAGTCTCAGTCACCTCATCCATAAAACAGCAGTCTCTACCTCATTTGGTCCCTGTGATTAGAAACACTGGAAATGATTAGCAGTCCCAGCCACAGCACATGACCCATAAATGGCAGCTATTTTTTTAAGAAGTAAAGCCAATGATGGCAGAACACATGACAAGAACACATTAAACTGCAAGACAAAGGGGAAATGGAAACTAAATATATAAAATTTTACAGGCAGTTGTCGTGTCTTCTTTTACCACTGGATATCTGTCTGTATCCAGGGTTGTCCTAAAAGCTGAAAGTTAAATGACCCAATTATCTACTTTCTGATGTAACATTTCCCTCACTGAGGACCACTCAACTATCCCAAGTTATTTTTCAGTTTCCCAAACTTCCAGTTACAACTCTACCCTTAGGAAGGGCTGTCTCTTCTCATTAACTGGTTTAGTTTAGTGCTAGTTTTACCAAGGCAGTCAGGTCTCGGTGTACGTTCCTTAGAGGACATTGGGGAAGAACAGGTAACTCAAACTAGAGAAATCACCTGTTCCACTTCCAGACTCTAGCCTGGGCCCGCCCTGGTCCGGGCAGGCAAGCGCTCTACCCTTGGAAGTCACTCTTGTTGACAGTTCTTCGGGGAATATTTATTTCTCCAATATCAAGACAATCCCTACCATCTCATCAGAGACAAATCAGTCCTCTATTATCGCAATGTATCGAATGCACATCGACTTTTTGCCAGCACGGGAGCTGTGCGGGACTTCAAAGAAAAAAACTAAGGTCACATTTCAAAAGGATTAAACCACAGAAATAGCAAAAAAAAAAAAAAAGTATAGGAAGGGGAAAAAAACCTGAAATCCTCATTCATCAAGGTCGGGAGAACTGGATCGGATCCTCTGTGGTCTAAAGCTGCCTATTCCTGAAAGGGCACCTAATGTCCCTATTTTCCTTGGTGAAACCATACGCAAATTCAGAGAGCGCTGTTTGTGTTCCTGACTCTCGGGGCTCCATTTAACGTTGGTTAACTCAGGACGCCAACCGAGTCGGATGTCGGACTGACAGGAACTACCACACCGCAGGGTCTTTCGGGTGCGTTCGCAGTTTCCCATTTCCCACGGAAGGGACACCCAGCCCGGCCCCTCCAGCAGCTGCGAGCCGTCTGTCCGCAAAGAGGCCCTAGGGACGTCTGGGTGCACTTCTCGCAGGGCTGCTCCCCAAATTTAAAGGCAGCTGGCGCGGCCCGGAGGCCGGGCCTGTCACCCGGACCGTCCTACCCCGTGCACCGCAAGGCAGGGGGCTGGGGGGGGGGGGGGGAGTGCAAGTGCAAAAAAAACCACAACAAACTAATGAAAAGAAAGGAACAGTCTTCTCTGGGAAGAAAACGAGCCTGCGCTCGGCCCTTTGACCCAGCTCCCCAGTATCAGAATGCGGGGGTACAGCGGCATGCGCCCAACGGGAGAACGCGGGGGTCACGGGGCCTCAGAAGCCGGGGGGCTGACAGGGTTGAGGGGGCGCCCGGAGAGGCTGCGGGGAACGGCGGAGGTAAAGAGAGTGCCGGCAGGCCTGAGGGGGGCAGCGGTGCCCCGGGGCGCTGAGGCCGAGGGGGCGTCCGGAGGGACTGACAAGGCTGGGCGGAACGGCAGAGGGAGAAGGGGTGCCCGCAGGGCTAAGGGGGGAGGCGGGGCCCGGGGGCGCTGAAGGGGCTACCGGACGGAGGCAGCGGGCCGTTGGCGGGCCGGGCAGGGCGTCCCGGGTGGGGGCGGCGGGCGCGGGCGCCGCGGCCAGAGGAGGGCGAAGGGAGGAGGGAGGAGGGGAGATCTCGCTCTCGCTCTCGCCCCGCGGGAAGGGGGAGGTGGAGACGCGACCGGCTGCGGGAGCTGCAATTACCGTGTGGGCTGCGGAATTCTCGTGGTGTTTGTCGGGGAGATGTGATAATGGCGCCCGTCCTCGCGAGAGAAGCCGCTGATCTGCGCAGGCGCTGCGAGTCGCTCCCCGCGGCCCATCGTCCTACATGGTCTGCGCAGGCTCCCCGGATCGGGCGGGCTGGGGGCGGGGGCGGGGCTAGGGGCGGGGCCTGCCACTCCAGGCCTGCAGGGCGCGCTAAGCCCCGCTCTTGTGACCACGGAGCATGCGCACGCGTCCTACTCCAGCGCCACGGTTTGGACCCCGAAGAGTTCTTACTTCCCGATGGTATGCGTGGGCTTCTCGCTAGCCGGTTGTAAATCGCGTTGGTGGGCCGTTGAAGGAATTTGTATTTTCTTTGAGATTGAATGAATAGGAATTAGCTCCCCTCAACGACTACATATCCCGGAGGGCGTTGCGCGAACCGCGAGCGGTGCATTCTAGGACTCGTAGTCCTGGCGTCTCCGCCTTGCTTGCCGGTACTGGTAGTCTCTGCATACTCCGGTCGCCCTGCTCGCGCCCGGGGCTGCTGGGACTTGTAGTTCATGTGCTCCGGGAGCGGGCAGGAGCTTACTGGCTTCCGCTCTGGAGGGGTTCCCCCCAAAAATATGTGGTACTCACCGGTTTCCAGTGTCATGAATACAGTCTTGAGTGCGTGCGCGTGGGAAAAAATGTTAGTTATATGTGATATATTTTTACTTGTAATTAATGTTATGTTATATGCCATATAATGTGCCTATATAAACTTATAAATATAGTATGAATGTGGACATAATATATTTATATAGTATAACTGCGTGCTTGTGGGTACTCGTGGGGAAAAGAAATCGCAAATTATGGACAATTCCCAGGAACGTTACTTCCGCTTACTGGCATCACCATTACTTCTCATTTTTCTTCTTTATACTCACCTCTATTTCCTGAGTTGTTTACATTGAGCAAGAATTCCTTTGAGCATCCAAACACAAGACGATGGAACTATTTTCGTTTGGAAAAGAAAATGCTTTACCATAAGTTTCCTGCTCATTTCCCTTTTGCCAACAATAAAAACCTGATTTGGAGCAGCAACCAGCTGTGCAACCTTGGGCAACCTCGTTGAGTTAAAATCTCTTCTAGAACTAACACTCGGGTTCTGCTGAGGCTGGTCACTGGTTTCCTTTCCAGGAAAAGTGCCTTAAGTTCCAAAGAAGAACCACAGAAGGTCCTCTGGAAAAGATTGATAATGCAAATGAGCTATAGCCTATGTAGAGATGAAAAGTCCAAAGAGATTGGGAAAATTGCTCAGCAAGGTCACATGGCTGGAAAGAGACCAAAGCAGGATTTGGAATCCAAAACACCTGAGTCTGCTCATATGGGGGGAAGGAGGGGTTCCAAACACTAACCACAAAAATCCTGAGAGAGAAGTGGGGGTGGGGAGGGGAGGGGGGAGTCTAGAGAGCCATGCCTTCTATCCCTCTGCCTCAATCACAGCCGAATCTATACACTTAACTATGTAAGAATTTTTAACATTCTGCATCTGACAGGAAAGCAGATAAACGTAGGGTGGTATTTTTCATATTATTCCAAAGTATCACAAAATCCTTGCCTGTAGCTCTCTTCCAGGTATGGCTTTGCCTGCTCCTTCCTGCCCAGGCCTTCACACTGCTTGGCTCCAAACTACTGATGATTAAGTAATGATCAGAAATTAAACCAATCAAAATTATAGCTGTGCTTATGTTAGAGTTGTTGACTTCTCTTTTTTTGTTCTCAATGCTTCAAATTTATTTATTTTTCATTTTGCTGCCCAGGAAGCTCAAATAGAGGAAGGTGTTAATATTCACACCTAGCTGGTTAACCATGGTTTTAAAAAAATTAAATAGCTTGAAATAGGCAAAAATAACTGTCTACCAATGAAGGGTGACTTCCTGACCACAGAGGACCCTTCTCCTTGACAATCAGTTTATACAAGAATCTAGTGGAAGTTTCTGAAGTTAATTAGGCTGAAGTAACGTTGGTGGGGGCTTTATAGGAAGGGAGGGAGGTATACTCTGGCCTGGATGGCACCTGAAATGGGGAACCACTTAGATGTACGTACACCGGGCATTTGCAAAGATCTCAAAGGCCACTTCTTCAAAACTAGGCAATGCCCACCTTAAGCAAAACCTGGAATCCTTCAGAATGGTTCTGTTCCTGAAGATGTCACTAGGATAGAGAAAAGTGAATTATTCATGAAGCCCTTAGTTGCCCAGGAGAAGACCTAGAAAACTGAGCACACTTGTTTATAAGAACAGGGCTGTAGAAGCAGGCCTGACCTGGGCTTTGTATCCAGGCTTTTCTATGGTGAGTTGCTGAGGCTTCATACTCACAGCTCATGAGGATCTGGGGAGGATTCAATGAAGTAGAGCTTGTAAAGGGTTTAACAGAGAGTGTGACTTGGGAAATGATCTTATTACCACGTGTTGAGTTACCATGCCTTGAGCCAGGCACGTCTTATTTTAATCCCTCTTCTTTGTGAACATAAAGTTCAAAGAGATTAAGCCATTGTGATTAAGGTCACACAGCCATTGCAGTGTTAGTGCTCTGAGGAGAAAGGTGGTGAGATGTGGTGGAAAAGGTAGTTAGGATAGGGGCTGTGCAGGTCCTTGTTGGCCAAGGGATGAGTTTCGTCCTGATCCTAAACATAATGAATGGGTAGCCCTTAACGAGGTTCGGGGCAGGGGCAGGGTTGAATATGATCACATTTGTGCTTTCAAAAGTCACTCTGGCTGGAGTGTTGGAAAATAGGAGTGGGAAGGAGGGATTTTGAGTGGATTTGGGAAGAGTGCTTGAGGAAGTTGTGGCAGGACTCCAGGCAAGAGATGATGGAGGCCTGGACTAGGGTGATCATAGTTCAGCATGCAGAGAAGGGTGATTCCAAAGAATGAATTCAATAGGAATGATCAATACTGAGGGCAGGGTAAGGGAGAGGGGACAACTGGAATGCCAAATGGGCCTACAGGCATGTAAAATTGGATAGTCAGAAGCACCATTCCCTGAGAGAGGGAACTCTGGGCACCACGGGCCAGCAGCCACCATGGCTGTGGAGGCTGCCAGGAACAATGCCTCTTTGTTTTTGATCCAGCCGAGGGGACCTCTTCTGTAATTCCTCCCCCACCTCCAGGACACCTCTTTCCACTTTACACAAAGCCACTGTGTGGGTTCCCAGGTTTGAGTGTCAACTGGAATCCTAGAGATATAGCCCAAAGGATAATTCAGGGGGAATGGGAAAAAGCAGCACCCAACAACCACTGCAGCCCCATTTCCCCCTGGAGTGGATTCCCCCCAGACCTGGGACAGGCCATAGCCACATGTTCTGTGCCATTAGGAGATTTGAGGACCAGGAAGTGATGTCAGCAACATGGCAGAATAGGAGATTCCCCATCATATCCTCCCTCAGCAACAATAACTTGGCAGCCATCCATGGACAGAAGTGCTTCTGTGGGACCTTTGGGATTTAGGTAGGAGACTAGAAACCCTGGTGGCGCGCAAAACTAAGGAGGGCTATTTTTTTATTTTATTTTTTTATATCTTTATTGATGTCAGAGAGAGGAAAGGAGAGGGATAGAGAGATAGAAACATCAATGATGAGAGAGTCATTGATCGGCTGCAGCCCACAACCCGGGCATGTGCCCTGACCGGGAATCGAACGCGGATCGCCTGGATCCTAGGTCGATGCTCAACCGCTGAGCCACCCCCAGCCAGGCAGGAGGGCTATTTTGAGTCAGCTTCCCCCAGATAACAGACTCAGCCACAGATCCAGAAATAGACCATCCCCCTGTGGACTTGGCTACAGCTCCATTTGACCTTGGTCCTGCCACCAGCAGCATCTGCCGAGGGACCCAGCAAGAATCAGGCCTGCCCATGCCCCAAGTAACAGGCCCACTGAATTTGGTTCTGGTTGTGGACCCTGATGTAGCCTGAGATCCAACTCTAGCCCCTCTTAGCCCTAGTTCAGGAGCAGTATCACCCATCCAGGGACCCAGAGGGAGACACACCTATCCATAATGTGATATACCATATTAACAAAACAAAGGATAAAAATTTACATGATCTCAATAGATGCAAAAGAGAATTTGACAAATTCAACATCCTTCACGATTAAACCTTTCAACAAATAAGTTATAGAAGGGGCAAAGCTCAATATAATAAAGGCCATATGACAAGTCTACAGCCAATATCATGGTCGATGGTAAAAGGTTGCAAGCTTTTCCTTTAAGATCAAGAACAAGACAAGAAAATCTAAAACAGTACTGGAAGTCCTAACCAGAGCAATTGGGCAAGAAAAAGAAATGAAGTGCATTCAAACCCGAAAGGAAGAGGGTGAATTGTCTTTGTTTGCAGATAACATGATCTTATACAGAGAAAACCTTAAAGAATCCATCAAGAAACTGTTAGAAGTGCCCGGCCGGGCATGGCTCAGCAGTGGAGCATCAACCTATGATCCTGGTCAGGGCACAGCGCCCAGGTTGTGAGTTCGATTCCCAGTAGGGGACATGCAGGAGGCAGCTGACCAGTGACTCTCATCATTGATGTTTCTCTCACCTTCTCCCTTCCTCTCTCTGAAATCAATACAGGTATATATACTTTTTTTTTTTTTTTAAAAGAAACTGTTAGTACTAATAAATTCAGTGAAGTTGCAGGATACAAAATTAATATGCTAAAATCAGTTGCATTTCTATGCACCAGCAATAAACAATCTGAAAAAGAAATGAAGAAAATAATCCCATTTACAATAACACCAAAATAATAAAATACTTGGATTAAATTTAACCAAGGAGGTGAAAAATCTACACACTGAAAACTGTAAGACATTGATGCAAGACATGAAGAAGACACAGATCAATAGACATCCCATGTGTATGGATCAGAAGACTTAATATTGTTAAAATGTTCATACTACCCAAAACCATCTACAGATTCATTGCAATTCCTAGCAATATTACAATGGCATTTTCCACAGAAATAGAAAAAAAAAATCCTAAAATTTGTATGGAACCACAAAAGGTCCTGATTAGTCAAAGCAATCCTGGAAAAAAAAACAACAAAGCTGGAGCTATCACATGTTCTGATTTCAAACTACATCACAAAGCTATAGTAATCAAAACAGTATGATGCTGGCATAAAAATAGACATAGACCAATGGAACTATGTATAGAGAGCCCAGAAATAAAGGCACATGCATTTGGTCAACTAATCTTTGGCAAGGGCACTAAGAACAAACAAAGGGGAAAGAATAGTCTTTTCTTTTTTTAATGTTTTTTTTAAACTGATTTGAAAGAGAGTAAGGGAAAGGGAGAAAGAGAGAGAGAAACAACAATGTGAGAGAGAAACATCGACCAGCTGCCTCCTGCATGCCCCCTACTGGGGACTGAGGCAACAACCCAGACATGTGCCCTGAACGGCAGTCGAAGCGGAGACCTTCGGTGCTCAGGACAACACTCAACTAACTGAGCCACACCTGCCAGGGTGGAAAGAATAGACTTTTCAATAAATGGTGTTAGGAAAAACAATATGAGCATGCAGAAGAATGAAATTTGCCCCCTATCTTACACGGCACATAAAATTAACTAGAAATGGATTAAAGACCTAAAACCATAAAACCCTTCAAAGAAAACATAGGGAAAAACTCCTTCATACAGGTCTTGGCAATGATTTTTTGGATATGACACCAAAAGTACAAGCAGCAAAAGCAAAAACAAAATGGACAGCATCAAACTAAAAAGTTTCTGTACAGCAAAATAAAAGACAGTCTACAAATTGGGAGAAAATATTTGCAAATCATGTATCTGATAATCGGTTAATATCAAAAAATATATAAGGAACTTATACAACTCAACAGAAAAAAAAACAAAAAAACCCCACCCTGATTTTAAAATTGGCAGAACACCTAAAAAGACATTTTTCCAAAGAAGATACATAGGTACATGAAAAAGTGCCCAATATCACTAATCATCAAGGAAATGCCAATCAAAACCACAATTCAATATCTCCTCACGCCTGTTAAAATGGCCATTCTTCAAAAGACAAGAGATAACAAGTTCTAGTGAGTATATAGAGAAAAAGGACCCCTTGAACACTGTTGGTGGGAATTCCACTATGGAAAACAGTATGACGTTTCCTCAAAAAATTAAAAACAGCCCGGCCGGGCGTGGCTCAGCGGTTGAGCATCAACCCAGGATCGAGACCATGGTTCGATTCCCCGTCAGGGCACATGCCCGGGTGGCGGGCTCGATCCCCAGTCAGGGGCGTGCAGGAGGCAGCCGATCCATGACTCTCTCATCATGGATGTTTCTCTTTCTCTCTCCCTCTTCCTCCCTCTCTCCCTTCCTCTCTCTGAAGTCAACAAAGATATATTTTTTCAAAAATTAAAAATAGAATTAGCATATGATTCAGCAATCTGACTTCCTGATTGAGAGAGGCCCGCTTGGAAAGGAGCCACCAGCCAGCCAGCGCCACCTCGCCAGCCATGTGAGTGTCCCATCTTGCAAGTGGGTCCTCCAGCCCCAGATGAGCCATCTCAGCCAGTGCCTCCTGGAGCAGAGATAAGCTCCACTGAGCCCTGCCCACATTACAGATGTGTGAGCTCGATAAATGATTGTTGTTTTTAGCCACTAAGTGCTTGGCATGTAGTACTAAGCTTTTAGCTACTAAGTAATAGTAGCAGTACCATTCTAAGTACTTGATTCATATCAAGTCATTAACAACACAACAAACTTTTATTTCCTCACTTTACAGATGATGAAACAGAGGCAGAAGTGAATGAATGAATGAATGAATGAATGGTGAGTGAAGCTACCCAAGGGTAGCTACATTTCTAAAGTGACTCCATAGGAGGAAAAGCACATATATTCCAGAGTTGTTGATTTCAACAAAGGCAATGAATTTGTGGGTCCATTCAGAGAATTGGATGAAAGCTATAGGCCAATTTGTGCACGTGATCAATGGGATTCTTGGGTCCCCCGGAGACCACAAGTAGACTCAAAGTTCAGAACTCATTCTGTGGGGTCTTTCAGATCTAAGATCCTAGGATTCTAAGGTAAGTTATGATATCCCTGTCCCCCGGAAGCTTATAAGTTTAACCCCCCACCCAAAAAAGTACAAACTTCCCCAACCCTGTAGCCTCCGTTTCACTGGTAAAAGGTGTCTGCGAAATAAAATGCCATGTAGTCCAAAGTAAATTTGTCTGTTATCTGGCACGTGTAAATATTATAAGCTGTATAATGAGGGGACCCTCTAACTTACTGTCTAAATGTGGACAGTTTTGTGCAAGAAAGGGACACCACAGCCTGGGAGTGTCCTGGGCCAACTAGGGCAGCTTACTTGGGCCAGAACAAATTTGTATCAAATCATGTCTGTTTTATGGAAAGTGGGGATTGGCTGCTTTTCCAGGAGTCTTAGGCAGAGAGGTCACCTGCTCACCTGCCCCACCCACCCCACAGCTTTGACTGATTCCCCCCCACTCCTGCACTTTTGAACCTGTTGTTCCCCCTACATGCAGCATGGCTCTGTGCCTGGTCTGAAGCGGCCCGAGGCCAGAGCGCTGCTCGGCTCCAGTCTAGAGGTCAATACCTACAGCAGGGACTTTGCCCTCCCCTGTGTGCCCTCACCTGCTCCCCCAGACTCACAGCAGGCCTGCCTTCCTGGCTCGCTCATCCTGATGTTTACCACATCAAAGCACTGTGACCCTAGGGGCCTGGCTATGGTGAAGGTCACTTGTCCCAGTGCACCCACCGCTAAGCCAAACCAAGTGTCATCCTGGAAGCTGGGCAGGCATGGGTTGAAATTTAACTATCAGGGCTCAGGGTTTGGGTGAGTTTCTATAATAAGGGGTGGGTCCAACCCACTCCACCGTTTCCCCGATCAAAGTGAGGATAGTAGGGAAAATCACCCTCTCTTGATTGGGCTCCGTGGGGACAGACCCAAGATGCTAAGGACCCCGATGTTGGGCAGAAACCATCCAAAGTCCTCAGGTTTCTCCGTCTTGGTCAAGCAAGTATGGGGGACTCTACGAAGTCATCTGCTAAGGCCTGAGCGACCATGCTCCCAGGTTCCCTGTGCCCAGAGACGTAGGAATAACGCTTGTAAGTAGAGTTTCTTAGAATCCTCGAACTTCCCAAATGCAATTTGATGTGTGGCTAATTTTATGGTGTCTTTCAAAATGGATGACAATCTTGAGCCAGAACACTTAGGTTCAGATTTCTGCTCTATCTCTTTTCTTGTGGGCAACCTTCAGCAAGTCCTTTAACCTCAGATTCTCAGGGTGGTTGGGAGGGCGAGAGGCTTGGAACAAGGCTGGTACCAAGTGCCCCTTCCCCCAAGACAAGCTGTTATGTAACATCCAGCCCTGAAGGATCGAATGAGCTAGTTATTAGATCTCCAAAACCTCTCCAGCAGAGAACATTCTCAGCAAACGTGCGTTAAATAGACCACCGACCAGTTCTGTCCAGAGAGCCCCGCGTCAGCCTCGTTTTGGCACTGGCATCCTTAATGCTCTCTCAACTTGGACTCATCCTTTCCCCTTCCTGGGTCTCAGAATCTCCCTCTGTCACACAAAGGGCCTGCGTCCAAAGCTGATAAGTTGGCTTCTGGTGTAAATATTCCACACCTTCCAGGACTGGATAGTTGAAAGAGCATGGGCTTCAGAGCCAGTCGCTCCTGGGGCTGGGCATTAGTGACACTTGTCTGCAGTGGGTGCTGGGTGGTTGCTTCACCTCCCTGAACCTCAGTGTCCTCATCTATAAAATGGGGTGACTAAGTGTCCCATAGGGCTGCATAAAGATGAAATGATGTGAGTGGAAAGCCTGGCACACCCCAGGCTCTCAGTGAGCATTATCAGCTCTCTCCAGTTAATCTGTTGGTCCACACCTGCGAACGATGCTGAAATCTCTGTTTTGAAACCACAGGGCAATTTACAGGAGCACTCCAGGCTCCACTTGGGTTCCATTTAGGTCAGAACTCAGGCCTGTGAAGGTGAGGGCAGGCAGCCTGGGGTGTACTGGACCACATGCCCTGGGGCAAACTCAGGCTCAGGCTTTAAGAGGACTTTGGTATTCAGGAGCTGCTGTAGGTCTCCGAGAGCAGGAAACCCAAGGAGTCCTCCAGAACATGACACAGATGGAAACCAAGTCACTGGATGCACATCAAACCCCCTACCCAGAAAGGGCTGGGATGGAAGCTTGTCCCACCCCTAACCCTGATCCTTTCAGTTACCCCAGACTCAGAGTGCAGTCCCCCAGTCAGCAGCCGCAGCACCACCTGGGAGCTTGCTAAAAATGAGGAACCTCGGGCCCCACCCGACCTACTAGTAAATCTCAAACCATACGGAAGCGCATGCACTCACATAGAAAGACCCTCCCGCCTGTCTCCCTCCAACCCCAATTCCCAGAGGCAACTGCTAAGGATAGTTTGCAATGCAGCCTCCCGACATGTTCCCCCTGCACATAGAAATCTGTCCACACATACACAAAACTTTCCAAAAGATAAAAAGTACTGCACTGTACGTGCTTATCTGCACCTTGGTTTTCTTTCTTTACTTAACTGTAGCCATCTCCGCAATTGTCTCCTAGTAACCATCCCCTCTTAGTAGTTAGTACAACCACTAAGAGCATCAGACCACTTAGATGGAGTCTTGGCCCCACCACTTCGTGGATGTGTGCCCCTCACAAGTTTCTTAACCTCCCAGAGCCTCAGTTTCCTCGCCTGTAAAAGGTGGGTAATAAGATTACTTATCGCACAGCACTGCTGGAAGCATGAAATGAGGTGATGCGTGGAAAGGCTTGGGCCAGAGCCTGGACTCTTGTGAGAGCTGTCTTTGGCATTGCTAGTATCGCCATGGGTCATCATACGCATGTTCCTGTGTTTAGCCCTGTTGGGGGACATTAGGTGGTGGTCAGTTTTTAGCTCTTACAAACCATGCTCTCCCACACCTTTGCACACTTGTGTAGGATGGAGTAACAAAGTAACTGTATCAAGTGCCCAGATTGGTTTGTGCTGTAGTTCTCCAACCACAGGGTGCTGTGACTTCAGCATCCACAGTAAACGGGGTCTTTTCTGCCAAACAAGGAAGGTTGGAACTTCTTTCCTCTCTTCACTGTTTTGTTTATTGGGATTTGGCAAAACATTTCATTTGGGACGAAAAAGAAAGGTTGCTACTAAAAATGATTGAGAATCACTGGTGGTGGGGCCCAGAGAGAGTCAGAGTTATAAAATGTTTGGAAAAAATTTTAGGGACCAATCCAATGAAGTGTTCTCTGACCATGTTTCAATGTGTGCGGTAGGTAGCTACCTTGTACCAACAGTGGGCATCTCTTCTGGGGGTGGGGATGGGGGAGCGTCGGGATCTGTTCAACGTTTCCCTCATCCCTCCCTGCGCTGGGCCAATGCTGCACCCACAGGAGGAGCACTGTGAATATTTACTGAAGGGTGGAAAAGAGGGTACTGCTTTACCTGTATTACTTTCCATTGGAGAGCTGCTTTAGTTATGGCAAGACTTACTTTGCTGACACCGGCTTCAGCCTGGAGATACATGGCTGACTTGAGCAAACTTTGGAAACCCACTTAGGATTTAAGCGGCGTCACCTCTTTGCGGGCCGAGATGGGCAGCAACTTTTACTCGGTGGCAGGGCCGGTGTTCACTGCAGATGTTTCATGGTCGGCGGCCCCTTCACCCTACATGAATTTTTGCGAATGTAGCCTAAAGACCCCCACTCTCTGTATCTTGCATCCCTGGGGGCGAGGGTGGGGGCTCAGCTGAGTGCGGGGTTAGAGGGGGGCTGCCTCTGTGGCACTTAGCTGCTCCCGGGTTCCGTCTGTGTTAAGGGTTGTGCAGCCGTGTTAAATCCCCGATTCCCCTTAGAGGGGATGGACGTGAACATGGTTTGTGAGGGCTGTGCTGTTTGTTAAGTGTCGCTTCCCACCAGACACAACCATGGTTTGTGCAGGTCAGAGGAGTTTGGGAGAGAACAGACGATGGAAGACCAGACACTCCTGGTACAGATCTGGGTTAAAGCAGAAGGAAGCACAACCAAGGACACCAGACAGAGGTCCAGGCCAGTTACTGGGCTCTGAGTGGGCTGCCATCTCTTCATCGGTCATGAAAAAGAAGCAGGGCGCTTCAGGCTGCTCTTTCTCTGAGCGCAGCGTCATTGCTTTAGGGCACTGGACGGGGGTCTCTGCCCAACTGTAAGGTGGGAGCAGGAGCTAGCACACATCCCACAGGCTCTCTCATCTAACCTTGGCCAACCTGCTATTATTATACATTATTATTTTTGCCCTTACAGATGAGGAAACTGAGGGGGGTTGTTCAACAAGGAGAAAGGAAAGAACCTGCCCAGTAACTCTAGTGAGTAGGGAGAGCTGGGTTATTTGCTCACAAATATGTCTTTCCCCTACATAATGTTAAAAACTTTAACACAAAATTAATTATCAACACAAACATAGGGAGATGTTGCATGAAAATCTGCGTTTTTATTCTCTCTTGAAAAATCTAAAGGTCCGGAAACAAATACCGCTATGCTTTCCAGACTGCCACGGTCCCCACCTCTCCTTACTGCCTCCCAGCACTACGGTGCGAGTCAGCTGCCGCATTTACATTACTTGCCTGGCCTCGGCAGGCCCCCAGTCTGCACCCCAGGATCCGGCAGGGTGACTGCCAAGGCCTCCATCTCTGGGATTTTGTGAGCACTGGGTCTTTCATGCGGTCGGGTGACTCCTGCCCACATGAACTCAATTGGTCACCTCCCAAATGTGAAAGACAGCACTTCTTAACTATGCCACCCTCCAGGTTCCAACTCTGTGCCCCTCCCCGGCTCGCTCTCAAATCAAGGTATAAGTTATTTTTTTAAATATTTGTATTTATAGGGTTTCCTCCAGCAGCATGTACACTTTCATTGGGAAAGCAAGACACACGAATCTAAGGTGGAATTTCTTGGGTGGCCTTTGGCAGAAGGGTTGAGGGAACAGAGAAAACCCTCAAGGGAACAGAGAAAGCCCTGCCAGTTCTGGGTGGCAGCCCCAACCAACGCGAACCTTGAGAAAAGGGGGCAGGGTGGCCATTCTGCTTAATTTTCTTGTGGCCAGAATACTGTCACCTCCTCCTTTTGGGAGACTTTGAAGCATCTGTATCATCCAGTGGGACGGACAGGAAGGGGTCCCAAACTGCTCTGCACTCTGCCTCGCCCACCTGCTTCCCCGGCTCTGGCCTGGACCCACGGGGCGTGGACTTCCTGAGACCACACTGTGACACAGATCAAAACCAAATCAATGCAGGCCAGAAAAATCGGTATCTGGGGATGGTCCAGAGAGGGCATGGAGCAGGGGCCCCTCACAGGTGGGCAGGGTAAGCAGCGGGCTGTCTGGCAGCCCCCTGGCTCCACGCTGGGCTGGCTCTTTTGGGATCTCTGCCGTCTGCTACTGAGGTTCAGCGAGGCCAGCGCATCGTCAGGGTCTCCTTCTCTCCCTTCTTTCTGTCCCCAGTGCACCCCCTTTGGAAGGGCCCAGCCTCCATGACAGGGGGCTCCCGGCAGTCTCCCATCAACATCCGCTGGAGGGACAGTGTCTACGACGCCGGGCTGCAGCCTCTCCGGGTCTCCTACGATGCTGCGTCCTGCCTCTACGTCTGGAACACCGGCTACCTCTTCCAGGTGGAATTTGACGATGCCGCCGAGGGGTCAGGTGAGCCTGAATTGGGATTTAAGGCCTTTCTCTTCTCCTGTCACATCCTAAGAGTGGAATCATGGGCTTAGCAGAGAAGGGGATGAAGGTTTTGCTTAAGTATGAAGTTTGGGGACAGGGAACAGCATTGCGAAGGCAGGAACAGGAAGAATTCGCGAAGGCTCTCTGCACGGACAGAAGTGATGCTTATTTTAAAGATTGTAATGCCAATCACCTACATTCACATGGTTTTACTGGGCACAAAACTATAAACAAAGTTAAGTCCCTTTCTTTGTGGGTTACATTCCAGGAGCTGGGGAGGAAGAAGCCCTAAACTAATAAAATCGCAAAAATATAGCATGTCAGAGGAGATAAGCAGAGAAGGGCAGAGGAGAGGCGTGGCGGTGCTGGGGCCGGGAAGGAGAGGAGGAGGGAAGCTGTGCTGACAATGGGGTGAAGCACCCGGAGCCTGGCCACCTCGCTGGCTCTTGCTCAGAGCAGACACTGACCTGGCTGATGTTTAAATGAAACAACGGCACAGCTGCTATGAGGAAGAGGAGGGGAGGACGGGGGTGGAGTGGGGACCAGCCGGGGGCTGTCTGGGATGATGGTGGTAGAGGGCTGTGGGGCAGCTGGGCAGGGAGGCGGGAGAGGAGCCCCAGCAGCCACTGTCCCTTCCTGGGTCCCAGCGCTCTGGCCGGGCTTTCTGTGAACCCACTCATTTAAAACCCCCTCCAGGATGCTCGGAAGTGAGGGATGGCTACCCCATCAGGTTGGGGATGGTTCTTTCTACTCCTACGATACTTGTCAGGATTGGCTGCTCCATCCCAGCTGGTGTTTTTCAGCCCCTCTTGGTATCATCATAAGCTTTGTTTATGACAAACGTGTTTCCTTCCTGGGAGTGGAGAATGTCAGGCAGAGGGTGCCCACGTGACAAGCCCCCAGTGAAAACCTTGGGCACCAAGTCTCCTGTGGGCGTCCCTGGTGGACAACATTTCATGTGTGTTGTCACAGCTCATTGCTGGGGGGTCAGCGCGTCCCTGTGACTCCACCAGAGAGGACCCTGGAAGCTGGCACCTGGTCTCCGCCAGACATCCCCTGTGCACCTTTGCCCTTTGCCGATTTTGCTTGGAGCCTCTCTCTGTAATAAACCTTAGCCGTGTGTACGACTATGTGCTGAGTCCTGGGAGACCCCTAGAGAATCATGGAACCTGGGGACCCCTGACACAGCCCCCAGCCCCCATCCTTTCTGGGCTGGCCCTTGGCCCACCTCCTTCCACATGCTTGGTTATATTGCTCACTCACCTGTTGCCCTGGCAGGGAAGTGAGCTCCATGAGGGCACCCCGAATGGTGTGTGCTGTGTGCTGCTAGCCGCCTCGGCCCCCAGGGGGGAGGGGACTGGATGCCCAGCGAGCAAAGTCGGGCCTCACCTGTTTTACCTGTGATGGACTGATGGCTACAGCAGGGGACAGAGAGCACTTCCCCCACGCAGGCCCAGTGAAGAGCTTCACACACACCGTAGCTCAGCCTTCCCGGGTCTCTCCTCATCTCCCAGGTGAAAAGCAGCTTGTGTTTCCTGAGAGACACCCACATGCCTGGAGCTGCTCTCGGTTCTTGATCAGTCTTCGCAGTAACCTCAGGGACACTTCTCAGGTAGAACTCCCCAAATGCAAGGGACCAGAACCCCAACCCTGGCCAACATAAGCAAACAGGAACTTCTTGGGAGGCTAAGCCTAGCTTGAAGAAGTGAAGGGGAAGCCCAGATCTTAGAAAGCAAAGAACTAGGCCAGCTCAGGGCTCTGGGGAGCAGGGTTATGCATTTATTTACTTAGCGCACCAACTTTTTTCCTGCCCGTGTTGGTATGTTCCAAGTTCAAATTCCCAAGGAGCAACTAAAATAGGCTTTTCAGGAATATGGTTTGTATTATTTTTAAATATTTTATGCAGCGACTTTAAAAGATTAAAGAAATAAGAATAATAGTTCCTGAACTTTTGCTTTGTTAATAGTTGTGTGAATACATATTCTAATAAGATTGAGAAAAACAGATATGGATGTAGTCGAGTTCATAACCCTGTATAATTGTTATGTGTAGCCATGGGTTTTGCTGAATCTATTTGCTGAACAGATTTATTTTCCTTTATGTTTTAAAATATGAAAGGTGAAGGTTGCTTTGGACTTTTGTAGTAGTGTTAAACACATTTGGCGAAATAATTCAGATTCCCAGGCGAAAAGGTCTGATGGCTGAGCTTGGTATTCACCCAGCCCTTGGTCAGCGGGGGACCCAGCACCCTGACCCATATCCTCACCAAGACCACATGCTCAGGGAAGAGAGGGAAATCGAGGTGCTCTTTCTAGAAGGGGGAAGGTATGTGTACTGGAAGCAAACACCCTCTTTAAAAAGCACCACCATAATAGCCCACAAAACAGACACCCCTGTGGAAAGTATTGGGCCTCCTTCTGTGCAAGAAGAAGCGGAGACTCAGAGGGGAAGCGGCCCACTCAAGATCGAGTGGCGGGGAAGTGGGTCAGGTTCAAGGCCAAGTCCCGCTGATTCTAAAGCCCCCACCAGTCATTTACTGCTCCCTTCTCCTTGTCAAGGGCTTCACTCGCACAAACTTAAATATTCCTTGTAACGACCATGTGAGGCGCATATTATTTCCCATTTGACAGATGAGAAAAATGACTCAGATTCACGGCTAGAAGTCACAGAGGCCTCACGATGAGATTCTCTGCCCTCCAAAGAAGGGAATTTTAGGAGCAGGAGCCCTCTACGGATGGGATCTGCATCCAGTAGCCACATGGTTCAGGCATGAGGCCAGAGGTGCTAACCTCAATGTAGGGAAGGAAAGTGCTAGCACATGGGGTGAATGTGATCATGTAAGGTCCTCAGGAGAGCCAGCAGCTTGCTCAGGGTCCAGGTGGCTCCTGGCTCAAGCCCAACCAAGCCATGTCCAGTGTGCTCACCCCAGGAGGAGGGCCAGTGGGCAGTGAGGTCAGCCTGGGGCACCTATCTTTTACCTACGGGCAAGAAGACACCCACACCCAGACTCTCCTGACAGGTGGAACAGGGAATCTCTGCAATGCTCAAGGGCCCGATTGTTTACATTATATTTTTATATTGTACTTTCATTTGGGTGTCTTACAGCATGTGTGCCTTGGAATCTAATTGTTCCTGTGTCCCACGGGAGTACAAGGTCAGAGTTTAGACTGGGAAACTAGTCTTTTACAGGTGATAATTATCCCCAGACACACAAGTCAAGGCCTCTTTTTGGCCAAGAATTTCAACCTCGTGAATTTTTACCTAGAGCTTGAATCATAGGACTGGGCGTGACCAGTCCCAGCAACCCTTTCTCTGGCTTCAGTGATTTGTTCAGGGGTGGGCATGTGATTCAAGCCAAGCCAATGAGAGCCAAAGAGCTTTTCTTGGAAATGTTAAAAGAGAACCTCTCTTTCTGCCTGCATTGTGCTGGGGTCAGCTGCAAGGCTGGGTTTGCTGGTCCTCATGGCAGAGCAAAACCAAGAGGTAGATAAAAATTGAGGCCTGAGGCCATTGTCAGAGCCCCTAACTGCAGTTATGACTGAAATCAAACCAGCTCCTGAACTAATCAACCACTTTTTTGCGTCAGTCAGTTTGATTTACGTTGCAATCACTTGTTTTCAAGAGTCCTAATATAAGTAGACAAATAAAAAGTGACTAAACTAAGAGAGAAGAAATAGAAGGGAGGCAGCTGGAGAATTGCCAGTTTCAATCCTTTTAATCTTTGCTCAAATGTGATTCGGCTGTAGGCTGGGTCTGTGCCAGCCACCCAGGGTGGAGGGGAACTTTGGCAATGATCTGTTTAACTTGACCCAGAGAGATTGGTGGTCAGAGCGTGGTGCTTTAAGACTCTAAAACCTGTCAGGGAAGCCAGACCCATATAAGTCTAGCCCTTCTGACGTATATGAAGTCCTGGTAAATGTTTAGCAACTGGCCTTCTGGGATGTGAGTTGTGGGGTGGAGGTGGGGGGACAAGAAGCCATGATTTGTAGTGTTTGCCACTTTCCGTGGTGTAAATTACTCCCTCACAGTTGGCCAATTTCAAGCTCCCACTGCAAAGTCGTTGATCATAAATTAGGAAGAGTCTCGCACCGTCAGTTCCCATGAACCAGTATGAGCCTGTCTCACACGTCACTGTCCTGTTCTTTCTTCCCTCCGGTCCCTGCTTCCTCAGATCTTATTTTTGCTTTTATTTTTGCAAGGCATTCGCAGTATTGGTTAAGACTTCCTTTGTGTTGCATGTGGCAGAAACTCAACTCAAACTGGCCTAAGCAAAGAAGAGGGAAACATACTGGCTTAAATTCCTCAAAAGCTCAGGGTGTGGCTGGATCTGAATCCTCCACCACTCGGCTCTGCCTTCCCCTGGCGGGGATCCTGGAATGAGGCAAGGATGGCGGCCCTGTAGACCCTCCCAATAGAGCGGCACAAAGGGACAGTGCCTCTTTCCCAGCAACGGCAGCATCAGCCCCAGGGCTGGCTCCCACGGCCCAGCTTTGGTCACTCATTTTGGGTGAGCCAGTCACAGTGACTCTGAGGGTGAGCTGCCCTGGAACAAGGTGAGACCAGAGTAGAGGACCACAGGGGTGTTGTTCCCAGAAGTGAGGTGAGGCTGGAGGGGCACATTTGGCACTGTCTCCACTGGGCCTGACATTATTGCTCTTGACCCTGAGCTGACCTTGGCCCACCCCCGATTCGCATGCCTCTGGAAGTCCAAGGTTTTTGTACTCATTGTTGCAGCCAGGCCTCTATGTTGACCCAACCCTGAACCCCACATTTTGGCTTCTCCACCACCTTCTCAATCTGGTTCAAAAGGACCCACCCCACCCTACTACAGACGGGAAGAATTATCTGGGTGTCTCTCCCAGGCCACATAAATTAGTTGGATAATTCCCCCTGTGGCTCATGTCCATATAGGCCAATCTGGTTTTACTTTACTTTTTATTTTCTCCAAAACCCAGTTTCCCTTTTTTTCCTTTCCTACTCAATTTCCCAGGCTCCCGCACCCATCTCCATAGCTCGTTTTCCAGCCTCTAGCCCCCACTTTTTCAGATTATCTGTCTTCTTTGTTCACTTCTATTGGATATTGGGAGCCAAGGGAGCAAAGGAAATGGAAAACACAGCTGAAAGACAGAAAGCTCTAAAAAGAAGTCTTGCAGCAAGAAAGTGAGAATAATGAGACTTTCCCACAATTCTGGAAAAAAACAACCCTGGATGTACTAAAAGAAAATGCTTCATGAGCAAGGAAGGAAGTGAATAAAGAACCCGCGGGGTAGAAGTAATTCTGCATTAAATACGATCACTTAGGTTCCGTAACACCAACAGGCGGGAGCCAGAAACTCAAAGCGAAATGCAGCTGGGAGGCCAAGGACATTTTCCATCAGTGTGGAAGGCTCCAGCAGCTTTTCCAGCGGATGAGGGACACGAGCGCTTGGAGATTAACACCAGCCAGCAAGGATGAATAACAGAGGTGGAGCAGCGGCTCCTTCCAAGAAATGTGAGTGGCGCTGAGGCCCAGGACAAAGAGGCTGGTGGAGCCACGAAGGACTTTATGGGAAGGGGGAGGCAATGAAGGAAAACTGCTGCTTCAAATGGCCCCCTGCCGTCACACCCACAAACCACTCTGCAGGTGAACAAAGACCCTTTGTCCCAGCACAGCGACCCTTTCCATGATGAATGACAGTGCCATTTCCACCTGATGGGCATGTTGGTGCAGAAAATGTATCAAAGGTCAAGGTTCAAAGGGCGCAGATAGATCCCACTGCTTCTGAGCAGACTCTGTTCTGTGAGCCAGGCCCTAACTTACTGCAGTGGTGACAGTCACGGCTGCTGCTGTGACACGACAAATCAACATGCTAATTGGGGAGCAGTTTTCAAGGCGTTTAATTCTCACAAACCCCCAAGAGATAGGTAAATATTTCTATTTATTGGAAGAGGACACCCATATCCAATATTCAAATCCAGGGCTGTTTCCAAAACTTACTCCCTCCCCTCCAACCACATGAAAAAGCCAATGCATCTGGTCTTGCTGACAGTGTAGGGGCCCGACTCCAGGGCGCTCAGATGGCCTGTTGTCCCCCATCCCACCCACTTAGCTGAGTGGAGTGAGTAGAGCAACAGATGGCAAAATGCCTCCATCTTCCATGCTAGACCCTTCTTCTTTGGGGGGACAGGGCCCTGGGCTGCCCCTCCAGCACCCAAGTGGCAACTCATCTTACTCCTGAAGGGTGGGGGCTGGACAGCATGGTGTTGACGGCCTGGCTCTGGAACCAAAAAAAAAACAGGGTATGAGGCCAAGTTCTTCCACTTACCGTGGTGTGGCGTGAACATGTCACCTACCCACTCTGACCCTCAGTCTCCTCCTCTGCAAACTGAAGATCTGACTCCGGTTGCCTGGTGGGAAGATTAAAAGAGGGCCCATGTGAAGCACTTAGCTCCGAGTGAGGAGAATT
Organism: Miniopterus schreibersii; assembly: GCF_964146895.1. Lineage (NCBI taxonomy): Eukaryota > Metazoa > Chordata > Mammalia > Chiroptera > Miniopteridae > Miniopterus > Miniopterus schreibersii. Next base: position 28,280,072 of record NC_138121.1, on the reverse strand, counting down.
AAGTACTTGATCAAGGATAGCTTCGCCTACTGTGTGCATTCAAAATAAGATGGTCAAGCAAGGCTCTAGCTGTGCACTCTTTTAATGTCTTCCACTGGAGGGAACACGGAGAAGGCAGAGAGGCAGCTGCCGGCCAGGCCGAGTGTGGCTTTCTCTGACCACGGAGGCCTCCCTGTGTTTGCCTGACCAGTGGGCAGAAGGAGAACGAACGGAAACGCCAACCCTGGAGGCCCCATGGTGACTTGCAAGCAGCCTTCCTGAAGGGTCACTCACACGCAAGGACAGGAATGGGCAGTTAAGGTGTCAGGCACAGAGGCCACAGCCTGCTAACTCTCCTTCCAGCATCAAAGTGAGTTTTAAGTCATTCATAAGTGGGGCCAAAAACAGCCTTTCATCCTCTAAGTGACTACTGAAAACTGTCCTCACTGCCAGGAGATCCCAGCTGGGCACAGTTCCTGGAGCCTTGGGTGTCTTGCCTGAGGGTGTCATTCATTGTCACAGAATTAGCCTCGGGCACACGCCATAGGAAATCAATGCATGTTTGCTCCTGGAGTGAATGCATGTCCTGCAGACCCGTATGATTTTCACGTTTGCAGACTTCACTTCCATCACTTGGGGATCTTCCGGTGTAAGGCAAAGAAACTGACTCAGGCCACAGAAGCCAAAAGGGAGCTGTCTGGAAGAATCTGGGGCTCCCCTGGAAAGGTGGGCTGCAGGTGGGGCCTGGAAATGGGTCCGGGACTCCAGCAGCAAGGACTGCTCTGCCATTTCTCTATGCGGAAACCAGAGTCCCAGGGGATCCTTCCGCTGGCAGGCCACCTGCTGTGAGGCATGGACTAGTGGTTTCCAGATTATGCAGAGGGGAGAGAGGGTCCCCAGGGAGGAAATCCTGTGGTGTCAGGAAGGGGACTGTGGCTACCAGGCCAGAAGATGACACCCTGACTGGGGTGAAAGAACACAATTATCACACTCATCCTGGGGCAATTATTTTTCACTGCAAACTTGTAAATTGGCAGCCTGGTTCCTAAAACCATAGACTTTCCATTTTCATTAAAGAATGAGATGTAATTTACTTACTACCTTACTTATCTCCTGTTCCTTCCCTCAGGTCCTGGGCCTGGGTTTTTGGAGGTTGTGTGGAAGTGTGATTCTCTGAGCCTGTTCCCTCACTCAGTCCACTGGAATAATAACTTCCACCTAGGAGAATGCTCTGCCCACAAGGGCCCGTGAATCCACGCCAGTCCCTCCCCCCTGCAGCCAGCCCTTGTCATTGGCCCATCCGGTTGCCAGTCTCTTCCTGCCCCCCTGCTCCCCGCCCTCTGGTCTCCCCTCCCAGCTGCTCCCTGCCTTCATTATTTCTTCTTCCCTTGCATTCTCCCACACCCTGGTCACGCCGCCCTCCCCAGTCGCCCCCACATCTGGAGTGCACGCGAGGCTGAAGAGGGCTCCCAGGCAGATGTGCGTGGCAAGCCTGCGCCCCGTCTGTGCTGACACAGTGCTCCACCGAACAGGAATCGATTGGGAAACGGACGATTCTCTTAGGACCCTCTGAAATCCCCATCGGTTGTCAACTCCCACGTGGCTCCAGGCCTGTTCTCGCTCTCTCCACCATTAGGAACGCTGCTCACCAGTGCTTCCAAAAAAGCACCCCGGAATTAAACGTACTTGTAAATCTGCAATAGAGCAGCTCAGGACTTTTTCTCTTGGCAAACATTTACTAAGCGCTTACCGTGGATGGAAATGTGCTAAGTCACAGAACCTTCCCAGACGCAGTCCTTACTCACAAGATCTCAAGGTAGGAAATATGTGAAAAGGAGAATGCACTGCTGACACTCCCCCTGCCCCCCACCCCCCAAGGCAGGCACGACTTGTAGACCCTGAATCCTCCCAGGTCTTTGCGCGAGCCACTGGTGGCACATGGCTGCCCTCAGAAAGAGTGCAAGGTCTAGTAACGACGCCTGCAAGGCTGGTGTGTAGAACAGAATGGGCCACTGCGCTTCCCCAGGGTTTGGAAAGGCAGAGGAACCGGTGGGTTGTGTGTGACATGTAGGGAAGAAGAGGAGGGGGAGGAGGGGGGCTGTGTGTGGCTGGGGAGACCACCTGGGGGAGGAGGGGAAGGAGATGGTGGGCGAGACTCAATGGAAGGGGCATGAAAGAGGAGAGCTTGGAAAGGAGCCATGGTGGAGGCCTTGGACGATGAATTGAAGGACTTTCTGAATGAGATGCTGAGTAGATTCCTGTGACACACTCAGGAGAGCCCACTGCAGGGACTATCATCCTTCAGGGCCTTTAATGTTGAAAACAACGTCAATGGCAATGGCACGCAGCCTCCAGGCACCCCAGCTGTGCTGGGGGGTCCTCACTGCTCCGGCCGGGTAGACGACTGCCTGGAAAGGATGCCCAGTCCACACAGAGCAGGGTTTCTGCCTGCAGGCCTATCTACATGCTGAGGTTAGAGTCAGGCTGGGGGAGTTGAGGAATCCAGCAGTTGATGGCTTGGGCAAATCTTGCATGATGTGTCCTTTTTTCAAAGACCAGAACATTCAGTCTGTTGATAAAGGCTCCCCTACTTGGCCACTGCCAGCGCCTACCCCTTTGCCTCTTTCTTTGCTCTGCTCCCTGCCCTCCAGCCACTCGGATGGTCCATCTGTGCTGCCAGGGGGGCCCACTCCCTCTCTCCAGTCCTTGCTACCTCTTGTCCCGGGCTGCCTAGAACCATCTTCATCTTCACTCTTAAGGCCCAGCTGAACCACCACGTCCTCAGGGATGCCCTACACCAGGTCCCCCCAAAGCACTTCCCTCGTGCCTGTCACAACACTCACTGCTCACTCTGATTATTCATCTTCTGTCTGCCCTTCTCTCCGGATTCCTAGCTCCAGGAGATCAGTATGACATCTGCATCGTTCCCTCAGGATCCCCAATACTTAGCATAGAGTTGGCACACGGTAGGAACTCAGTGAATATTTGTTGAATGAATGAATGATTTTTCCTCTTTTATGCGTCTGTGGCTGGCTGAGCCCCTTCCAATGGACAATCTCTTAAGATAATGTTTGTCCTTCAATGTCCTTACGGGATGTTCCTATCTTGGGAGTAAGAGTGGCTGTTTCAGCTGCCTGCAAATCTCTACTTTGACGGCGATAATGGTGATGATAATTTTAATAAGAACAATAATACCAGTAATAATAACAGATAGTGCTACCGCTAGTTGAGGCCCTGCTGGTGCCAGCGGCTCTGCTGGCGAACATTTTCCAAGCATCACTGTATCTGTTCCTAGCCATGTTCCGATGAACTCGTGTCGTTATCTTTTAAAAGTGTCAAGTCTGAGACACAGAGAGAGAAAACAACCCATGCAAGGCTGCACTGTGTGAAACCAGGATTTAAGCTGAAGTTTGCCTGGCTTTAAAACCAGAGCCGATATGTGATGATCTGAGTTTAACTCCCAGAGAGTGAGCTGGATCCCCTCATTCCGGGGTCCTGGGGTGGGGCTGTGCCCCGCACACACTGACAGCGTGCTGGTTGGTTCCTGCCGTGGCTCCCACTTGCCTGGAGAGCATTGCAGAGGGCTTCCTGGTCTGGAGAGCACACAGGAAACCTTTGCCTTTGAGCTTGACAGCTTCAGAACATTAGTAAATCCCTACAGCGGCGTCAAGAACAGGCTGATCCTCGGCAATGTCGTGTTAGTTGCAGTATTGACTAATTCAAACATCTTAAACGTCTCTTACACTTATTTTAAGCCTTAAAACAGCTGTGGCTGCCAAGAGCCTGCTTGTCCTGGTAAAAACATGGAACTACAAATAGGTGGCTGCTAACGGCCACTGTTGTAAGCACGGAGACAGTAAATTGCAGCGTGGATCATCCAGCAATGCCATCTGTCCTCGGGGTACTTGAAGGGTCTGGCAGTTGCTGATACAGTTCCCCAGTTACCTCTCAATGCACCTGCTCATGGAGAACTCTGGGGTGATCAAGGCCTCCTCTCTGTGATGACCCTGTTGATGGCAGAGTCTGGAAGCTGGGGACTGGCAAGCTAAAGGGCCCCTTCTCACGTACTGGGCTTGCCTTTTTAGATTGTTTTATTAAAGGAAATTTTTTTGACACTGTGTTGTCATTATGAAATGTCACTTTGAGATTTTGAAAACCCAGGGCTGCAATCTTAATTTGGATTCTTAACTTTCCTGGCAAGAAAAACCACAGAGTTTGGCTTAAATCCTGCTACGTAAGCCAATGGACTGAGCCTTCAAGCAGGCCTGGATTGAGGTCACCGGGTGACCTGGGGCAGGTGACTTAACTCCCGAGTCTTAGTTTCCTCATCTCAAAAATGAGCTAATAGTACCTGCTGCAAGGAGGTCCTATGTTTGCTGGGGGAACCTAAGTGCTTCGGACAATGCCCAGCAGGTAGCAGGTTCTCAGGAAATGCTGGCTTGTTAGGTAGTAGCGTTTACAGCATGTACTAACTGTCCATCGGGTGCTGACAGCCACACAAGCTGACAGATGTTGGCTGCACAGCACCCAGGAGGAGACGCTGACCAATGAGAGCCTTTCCTCTTTAATCAGCTATTTCATCCCATGCGGAGACCTTCAGTGGCTGCTGGGTTTCGTTCTTTGAGTGCTTCCAAACTGTCAGGCATCATGCTAAGAACTTTGTATTTACCACACCACTTAATTCTTGCAGTGCCCCTCTGAGTAAGCACTAGGATCACCCCTACTTTACACATGAACAAACTGAGGCTGGGAGCAATCCAGTAACTGGACCAAGATTGCTCAGTTTGGAAGAGACAGTGCTGGCATCTAACTCCAGACCCTTGCTCTTGACCACCTACAGAAAGGGCGACAAAACACTATTTCCCAGTTTTTACATAAATGCACAGGCACTCTGCTAGTGGGCTGTCTTTGTGGGTCGGATCTAATTTAAGAGACATTATTACAATGAGAGTCTTCTCTGTAGTCCAGATCTGCTGGCGTTCTTGAACTTAAAGTGCTTTTTTTAAAAAATCAATTTCAGAGAGAGAAAGAGAGAGGAAGAGAGAGATAGAAACATCAAAGATGAGAGAGTCATTGATCGGCTGACTCCTGCACACCCCTGACTTAGGGTCGAGCCCACAACCCAGGCATGTGCCCTGACCAGGAATCAAACCTTGATCTCCTGAGCTCCTGGATCCTAGGTAGGTGCTCAACCACTGAGCCACACCGGCCGGGCCTTAACATGCTTTTTGATGTGCTGGTTTTCTCTTCTGAAATGCACTTAAAGGAGTGAGGCTGCGTGGGCCAGACCGGCTGATCCCCGTGTGTCCCCACCAATCAGCCACAGGGCGGCGCCCCAGCCCAGCCCATGTTATAATTCACCCTGTGCCTTCCTGCCCCAGACCTTCTCCCTCCTCACTTATCCTAGAAAAGCTCACGTTTTGCTTATCTCTTTATTTATATTTGCATGTTACAAAGCTAGTAAGGGGCAGCGGGCTTTGGGGGTTCTGAGTTTGCTTGGTCCCAGCCCAGGTTTCCAGCAAGTCCCTGGTTCACGTACAAATGACCAGATGTCAGCTTGAACGCGCGAAGATCTATATTCTGAGGCCCCACTGAAAAGAAATGCTTTCCTGCAGTGGGAAAGCCCCAGGATTTCTAAGAACAGACTTCCATTTATATTCGGGCTACTGGGCCTTTCAGAAGCAGACAGGCCGAAGTCCGACTGGTGAGAGCCTGCTTCAGTCAAGAATCCTGGGGGCAGTTTGATGTTGGAGTGGACCTGTGGCCCATGGGCTCCAGTCCTGCTCAGGGGCTCAACTTGGGAAAGCCTTCTGACCTCTGCATCTCTTTACCTGCCAGAGGAAGGAGCAATGCTCTGTGCTCACAAGTCCCCTCCCGTCCCAGCAGTCTCCAGTTCTGGCTCTCTGTTGTTGGCAACCGCGGGGAGTGATTTTTCTAAGTTATTTTTGGTGGGGATCTGGCAGACATCCTGCTAGTGGTGAATGTGTGCCTCCTGCAGTTGGTATCATTCTTTTTGGAGACCTTACATATGTACCTACATAGAATTCTAAGATGCTCGAGCTGGAAGGGGACCACAAGAGCCATTTAGGCAGTAATTCTCTTTTTTTTTTTTTTTAATAGATGAAGGAGCTCAGTTTCTGAAAGGTTATATGATGTTTAGTCACCAGCACCATTAGTATCATTGTCGCCTGACATTTTACAAAGTGATTTCTCTGCCATTATCTCCATTTATCCTGTCAGCATTCCTCATTTCACAGGTAAGGAGGCTGAGGCTCAGAGGCTGAGCAACTTGTTCAAGGTCACACAGCAAGTTAGAGCTAAGCTGCAAATCCAGGTCTTTAAGTAATTATAGTGTTCTGTGGAATTCCCTAGAAATGCCAAGCACTTCCCAAGCTACCATGGGAAAGACTGAATTGTGCCGTAATACACAGATCTGCTTACTGAGTGACTGAATGAACCAATCATCAAGCTGAGTAATCCCATTCATTCACCCACCAGGTGCCTCCAACGGATGTGTCCTGGACTAAGTCTGAGAATACAAAGATCAAGACAGAAATGGTTCCTGTCCTGGGAACTAGACTGGACGGTACTTAACTCACAGCCTTATAAATTGTATTCACCAGTTTGTGTCTAATTCAATTTGTCCCCGACTTAGATGAAACATACATCATTCCTACCTTCTGGCACTTAACTTCTGGAAAAGATGATACAGGTGTACATTGGTGTTCATGTGGTTACCAGCCACTCTCGGTCTCTCAGTGCCCAGGGCATCTCCTGGAGGACAGTTGGTCAGATGACAGGCATACTAGCCCCTGAGGCTCACCTCTCAGTCATAAGCGATGCATTTTGCTGGTGTTTGGTCTCTGGCTGTCCAACGCTACAACTCCTTTCCTACTGCAGATACAAGGCACCAGGCAGAAGTGGCGCAAAGACTCTCACTGCCTGTGTTTCATGGTTATGTTTTGTACTTTGAAGGGTAAAGTGGAAAGGCACACATTTTAGCATCAGAACTGGGTTTGAATCCTAGGTCCAATTGCTACACCTCATGAATTACAGGCAACCTGTCTAACTTCTCATCAGCAATTAATATACAACACAAAACTACAAAGGCTGCTCTGCTCGAGTATCCTCTCTCCTCGAGGAATAACAATCACCCCTCTTGTTATTTCTAGCCACAGAAAATCTCCATCAAAGTCTTGCAATTCACACCCCTCTGAGAGGTTTTTCTCTTTCATGCTCACAGTGCTCTTGGCCACCAGTAGAGTCAGACTTTATGATTTTAAATGTTTTTATATACTTGGTAGGGAAAGAGATATTTCTGCATGTTTTTAAAAATGAAGATGTAGTTCATGTGTATGTGTGTTAAGGAGAATAGAAGATCACTTCATGAAACCATAGAACTTTATGAATGGATGAGACCCTAAGGACCTAGACCAACACCCTCATTTCAAGTCAAGAAAGACGGTGGGAAGCTTTACGACTTGATCAGGAACAGAATCATGAGCTGAACCTGTTGTCTTGTTTATAGTTCAGTGTTTCCTGCTACGAGTACTTTTTATGGTAAAGACCAATCAGAAAACACCACTAGTCAGTAGTATTTGACATGTGGAGGAGCTGATGCGAGCAAGGGCCCCTGGAATTCACTCCATCGCTCTGCCATGTCTTCCAGACTTGTCCCAGCCACCCCAGTAGCACAAGCTCACTTCAATTAAAAGTGGGTTGTCCAGCTCTGGCCAGCGTTACTCAGTGGTTAGAGCATCAGCCTACAGACCAAAAGGTTGTGGGTTCAATTTCCAGACAAGGGCGGGTACCTGGGTTGCAGTTTCGTTCCCTGGCCCCGTCAGGGTACATGCGGAAGACAACCAATCAATGTCTCTCTCACATCGATGTTTCTCTCCCCCCCTTTTTTTCTCCCCCCTCCCCCAACTCTCTCTAAAAAAAAAAAAATCAATGGAAAATATCCTCAGGTGAAGATTAACAATACAAAAAAGTGGGATGTCCAACAGTTACCATTACATCTGTAGCAGTTGTTCATGGAAATCTATTAGCAAAGTGCAGTTAGAGGCAGGCTAAGCCATGTACACCAGAGCCACGCAGGAGGTCATTAAAATGCAGAGTCTTTGCCGTAACCCTGAACCTCTGGATGGCACCCACAATCCTGCGGTTGGTTCCCCCATGAAGTATCCTCCTGTCCGAGCCCATGTACATTAAGCTAACAGCTCTTGGGGAGGTTGGGCTGGGTATTTAGAGTGACTTAGAAAGGAGTATTCCTATAAAACCTGGTCATATAGTGGAACTAGATTAAGCTAGGGCTGCATAAAGACCAGAACTGGTGGAAAAGGTAGCATGTTGTAGCTCAGAATTTCTTTGTTTTTAAATCTTGCTCTTTACATAATTAGTTTATGAAATTATTTGGTGACAGGATTTAAGCCCTTTTTTTTTCATTCAAAAGACATTTTTTTAAAAATTAAGGAAGTCTGGAAATCTTATAAGACGGCATGCATCTCAGATATGGTTTTTAGTACAGTATTTGCCTTATTGGTGCAGGCAGGGTTGAGGCTTCTACCGCCACCTGGCGGTAGCACTGGAATCTGCATTCACTGAGGCATTTACTGTGAGCAGGGTGTAGGCCTGCCTGGGGCCAGGTGACTGGGACGCGGGGCCCACCTTCCAGTTTGTCATTTCAGCATGACATCAGTCGAGAGTGGACTCATGTGACTTCACTTTAGACAGTGTCACAGCAATACCACAGTCCAACAAATAGACAAACTAACAGGCAAGTTCCACTGGTTTCATTTTTCAGGAATTAGTGGTGGCCCCTTGGAAAACCACTACCGACTGAAGCAGTTCCACTTCCACTGGGGAGCAGTGAACGAGTGGGGCTCAGAGCACACGGTGGACGACCACGTGTACCCAGCAGAGGTTTGTGGATATCATCCTAGCAGCGAATATGTGGGTGCTTTCTACATGCCAGGCTCGGTTGTGGGGTGACCAACCATCCCAGTGGCCCAGAAAGGGGAGTGTGTCCTGGGATGTGGGACTCTGTGCTCAAACCAGAACAATTGGCCACCCTACCCATTCAATCACACAACTATCCTAAAGGGAGGTTATTATTAGTACTTTTATTTAACAGAAGAAGGGACTGAGGTTCTAAGTGGTTTAAGTAACTTGCCGAAACCAGACAGCTGGGATTCAAGAGGCTTAACAGCCTCTCACTCAGCCCCCCGGGGTTGCTGGTAGTTGATTTTGGACTCATACCTTCCTGTCCTTCAAGGCGTTTGAGGCCTCCTATGGAGAATCTGAAAATCTTTATAATACAGATCACCCTACAACAAGTGATATTTGTAACATTCAAAAATGGGAGTCAGAGAAAAAATAAGCAGAGAGAAATGTTAGGAATTGGTTTTTGTAGTTATGGTGGGGTGATACATGGTGCCTTATAAATTTCCCCCAATATTTTATTATGAAAATTTTCCAACATACCCCCAAATGGAAAGAACTGTACAGTGAGAACCCATGAGTCTGCCACCCAGATCCTATGATTAACATTTTGCCAATATTCGCTTTATCACACTTCTGTCCACCCACCCGTCCCTTTATCCACCCACCAACCACCTGACTTTCGGACACATTTCAAGTTACAAACTGTTTTTGTTTCAACTATGTATTGCCATTGTTTTGGGACTGATACTGTAGTTCAAATCAAACTAGAGTCCGGCCAAACCAAAAAATAAAAATCACCTGTAATCACACACCCAGAGGTGACCTCTGGGGACAGCTTATAAATAGGGAGTTACATCTATTGTTCTAATGATACACATGGACCCAGCACCCCAGCAGAGGACCCCAGGGCCCTGGAATCCAGCAGCTGCGTGGACGGGGCTTGCAGACTCGGGGTTTGGGTCACCATTCAGAAAGACCTCCACACAACACATTCCCATAAAGAAATATGTACGGACACCCAGACCCCTTCCAGGTTCTGAGCCAGACCCGGCATGGTCAGCACCACACGCTCTCATCACAGAGAACCCCGAGCCAGGCCCCGGTGTCCCAGCTCTGCCTCCTGCTCGCCAGTGACCCAGGAAGCCTGTTTCCCAAGCCAGTCCCCTGCCCCTGATTTAAATCCCTATCATCTGGCCAGTCCTGATGCCATATTTAGATTTGGGAAGACAGAAGGAGGGGTGTGAAGTAAGGACACAGCGGAAGTTCAAAGGAGGGTGACAAATGTAGGGGGGAAAATGCAACATTTGGGGCATTAAAAATTATTTGTTGTTTATCTGAAATTCAAATTTAACTGGGAGTTCTATGTTTGATCTGGCAAATCACATTCAAGGATATCTGAAAAATACGAAAAATAGCAAATAATCCAACTCCCCGTTTCTATTTTATAAAGTTACAACAAGACTCTTCCTCTCCCACCAAAAACGCTGAGGCCCTTGCTCTCTGTGACTTTATCAACCCTTTGGGGGCTCCAAGCATGCTGGTGGAGCCCGCATTCCTTAAGCCAGGCTGCTCCTACTGAATTCGTTAAAACCACTAAATGGACACATAGGTCTGCCGTGCAGCAGGGGGAGCGACTGGTTTATTTCTTGCTGCAACATGATGGGTATAAATTCTCTTTCTCCTGTGTTTCAGCTGCACTTAGTTCACTGGAATTCTGTGAAATACAAAAACTACAAAGAAGCTGTGATGGGAGAGAATGGCCTGGCTGTGATAGGCGTATTTTTAAAGGTAACCCCTTGCTAGGGCGTAGCTCTCCTAGTGAAGAAAGCGCGCTCCGTGACCAAGAACTGCTTCTTGAACACAGTCTACGTAGCGTGAGGTGTGCTTGTCGCCCCGTCCTCTGCCTTTTCGACTGAACATTTTGTGTGTCTGTGCCGTGCAGCTGGGGGCCCTCCATGAGGCACTGCAGAAGTTGGTGGAAGTCTTGCCAGAAATAAAATATAAGGTAAGCTACGCATATGAAAATCAGCATCATTGGAAAAGCAAGATTGTTTGGAGTATTGACTCCTTGGCAAGGAGAAAAGCCAGCTGGTGGAAAGAGCGCTGCAGAGAGGGCCTGAGTCCCATTCTGGAAATGGAACTCACTGGGGCTGACTCCAGTTGTGTCACCAGCCGGCTCACTCTCTGACATTGTGTCACTGCTGTTCCTGGGGCCCCTCTTGTCTCAGCATAAAAGGGATGCTGGTTTAGATTTGGAGTTCGGTCATTCGGGCAGCAACTCGATTTTCGACATGTCCCCCCGCACTGATCCTGTCCCAAGCAATGACATTTATGAGTGATAACGTTTGTTTTAAAACTGATTGAAATAAACACCTATTACCTTTAAGAGTGCCTATCCAAGTGCCACCTGGCACACTCCCGGGGGAACTTAGGATCAGCCCCTCCCCGAGAGTACGGGGACCACGGGAAGAGGGAAAGTCCCGCAAACCCACCACTCTTGCGTGGCAGAGGGAAAATCCCGCAAACCCACCACTCTTGCGTGGCAGAGGGAAAATCCCGCAAACCCACCACTCTTGCGTGGCAGAGCGCATCTTGGCCCAGCTCCCCTTGGACGCGTTGTTGCACAAAGCACAACTCAGAAAGATGACAAGGACAACGCTGTAGCTTTTCCCTAACATCAGCTAAGAAAGCACTTTGATGGAGAAGTGGAAATTCCAAAGAAATGCAGTTTATTTGTTTGGTACCAGACAAAAGCATTCTGAGACGGAAGGAGTCACCGTGGTCCTTGAACGTGTGGACGGATGGGGCTCCCACCTGTCTTAACAATGGTGAGCTCGGATCCACAGGAAAGCTGGGGGTCAGCCCTTCCTTGGTTGGTTCACAGGGGTCCTTTGATCTGTGTGGTACATTCTCTTTGATGTCGACCTAAGGGTGGGCCTCGTGGGACCGAGACCACATCACCCTCCCCACCCCCACCGCCGTGGCTGCCGGCTCAGGAACTCCACAAGGCCAAGGTGCTTGGAGCTCCCTCTTCCTCGCTGGCCTTCGGCCAGAGTAAACCTGGGCTGTTTTCCCCACCAGCACCCACCTCCTCCATGGGGTGGTCTCCATCTCCTGGTGGGAAAGAAAGGAGTTGGCTGTGTGCTACTCAGGGGAGTGTTTTCCTTCTAGGGAAGGCCCTGGAGCATCCCCCCCCCCCATGGGCTAATTCAGGGTCTCCTGGGCCAACCACATGGGAGGAATGGTGTCAGTGGGGCAACTGAAGACGCTGCCTGGGCTCAGCTCTGGTCCTGAGGATCATCTCTGGGCCTCAGTTTCCTCCCCTGAAAAGTAAGACTTAGAACCTTAAGAGGTAAAAAAAAGTCCCGGGCTTGGCGAGCAGGAGCCCATGCTCCATGGCTGGGAAGTGTAATCTACTAGAGTGATTTGTCACAGTTAGCACTCCACCCTGGGCTCTAGGTCGATTTGTAAAATTTGGCAGCATTATGAGTCACCTCTGTGTTGTGCATTCTGTCGGTTTTAACACATTCATAGAGTCACGGGTCCCCCACCCAGGGCCACACAGAGCAGTGCCCGACCCCGCACGTGCCATCCTTCGGCCCTCGCAGAGTCAAACCCCCTTCCCCGCAAGCCTTGGGGACTTCTGATTTGTTCCAAACCCCATGGTTTGGCCTTTTCTCCCATTTTTATTCTGCCGTGTTGTACCGAATGGAGCTTTCTTTGTAAGCTACCTTCTCTCCTTCCAAAGTGGAATGTGCATTTTAGAAGAGAGAACAGGGAAGACTTACGGAGTGGGCACCGGTCCCCCAGGAGCTGGCCTGTCTGTGTCGGGGATGGACGGTGGACCGAGCTGCGCCGTGTGTTCCCAGCCGACACTCTAGCCAGCAGGGGGAACAGTTTTCTGTATCACAGGCTGCTCTGAACCCTAATGTGCTTTAGGGACAGGACACAGGGCTCCTGGGGACGTTACTAGAAATAGGTAGATGTCCTCTCAAAATTGTAATTGGCAAGAAACTGGCAGAGGGCAGAGCGGTGGTGCACCAGCTGCTCCTCTGTGTGACCCGCTCCCTTTGCTCCCACCTACAGCCCTTGAGGCGGGAGGAACCAGCCGGCTTTGAGGCAGACAGACCTCCCGTAGCATCTGTATTCGGCCACTGTCTAATTGTGTGACCTGGGGAGAGTCACTTATATCTATCTTACTTTTCTCATCAAAAACATAAACCTAACCCTGCAGGGGTGGGGAACGTCCAGCCCGTGGGCCTTTTGGTCTGGCCCTGCCGAAGCAACCGCAGGCGGGACTCGAAATTCAATAAATCTAGGAGCTTTTTTCATAGCTCATTTTTAAGTTGATAATTTTGTATGGCCCTCGAATGATGCTATAAATATCCAAATGGCCCTTGGCAGAAAAAAAGGTTCCCCACCCCTGTGGCCAAAGGGTGGTTCTGAAAATTCAAGGTAATAGCTTCAGACGTTGTCTGGCAGCCTTTGGGGCTGGGGACAAGGGGAGGAGGAGGGGATGTATTTGTCACCACACACCCACTGGTGTTTTTTACATTTTGTCCCGTGTGCATATGAGACTTGTTTCCTTCACAAATTAAGTAGACCAACCAATGGAGTATCATTCAGCCATAGAAAGGAACCAACACACTACAGCCTGGAGAAGCCTGGGCGATGTGAAGCTGAGTGAGAGAAGCCAGACGCAGAAGTCCACGTGTTGTGTGATTCCATTTCCAGGAAATGACCAGAAGAGGCAAATGCATGTGGACTGAAGGCAGAATAGTGGGGCCTGGGGCAGGGCAGGGCAGGGTCCCCAGGTTAGGGAGTGACAGTCAAACAGTATTTACTGGGGACCTTTCTTCTGAAGCGATGGAAATGTTCTAACTCGACTGTGGTTAGACATGTCCACCTGTGAATATACTAACAGCCATAGAATTGTACACCTGAAGCGGTGAATTCTATGCTCTATGAATTATGTTGCAGTTATGCTGTTTTGAAGACATTCCTAGGTAATTAATTGCAAAGAGGAACAATACCTGTGCCCACGAAGTGCCTCGGAATTGTCCGTGGGTGTGCACCAATTTACTGCCTTTTTGTTGGCAGCTTAATGAACATCTCCCCACTTCTGAGTGATGGGAGCCAGCAGTCAGTGTACAAGTCTGGTCATCTGCACCCCTTGCCTTTGCCTCCGAAGGCTGGGGGGAAGGGTCCGATTGGCAGGGAGGCCTCCCTCCTTGGGAACGAGAGGATGCCTGCTCCCTGCTTGAGTGTCCTCTGGCAACGCCCAGCCCGGGCTGGTCCGGAGTTGAGGCTGGTTGTGTTGTGTTGCTTGCAGGCCTCTCAGTCTCACTGGACTTACAGAGGGGTCCCTGAGGGATCCTTTCCTTTCTGAGCAAAAGCCTGCTAGGATGCCTTTGGCTTACAAGGAGGCAGACAGTGGCCCAGAGGCCCTCCTTTGTCTTTGTAGCCTGGGTGGCGCACTGAGCAGCGTCCAGACAGCAGCCCCTTGCTCCTGCCTCTGCCAGTAGACTTCCTTAGCGGTCCCGCCCTAGGCAGAAGCAGGGGTGTCCCCATCTGCAGGCTCCCCCCACCCGATCTCTTTTTACTGCCTTTGTGTATCATTTACTCACTCCAGTCACCTGGCCTCTTTGCTGTTTCTCTAGCCCATCAGCCGCACCCTGCCTCAGGGCCTTGGCACTGGCTATGACCACCCCCCCAGAACCTGTATAGCCTCTTCCTTCACCTCCTCCATGTCGTTGCTCAAATGTTACCTTCCTGGGAAGGCCTTCAGGACCACCCCTCTAACAACACTCCCCCCACTGCCCTACTTTATTTCCTCCATCATAATTATTACCGTGTAAACTGCTAGATATCTACTTATTATTTGGTGTGCTGTCTGCTTTCCACCGGTAAAAGTTGAGTCCCATGCCAGAACCTAAATAATATCGGGTTCACCGCAGATGCTAAACGCAGAGCTGTGAGGGAGGGAGGGAGTCAATGGGGCATCCCACCAACGTCACTCGGAACTCAGAGGGGCAGGTTTCTCCCTACCCTTTTATACAGCACAGGAATCGAGCAAACGTGAATTCTGAACACAGGGCTCCCAAGCAGGACATGCTGATGAGAGTCCCTGGTGGAAGCAGCGCAGAAATCTGGGGATGCAGTGGTTGAGAACAGCTATCCAGGTCCATCAATCCCGCCTGTTCCCTGTGAGATGGAAAATTCTGGCGCAAGAGTCGGGGAACAGGCTCAATGCAGGGCACCCTCCTGAGCGTATGTCATTACCACGGCTCTTACGGTAGGGACGGCTGCTTGAAAGAGCAGTTCAGCTGTCCTAAAGGGGCAGCCACGGTGGAAAACAGTGCGACGGTTCCTCAAGAAACTAAACATAGAATTCCCATAGGATCTAGCATTTCCACTCCTGGGCAGATATGCAAAATAATTGAAAGCCGGGTCTTAAAGAGATATTGGTATATTCATGTTTACGGCAGCATTACTCACAATAGCCAAGGGGTGAAAGGTATCCAAGTGTCCACTGAGGGATCAATGGATAAACACAGCGATATATTAATTAGTCAGCCTTAAAAAGGGAGGAAATTCTGACACATGCTACTGTATGGATGAACCTTGAGGACATTATGCTGAGTGAGATAAGCCAGTGGCAAAAGGACAAATAGTGCATGATTATTCCACTCATCTGATGTCCCTAGAGGAGTCAGGTCACAGGGACAGAAAGCGGGAGGGTGGGTGCCAGGGACTGGGGGTGGGGGATGGGTGGGAAGTTAGTGTTTAATGGGGACAGAGCTCCGGTTTGGGAAGATGACAAAGTCCTGGAGATGGATGGTGGTGATGGTCACACAAGCAGTGTGGATGTACTTGATGCCACAGAACTGAAAAACAGTTAAAATAATAAATTTTGTTATGCATGTTATGTTACCACCGTTCTTAAAAGTGTAAGTTTTTCACAGCCTAGGCATATGAAAAGAAATAACTTTAAAAGAAAAAATAGAAGCATTTGGTAAGGATCCATGCTCTGCCGCAAGGGTCATATTTTTTTATTACTACTTCCAAATGCGACAACTGTGGCCTCACAGCCTTTATCTCGGGAACACACTTCCCTTCTAGCCACGTGGAAGCCACAGCTCCGAGATAAAGATGGAGCACCGTCCCCTGCCTTCCAGAGCCTCTGCTCCTCCAGCCCAGCACTGATGCAGCCTGTGGTCTCTGTCTCTCAGGATGCACGGGTGGCCGTGGGCCCCTTTGAGCCTTCCTGCCTGCTGCCCACCTGCCGGGATTACTGGACCTACCCGGGCTCCCTCACCACTCCTCCACTAACCGAGTCTGTCACCTGGATCATCCAGAAGAAGCCCATTGAAGTGGCTGCGAGCCAGGTGAGCTGCACCTGTAGCTGGTGTAGTGGGACCGTATCGAAGGAATTGTTTGGCAGTGTCACTAAGATATTGTAAGCGAGCATCGTGGGGTTTTATCTTCTGGTGCATTTTGGATGTTCCTACCTCAGAAGAATTTTCCAATTGAAATACAAGCTCGTTGAGATTGAACAGAGAGATTCCTGAAATCATAATTCTTTGACCTTGAGATATTAGTGTGTGAGAGAGGCAGAGACAGAGAGAGTCGGGGGTTGCTGGGAAGGGAGGAAGAAGAGAGCATCTTAGTTTGTTCCACTTCTTTGGATGATAAAACAGTAAGTTACAGAATTATATATGCTGAGAAAATTCCAGAAGGATTGCATTAGTCAGCTATTGGTACAATAATGCGGAGTAACCACGCAAAACTCAATGGCTTGTAACAAGCATTTGCTTTTTCTACTTGTGGGTCTGTGGGTTGGCTGGGGAGGCTGTATTTTAGGTTGTGGATGGCTGAGCTTCACAGAAGGTGGCTGGTGGTTGGGTCGGGCCCAGTGTCTCTCATGCTCCTTGGATCAATGACCACCAAGGGCTGGTTCTCTTGGTAAATGACAAAAAATGCAAAAGGCAAGCCAAACCGCAAATGCATGCTTAAGGCATCTGCTTTCATCACACCCATTCACACCCTGTTGGCCAAAGCAAGTCACAATGGCAAGGCCAAAGTCAGTGGGGGCAGAGAGGTGGTGAGTGGATATTTACTGAACAATACCCTGATTTGTCACATAGATACATACCAAAATGTTACTACTCATTGTCCCAGGGTCATAAATCTGCAGTGGTCTTCCTTTTTCTTGTCTAAATAACCTATTTTTGTAAAATAAGTATATATAATATATCTACTTATTTTGTAGTATCTTTTTCTCTGGAAATCTCAAGAATTGGGAGAAAGTCCACCTGTCTAAGGCAGTTTAGATTTAGGGATGACAACTATGCAGCAAGCATGGTGTCACTGTCCCACCCCTGCCCAGGGCAGACATTTCTGATCAGTCATAGCATTATTTATCACCTCTGGCTCAGATACTTTTTCTGAGGGCTCTAGATGCACTCTTAGAGGTTCTTCCAGCCTCTTGAGCCTGTGCAAATATTCTTTAAAAGTCATGGAATGATGCCCTTTGCTTTGGGAGTCTGAACTTTGATGAGATGTGGGCTGCAGATTACTTATCCTACCCCCAAACCAGAACTGTTGCAGACATCAGAAAGTCCTTGGCAGAGGAATGTCCCCAATACCCCTCTGTCATTCACAAACATGTAATAAGCACCCATTCTGTGTCATGTTTGTAGCAGGAGAGGGTGGGAGAGGGGTAAGAAGGGAGAGGGTGATACGAAAACAATGATGTCAGTCTCTGGAAACTACTGGCTGGTGGGAAATGAAAACATAGGTGGATATTTTTAAGGAAAGGTGGTGAGTATTATACAAAAATACAGAGCAGGAGCCCCTTACCCTGACTAGGGGGACTGGGGAGGTGATGTGTGCACCCCCTGGACAGTGGGAAGGAGAATGCCGAGTGGTGGAGAGGAGAAAGGCTCCATGTCTGAGAAAGTAAAAAACATGTGCAAAGCAAGAGCAGGGAGCTTGAGCGTCTGGGGGACTATGTGCACCATGCAGATCTAACTTAATAAGTGGTCACTATGTAGATAAGATGTCTCGTCTCTATTAATTAAACATGTGAGTTATTTTCACAGAGTTCATAATTACATTCTGAGAACAAAGGAGATGACACATAAATAACCTTTTAGTCCCTCGAGTGAAAAGTAAATCAAATGTTACTTCAGCATTTATATTGTATGTGTTAGATCTCTACTGCTGTGTAACAAATAGATCTAAAACTTAGTGGTTTAAAATAATAATAATCACTTATTAAGACTCAGAGTTGCTGTGGGTCAGAATGTCGGTGCTTCTGGCCTGGGATCTCTCAGGGAGTTGCAGTCAGATGTCAGCTGGGGCTGTAGTTTTCTGAAAGCTCGCCTCAGGCTGGAGGATCCATTCCCAAAGTGGCTCACACCGGTGGGGCCTCCTCCCACGGCTGCAAGTTGGTGTTGGCTGAGGGCTCAGTTCCTCTCCACGTGGGCCTCTCCGTGGGGCCGATTGAGTCCTCGCAACACGACAGCTGGCTTCCCCAGAGCAAATAATCCAAGAGGCCATGGTGACAGCTGCAAAGCCTTTCCTGACATAACTCAGGCGTCACCTCAGCCATATTGGCCATCCCTGATTCAATGTGGGAGGGGACTGCACAAGGCACCAGGGGCACCTGGGAGCTGCTGCCCCCTGTCCCTGTCCCCAGGTAACTCTGATAGCTCTCTATTCCAGCTGGCCGCCTTTCGCAGGCTCCTGTTTACCGCCCTCGGTGAGGAAGAGAAGGCCATGATGAACAATTACCGCCCGCTTCAACCCCTGATGAACCGGGAGATCCGTTCATCCTTCCAGGCTGCCGAAGGGGACACCAGATCCTAAATGCATTACGTCCACAGCAATGGGCCGAACTGACTTTAAGAAGAGGAAGTATTGTTTCCCAAGTTTCGTGGTCTGATCACATGTAACCTCTGAAATTAAAGAGAGAGACAGAGATCATTGTTTCGGTCCACGTGCTTTTCAGCTGCAAAATGGAATCACTTTGGAGAAAGTTGAGTATGATAGGGAATGGATATCATGGGACTCTCAGAAGTGCATGGCAGCCTCAGGGGCTGAGTAAGCCCCAGGTGGCTGAGGTCACCTGACCAGCCTTCTCTCACTTCCATGCTTTCATCTCTCCAAGTGGGTGTCCCGTTTCTCCACACTCACGGCCCCCCCACAGTTCCCAAGCAACAGAGTCTGGCTGTATCCATGTCCTGGGGTTGCTATAACAAATGACCCCAGACTGAGGGAGTTACACAACAGAAATGTATTTTCCCAGTTCTGAGACTGGAAGTTGGAGATCGAGGTGCCAAACCACGGGGTTCTGGTGAGACCTCTCTCCTTGGCTTGCAGGTGGCGCCTTCTCCCTGTGGCCTCCCTTGGCTTTTCCTCGATGCATGCACACAGAGACTGAGCTCTCTCCCTTCCTCTTTTTATAAAGCCACCAATCCTATCGAATTATGACCCCACCCTTCTAAAAGTCCCATCCCCAAATACAGACAGATTGGAGGTGAAGGCTTAGACATCTGAATTGGGGCGGGGGACATAATTTAGCCCAACCACACACTGTGGGCTTAAAACAACAGAAATGTGTTGTCTCCCAGTTCTGGAGGCTAGAAGTCCAAATTTAAGGTGTCGGTAGGGCTGGTTCCTTCTGGAAGCTCTAGGGGAGAACCCATTTCCTTGCTGTTTTCCAGCTTCTAGAGGCACCTGCTTTCCTCGGCATGTGGCTCCCCTTCTTCCATCTTCAGAGCCAAAGACTTGTCCAAAGCAGCTGCCCAGGACACGCCACCATTCTGGAGGGTGTGTAGTGGTTTCTCTCTGTTTGTTGTTTTATTTCAATTGTGGTGAAATACACATAACATAAAATGATCATCTTAACCATTTTTAAGTGTACAGTTCAGTGGTCTTAAATATATCCATAATGTGCAGTTATCACTGCCATCCATCACCATAGCTCTCTTCATCATGTGAAACCGAAGCCCTGTCCCCATTAGACAATGACTCTCCATCTTCCCCTCCCCCAGCCCTCGGCACCCACCATTCTGCTTCCAGTCTCCGGATTCTGAATGCTCTTCGAGTCAACACGAGTGGAATGATAGTCTTTGTCCTTCTGTGACTGCCGTATTTCACTCAGCATATGTCCACAAGGTTCATCTATGTTGTAGACTGTGTCAGATGTCTTTCCTTGTCCTTTCTCAAGGCTGAATAGCATCCTAATTGATAAAAGTACTATTATTTTTGGAGCATTTAAAAGAGTCCCCTCTGGTAGAGATGCAGCTCTACAAACAATAACCATGGTATCTTCCAACATTATCTTACCGTCAGATAAACGTGAAAAGCAGCGCCGAAAAATAAGCCAATGCTAGTCTGCCTACCAAGGGCCAGGGATAAACTCCATCTCACTTTGGGGACAGAAAGAATAAATATACTGTCGGCCAGGAGTGGCTCAGGGGTTGAGCATGGACCTAGCATCCAGGAGATCGCGGTTCATTTCCCCGCAGGGCGCATGCCCGGATTGTGGGCTCAGTCCCTAGGTAGGGGCGTGCAGGAGGCAGCCAATCAATGACTCATCATTGATGTTTCTCTCTCTCCCTCTCCCTTACTCTCTCTGAAATCAATAAAGACACATTAAAAAAAAAAAAGAATAAATATACTCATTGTAGTCCACAAATAACATCTAAAATCGAAGAGAGCCTGTATTATGAATGTGGTTTACTTAGGCACAGATTTATATTTCCCCCCCAGTCACAGAACTTGTTATAGTTCCAACAATTTACAGTCTGGCTTTAAGCTCTTCGATGTTCTGACACCTACTACAGAGAAATCCTAAACTTCCTCATACGCATGCTTTCCTGGAAAAGTGGAGCTGTTCACCAGAGCCCTTCGTATTACAGTGCTCTGTTCAGATGCAACACAACAGGCTTTGATGTTGGTTTACAAATGCCCCAGAGTCACTTTTGTTTCACCACAAAAGAAAAAAGTTTGGGTGCGTTTAGCGATGGGTCGAGGCATAGATGTTCCAGTTGGGTGCGGGGCTCTGGATGGGCAGACAGCTTCAATCGCCAGAGATGTATGGTGTCCAGGAGGGAAGGAGATATTTTTAAGTTTGGTTTGGACTCCCAAATATTTCTTGTCTTTTGAGAAAATCTAGCCATTCTTGAGTCTCTAGTGAAGTGGGTTTTAGCCCATAAGGAGAGTTCCCTATGGCTGTTGTAACAAGTGGCCACAACTTGGTGACCTCCTGCCTCCCTCTTATAAGGACGCTGAGATGACATTGGACCCACCGGATATCCAGGATAATCTATCATCTCAAAATCCTTAACTTAATCACCCCTGCAAAGTCCCTTTGCCATGTAAGGTCATTCACAGGTCTCAGGGATCAGGATGGGAACACCTTGGGCCATTGCTCAGTGGACTGTATATGCAAAGACAGCCTGTGGCATCTTCAGCTAAGCAGCAGCAGCCTGAGGCTGGCCTCTTCTGGCCGCAGGGGGCGGGCTGGGAAAGGTGCAATGGAGCGGGGCGAGCGTGCGTGTGGGTGTTGGACGTGTTCCTGAGCTGTGCTGTCCTGCAGCGCCTCCTGCGGCGGTGCACCGTATGATCCAGAGCGGCACTGTCCTATCTACGGCAGCCCTTGGGCACACGTGGCCGTGGAGCACTTGAAATGTGGCCAGTGTGATTGAGAGGCTGAATTTTAATTGTACGTAATTTTAATTAGTTAAAACTTAAATGCCACACGTGGCCAGCCAGTGGCTACCTTGTGGGACCACACAGGTCTCTATCTTAACCTGGGCTTTCGTTACGTGGGTTTGTATGTATGTAAAACACCACCCAGGTGAACACTCAATATTCATGTACTTCCCGCCACTTCATAAGGTGTATATTATACTTCAATTAAAGAAATACTTTGCCTGCCGGCCAGGGGGCTCAGTGGTTCAACATTAACCCATGAATCAAGAGGTCTCCAGTTCGATTCCTGGTGAGGGCACGTGCCCGGGGTAGCGGGCTCTATCCCCAGCAGAGGGTGGTGCAGGAGGCAGCTGATCCATGATTCTCTCTCATCATTGATGTTTCTATCTCTCTCCTTCTCCCTTTCCCTCTCTCTAAAATAAATAAAAACATATTTTAAAAAAAGAAAGAAATACTTTGCTTAACCACCTGAGAGCTCAGGTTTCTGAGTTTCTGCGGACGGGATATGAGGCCGCCTGGGATATTGGTTCAGGCACTTCTGGGAATAAGTGAAGCAGGCGGGACATTGGAAGCACAGGGTACACTGACGGGGGTGCAGGCTGCAGAGTCAGGGATGTCGCCGGAGTCTCTTAGCGGAGTCGCCTAGCGGAGGCCAAGCGGACAGGCCCTCGCCTTGCCTCGTTCCTTAGCTACCCACGAAGTGCATCATGCAACATGCTGTCCCCAGGTAACTGGCGCCACCAAGAGACGTTGGCTCTTTTTCCTGAAGCAGACACAGGTAATTCATGCTCAACAAACATGGCTTCAGATAAAACATGTTTGGCTCTTAAAAGGATTGAGTTCGGTGGTGATGCTGGGTGCAAGAGGACTGGCCCAAAGGGGTCAAAACCGGCGTCGAGAAAGGAACCCGATCAAAACAGACACGCTTTTGTTCAGCTTCTAAGCCGATGCCCCTGCTTGCTTACAATCTGTAATTAAGAGTTTACCCGACAGCAGGGTGTGCCACTACCAATAAAAGTTTGCACAGCAAGGCTGAGTGTTTTCACGCATATCCAGCCGTCCTCAGCCCCACTGTGTGTCTGAACCACAGGGGCCCAGCCCTGACCCCTGAGCTTGTGCTACCCTGGGTCTGAGGAATGATTTTTACAAAGTTCCCCAAGTGACTGGATTATGTGGCCAAGGATGAGACCACAGCATTCCCAGTTAGTTGTTATAACAAGTTCTACCAAAATTCTATGAAACTGTCCTCACGGGGAAACTGAGAGGATCATTTGAGGGGTTGAGGCTCCTGCGGTCTCTGGATTATGGGCAGCTCTCCGGGTCCTGGGCAGCGTTTTGCCTTTGCCCTCTCTGATGTGATCAATTAAATGAAAGAAGAGAGAGACATAGCCTTAAAGCAGAAAACACAAAGTCCTGAACTTTACAGTTTAGTGAGAAATCGTATTCTACAATAACCTGCAGATGCGTTTCCAAACTCCACTCAAAAGAGGCACCTGCTCAGACCTCCTGAGGCTTGTGAGCGCGGCATCCTCAGGTATGGAAGGAATGACGCTATTGGGGGATGGGGTCTTTGAGTTGGAGCGCGCAGAGAGCAGCCACATGTCAGTTCTCTGTGGGCCATTTCCATGGGGACTTTGGGACAGAGCAAAGCCCATTGTCAAGAGGAGCTTTGCAGGGGGAGAAAGGACCACAGTGTCTTGAACTCAGTTCCACCCGCCACATGGTGATCACACGTCCCAACAAGAATGCCAAGAACAGGTGGGGTATTTTTCCCCATATTTCCCGTGTTGATATAGGTCCTTCCTCTGAACACACAAACATCTTTGTCTCCTGGTGTACATTCTCTGTTGTCAGTTATTTTTAACAAACTGGCCTTAACCCTGAGACAGACTTTCATGGTAAGCACACCGAGCCTGACGGACACACTGCAATAAAACCATAAACACACCGAGAAGAAAGACGTTGACCTCAGTTCTCAAAGCAACAGCACAGATAAAACAAACACACTTCCACTCTCTGTCCCAAGTGGCGGCAGGTGCAAAAAGCAAGGCCTGTGGCTTTGCTGGGTGGTGCTCACCCACAGTGATACCATTGTGGTTTAGAACTGTATTGTAGAATTCCTGGCCCAGCTTTTAAAGCCCAAGGCATCCTCTCTTTGCTTTTATGTTATTTTCTCATTTTGTAAAAAATACAAAGGTGTGAGAAGCTTGCAGCTTCATGGCAAACTGCTGTCCCTCCCTTCCTCCCCTCCCCTCAAAGTCCCGAACTTTACAATTTAGTGAGCAATCGTATCATACTCTCCCTCCCCTCCCCTTCTCCTCATTCTTGGGTCTATCACTAGAGTGGGAGTGGGCTGCAGGCCTGACTAAAGCCCCTCCTCATTGCCCTCCTTGGGACAAAATCCACAGTTCTTATGGGGTGGCCCCTGCCCGCTTCCCCACCCCCTGTCCCCAGCCGCCCACATCTGCGCCAAGCAGGAGCCTGGCGGCTCCCTGCAGCTGGTCCCGGCCAGCCCGGCCAGCCCCTCTCCCACCTGCTCCTCAGCTGCTCCCCCTTCTCTCAGCTGAGACACCCACACCTCGCAGAGGCCTCCCTGGGGCCCCAGACTGCACCTGGTGCACAGCTGTCCCCCCGCAATAAAGGGGCACCTTGTCCCTTAGGGTTTGTCCCTTGTGCTGAAAGGCCCCCACTGACCCCATCTCGGTAAACGGCGCCTCCACCCACCCAGCACTCAGGCCAGCCTAGGGGAAACCCCTCATGACTCCCTGCCCCCCAGTCCCCACATCCCAGGGATCAGTGGGCCCTGTGGCAGCACCCCTACCTATGGCACATTCCAGATCCACTCACTGATCTCCATTCCCTCTGCTGCTGCCACGAGGCGGCCCCACCTCTCCCCAGAACTATGTCCCCAGCCTCCTGATTTTGCCACTTCTTCCCAGCATCTCCCCGCCCCCCACCTAACCCATTCTTCTCTTTACAGGGCAGAGATTTTGGAGGGGAAATTTCAACCTGACTGCAGTGGTCCCTCGGTTTTCGGATGTAACCCATTCCGAAGGACCGTTCGAGTTCTGAAATGTTCGAAAACCGAGGGATCCACAGCCGACAGCTGGGCCTCAGGATCTTGCCCTCAGCGGCAGCCGCGGGGCGTGTTCCACTTCCGAGGCGTGTTCGAAAACCGAAGCGTTTACTGCCGGGTTTACAGCTTTCATAAACCGAAATGTTCATCAACGGAGACATTCAAAAACCGAAATACCACTGTATTTGCTTCCCTGTTCAAAACCAAGGCTTCCTATTACACTTGGAATTGAGCAGAAGCTCCTTCCTGTGCGCGTGGGGTTCTCTGCTTGGCTTGCTGTCCCCACAGCTATCTGCCTGAGTCACCCGCACCCTCGGTCTCCTCCTCAGCCTCTGCCCTGGCCACAGGCCTCCCTGCCATCCTCCACCCGACTGCTTGGATCCGGACTCATCTCCGTCCACACAGTTGGCTTGCTGTCATGCTTGTTAGCTGTTCACTGCTTGCTTCTCACGCTGGGAGGTGAGCCCTGTGAGGGTGGTGTCCTCCCTTCCTCACAGGCTCACAGTCATCGGTAGAAAGTGAACGAGGTGCTCCAGCTTGTAAAGCTCAGTGCTCCCTTCTATCCCCACTCAGCAGTGTGCACTCTGTTCTCTCTCCTGGAAATGCCCTTCCCCTTCAGGTTCTGCATGTATTTTCTGTTTTCTATCATTCAGGCTCAACTCCAGTGGCTTCTCCTTTGTGATATTTTCCTTGTCACCACCCAAGGAGAAATCACCCTCTCCTCTGTGCTGCTGCACATCCTACTGGTGTGTGTGAACGTGAGAGAGGGGGAGCACCTATGGAGCAGTGTGGGTCAGCACGGAGCAGTGGGGGTCAGCATGGAGCAGTGGGGGTCAGCATGGAGCAGCGTGGGTCAGCATGGAGCAGTGGGGGTCAGCACGGAGCAGAGGGGGTCAGCACGGAGCAGCGTGGGTCAGCACGGAGCAGCGTGGGTCAGCACGGAGCAGCGTGGGTCAGCATGGAGGAGTGGGGGTCAGCATGGAGCAGTGGGGATCAGCACGGAGCAGTGGGGATCAGCACGGAGCAGTGGGGGTCAGCACGGAGCAGTGGGGGTCAGCACGGAGCAGCGTGGGTCAGCATGGAGCAGTGGGGGTCAGCACGGAGCAGTGGGGGTCAGCATGGAGCAGCCACTGTTTATGGGCCCTCACAGTAGGAGGCATTGTGCAGGGCGATGTGGTGAGCATTTCTAAAGTACAGAATTGAGCTCTCAGCTCCAAATCTCCCATTGAAGATCTGACCTCCTGTTCCTGACCTGGTGTCTGTGGCATATGCCCTGTGGCCTTGTGTCCAAAACTGAGCCCGAGTGAGCAGCTCTGAAAACCAGTCTGCAGAGATTGTAGGTCTCTCCAAACTCTACAGAATTACAAGAACGGCTTCCTAGTGCACCCACCTCTATCCTACACTGCTCGGTGCTGGGATGTGGCACTAGGGATGAGGGCTCCTTGCAGTCTGGGACAAGGTGAGAACAAGTTCAATGTGAGGGTCACTTTGTCCTCACATCTGCTAATACACAGGTGCAGTTACACTTCTGAGGCTGAGCAGTAGGAATGCCTGGCTCCCATGTCTATGGAAATGTTCAAATGTATGTCAACAGGAAAAAAAAATCTTCTGTTTCCGCTATACTTAAGATATATTCACCAACTGTTGCATTGAAGATTAAGGCTGTGTATTTTTTCAATGTCAAGATTCTCTTTATCAGAATTTCCTGTGTCAGTTTGGGATTTTTTTTTTTTTTTTTTTTAGTAACAACGAAATAAGAAAATTGTTTTTAAGCAAAGTGAAATCTTCTGATCCTTTTTATTGAATTCTGGAAATTCAGAGGAGCCCTTCCTCTAGAGGTTCTCGGTCCCTGAACACATAAACACAAATCAAAGGTGGAGACATCAAACAATAGGCTTTTCATATACATCCATCTTACACACTCCTTGATATTTTTTCAGTATTTCGTAATGAAACACAGCATTACTCCAATTTCACATCCCACCAGGATGTACCAGTTATTGTGCAAGAACAGTGGGACATGCCAGTGGACAAAACTACAAAGCACCCAGGCCCTGGTGAAGCTTGCATCTGCGGGGCAAGCAGTACCGAGACGGTGGGTGGAATCAGCAAGTGTGGAATATGCTAGAGGCAACCAGGGCTCCAGAAACAGCAGGTTGGAGGCAGGAAGCCAAGTACCAGGTCCAAGGGGCCTCACTGAGAAGTTGACATCTGAGCAAAGACTTGCAGGAGGTGAGGGGGTGAGCCGTGCAGAAACTGGGAATGGTTTCTGGAAAGTTCCGGAGCAGCAGAGCAACCAGAGAGTCCAGGATGACGTGAGGGATCAGCCCTAGCTGGTTTGGCTCAGTGGTTAGAACTTCGGCCTGGGGACTGAAGGGTCCCAGGTTCGATTCCAGCGAAGGACACGTACCTTGGTTGCAGGACCCAGGTTGGGACACGTGGGAGAGGCAACACAATGTGTCCCTCTCACGTCGATGTTTCTCTCTCTCTCCCTTCTACTCTCTCTCAAGAGCAATGGGAAAAAATATCCTCGAGTGAAGATTAAAAAAAAAAAGAGAGGAGGAATCAGAGGGGACAGGTCCAGAGGGGCCTTGGGGACCACTTGAGGGGAGTGAGGACACCAGAGCAGGCACAGCTCACTCGTGTCTTACAGAAGGGAGACGCAGGCGAACTGCAAGCGGCCCAGCCGAGCCGAGCAGCAGTGGCGGGAGGGGAATGGATGCTGGGGACACTGTACCATGATCCAGCCCTGCTGGCTGTGGGGTACGAGAGAAAGTGAGGTGTCCAGGATAAAGCCAAGGTGTCTGGTGGCAAGTGTTCAGAGGGAAGAGTTGCCCTCAGTGGACCTGGACGGCTGGGGATGGAGGTTTGGGGGGAAAGGTGGAGAAATTCGTTCAAGACTAGAGGTCTTCCGTCCCCTGAAACTCTGCCTTCCTCTTGTCTTTTTAAGTTGTGAGAGCTACACTTTTGGTGATCAGTCATAGCTTGTTTTTCCATCTCCCACTCATTTCTGGAACCTAAAAAGAATAAAATTCAGTATGTTTTTTTTTTTAAAAAAGGGCAAATGCATTGCTGACTGGAGGAAGATGGAAATGATTGGGCCGGACCCTCGGCAGGCAGGCGTAGCCCCTGTGGGCCTCAGGGAGCAGAGTGATACTGGGGTGACGTGTGCAGCATCCCCAGAATGGAGGGCTCAGAAGCCATCAGGCACAGGGAGCAGGAGCTCCTCTGGAGTCCATCGGGCTTCTCCTAAGGAAGGGCTCCAATCACAAGGGGGTTGAGAACAGAGGCAGCCAAGACCTTCCCTCCAATGGCCATGTCCACTTTGGGATGGAACTGTCGATGGGGACAGGACAGATGATGCTGGAGCCCCTTCGCCCAGTCCTTGCAGCTTCCTTCCTGCTGGCCTGAGTTGGCCATCAGGAGCTGACTGACCGCTTGGAGCTACTTCATCACCCCTGCAACAAGGGCTGGGGGGGGAGGGTCTAGTAAACATGCCTGGAGTCTTCCTGACTAACCCTGGGGTGAAAATGCTTCAAGTGATTACGCCCAAGTTCCTTTTCTGAAGCAGGTTTTCATGTCTGAATCTCTTTAAGAAAAAGGGGAAGTAGGACGGGTGGAAGGGGCCTAATATATGGTCACAGAAGACAGTTTGACTATGGGCGGTGGGCACACAGTGCAATATACAGATCTTGCATCATAGAAGTGTACACTTGAAACCTATAAGATCCTATTAATCAATGTCACCCCAATACATTTCTTTTTAAAATAATTTTTAAAAATTTTTAAATGAAAAAAGGGAAGTAAAAAAAAAAACTCTTGCTGGGTTCGT
Organism: Miniopterus schreibersii; assembly: GCF_964146895.1. Lineage (NCBI taxonomy): Eukaryota > Metazoa > Chordata > Mammalia > Chiroptera > Miniopteridae > Miniopterus > Miniopterus schreibersii. Next base: position 28,251,516 of record NC_138121.1, on the reverse strand, counting down.
TGGGCTCTAATTGATTTCAGTTAGAAATAATCTGTCTGCCAGGGTGGCACATCCTGGGGACACTCACTCTGGACCCTCAGAGTTCCCTCCCCTAGGAGTGTCACATGTCAAAATCAGCTGGTGGCTGTGGAGAGAAGTGAGTTAGTAGTTGAGTGGTGAGGGAGCTGCAAAGAAAAAAAAAAGAGCATGGACTGACAGGTGGATAAACAAACGGAGCCCATTTCCCCACACCCCATTAAGCCAGTCCCCCATTCCTAGGAATAAATCTGTCCAATAAAACGTCTTTGCTTCATTTATCTGGTGGAAAGTATTAATCCTTTCTTTGCACAGATTTCAGTTGCACACCGCCTGTCCCGTTTGGTTGACACAGAAGTAAAATTCTTCATGGACGGTTGCACCAGTTCCCCCTTGTCGGGCAGTCGGTATATCTAGGGCGGGACGATTTTGGAGAACCGCCGAGGTAAAGCTGTGACCTTCGGACTGGAGTATCTTCAGGGTTTGTATAGTGGTACCGAACTCTGGTTTCACTGCATGGAGAGATTTAAGATCGCTTCTTCCAATTCATAACCTCCAAGGCTTGGGAATGAGAGCTTCGATGAGGAGAAGAGCTTAGAGCTGTGAGTGTGTCTCTGAAAGGCTTCCGCAAAATGTTCAACAGATGCTTTCGGTTGTCCACCCTTTAGAGTGCATAGTTCAACTTTTGACCAATTCACTTTTGGAGGAAAGACTTCCGTTAGCACTCCTACTAGCGGTTGAATGTCAGCTTCTAGTTGAGCCATCTCCTGCTCATTTACAGGAAGGCCTGGGAGGGAGTCTGGCCATCTGTTTCCCCTCCGAGGGCTGTTCTCCAGGAGGTGGTCTGGCCTGTCTGATAACTTCTGTATAATCATGGGCTGCAAGTACTCCCCTTAGCAGCCAATCCAGATCCCTGCGTGTGAATTTATGAGAAGCTATCAATCTTTCTAATTCCTCTCTGAACTTTGTTGGATCTTCTGAGAGAAAGGGTAAGAGGGTTTTATCAGATTAGCTGCTGTTCAGGGGACATGTCTTCTTGGCGGGGGGAAGGGGGACAGGCAGGATACAGCCACAAGGCACCTTGTGTATGAGTAGCTGAAGCTGGTAAGGCCTGCTTATGAAGACCTGGGAAATACAAGAAATCAAAGGGGGGGGGAGCAAAGTGAGTCTCTCTGCCCTTCCTGACATTCAGTAGTTATACAAATTACCTGGCCACCTCTAGCTTGAAGGCCAGGCCTGAATGCTCTCTGTAAGTCCTGTAAAGAAAGGGAAGTGAAACAGGCAGCTGGGGAGGGCGGAAGATGTTTAGGATTTAAAAGATCTGACTGGGGAGCTGAAGTTAGGTTTAGGGGGAGGGGCACTTAGAGCAGAGGATCTTCTGGACCATCAGGGACAGGGAGTTGAAGATAAAGGGGAGTATAGGTGGGAGGAAGAGAACAGGTTTGTTGTTTAATTTTTGCTTTAAGTCCAACTTCTCTTATTTTATTAAGGGAATCTTTTAAATTCGATGTTATGCTTCTTTGTGTTCTCCTTTTAGTTTGATCTCCTCATAAATACCAACAAGACAGTTACTTATTATGAGAACTTTCTAAAAGTTGTTTTAAATATAGAAGTTTCTCCAGTTCAAAAAAAAAAATCTATCTTCTAGTCATTGGCGGATAGGAACCTCATCAGTCTCTTTATTCCAATAGCGACTCATTCCAATAAGCCTTTTAATGGAAAGACCCAGGGTTAACTTCCCAGGCTTAGAGTAAGTTTTTACCACGGGCACTAAAGGCGCCCCTGGGGTGGGCTCATAGTGTAGCCTCCATGATGCAAAAATTCACTCCCAAAGAAAGTCAGAGAAAGCATAGACCTTCGTTACATAGGCAGCAAGGATGGTGTAGGGGATATGGTGTCTCAGGTCACACACAAAATGTGAGATGCCTCTAGCCACAAACCCACTAATTTGTGGCACTGGGCAGGCACTACTGGAATGAGATTTTTTTTTAAACTATGTTTTTATTGACTTTTAGAGTGAGAGGAAGGGAGAGGGATAGAAAGAGAAAAACACTGATGAGAAAGAATCATCAGCGATTGGCTGCCTCCTGCACGCCCCCTACTGGGGATCGAGCCCGCAACCCAGACATGTGCCCTGACTGAGAATAGAACCAGTGACTCTTGGTTCATGGGTCAATGCTCAACCATTGAGCCACACCAGCTGTGCTGGAATGAGATTTTTCCAGCACTAACAATTAACAAAGGTTTAGACAGCACAGGCCCCTTGAGGTCTGGGATCCCTTATGACAAACTCACCTGAGACCTGGCACAGCTGGACAAAGACACTATTCCACTGGCCACCAGGTGTAAGTGTACCTTCTGGATGGTGGAGATCAGAGAAGATATATTTACTGGTCACAAAGCCAAGGTCTTAGGACATAGAACAAGACGGAAGAAAAACCTTATCCAGTTTTTATACGGGGACCCACAGCAAAGTTTGTCTGAAAGGCCCGTCTGGAGAGAACTGCTTAACTCCCCGGCCTGTGAGGCTGGCTCGAACAACAGGCTTATGGGGAGTCTCTACCTGTGTTATATTCCTATGGTATTTCCTTTTTTTTTTTTAATATACTTTCATTGATTTCACAGAGAGGAAGGGAGAGGGAGAGACAGAGATCAAGGAAAAGACCATCTCTGGGAGAAAGGGATCAGTAAAGAAAATCCAAGAGTCACTCTAGACCCAAGAAGCTAGCTTCATAAATATTTTCTGCCAATCTAAGTCTAGAAGAGATAAAAAGGACTCTCCTCACTTCTAACTTCTATGGAACCCTGCAGAAAAAGAGCAGAGAGGGTGACAGAGCAAACAAAACAATGATCCCCTCTGCCTGCAGAGGTTCCCCAAGCCGGCCGTGTCCCAGCCAGTAATGTTCCTGCTGGCTCGGCACGTTGTCTTGGCTGAGGAGGCTTTTCCCCTACCCCGTTAGTTCTTCTGGCTGGTCAAATAATTCAAACAACATACAGCAGATTAACAGGAGAAAGTCAAATTTTTTAATATGTACACATGGGGAATTCACATAGGCATGAAAATTCCAAAAACAGGGCAACGTTGGGTATATATGAGATTTTGGACAACAGAGGAAAGTGATCTTAGATTTCAGAAGTGAGAATAGGCAATTGACAGTTACTTGAGGGAGAGATGAACACACATGGCAGGTGAAGTTTCACTGGGCAACTCTGAAACAATGAGATGGGGGTGATCTAGAGGCATGCTTGGAGTCTTCCTGACAAACGCCAGGGTAAAATGCTTAAGGTGACTATGCCAAGGTTCCCTTCTTTGATGCAGGGGAAAGTGAAAAATTCTGCTTCAGTTTGTTGGGCTTTAATTGATTTCAGTTTGAAATAATTCGCATGCCGGGAATACTTGCTCCCGACCCCAACACTATGTACCCACATCTGCTGGGAAACAGAACCTAATTTCGGATATTGCTAAGGGCGGTCCCACCTTTCAAGCATGCAAACAGGAAAAACTAACAGCTGAGCACAACAAAAGCATGACTTTTAAAAACAAATTTCCAGAAGAAAAAGACACTTGCTACATCAAAGAACATAAACATTTCTCCCATGTGGCTGAGAACAAACCTAGCAGGGCAGCCACACTAGGGGGGCAAGCTTCCACATCAATGGTTTATCAGATACATATTTTCTGGGGAAGAGAATGGGTTCAAAGGAAGAGCAAAGATCTAACAGGGCTATAAATACTCAGGCCATCCCTCTCGAATTGGGCAGGGTGGTTAGAACCACAACCTTGAGCATCAAGAAAACTCCTTCTGCAAAAACAAACAAAGAATGGTCTACTTTCCAGCTCTGCCACCTTGCTGCCCTACTGTGGTTGATTCCAAGGAAACAGAACAGTGACAAAGGTTAACCCAGTTGGAAAGAGCAAGCTGTGAATCTCTCCATTCTGGAGCTCTGTGAGATAATGTATCTGCCTTATCTCATTTAAACCTCAAACAAGTACTCTTAGTTCCCACTGGACAGATGTGGAAGCTGAAGCACAGGTTGACACACGGTCCACAGCTAGAGCTTCCTTCCAAAGCCAGGCCACTAGCCGTTCTGCATGCATTTAAGTAAGTGCAATTCTGGGTCAGCTGTAAAAGCAGGATTGCTGAGGAGGTTGTGAAAAAATAAAGAAAAACCTCACTCAACGTGGAGTCCTCTGAATGGGGAGCTCTCACACATGTACTACCCATCGCAACTCACTTTACAAACTGGGACAGGAGGAAGCTTATTTCACATACACAGGGAGGAGGAAGGAAGATTTTCTTCTTGCCCAGCAACAGCCCAGCCAATGAGAAACCACCACACTCAGCTAATGAGAAGCCACCACCACCATGAACTCTTGCTTTTCTCCTATGGACTTTTGCTCATACCCACCCCTCCTAACTTCCTCCTTTTTCTCTGTTAAAAAAAGTTCCCCTCCTTTGTTCCGTGGGCTTGCCTGTGATTTGCCATAGTTTGCACGTCCTGAATTGCATTCCTTTGCTATTCCAGAATAAACTAGTTTTTGCTGGTAAAATAACTGGCTACTTTGTTTCCAAGGTTGACAAGTACAATGTGGGGTGGGAGGCAAGGCTTAAAAACCCTGTCAGATAAAGTGAGCCCACTGCCTATCAGAGCAAAGGGTCTGTCTACAAGGGAGAAAATCACTCTAAATGTGATTTGTAACTTTTCTTTACCTACAGAAACAATAGGCTTGCTTTAAGTGAAACACACCTGGAGATGGCTTTTGTTTGGAGTATTTGTGAAACTCGATCCACTTTTGCTGATTAAAGATTTCTAGGGCCATTCAACACTGCTTGGGTAAGGGGGCCAAACCTCTTTCCAAGGCCCAAAACATCAGAGTTTATTGCTCAATACAAACAGCAGTCAGAGACTAAGCCAGGTGACTGGGAGGGAGATTTTCCATGGAGTTCTACTTTTCCCCAAGGAAGAGACAAACCAAGGCTAGGAGAGTAAGGTGCAGCTCGAATGGAAAGGGAGACATAACCATGAGGCTGCTCTTGTGTTCTCTGGATAACCTTCCTTTCAGATTAACAATGTAAAGGGAGTATAGGCTCATAGAAAGTTTAGAAACAACAGGGAAACATAGAAAACAAAAACATACAGTAAGTCCTCACTTACCATCCTTGACAGGTTCTGCAACTTGAAGCGAACCCAGTTTTTACCTTAGGCTAATTGATATAAACTAGAGTTAAGTTCCTACAGCATCTCATCAGTGTTATATTAAAACAATGTTATTGGAGGACCTGCTGTATGTAAGCCCCCTCCACCTGAAGATGGCTGCTATTACCATTTTGGTATATATTTATTCAATTTCATAGCCATTTTATAGACACTATTACTACCACTAGTGGCTACTATTTATTGAGTTCTTTTGTGATACATGTTGTTCCAAGTGCTTTACATATATGAGTTCATTTGTAGTGGTGTTTTAGGCAGCAAGAACGGCACTGGGTGTTAGTCTGGTGGGGTCAGACGGGGCCTGGGTCCAGCAACCTCGGTACTTGAGTTCTGGCTAGGAAAGAAATCCAGAGCCAAGACCCAAACTATAAGAGAACGTTTATTTGGTAAATCACAGAGGTGGAAGAAGTAATTCCTAGAAGAAATGGGCTTAGGAAACAAGGTATAGAGGCAAAGGAAGGGCCCTTGGAGCTTGGGAGTGAGGAAGCCTAATGCTAATGCTAACCTGCCAGGAGGGGGCGGGGGATGGGGGGGTAGGGAGGTGGGGAAGGAAGGAGAAAGGGAAGTCCTGGGCCTGCTTGCTGGGTCCTGGTTCCTAAGACTTTTAGGGGTGGAGATTTTAGGGGAGGTCCTAGGGGGAGAGCTCATTATAATATTCAGCAGCTTTCCAGGTGTGTCCTTTCAGAGTCTGGGTCTCCACTGATGGATTGGTCGGCACCAGGGCGGGGGTCATTATCAGTGCAGCTGGTCCTAAGTCAGCTGTGGCTGGTTTTGTTGCTTTTCTGGGCCTGGAGCTGAAATATAACTAAGGCCTAGAAGTTATCTCTAGGGAGGAAAGGTCAGGGGGTTCAAGCCACTTAACTAGCGACGTGCTAGGGGAGGAGAGGTAACCCTGAGGGCAAGGTCCCACCCTACAATTGTTGGTTGCTAGACATCCCCAGGGGCTTTCCACCCTGGTAATCTTCAGTACCTGGCCCATCGTCCTTGCTCTGCTTATGTCTAACTGCCTACCACAGTAGGTGCTACTATTTCTATTTTATAGCAAGTAAAACCGAGGCCCAAAGAGGGGTAGGATTTGCTCAAGTTCCTTCAGCTGGTGTGCAGTGGGGCCTGGGAGGGAACTCAGCTTGACTCCAAACCTACGGTTTATACTGCTACATAAAACCCCCTCCTCATTTCCCCCCAGTTTTATTGAGATATAATTGACATATAAAATTGTATTCGTTTAAGGTGTACAACCTGATAATTTCATATTTGTTTATACTGCAAAATGATCATCACAATCTGTGTAGTTAACTATCACATAGTTACCATTTTTTTTCTTGTGATGAGAACTTTTAAGATATAGCCTCTTAGCAACTTCGAAATATACACTACAGTATTGTTAACAGTATAGTGACCACGCTGTACATTACATCCCAGGAGTTATTTATCTTGTAACTGGGAATTTTTACCTTTTGACCACCATTTCTCCCACTCCCCATTTTCTATAGTCCACATTTTGCCATCAGGAATCTGAAGATCACTGAAGGTTTGGAGATAACAGATAAACAGTTCAGAAAGTAGGCAGAAAAAGCTTGAAGGGCAGCTACTACATTGGCCCAACCTCCAACCTGTCTCCTGGCAGCTGGAGGACATGCGACAGGTTCTTTTCTCCTCAGGTAGCCCCAAAGCCTCTAAGACTCAAACTGGAGAAAGAGGCTTCCTAAAAGGGGCTTTAACTTTCAGCCTCTACAATAGATACAGCTCTGCCTGACTGGAGTGCCATGGGCCTTTTCCAGGGCAGTTCAGCTTCTGCAAAGCCAATCCTTCCTATTCCAAGATGAAACGTTCCTCCCCAGGAGGCTGTTACACCCTACACCTGAGAAAGAGGAACTGCTTACTCCTACAAAACGGCAGCTTTCCCAGATCTCAAAAATGCAGGTGGGGTCCCAGCTCAGCCAGAGTACCCCAAGAGTCCACCAAATGGGGCCTTGGAATGTTATACCCCACTGTTTCACTCATGATATATCACAAACATATTTTCCCAGCAAAGATTCTTTAACATCCCGATTTTTAATGATTATACTGTATTCCACCATTTGGATATAGCAATATTTACCAAAGCGAATCCATTTGGCTTCTATTCAATACTGACTATTCTATTTTAAAGCTGTAATAAGCAACCATGTACATAGCCAAAACACAGTACACTCCTTATTTCCTTAGAGAAATTGCTAAAAGTGAAATTACTGGCTAGACAGAACACACAGTTTTAAGGCTTTTGACAGAAACTCTCAAACTCCCCCCTACAGAAATGTTCAAGATATTCTCCCTTCTAACCTTGGTGAGAATAAATGACATGACTCTCAATAAATTACTGGCCGCTGCTGAGAATCTGTGTATAAACAAAAAGGCTCCACCAGTAGATGGCACTCTCTGCTAAGATTTTTAGAGTTTTGGATTTCAAGTCAGGCTCTCAGGGCTTGATTCAGTTTGCATCAGGAAAGTCAGAGACATACATATCAAAGCAAATTTGCAGGAGGAAATCTAGGATGTTATATGAAAACCAATCAACAATGGTGGCGAAACAGTGGGATCTTGGGATCCTGTGAGATCTTAAAAACGCTCCTGGAATGTGGTCACTCTTCCAACTTAAGATCTCCTGCAGCTTTCCAAGAACCTCACAGGGCAGCCACCAACATTCCAAGTGCACATGCATTCCCTCCACTTCCCTTGTTAATTCTCACTCCAGGAAAGCAGGATTGGGCCATCCTGGCTCCTTCTGACCAGCTTTCTGGGTCCTAGTAGTACTATTAGCTTAGAGTGGCTGTAATTTTACACTTCCATGTGTGATTGCTGATTGCTTCTCTCTGTTGCCGGAGGTGGCAGTCACTGGAGCCCAGTGCAACGGCAGCACAGGGGATACACCCTGAAGGTGTCGGCAGTGTGAATCCAGGCGGAGGTCCTTGGGGCCTGGCCTTAGAGCTTTGCCAAATGATGCCCTTCCTTGTGAAACCAAAATCCATCCTGAGACTTTCAAGTCTTAGCTGCTATAAATGACAAAAACTTAACAGTCTGGAGGTGAATAAACCACAGGAAGAAGGGTGGTAGAACGACTAAAAGTACACGTAGGTTCAGGGGTCATTAGAAGATAGGGTTCAAGCTCACTTACTGGTCAAAATTACATCACTCCACTAAGCCTCAATTTCCTCATCTATAAAATGGCTCTAACAATAGCACGTACTCTAGTAAGTAAGAATTTGCCGTGCAAGGGCTCAGCACAGTGCGTGGCACCCAGTAAAGGGCTCTGTAAGTTTGCTTGGCCATTGCATTCTAGCCTCCTGTTAAGCAGCACCCTCTGAAAGGACAGTGGGAAGGACAAGGGTGAAGAGATTATGTTTTTATTATCCTAAACCATCAATTTAGATAACATCTTGCAAGTTAATATTTGTGTTGTGTGACCTCCGGGCAGCCGATATTGCAATCAGCTCTAACATCAGATGAATGGCTGGCATGCTGGGGGTTGGGGGGTGTTCTATTGGAGGGTAGAAGGTCCAGAATGACATGCTTTGGCTTATGTCAGTTTAATCAACAAGTATTTGGGATTCTTTCTTGCTTCCAGGCCTGGAGGGACTGGTTATCCAGCACTCCTTGTCTGACTTCTGGCCAGGCTCTGACTACCTGGCAGCCCTTCTTACCTAAACGCACCTCCTGCGTTCAAGAGTAACAGGATAGCCCCGCCCGGCATAGCTCAGCGGTTGAGCGTTGACCTAGGATCCAAGTGATCAGGGTTTGATTCCTGGTCAGGGCACATGCCCAGGTTACGGGCTAGGCAGGCAATCAATGACTATCTCATCATTGATGTTTCTCTCTCTCCCCCTCCTTTCCTTTCTCTGAAATCAATAAAGATATATTAAAAAAAAAAAAAAAAAAAGAGTAACAGGATAAAGCCCCTTCCCCTGCAGCCCGCCTTTAAATTCCTTGAATTTCCAAGCTAGATTTCGGGGCACAGTTCTCAGGGTGCTCTCTCGGGAATCCCCCATTTTGTCAATTTAACTGAGCTGATGCAAACACCTCATTTCCCAAAGCCTGTGTCACTTCTTCTTAAAGCCGTGTGCCCCTGAACGCCCGCTCTGAACACCGTCCTTTGGCAAGATTTCCCTTAGGATAGAATCGGAATTTCTGAGCCCAGGAGTGAGCTCAGGATGTGGCTTCAGCGCTTGCCCCTCTCAGAGCCCTGGCTCACTGGCCCAGTGATTCAGAACCCCAGGGCCCGGGTGGAGTCTGAGCCTCCCGAACCAGCAGGGGCCCGTTCGGATCCTCTTCATACCTCCCAGGTCCCCGCATGAGCAGACTGTGGGGGACTCAGCCCACTGGGGACGGAAGCCCGTGCCCCACCGGGACTAACCGCCCTCCAGGGAGCAGGCAGGCCTCCTCTGAGCCCCAGGGTCACCCTAAATCCCACCCTCCCAGCGCTTTGGCCCCAGGCCCGCCCAGTTACACAGCGTGTTCCCAGCCTGGGGCAAAGGTGGGGCGCCCCGACCGCCGAGTCGCGTTCGGATCCACAGGGGCGGCGAGGCGCAGGGGGCGCGCTCGCGGCCACCGCGGGAGTGAGGCTGGGGCCACGTGGGTGCTCCCGCGCTGGGCGCGGGCCAGGGCGCCCCACCCTCGGGACTGCGGGGGCGGGGCGCGGCGGGGCGGGGCTCCTCCCCCGCGGGGCTGGGGAGCTGCTTCGGGCCGGGTGAAGGAAGGCAGGTGCCGGTTGGCCCGCCCCGGAGGCGGGGCCGGGGAGTGGAGCAGAAAAGCCCCGGCTGAGCCGAGGGCGCCTGTAGTTTCTGGTCGGCGGCGCGCGCTCGGTCCCTACGCCGACCCGCGGCCAGGCAGCAGCATGGCGGGCGCCGGCCCCAAGCGGCGCGCGTCCGCGGCCCACGCGGCGGCCGAGGAAGAGGAGCTGCAGGCTCGGGAACGGATGCTGGCGGCGAAGCGGCCGGCGGGCGCCGAGGGCGCGGAGGGCGCGGGGGACGAGGGCGTGGCCCTGCAGCGCAACATCACGCTGCTCAACGGCGTGGCCATCATCGTGGGCACCATCATCGGCTCGGGCATCTTCGTGACACCCACCGGCGTGCTCAAGGAGGCGGGCTCGCCCGGGCTGGCGCTGGTGGTGTGGGCCGTGTGTGGTGTCTTTTCGATCGTGGGGGCGCTCTGTTATGCCGAACTGGGGACCACCATCTCCAAATCGGGCGGCGACTATGCCTACATGCTCGAGGTCTACGGCTCGCTGCCCGCCTTCCTCAAGCTCTGGATTGAGCTGCTCATCATCAGGCCCTCCTCGCAGTACATCGTGGCGCTCGTCTTTGCCACCTACCTGCTCAAGCCGCTCTTCCCTTCCTGCCCCGTGCCCGAGGAGGCCGCCAAGCTCGTGGCCTGCCTCTGCGTGCGTAAGTACCCGCGCGGGACCCGGGCCATGCCTTATCCCTAGCGCATTCCCGGCCCCTGGCCACCTTCACCTCCCCGTGCCGTTTCGCTCCCCCAGGCCAGCCTCGCGGCTCTAGGGTCAGGTCTGGAACCCACGTGCGTCTCATTCATTCGGTTACGCATCGCCTCGGAAATTCCGCTGCGACAGACTGCGGGGTCCCTGCGCCCAGCCTCTTGTGGGCGGTTCACTTCCCCACCTGGGCCACTCAGATCCGGTGGAGCTGAGCAATATTCTCTTTCTCTTGCAAGGCCCACGTGGAGTGAAACGCGAATTTCCTGTTTGAGCTCCCCAGTGCTGTTTATGGAGACAGAATGCTTTTTAAAGATTTTCTTCATTCATTTCTTCTCTGCAAACTAGCTTATCAGGAATGAGCCGAGGCTGACTCATACAAAAAAAACATAGTAATAAAATTCTGTTTCGGCAGCCGTGTTGAATCCCCTAAAGATTGCTTTCAGTAGTAAAAGAAGGGTGCTTGACTGTAGATTAAATCTGTGTGTATTGGGGTGGGTTTGGGGACCCCAAATTGTGCTGACAGCCACTGGCCATAGTCCTAATGTTGGTGGGCACTGTGGTAGAGTATTGGTAGGTGTGGTCCTAGTATGTTGGTGGGCATGTTCCAGGTGTGTTGGTGGACACATGTTATATAAAATTTCCTGGGGGCCAAAGAAAGGCTGACAATATCATTACATTGAGAGTTTATTAAGGAAACTTATATAGGAGGCACACCTTGGGCATTGGCAAGATGACATGGCACTAAAGAATTACGTAGGACAAGGCAGGGTGGAAAGGGGTACTGGGGTGTGACCTGCCCCAGATAAGTCGAAAACACTTTATTACATACTGGCCCAAATCTAGCTGGATCTAGCATGAAGGTCCGGCAGTGGTCAGGCTGCGGTCCCTGTCATGGAACAGTCTCTCCTCCACACTATGGTGTTGGTATGTTGATGGGCATGGTCCTAGTACGTTGGTAGGCATGTGCCTGGTATGTTCTTCACCTAAGAGTGAACCAGGTCGGAGAAAATTGTTGCTTTGCAAAATAGTTTTCTTATGGGATTTCAGGAAAAAAGTTATTTGTACCAAATGTAATGTGATTTTCTTTTTGGCTGTTGGCAGTTTTTCCACCTACCCCTTGGCCAACCCCTAGGGAGGCTTGCAAGATGGAAGGTAAGTGTCCTGCTTTCAGAGCTGCCACCCTGAGGATTTGCCTGAATCTCAGTCATGCATATAAGTACAGAGATAGCAGGGTACATTCGTTGTTTCAGGTCCGAGCCGTGAAACTCAGGGACTGTGCGGCTACTTGAAGTGGCTGCTGCCTGGCCATGCCTGCTGGCCTTGTTGGAGTGTGTGGACGGAACTGGGGCAGGTATTTTAGAACTTTGAGACACACTCTGGAAAGTGGCGTATCCAGAAGGCAGAACTCAGCGTAGCTCTGTTTGACTGCCGGCGCTTTCCTGAGACCCTGACAGGCAGGCAGTCACACTGGGTGAAGGGGGGGGTCTCAGTGATATGGATCTCAGCTTTAAAAACTTTGGTCTAAATCTAGGGATAGTTGTAGCAATAGTCTGTGTTGTCTGAGAATAGGAAAACCTCTTGCTTCTGATGGGCCTTGAGATGAGAGTTTTATGGGATGATGCATCGGGGCTGGCTAAGGAAAAGCCCCTCTAAATGCAAGATAACTTTGTTGGGTTGTTTTTTCATTAGGAGAATTTTAATTGTCCAATTTTCATCATTTCTAGATACGATATAATGTTTGGGCCCAGTAATACGTAATGAAACAGTATCTTTAAAGGGCCCCCTCTCTAGTCTTTAAAAAAATGGATCCCTACTGCCCTAGCCGGTTTGGCTCAGTGGTTAGAACGCTGACCCTCTGACTGAAGGGTCCCAGGTTTGATTCTGGCCAAGGGCACATACCTTGGTTGCAGGCTCCATCCCTGGCCCTGACTCTGACTGGGCCCTTGCAGGAGACAACCAATCAATGTGTCTGTCACGTCAGTATTTCTCTCTCTCTCCTCTCTCTCTTTCTCTCTCCCTGTCTCCCACTCTCTCTGAAAAGCAATGGAAAAGTATCTTCAGGTGAGAATTAAACAAATAAAAATTTAAAAAAATAAATAAAAATGGAACCCTTACTTTTTTAAACTTCTGGGTTTACGCAGGTAAATCCTTAGATAGATTCTAGAGGGCTGCAGTGGATACGTTCTGGCCAGCGCTCCAGGTCACTTCTGTTGTGGCATTGCCGGCCCAGTGGGGCAGGTTATGCCAATAGCACCCCTTTCGGTAGGGGTGAGGGTGACCTTTTCCATGTGTTGATCGGCTTTCGTAGCTCTTTCTTTGAACCTCCTGTGTGAGTGTGTGATACATGTGTGTACGTGTGTGACTTTTTCTGATGGAAAGAGGATTTTCAGTAACACAGAGGCGTGTGCCATCTGCAAGAGCAAGTGCTAGTCTAAAGCCTTGCTGGGTCTGGAAACGGACACGGACTTGTCCAAGGCTGAGAGAACTCAGCCTGCTGGACTGGCTTGGCTTTTCTCACCTCATACAGTCAAACCTCTGTTCTTGAACGTCTCCCATCTCCAGCCCTGGTCAGGGTGCGTGCAGGAGGCAACCAATTGCTGTGCCTCTCACATCAATGTTTCTCTCTCTCTCTCCCTCTCTCTCCCCCTTCCACTCTCTCTGAAAACCAATGGAAAAAATATCCTCAGGTGAAAAAGAAGAGAAAGGGTGCTCTGTTTGCACCACTTTCTTCCCAGACCCTATCCCTGTGGGTGTGTGCCCCAGGGTGGCTTTCAGTGCTGGTGCTTTAGGAAAGGGCCCTGGGGCCGCTCTTTCCGGTGATGTCGTGGGTTCTGGAGCAGTTTTCATTTTCCAGGTCGATCTTTTCAGTCCCCTGGGCTCACCCCACAGCAGTTTCTTTCTGCTTGTTAAAAAGTTGCGCTGTGAAGTGGGTTGCCTTTGATGCTTAGAATGATCCTGGGGACAGTATAAATGGGGAAAGAATTCCCTTTTCTTGTAGATCTGACAAAGAAATGATGAGATGGGCCCTCTTTGATAGCATGGCTAGGCTATTTTCACTTTTTTAATGAGTCAAAAAGGTGAAGAGCTAGCTCCGTAACTCCTTCTTGACGGCCATGTGGAATTTGATATAAGACAGGTTTACATGGGTCATTTATTGCTTAATGAAAACTTGTTAGTGGTTGCTGAAATCAGGTGAGTGTGGGATCTGCGTGTGACGGTCTTTCAGGTTGGAGTTGAGTCCTCGCCAGCAAGGTTTGCCTTGGACTGTTTATCCTTCCTGGGCCACTTTCTTCATAAAATGTCTGGAGAGGCCCCAGCTGGGGGCTCATGAGGGCCAGCCCAGGGCAGAGTCTTGTATGTGAGGGCCCCTGTGGTTCAGAAAGACAGCGGTGGCCTCAATTGGTCCTTTATCTCCAGGGAGAACCTCTTGGAAGAAGGGATCTAAATGGGTCCCCTTCTCCCTTTGCTGAGTTGTGAAAAAGGCTTGGAGCCCATCTGAGCCGTGGTCGCTCCTAGCCAGGATGCATAGGTGTCAGGGAAGTGGCTCCAGCACACCGCTGGTTGCCTGCTCTCTTCTTCCCACTCCTAGTGGGGGGAGGGTGGGACCATGCCTGCTGGGACAGCCCCCACACTTGGACTTGCTAGTTACTTGCAGCACTCAGGTTGGTCTGCTGGTGACTGAGAATGGGACTCCCGGTCACTGGGTCCCCTTCCTGCGTGGTGGCCCTTCGTGAGGTCTGAAGAGCACTTTCTGCCTTCTCTTGTAATGAGACAAATTGGCCAGGGCTCCCCTAGACTGAGTTAGGGGCCCCCACCACGACCCTTACTTGGGCAGATACGCATGGTGTGGGGGTGCGGGGGTCCTCAGCTGTTGTTCCTCTGGGGACCCGTGGCCTGAAATATTTTCCACCTGGTGTCAGGCAAAGAGCCTACGCTATGCACGTGGACAGACCTGGCTTCTGTTTTGAGAAATTCACTGGGACTTCCAAGCCTCAGTTTACACATATGTGAAATGGGGATTTGTCACAGCCCTGCCTGGGTGTTTTTGAGGACTCGAGGTCATGGTGTATTTAACAATGGCACATGGGGACCCAGTCACACAGTGGTTGTGACTTACGCTCCACGCTGCCCTCTGTCTGATGTTCACCTATAACATTTCGAGCTGCCCTAGAACTTGCTCTTTTCTGGTTTAGACAAAAGGAGGAAGGAGAGAGGGTGGAGAGGAGGGGAAAGCTGCAGGTGCCTGCCAGCGCTTCCCACTGGGGTCTGAGCTGACGAGATGCCCATCGCACAGGCGTCAGCCCCACTGGCCTCAAGGGCTTGGGGGGGGGGGGGTTGCTAACCTGCTGTCACCTCCTCTCCAGGTAGGGGTGAAGGGCATAGATGAGGTGCAGGTTTGGTGTCTGTGGGGTAAGCCATGGCTAGCTGACTTGCAGAGCAGCTGGTCAGTTGGAGTGATGACCAGAGTAGCGGGGGAGACCGTAACAGCCCCCTCTAGCCCCCAGTCTTCTAGCTGCCTGGCTCGTTTCCATCAGTGCCAGGCAGTGACCCTGCTTCTGGGACCCCATACAACATGTCCACCACTGTATCCCTTGGACTCCAACCAGGCCTGTCACAGTGAGGCCTGGTTTGGGGTGTCTGGCTGCCTGCCAGCCGCCAGGGCTAAGCTCCTTGATGTGTGAGGCAAGACTTCTGGGTGTTTTGAAGGAGCCGGCAGCCCCAGAATCGCAAGCCGTGAGCTCAGTGCAGACGACAGCCCAGTAATTAGCACTGAAATCCGACTTGCCTGTCAGACATGAAAGTGGTCCGGCTGCTGGAGAGAGTCAGGCGGAGTCACGGGACTGGGGCCGAGTCATGTCTGGTCCTTCACAGAAGCCTTAGACCCCCAGGGAGGTGGGAGATGCCGATGAACATTTCTAACTCTTTTCCCCTGGGTCACAGCCCCTTTGATAATCCCATGGAATGTGCGGGCTCTGCCCAGAAATGTGTACCAGGCACTTTTACTCCAAATTGTGTGGTCATAGGATGTTCAGGTCCCCTAAGGCCCTGGCCCGGGTCAGGAGCCACTCCTAGCCCCAAGAGGGGCCCTGATCAGGGCAGAAACAGATCTGACATTTTCTAGCCAGTGTACTCAGATTCCTTTCTTCCCTCATGCTCTGTGCCTCAGCCTATGAAATCAGTGTTGTCATTCCCATTTTACAGGTGGGGAAACTGAGGCAGAGGTGGGTGGGGAGTGCAGGCTGTGCATCCTCCATGCTGAACTGCCATTTGTCATCAGCCATGTGGGGACACACAACCTAGTCTATGGTGAGGATGGAGGGCACCAGGAGTCTAGAATGGTGTTGGATCCCATGTCCAGGCATCTGGTTGGCCAGGGCAAGGACACATGGATCTGAGGTTTGGCCATATCCCAGATTCCTGGGAAGTGCTTCTCCCCCTGTCTGTGGGATGCCAGACTCCTAATATACTTTTCATCTTTCCATGGAAATCACATTGCAAATGAGCTTCTAGGGCAAGGTGGGCCAATAGCCACCCCCTGGGTTCCAGCTGCCCAGGGGCCATAGGCCCTGTCCTGTGGCCACACTGGCTTCCAGTTCCTGTCCCCTCCTTCCATGACTCACAGCAGGTGCTGGGGACTACAGGGCGCCATGTGATTCTACACCCCCCAGTCAGTGTCACCTCCCCAGGCTATTATCTGGATTGTGGCCAGGGGAGTTGCCCAGAGTGCACCTGTTCCCACCCCAGGCTTTGGCCCATCCTGTCCCCACTAACAGAACTACTGCCGAGTCCAGCAGTTTTTTGGCTCTGATGGTTGGGGTCCTGTCTACATCATGGCAGGAGTACCCCACCCAGCTCTTTCCTTGATCCCGACAGGATGCTGAATTCTTGCTCTTGCTCTGCAGAATGGGCTATCCCACGCAGGGCATTTCTCTCTGTCAAGCCCACCCCTCCTCCCAGTGGATTTTGCCTGCTGTGTGAAGAATTAGCACTGACTTCCCATTCAGGATCTGGGAGCATGATACACGCAACCTGATCCGTTCTCTGAGTCACTCTGACCTTGATTGCTGGCTGACATCTGTCGATGCTGAGACCTGATCATCTATAAGTCACTCAAAGAGTAGTTGATACGGACCTGAGCCACTCCCCCACAAAAATGAGCCCCATGGCCCACTTTGACCCCATGGCCAGCCCAGCACTTTGTCCCTGTCTGCGTGAGTTGCCCGAGACCAGCATAGGATTCGGCCCTCTGCACTCACACGGGCTGCAGGCTGTGTCTTCATTTGGTTCCCTTCTAGGGGAACCTGTCAGCCTGACTAGCTGGAAGTCCAGGGCCACTGCAGAAGGCCTAAGCGGGGCCCTGGCTCTGTCTCTCAAGCTCTTTGGGTCCTTGGGCTGTGGGGCACGGGCCAGGTGCTTGGCTTGTCTGGGCCTGTGTTTCAGAGCCCAGAGCAGGGCAGGGGTGTGTGTGTGTGTGTGGGGGGGGGGGTTGTGCCTGCAGAGGGTGTGTGAGTCAGACATCCCATCCCTGCAAGGGTCAGGTGTCAGAGGGACTGTCAGGAATTAAACATGACAGAGCAGATGTGTCTGGTGAGGGGAACAGTGGACACCCTGGGAGACCAGAGACTATGGCTTCTCCAAGTGCAGAGAGGAGGCTGCAGGTACTCTGAGTGAAGCAGGGGGGGAAGGTGGGGCCTGGCGGGAGCTGCTTCTGGTGGGTACCCTATGCAGCTGCACCTGTGCCTTATGGTTCTGAGGGCATTGAGACCTTAGAGCTGAGGGAAAGGACTGGAGGTGGGTGTGGGGTGAGGGTGGCAAGTTCAGAATGTTTTCCCTCATGCCAGCCTGTCCCAGGAGGGGCTGTCTGCTGGCTGGGTCTGAGGAAGTCCAAGTTCAGGGGTCTGGGGAAGGAGAGAAGCCAAACCAGAGTTTGATTAATGAGCATTTTGTTTTGATGGATTGGTGGGGGCAGGCTGTTCAGCTCAGAGGGAATGTGAAGGTCTGTGTCTGGCCTGGTCATAGGTAAAGGGGGGCATCCTGTGTGTCCTGTAGTGGTAGAGGGAGGGGCTCCTCTGCAGTGAGCTCAATCCAGAACATGAGGGAAGAGGCTCTGAGCCTTCACTGTTTTCCAGGATGGCAGGGCTTGTTGAAGTCCAGCGTTGTCGGGTCCATGTGAAGACCCTGTACCGGGGTGCTGGGTCGTGATCTGTGGGGGCAGAATGGGGACTGGGCCCTGTTCTGGGGTGGCCTTACCCAGTAGGAGGGAGACATGTAAACACACGTTCTATAGCTTGTTCAGGCCCTGTGTCTACAGGGCACATGCAGGCAGGATAGCTGGGGTGGGGCTGGCCTGCAGCCCAGAGTACTTGGGGCAGGCACTCATGGGCACTACTCTCTGCAAGTCCCACCCGAAACCTTCCGCCCAGAGAGCAGCAGCCACCTGTCCAAGACTCCACTCGGTAACAACAGCCTGGTTCAAACGTGTGGGACAGAGTCCCCCACACACCCACCCCCTCGTCTTTGAGGGTGCCCAGTAGACTTGCATCTCAGGCATGCTCGTGTTGGGTAGGGCCCTATGGGATTTGCCCCCATTAATGAGTCTCAGCCCTGGCTGCACCTTGGAGTCACCTGACTGGAACTGATGCCCATGTCCCCTCTAAGACCTAGCAAAGAAGCACAGTGCAGGTCAGGGAGCTATGGTGGAGCTTCTCATGGGCAGCCAGGGTTGAAGATCCTGGTTAGTGGCCACAACATGGGAGTGGGATTTCGGAGACCTGCTCTGTGACTGCTGTGTGATTTTTCAGCATGTTGGACAGCCTCTCTGAACTCTCTTTACTCCAATTATCAAACGGGGGTTGAATACTACACATGTCCACTCACCTTTCAGGTACAGTGACTGCAGAATGTTTACTCTCCTTTTTCTTTATTTGCATAACTGCTGGAGGAACAGGGTCAGGGAGGGGAACTCCCTGGGATTTCTCACTCAGGGAGCAGGCATCCCTCCTGTCAGTCCTGGCTGTTCTTTGGTTTAGGTGGGGCCCTTTGGGAACCTCCCTGTGCTCCAGGACTCTTATTTCCAAAAAGCCCAGTGAAGAGAGAAGTTGCTATTTGTGGGGTTTCCTGCTTACCCCCAGACTTAGGGTGTCGGCAGATTTTAGAATTGACTAATCTGCCTTTCTGGCGTGTTTTGAAATGAACTGTCAGCCTTGTTCCAGATGCTCGCTGACACCTCCACCCTGGGCTATGGTGAATTCTGTGTGGTCGGGCATAACTCAGTCCTGGTTAAAAATGGAAAAAATGCAGAAACATATTTTGTTCTTGGGCTGGACACAGGCAATTTGAAAATGTGATGCTGTCCTATTAGTAATGTATTTTTGCAGAAATCAGTGAATGGAGTTGGGGAGGGGCTTGAGGCCAGTGTGCCCCCTGGGACTCCAAATTCCATGTCCTGCCTCTCCCTCAGGTGGCAGCCTCTTGAATTGGAGCACTTCCCTTTGATCCTGGGAAGACTGGGGTCCCACCTGAACAACTCCCTGCTCCTGGGAATTGCTTCATTTTCCCTGTGGCCAGCAGGGGGTATGAGGTCTGAAGCCATGGTTGACCTGAGCTGCTCAGTGACCTAGTACATCCTGGAAGTGAGGCCACATGGTTTGGGTTGTCAGGTCACACACATTTGTTTCCTTGGGGCCCAGTAAAGGTGACTTGTGCATCAGAAAGTTACCCCCTGGTTCTCTAAGTGCGATCCCCAGACCAACAGCTTCAGCATTCCTAGGTCAGAAAGGCAGATTCTCAGGCCCCAGCGGGACTGACACACCCTGGAGTGAGACCCAGTCTGTCATTAGGAGGGATGAAAGTGTTAAGGCAAGAAATGAAGAAATGGTGGGAGGGAAAAGGTGGGGCTAACTGTGCGGAGGAGCCCCCACGAAGCCCAGAGGACTTCTGGACTTCCAGGGTCCAGGGAGGAGGGTGCTGATAAGCTACATTTCTGTTGAGTGCCCACCAAACCTTGGGTCCCCGTGTGTGTCAGGTAGATTTGGATGAACAAGGCAAAGGCATGACAAGAACCCACGGAGTGACTAGATACCCCTTCAGTGGTCACACCTGTTGGTGGCAGCTCTTCCAGCCACCTGGGTCACACCATCCTGTATGTGGTCACCGGCTGTTGTCCTAGGAGCCAGCCCACCTGTAGCCAGGGTCCAGATGCCCCGTGAGTGCCGAGATGTCTGACAGGTGGGGGTCCAGCTGCAAGTCAGCAGGCTGGCTGGCTGCCCGAGCTTGGGTCTCGGACCAGCCCTCAGTCGCAGTGGTTAGCAGGCACTGCTCTCTGGCCTGGTGCCAGCTGCTGCCCCGAATAAGCCTGGGAGACCAGGCTGGATGAGCTTTCTGGAACTGGCACAGCCTGCTGGCCACTTCCTTTTTATCTCAGAGCCTGTGGCAGAGCTCTGGGTCAAACGATAGTCATTTGCCTGGCATCTCAGATAGTTTCCAACAGCTGGACCCCACCTGTGTGACACAGCATTGCTCATAGGTCTCAGACTTGCCTTTGCCTCAAGAATTGCCCTTTTTATCAAGGACCCGAAAACCTTGTGTAGAAAGCACCACCCAGATGGGGAAACAGAGTGGGGTGTCTCGTCACACTGGTGGGTGGAGACTCCCCAGAATACACCATGCTCAGGGTTAGGGAGAGTCCCAGAGGGGCTACCCAATGGCGTCCTGAGAAATAACAGATTGAGGGGAGGAGCCGCTCTGTGTCCTTCGCTCTTGTGGCCCTCAGGGGATATGGTGCCCTTGCAGTCTGCAGATGACTGATCTGAACCAAGTCACCTAATCAGGCCAGCACTTGAGTTGGACCTTACAGCTGGGCTCTGAGATCCCCTGAGGCCAGAGGGTGAGAGCAGGAGGCCCAGCTGAGGGATCTTTCTTCACTGGACAGCGCTTTCAGTCCTTGAGGCGTACCCGACATGAGGATGGGGGTACAAGTGGAGCCACCATGGAAGGACAGGAGCCCCTTAGCAGAGGGATGGTGACTTTGCAGCATAGCCCTGGGATCCCGGCTCCTTTGCCAAGGTTGAGCTGGGTGCCCCTGCCAGCCAGCTAGGTGGGTTATGTTATAGCAGGGCGAGGAAGGGACTAATGAGGAAGGACTGTGGAATGAGCCATCTGCACAGAGCCTAGAGCCACCTCCCCTCTGGGGGGCACTGGGCTTTATCTCCTTCGCCTCAGCTGCAATGAGCACAGCCATGCTTGTCTGGGGGTGCTGGCTCAGGGAACCCTGGAGATGGCTGGCTTCTAGCGAAGGTGCCCTCCTGATAGCCACCCACCTTTATCAGCCTGCTGGTGGGCCTGTGCCCTGGTGAACCCCATTCTCTCCCTAACTGCAGTACAAGTACTTTCTCCTAATCTCCCTTCCTGGAGGGGCTGCGGCTGCAAGTCAGTATTCCTGGTGACAACAGCAGCAAACCCTCTTACATCTCTGTACACCCAGAACCTCCCAATCTGCCCATCAGCCCCTCCTGCAGGTGTGGGAACTAAGGCTCAGAGGAGTCAGGCATCTTGTCCAGCTGGTGGAGTTTAAAGCAGGGCAGCTGGGCCGCAAACCCAGTCCACCAACTCCTCCGAGGACTGCTTTTGTTAAGGTTAAAAGATACTGAGTCCTGATGGAGTCGCCTATTAAGATTATATTTTGTTTTGAAATTTTTTAAAAAGGAACACTATGAGAACAATAAAGTGCCTGTTTACTCAACAGCCAAAGTCAATGCAAATGAAAATTTCATCATGTGTTTTGGTTCTTTTTACGAAGAAATAAATATTATATAAAGTCCCCTTTGTCCTGTGATCTGGTCCCTTCCCCTTCTAGACTGTGGGCCACCAGCCCATTGCCTGTCCACAGTCTGGACATGTTTAATGTCTCGAGATGGTACTGCACTGAGGGAGGGAGCCTCAGGGCAGGGGGCTCTGACACCTGCTGGGCAGGGCTCGGCACAATTTGGCCGGGAACAGCTGGGTTGGATCTTGGAATGGGCAGGGGTGCGCCTTTTGTTACCAATGGAGGGGCTTTGGGGTGTCAGAGGAGTGGCCTCTGTCCCACCCTAGTGACAGCTAAGACCCCCTCGGTGTCAGTGTCCAGTAGGATAGCCCACAGACTGGGGGCTCTGGGCAAGCTGTCTCCCCTGGAGCTTCAGAGTCCTCATTTGTGAAAGGGAGAGCTGCCCCTGCTCACCAAGGAATGGGAAGGCAGCAGAGGGTGAGTTGAGCAGAGGATTCAGCCAGAGCTGGCTGTGCTTGGTGCTGGCAGCCCTGCTCTGGTTTCTGAAGCAGGGTCCAAGTGCCCACTGTGAAGAGAGGACCAGCTCCTTTGAGGGCTGGTGGCAGCAGAAAAGCTGCCTCAGGAACCGAAGGGCTTGCCCCCGCCCCCCCCCCCCCACACACACTTCCCTGGGACATGAATGGAGGGTGATGCAATCTGCCGGCCTCTTGCTGCAGCCGGAAGGCTGTGTGTGTACTTGGGAGGAGGAGCCTGAGGCGCTTTAGGATTGTGTTGCCAGGAGGGAGTGGCTCAGCGGTTGAGCATCTACCTAGGATCCAGGCCAGCGGGGTTCGAGTCCCTGTCAGTGCACATGCCCAGGTTCCGGGCTCGATCCCCAGTCGGGGGGCGTGCAGGAGGCGGCCGATCAGTGACTCTCTCATCATTGATGTTACTATCTCTCTCTCTCCCTCTCCCTTCCTCTCTGAAATCAATGAAGATATTTAAAAAAACAAAACAAAAGGATTGTCTTTCACTTACAAGGGAAGGGGAAGCTGACTCAGAAAAGCCTTAGGATCCTCGGGCAGTAATGAACAGATTAGAATCTGGCCTTGCCCTCCAGGGCCCCTCCATCCTGGATCCCAGACACTGGGCAGATTGAACCTGAGAACACTAATCTGGAAGCCCAAGAAAAGGGAATTCCACTACCACTCTCCTCTCCCCACCCTGCACTGTCAGCCCTATGGGGGATGTCAGAGGGCCCCAGAGACCTGGATCTCAGTCCAGGGTCTCCCTCAACCACCTTGGACAGGGGGTTTCTATGAGCCTGAGAATGTCAGTGCTGACCTGCTTAGTACAGGACAGCTCTCTCCCCATTGGTCCTGAGGGCCAGGACTGAGCATGTGTCCACCCCAGAGCCACACAATGAAGGCCACGGGGGCTGTTTGCCTCATGCACACATCGGCCCTCTCCTCCAAGCCTTTTGGTTCCTGCTTCAAGAGGTGGCGTCAGAACTGTGACACAGACACTTTTGTCATGAGCCCCATGCTCTCATGGCCTCATTTAAACTCCCACCGCCCTGGGGCAGCTCATCTTACGAGCCTCTGACAGGTGTCTAGAAGCCACCTGTAAGGGCCACGCCAGGTCCGAATGTCACCCTTGGCTGTCATACCTGGTACATGGGGACTTCTGAGTATTTCAGTTTAGGAATAGCAGCCTAAAGCAAATACTTTCAAAACAGTTTTAGCCTGAACTTTCTCTGCATAACATACAGTCCCTCAACCAATGCATTAGCCAGAGTCGAGAGCAGTGAGGGAAAAATGAGGGTGAGGGTGCTTTTAAGGTCAGTTAATTTCCAAGAGAGATAGGCAGAGCAGTGAGGCTCTAATCCTATCCAGAGCACACTGGGAAGATTTTCCTGTTTTCCTTCTACCTGAACTAGTGGCTCTCATCCCGTTAATTAGCGTGGATTTATCTCTTTGGGGCCTAATCCTCAAATAGTAAAATGACATGTAATTACTCGAGCTGGGGAAAGATGCCACCTGGGGTCCCCCCGCCCGGGTTAGTTCTGTCTGGAAAAGAGAAAGGATGAGCCTTCTTACCTTACCGAAGCCTTCTGAGCAAGTGATGGGTATGCAGGAAAGAGGCCCTTCCCATAGGCCCTGGCCATGCTGGTTAATGTTTAATGACCAGCCCTCCAATAAAAAATGGCCCCCCATCTGTGCCTCTGCTAATTCCTGGTGTAAATGCTCCCCGGGCAGCTGGTTTCTAGCACATGTGCATGTGTGTGGGGAGCTGGGATGAGAGCCTGGCGCGCTCACCTGCGAGCAGAGCACCTCAGCAGCATAGAGACCTGAGTGCATGGACGAGTTAGAAATAGGGAAGTGGGAAGGGATCCGTGTTGAGTTTTTGTTGTCTTTGTTTTAGTATAATTTTCATTCATTGTAAGTTTATGGAGTGGCTGTGTTAACAGCCAGCTCTCAAGATCCCTAAACACTTAGTGGCGCTCGTGAGTGTGTGTATATCTCAACCCTCCACCCCTCCTTCGGTGCAGGGCTGGGGTCCTACAGGCACCGGGCAGTGCCTGCTGAGTGCATTTGTTGAGCGTGACTGAGCTGCCACCATATCTCCATCTCTGCTCCCATCCAGGTTGGGGGAAACCACCTGTGACAGGTGCAATTTTCAGTTTCGAGGTATGCCGTTACAACAGCTCTTGTGTGGTTTCCTGTACCAGCTAGGACCACCTGAGCCAGGCTGCTTGCTGACGCTGGGGCTGTGGCATACACCTTTAACCCCCATTTCAGCTGTCAGAATTGTGCCCTCATGGTTTCAGCGTTTGGCTTGACACGCAGATTTGTGCTAACAGGATACCTCACTGACCTGTTAACCCTGTGGGATTCTAGAAGATTCTCTCTGAAAAAAGGGTTTCCCACCTTCAAGAAGTTTATTACACTGTGTATGAACCTGATAAATCATGCTAAATGTTGAGTGGGTGCGAAAAAGTGAATGCAGTCCCCCTCCAAATAGCAGGTTTGTGACCCCACCAGAGGGGCTGGGTTCCTTCTCAGCCTCCCTGTCTCGCGTGCTGACCATCTGTCCGGTGGGACTCACTCACTGCTCTGTCTCCACAGTGCTTCTCACGGCCGTGAACTGTTACAGCGTGAAGGCTGCCACCCGGGTCCAGGATGCTTTCGCTGCTGCCAAACTCCTAGCACTGGCCTTGATCATTCTGCTGGGCTTCATCCAGATCGGGAAGGGTGAGTGCAGCCTCTGGGCCTTCACAGCTGTCCTATGAGGCCCTGCTGTGCTGGGGGGGTCCCCACTTCTGAATGCTTCCAGCCCCCAGATCCACCAGGTTCTCCAACACATCACTTCACCTGCTCTGCACCCTCACCCTTAATAGGGGGTCCCCTGCTCTGAATGCCCCCAGCCCTCTGGCATGATGGCATGAAGGGTATCATTTGAATTGGGGCACTGTGAGCTGGGTCACACCGTCCCAAGAGGGGCACTGACATTGAGTTAGAGAGACTAAAAATCACCCAACAAGTTAAATCTGTCCCAGAGTGGCAGGGAGAAATGGATTCTCCCTGTCCTCTGAACCCCGCTGTCCTACCACAGTCAGGGTTGGGTAGGATGGCTGACATGGGAGTTCTTAGAGAGAACTTAGCATTGGGCCTGGCACATCGTGAGCATGGCAGAGAGGAACTTGTTTTGTCTGCTGAGACAGATCTTGCGCACAGGAAGCTACAGATTGCAGTTGCCCTGCAGGTGAATTGCAGCTGCCTTCCAGGGAATTATATAGAACAGCCCAGTCCCCAGTAGGGCGCTCATGCCCATGGATGGCCCGACCCACCAGCGTCCACCATGCTGACCCCTCCCCTGTGATCAGCACTTTGTTCCATCATCCGTGGGTCGACCACGCCATGGCATTTGGTGGCAGTGCATTCTCTTACTATTGATAGGCCTCGTTCCTTGCAAATGTGCTGTGATTTGCTATCATTCTATGAGCAAGGATGGGGTGGTCCCCCCCTTTCTGGCCACTATGGAAAATACTGTCAGGAGCATTCCTGTAGATGTCTTTTGGTGAACAGAAGTGCTGGTTTCTCCTGGAGTGGGTGGACAGCAGGCCCAGGGTGGGCATTGGCTTAGAGTCCACAGATGAGTGATCCCACAGTGGCTGGTCCAAGGCAGGTTCTGAGAGCCCCTTCAGAGGAGGAGGTCACCATGAAGACACACACATAGCAAGGCCCCCGCAGCCCTATGTCTATGTATGGAAAGGGCAGGTGGCCACCAGGGCCTCACTTTACATCTGAGTGCTGTTAGAAAACTGGGGCCGCAGAGACCAGCCCTTGTGTCCCCTAGCTCACCAGGGGCACTGCTACCTGATGCAGCTGGACCTGGCATCAGCTCAGAGTTCTGTCACTGGGAGAACCAGAACTTGGGCCACTTTCAAAATCCCGTGTAGGCACAGAGGTTGCACATCCATCTCATGTCAGTTCCCCTCCACTGTGAAGCCTCGTGCAGGCAGTGGCTGCTGTCTTGTCCTAGCCCATCCTCTCTCACACTTTGGAGCTGACTAGCTGTGAATTGTGTGATTGGGAAAACCCCTAAAGGCCCCATACCTGTGTCCTCGAGGCTTCTGCCTGTGATACCCAGAGATCTATCCTTGCAGTTGTGAACTTCCCTGATTCCTCCCACCCCCTGCTGGCCACAGGGGGCACTGCACTGTACAGGAATTGCATCCACAGACCATTAGACTGCAGGGAGCATGCTAAGGATTCAGGACAATTGGGTGCACGTGGGGCCGCAGTGGATGCCACATTGCCTGCCCTCACTGGCCCTCTCTCGGGGTAGAGAGAAGCTCACAGTTCTGATGTACGCTGACCTAGTAAAGCGAAAGCAAGAATCCAGATCATTCAGGCAGACCATCTTTATAAAATATGTCAATATACACGAAACATTTAGCATGGCACCTGGTGCCTAGTAAGAACCAGCTCCCACCTGATTTGCAGTCACTCTCTCTGGAAGGTAGCCTAGGTCACTGCTTCAGGAGCTGGACCTCTTGGGAGCATGGGTCTGACCAGTGATATCCTGCCCCCCGGGAAGTCCTGAACATTGCTTGTGGGTAAACCCACCAGGCAGGGCTGGGATGAGCCAGAATCTGCCTTTACTCCTGCTGCTGCTGCTTTGAGTGCTTCCACTGTACTTGAGAGCCTTCCTGGGACTTCAGGTTCCAGCATCTTCCTTAAGACAACACCATTTCTTACCCTTTATTTTTCAGGTCTCAGGGACGCTGGTTGGGGCTGGGTAATTTCCTGGCCTCATGGAGAGTGGTTAGGACAGATGGGTGGAAGAAAAAACTCCATCCCACACCCACCACTTTGTCCAGCTAGGAGATGGGTCATTTGATAGAAGCCTTGCTTGTGAAGGCATTTACTTGGCCGGTATTAGATACAGACAGATGAAGAATGTGGGGGGGAACCTGACTTGTAAAAACAAATTTCAGTAGGGAGAGCAAAGAGCTTTTGTTCAGCCTGAATACATAATGTGTTTATAATTCTGTTGCTGTTGCAAACATCCATCCCCCCCACCCGCCTGAAGCAGTTCCTTTCTGAACTCGGGATACAGTGCAACGTCGGCAAAATTCCTGTCTCCTGGTTTTCTTTAAGAGATTTGCTTTGTTCCCAGATGAATGCCTTCCTTTCTAGAGGACACATTGTTGAAAATGTTGACCCCTTTCTCCCACAACATTTGTCTTGACTCTGTTTCCCCCTTGGGCAGCGTGCCCGATCCCCGTGGATCCCCGTGCTGCTGGAAGGAGGGCTGAATCCTCTGGCAGGGGCTCAGCTCAGTGTGCTCAGATTGGCCACTGGCCATCCTGCGCCTGTAGAATGCGACCTGCTGGCGACCAGCATTAAAGCAGTCTTCTTCCTTGGCCTGCCTGGCACCCAGGTGGGCCCAGGGCTGCAGAAGGGGCTCAGGCACGGGGCCCTGCCGACCCAGGTTCAAGTCCAGCTGGCTGTTTGTTAGCCCCAGGCCTCTGTTGGCTTTGTTGCCTTGTCGCCATAAGACCGGTGAGCAATTCTGCCGTCGTTCTCAGTAGAACCTCCTGAGGCTCCAGGTGCGGCTCTGTGCAGAGACCCAGTGAGGACATGGCCCTGCAGCCCAACACTCACTCTGTGGTTCAGGGACAGCAGACGGGCTGATAGGGCTCCAGCCTAGACCAGGAAGGCCCTTCTGAGGTGTGGCTGAAGGCACCAAGTGTGACAAAGGGACTGCTCTTCAGGGCCCCAGGGCTGAGATTTGAGTGTGGGAGGAGCTCAGGCTACCCTTATGGCTGGGTATGCAGGACCTGGCACCATCTAAGGTGCCTGGATTCACTCCTAGCCTTTTCAGAAGGGGAAACTGAGCTCAGGTGGGCATTTCAGATCCGGGTGGCTGGAGTAGCTATCTCAGGAAGTGTGGGTTGGAGCGACTTGGCGTGGGGTGTCCACAGAGAGGTGGACAGGGTAGGCAGAGGGCACTTTGTGGCTCAGGACGTACCTGCCAGCCGCCTCCACCTGCTTTTGCTCTTTTTCTTTTGTCTGTCAGCCTCTTACCTACGACACCCTACAAGGTCCACAGCCCCAAGGTCAGGCTGTTCCCAAAGCTGAGCAGTGTTTCTCTGGTGAGAGTGGAGTATGCGGAAGGCTCATCCCTCATGCCCAGGTCCTTTCCAGAGGACACACAATGGGACCCTTGTGGTTTTGCTTGGGCTGCGGCATCTGGTGGGAGGACACTTCGTGTCTCCTTGAGCAGTTATACAACAGATTGTGTAGATGTGCAGATAAAAGTTCCCACAAAAACACTTTCTTCCTCTCCCACATTGCATCTGAGCAGGATGCCCTCCGCTGGGAGGTGACAGGAGGAGACGTGTCCCCTACACCAGGGCCTGGCACTCCAGCCTCGACAGCAGCTCACACGAGCTCACCCAGCCACTAGGACATTGTCCCCAAGGGCCAGGAGACCAGGTGTGGTTGGCACTGGGAAAAGAGACACTTAGACTCTGAGCTGATTATCTCCCATGTCCATTACTGTCCCAAAGTTACTGGGGGGAATGGAGGGTCGAGAAAACATTGGAGATTCTGCTGGCCAGAAGGAGCAGCCTTGCAGTGGAGAAGGCCCAGGCACGCCTGTGAATTGGACAATATGCTCCCAGCACGCCTGTGAATTGGACAATATGCTCCCAGGGCTAGAGACTGGTGTTTGAGTCATTTTACAGTTTGAATGAGATTCTTAGGTTATTGAATCAGGGCTCAGAAGCAGTGGCCTGTCCAGTCCCCCGTAGCACTGTCAGTGACCTGACCCCACATGGCCGGTGATGGTTGGCACCGTGTGCGGGGACATGAGCTCCCTTAGAAGAAGGCCCCCGTCTGTCCTACCCAAGAGCGCAGCGTCGGGCTGCACAGGGGAGGTGGTGGGAAAGGCCCACGCAAACAGGCCAGGCGACCTGGAATGGCTAGGCAGGGGCAGGGAGGAAACACTAGTCTTGGGAGAGGGTCTGGGTCTTGAGAGACCTCTCCCCTTGGGCAGGTCCCTTTGTTTACAGGAGCCTCAGCTTCCTTGTCTGTGAAATGGCAGCACTAGCAACAGCAACCCCAGGGCCATCGGGGCCATCTCTTGGTGTTGTGAGATGTTGCCAGGCACCTCAGTGGCCAGTGAAAAGGGCTACTCTCCCTCGCAGGGAGATCAGCATATGAAGCGCTCCCAGGTCCCACCTCCCGCTTAGGGAGGACTTGAGGGCACCAGTCACAGAATTCATCTCTGGGATCAAGGTCACTCTGAGACTGCAGGACACTGTAACAGGGGTGGGGCAAAGGGCCAGGGTTCTGCTCTCCGAACCAGTCACCTGTGTCCCAGGAGACTGGGATGGGGCCTCAAGGCCCCTCCCCCACTGCAGGCCAGTCTGCCCCTCTTGAAATGCCCACAGTGGCAGTCACACGGCAGATATGGGACCCGCCCCCCCCCCCCCCCCCCCGGCCGCTGTGGAAGAACTTGTAGTGAGGGGGAGGGTTGGTTGCTTTTCCTGTGGGTGTTCTTTGATAATTTTTAATTGAGTCCTTTCATGGGGCCTGCACGGCTCCGTGCTAATTCGGCATCCAGTATCATACCAGATTTGCAGTCACATGCTTTGCGTGCTGCCCTCCGGGATGAAATCAAAGGCCTGGAAGTTGGGCTCTTTCCCACTGCCGCCCTCAGCTCACCGTGCCCTTGGCAGTCAGCAGCACGGACAGAGTGTGGGGCTAGAGCTGCAGCAAGAATGGGGGTACAGCCACAGAGCCCCTTGCTAGCATGGTTAGTTCTCAGGGGTCTCTGAACCCTGTGCAGTCAGAAGAGGGTCCTTTCTAACCAGAATTTGAGGCTTGAAGCTGATCCTAAGGCCAAGGGGCCGGCTCCACCAAGAGTTTAAGACTACGCCATGGATGGGCGGTGGGCCGTGGACAAGCACTGTCCTCCTCTCGGCTGCCCCCAAACCCAGATTCCTGCCACATCACTGTTCCCAGACGTCAGGCAGAGCCAAAGTAGAACAGGCACTGGACCCAGTCGCTCAGCCTAGCTGGGGGAGACAGATGGGAAAATGGAAGCCTCAGTGAGCCGGCCGTGGGGTGTGGACCCTCCAAGTGTACTGGGTGTCTGTACTTTCTCTCTGAGCCCTCTCAGGGCACACAGAGCTGACTAACCAGATGGGACTCAGCCCACTTTATAGAGCATGATCCTGAGGCAAAGCACCTGCTCACTTGGCCTATGATTACAAAGCGGGACCCAAGGCCACGGCTGTTCTACCACGTCCCTACCGTGTCCGTGAGGCACAGAATAGAATCCAGGAGGTCTGACCCGAATGGAGTGAGGCCTGGTTGGTCTCTGTCTGCAGGGAGTGTTAGGGCTGCCGTAGCAAATGACACAAACTGGGGGGCTCAAAACAACACATTTATCCTCACAGTTCTGGAGATCAGGGCCATCCATGCTCCCTCTGAAACCTGTAGAGGAGGATCCTTCCTCATCTCTTCCAGCTTCTGGTGGTTCCCTGGCTTGAGGCATCATCACTCATCTCTGCCTTCATCCTCATGTGGCCTCTGCCTGTGTCCCTCCTTTTCTGTGCCTTTTAATGACACTTTCATGGGATTTCAGCCCCACCCTGACCTATGGTGTCATCTTGAAATTTTTACGTTAATTACATTTGCAAAGAGCCTTTTCCAGAAGAGTAACATTCCGAGGTTCCACGTGGACATGAATTCTGGGGGACCCTTTTCAGCACACTCCATGATGTAAATGGCCATCGTGTGTGACCCCAGAGGGTAAAAGTGGGACTGAAGGCTGAAGGTTCCAGTGGTGGACGCTCCCTCAGTTAGGGGAATGACTTTCTCATAGTCAGCGTCCCGAGTCCCCATCCTAGGAGGGCTGCCAATCGGCTGGCTGAGTCGTCACCCCCCTCAGGCTGTCACAGGAGGGAAAGCACTGGGAGGGGGCGGGCCTGAGACTCTGGACATCCATCCCCAGATTGCGGATGTTGACCAGCAGTATGTGGGCTTCCCATGCCTGGGGCCCAAGCAAATCCCTGCCGAGCATTTGGCCAGTCCTTCCCCAAGGCACAGAGGCTAGGCCAGGCCTCAAGGGATTCAGGAACCCTGGGGAGCTCTTTGTCCTCTGGATCAGGAATCGGGTGGATCCTGGTCCTGTCCCTATATGCACATGGCTGTGGGTGCCGTTTCCCTGCTTCTGCTATTGAGGAAGCTTCTCTCTGAGGGTGGGAATTTACCTCCATTCCTGGGTCAGTGATGGTTCCCGTAGCTGTGTCTGCGTGTTACAGTAATTTGGTTTTCTCCGAAATCAGCTCCCCAGGGCCTTTCGAACGCTCCCACCCCAATTACTCCGGTTCTCTAGGGGATCCTGGCAGCCGGGAGGCCAGCATCGCCTGGTTCCCAGGGCAGTCTGTGACGTTGCAACTTGCAAAGAGCCCTGCATCTGGCCGTGTGCTAGTTTTCTCATTCCTGGCGGTCCTCCCAGGAGGTGCTGTTAAGGGCTGCAGTTTAGAACAAGAGAAGGCAGGCGAGGTGCAAGGCCTTCCGGGGTGGGGAGTGCAAGTTACAGGCGGCTCTGAGGCTGCAGAAAAGCCCCAGAAAAGGGGCGGTGGCACAGGGGACTCTGTAGTGTGACAGGAGCCATCAGCATCATACTGTGGGGCCCTGGGGCTCCCATACCCCTGCCCCTGGTCCCTGTGGGAGGTCCTGCACTGCTGCTGTCCCCGCCTTCCCAGTGGACGGCAGGAGGGGGGCATGAGGCTAGAGCTTGAGTGGGGGAACTGTGCAGTCATTCATCTGTGTTTGCCTGTGCCTGGAGCTCTATGTTGAAACAAGGATCGTGCCCCACTTTGGGGCCCCTGGGAAAGAGGACTGGAAACAGTTAGTGGATCAACTCTGGCTTGGGGAGTGGTGGCACGTGGCATCTGTCATCCACCGCCCAGAGTAGGGTCTCAGCCCAGCACTCTTGCCTTCTGGGATCATCTGCTGTGGGGCCACCCTGCACATTGTAAAATGTTGAGCTTGTAAAATGTTGAGCGGCACTCCTAGCTTCCCACTAGAGGACCCCCACCCCAGTGTGACAATCCCTAGTCTCTCCTGACGTCACTGCACATGCCCTGGTTGCTGGGGTTGTTGGGCAGTTGAAAGCCACTGCGTAGAGTCCAGAGTCTGCCCTCCCCCTGGGAAGGCGCCCTGTCTCCCACCTCTCCTCCGTGGGGGCTGCTGGGCACTGCTAATGCACATCGTTAAATGGAGGTATGGCTGCCTCGCTCGCTTCTTGCTCCCCTAGGGACAGGCAGGCAGTTCTCCGGCCCAGAGGCGAGAGCAGGCAGAGCCACTGCTCAGAGCCATCACCCCTGAGCTCCTTCAGGCAGTGCCAGCCCTGTGAGGGCCAGCCCTGGGAGCGCCGCTGCAGCGCCAGCAGACCTGGCGCCCTCTCCGTGGCGCCCATTGAGAGGGGGCAGCACGCTCAGCCAGCATTTGGTCAGGTGCCCAGTGGAGCTGTAGGTCTCTTATTTGGGCCAGAATCCAGCACAGACAGGCTGAGCAAACCCAGGAGCTCTGCCACTGGTGCACATGTGTGCTAGCTGCTCTCAGATCACTCCCTCTGTCCCTGGTCCTCAGTGGGGTACACTGTGCCTGTGCCAGGTGGGAAACAGTGAGGTGACAGGGCAGGGGGACAGCTCAGGGGAACTTGCAGCAGGTCAATTGGGGTCCAAAGCTGACTCCTTGACTGAGCTTTGCTAGCCCTCCCCTACCCCACCTCATCCCACCTCACCCTACCCCTTGCCGAGAGAGAAGTGGGAGGTCTGCCTGCTAAGCTCAAGGTTGGGGGGACTGTAGGTGCTGGACATCTGTTTTTCTCCAAGGGACTTTGGGAGTGAGGCTCTGGACAACCAAGGGAGGTCCCAGCAGGTTGCCCCAGCCACGCCTGTCCTAGGAATTTTCAGAGGCTACAGAATTGAGCTGTAAATCCTAGGAAATACCATTCCACAGCAGGAATTCTTGTCCCCAGCATGACTGCCTTAAGGAGATGACTGCATTTACCTGTCAGAACTCTGAGTTGGTGATCCCTTGATGAAAACATTGAAGCCACCCTGCCTGGGGGCTGAAAACATTCAATCTTACCTGAAAGCCCCAGGCTGTATTTCAAGCCTTGAATTTTACCCTTAGTAACTGTGGCAGCCATCCCTCTGTGTAGCAGTGTCTCCAACCCACGCATGCACATTCCTGCACACACGCGCAGTGTTATTAATTCAGGATCGAGCTTGAGGTGGAAGCCAGTTTTCACAACTGCACCAAAATCTGTATCCCAGCATATGGGAAAAGAAATACCCAATCTGAATAATAAATAGGAGGTATAAAAGTATATCCTAATAGGAAAATGGGGCAGATGACTGAGAAAATTATAAATTCAAGGCAAGCCTGTGGACTTGTAAGGAACCTTTATCATGAAAGACCTTGACTGTTCCAGAAGTAGTTCTAAGACCCTGACCTAACAGCACCCTATTGGGGAGTTGGAAATGGGATATGTAATCCTTTGGAGATCTAGGCTAGCAGGAGCAGTCCTGGGCAGCTCCTTCAGACTCTAGGAGCACCAGGAGCATCGTGGGTTGGCGCGGCCTTCCAGCTCATGCATGTGGTACCCGGAGGTGTGACACATCACCTGGCCCACATTCACAGGTACTGTCATCATGATCCAAGACCAACTACATACCAGTAGGTTCCCACAGCCCTAGCCAGGAGGCCTGACCCCCCCCTCCCCCCAGTTTCCCTGACTGTGGGACAGATGCTCCTCCCTCTCCACGGAAGTATGTGGGCAAGGCCCTGGGTCAGGCAGGGCTCTGCAGATGCAAAGGAATGTACATTCCAGAACATACCATGGGAGAGCAGCTCTCCTAAGGTGATCTTGAAGAGTACACTGTCCTGAGCTGGCTCTAAGCATTGCCCTGCCCCCCACCTGGCCTGCTGACCACCCCGTGACCAGACAGTCCTAAGGTCAGGCCTCCCAAGACAAATCCTGTGCAGGCGGTTCGAGGGGTGAGGTGCCAACTACCCTGGAGCCTGTTCTGGTCATAAGACCATGGCCTCGTGGGCAGGTTGAGGGGAGTTTGTGGATCCCATGTTCATCCCCCACCTCAGGGAGATCAAAGACCTCAGCATACCTGCAGGGTTAGGACAAATAAGCTCCAGGACAGAATTCAGTGTCCAGGATAAGATGGACCCATAGACAAGGACTCCCCTCCCCCCCGCCCCAACACTGCAGTGTTTGCCATAGGAAATCTGGCGCTGCTTTGAAGTGCAGGCTTCAGTTAGGTAAAGTGACAGGTTTTATGGGAACCTCCCTTTCACAGGTCTCTGTTTCCAGGGTGACTGAGGCTGTCACCTTCATGGCAGACATAGGCTCCCTTGGAGACCTTGGGCCCCCATGGGGTCCCCTCAACCCCCTGCCCCACCAGGGACCTGCTGACCCACTGGCCAATGGTGACATTGACCCATGTATCAGCCCTGGAGCCATGGCCCATGTTGGCCCCTGGGATGTGGGCAGCAGCTTCTCGGCAGGATGGGGGCACAGTCCCTCACACATGGAGCCACAAGACTTGGTTAGAAATAGTCCCTAAGCTAACAAACTGTCCGCACCTGACCAAGAGTTCAACTCCTCCAGTGTCAGGTGGGCAGGAGGTGACTGGGTGCCTCCGGTCCCTTTGTTGGTGCCTTTGCTATTGTTTGAAGCCCTCCTGTGAGGTACATGTCTGTGCCACGTCCACCCCCAGAGCCAGGGGAGCCAGGAACTAAAAACCCGTGAGCCAGGTGACCCTCATCACTGGGGAGCGGAGAGCTATCCACCTGACTCCTGGCATGTGTCTGCTGGCACCTGCTGATGGGCTGGCCCCTCCTCACAGAGTGAGTCTTTCCGGTCCTAAGTGTTTCTGGACCATTTTACAGATGATAGAACTAACTGAGCCTCAGAAAGGGCCACAAACTTTCCTAGTAGCTAGGGACCTTTCTGAGGCACCCACATTTCACGGTGTCTACCATACTGGGCTGAATGGTTAACCCCAAAATACATGTCCAGTGGAACCTGTGAATGTGCCCTTATTTGGAAAAAAGGTCTCAGATGTAATCAAAGTAAGGATCAAGATGAGACCATCCTGGATTAGGGTGGGCCCTAAATCCAACGAATATCCTTATAAGAAACAGAAGAGGAGACACAAGGAGATGGCCATGTGATTAAAAAGGCAGAGACTGGAGCGATGCAGCCACAAGCCAAGGGCGCCTGGAGCCCCTAGGAGCTGGAAGAGGCGGGGAGGATCCTCCCCAGAGCCTCTAGAGAGAGTGTGGCCGTGTGATACCTGGATTTTGGACTTCTGGTCTCCAGAACTGGAAGAGAAGAAGCCTCTGTTGTCTGAGCCTCAGTCTTGTGGTCATCTGTTAGGGCAGCCCCGGGATACTCACATGTGGGCCTCACAGAGGTCACATGTGGTCAGCAGAGAAGCAGACTGCTGTCCAGACCCCACCCTGTTATATCCAAGAGCCCAGTGCTTTGTTCATCTGGATTGAGGACCAAGGCTGAAACCCACCCTGCTCACCCTCCCCCGACACCTGTCTAGCAGGCGCTCACAGTGCACCATCCTGGGGAAGGGAGTTTCCTGGCATCAGGGCGCCATCAGCCAGAACCATCGTCTTGTTCAGCTCAGTCCCTTCCGTGTTCCAGGGTCTAAGTCATTTCCAGGTCATGTGCTCAGCGGCCACGAGGAGGTAGCATTCACGAGTTCCATCGCACACACGAGCAGCCCGGTTTGAGTTTGGCAGCTCTTGATTCTCTGGGCACAAAGGGCTAGAGTGAAGCTCAAACCCAGGTCCCCCTGACCTTTGCGGCTCACGTCATGGGGTCTGCGGGGACCATGCTCTGAGGTGACCAGGGCTGATCGGCCCTTCCCTCCTGGCACATCCCTGCATCTGCCTGGGCTGCTGGCATTCGGAATGGCCAAGGGTCTACAGAGCTGCCATCCCCCTGCCGGCTGAACGGGGGGGCCCCTTGAAGGCCACATTCCTCTAGGTCACAGCAAGATCGTGCTCACCTTGCCTGCGCTCCGGCCCCAGGGTAAGTCAGGAACGTGTGCGTCGGTGGTGCAGCAGGTGCATCTCATTGGTTACGGTGGAAAGCTTCCATCCCAGGAGTTTCGTGTATTACTGTAGTTTGCTCCAGGAACTTTCTGGAACTTGCGGCATGACCCCTGTGTAGCACTCTCTAATGCAACACACCTTTCTGTCTGTTTGGCCTTTGCCAGGTGATGTGTCCAATCTGGATCCCAAGTTCTCATTTGAAGGCACGAAACTGGATGTGGGGAACATAGTGTTGGCGTTGTACAGCGGCCTCTTTGCGTATGGAGGATGGTACGTTCCAGAATGCCTGGGCCTCTGGGCCTTGGGCCACACGGAGCAGGCCCTGAGGTGTCCAGAAACCCGAATCTCTCAGTCACCCAAGGGCAGCTTTAGAGAGTGGCGGGAAACCCTTTCAGAGCCGCCTGCACCCAACGCATCCCGAAAAGCACGGAGAGGACAACGCAGCAGCCCTGGCGCTTTTTCCCAGTGTCTTGGCTCCTGAGAAGGCGGCCCTGTAGACAAACTTTTGCTGAGGGGGAGTGAAGCACTTGACTTCGAAAGGCTGGGCCTGGTGGTTCTCCTACTCTTCCTCACCAGGAGCAGGATGCCTGCCTGCAGCTTCCCCCCCCCACGCTTTCTGCCCTGCTGGGCCACAAGAGTGGCTGCCGTGTGGCGGGGGAGGGGTGAAGGTGCTGGAAGGCAGGTCAGCGAGAGGATAGGGCCGTTTGAGGGGGCCGGGCCTGCTGGGGTTAGGATTTTTCCCAAGGGAGCAGGATTGCGCCCTTTCCCCTCTCCACTGGCCCTGGGTTTTCATGGAATCTGTGTTCTTTTTCCCCCCTAATGAATGTGGAAAGAATGTATAATTAAACTCTGCTCTCTAAATTCTAGGAATTACTTGAATTTTGTCACAGAGGAGATGATCAACCCCTATAGGTATGTGTGTGAAGAGAGATTTTTTTATTTTATTTTAATATGGGAGAAGGGAAGAGGCTGGTTCTGCCTCAGACTTCATCCATGGGCCCAGCCCAATCTCAGGTGAAATCAATGAGGGGCCTTTGGGTTAGGATCATGCTGGGGTGAAGGTGTGACCTCGAACAAGATTCCCTCCCAGAATAAGCAGGAATGCCCGTTTGCCAGATGGGAGCCGAGGCCGGCGGGGTCGAGTCACTAGCCCAGGTTCACAAAGCTGCCCAACCCCAGGTGCCAGCTTCCAGCCGGTGACCAGAGCTAGTGAGCGGTGCTGGTGGCAGTCTCTCTGCTCACCACTTCCCCGCACAGTGAGGCTCAGGGCCAGGCCTGTGGGTTGGCGAGCCTTCGGGGTGATTCCAGCAGGAGCTGCACTTTGATGATGCCCTTTCATTCCTTCCAGA
Source organism: Miniopterus schreibersii (assembly GCF_964146895.1). NCBI lineage: Eukaryota > Metazoa > Chordata > Mammalia > Chiroptera > Miniopteridae > Miniopterus > Miniopterus schreibersii. The sequence goes on along the minus strand of NC_138121.1, from coordinate 28,214,037 downwards.
AACCTGCCTCTGGCTATTATCATCTCCCTCCCCATAGTCACCCTGGTGTACGTGCTGACAAACCTGGCCTACTTCACTACACTGTCCACCGAGCAGATGCTGACGTCAGAGGCGGTCGCCGTGGTAAGATGCCACCTGCCGGGGTTTGCCCAGGTTGCAGAGGACTTTGAAAGTGCTGATGCCCAGGCCACACCCTGGGCCAGTTTTAGATCAGCATGTCTGCGGTGGTCCTGGCCTGAGTCATTTTTTAAATCAGGTATGGAGGGGTGGAGTCCATCATGGTGATTTGGAAGGTCCAGTCCCCAGTAAGTGAGGTCTGCAACCCAGAGCACAGGGATCAAAGGGATCCTCTCCCACCTCTTCCTGGGTATTTTTTTCTCTTTAGCACTTACCAGTAGTTGAGTACAGTTTCATATTAAGTTGCTCACTGTCCGTCTCCCCCACTGGTGTGTGGGCCCAGGAGGGCAGGGGTTTCTGATTTGTTCAGTGCTGAATCTTCAGCGCTTAAAATTGTGCCTGTTGCATGGCCGTGCTCACTCAGTACAGATCTGCTGAATGAATCAACAAACAGCTCCAAGCAGTAGGTACAATGAGGATCATTCCCATTACACAGAGGGTGAAACTGAGGCACTGAGAAGTGGAATCACTTATCCAAGGTCACATACCTAGTAAGTGGCAGGGCCAAGATTTGAGCCCAGGCAGACTCACTGGGGAACCTGCACTCTTACCCACTGCAAATCACCCCGTGCTGGGGCAAGAAGTGAGTGAGCTCCTTGGAGCCCCACCCCATCCATGGCTCTGGGAGGAAGGAATTTGGTGGCCTTCTACCCACTGCCGACATACATCCTGAGCCACCTCTGTTGGGCATTCTGGACACGGGGTTCAGAGGAGGGAGAGCAACATCCCCAGGCCCCCTGGTGGCAGCAGCTGAGTGCCTTGTCCACCTCACAAACCAAATACAGTGGGGCCCTAAGTAGAACCAGCGGGCTTTTGAATTCATCCTATAGGCTCACTTCTCATAGTGTCCTCACCAGCAATTTTAGCAGGTGAGGGTCGACACCCACCCATTCCACCTTCTAAATAATGCCTCACCGAGCTCTGCTCTGGGTCGGGCAATGGGGACCCAGCCAGAGACAAAGCGAAAAGTGTTCCCTTGTGGAGCAGCCGTGTGGATTGGGAGAAAGACCGGGCAACTGGTCAACCTGATGTAATGCTGGGGTGAGGAGTGCCCAAGGAAAGTGCCAGTGTGTGGGGCTAAGACTAAGGCTCCAGTGCTGTTCTAAAGAAGACCCTGTCCCTGGGACAGCCCCCCACAGTCCAGACCCCGAGGAGTTGCTTGTGTGCAGGATCCTCGTGAGGAGTGTGCGGGAGGGCTTGCACACAAGTGGGCTGGGCCTGGGCCCGGCTGGGCTGTGAGCACGGCGTCCTGTCTGGGTGGAGAAGTCGGGGCCGTGTGCTGGTGTCATGGGGCACGAGCTCACTCATGCTCGGCATCTGTCTAGGACTTTGGGAACTATCACCTGGGCGTCATGTCCTGGATCATCCCCGTCTTTGTGGGCCTGTCCTGCTTCGGCTCCGTCAACGGGTCCCTCTTCACGTCCTCCAGGTGAGCCCACCCAGGACCGCCCTCCCACACTCAGGCTCTGTGGGAACCAGGGCAGGACCGGAGGGAGGCTGAGCTGGGGGGCCAGCGTTGCATGCTGCTTTTTAACGCGAGCTTCAAAAGTTGTGTGTTTTTTGTTACGTTGAGTAATATATAGCTGTCAAAATGTTGAAGTAATACAGAAATAAAGGAACCAATGACTCTCCCTTACCCAGAAGTGACGCACACAACTGCTGGGTCCTTCTAGACTCTCTCATGGGTTCATTGTGTACCCTGCCCAGGGGGAGGGGGACTGGAGGTGGGCAAGGCCCCTAGTTTTCCCCACTGCCAGCTGAGTCGGTCAGGGACACCAAGAGGCCCCCGTCAGGGAGCGCAGCCCTCAGGCACAGGCTCTCTACTCCCCGCCCTGCCTGGGTTGCTCGGGGGTGAGGCTGACCACCTGTTTTTCTGTCCACAGATTGTTCTTTGTGGGGTCCAGGGAGGGCCACCTGCCCTCTGTACTCTCCATGATCCACCCGCGGCTCCTGACGCCCATGCCCTCCCTCCTGTTCACAGTAAGCTGGCGGCACCATTGGATGCTCCCCTTCCCTGGGAGGATTGCAGGTGGATTAAAGTGCAAGACTGGGGTGTCCTTCAGATATTATCTCGGGAGCCCCCAGCAGCAGCAAGGAGATCAGGGTGGGGGGTGAGGCCGCAGGGTCCATCTGCACGACGCCCTCCCAGCTTTGCCTGATGTCAGCTAGACAGCAGACCAAGGCGGAGACCAAGATGCAGATAAGTTAGCAGAGTGTTTCCTTGTATTGTGCTCTTCGCTGCATGCTCCACTGAACAAGGGCACTGGGTTGTTTGTTTTTTTTTAAGTTTTTAATTCCAAAAATAATACACAGTAGTTATAAAACAACTTCAAACAGTCCAGCATGTGTGAAGCAGAAGCTCTTTTCTCCCAGGGAGCTGTGGTCTACAGGCGGCTTCACGTGCTCGGTGCTTCCAGTGCCCTGTGGCCTGTTAACAGATGTGTGACGTGCACGCACAGTGTTTGTATGTTTTAGTGAGATCACCACTGTGTGCATTTTTCTTCAGCTTGTCTTAGTCTTTCCATGCCAGGACACACGATTTTATTCGTTCCCTGTTGCTATATAACCAATCACCCAAAAACTTAGTGGCCTAAATGGAAAGCATTCATTGTCTCTTGGTTTCTGTGAGTCAGGAACAGGGGGCAGCTTAGCTGGGTGGCCTTGGTTCAGGGTCCTTCGCGACGTGGTAACAAGATGGTGATCAGTGCTGCTGTCCCATCTGAAGCTGCTTCCAGGATGGCCCCTCACGTGACGTGGCTGTGGGCAGGAGGCCTCAGTTGCTTTGGATGTGGACTTGTCCACAGGGCAACAAGGCAGCTGGCTGTCCCCAGGGCAAGGGAGCCAAGAGGAACAGCATGGAGAAAGCCACCAAGTGTCTGATGTAGCCTCAGGAGTCACACTTGTCATTTCTGTCTTGTTCTATTTGTTAGGAGTGAGTCAGTAAGCATAGCCCAACTCAAGGAGAGGGCTTAGCTCCACCTCATAAAGGGAGAAGTACCAGATGATACTGGGACACATTTAAAACCATACAGAGCCCGAGCTCAGTTTTGAAACTCCTCTGTGGTATCCAGTGGCCTGGGGGGGTCTGTAGCTGATTTAAATGAGCCCCGGGGTTGGTACTTAGCATGGTTCCCAGTCATTGCTCTTACAAGTAATGCTGCATTGAGGGTTGGGTTTAAGCGTCTCTTTCGTTCCTGCTCTCAGTGGGGCCTTTGCTTTCTGAGAACTCATGTGTTGCCCAAACTAGGTCTTCCTTTAAAGCAAGAGTGCACAAGTGCTGTCAGCCCCCTGCAGACAAATCCCAGCATCGGGGTGGCCTCTGTCATGCAGGCCATCCTGTTCCTGGCTCTGGCTCCAGCCCGGCCCAGCCCAGCAAGGCCTCATGCTGCCCTGTGTTTCTACTTGCAGTGCCTCATGACCCTGCTATACGCCTTCTCCAACGACATCTTCTCCGTCATCAACTTCTTCAGCTTCTTCAACTGGCTGTGTGTGGCCCTGGCCATCATTGGGATGCTGTGGCTCCGCTACAAGAAGCCTGAGCTGGAGCGGCCCATCAAGGTGAGGGCCCAGCCATTGCGGGCAGCCCCAGGTCTGGCACACACCCAGGGCCGGCTGGGGGCTCAGTGTTTTATGTGCTGGAGAAACAGGGTTCCAAGTGTCCCTGGGGGCCCTGTATGGGGAGCCAGCTCTGCACAGCTTCTTGGTTCTGCCCCTTCCGGCATGTGCCTGGGAAAGCCCCCATCCCTCTTTGAGTTGCCATTTCCCCCGCCCCTCTGAACCAGGGGTCGGGATGCCTCCTGTCGAGAGTTTCAGTGCGATTCTACCAAGATGAACGTGTGATTGCTTCTAAACTCAACAAACGTGGAGGGTAGTTAACTCAGCTGATAACTGTATACTGGGAACCTTTTGAGTACCTACCAAGAGGGTGATTCCAGGTTCTGGGGTTCATCAAAGGAAAAAAATGGACCCCCCCCCCCCCAAATTCCTGTCCTCCTAGAGCTTATATTCTAACAAGAGGGAGAAGCAATAAATACGAAGCCTACAGTGCCCAGTGGTCGGGTGATGAGCACTGTGGGGATGGGCAGGCACGCAGGGGGAGGGGCCTTCCTGGCCTGGATGGCTGGGTGGTCCTGAAAAGATGCCACGTGGGCAGAGATGTAGAGGCCATGAATGTTCAGAGTGCCTAGGGTGTGGGGGGGAGACTGTGTGGAGTGGGTAGGAGGTGACGTCTGAGCCCGCAGGGCATAGACACAGCCAGACTGGCTCTGCCTCCTTGGAGAGGAGTTTAAGCATTAGACTGCCTGGTGCACCTGCCCTGGCCGCAGCCTGCCCAGGAGAAAGCCGAGGTGCCGGTGGAGCCCGGCCTAAGGTGAATGCACTTCTCATTAACCCATTCCCTAGGAACAGCTGCCCAAGGGTCACCTTGTTTTTCCGAAAAAGGTGAAGTCCACTTTCCTGCCGGGGAACTCAGTGAGCATGTCAGCTGTGACTCATGTCAGGGAGTTAGAGAGATGAACTCATGGTGGCCACTGGCTAGCAGCTCTCGTCCCTTGTCCGGTCCCCAGTGGCATTTGTCCATCACATCTGGCACCTGTCCCCAGGCCACATCCTTGTCTCCCCTTCCCAGCAGTCCCACAGGGGCCAGCAGGGCCCAGCACCCTGCCTTGAAGAGTTCTCCTTGGTACCAGGGCAACCTTAGTGCCCTGAACTGCCTTGCTCCCTGCTTGTGGCGGACTCTGTCCCCTTGTGTCCTGGGCACATGGTGGATTCTATCCATGTCACCTGGGTATGTGGTAGGCCCTGTCCCTGTGTCAGTCTGTGCCTGTGGTAGACTCTGTCCCTGTGTTATCCTGGGCACATGGTGAGCTTTGTTTCACTGTCAACCTGGGCTGGGGAGGGGCATGCAGGGTGGGCTGACCAGGAAGGCTGTCACTCAATCTTCATCTCCCAGGGCCTCTTGCCAGTATGTGGGCAGATGGTCAAGTCTGCCCACTCAGATGCAGAAGCAGGACATGGTCTTTGGAGTTGGGCTGGGCTGGGCTGGGGGCATTTCTGTGGCTGATCTGCCTTGAACTCTGTGGCTGGGCCCGTCTGCCCGTGGCTGTGCAGACTGCAGTCGGCCTGCCCACAAAGGCTCTCTGAGAAGGCGGGTGCCCCTCACTTATTAGTGGGTGGCAGTGGTCTTCCCAGAAGTGCCCCCACCTTGGGTGACTATAGGTGGATGCTGGGCCATGGTTTCTGCCCTGTGATGTGGGAACCAACAAGGTCAGCCTCCCCTGACCTTGGGAAGCCTCGAGGGACCAACCTGGTTGTTTGTGTTTACTGTCGGCACCGCCTGTGCTTTGGGTAATTACTGCCTGGCGCCTTGCTCTGAGTAAACGGAGAACAGGGGAAGGTTTCAGTTCTCCAGAGACCCCAGCCTCTCGGGAGGCCAACTCAGAGTAAACCAGCATAAGTCAGACCGGTAAATACTGGAAGAGGGAGACAGGCGCGAGTGATGGCCCTGGGAGGTCAGAGTGGTTCTTGGACCAGGCGGGAGGAATGGGCTTGGAGCTGGAGGCACAGGGTGTGCTCTGGGGGGATCCCATGGGAGAAGCTGAAAGGGCCTAAGGGGGAAGATGACTCCACCGAGGTCAGGAGGGTGGTGGGGACACAGCGCTCTCAGCAGGGTGGACAGGACTTGTGATGACAGGATGTGAGAGCTGTGGAGAGGGAGCCAGAGATGCCGACTGCCCGTCGCTCCGCCCTCTGTCCCCAGGTGAACCTGGCACTCCCCGTGTTCTTCACCCTGGCCTGCCTGTTCCTGATTGTCGTCTCCTTCTGGAAGACCCCCGTGGAATGTGGCATTGGCTTTGCCATAATCCTCAGCGGCCTGCCGGTCTACTTCCTTGGAGTCTGGTGGAAAAACAAGCCCAAGTGGCTCCTCCAGGGCATTTGTGAGTATCTCCCCAGTGCTGCCCGGCAGCCAGGGCCTGTTTCCATCCCTGCCTGGGGTCCACAAGCGCCCTGCCCCCGAGCGCACTATCTGCTGTCTCATCTAATCCCATAGCCAGGAGTTCAGGCATTTGGCGTGCCTGGTGACGTCTGGCCCACGTATTGCAGGGATAAGACGCTGAGCTTGGCACCAGCTAATCTCAGAAGAAGGGATTCCAGAAAACCAGGCTGCTTTTGCCAAGTAACAAAATCCCACTGCCTGTCGCCAGCTTAAACACAGAGGCTGACCTAGAAAGGCAGGGAAGGAGAAAACAGGATCTCTGCACTGTGGTCACAGGGCCAACTGACAAGCCAAGTTTAAGAGCCTGTACTGAGGCTGCTGTTAATATGACCAGCTCCTGGAAAACTCATTGGTGTTTGCAAGCCTGCACCCAATTACCATGTCCTGGGTGGCTTGTAAAAGCCCCAGAATGGCCGTCTCCGAATTCTGATTGGTACCTGCCCGGTGACTAAAACATTTCAGCAGACCTTAGCCTCCAGCCCAGACTAGGCTCCCTATTAACCATCTTATAGAACACACCCAGCCCCTAAAGCAGGGCCCTCTGTCCTTAAATCACTCCCCATAGAGTGTTATCTGGGCCCCAGGCACACATCCACCTGCCCCACCCCCTCTGCAGGACCGCAGGCATGTGGCTGTCATCAAGTAGTGGTGGGCAACCTGGGTGTCTGCCAGGTGATGGCCCTGGTGTGAGCAAATGGGAAGGGCCCATCCAACAGTCCCTCAGCATCGGGACTTATTAGCCCATTATTGCTCCCATGACCCCAGGGTGGGGACGGCCAGTGCCCAGCCCGTTGCCAAGTTCTTGGCCACACCCCCCAGGGTGACTTACAAAAAGTCACTGGAAGACGTACAGCATCTCTGCTGCTAACCTGGAGTGAAGGCTGGTGCCCACCAGGAGGGAGGCCCCTGGGCTCGGTACATATTTTCAGATTGGGAGGTTTCACATAAAGTTCTGGGTTTCTGGCTTTTCTTGCAACCACGGAAGTTGTGGTATCGTGAGTCTGGGTAAGCTGCAGCTCACGGCATTCGCTGCTGCCCCCGGTCCCCCCAGGCCTGTGATTGCATGACCCCCGAGTGACTCTGCTCTCCCCTCCCTTGCAGTTTCCACGACAGTCCTTTGCCAGAAGCTCTTGCAGGTTGTCCCCCAGGAGACATAAGAGAGAAGAGCCAGGAAGATGGCAGACGGAAACGCACAAAGATCATTTTAAAACAACTCACCCACCTAAAAAGCCACCCGTTCCGTCATCCAGGCAGCTCAGCGAAGCGCCCGGCACCTTCCCTCCACCAGGTCGGGTGCCAGGGCCACTGTGAAAACTGGTACGAACTTAGTCCCAGAAGACGAACTTCTATCAATACCTCCTCAAGAGTGTGAGGCACGAATGTTGAACTGAGAAGAGGCTGGGCCTTCTGACCGATCGTGGACTTTTTGCCGTGTTGGGCCCTTGTCCTTTCCCACCTTTGTTTATTTGTATTATTTTTTTAACTTAAATTTTGGGTCAGGTTGACACCACCAAGATGATTATTTTTTAAAGAAACAGCGGAGAGGGCAGGTGGGGAAAATCTTGTCCCTTATCACTGCCAGCAGCAGGATGTGCCTCAGGGACCAGGGCCTGTCGTTGGGTGTGACCCCCAGCGCCAGCTTCAGGCACAGTCTCAAGTTGGGAGGAATTCTGAGAGCCGAACACTCCAGCTACCAATAAGCTACCGAGACTTGGGCCTTGTATGGATAGCAGACTTGCACTGACAGATGTGTGCTTGGCTTCCTTGTTTTTTTGTTAATAGATGTAGTGACGTTGGGGAAACTAACCCTGAGGTAGATCCATCCCTCCCTGACCCCTAGAAAGAAGAGAAAGTCTCAGTGAAATGGCTGTCTTCGGAGAGGTTTGTAGGAGAACCTAGGACTTGGGCTGATTCTGATGCCAGCCCCAGCTCCACAGAAAGAGCCAGTTCCTGTGCCTGGTGTTTGTGGCTGGTGGAGCTCCTGGTAGAGGTCACAGGCGTCTGGATGATCCTGGAGCTCCCACCAGACATGCAGAGCAGGGCCGGTTTCTGGGCTAGAACCTGGTGACTCAGGATGCCATGGGGCTCCTGACTGTGCTTCCTGCCCTGTATGGCAACCTGAGCAAAAGCACCAAGGCAGGAGGATTTGGGCATCTCCTGTGGGCAGGCAGTGGGCGGCACATCAGGCCTAGCCTGCGGTAATGCTGCCTCCGGACCTGTTCTGCATTTAGTTGGGGAGCCGACTCTGGTTCTCTCAGACAAAGCCCCAGGCTCGAGACCTAGAAAGAGATTCGACAGGAAGGCAGATGCTGAGACCCCTGATGGGCTTCTCATTCAGGTCCCCCAAGGCAGCCCCTCCCAGGGTCTGCAGAATTGGCCTCGATGGCTGGGTGGCAACCCCAACAGGCTGTCGGGCTGGCTTCCAGCTCCTGGCCAGGGCACCATCATCCCCTCCCGCCAGTGACATGGCCTATCCCAGACTCTATTCCAATCAGCAGAAGATGGAGCCAAGCCTTCCTCCCTGCTCCAACTCAGCACCTGCTCTGGAAGCCACCCTGACTCTCCAGTGTCTGGCTCCCAACATAGCATGCCTACCCTCCTCTCCAGACAGATTGTGCTAGCAGGCTTTTGTCCTTGTGGCTCCCATGGTATTTTCCCCGAGGGAGCCAGCTGAGGCCCAGCTAGCACATCTGGCCACCAGCTGGCTTTCCTGAGCTGTCACTATATCCAGGAAGCCATCCTGGGGAGCACCATCAGCTAAGGTCAGGTTGCCCTCCTCTAGGCCCCTGTCTCAGGTGCTGGGACCTCTGCTAAAGGTGGGTTGGGGGGACTCAGTCTGATTCTTGGGGCTGTGTTTCCCAGCTCAGTCCAGCCCGGGGACCCACCTCAGAAGGCAGGGACTGTCTGGGGCTACATCTGAGGTGCTTGCCTGCAGATACCCCGGGTCCTACTATGTTGGCATCAGGGGAGACAGACTCTGCCCTTTCTGACCACTACTGACAAGTGTCCCAAGCGCTCACATTTGTGGGGGTTAATTTTTTTTTTAACCAAACCCTGGCGTAACCAGCAAGCATTTGTTCAGGTGTCCTGCTGTTCTACTTTGTCCTGAGGTCTCAATAATTAACGTAGGGGATGCCGTCTGTGCCATGTTTATTTATTTGCAGGGTCAGTTCAGCCCAGCTTCTCCGGCATGTTTTTGCTGTCTTTGTGTCCCTGTTGGTGTCTCTTGCCACGTCGATACTGTCACTGTGACATTGTCATCGGCCCGGCCGGAAGACCACCATGTAATGATGTCTGTGGCTTCAATGTCTCTTTCTCTCCTCGTATTAATGGCTAATCTGTAACACTTGGCTGGTCAGGGGTGAGAGTTCTGGTTTTTTGAGGGGGGATTGTTTTCAAAGAAAAACTGAGAATTATAAGTACTGCTGGCGGCCTTCGTGTTCTTTCCTTCAGCACCACATTCTGGAAGTAGGAACGTCCCTGGGGATGACTCCCCTGGAGAGGGTTGGTCGTGTGCCCCTTGGCCTACCTCATTCATTCATTCTGAGAGCCAAACAACTGATACAACCTCCTGGAGGCCGAACAAGGTGGCCATAGCCCCTGATCACATACTCAATGGGCGGTGAAGGCTGGGAGGGAGGCAGGAGTCTGAGAATTCAGTCTACCTCTTAGAAGGGGCATCGAAGTTGAGACCAGGGAGGAGAGTGGAAGGACTATTCCAGGCCCTGAGGTGGGAAGAACTTGACCACAGGCCTTCAGGTGACTGGTTGCTGCCAAGACCAGCACCAGGAGGTTAGGGAGGAGACATGCCAGCTTGGGGCTGGGAGGAAGGGGAAAGTATATTTCCTCATTTCCAGGACATCCCTGAGAGTATCTGGTCTCAAGGTGGACTGGGCTGAGCTCCACACCAGCTCTTCCACGAACAGCTCTCGCTTAATTCCAGCAAACTCCATTCCAAGCACTGGTGTTTGTCAGGGGCCTTGAGAACAGGCGGCGTGTGGGTGTGCTGGGATGGGAAGGGTGTGGCAGGGTTGCACAGTGAGGGTAAGTGGACCAACCACAGTAACTGTCCAGTGAGCCCAGGCCAGGGGCACCAGTGCAGGAAGGCTGGACCTGGGGGCCCACGAAGGGGGCTTCTACTCCAGGCATTGGGGCCACCAGACCGGTTTGGGGCAGGAAGTACTGCCTAGAGCCACCTGCAGTGTACAGAGAGGCCCTCTGGGCACCAGGTCTCAGTGCTGCCACCACTTGTGAGAATACCACAGTTCACAGGTCCCGGTCACCAAGTACACCCTGCATACTGGACCCCAAAACCAGGCAGGCCCCCAAATGAGCACATGGAGGAATTCCCCTCCCTGCAGGCTGCGCGAGGCATGGAGCTGACAGGCAGGAGGTGGGATTGCACTGCCCTAGTGGGCAGGGGGCTGCCAGTGCAGGGCTGATGGAAGCTTGCCTGTGTTGGCTGCACCCACGCCCCCAGTGGGTGAGGTGCCCACAATGGTTCTCCTGCCTAGTCTACCTAAGCATCCACTTTCTGCTAGAACTCCAAGAAGCTTGGCTGAACTTACAGATCACAATGCACTGAGAAGTGTGTTAAAATCCTACTTCTGCCCTAGCCGGTCTTGCCAGTGGTTAGAATGTCGACCCACGGACTAAAGGGTCTCGGGTTCAATTCTTGTTGAGGGCACATACCTGGGTTGCAAACTGGCTCCCATCGCAACGTGTGCAGGAAGCAACCAATCAATGTGTCTCTTTGACATCGATGTTTATCTTTCCCACTCTCTCTGAAAAGCAGTGGAAAAAATATCCTTGAGTGAGGATTTTTTTTAAAAAAAATCCTACTTCTGTTGGCATGGAAACATTTGGGAAACATAATAAAAAAGGCGTGAAAGATTGGGAACCTCATCGTGACTTCTGTAGACCTGGCTAGACCCTGCAGCCAGCCCTTTCCCCAGTTCTGGGACGAGTTTTCCTTCCACAGCTGCTGATGGAAAAGGGTCTGGACACTTGAAAGGACAGTTCTCAAACCAACCCGACCAACCTACCCTACACATGTGGTCAGAGCAGAGCTGTCCCAGCTCTTCCTTTGAGAGGGGAGTAGAGAGAGAAGGGAGGGGTGAGAGAGAGCTTGAGACAGAGGAGAGGAAGGAATTGGAGGGGAGACAAAAATGTCCACAGGGTAGGGGTGCCAGAAGCACAGTCAAGCAACAGCCTACAATTACTCAACCACCATGCATGGAGAGGAATGTGTGTGTTTGGAGAAGGGGAAGGGGGAGGCAAGACTGGAATGGTGGCTGCAACAGGAGGAGACTTCTTGTGATCCCCATATTCTTAGAAAAGTTCATCGGGCTCACCAAATTTGCCATGTACATGTGTGGAACCAGTGGAGGGGGGTTGGTGGCTATCTACAGTGAGGCAGGGCCCTCTGGCATTGCAAAGCCACCTTTGCCCATGCAACTAGCTAGAACGACAGCAAGAGTGGGATAGGGCAGGCTGTGGGAATGGGAGTGACATCTCGGCCAAGAGGGAAAGCTCAGAAACCTGGGGATGTCCCCGGACCCCAGGAAGGAATCAGTGCTTCCACCTCAAGAGTTCCTCTGGTCATACCCCCTACCTCTGCACAGGACCCCTTTTATGAATCTTAAACATAGGACACTTCTCCAGCCTCTAGAGTTCATAAGTCCTTGTTGATCTCTGAACAACCTCCAGAGATCAGGGCAGTGGGGGAGGCCCTAAACCAGAGTCCAAGTCATCGTTGGTCCAGTTCCCAGTGGAAGCAGCAGATCCTCACCCCAAGAGCCGCTGTCTATAAGGATGGGGACTGCCTGAGGCTAGTGGTATCTATGGGGCCTGAACACCTTCAGTCTCCTGCCAGAAACTTCTAAATTCCCCTGTGTGCATGCCCACACCAAACAGGTTATGTGCTGCCCATTTCATTACGTGGGGTCCAGTTTCAGCAAGACTCAGTTATTTCTCTTCCAGCCAAGGAGTGACATAATTCTGCAAGTAGGAACTCAACTGTGCAATTAAAGTTAAACGCTTAAATCACATAAAATGCCCCGGGTGAACAGGCCACTCACAAAACTGGTATCAACCAGTTTCCTTGAGTCAAAGAGGGGCACAGAAGGTTCCAGAAGTTTCCTCTCCCTCACTGACCTCTATGCAGGCTGCTGTGGAATGGCACGTGGCCTCCAGGAGGGCTCTTACTCCTCCAAGTGAGGCTCCAGGACCCAAAGTCAAAGCATGAGTCCTGCCTGATCACCTTCCAAGCCTGGTCCCGACCCTTCCAAGCTCTGACAGGCAGTGGCTGAGCCGTGCTCGATGGAGCCCTGAACTTCTCAGAGAGGCCTCAATCCCTTTGGCAGCTCTTGCCCGACTTGAGGTTGAGAAACGCATGTGGGAGACTAGGGGCTAGACTCAGTCTCCCTGCCTGAGGCTGCAGTGAGGTTGCAGGGGGCAGCTCTTCACCTCGAGAGCATTGTACCACACTCACGCTGTTGCCCAACCAACAAAGCTGATTTCTCTAGTTGGTGAGAGTTTAACTAGTGTTTCCAAAGAGCCATAGTCTGTCCTTCTGTGCGTCCTTGGACATGACAGCTGTCCCCAACCCTCTCCTCTAGTTGCAGTAACATTTCTCCAGGTTTCTGACACCCTCATGGGACAGCAGCCCTGCCTACTTCTCAAAGAGCCACAGAGAGGAAGCCTTGAGTTCCCACTTGTTCCATTAAAGCTGCTTCTATTTTATTTCTAGGCTTGGCTTAGTCCCTAGAGTTAGGCTGCGAATCCCACAGGGATGGAATTGCCAAATATAAACCAAATCTGGACCAAGTAAGGGGAGACTTTGTTGGAAAGAGTTATTGCAAAGGGCATGGGCCATCGCCATCGAGAGAACACTGCTCTGACCTAAGAAGTGTGGCATCTGGGGTCTGGCAAAGGGCCTCTCTTCTACAGAGAATGAACAGGGTGGGTGTGGGGTGGGCACCTGGGAGGGTGTTGGGTAGAGAAGGTTTTCTCCCAGGCCAGCCTGTTGCAGAAGGGGCTGGGCTCAGGCTGGCCCAGGCTGAGGGGGGCAAGTTCAGGGTTCTGGGGAAGGAGAGAAGCCGAACCAAAATTTGGTGAATGAGCATTTTGTTCCTATGGATCAGTGGGATGGGCAGTTCAGCTCATCACTGCTGAGGTGCAGAGGGAATGTGAGGATCTGTGTCTGGCCTGGTCACACATAAATGGGGACATAAACAAGAGTGTCCTAGTGGTAGAGGGAGGGGCTCCTCTCCTGTGAGCTGGATCCAGAACATGAGGGAGGGGCTCTCAGCCTTCACGGTTTTCCAGGATGGCAGGACTCAGTGAAGTCCAGCGCTATCTAATGAAAATGGGTTGTTCTGTCCCTGGGCACACTGCCCCCGCTCCAGCCACTTGCACCCTCTCCCACCCTTCACTGGGGCTGTAGACATGGAGAGCCTGGCTTTGCTTTCCTCTGTCCATTATGAGCTCCTGCTGACCTCAGATCCCTTAGGTGAGCTGAGCAGGGATCCTGAGTATCTGGGGCAGGGAAAATATGTTCACCTTATACCCTTTTGTTCCTTTTGAATTTTGAGTCAGGTGAGTGATTCACCCATTCACAAAACCATACTTTTAAAATTAACTTTTAGATATCAGCAGGCTCCCTGGGATGCTGGCACTGGTCTGTAACTTGATCTAGGTGGATGGAAATTCATTGTGCTGTGCACATAAGATTTACGCACTCTTCTACGTGGGTTTTTGAAAGTGTGCACTAGCTAGCTTTGCTGCCTGGCCTTTGTCCTGACCTTGCTGTGTTTTTCCAGGGTGTCCTGCAGACGCTCATCTGAAGATGGGGGCATTGTTGTCCCTTCCTCTCCAGCCTTGGGTGTCTGTCTGATTTGGGCCTGGGACCCCTGACTCATCAGGAGCCACACTGAGGCCCAGGAATCCCACCTGTGGGGAAAGGTGGGAGAGGGACTCTCTGGTGTGGCCAGACTCCCAGGCTGGTGGGAAACTTGGGGCAGCATGGGGGCATTCACAGCCTTGGGAGTTACCTGCCCTCTGAGGGTTGGAACCTTAGTACAAGCTGCAAGAGGCTTTAGGGCCCGGATGCCTCTGAGAAACCAGGGAGCCCAAATTTATTAATTCACTGAAGTCCAGATTCATTGATTCTGTGCCTCTGCTCCCATTTTGACGAGGCATCCCTGGGAGGGAGGGTCAAAAGTGTCTTGGGACATTACTGATGTCACCCCAGAGGAGAGAGTTCTGGAGCTCCCTCTGGAATGGCCTTCGGGGCTCCAACCCCCGGGGCCCCACCTCGCTGACCCGGGCAGTTATCCTGAGCTCTCGCTGAGTGACTCTGGCCCTGGCCCGGCTGTTCCTAGAGGCTTGCTCACCAGGCTTCCATGTGATTACCGGATGGCAAAGGTGTGTCTCCAGGCGATGGTGAGTTAGAATCTCAAACTGGAATCAAATGGCTGCACTAGGATCATCAGGGCCCAGGTCTTTGTTGTACAGAAGGAGAAACTGAGGCCCAGAGAGGACAGAAAGGCCCTCAGTTTGGGGCGAGACTATGAGCAACGGATGAGATTAAACAGTGCAAAGCCTGAACTCCTGTTAGAATTTCACCTTCTTTACCAAAGAAAATGACTTCATTGTTTTTATTAAGTACATATTTTAAAATAGATCATATATACAAAAGATACAAAATCCCAAAAGTTCACAGGACATGTATTGAAAGCAGGTTTCTGCTTCCCCCTGTTCCCAGCTCTCTTCCCAGGGTTCCTGGGTCCTTGTGGCCTGTTCAGGAGGGTGCAGAGCACCCAGGGGACAATAATGAAGTGACTGTAATGAGCTTAAGCACTGGGCTTGGAAAAGTTACATTCTAGGGGACAGAAAGAACTAGAAATGCCATCCCTTATGGAAGGCCTAGGGCCCTGGACAGCAGCCACTGTGGCTGCTCTTTGTAAAGGGAAGAAAGGCCACATGAACCCACCTGGGGTGTTTCTGGCCAGGGAAGCATCCAGAATGAATTCATGGAAGGAAATGTGTGAGTTTACACTAGGAGGCGATGATCACTTGGGAGTGGGGGCGGGGGTGTGGGATGTGCAGAACTGGCAGATCTGGAGAATTGCAGCAGGCGTATGTGTTGCATCAGGTAAAGTTTCACAAGTTCTTGTTCCCAGAAGACAGAAACGCTGGTGGTGGGACGGCACCTTCAGGCTGGTAGGCGAGCCACTGGGTCACTGGAAGGTCACCTCCAGAGGCCAATGAATGAATTGTTCATCTGTGAGGGATGCCTGGGGGTGACACAGGTATCTGTCCTGAGCCTTGTTTGTCTACCATTTCTATCCTTGACTTGAAAAAACATGAACAAGGTGCCAGGAGCAAACATTTGAAGGACATAATGCAATGGCTGTTGCTTTTGAGACAAAGATCCACCTCCTTAAATGTTCCCAGGGCCTTGCATGTCTGCTTCTGCCTGCTTTTCCAAACTTTGCTGAACCCCCCTCCCCTCCCTTCTGCGCCCCAGCCCACAATGGCCTTTGCACATATGCTTCCCCACTGAGCCACTCTTTCCCTGCTCCCCCTGCTCCCCCTGCTCCCCCTGCAGTACGCACTGTGGCTGCTCTGGTCCTGCAGAGTCCCTCTGTCTGGGCATGGGGAGCACGGACTCCTCCACCCCCTCGAGAGTCATAGACTGTTGTGAATCACCTATTATTGGCTTTTCTTTTCCTTGCTCATCTGTAAGAACATGTTGGATGCTGGGGATTCCTAAAGACATTTAGATGGAAGCCAGAGAATGGGCGAGAAGCTATCTTGCTAGTCCGCCCAGGATCTGAGAGGGTGGTTTCTGTGTGAAATCTAAGCCCACCACCCTCCAGCCGTGAGAAGCTGAGCAAGTTGCTCTCCTGTCGAAGCCTGTTTCCCCACCAGTGAAGTGAGTGTGGCAGGAGGACCCATCCATCTCCCAGGTGGGTGAGGGTTAGGAGAAGTGGCTCCACCCCCAAGCACACCCATGTCCACTCCAGAATCCGCCTTTCTGCCGGGACCCTGAGCCCACTGCCTGCTCCAGGGGTGGAGATTGGCTCAAGGGCAAGTGCACGCTTCTTTGCAGCACTGCTTCCTGAGCTGCAGGTGCAAGGCTTAGTGAGCCCTGAGGAACATCTGCTCGGGGCTCCTGGGGAAAGCTCCTGAAGAGATGTTTCCTTCCTCTGGACATGGCTTAACGAAGGTTTCTTCTCACATACACACACACACACACACAAACACACCCGTCCCACCTGTTGTTCGATTGCACGCTCCATAGCAGCCACATGGGCCCAAGCACAGCCTTGGCAGCAGACGTGCAGATGGGGAAATGAGACACAGAGAAGCTCTGCATCTCCTGGGCCTGGCCCTCCTGGGCCTGATAAGCACGTGTGCGGGCTTGCGGCCCCAGGGGCTGAACTTTTACAGCAGGACAGAGCTGAGCCACCTGGTCATGGATGAGACACTGGACATCTGGGAACAGTCCTTTGTTTTTGCTCCATTAAACCTCATCGCAATTGCTCACGCCCTCCTATGCGTGGGTCCCCGAAATGCTTTTCTCGAGAAACCCTGACTCGGTGGAAGAATCCTATTTCCACTGGCAACACAACCCCTTGGGAGACGGTCAGGCAGCGTTTACTAGTTCTAGTATGACTCAGCAATTCCACTTCTGGGGTTGGATCCAGCTAAAAGACATGTGCACGCACACCCCGGGACATGTGTGAGTATAGTCACACTCATGCTGTTCACAACAGCCCAAACTAGGAGCTACCTAGACGTTCATACATTGTAGAAAGGAGCATCTGTGTTGTGGGCATGTGCTGGGCTAATAAATGGTGATGAGAATGATGACCTAGCTGTGCCCGGCCACGGGGAGAAGTGCCACAGACCTAGTGTTTGGTGAGAGAAGCCCGTACCAAGGGCTGCCTGCTATATGACCTCGTTCCCAGAAAACTAAAACCCTGGGGACATCTGTGGAGTGACACAGCAGCTGGGAGTGGTCCTGGGGCTGCTACCAACAGACATTTATCAACAACTTAGCACAAACTGGGGCTTAAACAACAGACATTTGTCCCCTCACAGTTCAGAGGCCAAAAGTTGGAGATCAAGGCTTGGGCAGGCCTGGATCCCTTCAGAGGCTCTAGGGGAGGATGCTTCCTGCCTCTTCCAGCTTCTGTGGCTCCCTTGGCTTGTGGCTGCATCACTCCAGTTTTGGCCTCTGTCCTCACATGGCCTTTCCTCTGTGTGTCTGTGTCCAAATCTCCCTGTCCCTAGGAGGACACTGTCATTGGATTTACTCCAATGACACCTTACTCCATCACAACCTCATCTTTTCTTGGTCACATCTGCAAAGACCCTATTTCCAAATAAGGTCACATTCTGAGGTTCTGGTGCACGTGAATCTTAGGGGTATGCCATTCAATACAATATATGCTTGAAGAGTTCTGACTAGGTGAGTCCCCAAGGGGCCTTCTGTGTCATGCTGGCCACTATGACAATCCATCAAGCTGTGGACACTCAGGATATGAGCACTTTACTATTTGTATGTTATATTTCAATTAAAACTTTCCATTAAAGAAGGGGGTCACAGGATATCAAACTTAAAGAAAATATAAATCTGCTCATTCCACAAATATTTATTAATATTATTAGTTTCCTGGGATGGCTGTAACAAAGTACCACAAACTTGGGAGCTGAAACACACATTTATTATCTCACAGTTCTGGAGGCCACGTCTGACATGGTCTTGCTTGTCTAAAATCCAGGTTCCTTCTGGAGGTTCCAGGTAGATCCCATTTCTTTGCTGGTGGCCCCTCTCTCCATCTTCAAAGCCAAAGTGTGGCATCTTCCCTCCTCTTGGACCTCCTGTTTCCCTCTTACAAGGATCCTGTGATTATAATTGGACCCTCCTGTGTACTCCAGGATCATCTCCCCATTTCAGGGTCCTGAACTTAATCACGTCTGCAAAGCCCCCTTTGCTCTGTAACCTAACGTATTCACAGGGTTCGGGATGCATGGACATTTGGGGGCTGTTATTTTGCTAACCACTTATCTACCATGAGGCCTGAGAGAGAGAAGGGGAGTCTGGACAAGTGAGTTGCACCTGAGGCAAACCCATGCCCCCACTTTGCCCCCAACCCCCGGGGTGGGTCTTGGGGTGGGGATATATGGTGCTGGCTTGGATTGAAAGGGAGGTGACACAGGGCTTTAAGAACTGGGACGCAGCGTGGAGTTTGGTGGGATGATTGCAGACAAGATTCAAATATTCTCTTCAGCCACGACTGTTGGTTAGGTAGCCTTAGGATTCTGCAACCTGGGAGGGTAGGATTGGTGCAAAAGAGAAGAGGGCGGGGTGCTATTCAAGGTCTCAAATTCTAGAAAACTCTCTAGCCTGGTAACTTTCACACCAAGATGGCTCAAGTCTGAGACTTCGTCAGGGACTCAATGTTTCTGCCCTGACAGCTGTCTGGCATCCACCCCCAGGGACGGACAGAGAGATAAGCAAGCGAAGGATCCCTGGCAAAGGACACTCATTCTAGCCAGAGGTGTTCTTTCTCCCCCTGTTTCATCAACTCATTCATCACCTGGTCTCTGCTGCCTCTTACCCTGGAGGCTCCAGTGTAATGTCAGCAGCTAATCCACCACTTTCTCACCCCTTGAGGCCTTCTCACAGCAGATCAGCCAGCACTCGGCCTTGCAGCCCAGGGGGCCTGTGTGCAGGGCCCAGAAAGTAGCCTTCCCATAGGAACCTGTTGGACATTTGCTTGATCCCTGGGTGAGACTGGGGGGGACTCAGGAGACAATGTTAATGCACGGACATTGGGGCTGATGAAAGCTGTTAAGTTTGGACTCATGCTATTGCAAAATGTTTAAGTGTTTCCTAAGAGAAGATATAAAGATAATGCCATATTTTATGTGACAGCAAGAACATTCGGGGTTATGTGTGAGAGAGGTTCTCTTGCTTATAAATATCGTCTTCATTGCAATGGTGTCTTGGACACATCTTGACCCAGGATGTCCGGGACCTCCCCCTCACATGGCTGTGGGTGGAGTTGGCCAGGTGGAAATGCTGCCAAATGAATCCATTATAAGAGACCATTTGCTTGAAGGGGGAGCCTGAGGAGGGGGGGCATTTTCCCTCCAATGTGATGGGCCCTCCAGGAAGAAGCTCTGGCGGACTGCATTCAGGGTTTTCTTTAAAGATCAGGCCCTATCACTGTGACCATCTTAAGATGTTTTTTTACTCTCAGTGAAAATATCAGTGTCCTGCTGCTGTAACAAAGGACCGCAAACAGTGGTGCTTAAACAACAGGTGTGTATCCTCTCACAGTTCTGGAGGCAGAAGCCTGAGATCAAGGTGTGGACAGGGCTGCGCTCCCTCTGGAGGCTCTAAGTCAGGGTCCTTCCTGCTTCTCCCAACTCCTGGGGCTCCAGGGGTCCCTTGGCTTGTGGCCGCATCACTCTAGTCTCTGTCTCTGTCTTCACAAGGCCTCTCCCCTTGTCTGTGTGTCTCTGTGTTTCCCCTTTTCTTCTCTTGAAGGACACTCTCATTGGATTTAGGACCCATCCTAATCCAGGATCACCTCTTCTTGATCCTTACCTTAATTACATCTACAATGTCCCTATTTCTGACTAAGCTCACATTCTGAGGTTGGGGGGGGCGGGGCATGAATTTTTTTTTGGTGGGAAGGACACCATTGAACCCACTAGAGACTCCACGGCACTCCTTGCCAGCATAGACCTCTCCCCTCTCCCGGTGTGAACATTTCCAGTCTTGGTCCATGTAGAAATCCTGGCATTTTGTAAAATATCCACCAGCGAGAGAGTCCCACCCAGAAACTCGAACCAGACAATTTGCTTGTGTGCTGGGGGTGGGGGTGAAGCTGGGACCTCAGGAAACCTGACAAGGGCCTCCGTCTAAACAAGAGTCTTTGAACTTTGGAGCCAAATGACCCTCCCTGCAAACAACAGCTAATGGGAAGCAATGAATAAAGCAGGAAGATCCAGCAGGGCCTCTGGGGATCCTGAAGTGTGTGTGGGGGGGGTCCCTTCTCGGCTCCCCACCCCCACCTCCAGAGTAACACCCCAGAGACTGAGGAAGGAGACTGAGGAGGGCGCACTGAGCTGGGCTGACCACGGGCTCTCTGCCCTGATGTTGAGCCGCTGAGCCTCTGTGTCCTCCTAACACCACGGTGACCTCATGGGGTCACCGTGAAGATGCAGAGCTAACAGAAGCTTTGAGATGGCTGGCTTACCTTGTACCCAAATGATATTCCAGCAGCTTCCATTTCTGGATTAGCATCAGTTACCTAGGTGATTTAATTACAGAACCACACACCCAGACAGAAACCATGGTCTAGGCCACCCCTAGGTGGGACTCGGCCATCCTGGACCATCTCAAATGGTCAGAGGGTGTATTGTTCCATACAGTTGAGAGCATTGCTCCATGCTCTGCTCTAGGACCAGGCGCATCCAGTCACATTGAGCTGCTTTCTGCCGTACTTAGAACCCACTCCCCTCCGTCTCCAGGTCACGCTTCCCATCCTGTGAGCTCCCAGTGGTGTGAGCAGAGCAGGCTCAGGTGGGGGTTTGCTCTGCTCCAAGTCTCCCCTCACCTGTCACCTCTCAGCCACTTCGGGTTGGCCACACACCACGTGCTCAGTTAGGCCTTTCCAGGCCTTGCTCTGATCCCACCGAAGCATCCTCATGTCTTTTATCACAGAGCAAATATATCTAGTCCAGGCCTTTGCCTTGTTTCATCTCTAGGATAAACACTAGGATGGGCCAGGTGTTGAAGGAGAGAGTCGGCTCCTTGTGGCTCCAGAGAGGCTGGTGTGAGGGGATTGCCCCTTCCCTTCATTGTCCTCTCGAAATCTGTCCTATGGCTTCAGGTGGGGCCATGAATGGGAGGCTCCAAAGGAGGAAGAGAAAGGGGGTGCAGTCCATACGCTGCTGCCCTGCCCACGGCCTTGGGGTGACCATGCTCCTCTATTGCTGTCATGGGCTGAATTATGTCCTAAAAATTATGCCACATCCTAACCCTTAGTACCTATACATGTGACCTTATCGGATGTCACCAAGTTAAGATGAGGTCATACTCAGGTCGGTGGGCCCTAAATCCAATGTCAAATGTCCTTATAAGAAGAGAGAGATTTGAGACACAGACACAGAGAGGTTATGTGATGACAGAGGCAGAGACTGGAGTGACGGGGCCATGAGCCAAGGAATGCCTGGAGCCCCTGGGAGCTAGAAGAGGCAGGAAGGATTCCCCCTCTAGAGCCTCGGAAAGTAGCACAGCCCTGCTGACATCTTGATTTGGGACTTCTGGCCTCCAGAACTGGGAGAGAGAAAATGTTTGTTATCTGAAGTCACCTTATCTGTGGCATTTTGTTATGGCGGCCCCAGGACACTCCTACAGCAGTCCTCACTAGGTTCTGGAAAACTCACTGCCCCCTTGCCCTGGCACCTCTATGTATTGGAGGGTGCCTCCCCACACCTTCCTGGTCCCCTGCATCCTGTCCATGCTCTCCCTGCTCAGTGCAGAGTCATGTGCCCTGCATTACTTGTGAGGGGGTGTGCTCAGAATGGGCCTGCCCTCAGCTATTCCTGAGTGCTGAGAATCCCCCTCTCAGCAGTGTGGTCTTGGGCAAGCTTGAGTGCCAGGCTGTGGCAACTCTGGGATGGGGGAAGCACCTGTTTTTCCCATGGGAATGTGAGAGATAGGCTGCAGGAAGTTGTGGGTGAGACTGGAGCAGGCTTTAGCATCAGCTAAAAAGCCTATGAAGGATGCCACGGCCTGAGGACACCATGTATCCACAAGACAGGTGTGGGTGGGTAGAGGGTGAATTAGTGTCCTGGGTCTGACACAACAGATGACCACAAACTGGGCTTACAACAACAGAAATGTTTTCTCTCCTAATCCTGGAGGCCAGGAATCTGAAATCAAGGTATCACAGGGCTACATTCCCTCGGAAGGTTCTAGGGGAGGGTCCTTTGCCTATTGTGGCTCCTGGAGGCTCCAGGCATTCCTTGGCTTGTGGCCACATCACTCCAACCTCTGCTTCCATCCTCGCATGGCTTTCTCCCTGCTTCTGTGTCTTAAATATAAGGACACTAGTCATTGAATTTAGGGGCACCCTGATCCAGAATGACCTAATCTAAACTTAACTAATTACATCTGCAAAGACCCCATGTCCAAATAAGGTCATGTCTGAGTTTCTGGGTGAAGGTAAGTTTTTCAGGGACACTGGTCTTCCCCTAGCAGAGGACAATAACTCACATTGTAACCAGCTCCCAGGGTGTCCCAACTGCTCATTGGGGAGCCTCAAGTCAGTCTTGAGCCCTCTGAAAAGCCCTGCTGAATCCAGCCTTGGCCAAGGCAGTCCCTGACCCCACGGGGCCTGGGCCTCCTCCTTGTTTCATGCGTTCCACCCGGGTGACTTTTTCCGACAGGGATAATACTCCCAGCAGGCAAGAGGATTAAGTGAGCTCTGAAAGTTGGATGAGACAGCAGATGGCTGTCGCTTCACTGAAAGCAGGCGGGTTTTGTAGGCGTCTGTTAGTCTTCTAGAGCGGATGATTTCTGACACATCATTGTGGTGGCTGGAGACGCGCTGACCTCAGCACATTGTTTCCTCACTATGTGGCCATGAAGCCTGATTGATAAGCTGCTGGTCAGAAAAGGAAAGGGTGGGAGAAGTGGCTAAGAATTCTTGGTCCTCGGGGCATAGGGAAAGGGGCCAGGGCAAGTGGGGACACAGGAGAGGTTTCCTTCACCAAGTGCAGTGCCCTGTGCCTCAGGACCCCTCTCTTTCCTGGTTGTGTCCCCTCTTATGTCCTCCTGGGGCCAGGGCACTTTGTCAAGCACAGACAGCTCTCATCCTAAAACGGGATTTCAGTACCTGTTGCTCAAAGTTCCAACTTCTCATCGCTCAGTTTTCTGAGCTCAGCTTCAGGCATTAAATCATCTTGGTCTCATCTCTCCGGGACTCCCTTAAAAAAATTATATATATATAACTGATTTCAGAGAGAGGAAGGGAGAGGGAGAGAAGGATAGAAACATCAATGATGAGAGAGTCATTGGTCGGCTGCCTCCTGCACGGCCCCTGCTGGGGATCGAGCCTGCAACCCGGGCATGTGCCCTGACCGGGAATCAAACCGTGACCTCCTGGTTCATGGGTAGATGCTCAACCACTGAGCCACACCGGTCAGGCAAGAGTTCTTTCTTTCTTTATTTTTTTAAATATATCTTTATTGATTTCAGAGAGAGGAAAGGAGAGGGAGAGAGAGAGATAGAAACACCAATGATGAGTCATTGGTCGGCTGCCTCCTGCACGGCCCCTGCTGGGGATCGAGCCCACAACCCGGGCATGTGCCCTGACCGGGAATCGAACCCCGATCGCCTGGATCCTAGGTTGACGCTCAACCGCTGAGCCACGCCTGGCCGGGCAAGAGTTCTTTTTTTAAAAAAAAATTATTTTAATAGAATTCTTAAATTGAGGTGTAATGCACATAACACAACGTAACCCGTTTTAAAGTGCACAGTTCAGTGGCATCCATCACATTCTCAATGTCGTGCAGTCACCACTTCTATCCAGCCAGGATGTTTTCAACACCCAGAAAGGAAATCTCATAGCCATTAGCCACTCCTCACCCTCCCTCTTTCCAGCCCCTGGCAAACACTAACTTCCTTTCTGTCTCTATCGATTTGCCTATTCTGGACATTTTATAGACCTGGAACCACACACTGTGTGGTCCTCTGTGTCTGGCTTCTTTCATTCAGCGTAATGTTTTCAAGTTCATCCGTGTGTGTGTCAGTGCTTCACTCCTTTTTGTGGCTGAGTAATATTCCATTGTGTGGATACGCTGAATTTGTATATCCATCATTAGTAGATGGACATTTCAACTGTTTCCACTTTGACCATTACAAATAGTGTTGATTTGAACAACCATTTTTGTTTCTTTGGGGCACATACCTGGGAATGGAATCTCTGAGCCGCCCGACTTTCCTTTGATCTGGCCCCACTCTCATTGCTGCCTTTCCCCATCTCCCTCCTCAGGACTCCCCACTGCCTAGTTTGGAGAGGAAGAGAGTCTCATTCTCATACTTCACCAGCCAGGTGAGCCACATGGTGGGTTCAGGACGTCCTTCCCAAAGCGCAGGTGGAGGAGCTTCCCCAAGGTGACTTGGATCTGAAGACCCTGCATGTAAAAACACTGAATCATGTAGTGAGGCCCTTCTGTCCTCATCAGCCCCTTCTCAGCCCTTTGATGGTATCAATAAAGTCCCAGTTAGGTGCTGGTGGGCCTTCAATGCCTCTCACACTTGTGATTTTTCCTGTTGGCCAACCTGGAGTCCCTATCCTCTGGCGAACAGCTGAAACCTGCTAGAATCTAATGTGCTTTTATGTTGTATTTGTTTTTACACTTATCTTCTATTTATGGCTGGTTTTCCCTTTAAGTAAGTAAACTGAGTCAATTTAAAGAAAAATAGCAAGTAAGAGTACAAAGGTGGGGAGAGGTAAAATGGTTGATTGAGTCATGGATTGGCCAGTGGAGACTTGTGCGATTTCAACTCCTGACCCATATAAAACCCAATATGCCAAGAAAACACCAATCCACATAAAACCACCACGTTGCAGAAGCCCTGCAGGTGTATAACATGTGACCCAGGTGCAAACACCTTCTCCTTAACCTGGGGCCCTCCTGGAGCTGGAGGGCAAGGAGACTTCAAGTACAAAGATCCCACTGAGACGCTGGGGGAGGTGCCTGGATTAACTGCTTTCATTTGGCAGGTGGGACTGGGATCACGACTAAACAGCACGGGGCACCAGCACTTCCCACCTCTGTGCCAACAGCAATGGATTATAGCACTCTCGAAACCAGGGTTCTCAGTCTTGGCTTTGGACATTTGGGGCTGGACAATTCTTTGTGTGGGGGTGGGGTGGGGGCTGGAGAGGGCTGTCCTGTGTCTTTTAGAATGTTGAGCAGCATCCCTGACCTGGACCCATTAGCTGTCAGTAACAACCCCTTCCCAAGCTATGACAACCAAATATGTCTTCAGACGCTGCCAAGCAACCCCCTGCTAGAAACCTAAACCCAGATGCCACTCGGGGGCCTAGGTAGCCGTCACCGTTGATTAGAGCTGGCCCAGTGAAGCCTCTTTGTCATTCCTGGCAGTACAGAGTGTCCTGGTTTGTATATCCTTGCTTTAGCACCGTGACCCCTTCCAGGACCTCTTTGCATCATAGCAACAGGCAGAGAGCCACGCTTGGCTCCCAGTGGCCCTCCTCCGCCCTTTCTTCAGGGCCAGTAACTCACAAACTCAGGTGAGGGCGGGCACGTGCCAGAGCAGCGCCAAGGCGCACCAGGCCCCACTGCAACCCTCTTCTCCACTTGCGCAAGGGACAGCCTGTGCATAAAAGGTGAGGCATGTTCTCTTGAGGAAGAAGCCCCTAGGGACATGTTCAGTTCTGTGCATCAGTAAACCCAGGGGACAGGTGAAGCTCCAACGGCCTCCCTGTCTCCACTCCCGACCATCACACCATCACAAAGAGGCTGGTGGCTGATGCAAGAGGCCCCAGGTTTGCTTTCTTCCCTGGAACTGCAATTCGAGAGGGAAGTGAGAGCAAAAACTCTGCCACCGCAGGCCACCCGCAGGCGAATCTGCACCAGATGCCAGCATTTGGCTCAGCAGTTAGTCAGAGGGTGGTGCTGGAGCTCTGCAAAAGGGGGACTGAAAGTGATCCACAGAAACGGGAACCTCCCCCCTCTTGGAGCCCTTACAATTGGCGTGGGCACAGAAGAGAGACAGGGAAAAAGCAGGACCATGCATGGATCTCCCCATAGACCTGGGGGGGGGGGGGCTGTGCCCAAGCGGGATAGAAACATAGTCTCCAGTCTTCAGCAGGACTGAGCAGTGGGGATTTGACCTGGGGACTCCAGCAGAGGCTCTGAGGCCTGAGAATGCGGGGGGGTGGGGGGTGGGGGGCTTTCTAGAGGAGAAAGATGGGTAGCATTCTGGTTGCAGATAGAGGGGTCTGGGTGGCTGGGAAGTTGGCCTTGAAGCTGCGATCACATGGCAGACACGTGTCTTTACTTAGCTATAAGTTCAATGGGGGCTTGAGGGGCCTGGTGCATATTAGCTATCCTTGGTGTCCCCATTGCTTGAGTGAAAAGGAAAAGAGATGGGCAGGAGTCAGGAAACTGTGCCCCTTTGTCTCAGGGTTTTACATCCACCATGCAAATGACATTTAGGGCCAGGTAATTCTCTGTGGTGCGGGCTGTCTTGTGTGTAATAGGAAGTTGAGCAGCATCCCTGGTCTCCACCCACTAGATGCCATGGTACTGCCCCCCCACCCCATCCCCAGTATTGACAATAAAAAATGTCACCAAACATCTCCAAGTGTCCCCCGGGGGAGGCACATTCGGCCCAGTTGAGAGCTGAGCACTGGGCCCAAGGCCCTGAGCTGAGCAAATCCCCTGAGCTGTCCTCCCTCCTCCGCCCAGGTAACTGTCCTGATCCTCTATCCCCAGCTCTGACATCTGGCCTGCCATATCCACCACGCCTGCCACACCCACATCTCCTTGTCCCTGGAAAGTTCTCAGCCTCTTTGGAGGCTGGCTGCCCTCCTCTGTCCTGGGCTCCTGCCAAAGTGTCCACAGGAGCCGGGTAGCCCCACCTCACCCATCCACTGTGAAGACTCTCAAAGCCAAGCGAGTTCATCTTGCTCTCCTAGAGGTCTGCAGAGAGGCCCAGGACCAGGTGAGCAGCATCTTCTTGCGTCCAGAACATGGAGGTCTCTCCCGCAAAGATCAGGAGATGCACTCACCTAAAAGGGGAGGGAGGAAGCCCTGCCGCCCCTGTCCCTTGGTGGGCACTGTGCTGGGGCTGCCCCTGCATCACTTCATTCATACCCGAGTGAATTATGGCTGTTAGAGAACAAATTATTTCTCACACTTGTTACAGGTGGTGAGACCAACTTTATTCAGGACTGTCACAATGGTGTAGGGACATAGCAGTCGGGATTGCAAGAGGGGAGAGAGATGGGGCTCAACTCCGAAAACAGCATGGGCCAGTGGAGCTTTATAGGCAAGGAACAGAGGGGGTCGGTGGATGGGAAATTACTGAGAGGAAACTTCAGGGGTGAGGGGCACTCCGGTTAAACTGACATGACAGGGTTCTTGCTAAAGGCAGACCAGGTGCTTGGATATCACCTGGGGGAGATGGGGGATGGGGGACCCAATCCATGTTGAAGTGAATGCAGAGGGTCCTGGCTAAACTGACTTCTCAAGGTTCTTGCTAAAATTGGGTTCTTTAGGACAAGGCCCAAGGGTGAGGTCTCTTGAAAAAGTACCCAGAGGAGCCTGGCTAGCGTTTGGTCGAGAGACTCTATGTCATGGTGCAGTGGGCATTGTGTTAGTGTTTTTATTTTTATTATTATTATTATTATTATTATTATTATCATCATCATTATTACACAGGAGTGGGGACTCAGAGAGGCTTGGTCATTTTCCCAAGTTCCTCAACTCTGCTGCCAGGCAGACATTTGTGGCCAGCATGCTGGGCCCACGTGTGTTACCGCAAAACACTGGGCTTGGTGAGGGAGGGATGAAGGGGTCTCTCCTTTCTGATGCACATGCTGCCCCTTCCCCCTTCAGACCCCAAGGTATGGAATACAGTGGATAACCCTCTTTTGCGGGGTGCCTTCTGGAGACCCCTCAACTCAACATCTTTCAGGGATTTTTTTGAGTCAGAGGGAGAACCAAAGCTTTTTACCCAGTTGTTTTCTCTTTAATTCCTCACCAGCAGGGTCCTGGCAGAGCAGGTGGCCCCTGAGGAGGGTAACTGGGGAACTAGTGACCAAGATAAGGGTTCTGGGGGCTGCAAGAGCAGGAACTAGGGCTGCCCAGGAGGGTCAAGGACACAGCAATCCCTTTGCAGCTATGGGGGGGGGGGGGCATCTGATAGGCTCCCCATAGGGGGAATGTGGCCCTCTTCCTCGCAGGAAGGAACTGGGAACAAGGTCTTCCCCTGGCCTCACTCTCCTTCCACCCCAGGCCTCCAGGCTCCTGCAATAGTGTCCCCACTGGCCAAACCCCACAGGAGGCTGTGAGTGGGGAGCCAGGGAAGCATGGCCTGGAGGGCAGTTTGCAGGGCCCAGAGCAGGGAGGGTATCATAGAGGGAAGGCCTACAGGCCGCACACTGATCTTTTCAGGCCTGGGCAGAGCAGGCTGGATTGTAATGCCAGGTGGCTCCAGGTAGGCTGAAGAGGGTGGGGAGGGCACATCTACTTCCAGCACAGGCGGCCAAGGATTAGAGGGATGGGGGTGCATGGCAGGTTCGGGATCAGCGCTCCTATAAATCACCCGCAGCAATTAACTTCAAAAGAGCTCACTTTGGGCTAAACGAGGCTGGACAAGCAGTGACTACAGATCTGTGCCAGGAAGGCTCAAGTCCTGATCCGTGAGCCGAAGAGCCTTGTTGGCACCCTCTCTGGTTCCCTCCTCCACATTCTCCTGGCACCCATACCTGCCTTTGTCGGGGCCTTCCTCCGGGCCCCTGCTTGGCTAAACTCCCAGCAGCCACAAAAGGCTGGCATGAGGAAGGGGCCCCTGTGACTGAGTGATGGAGGGCAGTGGAGATGTGGTGAGGGGCAGTCATGGAGCACCCATAGAAACAGACCCTTCCTACCTGCTTCTGTCAGCCGTGAGGCCTCGATTCAGGGCTGCCACATGCAGTAGCACAGTTTGTGCACTCACTGCACAGAGGCACCTGGCACCAGCCCTGTGCACCCTGGCCTGGGCCTCCTCCAGTTTGAGTATGGGGCATCTGCTTCTTTGCACAGAGATGCCACCTGTGTGCACCAACCAAGCCTTCCGTGAGACTGTGCCCACCGAAAGGGAGTGCTTTTTAAAAAAATATATGTTTTTATTGATTTCAGAGAGAGGAAGGGAGAAGGAGAGAGAGATAGGAACATCAATGATGAGAGAGTCATTAATTGTTTGCCTCCTGCACACCCCCCACTGGGGATCGAGTCCCCAACCTGGGCATGTGCCCTGACCGGGAATCGAACCCTGACCTCCTGGGTCATGGGTCAACACTCAACCACTGAGCCACTCCATACGGGCAAGGGAGTGCTTTTTAGCAATATGTCCCCTCAGAGGGAAAGACTTTTTCAGTTCTCACCAAACTACCTTCTCCAACCATCATGGTATAACAGATCAGCCCAAAAGTTAATGGCTGAAGACACTGTATTTTGAAGGCTCATTGCTCTGGGCAATTGGGTTCAGCTAGGTGGTTCTTGCTCAGGGTCCTACACACAGCTGCAATCAGATGGGGGTCTCACAGTGGTCAGACTTCTTACACAGAGATTGTGGGCTCCAAGAGCGACTCTTCCAAGAGACAGGAAATAGAAGCTATCAACCTCCTGAGGCCTGGAGCAGAGCTGGTACAGTGTTACTTCTGCTGGATTCCATTGGTCCAGCAGCCACAGAGCCCATCCAAATTCAAGGAGAGGAGTTGTAGACCCCACTCCTTGATGCAAGGCGGGCCATAGAATTTGGATGACTACCTTTACCCCACCACTGTGCTATGTAGACTAGGTGGCAGCCCTGTGCAGGCCCTGGTACTAGAAAGTAAAGGAACCCCAAAATGAATAAAATCCTACCCTGCTTTCCAAGAGCCTCCAGTCGGGCTGATGAAGGTTCATGGAATGGCGACATGGATCACACAGGAGATTTAGCTGTGGCAGGACACAATGTCCCTACAGGTGCTCGTGGCCCATAGTGCAGGGGGTCAGGGAGGAGTAGAGAGTGTAAGAAGATTTCTGTCCTGTCTTTAGGCCTCCAGCGTCTGTGAGATCAGCAGGGATGGACTGAATCTTACACCTGCCCAGGTGTTAAGGGCATGGCCAAGGAGCTGCCCCCTGTGTAAATGGTGGAGAGGAGGCTTCATGGTATCATTTCATCCTGTTTTGATAATTTCTCATTTGAAAGGCAAGGAGACGGAGGCCCAGAGTGAGGAAATGCATTTTCCCAGATCCCTATCCCATTAGTCTGAAAGCTGCAGTTAGAACTCTTTCCATATTAACTTTAGGTTGGTTACAAACACAAACAATACAGAAACCTAAAGTCAATAGGGACAATCATCTCTCCTCCCCTTCCTCCTGTTAGCAGAGGTAGGTAGGTGTTAATAAAGGGAAGGGGTAAAGGGGATCAGACACTGAGCTTAATAAACTAGGGAGCTGAATCAAATATTAAGCTTAATAAACTGGGAAGCGGAATCACATACTAAGACAGCATTCCATTAAACTTGCAAGGGAGCTGTAGCATTTACAGGCTCATTCACACACTCCAGGGGACAGCTGCCAAGGAGACTTGACCCTCCAAGAGGCAGGAAAGCCTCCCATGGGGTGCTGACCACCTGGTACTGAATTATCGGGGGCGTGGGGGGGGTGGGGGGGGGTGGGGGAGGTGGGGAATTCCTCTGCTGGGCACATGTGCCCTAGAAACCGGATGAAATAACAGAACTTTCGGATATGCCCAATCGAAGCCAAGATTGTAACCATAGAGGCCTGTCGATCTAGCCTGGGGAAAGAATGGATTGGTTAGAAAGCAGACCCAGCGCAAGCCTGCGAAAGCTTGGGAACTTGATTGGTTATCATGAAAAAGTACCTGGTCCTCCCCAAGCTGGAGATAATATCCCAGGGAGCCAAGGAGCCAAGAGCGCTCTCTCTCTCTCTCTCTCTCTCTCTCTCTGTCCCCCTCTCTCCAGGAGCATGCACTCGCCCCACTTGTTCACTCATTGCCTCCACACATGCTCTCCATAGCTAGACCCAATCAAGCAGGTCTAGCAGCCATCTGGGGCCCGTGGCAGCTGGTGCAGGCTCCAAAGGACTAAGCTTTTTATAAAAAATCATTTTCTTTTCATCTTCACCTAAGGATATATTTACTGATTTTTAAGAGAGAAGGAGAGAGAGAGAGAAACATCTGTGTGAGAGAGAAACATCAATCGGTTGCCTCCTGTAGGCCCCCCAATGGGGGATCAAACCCACGACCTAGAGATGTGCCCTGACCGGGAATCAAACCCACAACCATTTTTTGGTGTATAGGACAACCAACTGAGCCACCCGGACAGAGCTCCAAAGAACTAAGCTTTGATATAAAACAGAAACTCTGGACACTGGCCTTTGTTTGGCCTTGATGAAGACAAGATTCGACTTTTTTCCGTGGCGGGACTAATGGATATGGGACATTGAAAACCCACGGGCAGCCTTCTATTTCCACCTGAATAAATCTTACCACACTACAATCTCCCGTATGTGGGTCTGTGGAATGCTTATATCATAGTCCCATGAAAGAACATGATTTCTACCTGCAGCATTCCCATCCACCCTCCCCAGAGGCTTATCTTAACATTTCCTCCAGCGATCAGGGGAGAGATAAACGTTCCAGTTCTGCTAGGGCGGGTTGTGAAATTAAGGGCTCCTCCATGATCATGCTTACAAATGCTCATGGATAAATTTACATTTCAAAAGAAGAGTTAGGCTT
This sequence comes from Miniopterus schreibersii, assembly GCF_964146895.1. NCBI lineage: Eukaryota > Metazoa > Chordata > Mammalia > Chiroptera > Miniopteridae > Miniopterus > Miniopterus schreibersii. The sequence goes on along the minus strand of NC_138121.1, from coordinate 28,182,283 downwards.
GTAGAGCAGAGTTCATTAAACAACTGTGCTTGCCTCTCTTAAACTTTGGTTTAGTTTGGTTTGGTTTTTTGAGAGTGTATGAGTTTCCTGGGGCTGCTGTAATGAATTGTCATAAACTGTGCAGCTTGAAAGCAGCAAGTTCTCTCTTACAGCGCTGAAGGCCAGAGGTCTGAGTTCCAGGTGTCGGCAGGGCCGCGCGTCCCTGGTGTAGAATCTCTCTATTCGTCACGGTTCTCTAGAGATACAAGACCAACAGGATGTACATACACATAAAAAAGATTTATCATGGGAAATTGCTTCACGTGATTGTGGGTGCTGGCAAGTCCCAAGATCTGTAGGGTGAGTAGGCAGGCTGGAGGCCCAGGAGGGCTGATGGTGTGGTTCCAATCTAAAGGCCAGCAGGCTCCAGACCCAGGAAGAACCGATGTTTCAGTTTTCATCCGAAGGCAGGAAAAAAACTGTTGTCTCAGTTCAAAGGCCATCAGGCAAGAAGTATTCTTTTTAGTCACAGGAAGGTCAGCATTTTTTTTTTTCTCTCCAGGCCTGCGGCTGAGTAGATGAGGCTCACCCACATTGTGGAAGGCAATCCTTTTTACTCTGTCTACCGATTTAAATGTCAACCTCATTCAAAAACACCCTCACAGAACACACCCAGAATAATGTTTGAAAAATATCAGGGTACCCTGCGGCCCTACCAAGTTCACACATACAATTAACCCTCACGCCTTCCTGCCTCTTCCAGTTTTTTTGTGGTTCCAGGTGCTCCTTTGCTTGTGGCTGCGTCATTCTAATCCCCGCCTCCATCCTCAGATGGCCTTCCTGTGTCTCTGGATCTCAAATCTCCCTCTCCTGTCTCTTATAAAGACACCAGTCATTGAATTTTGTAATTTAATTTTATCTGCAGAGATTCTATTTTCAAAGTCACATTCACAGGGTCCAGGGATTATGACATACCATTTGGGGAGACACTATTCAATTTACGGCATCACACTGGATAAGAGTGGGCCCTAATCCAAGACTGGTGTCCTTATAAGAAGACATGTGAAGAAGACACAGGAGACTAGAGCGATGCAGCCATGAGCTAGGGACTCCAAAGATTGCCACTGCCACCAGGAGCTGAAATAGGCAGGAAGGATCAGAGGGAGGTGGCTGCTGACACCTTGATTTCAGACTTCTGGCCTCCAGAACTGGGAGAGAATCTGCTTCTGTTGTTTCAAACTCTCCCGTCTGTGGCAATTTGTTATGGCCACCCCAGGACTCTCAGACACCAATGACCTCTTGCCATCTACATTAGTTTTCTTTTGCTGTAATGACCACAAAAGTAGTGTCTTAGAGTTCTGGAGGCCAGACTTCCGTTTGGGCCTCATGGGGCTAAAGTCAAGGTGTGGGCAGGGCTGGTCTTTCTGGAGGCTCCAGGCGAGAACCTGTTCCTTTGTCTTTTCCACCTGCTCTCCTTGGCTTGCGGCCCCTTCCTCCATCTGCAAAGCCAGCAGAGTAGCATCACCCAGTGTCTCTCTGAATCTTGCCGTTCCTTCTGTTGTCACATCTTCTCTGACTCTGACCCTCCTGTCTACCCTTATAAACACCCTTATAAAGGTCCCTTTGCCACCGTGTATGGTCACATATGCCCAGGCTCCTTCTGAGGCACAAGATGTGGTTACCCTGCCTGCCTCCTCACCCTCCATCATCCCACGGTGACCAGAGTGCTCCTTTTTTAAAAGATAGATCCCTTCATGTCACTGCCCAGCTTACCACCCTTCCCAGCTCCCCATGGTGCTTAGAAAGAAACCCAACCCCCCATCCATGACTACAATCCCATGGGAAGCGGCCCTGCCTCTGCACCCACCTCCTCACTTGCACCACAGCAGCCCCTACTCCAGGTTTTCCCTTCTCAAGAGCCCCTCCTTGCCCCTAACCTGAAGGAGCTTCTCTCCTCCCCACCAGGTTGCCCTGTTTAATTTATTCACTCATTTATCGTCATCCAAAGCTATCTGTTTGTTCCCTTGAGCCCCTCTGTGAACTGCACATTCTGCGAGAGCAGAGACCTCTGTGTGCCTAGAGCGCCCTCGCATATGGTGGGTGCGCAACAAATATTTGTAAAATGAACAAATAATTTCAGCAGGGGCTAAGGAGTTAAAGCCAGCCCTGTCGCCTGTTTCTTGGCATAGGTTTGTTGTCCAATTCTCAGCCAGTTTTTCAGACACACAAAGAGTCCTTGGCCTGGGCTGGGGGAGAACAGAGGGCTCAGTGTGCTGGGTAGACAGTCATTGTGGCACTTCAGCTGATGAAGTTCCCTTCAACTGTAAGCAAAGTGCGCAGTGACTGGAGGAGTTGTGCTCTCTGCTGCGTCTTCTCCACCCGTGATCTGGAAATCTTGCTTATTTGACCTGTCACTTCCAAGTCTGAGTTTAGGCGCGGCCATGGACAGCAGAGAACACTATTCCCTGGGTCTCACAGTTTGGCTGAGCTTTGTAACCCCAGGGCCTAAATGATAACCCATGTCTTGGCAGCAGGACATGGCTTGCCCCCTTCTGGGTGGGAGAACCTTGGAGAGCCAGGAACATGGTGATACTCAGAGACAAAAGGCAGCCCAGCCCTGGAGGCGGGGTCCCAGCACTTGCGCCGGGCCTGCCCAGCGCCGCAGGGACCTTCAGAGGGCTCTGGCGTGCTTGTTAATTGCAGCGAGGTTATACAATTATCTCTGAAGAATGTGGGCATTGCATAACCTTGCCCAGGGCTGAAAAGATGTGTCCACTAGCCAAGTACATAAAAGGCCAGCGAAGCAAGAGCCTTCTGGGTTAATAAAATGGAAAACCTAATGTGAGTTTATTTACATCTGCTCCCCCAAGGAGGCGTTCTACAGAGATCTTGGAGGCCAAAAGCTGTCACTCAAGGTGGGGAATTGGCTTGCTTTCTACGGGAGAGGTCCAAGGGGTCCAGTGGGGTCACACGGAGCCTCTGGAAAGCCACAGGGTGAGGACTGCTGTGGGGATGCACCACCATTCAGTGCGGTGTTGAGCCGCATTTTGCACAGTGAATTTCTGCATCCTTGTTAAGCCCATGTTTGTATTATGCAATGTACAGTCTAACCGACTTGTGACTGTCTCTCGGATGGAGGAACTCCCCATGCCTACCCCCTGCCTGGTGTTCACTGAGCAGCACCCCCTTGCTCCATCCATGGGACCAGGGCCTCTGATGCTCCAGGCGAGTCCCATCCTGTTCCCCTCTTCTGGCCTTGTTTGTTAAAACGTGCAGGATCCTGTGTTAATTTCTAAGACATGAAATAACTGGAGGTTACTCAGAAACTGCTGGGCTCTCACCCCAACAGATTAATGGCTCCCTAAACCCATCAAACAACTCTGAGAAGCCAACTTGACTTCGCCCCTCGTCTTTTGTTTTCATGTCAGTTTTCAATGGTTCTCCAAAGATTTCAACAGTGCGTGAGTCTTGGGTTATAAATAAGTGAAATGGCCAAGTGCAGACTTGTGGGCCATTTCAATAACCTCCCCCCTAAGCAAAGAACACCAGCAGCTCCTGACAGTGCACTTTGGTCCAAAGATGAACAAACTAGTTTGGTTTTGCCTTTTGAAATTGAGGCTTCCCGGCTACTGGAAAAAACCCTGCCAAAGAACTGAGATGACTCCAGGAGAAGCCGGTGGCTCAAACGGGGGACGTCGAGGCATGTTAGGAGTCAGAGTGTCTGACTGGTTTCTGTGAGAGGTTGGTGGAAGGTCTCAGGAAGGCCCAAACCGAATTGCCACAGACCCTGAGCCCTTATGAAACAAGCGCTGGGCCACGCCTTTGTTTCTTCCTTATTGGAAATTCCTTCGGTGCAAAATGTGGGAATGTGCTATGAAGCCATTTCTTTTGGAATGAAAGAAGCGTGTTGGTTTTCTGTGGAAAACCTCTTCTGTGTGTCCAACCTCTCGCCTGTACTTCATTTTGCATGCGTGCCCCTCCTTCAGTAACGTCTGGAAAGCTAAGCCCTCGTCTTCTTTCTTCCCATATTGTCTTTGTCATTCTCGGTCCTTTGCTTTCCCGTTTGTATTTTAGAATCAGCTTGTCGGTTTGTACACATACACACACACACACACACACACACACACACGCACAGCCCTCTGGAATTTAGTTTGAGAAAAATCGACACCTTTCTGCCCTGGCCAGGTAGCTCTGTTGGTTGGAGCATTGTCTCCCAGCACCAGGGTTGTGGGTTCCATCCCTGGTCAGGGCGCCTATAGTAGTCAACCAATAAATGCATAAATAAGTGAAACAACAAATTGATGTTTCCCTCACTCCCTCCCTTCCTCTCTCTGAAAATCAATTGAAAATGTTTAAAGAAAGCCCAGCCAGGCGTGGCTCAGCGGCTGAGCGTTGACCTAGGATCCAGGCGATCAGGGTTCGCTATGAGGGATGAAAGAGTTTTCTCTGGTCTCATTGTCCAGAGGAGATGGAGGTGGGAATGAATGTGGGGGTTGCCATGGGGAACCAGGGGAAAGTGTTGGGGGCAGAAATACTAATCATGCTCTGTTAACCATGACTGTTAGCTATAGTTTTAAGAAGTCTTGATCATGTTCTGTTAACTGTGATTGTTCTGGTCCAATCAGAAAAAGCACTTTTTTCTAACCTGGCTGGGAGTTGACCCTGGAGTGCTGTCCATTCTCTCTCTATCAGGGAAAGATAACAACCTTGCTCCTGGAACAAAGGGGGTCCCAGAGGCATCCCACCCTTTGCAAATCCCCAGCCTGCATTTCCTGTAACCTGTAAAGCATTATACCTATTTTCATTCCTTTTGCCCATTTCCCCATGTAACCTTTGTCCTTCTACCCAATATAAGCAACTGGTTTATGGGGGGCAGGTAGAGCAGATTTTGTGTGGACAAATCCTACTGCTCTCCCATGTTGTCAGCATTATTGGAATATATGCAGATATACGATTCAGCCTTGTCTCTGCTTAATTGGCTGAAGCAGGGACAGGCAGAGCAGACCCACTGTGGCACCTGAGCAGGAGAGCCAGAGAGGCTAGAGTGGGCTCAGGGTTGGTGGGAGTAACCGTTCACCCACGTCTCCCAGGTACAGAAGCTTCCAGAGCTGATGGGACCTGGCAGCCTAAGCAAGTATGGCTCAGGGGCCCAGGCGGTTGCAGCTCCTGGTTCTGGCTGCTCTGTTGCCTCCACAGAGGCTCAGGTTCTTTGTGCTCAGCTCCCTGATTTGCAAAATAAAGCAGGGGTATTCTGCAAGACCAGTAAGTTCTAGGGAAGAACGAAGACTGATCGCAGATCAGTCAGAATTACTGTATCCCTAGAGCAGGGAGTAGGCTGGGCAGGGGACAGGGGAAGTGGCTCCTATCGTCCTGAACTCCCAGCACTTGTCAGAGTCACAGGGCTCACACCTCAGCCAATTGCCCTGTGCCAGGCGCTGCTTTAAGCACTGCACCCTCCCCAAGTTCTGCTCTCACAGCTGAAGGGGCAGCAGCCACGTGGTGTGCAGGAGCTGTGTGCTTTCCAAACCCAATATTGTTTGTCTGGAGGCCATAGGGCAGGAAGAAGTCCTGTTTCTCCGATCCTGGCCCGAGAGCCGGGTGACTCAGAACTCTGGTTAGAGTTAGGCCCATCTCCTCCATGGTCCTGCAAGGTCATTAAGGCTTTACTGTGGTCATCGATTCAGAAAAGCAATGGTCCTCACTTCACTGGCATGTCTCAGAGCCCAAAACACTTTAAGCTCATTTTCAAATCACAATGAGACATGGGTGAAACTGGATGAAATCACTGACATCCTGGCTCTGTGTGGCCTGCGGCCCCTGAGCAGAAGAAACTGTTACCAGTGAGACGACCAGGTCTTGGTTTTTGTCTTTTTTAAATTTTAATATATCTTTATTGATTTCAGACAGAAGAAGGGAGAGGGAGAGAGAGAGATAGAAACATCAGTGATGAGGGAGTCATTGATCGGCTGCCTCCTACACCCCCCCCCCACTGGGGATCGAGCCCCCAACCCAAGCATGTGCCCTGACCAAGAATCGAACCGTGATCTCCTGGATCATAAGTGGATGCTCAACCGCTGAGCCTTGCCAGCCAGGCTCGGTTTCTGTCTTTTTGAAGGAAAGATTTTAATTAAGAGGCCAAGTGTAGTAAAGTAAGAGTTTATTGGCAGTGTGTAAATATATTTAGACGGAACTGAGTGGGCACCTTAGAGTGAGTGCCCCAATTAGCTATAGAGTTTAGTATTTATGGGCTTTGTTTTTTGGACTTTTTGTTTTTGTTTTTTTAGGTCCTCCCTCTTGCTTAATTACCTGTGTATGTGTTAGGCTACTGGAATTTGTGATCTATGTGGCTGAATAATGTTTTGAGATTGAATTAGAGATTTGATGACCATAAATTTGGGTATGGTGAAATCTATTTTGGCTTAAAATTTTCATTTTAGGCCCTATAGACGTGCAGGAATGCACGTGGATAATCTAACCCCTTTCTCTCTGTTTGTTTTGGCTCACATCTAACTGTTCTGGGTGGTGGGAATGGCACCAGGTGTCAGACTGGTGGGGTCAGACCAGACTTGGGTTCAACAACCTCAGTACTTTGAGTTCTGGCTGGGAAAGAATTCAGAGCCAAGACTTAAACTATAAGTGAACATTTATTTCTAAAATCACAGAGGTAAAATAAGTAATTCCTAGAATAAATGGGCTGAGGAAACAAGGTATAGAGGCAAAGGCAGGGCCCTAGGAGCTTGGGAGCTAGGGAGGTAATGGTAACGCACCTGGGGGGAGGGGGAGAGAGAGGAGGAAGGGAAGGGAAAGGCTGGGGCGTGCTCCCAGGAGGCAGAGCTCTCTGGGTCCTCTGTCCTAAGGGACTTAAGGGTGGAGATTTTAGGGGAAGTCCTGGGGGGAAGGTCTCAATAGAATGTTCAGTAGTTTTCCAGGTGTGTTCTTTCAGGGTCTGGGTCTCCACTGATTGATTGATTGATTGATGGATTGGTCCGTGCCAGGGCAGCAGGTCCTTATCAATGCAGCTAGTCCAGAGGTCATCCGTGGCTGGTTTTGTTGCTTTCCTGGGCTTGGAGCTAAAATACTACTGAGGCCTAGATGTTATCTCTAGGGAGGAAAGGTCAGGGGATCTAAACCGAATGACTATTGATATGCTAGAGGAGGCAAGGTTACCTTGCGGGCAAGATCCCACCCTGCAATTATCCTTTGCTTTCCACCCTGGTGACTTTCTTCTGTACCTGGCCCATTGTCCTTGCTCTGGGCTTGTCTAACTGCCTACCACATAACCAGTTATTTATTTTAATATTCCCCTCTCAAGTAAGTGGGATTGAAAAGTTTTTGGGAAGCTGAAGGGCAATGGTTTTGGCTTTTGCAATGTTTCGTTGTTTTCAGTAGACGTAGACCAATGGGTCTTAGTCTTTTGTTGACTGTTTGGGACAGGTTTAGGTAGGACAAAAGCAAATTTCTGTATGATGTAGGGGGCTATCAGAGTCATCTATTAAGATAATGGATTGAAATACCTGTATGGCCATTGTATGAAGTTGGACTGTCTGAATTTTGGAGGAGATCAAGTGAATAAGACAGTTAAGTAGGCATGGACCAAAAAGTTATAGGAGGATCGCTGTCACAGGACCTAGTAGGGGAGGGAACCAGGTCAGTTTGGGAAGTATATTTTGTATAGAGTTTTTTGCTGTTTTTTTTTTTTTTTAAATACATCTTTATCGATTTCAGAGAGAGAGGAAGGGAAAAGGAGAGAGAGAGTTGAAACATCAATAATGAGAGATGTAATACCCTCTCTTGCTTCTGGTCTGATGGGATATTGTTTGTGGTTGGGGAAGCTCGGGGTTTTTTTTGTTTTGTTTTTTTAATGTAATTTAATTAATTGATTTATTTTTTAATGCTCACCCAAGGATATTTTTTCCATTGCTTTTTCAGAGAGAGTGGAAGGAAGGGAGAGAGAGAGAGAAACATCAATGTGAGAGAGACGCATCGATTAGTTGCCTCCTGCACACACGCACGCACCCCATCCAGGGCCAGGGATGGAGCCTGCAACTGAGGTATGTGACCTTGGCTGGAATTGAACCTGGGACCTTTCAGTCCATGGGCCGACACTCTAACTACTGAGCCAAACCTGTTAGGTCCCCGTTTCAGTTTTTTATAACCCTTTTCAAGGTATACTAGCTCTCTACAATAAAAACAGACTTCTACAGGCATTTCCCAGCAGATCCTATCTAGTAACTCTGTTTTTTTGCTCCCAGAAACCAGTAGGTAGATTAACTAGAATAGGTCAGAAAATCCAGAACCATATTATCTTAATAGTTAAATTAAATTCCTTTGCAAGCCCATTAGGGCCCTAGGGAAAGTCAGGGAAATCCTTAGGCAGGCTCTTTGTTTGTTTTTTTAATTTTAATATGTCTTTATTGATTTCAGAAAGAGGAAGGGAGAGGGAGAGAGAGATAGAAACACCAATGATGAGAGAGTCATTGATCGACTGCCTCCTGCACATGCCCTGCTGGGGATCGAGCCTGCAGCCTGGGCATGTGCCCTGACCGGGAATCGAACTTCTATTTCCTAGATCATAGGTTGATGCTTAACCACTGAGCCACGTCAGCCAGGCTAATTCTGTTTTAATATAAGGAATGTATATAATTTGTTTTGCCTCTTACTTAAGACGCCTTTTCGGTTCTTCTACCCTGGGTGTAATTTACCTGTGCTTCTCCTAGAAGCCTCTAATTTCCAATCAAGATAAGCTTCCCATTCATTCAATTTTAGTTTTAGAGCTGGCTTTTTAAAATTTGCATGTAAAAATTAATTTAGGCATCAAAAGAGCTATATTTTGACCATCTTAAGTTGATATCACTTTTAGTTAATTATTCCCATTTCTGTAAGCACTTGCAAGTAAAGGTTTTTTGTTCATTGTAAGAAGTGTTAATGGGGTCTGGGGTCTGGGAGTTACCAGTGTTGGAGATACAATTTCCCATGATGATTGTAGTTTTGTTTTGAGATCTGTAGGGTCTGCATTCATTTCTAAGGATGTGGTGTCATGGGTTGAAAGTGTGCTGTTTGTGGGTTGAGCTCCAAGAGGCTTTTACCTCCCGAGTTGTCACAAGCCCTCTTCCGTGCCTTGGTTTCTCTTCCTGGCTGTCTAATACAGCCATGAGGGCTGAGAGTGCTAGGTAACCAACCTTTATGGGCGTTCTATGCTGCATGGAAGAGTGTCTCCAATGATGTCCTGTGTCAGCACTTCATCTGTGGGGTTCAGGGAAGAGTGTGGGGAGTGGGCATCAGTGAGACACAGCTAATGTGAAGGCTCTGGGGGCAGATGTTTTAAAATGCTATTTCAGGCATCCTGGGGGTACAAAAGGGCCAGTCACAGAAAGAGTGAGGGGACTCTCTCTAATTAATGGGATTCGCAAAGAGGCTTTAATCTCTACTTCTACTTGAGGTTCTAAATGGTTCCTGTCCCAGAGAACTCCCCCTCCTCATATCTCAGCAATGTGAAGCACTGCAGCAAAGCCTGCAGTTTATACTAAATAGTGAATGACTCATGCTTAGAATATTGATAGCAAGACAACCAGAGATAAGGAGGACTGTGAGTACCTCAAAAGGGTGGGGAAAGACCTGTGTCTCAGGTGGTTGGGGAGAATGTCAAGTGGATGCCCTAGGCCATTTTTGTCATTTCACACAAAGGCACTTAAAAGAACTGAGAACTACTATCAAGGGTATCTTTGCTCCCAAGAGCCCAGGGTGGAGACTACAGGCTGGCGGGATGGTCGAGAGCCTGCACTGAGAAATGAGCCACATCTACATGCAACTTCATACCCTGCATGAGATCCTCAATGGGACCAGACAAAGGGCATTATTGGGAAAACCAGCAAAATCCAAATAAAGCTTGGAGTTTAGCTAATCTAATCGTCAAGTCCCAATGTTGGTTTCTGAGTTTTGACTGATGTATCATGGTCATGGGAGAGGAGCATACAAGAACTATTGGAACCATGTTTGCAACTTTTCTGCAAATCCAAGATTATTCTGTGGTAGGCAGTTAGATTAGACAGGAGCAGAGCAAGGACGATGGGCCAATTATAGAAGGTCACCAGGACAGAACGTCCTGGACACCTAGCAATGAAAAGGAACTGGTAGAGCAGATATTGAAAATATGTGAGACCTCACCCTAGAATGCCTCGAGTCATGCAGGTCAGATTCCCCTGTTCTTTTCCCCTGTTCTGGCATGTGGTTAGTCATGTGGTAGACCTCCATCCTTAGAGGAGAGCAAGGGGGCTGGGGGAAAACCCCATCTAACCTCCATACAAGGACAGAAGATGACGGACAGGCCCTGATAGGTCAGTTTAAAGAAGAAAGCAGTTAACCCCCCTCTGAGGGGTTCAAAGGAGCCCTAGCCCACTCCCCGGGAGGCTCTTTGAGCTGCCCTCTTGAAATTTCTCTTCAAGTGTACTTTTTCTTTGCTTTCCCGGTAAATCTTCTCTAGCGAGTTGAAATCTTGGCTCTGAATTCTTTTCTTAGCCAGAACTCAGGTAGCGAGGTTGCTGAACCCAGGTCCTGTCTGACTCCCTCCTGGTCAGACACCTGGTGCCACTCTCACCGCCAACAACAATTCCAAATTAGGAAAATGATTTAGCCCAACCAGACGGGGCTCAGTGGTTGAGCATCAGCCTAGGATCCAGGAGATTGTGGTTCGATTCCTGGTCAGGGCACATACCCAGGTTGCAGACTCAGGGGGCAGCTGATCAATGACTCTCTCATCATTGATGTTTTTATCTCTCTCTCCCTCTCCTTTCCTCTCTTTGAAATCAATAAAGATACATTAAAAAAAAAAAAAAGAAGAAGAAGAAGCCCAGCCGGGTGTGGCTCAGCAGTTGAGCATCGACCTAGGATCCAGGCGATCGGGGTTCAATTCCCGGTCAGGGCACGTGCCCGGGTTGTGGGCTCAATCCCAAGTCGGGGGCGTGCAGGAGGTGGCCAGTCAATGACTCTCTCATCATTGATGTTTCTATCTCTCCCTATCCTTTCCTCTCTCTGAAATCAATAAAGATATATTTAAAAAAAAAAAAAGAAAATGATTTAATTTAATGATAATAATAATAAAGCCACAGGTGAAAGCACTAAGAGGCTGGGGAAAGTGGAGAGAGGGGCAGGTCCGTGTGCAGAGGACTGGGGGGCGGGCGCAGAGAGCCAATTGTAAGCCCTGCAGAGGAAGGAGGTGGGCGAGGGAGACGAGGCTCTGTCTGTAGGAAGCCCAGAGGTGGGCAACTCTGGCTCTTCAAGCACTTGGATGTCAGAGGTGAGGATGCTGAAGGATTAGGGTAAAAAAATCGCAGTTGGCCTTGACCCTGAGCCCCGGCAGGCAGAAAGGAGGATTTTGCTTCCATTTGTTTTCAGAACAGTTGAGCAAGTCAGTATTTAGGGGTTTCCATAGACACCTGAAGACACTGGGTGATGGTGACGCCAGGGATTGAAAACATTCGGCATATGGCTGGCTTCCTTTCCCCAGCTCCCCCGTCCTCTGTCTGGGCTATGAAAGCCTGGCAGACTCTGCGCACCAGCCACACTCACTCCTAGGGTACTGGATGTAAATGTGAAAGCCAGCGGGCTCTATTAACTCTCTCAATTCATCCTGTAAAACCATTGTTAAATCAGTACTGAAGCCCTTTTTTAAAAACGAGGAAGACAAAAATGCAGCTTCTAACACATTATTAATCTGGGAGCGAGCCGTGAATTCAGAAAGGCTTCTTTCCTGAGCCATCACAGCCAGCCTGTGGGCGAGATCCGGTGTACGGCGGCTGGTCTGCTGGGGACACACGAACTCTGTCTATGACGCTGGCAGCAGACTGGCCTCTGTGGCATGAAAAGCTTGGGATGCTTTCATCTCCGATGCCCAGGTGCTTTCCCTCCGGGAGCTCAGCCCTGGCGGCGGCTAGTCAAAGAGACTTACCCCCGGACCCCTGGAGGCCGGGAGGAATGATGCAATGTTGGCATCACGTGGCCTCCAGGGGAGCCTGCCATCCATGTGCAAGGACTGACCTCTGCTGCCTGGCTCCAACATTGCCAGGCTCAACTTCTAGGCCAAGTTGCATCAGCCAGCGGGAGCTTAGTGAAAGTGAGGTCTGGCCAGCTCCGGATGACTGCAGGCTCACCGCCAAACCGCAGCGCTAGAGTGAGGGTGTAGGCGGCGGGGGGATGCCTGCCCCTCAGATTCCTTTCTCATTGCTGTGAGAACTGTGTCCACAGTCGGGCCAGGGGAACTAATGACCCATTAGAAGCATGACACTGCTGGGCACCTCTAAACAAGCTCTGTCTGCTGTTGTTGAGCCCAGACCCTGAGGTCTGATTTGATCTTGTCCTTTTGTTGGGGGCAGAGATGCTGATCATGCTCTGTTCACCGTGATCGTTAGCTACAATTATAAGAAATATTGATCATGTTCTGTTAACTGTGATTGTTCTCTTCCAATTAGAAAAAGCACTTTCTAACCTGGCTGGGAGTTGTACGCCCCTGGACATGGGAGTTGACCTTGGAGTGCCGTCCATTCTCTCTTTATCAGGGAAAGATAACAACCTGGAACAAAGGGGTCCCAGAGGTGCTCCACCTTTTTGCAACCCCCCAGCCCTCATTTCAGGTAAACCTATCAGTCATTACACCCACTCTTACTCTTTTTGCCCACTTCCCCATGTAACCTTTGTCCTTCTACCCCATATAAGCAACTGGCTTATGGGGGGTGGGGGGGGCGCAGGTAGAACAGATTTTATGTGGACAAATCCTGGGGCTCTCTCATGTTGTGGACATTATTAGAATAAATGCTCACATATGAGTCAACCTTGTCTCTGCTTAATTGGCTGAAGTAGGGACAGGCAGCCCAGACCCATTGTGTGCGGTTTCATTCGGGCTCTTTTTGTCCACATGCTTGGCCCCAAAAAGGGTCAGGTTGTCTGTCTCTGTAATGGCCAGAAAGTGCCCAGTTTACTCCACCCTGGCCACCTGGACTGAGGACTAAAGTGCTTTGATGTTAAGAGAAAATAACACATCACCTTCTACTTAAGTATATTATTACAAAGAAACGCAGCCTCTTCCCCTGGACTGGAGAGGCGTGGGTTAAGGGTCAAAAATGAGAGGGCAAGGATGCCTACTTCACAAATTAAGTGGTAAATTTTTTTTTTTTTAGAACAACTCAGCAAAATAAAATTCCGGTTTATTGTTGGACAACATTGTTTCACACATACATCAAACAGGCCAAAATAAATATATAAATAAACAACAACTTCATAGACAAAAAAAGGAAAAAACCACACCTTTATCTTTGGCCTTTTTAACCATCCCATACAAATCAACTACTTATAGCACAGCTAAGTACATACACAAGAAGTTCCTGGAATGCTCAGAATAAGATTGTTTTTGCTGCTGTTGTTTTTGCTTTTTTTACAAGGTTTTTTCTCCTTTGAGATTATAATAAACACGGTCACACACAAATAGGCAAAGTCAGAAGTAGCACAGAGAATGCTCCAGAGGCCGGCTTGATCATCCCGAGATCATTAAAAATGGCTGACCCTTAACAATATGAACAAAAATATAAAATAAATTTAAAAATGCAAACAAAGTTTCCTTTTAAAGTACTTTTAAGAAAAACAGGCAGGGCCTTGGACATCTGGGTTCTTTTTCCCTCCCCTGTTGCAAATTCCCGTGTGTTTGCTTGGGTGGTGGAGACCTCGTGTCATCTGCGGGTGCTGCTGTTCTGGAAGGTGACCAGGTTTAGATTCTGAGATGGGAGGGGGGGGTGAATAGGTCACAGCAGCTTTTTATTTTTATTTTTTTTAAGTTTAACTTTTTGCTGCCTGGTCATCCTCATGCGTCGTCAGCTTCCTGGGGTGAACATGGTCCTCATCATCTTCAGCTACCCGTTTGCCCGGGGTTGCCTCAGCCTCCCCATCTTCATCTCCACCCTCTGCCTACCCCCCTCTGTCTTTCTCTTTGGCTACCTCGTGGCCAGCCTCCTGCACCCCATCGTCCTCATTAGCATTCTCATTAGCATTCTCATTAGCATTCTCATCAGCACGCGGGTCTCTTCCATCCTCCGTCTCCTCCACAACTTCCTTCCGCTTACCGTCCTTGGCGGTGATCTCAGAGCCGGTGTCCCCGCAGCGTCTGACCCGGTGGGACACGCCGGTGATCCGATGCAGCCGACTGAAGAAACAAAACCGAGAGTTCGGGGAGGTGGCTGCAGCGAGCAGAGAGGGGGCCACAGGAACAAGGCAAACGTGGCTTTTCAGAGCAGCCCGTGGGGGGCGGGGGGGAGGCGGGCCTGGTAATTTTTCAATGTGATAAAGCATTTCTCTATTTTCGCTTGTTCTTTGATTATCATTAAGTATGTATTAACATGAGCATTTCTCGCGCGCCTGTGCCCAAGGCCAATTTCCCGTGTTGCCTGCTTGTTGTCCCCTGCCGGCCAGCTGCAGCATGGGCGTGGAGGTCTCCTGTTGCTTCTGGGACTCTGGGCAGCTCGCTTTCTGGGAAGTCGGGAGGATTTGTCATCCAGGAAGCAGACAGTAACGTCATGTGCACCACCCTGAGTCAGTGAGGGGGCTGTGACGAAGCCACAGCCATGGGAGTCTTCAGGCTTAGTGTGTCCCCTGACCCGCTTTCTGTGAGGGGAGCACTGGCTTCCCAGACGCCACCCACTGAATCCTGACTTCTCAGCACCGGTCTTACAGGCTTGCTACTTTTGGGGATGAATTGAGGGTAATGTTAAACACATTACTTACATGAAAAGATGTTCCACATCCTTGTCAGCATTTGGTGCTGTCAGTGTTCTGGGTCTGGGCTGTTGTAGGTGTGTGGTGGTGTCGCCTTGTTTTAATTTGCATTTCCCTGATGACATATGATGTGGAGCAATCTACATGACTTATAACATCATAAGTTAACTGTCTCTTTGTAGAGAGAGGATAGTTGAGAGACTGGGACGTAGGAGACATACTGAGGGGACATCAAGGGCCAAAGTGGAGGCTCACATGGGAGGGTCCAGGCAACAGAAAAGTAGCGTGAGGGCCTCACAACTTAACAGCAATTTTACAGGTGTCACGATTTTGCTATGGAACAGTTCCCACCCACTCCCTGGAATAACCTACTTTGTGTTTTCATTCTCAGCATTGGCAGTGTTTTCAGGGCCCACTGCTGTAGAATTGCCCTCTGCCCTTCCTTCTCAAGTTAGAGCAAAAAAATAAAAAGGGAGGGAGGGAGGAAAAAAGGGAAATATAAGAAATAAGTGAGATCCAACACCAGATTTGTTCATGGGGACATTAAGGATCAGAATGAAGGGTTTGCAATGAGACTATCAAACCTCCTACCAAGACCATTAGTAGGGAAGGCGGCGGGACTTGCATCTTTAGTCACATTGCGTCAGAACTGTCTCATCTCTCATCCTATCGACTGTAAGTTTATCCATCAGTCCTATATTCCTGCTAGATCTTTCTACATATCCATTTTCATCTCACTGGAGTTTTCATTTCAAATGTGTGAGATTCTCAGCGTTCGAAATGAATGGTCCACGTACATTATATTATATTAACTGAAATATTTGACCAACTAAAAATTCCCCTCCTCTGACCGTGCCAGACAAACGTGCTCTGCATTGCTTTGCGAGTCACTTGGGGACCTAATAAAATCACGGCTTACTGGTAATTTATTAACATTTAACAAACAGTGCAACAGTTTGTTCTAGGGATACAAAGGTGAGTAAGACAAGGTCTGAGGGACTGTTGCCCCGGCTGGTGGCTCAGCTGGTTAGAGTATCATCCTGTACACCAAAAGGTCGCGGGTTTGATCCCCGGGCAGGGCTCATACCACCGATCGATGTTTCTCTCTCACATCGATGCTTCTCTTTCTCTCTCCCCCTCTTCCTCCCCTTTCTCTAAAAATCAATTAAAATGGATTGATTTTATCCTCAGGGGAGGATGAACAACAAAAAAGATGAGGCCTGAGGGGGAATTAAAATCTAGTGGAAGAGAGATATATAGCACATGGATAATTAAAATGCAGTAAGTTTCTAGAGTAGTCTCATGACTGTTGGAGGAAATGCTGTTAATGGGAAAATCTTGACTTACTTGGAAATCACATAACATGAATACTATTCCTGGCATGTCTTTGAAATACTGGGCAACAGCCAGCGTGGCTCAGAGGTTGAGCATCGACATAGGATCCAGGAGATTGAGGTTCAATTCCCGGTCAGGGCACGTGCCCGGGTTGCGGGCTCGATCCCCAGTGGGGGGCATGCAGGAGGCAGCCGATCAATGACTCTCTCTCATTGTTGATGTTTCTGTCTCTCTCCCTCTTTCCCTTCCTCTCTCTGAAATCAGTAAAAACATATTAAAAAAAAAGAAAAGAAAAAAAAAAATACTGGGCAACACCAATTCTCCAATCCAGTTTCTGAGTGCCTCTCGCAGCATACCAACCCTCAGATTCTGATATAGAAGTCTTTGTTGATTTCTCGTGTTTTATATTAATTGGCTCACTTACTAGTGTGGCCAAGAGTGGGAGGATGTGGTTAGCTCTGTGTTCAGAATGCAGGTTTTAGAACTGCACTTCTGTGAAAGCTTAACACCTGGCCTCCTCCAGGTGGCCTGAGATCAGAACCACATGGGTGAACAGTGAGAGAAAAGCCCTCCTGGAGAATTCAGTTATAGTGGGTGCAATCTATTTTCATAGCTAGGCAGCTAGAATTTAAGGGGCTACTTACTGCATGAACTTACTGCATAAGCATAAGTTGTTGTCTACGAGATGACTGGGCTTGACAATTGAGCTGGTCCTTGGGTCAGGCAGGGTTAAAGAACCAGATATTCAACTAGTGATAGTATAAGAATTTAAAAAATTGACTTAACTTTAAGAATCATCAACATCTTCAAATACTTAGTCAAGAAATTTTTTTAAAAAACGAACTTCAGATTAGGGATGAATTTGCACTGTTTTGCCTACTGTGTTTTCTCTAGTTTAGTGCCTCTGACCCTTGCAGGAAGGAAAGCTGTTTTTGGACTGTGCTTGGATAGGCTTAGGGAACATACTCGCCAGGACACATGTGAGCCTGCAGGCTCATATGGGTGACCTGCAAGGTCTGTGGTTTCATTTCAATCTGCTCACTGACTCATTGTGGGCCCTATGATGTTGAAGGTGGCCTCCTAGTTTGTAATTACCATATCCAGCATGGTTTCTGTCTTTTGTTCCATTTGCTGTGCTACTGTCTAGGTTTTGGTGTTTTCTTCTCTCCAATTTTTGCATCTGATGATTTACAAAATGTCCTTGATCTTCCTGTGATGCCTCTGAGATCTGGTGATAAAGAAGAGAGGGAAAGATCAAGAACGAAAGAGTCCCACCCTGGCCAGGTAGGTGCGCTGGTTAGAGTGTCACCCCGATAGGCCAAAGTTGTGGGCTTGATCCTTGGTCAGGGCACATACAGGAGTCAGCCAATGAATGCAGAATGGAGGGAGCAGCAAATTGATGCTTTTCTCTCTTTCTCCCCCTTCCTCTCTCTCTAAACCTAAAAAATTAAAAATTAAAAAAAAAAAAAAAAAAATGGAGGCCCTGCACATGTGAGTTAAGCAGATGAATAGGCTTCTACATAGTCAGCAGGAAATTTCCCCAAATGCTGAGTTGTGTGTGGGAGAGAAGACCATGGGTGACTTTGAGGCTTCCTTCATTATATTTGTCTATATTTTCCAAATTTTAAAAATCAGTCTATACTAATCACACACTGAAAGACACCATTGTAAAAATGAAGCAATGCTACACCTCAAGTAATATGTTAGATTAGGTTATTTGGTCCATTCCTCCCATTCGAAATAACTAGAACATGCTGGACAAATGTTGAAACGCGTCTTCTTAAAGGCATCAAGAAGCTAACAAGGAGTAAAGAGTAATCAAAACAGAAAGATTTCTAACAGGAAGTGGAACCAACAAATTGGGTAGAAACTGGGCTTTGAGATGGCTTTTGTTTCCGGGCATGAGCACGTGTTGCCACATTTGACTTCAGTTCTGACAGCCTTAAAGGACAAGGGAAAAAAATCATAAAACCCAAGGCTGCTCATGTGGGATCTAAGAGGAGGTCCCCTGTGGGTTAAGCTGAGATCCAAGAGCTGTGCCTGAAGGATGAAAGTGAGGTAGAAGTGACCCTGGCCCCCAGGACCTGGGAAACCACAAGGAAGTCGTCTCAGTGCTAAGTGGAGAAGGGGGAGCGGGGGTGGAGGAAAGATCCTTGAGATACTGTAACCACATCCTGACTCTTCCTTGGTTTTTCAGCCTCTGTTTGCATCACCTGGGTTGTCAGAATCTGGACTTAGGATGTTATGAGCTGGCAGAAGCAAGAGCAATTCCCCTCTGGAGAAAGATTCTGCAGCTGAAATCTTTCAGAGGATAGCCACAAGCAGTTCTTTAGGAGAAGGAGCAGCATTATTGCAGCACAAACGGATTAACATACTTCCTCAACCTAAGGAAATAAAAAGATGAGTTAGAAAATAGTTGCAGGGAACAGGAAGCTATAAAAGTGATCTAGCAGATTTGAGAAAAGAAACAGAACCTTTGAAAATAAACTAATCATAATTTAAAAATAAAGGACCACGTTAGACAGATTTGATGGGGCTGAGCACAGAATCCAGGAGCTAATAGATCAGAAAGAATTACCTAGAATGCAACACAGAGAGACAAACAGATAGAAACTGGAGACTAGTGGTTAAGAAACCTGGAAGAGAAAGTGAGAAGGAACATCGTGTATTTAGTTGGAGCTCCAGAAGAAAAGGAGAGGAGAAGGGAGCAACAGCATACTAGGCTGGGAGAGAAAGCCACCATCCACAGCTTCACAAAGACTACCCATTCCCAAGCAAAACAAATAAAAAAATTAATATCTAAATATATCTTACTGAAACTGTAGGATAATAAAGATAAAGATAAAATCATAAAAACAGAGAAAAAAAATTGCCTCTCAGATCTTTAGAAAATCTCCAACGATCTGGAAACTAAATAACACACTTCTAAGTAACCCAGCGGTTTAAGAAAGAATCAAAAGGGGAAGTACTTCTAACTGAATGAAAATAAAAATATGATAGCCCAGCAGGCCTGGCTCAGCAGTTGAGCATCCACCTAGGATCCAGGAGATTGCAGTTCGATTCCCAGTCAGGGCACATGCCCTGGTTGCGGGCTCAATCCCCAGTCAGGGGCGTGCAGGAGGCAGCCGATCAGTGTCTCTCTCTCATCATCGATGTTTCTGTCTCTCTTTCCCTCTCCTTTCTTCTCTCTGAAATCAATAAAAATATATTTAAAAAAAATCAAAACACAATATATTAAAAATTGTAGGGTGGAGCTGACGTGGTATTTGAAGGGGAATTGTGATCACTAAACTTTTAAAAATTTATTTAAATATATCTTTATTGATTTCAGAGAGGGAGGGAGTGGGAGAGAGAAACATCAATGATGAGAGACACTGATGGGCTGCCTCCTGCACGCCCCCTGCTGGGGATCCAGCCTGAAACTGGGGGCATGTGCCTTGACCTGGAATCTCCTGGATCAATGGCTGAGCCACGCCCGGATGGGAGAGCGCTAAACTCTTAGCTAGCTTAAATTAATGAATTAAATTAGAAATAAATAACAGAAAGATCTCCAAATAATTGGACATTAAGCAGCATTCTTTAACCCAAAAGAGGAGAGAATTTTGCTTTTAGCCACATTGGAACAATGAGACTGAATTTATGCTTTCCCTCAGACAGCTAGAAAACTGGACAAAATATATGAAACAATGACTGATTTTATTCTCTCCCTTTGACTTCACTGTCTCCCTTCTCTTTACTTTCCTTTTCCCTCCTTCCTCCTTCCTTTCCTCCTTCCTTATTCCTGTTTCATTTCACAAAGCATTTGAGAAACATCATGTTTTTCTCACTAGAACAAAACCTTGAAGCTAGTGGCTGGTTTTCTGTCTTGTATCTCAGGTGACCTGGTTCAATGTCCATAAGTTGTATATCCAATTAACGAAATGATTGTCAGCCAGTTCAAATCATGACCTCATTTCACAGCACATAAAATCTCTTAAATTTGCATTTTGCTTTTTATTTTTCCAAGTTTTCTGATGCTTTCTCTTGATTCTCCCAAGAATTCTGTATAGTAGGTGGGCAGATTCTTACTCTCCGTATGGGAAACATAAAAGGAATCACCTCATCTATACCACACTTGAGAGAACTTCCCAATGACACTGATTATTGGTGGTGACAGTAATTCAGAAGTTAGGTCCATTATATTTTTTCTCTCTTCTGGATTTCAACTTGAAGACAGCAGAGGGCATCTGACCACACAAAAGTACCTTTGAAAGCTGATATATTATTAGATTTAAGATAATCCATTAAAGTTTTAAAAATGTGAATTTCACTAAAATAGGACCCTGTACTTAATCTTTTTTACTATTTTAGGATTCTGATCTCATTTTAAATGTTCTCTTTCTTTCTCAGTAATGAGAATTTCAAACTTATACGTAAGTGACCATGACACATAACCCAAGAGCCTTCCAATTCAGCTTCAAGATTCTTTTGGATAATAAAAGTATTAAGTCCTGCATCTCCCAGATCCTTGTAAATGTTCAATAGGGAATGTGCTCCCCTTTTGCAGCTCTTAAGAGGGGACTGTGTAATGTACTGCAGACAGGTGTGCTGTGACTGAAGGGCCATCCTGCTTCAAGTGCATTGCCTCAAGGTTACCTTATATTCTTAGGAAAGTATAAAAGGATTAGGCATGTTCTTAGAGTCATATTGCACTAGAAGGAAAGTAATGATTTCCACAGGGCACTAGTGAGGATTTGGCCTTTTGTAGCTCATTGTTGAAGATGATTATGTCTGGAGACTCAGGAGCCAGGTTTCTGTGAAATTCTGCAGCTCCACCTTGATCAGCTTCTAACTGGTTCCTTTTCCCATCCTCACAGGTATTCTCCTATTCTTTGACAGGCAGTGCTGGAGACTGTGGCAGCCAGAACTCTATTCTACCTTTTCTTCCCATAATTTCCCCAAATTTCATTTTCTTCTGAAAGAGGTAAGTTTCTGGACAAGGCTTGGAGTTGTTTGGAAAGCATTGCTCCCTGGCTGTTCAGTGATTAGCAAATTGATTAGATCTAAGGTAACTGCTTGAAGGCGGAGCCCTGTGGCGGTTCACCCACAAAGAAACTACATCATATCCTGATGTATGTTTTCCCTTCGCCAGATGTTTGCTTGCGATTGTCCTTAGTTTGTCCAATTTCTTTTATTATTTGCTGTCTTCTAAGTAATGATAAGCATTTCCACTCTGCTTTGTCCAAACCTTAGCATTCCATGTCCTACAAGTGATTTTCCCATGTATTATGTTATTTGAGTCCAATACTAGAACACAGTTTCCTAGTGGGCAGTTCGAATTCCTCAGGCTTGAAAAACTGACTACCCTTGGAGGGGAGGTGCCATCAGTCCCATTCTACCCATGAAGAAATAAGTCCTGTAACACAGGACTTTGGAGAAAAGTCGCGTAGAAAGCGGAACAGCAGGGCTGTTTTTCTTGATGAGCAAAATATTCTCAGCGCCTCACAGTACTGGGCCGTTTTGTGGGGGGAGAAGGGATTGTCCTCACTTAGGGCCTGCAAATCCTTCCAGGAGCATGAACGTCTTTCTGGGGCTGAAGCCACAACAATCATTTCATTTCCAAAAGGGCCCACCTCCATCCACCACGGCTCAGGGGTTGAGCACGGACCCATGAACCAGGAGGTCACGGTTCCATTCCCAGGCTGGGCACAGGCCCGGGTTTCAGGCGGGGTGGGGGTGCGGGTGGGGGTGCAGGAGGCAGCCGATCAATGACTCTTTCATCATTGATGTTTCTCTCTCTTTCTCTCCCTTCCTCTCCCTGAAATCAATAAAGATATATTTTTAAAAAAGAAAAATAAAAAAAAGAAAAAGAACACAAAAGGGCCCAAGGTAGAAAAAAATGTCGCTCCCTTACAGTCACCATTGGGTCATTCCACACAGGGCCAAGCAATTTGCCCAAATGCAATAAACACTGAAGCCAGTCTTCAAGGCCAGGCTCGGTCGCTGGGAAAACCGTAACTGCTGAGGCCCTCTGGGCTGCTAAGGTCTCGCGGAGGGGACCGGGCGCAGACCCGCCACTTTGGGGCGGCGCCAGCCGGCGCACTGGGCCCCCAGGCTCCTTTCCCCGACCCATAGAGAAGCAACGGAGCGCGGGCCGCGCCCCCGGAAGTGACGCATTACGCGCGCCGGCCGTTTACGTACTACCGGCGCGCCGCTCCCTGCTCTCGGCCATCCTCAGCATCCCGGCACCGCCGCAGACCCTCACGATGGGCAAGAAGAGCAAGAAGGAGAAGAAGGGCCGCGGGGCGGAGAAGACGGCCGCCAAAATGGAGAAGAAGGTGTCCAAGCGCTCACGGAAGGAGGAGGTGAGCGGGCGGGCGGGCCGGGCCCCCGTGCGCTCGTACTCCTCCGCGCGAGCTGCCTTGCTCCGTCCGCCGCCTCCTCGGTCAGGTGTCCATTGGCGTTGCCGGGTTTCGCTCGGCCCGGCGCTGGAGGGGGCCGGGAGTTAGTGTAAGAGGACCCGGGGGTGAGCGGGCGCGCGTCTGCCAGGGGCGTGATCTGAGGACAGGGGCTTGACTTCTGAGCTTTCCTCCTCATCTTTAAAAGACTGTAATTCTCGCAGCAGCCCCGGGCAGCGAGCGTCCGTGGACTGACCGAGTGAAACTCTGGGGCGTTCCATAGCAGTTGACGGCAACCGCCACTCTCTCTTTTCTCAGGCCCTCTTCCCTTCTCTCTCTTTCTCTGCCTCCCCTTCCCCCCCCTGCAGGGTTTGCAGATGGAACGGGGATGAATTTAAGAGTTGAGCGTTCTGCTTTCTGTTGACTGTTGCTCTCTCGCTCCCTAACCTGGGGCAATTTGTAATGGTTCATGAGTGTTTGCTGTGTGCCAGGCACTGTGCTCTCTGGGTTTTAACCCTCACAACCAAGTGACCTAGGTACCTTTGGCGTCCCCATAGGACAGGAAATCAGAATACACTGCTCAGGATCACACAGCTGCCAAGTAGCAAGAAGTGGGAGTTGAGGTGGGTCTCCAGAAGGCAGAGCCTGTGCTCTTGATGAGTAGAGCAACCAAGCCTGCTCCCAACCAGACACACCGGTGATAACGCTTATCCTCATGTGACTGGGATTAACTGCATATTGGTGGGCTTTAGTACCACTTTGCACTGGGACTGATAAAACAGCTCTCCCATCACACCTGTTGCTCCTCATTCCAGCCACTCCTTCCTCCCACCTTATCTGCCTTAAGGAAGATAATTTCTGAGACGAATTACACTGGGCCAGGAGCTCTTGAACCAATTGTGACTCCAGCATTCCTTCCTCCTTCCAGGTCTTTCTGTAAAACTCCAGGTATCTGGACATAGTGGAAGCCCAGTAGTTATGCACCTAAAAGTTTACCTTGGAAAAACTTCCCCCAGCTACACAGAGACAGGTACAAGAATGGCCATAGCCCTGCCAGGCGTGGCTCAGCGGTTGAGCATCGACCTAGGATCCAGGAGATGGAGGTTTGATTCCTGGTCAGGGCACGTGCCCGGGCTGCGGGCTCGATCCCCAGTGACTCTCATCATTGATGTTTCTGTCTGTCTTTCCTCTCCTTTCCTCTCTCTGAAATCAGTAAAGATATATTTAAAAAAAAGGAAAAAAGAATGGCCATAGTAGTATTGTTTATGTAAACAAAAGATTGAAATTGACATTCATTCATTGACAGGCTGGATAGAGAAGCTGTGATGGAATGGTAGCTTTGTGACAGTGAAAGTGAGTGGATTCAGTATATCAAACTGTTTAGCAACAGAGCAAGTTGCAAGAGAATATACAGTATGATACCATTTACATAGGATTGAAAAATGTAAAACAACACAGGAAGTCCTCAACATCGTCCATAGGTTCTGTGACTTTAAGCAAAACGACAGATGGGCGTACCTTGTTTTATTATACCTTATTGCGCTTCACAGGTGTTGCGTTTTTATGAGTTGAAGGTAAGACCCTCCACCAGCTAAAAGATTACAACTGTCTTTATTGTGATACTTGCTTTATTGTGTGGTCTGAAACTGAACCCGCAGTATCTCTGAGGTATGATTGTATACTGAAACTAGTTTTACTCTGTGCTAATTGATATAAACAAGAGTTAAGTTCTTATGGTATCTCATCAACGTTATAATGAAATAATGTTATTTGAGGACTTGCTGTAATGTATATGTTGGGGTGTGTGTGTGTGTGTGTGTGTGTGTGTGTGTAGCGCTTAGGGATACATAACGTGTAGTGAAATGTAAAGAAGTGCTGGAGAGGAATGAGCACCCAGTTCCCGATAGTGGCTATTTCAGGGAGGTGAAGGTATTACACTGGGGGGAAGTGGAGGGATGGTCCCAGTGGTTCTTTAGGCCAAGGGAATGTGTTCCGATTAAAGGAACTGAGAGGAAGCCGGTGAAGCTTGTAGTGAGGGGAATGGGGTGGGAAGTGAGGCTGGAGAGGAAGGAAGAATGGTCTGCAAGTGTCTGTAGGTGCAGGAAGGACATCTACCTTCAGTATGAGATGTGGAACCAGGGAAAGAGGGCTGTGGTTACGCATATGTGGGGGGTGGGTAGGAAGGAAGGCAGGGGACATATCCCAGGTCTCATCATAAGCAAAGTGGGGGAGTGAGTTTTCAAGAGAGAATAGGGTTAGAAGGGGACTTTCCCCATGACACTGGAGGGTGGTTAATACAGAGAAATAGGCACTGGTCTGGAGGTAGGAAAACCAGGTTCCAGTGCCACCCAGCTAGATAGGTAAATCTTAAATCCTGTCTGCAGTTGTAAAAATAGAGACCCTTTTACACAGAGTGGCTGCAGCCCATAGTTGCCAAACCTGCACATGAAGGCTGTTCTAAGCAGACTGACGAGTCTTGCTTGCTTGGAGCTCTTAGTGTTTTGGTGGGAGGGAGATGGAAACAGAAAATAGAAAATAAATGAGCAATAATTCTTATATCAGATGCTGCTGTGCAGACAGCGAAGCAGGCTGGTTGGGTGGCTCAGGGTTGGGATTCTGAGAGGCGGTTGAAGATGCCAGTGTGAAGTCAGGGTTGGCTTGTCTAAGTGGAAGGCCCTTCATGGGGAGTGTGAGGATTTGGAATGAGGTGACATGTGCAAGCATCCACACTTCCAAGAAAATTACCTGTAAGGTGAAGCTCTGAGTATTTTGCACATGTCAGATTCTCTCAATGGGCAGTGGGAAAGCTGACCCAGGCTTTGGACTCCACAGTAGGATTTAAGAAAACATCTCATGTGATTGCTTGTCTGCCTTTAGGAAGACCTTGAAGCTCTCATAGCCCATTTCCAGACACTAGATGCCAAAAAGACTCAGATTGTGGAAACACCCTGCTCTCCACCTTCACCAAGGTAAGTGAGGAAGGACTCTTATAGCTTCAGACAGTTTTCTTGTATAAATTGGAAAACCGCTTTAAATAGGCAACGTTTTCATAAATAACCAGGTACTTGCGACATCTTCATCATTAAAACCTGTTCTTATTAGCTCCCACAGAACATTTTTTTACTTTCTCCTGAAGATGGCATGAGGCTATTTAGCTCTCTTGTCATGCAGAAACGTGGAATTGAGGTCTCAGCACAGGTGCTCACCTGGGAAATTGTGCCAGGTTTGAAAGCTCCCCAACTGGTAACAATTTGTGGACTAAAGTGTTGTCCTAATGAGCTTTTCTTTGGTTCTTAAGGTATTTTAAAAGTGCCTATCACAGGTGGAAAACTTAAAATCACAATAGCTTTTAGCTGCGTTTGTTTGTAATGCTTTTAAATTCTAGAGAAAAATGTGATTGTTAAATATAAATTGTGTATAAGCCATTTTAAATGAATTTGTAAATTATGTGAAAACTCCAAAGTTTTTTGTAGGATTTCTGTGTATGGATGGACCACATTTTATCCATTCACCCATTGATGGATGCTGGGTTGTTTTCATTTGGGGGCTATTGTGGATAGTGCTGTAATTAACGTTGGTGTTTTCAATTTTCCTGACTACACACCTAGGAGTGGAGAATTCTGTTTAACTTTTAAGAGACTGTTTGCCACAGCAGCGGCACTATTTTAACACTGGTTTCTTTACTGCAAAATTTCTTAGCCTGTAAGATGTTTCTGTATACAATAAATCCCCAAGAGAAAAATAGTTTTCAGATTTCCCAAATTTACTTGACCTTGAAACTTTTTTTCCCCTCGAAAAGCATCTTTTGGAATTGGCGTTATGGAATGCACCTTGGGGAATACCACTCGGGATTTTGAAGGAAGGGCATTTTCCAGTGAATTACCCTTTCATTCACCATAATAGCTTTCATTAGTTTTCACTGAAATGGTCAGGATGTATGTATAATTTCCTTATAGCTATTCTTTTGCCGTCATGTATAAAATAAGTAGAAAGTTATTTGCCATTTTTTCTAGATCAAAGGTGTCTGGGATGTATATGGAAATGCTTAAATACTGGACTTTTAAGAGCAGTTTTGATTGTGACTTAGGAGGATAGGCCCTTAAAATAGGACAGTTCTGGAAAATTTGGCACATAAGTAGGAGTATCTAGGCTTGTCACTACCTGGTGATTTTAGCCAGATACTGTGGGAGTAGCCCAGGTCCAGCCCTCCTGGGACAGGGATCCTGGGTATTAGTATCATGGCCCAGACTACTTTAAAGGGTGGTGCCTTCGCCTCTATTCTCACCCCAGGCTCCTCTGCCACAAAAGTTTAGAAAAGCCTCATTCCTGGTGAAGTACTCTGGTGGAAGAGAGAATAGCTCTCAGCTTGGGCATTAAATGGTTTGGTTTTGTGTTGATCTGCTGCTTTTGTCTCTTGTAGGTTAAATGCCTCTCTCTCCGCTCATCCTGAGAAAGATGAATTAATCCTTTTTGGAGGTGAATATTTCAATGGCCAAAAAGTAAAGTATATATATTTTTTCTTTCCTTTGCAAATTTCCATGGGTCTCATTTGGAGTAAAATTTATTTAGAGCAGTTATAGCAAATACTTGGTCCTTTAACTCCCCTCCCATGTATCCCACCTCCTGAGCTGTTAGGACAGGCATGTGACGTTGTCCTTGACAAGCTGTCAGCATCCTTTAGTGACCTTTAGGGTCACTCTTCTTACTGCCTGCTTGAGGTTGGCCAACATGCTACTTATTCAGGTGGATTGTTCATGCTGTTCTTTCTCGTGATGGGTTTCCAAAGTTGTTTTGAACAGGAAAAGTACTGATCAGTTTTAGATCTAATTTTTATTTTTAAACAGGCCAGAAAGACTGATGTTTCAGAGTTGTATATGAAACAGTTACAAAAGCATAAAGTTCACTTTCCCTGCATGGTGGACAGATGGTCTTTTACTTTTTGTCATCATCCCAAAGGATCCAGGGGACCAGCTGCACCCACCCTGCATTAAAACTTCTTTAGGAAATATATTTTCCAGGGAAGGCTAGTGATTGAGATCCTTTTTTCCAGTTACTGTCACTTGCATGGAAGCATCATTCATGACAGTCAAGTTCCTCTTTCTTCCTGCAGACGCATTTATATAATGAACTCTATATCTACAACATCAGGAAGGACACCTGGACCAAGGTAGAAATCCCCAATCCACCTCCGAGGCGCTGTGCTCACCAGGTATGTGTCAGTACTGACCCTTAGCCTTCCCTCTGTTCCTATTGGGGCTTTACTCTGAGGATCCTGTTAGAGACTTTTAGAATTGGTAAATGACAGGCAGCCTGGTACAGAGACTGGGTCCTGCACATGGTCCTCACTTCGCTGTTTTCTAACTTGGACTTGTTATTGAGCTTCTTCACACATCATTGTCTTTACCTGTAAGGTGAGGAGATGAACGCCTACAGCTCCAGGTGGTACGAAGATCATATGAAGTAATCCAGGTGAAAATACCTGGTGTGGTGCCTGGCATACAGTAGTCAGCAAATTGCTTCTTCTCCATTGGTGTGAAAGAGGCTCCCGTAGGCCCAAGCTCTGGTGACTAGAGAGATGAAAACGAGAAAACAGGGTTCAAAAATAGGTGTAAATGCTGCATGGAAAATAATTATTTTGGAAGGAATGAGTCATAACTGGGGATAATGAAGGAGTAGCACTATATCAGCAGGTTATTGATTGGTTTCAGCTTACCCCAGGAGAGCTCTGTCAGACCTGTTCACCTATCTGGGAAGGGCTCCTGGTTTCAGTTTCTGTAAAGCTACATGAGGACAGGCACTTGGTCTTGTTCATTATTATAACCCAGTACTTGGAACAGTGTCGGGGCTCAGAAAAACAATTTGAATGAGTGATAGATACCTCTCCATGGTGAGGAAGATGATTACATGAACCCACCATGGCATTTGTGATTTTCCTTTGTATGATTCTGTACTCAGAAATAGCCTACTGATCTGAAATTGGGTGGGAGGAAGGACCTGCCTGCCTGAAGTGTGTGAACATCTTGTGCACAAGAAGGCTTGTAAGTATTTGGACTGGTTTATCCTCTGGAAAAGAGGAATGCACTTGCTTTCAGGTTTAAAAATTAGATTTAGTAAGCTTGGATTTTAATAAAGGGATTTGATAAGTTCAAGTTTGTTTACCAGAGCCCACTGCAGTTCTGAAGTGAATAATCTGTCCCTGGCCTCTAAGCTGAGGACTAAGTCCTGTCCTGCCCCAGTGGTGAGCACTTGGAGTCCCCAATCCTCCTGAATGTCCCATCAGATTCCTGGGTTCTAAGAATGCTGATGTCCCAATGCAGCAGTCAAGCTTCATGCCCATGTCATATAACACAGGCTAGGAGCTGCTTTTGTGTTTATTTTCCTTTCTATCTTTTTTTTTTAATGGTTATTTTATTTTGTTGTTTTTTTTGTTTTTGGTTTTTTATTGATTTCAGAGAGAGGAAGGGAGAGGGAGAGAGAATTAGAAACATCAATGATGAGTCATTGATCGTGTGCCCCCTGCACGCCCCCTACTGGGGATTGAGGCCGCAACCCGGGCATGTGCCCTGACCAGAATCGAACAGGGATCAACCGCTGAGCCACACCAGCTGGGCTTTCTTTTCTCTTTTAAAAAATTTTTAAAAATAGATCTTTATTTCAGAGAGAGGAAAGGAGAGGGAGAGAGAGAGAGAGATAGAAACATCAGTGATGAGAGAGTCACCGATTGGCTGCCCCCTGCATGCCCCTGACTGGGCATCGGGCCTGCAACGCAGGCATGTGCCCTGACCGGGAATTGAACCCTAATCGTCTGGATCCTAGGTCGACACTCAACCACTGAGCCACGCCCGGCCAGGCTCTTTTCTCTCTTCATCACAGTTATTAACTGTGTCCTTGAGGAATTAGAGTCATAAAAGTCTTTGAGATATTTAAATTCAGCTTTTTGGTAGGGTGCTCAGCAGGCTGTGATTCATGTGCAGGCCTGATGAGGACTTTATTAGTCTGCGGCTCAATAATATCCTTGTAGTTAAGGTTGGCTTGCTATTTATGCTGTGAATTTCACAATAAATCATAGTGATGAGAAACAGAAAATTGGTTATAGAGTCTTTTGCCTAAAGGTCATTACAGTTCAAATTCTACCACATTAAATCTGAGACAAGTTTCCTCGTTATAGACTAGTTTAATGAATATGACGTTAGAGCAGTGGTCTTTATCTTAACCAGTTAGGGAGCAAAGGAGTAGGAAGAGAGAGCTTGTGCATGTACCCTTTATTCTTTTCTCCAGGATCTCTGGATTTGGGAATGGGGTGAAGTTTATTTTAGTGTGTAATTGGAGAGTTTAGATGGCCTTTTGAAAATGAATACAGCCCAATGAGAGAAAGTGAAGGGTAGTAACATCTGCTGAAAGTGATTAAGTGACCTGGGAGAGAAGACGGGAGGTCAGACTCTCCTGCCTGGACTGTGGAGGACACGCAGTGAGACTTGAGAATCGAGGGCTGGGTAAGAAGCAGGCGGCAAATGTCGTGAGTTCCTGTCGTTGTCTTCTTCATCTAATGTTTGTATCTCCCAAAGTAATGACTGAAATTCCCTTGAAACAAAATACATTCTCATAAAAATAGAAAAAGTTTCAGATGGGTTAATAAAAAATGTCACCTGTGTTCTTATTGGCCTTTGTGCATTAAAGAGCAGTAAGTAGTTTATGGAGAAAAGTTATTATATACAAAATGTTTTTTCATGAAATAAGTGGAATTCCATTGGCAGTGTTCATTTGAACTGCTGCAAGTGTTAACTTCCAGTTAAATAATAGCTTCTTTACATTCCATCTGAGCAGGTGTTGTAAGACTCCTAGATTTTTTTTACTCAGGAAATACTGAGTATCTTTTAAGTGTAAGGCACCATTCTCGGGCTGGGACATATAAGAAAGACAAATCTGCCATTTCGTATGATGTCCCATATTTTGTGTTTTCTTTGGTCCTGATGGTGTTGCATGTTTTTAGGACTCAGCTTTCACGAAGCTGAAGCATGTGTCTGATGTCAAAATCCATTCAGAGCCTGTGTATTATTTTGGACTCCATTGGGCTTTTTTTTAATTTAATTTTTTTTTTTTTATTTGAAGGGAGAGTTGCTAACTTAAAGCTTTTCAGGCATGATTTTATTCCATTTAAGACAACAAACTCAAATGCTTGGGAAGCAAATAGCCTCATGGGACAAATAGGACAGTAGATGCTGGGAAGGATGGCCTTGCCTTGCCCCCGAGCAGTGCTGTCCTACTTCATTCAGTTGGTCACAGCATAGTGCTTTGCCTGCGTTATATCTAGACAGAGAATGTTGGTTGCCAGTTAGTCTAAACAGTTACTTCAAAACCACTCTGTGTATTTGTGCATGAATATATATAAAGCTGTTTTATTTTTATAGCTTCCTTTACAAAATACATAAACTAATCACCCATAAGAGAACCTGGGGGTATAATTCTTTCTGTAAGTTTGACAGTGCAAAGGGGGGCGAGCAGTGAGTAGGGGAAAGGTCTGCTTCTATCTCAGTCAAGCCAGTGACTTCGTTTCTTCCTAGAATCCAGCCATCTTTCTTCTGGAGAACTGACATAGGCCAACTTATACCTCAGTTATCTCTTCTATATGCAAAAGAATCCTTATCTTACAAGGATATTATAGGTAGTAATTTTGTTGAAATGCTTTGACTTCTTTTAAAGTAAACTCTTTAAGACATTCTTTGTGCTGCTGTTCTCATATATTTTATTTCCATATATATTAGAAGCCCCACAGTGATACAATGCTATTGTTTTTGCTTTGGACAGTTATTACTTAAAGAAGTTTTAAAATGAGAAAGAAAAATATCTTATATTGATTTATAAATTTACCATTTTCAGCACACTTCATTCCTTGTTTAGATCTATGTTTTCATGTAGGAATGTTTTCCTTCAGCCGAAAACTTTATTTACCATTTCTTGAAGTGCAAATCTACTGGCAACACATTTTTTTCAGCTTTTTTCCTAAGTGAAAATGTCTTCAGTTTATAGTCACTCATAGGATATTTTTGCTAGATACAGCATTCTAGGTTGACAGCTCTTTTTAGCTCTTGAAAGATGTTCTGTTTTCTGGCTTAAAGTGTTCTCTCTTTTTCTTTTATAGTGTTCTAAGGAGCAGTCAGTTACTGTCATTTTTTTCTGAATTTTTCTGTATTCAGTCTGTTTCTCCCCCTCCCCGTGACAGCTTAAAAGATGGATTTTACAGCACTTTGATTTTGATGTACCTTTGTGATTTTCTTGAAGTCCAATTATATGTATGTTAGACTGTTTAATATCCAACAGGGCAATGAGTCTCTGTCTTTTTTTCCTCCCAGTCTTTTTTCTCTTTTCATTTTGATAGTTTTTATTGCTCTTCAAGGTAAGTGGATATGCTGTGAACTTGTGAATTATTAATTTTATGTATGGTATTTTTCAGCTCTAGAAATTGCTTGGGTCTTGATTATTGTTTGCATGTCTGTTTATTATGTTCACGTTTTCCTTTAAATCTTTGAACATATTTATAACTGTATTCAAGTTCTTGTCTACTGATTTTCTCATCTTTGTCATTTCTGGGTCTCTTTCTATGGACTGACATTTTTCCTTGTTATGAATCACATTTTCCCACTAGTATTGTGTGGTTAGATGCAGAACTTTGTGAACGCTGCCTGTTGACTATCTGGATTTTGTTTTCATCTATCAGCAATTGATGAGTTTTGTTTTGGCAGATGGTTAAGTCACTTACAGATCTTTGAGATGGCTTAACCCTAGGGTGTGTCCTTTTTTGGGTCTCTACTGAATGCCCTGGTTGTTTGGTGACATCTTTCACTAATTCTGGTTGGAAATTGCCTGTCTCCAAGCCTCGTGTAAGTGCAGGTCGTTTTCAAGCTTTCAGCCTCACAGTGGTGATTCTGTTCCCAGCCTCTCCTGCAGATGTGCAGCTTAGTGCTCAAAGGCTCCAGGGGACCCCATGTGGATTTCTAGGATGCTCTCTCTCCAATACTCTGCCTGCAAATTCTAGCTACTTCAGTATTCCTAAACTCTGATCTTTGCCTCCTCAGCTCAATAAGACTACTTGCTCTGTTGGGCTTCTCTCTCTGCACCAGGGTACAGAGACTGCCCCCAGAGGCATGGGTCTCACCTTTCTCATTTACTGTCCTCAGGGTCACAGTCCAATACTTTCTGTTGCCTGATTCTAGTTCCTTCATAGATTTTGTCCAGTTTTCTCATTTACTGTGGGAGGGCTAGAGTGGTACAGGTTGCTTCATCCCGGTCAAAAGTGGAAGTCTTATGCTTGTTTCTATAGCTTTAATCTTCTCTTGAATAATACATTATTATTTTTTCTTTGAGGACTAGGTTAGTAAAATCCCCCAGATCACTGACTATTGATCCACTTTCCTATATTCCCTGTACTTCTGACTGCGACAGGCCTGATACTGTGATTAAGATGGGGGTTAGGATGTAGAAGATGAACTGTGACTTACAGCCTTTTTTCTTGCCTGGTGTTGGACTTCATTTTTTAAAAACGGTTTTAACACTGATTATGTATGTAACATTCATTGTAAAAAAAAAAGTGAAAGAATAAAAAAAGTAAGTTCATTTTCCATCATCCTAGAGCTGCTCATTTACATTTTTCATTTTTTTCTCTGCATATTTATATTTCTTCACGTCTATATTTCACATTAGTTGGCATATGCATACAAACACACATATATGTATATATCTTTTGTATATTGGTTTTCCCAGTTGATGCATTATTTATAGTATTATTTCATGCCATTAAATAGCCTTCTGTATTATTATGTTTCAAAACTCCATTGTATTGCATAGCATGAATGTATTACCTAACTTCATTAAACTGAAAAAATACGTTAGATTTGGGCCTGGGCTAATAATCATACCTGCTTTAAAGATTTGAAACGATCAGTTTCTTTCTTATAGAAACTACTGAGGTTTTAGAGCAGAGGTGGGGAACATCCAGCCGGCGGGCTGTATCTGGCCCACAGAATCATTTGGTCTGGCCCTGCCAAGGCAACTGCAGGGGGGACTCAAAGTTCAATAAATCTAGGGGCTTTTTTCATAGCTAATTAAAAAAATTTTTTTATTTCAGAGAGAGGAAGGGAGTGAGAGAGAGAAACATCAATGATGAGAGTCATTGATTAGTTGCCTCCTGCATGCTCCCTGGGGATTGAGCCAGCAACCCGGGCATGTGCCCTGACCGGGAAATCGAACTGCAATCTCCTGGATCATCAGTTAATGCTCAGCCGCTTAGCCATGCTGGCCAGGCCATAGCAAATTTTTAAGTTGATAATTTTGTATGGCCTACGATTGATGTTATAAATATCCAAATGGCCCTTGGCAGAAAAAAGGTTCCCCACCCCAGTTTTAGAGTGATAGGAAACTGGCTTGTCCCTCTTTAGATCTGTCATCTGTGCTGAGACAGTGCACACAAAACTGCAGCAGGTGCTCTGGGTGCCTGGAGTGGAGCTCCTGAGAATCGCCGTCTGACCCTCCCGGTGTGAACTTTTCTGTGGAGGCATGTGAGGGCAAGTAGGCATTCACATGGAATGCCTAAGAGTGTCCTGGTGCCCAGTAGCACCAGACCCAGGTCTCCCTTGCCACACTGTGCTTGCTGTTGTGGCCACCATTTCAGAGCTCCCTGCCAAGGAGGCTTCTTGGCTGTTTCCTGTCCACACGCCCTTGGTGTGAAGGATATGGTCGCATTTTCTGCTTCACTGCCTGAACCCTGTGGCTAGTGACTCCCAGGGTGGGCTTGCCTGGTGCCCGCTCTGTGCCAGGTATCAACTGAGTGTTATATTCCACATGTGTGGGGCGCTTGCAGGAGAAGTTTTTGTGAAGTCTGTCCCCTCAGATATGCAGTTTATAAGTCAGCTAACCGCAAAACCAGCCACATCATGGCTGTCTTTGAAACTACTGTCCGTCAGGTGGCACACCCCTGAACTTCTCAGTGGAGGGCGGGCTCTCTCAGCCACTGGCTAGCCAATGGGTGTGTGGCTTGGAGAGCCGGGCCATTTTGGGTGGTTTTGTCGGGGCCTCTTGTGTCCTGGGTCTTCAGCAAAACCACTGGGGCAGCAGGCCCTGAGGAGAGTGGGCAGGGCAGGCGGAGCTTGGAGTCTACGTGTCTGCGGGTGGGAAGGATGCCGACCTGGAGTTCTCAGGAGGGTTCCCAGTCTTGTGTGTTACCTTTTAGTTTTCACTTCAACAATCTTTGACAAAATCCAGTCCGAAAGCTTAAAAACTCTGGACTAGGTAGTGTATGAATTGCCTTTAAAATTCTCAAAATCTGTATTTCTTGTATTTGCATCTGTAAAGGTTATTTTATGTAAAATAGGATCCACTCTTACCTGAAATACATTCCCTTACCCAGCAATTTTCAACCTTTTTCATTTCATGGCATATATAAACTAATTACTAAAATTCTGCAGCACACCAAAAAATATATTTTTTGTCGATCTGACAAAAAAAGTATAATTTTGATTCATTCACACCAGATGGCTATTGTTGTGTTGGCTGTTGTCATTTTTTAAATTTGACAGTCTAAGGCAAGAGAGGCCAGTGCCCCTGACTAGTCACGTATTGCATGTTTTTTAAAAATTCTTGCAGCACACCTGTGTGTGTTCCTCTTGCGGCACACCAGTTGAAAATTGCTGCCTTCACCTAATATTTTCCTCTTCTGGAAAGGCATTTTTAATCACACACTTTGACTTGCTTTTCTCCTCTGGCGGGGATCTAGCATGGCAATCCCAGTCTAGAGTCTGGAATGTTACCCTTGCCCCATGGAGATAGAGCTTTCACTGGGGTGATGGGAAACTCAAGTGTTTGGTTCTCTAAAACACCAAGATGGCCTGAACAAACTTCTGTGTTTTCATCCTTGCATTTCTGATACTAAGGCAGGGTCTGGGTTGTTGGGTGTTCTCCCTTCATTTTTGTTGAGTTAGTAACCTTGGGAATGTGAAGTGTAATTCTCATGGGATGTGAGCCCTGGAGTCCCTGTTCTCAGCTGCTTTACCACTCAGACCAACACATTAATTTATGGAATGTTTGGCCTGTGGACCATTTGTTCTGTGAAAACTTTGACATTCCACCAACCCCAGTAATACCTTGAAATATATATGTGTGGTTCTTGAAAGTTTGATGTGGTACAGTGCAGGGTTGGCGTGGCTATGTGCCACTCTGTCCTCTTGTGTGAGAGCTTTCTGCAGGTGTGGTACAAAGGACATTGTCCTTACTGCTTCTCTGTGCCTTCCTGTTATGCTTAAGTCTTTAAAAAAATAAGTGTTAATAACACTTGTAATTACATGTAATATTGCGTATTACGTGTTTTGTTCATGAGTGTGGTTTTAGGTGTACATTGCTTAATAGTTAGGAAAGGGATTAATGAGGGTCGGTAAACAGCTTTATTAAAGGTATTTAATAAAAGGAAAATACTACGCAGTTTGTGTTATAACTGATGTTAACTTTTGACATAATTGTGTCCATTCTTGTGTTATTGTTTTTTCATCTTACAAAGAACTTTATTGTGAACACTTGCAAAAATCTAAAATAGATGTGAGGTTGTTACTAAAGTTACACAGGGAGGTTAGTTGGGGGAAAAACTGTTTATGTTTCAAAAATCAGATTTCACACTGAACCTAGTTATGTGTGCTTGCAGTAGGAAAGGAGAATAATCTTAATAAAGTCTGGTCTTTTTCATGATACGCAGGGACTCTTGCTCATTAACTTCTCCATCTCCATCTCGATCAGCTTCTTCAGTCATTTCCTGCAGCTCCTCATCAGTGAGGTTCTTGCCCAACTCCTTGAGTGCGTGTGAGATTGTTGAATGATAATGTCCCAGTTTCTTCATCATCGAAGAGCTTGAAAGCTTTCAGGATTTCTTCTTTGGTATCTTTCTTGACATTTTCTGAGTCATCACAGTAAAAAAGTCATTGGAATTCATTTTTTCTGTCCCTTCCATATCAGTTTCACCTATCATTTTCTTAATCTCTTCTTTCTTGGATTCAAAGCCCAGTGTCCTCATTGCCACCTTGAGTTCCTTAACATCAGTAGTCCCTGTTGCATCAGTATCGAAGAGATCAAAAGCTTGCCAGATTTTCTGTCCCCTGTGGTAAGCTCCGGCTTAGGACTCATCCTTTTTTGCTGGGTAGATAATGCCACATTTGCCGCCTTAAAGTTAGCGACCGACTCCTCACTGCATTGTTACAGCAACCAGAGTACACACTAACTCTAATTGTGTCCATTCTGATGGGATGTGGGGTTGTCTAAATATAAGTGGATGTTAATTTCAGGCATAACCTAGGAATGCCTGAAAATTTATTAGATTTTGACTTAGGAGGATTTGTTGGTGAGGGATTTTCCAGGAATTTTTCCCTCAAGGCGGGATTGTGGGTGCTGGCCAAGACTACCATGTATTCTGGTGGATAGTGCAGACGCTGGGCTGCACCCATGGAGCTGGCCAAGAGCTGTTCGGCTTTGCCTTTACCTGTCACCTTTCTTTTCACAGGCTGTGGTGGTGCCTCAAGGTGGCGGGCAGCTGTGGATCTTTGGGGGGGAGTTTGCTTCTCCCGATGGAGAGCAGTTTTACCACTATAAGGATCTCTGGGTTCTGCATTTGGCCACCAAGACCTGGGAGCAAGTCAGGTAAGGCACTGGTTGATGAGTCAACCTCTGGGCCCAGCTCCTGTCCATGCCAGCATGCTTGGTTCACAGTGATGGAATCAGATATTGTAGAATTCCATGGCTTTGAAGAGCACGGATTGCAGAGCCCTGAGGGCCCAGCTTCACTGGTAACTGCAGTAAGAAAAGAGCTTGAGTTTTCTCTGCATCCTTCACAGAGAAGCCTAGCCTGGCCACTGCTGCCTGACACCTGGCTTTGTTGAAGGTGTTGCCAGGGTCGCTGGGAGCAGCCCCGCATCCGGGCTTATTGTCTTGTTCCTCCCTTCTCTGCATTACACTGATGATATTTTAATGCAGTTCTCCTGGGCCATCTGTTTATCTCCTTAAACGTGCCCTGGGTTTCAGCTTGCTGGAATGGAGCTGTGGCATTTACTAAAAGGGAGTGCTCTTTCCAGGTCTAGTTGACATAGAAACAGTGGAGCCAGTAAGATGAAGAACAGGAAAGCCTTTATATTGCTCTTCAATAAACTAGGCTCAGCCATTATTGGAGCCTGATTTCTGCATCTTTCAGTGATGTTGGTATGTGGTTGTCACATTTACCACTGCACTTCACCACTAGTGTCAGTGGTCAGTGCTGTATTCCTGACTCTCTGTGTGAAGACATAATTTGTACACATTATGTCTGCATATAAATTATTAATGAGAAAAAACCTAGGAGAGTGACAGATTGAAGGAGTTAGTTGGCTTCATTCTCCTGGTGTGCACGCCTGCTTGCTGGGCTGTGTGCCATGTTGCAGTGTGCCCCTCTCTACTGCTAAAGTAGCAAACCAGAGTTTCTTCACTTCAGTGGAGCAGGCACCTGCACTGCGGAATTCAGTGGTGGTGAAAAGTGTTTTCAGGTCCTGGGACTTTTCATTGAAGGGAAGCATCCCTCCCTGGAGGGTGTGCTTGGCTGTTTGATGATGAGCCTCTTAGGAGACCACAGTGCCTGGCTGTGGAGAACTGATCTGATTGGCTTCAGGCCTGGAGTGGAACTAACTATGTAAAGAGACCTTTGTGCAAGTGCAAAGTGTAAGTAGAGTGCCCAAACCGGGCTAACCTGCTGGAGAAGGGCCTAGTGGCAATCTGAATAAAATCGGAACCAGAAGAGCCTGGTGTGCGTTGCCAATTACTGACTTCACTTCCCTTTCTCTTACTTGCTTTGGGAAAGCTTCATTATCTCAGTAGGCACAGCAGTCAGGAAATTATTTTCATATTAAAATTGATTTCATTATGTGTATATTGAAGCTTAGTCATTTTCCCCTTAATTTAAAAAGTATTTAGGCCCAGAGTATGCAGTCTGTGTTGTCTGGTTTTGCATCAATTATTTTCTTCAAAACCCAATTATATTTGCTTGTTCATTGTTGGTGATGATTATTGTTATTTTCATAGCATTTTTATCAGCTTTGGTTGCTATATTTCCAAATTTATGGATGAGGAACAATAAACCTCTCCATGAAAGAATATGTACACGTCTTATTGCTACTCGGCTAGGCCTAGTGTTGATGATGGCACATCTGTGGGGTGGTCCTGTAGGGGATACTCTGAGGTATTTTATGACATGCACACTTTCTTGTGTCCTTCAGCTTTTTCTGGTTCTATAACATGTATTGTGGGTGTTTGTTCCAAAGAAGCAGGGAGGCACTATTGATGTGTGGCCACTTGAGTAGTGCCCTTTGAACAGCTCGCTGTGGCTGCTGTCCCCTACCCAGCCAGAGATGGCTGCCCTCGGCTTAGCACACGATTCCAGCTGCCTTCTGATGCTGTTGGCTCAATTATGCTTATGCAGCATTTGAGGCATTTGTCCTAAATCAGAAATTGTCTGTGATAAACATCTCTCTCATTACCTGAGTACTTGCTCATTATAATACCCGGGGATATTTTTTCCATTGCTTTTCAGAGAGAGTGGATGGGGAGAGAGAGAGAGAAACATCAATGCGAGAGAGACACGTCAATTGCTTGCTTCCCTCATGAGCCCCAACCAGGGCCGGGGGTCAAGCCTGCAACTGAGGCACGTGCCCTTGGCTGGAATCTAACCCGGGACCCTTCAGTGCGTAGGCCAATGCTCTAACTAACCATTGAGCTATACCAGCTAGGGCATGAGAATATTTTTTGAAGGCATAGTGTAGAACCTATTAAAGACTAATGTGAAACTACAAAGATAAAATTCAGTTGCTATTTTTTTTTTTAATATATCTTCATTGATTTCTTTTTTTTTTTTAATACATCTTTATTGATTTCAGAGAGAGGAAAGAAGAGGGAGGGAGGGAGAGAGAGAGAGAGAGAGAGAGAGAGAGAAACATCAATGATGAGAGAGTCATTGATCAAGCCCACAACCAGGTCATGTGCCCTGACCAGGAATTGAACCCCGATCTCCTGGATCCTAGGTCAACACTCAACCGCTGAGCCATGCCCGGCTGGGCTATCTTCATTGATTTCAGAGAGAGGAAAGGAGAGGGAGAGAGAGAGATAGAAACATCAATGATGAGAGGGTCATCGACTGGCTGCCTCCTGCACGCCCCCGACTGGGGATCGAGCTTGCAACCTAGGCATGTGCCCTGACCAGGAATCGAACCCCGATCACCTGGATCCTAGGTTGACGCTCAACCTCTGAGCCACGCCCTGCCGGGTCAGTTGCTATTCTTGATTTTAGTTTAAATAGAGTGGTGGGGCAGGAAAAGGATTATATGCTTTGTTTTTTTTTTGTCTAAATCGCTGTTTTTCAAGCCTGCCTTCTGGGTGGTGGTCTCTAGTTCTTTATGGGTGAGAAGAGCAGAGAGACTGGCAGAGTGTTGCTTTGAGCTGTTCGCTTTGGTGGCCAGGGTGTGACGAGTGCATTTCACTTGAACCTATAGTCCCTAAGGGCCATGTGGGAGTGCCCTTGTGACTAGAAAGGTGAAGCCTGTTGAGCACAGATCTGGAAGTTGGGAGGGTCTGTCCCCAGCTTTGCTTCTTACTTTGTTTGCCAGGAGATTTTAAATGACCAGTTTAATTTCTGTGTTTCTGCTGCTCAGTAAAGTTCAGATACTACTCCTTCACATATTTATGGTTATGAGATGCCTTATATTTGAGGCTTGCTCAGTTTTTAAGGCTCCTGATGGAATGCAAAAATGTCATAAGTGGTATGTATGAGATACTATTTGACAGATGTCCATTTCCCTGTTTGTGTTGTCTCCCACCCTTATTCATCTTGGGTGCTGACCTCCTGCCCTCCTAAAATGCTCGGTGCCTTGACCAGCCCCACAACTGCCGTCCTCCCAACCACCCTGCCTTGTTGAGAGCACACTTTGGGTGTAGCCCCTTCTCTTGCTGTTACAGTTGTCTATAGTCTGTGCACAGGAAACAAGTATATCTTGGTCAGGGCTTCCTAAGTCAGTCACTGCACCAGGATCCACAGGAGATTGATAGATCTGACCATATGAAATATTTAAGTTTTTGTATGGGAAATGATGCTGCGAGGAAAGTTGAGAATAATAACAAATGGGGAGACAGTACCTACATCATAAAGTGAGCTCATATTCAAAATAGAGGCCTTCTATAAGGTAATAAGCAGTGAGTGACTTGACAGAAAACTGAGCAAAGGGCATAAAAAGGCAAGTCACAAATGTCAAACACTAAAAAGAGGAGTCCTGTTCAGTGCCAGTGAGGGTTGGGAAAACAA
This sequence comes from Miniopterus schreibersii, assembly GCF_964146895.1. Lineage (NCBI taxonomy): Eukaryota > Metazoa > Chordata > Mammalia > Chiroptera > Miniopteridae > Miniopterus > Miniopterus schreibersii. The sequence goes on along the minus strand of NC_138121.1, from coordinate 28,141,492 downwards.
ACTGGTTCTGGTTAGAATGTTGGCAGCATCTGTCATTCTATCATATTTTTAAATGTGCATACCTTTTGACTCCAGATTCACTTTTAGGACTATACCTTAAGGAAATACTCTTATTTTGTACAGAAAAGCATGTACAAAAATACATACAAACAAAATGCACAAAAACACATGCCTGAGAAAAAAGTTTGAGTGTGAATTACGTGCATGTGTGTTTGCAAAGTGGGCCAGAAACCCCGGTGCCTGCAAACACACGTGTGCAGGTGTGTGCACATACACAAGGAAGGTCTGGATTGTTTCTTGATTTTCTTCTGATTTATTGATCTTTTATTTTCACCTGTTCTAGAACTACTCCATTTTAATTGCTATGGCTCTGTGGTATAATTTGGTAGCTGGCGGGTTTTTCCCATTTACCTAAAAAATTTCTTTGTCATGCACTCTTTTTTGTTGTTGTTTTTAAATATATCTTTATTGATTTCCAAGAGAGGAAGGGAGAGGGAGAGAGAGATGGGAACATCAATGATGAGAGAGTCATTGATTGACTGCCTCCTGCATGCCCTCTGCTGGGGTTTGAGCCCACAACCTGGGCATGCGACCTGACTGACCGCGATCTCCTGGATCCTAGGTCGATGTTCAACTGCTGAGCCATGCCCGGCCAGGCAGCACTCATTTTTTTTATATGAACTTCAGAATTGGTTTTTCAAGTTCTGTTTTTAAATATTTCAGTGGGATTGTTATTGGGTTGCTTTCATTTATAGATGCACCTAGGGAGAGTGGGCATCTTTCTAATCCTCACTGTTCCCAATCAGGAACATTGTACTTATCTCCATTTAGTTAGATTCATTTTTTATCCTTTAGTAAAGTGCAAACCAACCTAGAAGTAGACTTGCAAAGTCAAAGGTGTGTGTTCCTAAAGCCTTTACTTTGTGTCTCATTGTTCTCCCCAAGACACTACTTGGCACCCCATACTGAGTGTGCGGAGGTCTGTTTCCTAGTGCTCCTCCAGCACACAGCTTTCTTGTTTGGGTGGTGGTCTTAATTGTTCAGTGTTCACTCTCATTTAAGAGTGTAGCAGGTGCTAGACTTCCGGTGGGCAGTACCATGGAATAAGCAGTTTTTCTGGCCTTATCTGCATTTGGAAGGGTCACCCTAAGGTAGGTTTCTCAGCAGGAGTGGTTGGGAGACTTGTCAGCCTGGGGAGATGGCTCAGCATTGAGAGAATACCTATGTTACTTTATTAGTGATTCTCAGACTTTCATGTCCAAGTAGCACCTAGGGAGCTTTTAAAATGCATACTCCTGCCCTCACCCCAAATATCAAGTCTGATTCATAGCCGTTCTAAGATGGGGCTCAGGAACCTGTATTTTATATTAACCCCTTCTCAGCCCCCTTAGCGACCCTGATCCAGGTGGCCCTAGACCACAGCTGTAGGCCTCGTTGACTGGTCCATCAGCCTTGGTTGCTGATTGGTCTTGTGCTGATTTTGAGCATTGTTCACTGTTGTGAAGATGCCTGCTGTCCCTTCAGAAGTTAGGAAACTCACATAAAATGCTTCTCAGATCCTTAACAATTTAAATCATGAAGGTATTGCTTTTGTAATTTATTAATTATTCCAAAACGAAAGCATCACCTAATTGTTCAGCAGGGCTGTGCAGGCTTAATTAACGCAACCCAATATAACCATGGAAAGTGCAGGTAGACTAATTATTAAAGTCAGCCTTTGGAGTCTGTGGGCTAGGTTACAGCATGTGGGATTTTGACTTGGAGCTGCTGCTGCTGCTGCTCATAATTGGGCTTGATTATTAGTACACTGACGTAATGACCACTATTGAAAGAAGATGATTGCTGACGGTTTATCCTCTGTAATTTTTTTTTTTTTTTTTTAATCTAAAAGAAAAGGTAAGGACATTTAGCCAAAATGAAGGCTGATTTTCCCTTTCCGGGGAAGACTATTCAGTCTGGGAGAATCCACATGATGTTGGCTTGTATCATCTGAAAAGCACAGGAGGAGTTCACTATGAACTGAATTTATTTTGTTAACAGAATTTGGCTGGGCACTCTGCACTCATTTTTTTGTAAATATTTTTCACTCTCGTGGGGTAGTTTTATAGTTGGAGAGACTACAACTGCGAGTGAGAAGGGTTACATATTGGTATAGGCCAACAGAGGCCAAGTTAAATCAGCACCTCTACTTAGTCCCTTTCTTGGCTTTTAAACAGGTTTTTCTCATTGGAGGAGAGGATGGATTTCTCTCTTCCTAGCTGGCAACTTTTTGATTTATATAATACATGTTTTTTCTGATACTGATTTAAGCTAGGCTTCTGATACAGCGGGCCTATCCTTGTATGGCCCGCTCTGAAGACACGATAGCAGGAAGAGGCAGGGCCTGCCTGGAGTAGTTAGGTAAGAGTTGTTCTCCTGCGGTCTGAGGTCAGGTGGTATGCGCTCACAGGTGACGGAAGGGGTTCCTTGAATCTTCTGTGTTTTAGCAGGGGTGCGGCACTGGTCAGTGAATGTGGAGACAAGAGCACAGGCTCTGATCACATCCTTCTCATGCCTTGTCCTGCCATTGGAAGCTGAGTGACCTGAGCAGGTCCTGCTACCACCCCAAGTGTTGTCAGAGTGCCTGTGTGTGGGCATAAGAGGGACCAAATGCAGCCATTAGCACCCTGCAGGTTGAAACACCTCTGCAGCCACTGTCTACTCAGAGGATGGCCTCTCCAAATGGTGCTTATGGCTCCAAGTGGACCAAAGGCAGGTTCGGTTTTTGTAAAAGTGCTTTTTTTTTTTTTTTTTTTTTAAAGAAATGTATACTTTAATGAAGTAAACTGTATATAAAGAAAAATACACAGTCATGCAGCTTGATGAATTTTACAAAGTAAATGTGTCTGTCTGCTCAAGTCCAGGAAATAGTGCTATTAGCACCCCAGAAGCCCCAGTGCCCACCCCCAAGCACAGATAAGGTTTGCTTGGTTTGAACATCATACAAATGGACTCTTGCGTCTGGCATTTTTCGCTGAGCATTATCTTTGTGAGATTTATCTGTGTTGCTGCATATGGTAATAGTTTGTTCGGTTTGGTGCTGTATAATACTCCATTATAGAAATAGGCCACTGTGTGTTTGACTGGTGGTGGGCATTGGTAAGTTACCAGTTTTCAGTTTTTACAAATGGTGCTGCTGTCAGCATTCTTTTACACATCTTATGATGAACATATATATGTGTTTCCATTGCGTTTATGTCTAATGAGTAGAATAAGACGATGGGGACATAGGATTGCACAGGTTCTGCTGTAGCCTGCCCTGGCAAACTGTTTCCCACACTGGTGGTGCTGATTTACAGCACCATGAGCTGGTCAGGAGCACTCCTGCTATTCCATCCAGGCCAGTGCTTGACATTTTCATCTCTCTGGTTCTTGCCATTTTGGTGGTGTTTCTGTAGCACATTTGACAACAAATGGACACTGAGTAATCATTAATTGTCTTCATTTATGCACATTCTCCATTCTAGCAATAGGTGTTTACTCAACATCGTAAGAGTTTGAAAATGAAAGGAAAAATCATAGGGTTACTATCATCAAAAAGACCAAAGGTTAAGTGAAATGCCAGCATTGGCCTCCTCATTGTACATTGGAAGTGTATGACCAGCTTTTGGCAGATATTTTGAGATTCCCTTCAATCTATCTTCAGTGGGAGGTGCCTGCAAAACTGCCCTGGTAATTTAAGGAAAAAAGCCTGATTTGGCAACATTGATTCTGTATACTAACTGGTTTTTGTTTGTTTATTTGTTTTAAATATACTTTATTGATTTCAGAGAGAGGAAGGGAGAGGGATAGAAACATCAAAGATGAGAGTGAGTCATTGATCGGCTGCCTTCTGCTGCTAGGGATTGAGCCCACAACCCGGGCATGTGCCCTGCCTGGGAATCGAACTGCAATCTCCTGGGTCCTAGGTCATTGCTCAACTGCTGAGCCACACTGGCCAGGCACTAACTGTTTTTTATTTTTATAAAATATACAGTCAATCTCTCCTTCCCCAGCTGCATTTGCTTCAGGGGTAGGGAAGCAAAGTGGGTGGGTGGGTATCTGTGTTTTATATGTATGTGCACTTACGTAAGTTTGAGGGAAGTTAGACACCAAAGGCAGGACTGTGAGCATCTGCCCTGCCTGCTCTGTCACTCACAGTATAGGAGCTTTTACCATGTTTCATGGCGGAGGACCTGCAGAGGGGCTAGGGACAGGAAAGGGATTGAAAGAATTACTTTTTCCTTCCCATTTAAGCAAATGAGTGGCTGATCATTGAAGGTGTATTTGTGATTATCAGCAGAAACAACCTTGAAATAGTGAAACAGTAGAAAGGCTATCTTCTTAGCCTTTTTTGGCTGTTATAACAGAATACTGTATATCCCGACTTAAACAACAGATATTGATTTCTCCCAGTTCTGGAAGCTGGAAGTCCACAAGATTAAGGCTCTGGCATATTTGGTGTCTGGTGAGGGCCCACTTCCTGGTTCATAGACGGCTGTCTTCTTGCTGTGTCCTCACATGGTCTTTTTTTGCTCATCGAGAGAGTTCTTTCTTCCTCTTGTTATAAAGGCCCTGATCCCGTCATGGGGGCCCCACCCTCATGATTTCATCTAAACCAAATCACTCCCAAAGGCCTCACCTCCAAATACCATCACACTGGGGGTTAGTGCTGCAACATATGGTTTTGGCAGGGGTGGGATGGGTGAGCAGGACACAAGCATTCAGCCTAAAATAGCTAGCATCTGGTGTTTTCAAACATCTTTCATTTGACAAAGGTTGGTGTATCATTGAAGTTCTAATCAGGAAGACAGGAAGGAGCTTGGTTGCACCTGTGGTGAAGAAAACCAAACCAATGGGGACAGCTAGAAGCCACATCCCACTGCTAGGCTTTGGGGGTGGGGTCAATTCTGGGGCTAGAGGAGATGTCAATGCTCCTGAGAAGTTCCCAAGGCAGAGGAAAGGGGCCATGCCCTGGTTCCTTCCTTCCTTCCTTCTCTGTGTACCTCCAAAATTCCGCTGGTGCTGCTTGTTCTGGTGGGACTTCTCTGATAGTGAGCAAAGCTGGGAGTCATGGAGGGGAACTGAATGTGTAACCAGACAGAGTGCTCAGGCATCTTTAACCCCTTCTTCAGTCATAGCGGGCCTGTCCTACTAGTTCAGGTTTCCAGTCTGTTAAAGTTTAGTTAGGTCAGCCTGCCACACTGAAAAGCCAGCATTTCTAAAGGTGAACCCCACTTTCCTTTCTTACCCCCTGGAAGAGATACAGTTGGGTAAGGGGAGAAATATTTTGACACCCTTTCTCCATTTATTTCTAAAAACAGTGCCATCCTAACTAGTCATCTGTGACTCCATAAACACAAACAAGGAGGTCAGGCTTCTTATAGAACTCAGCTACTTTTGGATGTTTTTCATATTCCTGAAAAATCACCCTTTCACCCAGCCGGTGTGGCTAAGTGGTTGAACATCGACCTATAATCCAGGAGATCACGGTTCAGTTCCTGGTCAGAACACATGCTGGGATTGCGGGCTCCATCCCCAGCGGGGGTTGTGCAAGGAGGCAGCCAATCAATGACTCTGTCCTCATTGATGTTTTTATCTCTCCCTCTCCCTTCCTCTCTCTGAAATCAATAAAGACATATTTAAAAAAAAAAATCACCCTTTCAAAATACATAATTTGATGGTTTTTAGCATATTCACAGAGTTGTACAACTACCACTGCTAGTTAAATATAGAATGTTTCCATCACCCCAAAAAGATCACATTCCCATTGCCCACTCACCTCACATTTGTCCTTTCCCCTAGTCTCTGGTCACCTTTAATCTGCTTGCTATCTCTGTGGATTTGCCTATTCTAGATATTTCATGTAATTAGAATCCTACAGTATTCTTATGTGACTGGCTTACCCTTAGCATAATGTTTTTAAGGTTTGTCCATTCTGCCATATGTGTCAGAATTTCTTTTATGACTGAATATGTTCCATTGTTTTGATATACCATGTTTTGTTTATCCATTCATTTACTAATAGATGTTTGAGTTGTCTCCAATTTCCACTCTTGAGAATAATGCCTCTATGAACATTTGTGTACAACTAATACATTTTTATATGCATCAGAGTACTTAGTACATGATCAATAAAAATTGGTTGAATGAAAAATAATATACTGTGTGTGTGTGTATGTTGGAAGGCACTCTGTTTTCTCTTCATTTGGGAAAGGAGCCAACATTTGTGGAGGCTTCAGCTAAACCCACTTAGTATATGTATCTTAAAGCTGTGTCTGAGAAAAGTTGACATCCTAGAAAAGAAGAATTAATAGCAAAATGATTCAGAGCTCTTTTTATGATCTTGTTGCAAAAGGCAATGATGAGTAAGTTGAAATCAGACCATGAATCTTGGAGTGTGAAACATTCACGTGGAAATGGAAACACAGATGTGCTCTGCTCTCTGGCTCCTCCCATGAGCTGGTTGGGCTCATGGTCTGAGGCTTTCTGGACTTCATGGGCAGGCTTTATTAACAGCTGTGCAGCAACTGTGAGTGAAGCCAGAAAACCCTAGACGTGGGAGTGGAAGCTTGTGTGGACCCCCCTGTTCCTTCACTGCTGATTGACGATCGTCTTGATGTGCTGTGTATAAGGAGGAAGACCAGCACATAGAGACAGTGTGACTGATTTGTAGGAAAATCAAGGGGTAAGGACAAGGATCTATGAAATTGAAGACTGCCATTAGGGTAAGTGGTAATTTTTTGGCCCATAGATTTCTTTAGTGTCTTACTTCGCTGTTGAAAGTGCGGGTTATGGGACCAGATTGCCTCAATTTAAGTTCTGGCTCGGCTGCTGACTAGCTTAGTGTGTTTCTTGATTTCTTAAGTCTTGATTTTCTCATTCGTAAAATGGGATTAAATATAATGTCTGTGCCATGCAGTTATTGTGAGGAATAAATACATATAGCATAGAATAAACATTCCACAAATAGTTTTCTTATTAACAGTAGTAGTTAAAATAAAAATAAAACGAACACAGTTTGATAGGCTACCTGGATTCTAGAGACAGCTATTAATTAGTCTGTACAAGGTGATAAAATACCCTATACTTATTTCCTAAGCCTCACATTCATTATTTGATTAATTTCACACTTGGAAAAGTGGGGCCGAATGCCAAAGGGACACTGTTTGAAATGAAAAGAGCAGTGCTTTTGCACATGGTTCCTGCTTGGGCCATGCTGTAACTGTTCTTGGAGTAGGGGCTTTTCTGATCCGAGCATGAGCCACTAGACTGTTTCCTGTCCGGTGTGCCTGTGTGATGTTGACTCTCAGGTTTTATGAGAGAAATTGTGTTTTTTGCTCAGTAAATGTCTTGGGGCTGCGTGGTATGGCATGGTACTATAGCATGTAATTTTGTAAGGTATAAACTTTGAATTACCTCAGGGAAACATTTTCGTGCAGAGTGCTTAACACTCTGTTTGTACTCTAAGCCCGTGGAGTTATTTGATGCTAGTGATTTTCCGTAAATGTCACCACAGTGGCCCATTAGAAAGGGCCTGGGTGACGCTGAGTGGCATCTTGCCCTGTTGGAATGCCGTTTTGCACATAACTCAGCTGCACTGAGAGCACTCACTCCCACAGCATTGCACATGTATTTTTGTGCTGCATATAGATCTGGCTGAGTATGACATGGGGATTTTTTTAAGACTCCATATTTAGGAGTGATGGCAGTTGAAAAGGCCTGTTGGAGATTCAAATATAGACAGGCTTTTTTGGGTGGCTTTATTTTTCTAAAGGGGTATGTGAAGTGTTTTTATAGAAAAATTTTCCCATTTTGGTTACAAAGCACAGTGGTATGTGGTGGCTGCTGCAAAAAGTAAATTAAATTCTTGGTGCCTGGATCACTGGAAGGCGAAACCCCCATCAGATTTGTGCGGGATAAGCTGACCGGAGGCCCTTACCTGGTACATCTCAGCTGCTGGGAGTCATTTAAAGACGACAGCTTGCTGATACCGTTTCCGTAGGTCTCTGGGCCTTTAGTTAGTTCACTGGTACTGGACTAACATCAGTAGCATTCCAGCTCTCCCGTGTAAATATTTTTGCAGTACAATTGGGCTATGCTAGTTGTTGAATGAAAACCTGTTGCCCAGGTTGTACTTCTAAAGTATTACATTGGAGAATTTATCAAAAGGGAGCTTGCTTTTTGCCCAGCACATGTGACGTTTTCCTTCTTCTCAGCTTCTCTATTGTGCAGTTGTACTGTGTGGCCTGTTTCCTCAGCACCCAGCAAGCACATAGGGGCTGGAGATGGCGTACCATCTGCTTCAGCCTGCGGAGTGGGCCTAGCTCCTAGGAGAGCCCTTTCCCACCGTGCAGAGTACCAGTCAAGGCCAACTATGGGTTGTGTTTAATCCACTCTGACAGTCTGTGACTTTAAATTGGTGCATTTAGACTGTTGACGATGTGATTATTGATATAGTTGGATTAATTTCTACTATACTCATTACTGTTTTCTATTTGTTGCCCTTGATCTTTGTTCCTATGCTTGTCTTTCACTCTTTTTGTCTTTTGTGGTTTTAATTGAGTATTTTAGATGATTACATTTTTTCTCCTTAGCATATCCCATCAGTTGTACTACTTCTTTTAGTGGTTGCCCTAGAGTTTGCAATACACATTTACAACTAACCCAAGTACACTTTCAAATAACACTATACTACTTCAAGAGTAATGTGAATACTTTATAATAACAAAATAATTCTAATTCCATACCTCCATTCCTTATAGTATTGCTGTCATTTATTTCACTGATATATAAACATACACAAGTGTGTATGTGTATGTGTATAAAAGCTTATATAATCAAATACATTATTTCTATTATTTTAACCCAAATTATTATCTGTTAGATCAATTAAGTAAAAATTTTTATTTTAGTTTACCTTTTTCTTTTTTTTCTTTTTACCTTCTTCAGTGCTCTTTCTTTATGTAGATCCAAATTTTTGACCTATATTCTTTTTCTTTTCTCTGAAGAACTTTTTTTTAACATTTTTTGCAGGGCATGTCTGCAGCCATGCATTGCTTAATGATGGGGAAGTATTCTGAGAAATGTGTTGTTAGGCAATTTTGTCACCGTGCAAACATGACAGAGTGCACTTACATATATCTAGGTGGTGTAGCCTACTGCACACCTAGGCTATATGATACAACTTACTGCTCCTAGGCTGCAAACCTGTACGTCCTATTACTGTACTGAATACTGTAGGCAGTTGTAATAGTGTTCAGTATTTGTGCATGTAAACATTGAAAAGTTATAGTAAAAGTACTGTATAAAAGATTTAAAAAATGGTGCACCTGAATAGGGCATTTACCATGAATGGAACTTACAGGACTGGAAGTTGCACTGGGTAAGTCAGCAAGTGAGTGGTGAGTGAATGAGAAGGCCTAGGGATCACTGTCCACTACTGTATGCTTCGGCTACACTAAATATATAAAATTTATTGTCTTCAAAAATAAATCAACCATAGCTTACTAGAACATTTCTACTTTAAATTTTTTTTTGACTTTTCAACCTCTTTGTAGTAACACTTGGCTTAAAACAAACACATTGTATAGCTTTACAAATCTGTTTTCTTTATGTCTTTATTCTGTAAGCTTTTATCCATTTAAAATGTTTTAATTTTACTTTTTAAACTTTTGTTAAAAACTAAGACACAAACATACACATTAGCTAAAGCCTACACAGAGTCAGGATCATCAATATCACTGTCTTCTACCTCCGCATCTTATCCCACTGAAAGGTCTTCAGGGGCAGTAACACTCTTGGAGCTGTCATCTCCTGTGATAACAATGCTTTCTGTTCTTCTGGAACACCTCCTGAAGGACCTGCCTGAGGTTCTTGAGGAGGTGTCACTCTTTTCAAAAATATGTCCATGGTGGTTGGATAGGTTTGTTTCTTATTTTCATTATAAATTTACTTGTAAGCAGATAACGCACCATGAACATTCCTCTCTATTAAAGAAAACCTTTTCGTGTTGGGGTCCATGTTTTCAGCATATTTGAGCTTGTTGAAATCTGCAAAAGTTCCTGGTTAAATTAAATGGTACTAAGTGCTTGTGAAACAGAAAGTGGTCTAAAAAAGTGGTCTTTTTAAAAAATTTTAGATCACCAGGGGGTCCTTCAGGTCGGAGTGGACATCGGATGGTAGCCTGGAAGAGACAGTTAATCCTTTTTGGTGGTTTCCATGAGAGTACAAGGTTAGTGCCAATAGGAGAAAGATTTTTCTTTCCTAGAGTAGTAATGAGGGGAGTTTTTAATGGGAAGAATCATTCTGAATACACACAGAAAGTGCTGCCCATCTCCTAACACTAGGGCCAGCTTCATGGACATGCAGCTCAAGTAGCCAACCAGGGCCCCACACTCAAGAGGGCCTGAGCTTAGTTTAATGCTCCTCTGTCACTGTTTGATATTCATTTTTTAAAAAATATATCTTCGTTGATTTCATAGAGAGGAAGCGGTGGGGAGAGAGAGAGAGAGAAACAAACATCAATGATGAGAGAGTCATTGATCAGCTGCCTCCTGCAAGCGCCCCACTGGGAATCAAGCTCACAACTCAGGCATGTGCCCTGACTGGGAATCGAACTCTTCGATATGGATCATAGGTCAATGCTTAACCACTGAACCATGCTTGATCAGGCACTGTTTGATATTCTTAATAATTATTGAACAGGCCCCACTGAGCCTTGCAGATGACTGAGCCCTGCAGATGATGTGGTCATCTTATTTAACACAGAATTCTCAAACTTAAGCCTGACGGGCTTGTTAAAACTTCTCACCCGAGGATATGCTTTTGTTTTTTTTCAATTGATTTGAGAGAGAGAGAGAGAGAGAAACATCGATCCCTTGCCTCCTGTACATGCCCTGACCAGGGATTGAGCCCACAACCTAGGTATGTGCCCTGACTGGGAGTCGAACCCTCAACCTTTTGGTGTACAGGACAACACTCCAACCAACTGAGCCATGTGTCCAGGGCTGCAAGATTGTAATTTTATAAACTGTGTAAGGAAATACAGTGTAACTTTCAGATTAAAAAGTCTTTCAGATCCAGGCAAATTACTGTGCTTCTATGGTCTAGCATTATTTCTATTTTCAAATGCAAACTCATATATGCTTCCAGTCCTGCCATGAGTTTAAAATTTATATATGTACACATATAAATTTATTTTTATTGTTGAAAGAATTACAGATGTCCCCTTTTTTTCCTCCCATGAATTTAAATTTTAATTATACTGATGATAGTACAAATGGTGGAAAACTTACCTATAATTTAAATTAAGTTTGGTTTTTAATGTCACTGTCTTTTTGTTCATGTGACTTTATTATAACCAGAGATTACATCTATTACAATGACGTGTATGCCTTTAACCTGGACACATTCACTTGGAGCAAGCTGTCCCCATCAGGGACTGGGCCCACACCCAGATCTGGCTGCCAAATGTCCATCACTCCCCAGGGCAGCATCGTCATCTATGGGGGCTACTCGAAACAGGTAAGACGTGGCATGTAGGAAAATATGGTAACTTCTGTATTTTCATCAATAATGAAACATTGTATATTAGTTTCATAGAAATAATTCCTTTTATTGAATTAGAAATGGACAAAGATGGTGTTAATCTGCTCCAGTTCTATTACGTTCTAATCTGCATGTGCAGCAGCGCTGTAGTGAATAATTCTGTGTATGGGGATCTAACGCTGTGTGGTGGTCTATTGTAGAATATACCATGACTTGTTTCTCCTCTCTGTTGCTAATGGGCCTTTTCTTTTCTTACCGGCAAGCAGTGCTGACATGACATGAACGTTCCCGTGCACATCTCTCGGTTCACGTGCACTAGAGGGTCTCTTGCTGGCTCGTGGCGTGTGTCCTCCACATAGTATGCCCACTCACACCATCAAAACCAACCAACATTCCTCTCTCTCCATTGCCTATCAGTGTATAAACGGGTGTGAATCTGAGAGGGATGAATTGGTATCTCATTATAGGCTTTTTCTTTTATTTTGAAAACTTTTCTAACATTCACCAACCAGAAAGAATTAGTGAATACTTAATATATCCCCTCACCTAGATTTTGCCATTGATATTTCATTATACTTGTTTCGTCACATATTTGTATCTATACTGCTTTCCACCCATTTTTTTACGTATTTCAAAGAAAAGCCTAGAGACATCTGTACACTTCCCCCTAAATACCAGAATGTGTATATCATTGAGTAGAGTTCAATGTTTAATTTTTCACATGAATGTACCTACAGTGAAGTGCACACATTTTGAGTGTTTACTCGCTGGTTATGACGGATGCACCTGTGAGCTCTGGTTCTGCTGAGCCCTTCCCAGCCACCCCCTGTCCTCACCACCCTCCAGAGGCAAGGACTGTGCTGGTTTTCCCCACCATATGTTCAATTTGCGTATTCTGAAACTTCAGATAGAGTCATACAATATGTGTTCTTTAGAGGAAGTGTCCTTTCACCCAGAATGTTTTGAGATTTGGCCACGTTGCACATTTCAGTTAACTGCTGCTTCATGCTGAGTAGTGTTCCTTATATAACACACCACAGTTGTCCATTTTTTAGTGGTGAATACCTGGTCTCTCTCCACTTTCTGACTATTATGAATAAAGCGCTGTACTTTTTTTTTTTTTTTTTTTAAAAAGTATCTTTATTGATTCCAGAGAGAGGAAGGGAAGAGAGAGAGAGAGAGACATCAGTGATGAGAGTCATTGATCAGCTGCCTCCTGCACGTCCCCTACTGTGGATCGAGCCTGCAACCTGGGCATGTGCCTTTAACGGGAATCGAACCATGATCTCTTGGATCCTGGGTCAATGCTCAACTGCTGAGCCACGCCAGCTGGGCCGTGGCTGCACATTTTGATATATCTCGGTAGATTTCTAGGAGTGAACCTGCTGGGCCACAGAGGAGTGTAACTAAATTTAATAAACTATTGCACCTCTTCTCAAAGTAGTTGCACCCAAACCGCAATCCTGCCAGCACCTGATGGTGCCACACTTTTTACTTTCAGCCTTTCTGGTGGATGTGTGCCAGCTCATGTGGTTTTCATTCTCATTTCCCCCAGATGAAATGGGCCCTCTGACTTGGTGGTTCAGTAGGCTGCCTGTAGGGTGGTTGGGACAGCTGAGGCAGGGAGGTGCCCTGCACCAGGGAGGTGTCCTGCACCCACCTTCTTCCATACCCCCACCCACCCCAGTGAACAGTCAGCCTTTATTTTGGAAAGAGAAAATGTTTGAAAGTCAGGAAGTTCCTGAGAAACAGGCTGATGTGGCAAAAGCTGTGCAAAGTACCCAGATCCAGTACTTTATCACAACAGGTGCTTCACAGAGTAACCAGGATGGTAAACAGAGTGTAATCTTGTCAAGCTGTTGCCGCTGTTAATCAAAATAGTGCCTAATCTTGGTGCCTACTTTTCTCCAGCCCGCCACCAAACTGGGTGGATAATCCGAGTCCACTTACTCCAGGCCTGTGGCATTTGCATTGCAGTGAAAAGCTTATCCGTTGAGATTCATGGGGGATTTATCAGAATTAGTGAAAGATTTGAGTTGTGAATGCTATGGAATATTAAAAAGTGGTTAGTCTTAGTAGACTGTGGGCTACATGGGACAACTGACAGTGGTCTGCTCAAGTCCCGATCAGAACATCCTTCACAGGGAGCCTCCTGGGTGGGAGAGTGCCTCCTCGCCTGGCGTCACCACCTGGCAAAGTGGGGTTGCTGATAAACCTACATGGTGAGCTGACGACATGCCTAGCGCATTGTCCAGTGAAAATGCCTTGGAACCATCTCAGAGCAGCCTGCATAGTAGGATTTTAAATCATGAGGTGTCAGAAAGGACAGTGTCTTAATGGTTTCTGTGTTTCACAAGTGGTCCAGCTGGGGACGTCAGCCATCACTGTGCCTGGTTTTGAAAAATTACTGCCATTGTAAATCCAGGGGAAGCAGGACGAAATTCTGATAACTTTATCTATCCAACCTCCCATTGGCCAAGGTGCTGAGGGTTGTAGATTAGAGAACAGAATGCAGCTTGCCATTTCCACTGCTCCAGACATGTGAGCCAAGAGGAATCCATGGCATTTTGAAGTACAGTTGTCCCCCTTATGTGTGAGGGATACCTTTTAAGACTCCTAGTGGGATGCTTGAAACCATGGAGAGTACCAAGCCTATATGTACTATGTTTTCTCCTATACACACATACCTATGAGAGTTTAATTTATAAATTAGACACAGTAAGAAAGTAACAATAACTAATAATAAAATAGAACAGTTGTAACAATATACTGTAATAAAAGTTACGTGGATGTTCTGTTCTCTCTCTCCAGTAACTTTTATATTTTTTAGTCCAAACCTATTCCTGAGTCTATGTAGCCATTCAGTAACCTGGCAGTAAATGGCTTAATGTCGCTAATTTTAGGGGATTCCTTGCTGAAGTCTTTCTATAGGCTTAATGCTTTTTGGCACAACATGTTATCAATTGCAGCACATTTTCTGTTTATATCTTCCACCTACAAATTTAATGCCTTTTCCATCTTAACTAACTTTACTGCACTGTGATCTTAACTTTTGCAGTTTGAGGTACAACAGCAGGAGTAGCATGAATTTCTTTTTCCTTCACAATTTCACGGTTAGAAGATTTTTCTTACTGTAGATCTTGGTAACCTCAACATACAGTTTTCTCTCTCTTTTTTTATTAAATCGGGAACTTTCACCTTTTCACTTAATGGAAACAGGGTTTCTCTTTGGCATACCCAAATTGCCAGCATCAATACTCTTGCGCTTTGGGGCATTATTAAGTAAAATAAGGGTTACTGGAACACAAGCACCACAATACCATGACAGTCAGTTTGATAGCCAGTTTGATTAGTGACTAATGGGCAGGGAGCGTATACAGTGTGGAGACGGCGGACAAAGGAACAGGTCACATCTCAGGTGGGACGGTGTGAAGTCTCATCATGCTGTTTCATAATGACTTGCAATTTAAAACTTATGAATTATTTATTTGGGGAACTTTCTGTTTAATATTTTGGGACTGTGGTTGACTACAGGTAAATGAAACTGGGGAAAGCAAAACCGTGGATAAGGGGATACTGTAGCTCATCCTCTCCTATCTGGGAGGGTGTCTCGAGCACACATGCAGAGTGGGGTTGTTTCTGTCAGTCAGCTGTGAATTGGAACTGCCCAGCTGGCGGGGCCTCCTCTCTCGCTGTCAGTTGTGGTGCTGTTTCTCAGCTCTCAGGACAGGAGCTTTCTGTGTTTGCACAGTCCCTGGTTTGGATGTGTTGTGAGGCTACTTTAATTGACCCTGGGAAAGCAGTTAACTTAAAGCTAACTTCTCCCTTTCAGGGCTTTTCATTTTGATTGAATCTTGGCCAGGTTGCAACTACTTTTATGGAACCTCCCCTGCCTTTTGGGGATAAATGTGGGAATGCCCCAGAGAGTGGACAGGAGAAGTAGGAGCTCTTCAGAGCACGGTTGCTGAGTTTGGTTCTCTGGAATACAAGGCCTTTGCTCACTTCAGAGCTGCTACCACCTTTTCCAGGGACTGGACTGCACTGAAAGTGGGAGTCTGGGGTGGCCTAGGGTGTCTGCTCTCATGACAGTCGAAATGAGTCCATCTCTAAGTCTGAGACTGAGGGAGCCAGAGCTGCTGATTCGAGGACAGGAGTTTAGAGCTTGGTGTGGGCTGCAAGGACAGGGCCCTGGGTTGGGGTGGGGGAGGTTGGTGTGTGCAGCCCAGAGCTGGGCTCTTGAGTCTCAGACAGACTGAATAATTTCAGAGACAATTGAGGGTTTTTTCAACTTAATGCTGTAACACTTGGTACACATCTCTCAGATGTCTTTGGATTCTGTTAATGCTGTGCTAGACTGAAAGTTAGGAGTGGAGGAATAAATTCTGCTCTATAGAGTGGACGCCCGGTTACTGCTGTGTGGCACTAACGCCAGTCTCCTGAGCTGCTGAAAAGAGGAGGTTTGTCCCTTCTGAAGAGGCTGGACCCCCTTCAGAGCTTTGACTCCCTGGATGGAAGTTTGACATCTCCAAAAATCTGTGCAAATTGTTTCCTCTTCTAGTGTAGTTTAATCCATGGAAGGACTAGGTGGGTGGATGGAAAGCCAGTGTGATTAGCATGGATAGAATGTGTAGCACAGGTCACCCATGTTAAGAGAATAATACAAGGTAGGTTTTTGTTCCCTTTGAGGACAGGGAGATTGGATTTTGGGTGAAGTCACACAACACTTCAAGGAAAGAAACTGCTATAAACGAGGAGTTAGAAACCTGCTGGGCATGCAGACCCCTTAACTAGTCAGTTCCAGTCGGAAGCGTATGGCATTCTTGTTCCCCAGCCAGAACTCTTCCTGGCTCTGTGGAAGCTGTGGACTTGAGCGAGCTAGTAGCCCTTATTAGGAAGGGTTCTGGCTATCAAGGCCTTGAAGGGGATGTATCTAAATGTTATGGCATAAAAGATCCCCTTCCCCCCCAGCTTGTCCATTCTGAGCAGAAATCATTGCTGTTAGCAAAAGAGCACAGTTAATGTTGGCAGGTGGAGTGATGACAAGGAGGCCAAGAAAGAGTTTGGCTGAAGCATAGCTGTTGTCTGAGTTTCTAATGACAAATAGAGATGTCACTGAATTCTTTCCCTGTCCCCCCAGTGGTGTGAATTTAGTTCCTGAGAATGCTGGGTCTTTCAGTCTGAAAGGGTAGGCATGGAGGTGTGGTGGTAGTCATTTCCTCTTGTTAACCTGCGAGGAAAAGAGGAGACTATCTAGTCTTAATAACTGTAACACGCAGACACTGCGTCACTTGGATTGTGCAGGGATTTCCAGAAGGAAATTGAGAGGCTTGCGCCAGTTTTTATTTCCTGAGATTCCTGCTGTTCCCACTCATGGCCCATGTTGAACCTCCTTGATTTTAGGATATTCAGGTCACCTGTCCAATCCATGGGCATTGGATTGTTTGCTTTGTTTCCAAAAGGAGAATAGCCACTACCCCCCTTATGGTAAACACAATACATACTCATTGGCTAGAAAAAATAGGGTTATACAGGCACATTTCCTGGCTTTGTCAGCTGAGCAGGCGAAGAGGAAACCACCCAGCAGTGAGCGCACCAATGCTCATGTCTTGGTTTCTAACACTACCTCCAGTAAAAAGAGCCAGGACCCCTTAGAGAAATGGCCAGTTCTAGGGCTGGGGCAAGAAAAGAGCATCTTGTAGTGCCAGATCCTAAGGAAGTATTTGTAAAAAACCCACATTGTGGGGCGTGTCCAAGGGACACAGCAGCCAACTGAAAGAGTTCCCAGGGGCCAGAGCTGGAACCATTTGAGTAACAAAATGAAATGGTATTGGATTATTGCTCACAGTGTAATATAAAAAACCATGAATCCATATGATTATAAACATGATTGAGTAGATAAATTGGGGGAAGCGACAAAGCTCCTATACAGAGTTCCACAGAGACTGAGGAGACAGTGCACTCCAGGAGGTGGAGCATGACTTCCCTCTCCGTAAGTGGGGGCTTCACAGTAGTGTCCTTGTGAAGAGGATAGTGTGGAAAGCTGGTGGTGGGGTGGGGGTGGGTAATTTGACAGTGGAGAAACCTGACAGATAATACCTCAGCCAAGTGATCAAGTTCAACATCAGCAGTGATGTCATGGTGACAGCATGCACTCTTGATATGATGTGACGAAAAGAGTGCTGTATCTCTAGGATCTACCACCCCAAAACCCACAACCCTGTCTGATGGTGAGAAAAACACCAGACACATCTCCTAATAGAGGGGCATTTTGTAAAACACCTGACCAGCACTCCTCAAAAATGCTAAGGTCATCAAGAACAAGGCAAGTCTAAAAAACTGTCATGGTCCAGAGCAGCCTAAGGATTTGTGATGACTAAATGTAGCGTGGTGTCCTAGAACAGAAAAGAACGTTAGGGGAAAACTAAGGAAATATGAATAAAGAATTACTTCAGTTAATAGTAATTTGTCAGTATTGGGTCATTAATTCTGACAAATGTGCCTCACCACTGTAAGATGTTAACTGTAGGGGAAGCTGGGTGTGGGGCATGTGGGAATCCTCAGTACTTCTGAAATTTTGTGCAAATATAAAGCTATTCTGAAATTAAAATTTTATTAAAAATAGAGAATTGAAAGTACAAATACAAAGAAGTTAAGATTTACTGAAATCCTTCCACCCAGGATAATAATTGCCAAGTAGCTTTCTGGACATCTTTAGTGTTTAGGTAACAGTTGCGTCCTGAGGCCTGGAGATTGAGAATGAGTCTGGCTGGCTAATAACACTGATCTGACGCTAAATACTTTGGGTTCAGGCACCTGGGCTGCTTATTTTAGAAGCTCAGAAAAGTCTTATCTGGGTACTGGCTGGCTTCTGCTGGAACATCAATTTGATCCTTGCAGTGAAGCCTGAATCACAGTTTGAAAGATGATGGGCGCTGAAGATACGCAGGGACTGAAAATGGAAGAATAGCAATATTGTGATGTCATCAGCAGTCCCACGATCTCCATTAGAGCACCCTTCCACTTAAAGTAGGATTGCTGCGAACCACCGGAAGCTCTAGTAAGAGAGCACAAGAGTGTTTCTAGCATGATAGTGGTTATTAGAATGGCAGATGTTTGAAATTTAAAATCTGTTCTTAGGTGTTGTAGATGGTACCCTGCTAATTCTCACACAACTCCCCTTTCCCTTTGCAGAGAGTCAAGAAAGATGTGGACAAAGGCACCCAGCATTCAGATATGTTCCTGCTGAAATCTGAGGAGGAAAGAGAAGGTTCGTGCACCATGAGAGGGTGGGCCCGTGGCTGGCCTGCATGTTGCTGCAAAAGGCAGGGCAGGGAAATGGAAGCCCAGATGCCCCTGTGGTCGTGGGTTGGTGTTCGGCCCTGTGCTTGGAGCTGTGGACAAGCCACCCTTATCCCTGAGCCAGCCAGGCTAGCCCCCTCCAAAGTAACCCTAAGTGGCTGCCTGTCTGCACAGCCGACGAGGCTGAGGAGTGCTCACCCTCGGGGGGAGTTCAGGATGGACTGGCTTGAAAACTGTGTCAAACCAATAACCCCCCTTTGTAGAGAATGGGAACCACAGCTTTCTCGTCATTTCTCTTGTCCTTGCTCAAGAACAAGTGACTGATGTTGGGATGTAGACTTCTGGAGTGCTTACTATGGGGTTGACATCCCCAACATTCACTCTTTAAAGCTCCTTTACAGAAAGCAAGGTTGTGGTTCATTTGTGTGATGCAGGTCTTGTACCCAAGGGATCCAGTATGACCTAGGTCTGCTTTATGACCTCTAGCAATTATTTCATCTCCCCATGAGATCTGTCTTCTGTAAAATGAGGGGTGGTTGTGCAGAATACCTTTATCTCTTTCCTGTTCTAAAATTCTTTAAGCCAAGGCTTCAGAAATGGTCCTACCCAGGGCCTTCTCAAGTGCCAACTAAACTGCATTGCATGACTGATGAGGACATCTGTGTTTCCAAGTGGAAACCAGGTTTAGAGCCATGAAGTAACTTGCCCAGTTTACACAGCAGTGGACTTGAACTTGAAAGCTGGACTGTGTTCCAGGCAGTGAGACCTCAAGCTTGTATGTTGCCCCTGCGTCCTGGCCACTAGGCCCTGACCCCCCCCCCCCCCCCCCCCATGAGAAGGAACTCTGTCATGAACTAGCACATGCTCGTGTGCATGTGTCACACAAGTATGCCTTACTTTCGCTATGTGCAGGGCACTCTGATGTGTATTCTTTTCTATTCCTCAAAGCATTAAAGTGTTGGTGGTAATGAATTGATCTCCTGGTCCTCTAGTGGGCACAGCCTGGAGTCACACCTGCGCTGTGTGCCGATGGAGCACATGTGGGCAGGACCTAGTAGAATGTTTCCATTTGCTGCTTCTGTTAAGTTTTTTTTTAATGTTTGTTAGAGGGAAAATCTTGATTCTTCTTTCTAGACGTGGTGGAAAACTTTCCCCTACATTTCATGCTAGGTTACATTTTGAGGATGATCACAGAAATTAGACACAAGCCAGAGAGAAGAACAAGTGGTGTTGCCTATAGGAGGGCCAGGCCTGCAGCCATGACTGTGTAGCCCACACAGGAGGAAGGGAGGATGGTGAGAGGGGCTTCTCCCGGCACTGGGCGTGGCAGCCTCCAGGTCTCTCATCCCTGTCTCCACCCACTGCTGGACAGTGCTTTTAGGCGGCAGTGTTTGGAGGGTTTGTGAAAAAGGTACCCCAGTGCACACTGAGCCTTAAGGAGAAGAATTAGACTTGGGACGGGGTGTTGAATTGTGTTTTGTTTCTGCAGAGGAAGCAAAACAATGAACTTCGTGTTGTTTTACCTACAGTCCTGTGTCTTTTCATCTGTCCTAGTCACGGGGGGGGGGGGGGGGGGGGGGCAGGGACACTTGTGCCATTGGCTGGCTCTTGGTACCCCTCCATCCCTACATCTTACCTCAGCTCCTGCTCTCCCGTGACAGGCAGATGGGTGTGGACACGTATTAACCCTTCAGGCACCAAGCCCACTCCCAGGTCTGGCTTTTCCGTGGCCATGGCCCCAAACCACCAGACGCTGCTCTTCGGGGGTGTCTGTGATGAGGAAGAGGAGGAGAGCCTGGACGGCGACTTCCTCAACGACCTGTACTTCTATGATGCCACCAAGAATCGCTGGTTTGTGGGACAGCTGAAGGTAGAGTTGGACTCCAAAGTGGTTTCCATGGTGTGTCCTGCATGAGACACGCGACCTAACATGGCACCTGGCTCTCACCTCTATAGGCAACAATGGGTAGAGGCTGTGTGGAAGGCAGTTCTGCCTTCCAGGCCAGCTGTTGAGACACCTGGGTCTCTGTGGCTCTGTGAGCTGTCACTGTCTTTACTGTCACTGTAAGCAGGGAACTGATCACTTCTGCCCCAGAGAAGCACATAGTGGGCTCTGTCTCATTAGTGATGCCCCCAGGGGCTTTGGGTCTAGAGCTGATGGGGTCAGGTCTGCTGGCTCAGAAACGGCCCGAGGCTGAGGGAGGGAGGCAGACTCAGCCCTGGTTGAAGGGCCTCGGCGCCTCTGCTGAGAGTTGGGTGAGTGTGAGGGCCTATTTCTGGGCTTACCACCTCCTTCTGTCTTTGAGAGGTGACACTGGGTAGAGGCAACACTGGGTGTGGTCTTCAAGGGGCGACCCCAGCAGATGGATTAGGGGTGCAGCCCTCCAGCTGTTTGCCCAGCACCAGGGTGGATGATGCTCCCCCTGCACTCTGGAGCTCTCAGGCCGCCCTGCGTCCCGCCCTGTGTGCTGCTAAAGTGGGCTGCCCTGCTTTTTGTCAACAGGGACCCAAGTCAGAGAAGAAGAAGCGCAGGCGGGGCACGAAGGCAGAGCCTGAGGGTGCTGACAGGCAGGAGTGTGGGGAGGCCAGCGCCCAACCCCTGGAGGTGGTCAAAGAGGTGGTCACAGAGGATGGGACTGTGGTCACCATTAAGCAGGTGCTGGCTGCCCCAGGCCCATTAAAACAGCCACAGTCAGATGAGGACGACAGCCCTGAGGAGGCAGGTGGCCCCTTGGTGGAACCCTGCCCCCGCTCCAATGCCATGCTTGCTGTGAAGCACAGCCGTCTCTACCTCTACGGCGGCATGTTTGAGGCCGGTGACCGCCAGGTCACCCTCAGCGACTTGTACTGCCTTGACCTGCATAAGATGGACCAGTGGACGGTCTTGGTGGAGGCAGATCCAGGTGAGCTGTGGTGGGGTAAGCACCACCTGATGTTGGGGTGAGGGCACTCTTAAAAGCATCTTCATGAAGTCTGCCCCCAGGTGCCACCTAAATCTCCTCTATGCCAATGGGCCATGTGCTCTCTGGCTGAGGGCAGGCCCTGGTCACGGAGGAGGCACCTCCTTGTGTACACCCATTCTACTCTGGGAGCTTGGGGAGCGAGGCTGGTTACATCACAGGACACAGGCTCACTCTTGACACTACTCTTGTGAGCCTCAGAACTATCCAGGCTGCTCATATGGTTGCAAAGCAGATTTTACCTGTGAATTCTTCCCAACATCCTTCATTCCTAACTTTCACATTGTACCACAGGCTGTCGCTAGTGGTACAATGCTCATTTCTTTCTTTTTTTTTTTTTAAACATATCTTTATTGATTTCAGAGAGAGGAAAGGAAGGGGGAGAGAGATAGAAACATCAATGATGAGAGTCATTGATCGGCTGCCTAGCCCGCAAGCCGGGCATGTGCCCTGACCAGGAATCGAACCCCGATCTCCTGGATCCTAGGTCGATGCTCAACCACTGAGCCACGCCCGGCCGGGCTACAATGCTCATTTCTTAAGTCACTAGTTTCTTTAAGATCTGAGACTAAAAATAAAGTTAAAATCTACATATTTAGGAATAGGTATAAAATGGCTGGTGTAAGATCGCTTTCCTGTCTTATAGCAAAGGGGGGTTGGAGAAAACTCCAAGATGAGTTTTCTGGTTTTGCTAATCTCTTTCTCACCGTCTCCGCTAAGATCCAGGGAAAACAATACATTTTGACATGTTGGGGTCAGGAGCCTTGCATTCAGGTTGAGTTTCTTTCATGAGAAGGTGGGATCCTCAGGAGCTCCCACTCTCGGCTCCCCTGCCCTGGTGCACTGATGCTCTGTGGATGTTCGTTTTGCTCTAAAGAAACTCAGGAGTGGCTGGAGGACACTGACTCGGAGGACAGCGACGAGGGTGCTGAGGGTGGAGAGGACGACGAGGACGACGACGAGGACCAGGACGGTAGTGAGCACGGGGGTGAGTGTGTAAATGTCGCTGCTTTGTAGATGTGCTCTAGAGGTGAGCCTAGTGTCACCGTGAGAAACGTTCAAACCTGTAGAGAATTTTTGTGAGTTTATTTGAGCCAAACTGTCGACAACCAAGAAGCAAAATCTCAATGGCCTGAGGTAATGCTCCGGAGAATGGCGGTTTTGCACCTTGTTTTATACATTACGATCAAAAGAGGAGACGCAAGTGGGTTACATGAAATGCACTGGCGATAGATGAGGGAGGTGAGAGAAAGCAAAGCTGGGAAATCTCAGATTGGATAAAAAGTAAAATGATACATCTTTTACATGGGTGGGTACAGGGTAGTTAACTGTCAACAGTTAACAGGATAAAAATAACAATGAGGGGATTTGTAGTTTCTGCTCTGGTGCATTGGTTGTACCCTGAGGGGTCCAGAAAAAGGAAAGTTCTGCCATTCCAAAGGTATGCTATCTTAGATGCAAAAGATAATAGACTCAGTTAAGGTAAAGCTTGACTTTTGTCAGGGAAGATTCTAGTCTAGGACATCACTATTAGTTAAAAAGTTTTAATTTCAGACCATCCTTTGTGGTTACTTTAGGTCTCTGAGTTTGCAAGGCCACCACGCAGGATCCCTGAGCTTGTCAGGTTAGCATGTGGCCCCTTTTGTCCACACTGAGGTTTTTAGAAAGTATTTGTATCTGGAGTATATTTGAACAGCTTGCTCTTTGAGGAGTGTCGTGCTTCCGTTGATAAAGTGCAGAATGGCTTTATGGTATGTTTCTGTAAACCCTGGTGTTCACTTACCTGCTCCATCGGGCCACGAGCAGGTGGCCCACGCTGCCTGACCCAGGCCTTCCTTCACTGAGTGTGTTTCTTACTCTCCTCCTCCATGAAAGAGCCACAGCACCCCTTGGTGATGCCTGGTGAGCAGTTCACAGACTACCTGCCTAGGACTGAGCAGTATTGGGTGAGGCTTGCCCAAGACGATGCTGGGCCAGAAGCACAAGAGAAGAGAGTGCTGAAGGTAGCCCACGCCAGGGCAAAAGCTTTCTTCGATGACTCATCATGAGCCGCTGGGCTGGGCCACAAGTTAAACTGAGTGGGTTTATCTTCCCTCAGCGTCACCGGTGTGATTTAAAATAAACTGGACTTGGAACAGGCCTCTGCAAAGATTGTCTTCTGTGTGTCCCTGCATGCACCAAAGTCCTGGTGGGGCCTCTCAAGGGCAGGGCCAGGCAGAGGGTGGGCCACCCACACAGCAGGTACCACTTTGAATATGAAGTGTCCACAAAAAGCACGTTTCTGTTCTGATACAACTGGAATATTTGGGCTGTGTGTGTGTGTGTGGTCCCCTTCTGCAAAACTAGGAGATGAGCTTTCTGATTGATATCATCAACCTGGAGATTGGCTTTTTGACTCTTAAAAATGGTCAGGAGTAGCCCTCAGACTGCCTGTATGAGTGTTCTTATTATCTGTAAAGTAAAATAGCTGTTGGCTGGGCAGTTCTGCTCCTTCTCTGTCACTGGCTTTTCTTGGGGCTCTCTTGGCAATCAAGTGTACTTGAAACCTCAGGGACCGCTCCCTTAGTCTTGTTGGGGAGGAGGTAGTGGAGCCATCCTCTATGCCTCTCCCCTAGGGCTCAAGGTAGTCATTTGCAAAGTGACAGAGAGGAAGGGAAGTTATCGCACCGTCCCCATGCCATGTTGCTGTGTAGTGCCTGGCCTGGGAGCAAGGGTTCCTCACTGCAGAAGTCGTGGTGTGTTAACATGCTGGCTGGTGCCTGCTCCAATGTGAGTGACAGGAGACCACTTTTCACTTGTATAATTGGGGTCAGAAGTTGGGCTTTTAATTACTCCTTGCTGTATTTTCTCATTTTAAATATCTTCAACAATGAGAATGTTGGATCTTAGTTTTTAGTAATGGGGCCAACATCCCATTCATTACCTGTTCGAAAAAAAGAAAAAAAGAGAAAGAGTGGGAATACCTGCCTCCAGCAGAGCAGGGCGTGGGCTCAAGCTTCAATGGAAGAACAGGGGCCAATGTGCTCCAGCAGCAGCCCCTCCTTCCACTTTGCCTTTATCTTCTCATGACTTTGGCCCCTACTAGCTCCCAGGGGTGTGACCTTGTGTTGTAATGGGACCCAGAGGGGACATGGGCTCCTGGAGGCTGATTAGAAATAAGAAGCTCTTGGCTGGTGTGGCTCAGTGGTTGAGCATCGACCCATGAACCTGGAGGTCATGGTTCGATTCCCGAACAGGGCACATGCCATGGTTGTGGGCTCAGTCCCACAGTAGGGGCCATGCAGGAGGCAGCCGATCAGTGATTCTTATCGATGTTTCTTTCTGTTTCCCTCTCCCTACCTCTCTCTGAAATCAATAAAAACATTTTAAAAAAAGAAATAAGAAGCTCTTCTCTTGCAGCAGCCTGCCTGCCATATCTGCCCACCAGAGCCTCCCTATGGGTGCAGTGCCTTGTAGTGCCCATGGGAACCCTGATCATCGGGGAGAGGCCAGGGGGGTGTTAGGTGGCATAGCGCCTGGCTGGTTGGCATGGGTGGAGTTGGGTAGAAGGGTGAGGTGTTCTGGTGTTACCCTCTTATTTGTGGTACTTTCCTTGGGTCCTGGGGCAGTCTGAGTCCTTTTCTGACATTTGGGCAGAGTCTAGCTGGAAGCTTCTAGGGCAGGGCTAAAAAACCAGGTGAACACCACAGCAACAGCGCAGGGGTCCCTCAGTCTTTCTGCCCAGTCCTGTGACATTAGCACACCAGGCTTGATGGTGCAGCTGCTAAGGCTTTGCTGAGACTTTGGGAGGAAATAATTGGAAGATCTTGCCAGCTCCAACGCAGTTGTCTGTTACCAGAGGCCACTTTTCTTAGAGAAGCGTGTAGCTAAATGAGATTTGAAAGAAGGTAATTTTTAATCAAGTTGAAAGAGAAATAACCTCCAGAGAAGAAACTTCTTGCATAAACAAGTATTCATTTTGCTGTCATGTCCATGGGGCTGTTGCTAAAGATGCAGTTTGAGTAAAGAGGTTAATCAGAACCCACGAGGATTAAATAAACAAGCTTCCAGGAGAGTTGCTGTCTCTGCTGTTTAATTGCTGTGATTAAAACATCAGTAACAGTGTGCCTTCAGTCTGCAGCAGCCAGGGAGGTGGAAATTCGACACAGGACCGCAAGGTGCCCCAGCTCAGTGGCCAACACCCTGCAGCCCTTGTCAGTCAGTCACTGGTTTGCCTAACCGAATGCTGTTGACACCCGCTCGCCACCTTGACCATGAGTGTCAGTATGAAACCCCTGCCTTGCTGGAGCTGGAACAGCTGGGAGACGGCCATGTCCAGGTCAGGAAAGGCCCTCGGTTGGCTGATTGTTGTTGGTAAGCCCCCCCTTAATTTCCACCCCCTTGGTGGGTTCAACCCCTTTCTCTTACTGGTGCCCATCAACTTGCCACAATCCTGTGAACACCGTGCCAGAGCTCCTCAGGATTCCGTGGAGTTCTGAGTGTGATGAGTTCTCCGTTTTCCCTACTTCCCAGGAGCAGCTGAGCCACTGTCTGGGTCAGGCTGAAGTAAGAGGAATTAGAAGGGGTTGGCCAAAGGCAGTGGCTTTCTTGGGATTGGGCTGAACTGAGTAAATATCAAAGGAACTATCAATTAGGCTTGGGAGTAGTCATCATTTAAAGTGTTGATTTTTAAAAGGTGTTGACAGTGGTTTTTATTGCAATTTGACATCTGATTTAAATTTTTTTTTTTTTTTTTTTAACCAAGTTGGTACAAGCAGAAAGCCAGTGGCTAAGGTGACAATAGAAGTACATTGAGGAACCAGATATTGGACGGGCCTGCCGGTGAAAGCATCTTCAAGATGCTGCCCCATGTGAGATTAGGAGCTCGCTTGGTTAGAAGCCCCCAAGTGTGTTGCAATGAGAAGGTGACACAAGTATTGATTATGTCAGAGGATGGCAGGGAGGAGACACTTGTTCCCTGGCATGAGGGAAAAGTGATCAGCATTAGCTCCAGTGAGTCTGAAATCCTCCTGTCTGTTGCTTAGTTCCATGTGTACGGAAGGAACTTCCTAATAACTGCTGCTTTCCCAGGTGTCTTAAACCAGGAAGCAATCTGTGTGTAGATGGTTGATCGCCAGAAACCAGTCTCATCTTATCCCGAATATAGACCATGGTTATCCTTTCTTCTGTTGTGCAAGAGAGCTTCGGCAGTGCCTTCTGAGTCCAGGCCCTGCTTGGTCATTAGGGGTCTGACCATGGTGTCCAGCAGGAAGCTAAGGCACTGACCAGAACAGCTGGTGGCCACAGGTGGTGGGACCACAGTGAGAAGCCACCATGCGAGCTGTTGCTGTAGGGCTAAAGACTGGCATGCTGAGCTGTATGTTGGGACTGGGACTCTGTGTGGGGAAGGGGGCCATGGAGCTGGGCCTGGAAAGACCACAGTGGGTTGGGAGGATTCTGAGGCAGAGAAGCTCTCATGGGAAAGAAAGAGAAATATAGATGTTGAAGTTTAAGAAAATTAAAACAGGTTTGAAAAAACAATACTGTGAGAACCTTGGGCCGTTAGCTGGCAGAGGGAAGTGAGCACCGGACAGGGTAGGAGGCCTCAGGCACTCAGTTTATGGTAAGGAATCTGGGCCCTGAGATGGTGGACAGGGGACTGTCTAATCACATAGGAAATGCTGGTGCAGGCAGGTGGGAAACACGTTTCAGATTCTTGTTCACAGAGCTTTCCTACTCAAAATAATATCCTCCAAGTGAGACAGAGGCTCAGTTCTGTAAGTGGCATTTATCCATCTTGAAATTTTGTCACTAGAAGGACCTTACAGTAAAGGCACTAATATAATGATCCAAGTTACCCAAATTTCAAATAACAATATTTGTTATTAAAGGGAGCAAACCTTTAGGAATTATTTTATCTCAACAGTGTCCCTTGTTTTCATATAGTGAAATATATAGTAGTGGTATGATTTAAACACATTCATTAAAGAAAATTATTTTATTTTAATTGTAAGTAACCAAGCTATTTTTCCAGCTGAAAGAAAAAGGCCGAGGTAATGTTTTTAGCTGCTTCATTAATAAGAAAAATTAGAACATAGTCAACATTCCCTTTTGTCAATGCACAAAATGATTGCACAGTATCAGCAAACAGTTTACATGCACCATGGGAAAAAATGGGAAAAAGAAACTGCAGATTGAGACAGATTTATGTTAGAGTTCATTCACAAAAAGACATCTCTGTCATGGTTAGTGGTTTCATGTCTAGAGTGAAGATGAGCTTCGCTGCTGCTCACCGTTTTATTTCAGGCTACACTGGGTGGCATGTCTTTGGAAATGGTGATTGGTACAAATAAGCAGGGGCCACTGGAGACCATTGTCAGGTTTAGCTCAGTGTTCAGGAGGCAGTGGCAGATCAGGGGTTGGGCACGTGCATTCCTGTGTAAGCCACTGAGTGTGCGTGAGGGCCAAGGAAGGTGGGGGTGAGCTTGCAGGCCATGTGCTCTGATGGTGGCAGTGACCACGCTAAAGAGCAGACTCAGAGGCCCAGTGGGGAGAGCTTGGGCCCTGGGCGAGGGGTGCCGGAGTAGCCTGGAGGGAGCACGCACAGTGCTGGCCCTCGGGCCTGACTCCTTCCTCCTGAGCATCACACTGTCTTGTTCCTGACCTGTTCCTTTGTTTGGGAGGCCCACGTGGGGCAGCCCTCCTCCTGACTCACTTCCTGCCTCTCACAGGCTCATATAATGCTATGGTGTAGACGTCACTCATGGAAGGTCAGTGGGTGCATAGTGTGTCTGCCCCTTTGGAATTAATAACATTTAGAGAAAAAGAAATTCTTGGGCTGTGTAAGTGTTCTTGCAATATGAGTGCTCTAATCTTAAGGGACTGGAACTTTAATTTCAACAGTTCTAGTTAATCACGCCTGCATTGGGTATGTCAAGCACTGACCTGTAAGGAAGCAGCTCTGGTGCTTCTCTGACCTAGCAGGTATGGATGAATTACCAAGGCTGGTATTGCCAGCAGGGTGGAGGGGGCAGGGGTCCACCCAAGACCAGCCTCCGCCATTCCTTGGGGCCTTCTGCCTTCATGGGCTTGGATTGCTGCTGTCACCACATCACCAAGCAGTGGCAGCACAGCTGGAGACCTATGTCCCTGTGTGGCACAGATAAGATGGGAAGGGCAGCAGGAGAGGGTGTGCACAGATGTGACGACAGGCAAGGGAAGTGTGGGCCCTGAACCCATAGCCCTGGCCCACAGTGAGCTGCGTGTCTGTCTCAAGCAGCGGGGTGTGGTGGGGCAGCCATGTGAGGTAGGTGTGTGAGGGCTGCGGCTCTCACCCTGCCCTGCTCGCCATCCCCCAAAACCCTGGACCTGGCTCACTGCCCCTGACTTGCCCGTGGCAAGCTCACGTCCACACCTTGCTCTGCCCCTGGTGGCTGCCTGCTTCTCTTAGAAACATGTTTGCACATTTCTGTCTCAGGCACTTCCATGTGGGGTTTCATGCGGAAGCAAACTCCCAAAACAGTGCGTGTTCTCTGAGTTTGGAGAACATTTAGCCATCTTCCAGAGCATTGCTTCTGTCTCCCTCAGGTATTCACCTCTCCTGGGCGGCACGCCGCGCTGTCTCCCTCTGCATTCGCTAGGTGCCGCGCACCTCCTCCCCTGGCTCCTCAGTACGGGTTGTCCCTCACGTGTTGGTGCGACCCTTGTGTTTCCATAGCTTTCAGACATTCTGAATATTCTCTGTTGACATTGTCCAGGCATATGGATACACTGTATAAATAAGGCAGCTGCACTTCTTTTAAGGCTGAGTTAGGGATACTTCCGGGCATTTGGGACAGGTCATTTTTTCAGTTTTTGCTTACTGACAGTCTCACCTGACCTGTGGCCAGCCCTGGCTGGAGAACAAAACTAACCAGACACCTGAAGTTTACGGACAGTTGGAGCCTCACCCTCATTCCTCTCTCCTCTGGGTTCTTGATCCTGTCACATCACTTCTATTCCGAATTGACTGGGAGCGAATCCTAGGCCGAGGCAAGACTAAAAATGACCCTGGTGTTTACTCAGCATCATGAAGCGAGGTCTTGTCAGCTCAGTACTGTCCGTTGATTGTGAGGGTCAGGCAGTACATCCAGCTATGGAAATAGATGTCTTAAAATCTAGGCCTTTAAGTTTCTGAGACCAAAGTCAAGAAAAATTGGAAGACAAGACCTATAAGAGTTAAAGAAACTGAGCTTACTGTAGAAAAGAGGTTGCTCCTTCCACCCTTAGTGTTGAAAAGTGTCTTATTGTGCACGTGAAGATGAAATAAGCAACTTCCCCCGGAGGAGGCCACCGTGCTCATCTCTGGGAGCACCTACAGGGCCTCTTAGGGCTCTCCCCCCACCCTTGGGTCCAGGAAAACCCCGCCCAGAGAGAGAATACTAGTGGTGATTCTAGATGCTTGGGTGTCTTTAAAGGATAATCAAAAACCCAAACTAAAAAAAATTGCAAAAACCAGAAAACTATTTCATTCACGTCCCCAAATATTCATCTCCTTTAACAAGTCCTTAGTGTCTTGGACTTGTGGGATCTGAATACCTCCACTGGGCTCTCATTAATGCCCTTTGGTCTGTAAGTGGGGTGAACATGTAACTTATGGTCCAAACTGGAACCTTTTGAAAGGGAACGGGAGTGCTTTCATGACCAGGCTGGGACATCAGGTGGCTGCTCCAGTTGTGCGCCCCGGGCGCCAGACAGGCCCTGAGGGGAGTCTGTGGACTGCGAGACCTCATACTTAACTTGGGCTTAGTGCATGTCGGAAAGAGCCTGTCATCCTACCATGTATGTGTTTACTCACACCACACACCATGGCATTTCAGCAAAGACCTGAGTGTATTGGTTGGTACATGTGCTTGTAGGCTTCTTAGGAAAGCCAGTCAGAGTGTCTTAGAATGATTTTGGCAATGGGCATTGCATTTTTGTGGATGCATTGAATTCTTCTATATCAACATCACCTTCCTTGTCAGTTATTTTGGCTTATGTACTACCTACCTCATCTCTGTCTTTGGGAATCTCTGTGCTAATGATTGCAAATTTTAGGATTCAAAAGGATGGATGAGGGTTTTTCAGGGGCCTGAAATTATCCAGGCACTGTACAGGCACTAAGCAGACTTAAAAGCACAAGTAAATTTGGTGTACAAGGCTCCTCACATTTGTGGTAAGTGGAACCAGTGAAGCACCGGCCGACACGTCACCTGGTGACCTTAGAGGGCAGTGTCCTTTCCGGCTCTTTCAGGGTAAGGTGAGAGTGCAGGTGCCTAGCCTTGGGTGGTGAGGAGAGGTGGGCATGGGGTGGTGACCCCTCATCCCCCTGGCCTCAGCCCAGTTTCTCGGGTATCTCAATTTCTCTGCCTCTGGTTTTCACATCCAGAGCATGTCAGGGGAGGAATGACTCTCATGAGGTTGCTCTCAGATTGATTAAAACTTGTCAGTGCTCTGCACCACTGGGGCCAGCCGTGACACGTCTGTTTCTCCCCACAGTCCCACATGTCCTTGTCAAGCTCAGCACACTTACATGCACCAGGAACGTGCATAAGAGAAGCATGTCAGCAGACCTGGCCCTGGAGTGAGGTGACTGGTGCACCTGCTGGGCAAACCTGAAGCTCTGGGCAGGTAGGAAAAGCAAGCTGGGCTGAGCGAAAGCATTCGGCTTGTGTGCAGGGATGCTGTGAGGCAGCCTGGTCTCTAACCACACTGTTTGGAACAATTAAAAAGGAGCTTTCCGGAGTCTCAGACCCAGTATGTTTTGGTCTAGATGGAATTCACTGGGAGTGCAGGGAAATTGGCACCGCCCTCTGCGGGTGCTGAGGGGTGTTGATTTGGTTTTCACGTGTGTGATTGGCAGCTGGACTAGTGATGGAGACACCTAGTCATGAAACCACTACTGCTTCTGTTGAATGATGTTCTTCTGTGCTGTTGCTTTTATGCATCTAACACAACTTCATGGTGTTTGCATGTAAATATGTAACCTGCATTTGTAGGTACTGTTTTTGTCATGCAGTTATTGGAATGTACAAAAAAAGTCTGTAATCTTTACAAAGAGTTGCAAACAGAATTATAAAACACATATCCCAGCATGGGTGATTCTTAGAGCTGCAAGGAGCAGGCATCTTTATTTGGTTCACTTCAGGTCTGCAGCAACCACTTGATATTAAAAAAGAGGAACGGAAAATAAGATGTACAAAAAGATGTAATATCCCTTTAGAAAGCAATATTATCAGAAATGTATTTCCTACGGATCCTCCCTCCCATGTCCCCACGCCCCCCAAAAGACCCCAACCTAAACCAAACTGTGAGAAGGAACAGGGCTTGAATGTGTAACAGAAAAAAATAAAACTGAATTTAACTGGAACATGCTCTAATCTTTAGTTTATTTCTGGTTAAAAATATAGCAATCCAGTGCAGTGTAGTAAAGAAATCTGCTTGAAAGGTAGCAGAGAAACAGCTAAACATAAGCAAAGCAAGGCAGAGTCATAGACGGGCTGTACCCAGGATTACTGTGGGAACTCACTTTAAGGACCTTCTCAGGTGTGAGCACAGGGGGACCTGTATATGGACGTGCCCATGGCCCCATAGACACGTCCATACACGCTGGCCAGGCTGGCTCCAGAACTGGACCATAGAGCACTCAAGCATTCTGGAGCTTTGTTCTTTTGTTTGGATGACAGAGCAACGCTGGTAGAAAAGGCAGAAACACCAGGAACCTGTTTTTGTTTGACTGAAACAAGTTTTGTATCATATTTTGGGGGAGATGGATATGCAACGATTTCTCAGGAATTTTCAAGCCCATGGGTTTCAACCACTTCCCTGTCCTGGGACCAGACCAGCTCCGGAGGATGAATGAGGCATCTGGAAAGAATAGGCATATCTGTGGGGAAACTGCAGGCACAGGACAGAGGTTGAAACCTATGGGCTCAGTGAGTGAGAGGTGATGTCATGTAAGGGCCACAGACGTCTGACAGGGACATGAGAGCTTGGATACCTGTCCTGCACAGTAAGTGCAAGAATGCCACCTGCTGAGAGCCCAGGGGCCCACACTGCTCCCTGTCCTCCGGCACCAGTCCTGGGCTTCCGCACCTCGACATCTGCAGCGCGGCTCCCCTGGGGTCTGGTGGGAGGATGGTGAAGTGGGGAGGACAGCGAGGGAAATGAGGACTCGCTGTAAGACTTGGTGTGGGCATCTGGCCTTGCGAGGAAAGCCGTGGGGCAGTGCCGAGACAAGGGCAGGGCTATGACCTGTTTCATGGGGAAGAGAAGAGAAGACAGACCTCTGCTTCCTTAACTATGCAGCAGATTTAAAATAGAAAAAGGCCCAGGCTGCTGCCAGCCAGGATGGGACACTGTCTTCCCCATGCCTCGCGCCCATACTTGTCACCGCTATTCCAGAACAGAGAGGAGAAGCAGAGTTAACTGGCTTCCCACGTCACACCTCACAGCAGCTGCTTCCCCCCCGCCGGGCACTGCAGGACATTCAGAGGGGTCTTCCTCGGCTGCCTCCTTTTCCATCCCAGGTGGGAGTGTGATGACAATGACGACAGTGATGATTTTTTTTTTTTTGCCGCTGATTTGCCGGGATCCCTTTTCTCTCCACTTCAAGCTGGAGGGTCGGCGTGCTGGCCTCCTTCTGCCATGCCACACAGCATAGTGTTATACAAGCAAAGAATTTTGGCTAAAATCCAAAAAACATTACCCAGAAAAAAAGGCAAACTGTGAGTAATACCCAATCGTGTTGTCCTGTGAAGAAACTCGGAAGTAGCTGTGGGCTGTCCGAGTTATGATCCTTTCCTTTCTGTTGTTTTGCTTTTAACGTTCCCCTTTTGTACACCAACTGGTATTTTTGCTAATGTGACAGTCTCATCAGATGAAAAAGTTAATAAACAAAATGGCGACTCCGATGTTTAGCAAGATCACCATGGCTACCAGGATGGGCGCGGAGCCCTGGAAGAGAAGGGAGAGAGAAGAGGTGAGCCCGAGGCCAGGTCTGGAGCGCTCACTCTCTTTGGGCATACCCCACCCCCACCGCCCAGCCTGGGGCCAAACTGGGAGGTCCCTCAGCGTGGGAGGGTAATGGACCACCAGGGAAACGGTGGGAAGACAAAGTTCTTTAGAGCACGATGCCCTTCAGCGGTCAGAGCTGAGGACTGGGCGGCCTGCTCCATTCTGTCTGCAGTCACTGCCCGTGGAACCCCTGAGGCTCTGGAAACTCGTCTGCCCTCCCTCCTGTGCCCCAGGTCTCTCCTTAAGTAAACATCCCCACACCCACATTATTTTTGCCTCCAGCTCTGTACAATTGGGACTTAAGACATTGTCACTGAATTTCAGACGCAGCCCACCAAGAGTGGCCCCTAAATTCAGCCGGAGAACCCTCTACTAGGCCCCTGAACACATCTTCCTCAGTAAGAACCACCTTCCCGTAAGCTACTCAAGCTCTGTGCTAACTGCCATCCTTTGCAGCCCTGGCCTCCCTCGAGAGCAGGAAGGAGCACTGTTTCCCTTCAAGCCTTTCCTGGGGCGTGAAGTACCTGACGCCCTTGGAGCAGAGACCCCAGCCCGCCTGGGCACTCAGACTACAGGCTCTCCTCTGAGTTTGCCATCCTCGAAGCCTCAGCGAGGGTGCAGGGGCCGCACCTGAGGCCTGTGCCGGAAGCCTCCCCTTCTGCCCCTCAGGACCAGGTATTGGTCTGGCGTAGTAAGGACAAGAGCCCAGCTGGAAGCCTTGCACCTCTCCCCAAGGGAGTTCCATTTTAAAGCACCCAGATGTGCCAGCATGGTTAAGTGGGATAAATATGGAGCCCTTCCTACATCTCCCACCCCTGCCCATCATTTGGCTATTCCTAAAATAACCATACATACACAGCTGTACATGGGTGGTACACATCACATGCACATACGCCACATACGTGCGGGTGTGCATGCACACACACTTCCAGCTGCCAGAATGAGGGAAACCGAGTTGTGACAACTGGTCTTTAGGTCCCAGGGCTGTTTTCCAGGAGGGTCTAGAGGGATTTGGGCATGGGGAGGGCAGAAGCATTTTAGGAACCAGCCGACCAGCAAGAAGGACATGCTTACAGTGGTTTCAAGGGGAAGCAGAAATGCCCTCAAGGGCCAGCCAGCAGCCCGTCTTTTGATAGGAAGCTTCTCTTCCAAGGGACACTACATCCTGACACTGTGGGACTCCTCTTGGGGGGTGGACAGACACTACCCCTGCCCTGCAGCAGCACTAAGCCCCAGGGGCCCAGTCTGGATGTGTGGAGTGCAGGTGTTGGGCTCTACGCCCATGAGACAGGCCCCCAGTGTTCCTCTTAGACAAGTATTACTGCAGCACATGGTGCCCACCAGCAAGTGAGGGAGGCCCTGCAGGCTGACACTGAGTCCTGGGTGGGATCGTGTGGGACCACACAGGGGCATCACCCTGGGGGGTGGGTCTGCAGTTGTCCCATTGGCCCTTCCTGCTGCCACTTGGCCAAGGGACCAGTATGTCCGCTTATAGGTGGAAGCTCCCTGGCAAAGGGTCCCAGGTGGTACCTTTTGGGTACAAGAGCTCTCCCCAGCCCCTGACATGGAGTCCTGCCCAGGGGTCTCTGTTCTTTCCTCCAACCCACCCACCTTGGGAGTAGTACTTGTGAGTCTCACACCTAAGACACGATCCTCACTCCTGAGCATCTCGTGTCCCGCACAGGGCCTGATCAACCTGGATTAGAGCCCCATCCAGACCCACTGATCCCACAGGCCTGGGGTGGATCAGAGGCCTCATTCTAACAAACTTCCAGAGCGCTGGCACATACAGAGAACCACGGCTTTGGCAGGAAGGGGGTCGTGGGATGGACAGGCTCACAGAACTGTCCATCTCGCCCATTAGAAAGTAGGCTTTGTTGGAGCAGGACACACATGTGTTCTGGCAGATGGGAACACAGTGCCTGGTCCATAAGTAATCGGTGTGGCCTGGACAAAGAAGACCTGACCCAGGCCAACGCCCATTTGCTGTGTCTGGCCCTGTCCCCCTCCAGGACTGGGATACTTCTTAGAGACACTGATGGTGAGGGCTTCTTACCAGGAGGGACTCTCTAGCACAGGGGAGGACCCCCTGCACAGCTGGGAAGTTTGAGCACATTGGGGGAAGATCTGGGCAAGGCTGGGGTCCCATGCTGCCCATTTTCTTTTTGGGAGCTTCCAAAACCGTCCAAGTGCTTTCACTATAAGGATCAAGCCTGGGAATAACACTTGAGGACCTGTCTGAAAGAAATGCCACCCCAGCCCTGCATGGCTTCTGTGGGGGTGGGTCCCGGTCCCGGTCCTGTGGAAGCAAATGCCATCACCCTAAAAGCCACTCCTGACACACACCCCACCCCTGACTAGAGGAGGACTCCATGGAAGTCTCAGGACTCAGTCTCCTGCTCCCCAGGGCTGCCGGGCGTCCACTTACCGTGCTGGACTTGAGCTCATCCGGGTTCTCCTCGTCTGATTCCCGTGCCACAGGCGAGGACTTCTGGGGTGGGGAGAAGGTCAGGTCCCAGCGCAGCAGCCGGGGCTCAGCCCGGTCACCCAGCCGCAGGCTCTCCAGTCTCTGCACCGCGGGCTCCGTGCTCGCAGCCGGCCGGACATTCTCCTTGTTCTGGGACTTGGATCTCAGTCTCTGAGCCCCAAAGCCCCGGTCCTCGCCCAGGCCCCGGCAGGGAGCCCCCCTGCTGTAGCGTCTCTTCTGGGGGTGTGCCTCCTGCACGTGGGAGTCCACCCTCAGCAGGGGCTTCATTTCCATCTCATAGTTGCTCAGCTTTTCCTCATCCAGCTCCAGCAGCTTGGCGCCCCCCGAGCTGGGGTTGCTGGCCCGAGGGTGGGAAGTCCAGGAGAACGCAGGGGGCGACTCCGTCCGCCGCTCCCGGGGCTTGGGGTTGCCGGGCTGCTTGTGGCCCGAGCCCCGGGTGCGGAAGTCCTCCGCGGGCTGGCCACTGCGGAGGGTGCCGCTGCGTACCCCCCTGGACCCCCCTGCCTTCTCCTCGCCCCAGCAGTGGCGGCTATAGTCCCCTCCTCTGCCCTCCAGGAGCATCTGGATGTCCCCGCCACGCTCCTCGTCTACCGACACCTGTCGCGAGAAGTGGGCGACCTTGTTCCTGGAGGCAGGGGCTGGTGGTGGGGTGGCCGAGGGGCTGGCAGGGAAGCTCTGCAGGGGGCTGTCATCCGGCGTCAGGTCCGAGGGGGTGGTGCCCTTTCGGTACAGCTCCGGGCTCTCCTGTTGCATGGGCGTCCCGATGGAGATCACCTCCATGTCGTCACTGGAAGCCTGACGCTTCGGCCGCTGGTACTCGAGCCCTGTATGGAGGAGTGGGTGGCACACAGAGATTGGGTTACTCAGCTGTTCTGTGCAGAGGCCAGGTCTCACCTGAGGATGGCAGAACAGACTGGGACACAGTGGTTCCCAAAGTCCTTCCACGGACCCCCAAGGCACCAACCCCAGAGGTGCTTTGAGGATCACGACAGGCAGTGGTGTACAGCAGCTCTGGCCCTGGTCTCCGGCTGCAGGGCAGACCAGTGCACCTTGGTCTCCATGCGCAAGGCCTTGGGCCCAGCCTACTCTGGGGGGGTGTCTCAGGGCCCACCCCCCATGGAGCCCTCCTGAGGATCCTAAGTGACCTTCTATGGGGTCTCAGCCTGGGGAGGGAGCCCTGTCTACCTAGGACACCTCCATCTTAGGGGCACTGGGCCTTCTGGTGGCCTGGCCTGTCCCGAGAGAGCAGGGGTGGTCTTCTTGCCCCACCCCCTACCTGGGGCTGGGCTCCCCTCCCTGCTTCCATACTGGATCCTCTGAACCAGGGCAGGAGAAAGCCTTAGGGGACATGGCACCCTCAGTGTGGCCAGGCGCCCCGTTTATGAAGACACATCACCATGCTGTTGGTGGCACACATGGCCTGAGGCTCCTACTCTAATTTCAGGGTTTGACACACAGCAGGGACCAGAACAAGACAGAGCTGTAAACAACCATGAACAGTCACCAGGGCTATTCCAAAGGGCAGAGGCCTCCAAGGGGAGCCCTGCGTGGTTCTGGAGGGGGAAATCTGAGGCCCTTGAGTGCTGGGGAGGCAGATGTATGGGGCTCAGGGCAAATGGTCAGTCCTCCTGCTTCTGCACCGATTTGTCACATGGGGGTGCAGCGCAGGTGAGTCCAGGTCTCATTCAACTACCATACCTCTGAGGCCATGGGATGGGGACACGAGCTGGGCTGCCCCCCCCCCACGCCTCCCAGGCCAGAGGGTGTCTGAGGAACCACATGGAGAACTGTCCTCCCTGTGGGGGGCCCTATAGCTCTGTGTGGGAGACCCTGGCCCCATTACAGGACTCCCATGATCACTCTCCTGACCTGCCTGTGATCTGGACTTTTTGGAGGCCAGGCCCCTGCGCTTTACACCCTAGGACCCCAGGTGAGTCTGGACGTCCAACCCTGCAGGGTCCTGTGGCCTTCCAGGGAGCCTGTCTATCCACTAACAGCCCTGGGGGCAACTCTGGACAGCCCATGGAACCCCCCACCCCCCAGAGAAGGGTGCCCCCATGCTCCGCTCCAGCACCCTGTCAGCGCCACCAACCTGGAGACTGTTCTCAGCTAAAATTAGTTCCTAAGCACATGACATTCCTGGAAGCATCCTTGTGAAAATGCAAAGAACAAGTGTGGCTGAATTCCAACACCTCTGTCCCCTATCTTGGGTCCTCCTGCCTCCCAGAAGCCAGCCTGGCTTCCCTCAGCTGCCCCAAAGGCCAGGACCCTCCCAGTGAGGCCAGGAGCCCCAGGGCTCCAGGAGGAGAGCTCAGGGCGTGGCCTCAGGATACAGACGGCACATAGCAGATTCCAGCCTAAAACCTCCAGGGCTTCTCCCCCCACTGGGAGCATGGCCTGAGGGAAGCAGTCTAACCCGTTCTCCAGGGCTTCCTGCTGAAGGAAGCTTCTAAGTGAGGCCAGAGGGAAATAGGGTGGAGACAGGGTGGCTGGCTGGCCTGCAAGGACCTCAGCCTCAGCAGGCCTCTCATCAATAGCCCCCTTCTCACCCACCCCGCGTGGCTCAGGTGTTGAGCATTGACCTATGATACAGGAGATTGAGGTTTGATTCCCAGTCAGGGCACATGCCTGGGATGATCCCCAGTGGGGGGCGTGCCGGAGGCAGCCGATTAATGACTCATCATTGATGTTTCTCTCTCTCCCTTTAAAAAAAAAAAAATACCCCTGCCCAGCCAGGCATAGCTCAGTGGTTGAGCATCAGCCTGGGATCCAGGAGATCGCAGCTGGATTCCCGGTCAGGGCACATGCCCAGGTTATGGGCTCAATCCCCAGTGTGGGGCGTGCAGGAGGCAGCCAGTCAATGACTCTCATCACTGATGTTTCTACCTCTCTCTCTCCCTCTCCCTTCCTCTCTCTGAAATCAATAAAGATATTTTTTTAAAAAAAATACCCCCCTTCTCCAGCCCTCTCTGCCTCCCTCAGGTCTGTTCCCAAGAGGACAAGGGTCACAGATCTGGCTAACCTGCAGTGGCTTCTAGCTCCTCCCAGCTCCCACTGAAGGACATGGGCAAAGCTCCCCTCACTGTTCCCGAGCCGCTCTGTCTAGCGTGGCTGCTTGTAGGCAGGCATGGCTGTCTACATTTAAATATAGATCATTATGATCAAGTGAAACTAATGACCCAGGTCCTCAGCCACACTAGCTGCAGTTCCCACATAGCCAGTAGCCACCTTGCTGGACAGAGCAGTTACAGAATAATTGGTTCATCACGAAGCTGCAGAATAACACTGGGAGAAGGGCAGGGAGAGAGGCCACATGCACAAGCAGAGCACAGACGTTCACCATCACAGAAAGCAGGAGAGTGATGCATGGAAACGCGTGCACGCAGGGACACAGCCCTGGAGGCAGGGAGAGATGCTGAAACCGCACACGCTCCGACAACGTGTGTCTGAGGGAGGCATGTGCCAAGGCCCCTTGCAGGGACACGCATCATCATGAAGGAGAGTGAACACAAGGGGAGATGGCAGCGGGCAGAACCTGCTGGAATGTGGCCTTGGAGGACACCCAGCTGCCCCGCCCCACATTGCACCCAACTCACCGTTTTCCCTGTGCTGGAAGGAAGGTGAGAACTCTTTGGCAGTGATCCTGGCAATCCGTGCTTCCTCCTGGGCTTTCTGAGCCGCAGTGAGAGCTGCCTCAGCCTTGGCCCGGGAGTGGGAGGTCCTGGGTGGGGAGAGACAGGGAGGACAGTGAAGGCGCAGGAGGCAGAGAGGGCTGGGCAGCCCGATCCCCACAGCGGGTTGGGCCAGGACAGGGTGCTGGTCGCCCAGGGATTTGTGCCCTCAGATTTCCAGATTTCTCATTAATTCATTCAGCGAACATCACTGGGCATCAACCAGGCTAGAGAGACTGCCAGCATGGTGGGGTCTGCTGAGTCCTTCCACCCCTTGGGTCCTGTGGCCCTGTCATCACAGTGCTCACTGACCCGCCTTGATGGGTGCCTGTCATGAATGCCACCGAGACCGTGCACTCCTAGACAGGAGGGCATGTTGCTCCCCACCTGCTCAGAGCTCCCCAGCACGCACGCAGCACACGTGAGAGAATGGGAAACACCCGTAAGGGGGCCACTATTGGTTTCCACAGCTTCGCTTAGTATATACACCACAAGCGTTAACTCACCAACCTCATACGTGTATTTACATACATACGTTCACACATGTATAAAAAGGATATGCTGTGCCAACCCTAAAATAAAACAAGTGCTTTTAATAAAGAATACCTAGTGAGCGCATTGCGAAGGTTAACTTTTTTAAAAAATATATTTTTATTGATTTCAGAGAGAGGAGGGGAGAGGGAAAGAGAGAGAAACATCAATGATGAGAGTCACTGATCAGCTGCCTCCTGCATGTGCCCTGACTGGGAATCGAACCGTGATCTCCTGGATCCTAGGTCAACGCTCAACCGCTGAGCCACACCTGGCTGGGCGCAAAGGTTAATTTTAAATGAGATTTTCAGGACTCTGCCAGCAGCCAAGCTCCTGGATGGATGAGGGCTATGGGGGCGAGACCCCTCTGGCTGACACCTTTGGGGTGGGGGTGGGGTGGGAGGCCACTTAGCTCTGGGGCTTCCTCACTTGCTGGCCACTCCACAGGCTGCATCTAAATCACACTCTTCCTTCCGCCCCCAATGTTCATCAGGCCTGCACCCCCCCCCCCACTCCCACAGCCAGCTGGGACCCCAGAGCAGTGGTCATGAAAACCAACCCTCTCTGCTGCTGTTGACCAGAGGGTGGGATGACCAACACGGGAGGCCAGCCGTTGTAGGCAGCTCAGGGGATGGATATGCAACCTCAGGGGCAACAGATAAGGTCACATATGCACAGGCAGGGCCTGGGGTGACCTGCCCATGTCCGCCAAGGTCCACCCTTAGCACCTGTACTGAACTGGTGTCCTCGCAAGCTTTGCCTTTCTGGAAACTGGGAATGTGACCTTAGTTTGGAAATAGGGTCTTTCGAGGTGCGAATAAACCCGGCCAGCCTGGCTGCCCCCCCGTGTCTGATCAGCAGGTCGGGGACGGACCTGGAATTGGCATTCCTCAAACTCCCAGGTGATGCTGCTGGTGGTCCGGGGATGTCAGTCTGAGAACCGCTGCACACAAGGGGGAGACACTAAGTTTTGTGTCCCCTCACTGCCTATTTACTGTTCTGCTGCATCAGCCCCTCTGCCCTTGGGCCACACGCCATAGTGAACTAACTCAGCCTGCCCTATACTCCGGATTGAGCGCACGCCTGTCCCCAGCACTGTCCTCTCTCCTCTGCAGAGGAGTGGGCATGTGATCTCCTGGTGGGTCTCCAGCCTAGCCCCCCCCCCCAGCTCAGAACTGGATTTTCATGTGTGCTGCCCCAACCAGGGTCAGCTCCGAGAGGGCAGGTCCGCTTGACATGGCCTGCAATGCTCTATCTTGGGTCCCCTTAGGACGAAGCCCCTGGCCACCCAGCTGTCAGCAGTGCTGGTGACCAAGGGACTAAAATGGGCCTGGGACTTTTCAAAGGAGATCTGCCTTCCCACCCATTCATGCCCGTATTCAGCACTTGTTGAGCACCTACTGTG
Source organism: Miniopterus schreibersii (assembly GCF_964146895.1). Taxonomy (NCBI): domain Eukaryota; kingdom Metazoa; phylum Chordata; class Mammalia; order Chiroptera; family Miniopteridae; genus Miniopterus; species Miniopterus schreibersii. The sequence goes on along the minus strand of NC_138121.1, from coordinate 28,099,555 downwards.
TGCTTGCTGTGGTGCCAGAGCCACGGAAAGAGGCGGAGCAGACAAAGAAGCATAGAGCCCGGCCGGGCGTGGCTCAGCGGTTGAGTATTGACCTAGGGTCCAGGAGATCAGGGTTCAATTCCCGGTCAGGGCACATGCCCTGGTTGCAGGCTGCAGCCGATCAATGACTCTCTCATCACTGATGTTTCTCTCTCTCTCCCTCTCTCTCTCTGAAATCAATAAAGATATATTTAAAAAAAAAAAAAAAAGCTTAGAGAAGATGGGTGCAGCACAGGGGCCATGGGATGTGGGGGGGCTTGTGCTGGGCCCTGTCACTGGTCCTCAACCCGTATTCCAGCAGACACTCTGCCTGGGGCCAGAGGTCTCCCACACACTGCAACAGGACGCCTGACATTGTTTCTCAAAGCGCTCATCTTCGCATCCACGGCCACCCTAACACAGGCACAGGTAATATCACTCCCCTCTGACAACTGAGGAAACTGAGGCATGGAGATCTGAGTTTCCATATTCCATTAGGGGTTTGGCCTAGTCAATGACCCAAGTTCTCTTCCTCCAGCTCAGAAAAGGGCCAGGCATCTAGGACACGAGGTGTAACTCGGGGTGTTGTCCTCCCCAGCCGTCTGCTTCAGGAAGGATCGTGTACTGGGGAACAGCGTCTCCCCGCAAATTCACTAGAGCCTGTGAACGTGGCCTTATCTGGAAATAGTACATATGTAGTTAGTTCAGATAAGATGATACTGAATGAGGATAGGCCCTAAATCCAACGACAGGTGTCCCTATAAGAAGAGGGGAGACACAGAGACACACAGGGGAGAAGGCCATGTGAAGACAGAGACAGAAACTGGAGTGAGGTGGCCACAAGCCAAGGAATGCCTGGAGCCACCAAGAGCTGGAAGAGGCAGGAAGGATCCTGCCCAAGTGCCTCTGGAGACTCTAGGGAGCTACAGGCACAAACACAGCTGGGCCCACCTGGGAGGCTCCCTGTGCCAGCGAAGCAGCAGCCGGTTTTGCAAATCTCCCGAGTGCCCAGGTAGGGCTGCAGCTGGAAGCGGGGCTGAGACACACGTATGCTGCTCAGGCCACGTGAATGGCCATCTTTCAGAACTGGAGATGTGCTTTGGGTACATTTAGAGGAAAAGGCACCAAACAGATGTCAGATGTTATGAGGTCCCGCCTCACCCAGTCCCTCCTCCCTGCCAGCCCCCCAAAGTCCAAGGAGACTGGCGGGAACTCCGGCCTCAAGGCTGATGATGCCTCGATGAGGCCCCAAGGAAGGTGGGACAAGGGAGTCCTGGTCTGCCAGACAACCCGGGGGGGCTGCCCAGGGCCTCTCCTTCCCCTCCTGCACAAGGCCAGCGACCAGGCTCCACACGCATGACTGTCCCCACAGCCTGTGGAGAGAGACAACACCAGCCTCTGCCCTCCAGAGCTTACACTGTCATCCTTCCCAGCAGCCTCTGAGGCGAACCCTGTGACTCCTCAGAAGGGACCCAGAACAGGTCCCAGTGGAGGTGTCCTCTGCACCTCGTTACTGCCACCTCCTACCTGTTTTTTTATAACAGCTTTATTGAGGCTTACTCACATAACACACAATTTACCCGCTTACAATTCCATGGCTGCACATTCACAGAAATGTGCGACCATCACCACTGTCTAACTGTAGAACATTTCCACCAGTGAGCAGTCACTCTCCCCCCCCCCCCCAACCCTGGCAGCCATCAATCTACTTTCTGTCTCTAAGGATTTCCTGTTCTGGGCATATCATAATGGAATTAGACAACATGTGGCCTTTGTGTCTGGTTTCCCTCACTGAGTGTCACGTTGTAGCACGTCATTGCTTTTCAGGGCTGAATAATATTCCACAGCATGGTTAATGCACTGTATGGAGGTGCCCCACGTACTTTATCCAGCCATTCACCGGTGGGCACTTGGATGCTCCCACATTTTGGCGCTTGTGCTGCTGGGAACACGGCTGTGCGCGGCTGTGTGGACGTGCGTTTGCTCCCCCCACAACTTCTTTCTTTCCTCTCCCTTCCTTCCCTTTTCCGGCCCCCCCCCCCAGGCTCCTCGCCTCTTTTCCTTCCTCCTGCCGCCCCATCCTTCCTCCTTTTCCTTCCCCCACTTGGCCCCAAGTGCCACACAGGTCTCTGAGCTGAGGGATGGTGGCTTGGGCCCAGCTGTCTCCATCTTTGGGTGTCCTCTTATCCTCTGTTCTGAGTTAAACTGACTCTGAGACTTCTACACTCTGATCTGGACGCCGATGGCTGGCCAGGGCTGGCGGGTTAGGATTTCTGCTGCCGAGCTGGTTCCCTCGTTATTACCAGGGGCAAGGCAGCTGGTTGGCAAAGCACCTACGGGAGACAAAGCACATACATCCGTGTGGGGGAGGGAGGCGGGACCAGCCTCCTGTGGGGCCCAGGACTGAGACCCAATCCTCCACCAAGTTGGAATTCCAGGCGTGGGGAGGGCCGTGCTCCCGCCAGAGACAATGCCAGAGGGTCCCTCCTGCCTCCTCCAGCTCCTGGGGGCTCCAGGCGTCCCCAGGCTTGTGGCTGCATCACTCTAAGACCATCTTCACACGCACTCTCCCCTGTGTGCCTGTGGCTCCTCTTCTGTCTCTTACAGGGACACCAGCCATCGGATTTAGGGCGTCCCTCACCCAGGATGGTTGCATCTCCAGATCTATCACTCGATTCCGTCTGTGAAGACCCTTTTTCCAAGGAAGGCTGCATTCGCAGGCTCCTGGTGGACCCGTCTGTTGGGGGCTACCATTCAGCCCGGTTTGGGGGTGCCAGGCGTGCTCCTGCCTGGCTGGGGTCGCTGGAGGAGGAGGCAGGGCCGGTGCCTGCCTGACACAGAATACTTTTCCATTCTGTCTGTCAGTGTGCAAGGTGGCCTCCTGCTTGCAAGAGGGCGGTGCCAGATCTGTTTATGTCCCCCCCACCCCACACAGGGCCTGCGGGAGGACAGGCATCTTTAGGGCAAAATAGAAAACCGTGGTTTCCTTGAAGAAAAGCTAGTATCTCAGAGCAGGATTTAGGGAAACACAAGTGCGGGAATGATAATTTCATGTTAGCGGAAAATGCTTCCTTTCGCAGCAGCGCCGTGCCGCTCACCCACTGTCTCTGCGTCGTTAAATATGTGCTGAGGAGCTGCCTTCCAGCCAGAGCCTAATGTGTCTCAATAAACGATCAATACACGGAAATGCGATCAGGCCTGTTATGTAAGTAAATGAGCAGAGCGCTCGCTTTACAGAAAGTCACACCCACTCGGCTCCCCATTGCCGGGCTAAGAGCCAGCTGGTCAGCCCCAGCCTGGGCAGGAACAACGGAGCCAACACTTCTGGGTGCCCCTTGGCCCCATGCCGGGCTCCCACGCTGTCTTGTCTGACCTCCTGCCCACGGACGGCCACCAGGTCTGATGACCCACCCTCCATGTGCTCAGGCCCCTCGCACACGCTCCTGGAGTCACGCCGACTCCAGGAGGTCAGTGAGTCCCTCTCTTGCAGGTGAGAAAACTTGGGGCGTGAGAGGTTGAGTGACTTGCCTGGGGCCCCCAGAAAGTGGTGGCGGAGTCCAGGGTGCATTGGGCAGGTCGGGTACAGTACAGATTTCCGAGTTTTAAGGAAGGATATACCACTGTTGAATAGAAACAGCAGTGCCGGTCCCTCCCGCCAATCAGCTGGCTAGGTTCCCTGAATCAGGATCCCCCCATCCGACCCCTACCACGTCTGTCTCTCTGTCCACATCTTCTCAGCCATGGAGGAGAAATGGCAGGAAATGGGTGGCTGTGCCTTTGAGGCTTTGCCCTAGGAGAGATGTGGGCCAGAGCATGCTGACAGACAGGGGTGACCCAGCCGAGAGGGTGAGGCTCGTGACACAGGACAGGAGCACTGATGATCAGATCTCCATGTGACATTTCAGAGATGAGGAAACCAAGGCCCACGGAAATGAGGGGACCACCCAGCATCGCACAAGGGTAAGTGGAGTCGAGGTCTCAGACCCAGGGGCTCTGGGCCCCCACGTGGTGAAGCAGGCGCTGACAGCCACCGAGAGGTGGGGGGACTTTTCTTCCTATCTTAAAAATGTGTTATTTTTTCCCTTTCTCACCCCTGGAAGATCTTTAAACTTTACAAAGGATATATGTGTATGTCATGGGTTGAATTGTGTCCAAACTAGACATGTTGAAGTCCTAACCCCTGGTACCTATAAATGTGACCTGGTTTGGAAGTAGGGTCTTTATAGAGGATATGAAACTAAAATGTGGTCTTTGGGGTGAGCCCTAATCCACTTATAAGAAGAGGGACTGGGACACAGACACACACAGAGAGAAGGACAGGGGAGAAAGCCACCATCTGCTAGTCAAGGAGAGAGGCCTCAGACAGAAGCAGGCAGCAAGCACCTGGATCTCTGACCTGCAGCCTCCAGAACCAGGAGAGAGACCCCCTGCTGCTTCAGCGTCCAGTCTGGGGTGCTTCCAGCAGCCTGAGCATGTGAACGCAGTATCTGCGGTTTCTTTCCACAGATTCCTTTTACTTGCAGCATCTCTTCCTCACCGGCCATTGCTAATCCTGCAGTTACACTCTGGCCTTTGGTTCAATCCAGTCCCACTGACCTGGTGGCTCAGGGGTGCTCCCACTAAACTAAATTCTAAGGCAAAGGAAGAAAACCTCTCGCCCTGGCTCCAAAGCAACGCCAGCTTTGGGACCACTGTGCTGAACAGGAGGCAGCCCAGCCTAGAGCAAGTTGTTCCTCCTCAGCTGCGGTTGCCAAGGCAACCCTGCCTCCTGGAGGGAGGGACCCACAACCAGGGTTGGGTGTGCAGCAGGCCTCCTGCCCCTCTGAACCAGTGCCCAGAGCATAGCCCAGCCCTGGAGGCCAGGCCCACTGGTCAGTCCCTGGAGGACTAGAGCCATCTCTTTTGGATTTGGGATCCCCAGGCCCTGCAGCCAAGTATCAGCTAACAGAGGGCTCAGCCCACAAATAGAATTAGTGTTGTTCCTATTTTACAGATGAGGAAACTGAGGCCAGAGAAGCTGGAAGCCAGCTTTCGAACCTGATCCCCCTGCTCTGCATGTCTGCTGTGCGGTGCTATGACCTCTCCTGAAGCCCCCATCTCCTCAGGGGACCAAAACCTCACCTCCCAGGGTCCTTCAGCAAGGAAGCCAGGGACAGCCTGCCAGTGCAGCCTCCTCCTGCCTCCAGGGCCTCCCTGCCCACCCCCCAGCCAGCTCTGTCCCCTTGCTGCCTGAGGAAATGTATCTTGGTAAACAGGCTGCTGGTCCCACTCAGCTTGGAGCCAATCCTCCTTCTGAACGAGGGGCTGTACCTTTCGCAAGCCCTGTGACTTCCTCTCCAAGAGTCCAAGCACTGGTGAATCGTCCATAAGCAGGCAGACCCTTTCCAGGCTGGGCTGTGAGAAGTAGGGGTCGGGGCAGGGGAGGGGGAGGTGCTGGAAGGGAGCCAGTGGCCTCAAGGACGACCTTACACACTTGAGTGTGTTCAGCTGCAAGCAGCCGCAGCCTTGCTCCTCCTGGGGAGCCAGGGCCTGCAGCACCAGCTGGGAGGTGGTCAGAAATGCAAGCTCTCAGACCCTGCCTGATCTGTAGAATCAGAACCTGTCTTTTTTATTTTATTTTATATTTTTATTCATTTCAGAGAGGGGAAGGGAGAGGGAGAGAGAGAAACATCAATGATGAGAGAGTCATTGATCGGCTGCTTCCTGCACGCCCCCTACTGGGGATTGAGCCAGCAACCGTGGGGTTGATGCCCAACCACTGAGCTACACTGGCCGGGCCAGAACCTGTCTTTTGAAGGGGGATTCGTAAGCTTGGCAAGGTCTCAGAAGTACTAGCTGATGGCATAGGTGAGTGTGAACTCCCACTCCTTTCTCACATTCTGCCTGGAGTGTCCCCTAAGTGGATCCCAGACCACACACTGGAGGGAGGACACCCTGAGAGTCCCTGTGAACCTGCTGGGGCATAGACAGGTCACTGCCTCCAAGTCCAGGGTTTTGCCTATCATGATTCAGAGGGTGCTGGGAAAGGTGGGGACCCTCCTGACAGGCCCAACCCTTTACCTGTGGAAAGACCTGGGCTGGTCACCAGACCCCATAGGCCTCAGTTTTCCTGTCTGTAAAATGGAGCCATCTCAAGGATTAACTAAAATGGCACAGGCCATGCTCCCAGCACGCAGTAAATGCTGGAGGATTTGGAAGCTGTATTCTTTCAACCTTGGGTGGCATCCCTGCACATGTGTGGGGAAGGGGGCTGCAGGTGCCTGAGTCAGCCCTGCTTCCTCCCTAGGATGGGAGTGCTCGCCCCCCCCCCCCCCAGGGCCCTTCCCTGCTGCCCTCATGTGACTCAGGCAGGATTTTCCCCAGGTGTCCCCCCTGCTCCCACCACGGAGCTGAGAGGGAGTAGACCCCTGGAAGGACCAATGGAGCTCCTGGCACAGGCCTGTAACAATAGACCCAATGTAGACAGTCCCCCAGCCCTCCCTGGGCCTGCTGGCACAGGGTACGGCCCACCCAAGGCTCTGGAGCAGCACTGGCAAGGAGCAGGTGTTAGAAGGAGCTGCTGTGTTCAGAGCACGCAGAGGGCCCTGGAGCCCTGAGGCCCTGCCCTCCCATTTGCAAATGAAACATCCCTTCTTGGCACAGCCCTGAGGCTGCTTCATCTCAGGAATCCAATAGACAAGGGTGCCTTGGAAATGAGGTTAATATTCAGGCCAGGGGCAGCTCCCATGGCCCTTCCTGAGCAGACATCACTAATCAACCTCTGCCTTCTTTCCCAGGCTCTGGCCACAGCCTGGGAACCCTCTGTGTTTCAGCCGCCCTGACCAGTCAATCAGAATCAGCTGATAAGCTGTGAGCTAGGTGGCTTCCTGGGCAGACTGCTACTTATTTCTGTATAAGCTCATGGGGAACCCTGGGCCAGTATGATTACCATAAAAACCCTGTGAACAGTGCAGACACCATCCAAAGGGACCACTCACTCACTGTGCCTGACCCCACCAGACTGGGATGCACCTGCCAGAGATGGTCAAGGGCTCACCTGTGCTGCTCACAGTTAGGTCCCTGAATCTGCATCATCTGCATCATTGGGGGCATACAGAATACAGATTCTCAGGCCCTCCCACCCTGCTGACTCCATAAGGTCAGACGTCTGCCTGAACTAGCACTCCAGGGGACTCTCACACACAGACCTGTGCCCCAAAAAGGCCTGCGTGGTCCTGCACCACGGCCCTGATCAGGCTAAAGCTGGGGCACGGGAGGAGCTGGGGCTCTCGGCACTGAAGTTTATGTGGCTTGGGCCTTCTTTGAGAAAAAGAATACAAAATGCCCACGTGGGTATGTTGTTAAAGCCCTCATGATTGTGCCTCATTGGTTCCTGAGATCTGCTCCTGGGGGTGGGGGGCCAGAGCAGGGAGAGGTGTGTAAAGAAGGGAAGCCCAGCTCAGGCAAGTGGGGGTCGGCAAAGCTGGAACAACACCTGGGGGTGAAGATGAGCTGTCAGGTTAATTCAATTCTGTATCTGACTGAGTCACATCTTCAAAAATAAAATCCTGCACGGAAGGCCTTTCCCAGGGACAGAAGAGATGGTGACACAGGCACGGGTAAAGAGCAGCCTTCCCAGGGCCCACCTGGTCCCAATGTCCCTCCCAGGTAGGCCTGGGCGCTCCAACCAGGTCAGGGATGACAAATAAACCAGTTTGCTAGTGAGACATTTCTGTACACCTTTGGGGCTCTGTCTCAGGGCCCAGCTTGTGCACCCCACAGGAAACGTGCATCTCCTGGGCATCCTGCCACCCTGAGCGCTCACAACCGGCACTGGCACATGGGAATTACTGAGGGACATCCCCACTGTTTGTCATTCACATTGTGTTGCTATATTGTTATGGGCAGCAGGCGAGCTGGCTGGGAAGACCCATCAGACAGAGAGGCGGAGGTTCTTAGGTATGTGCTCAACTCACAGCAGCCTTTCCCACCCTTCCATTATCTGAGCACTGCGGCCAGGGATCTCACACGCTCCGGGGCCAATGGTGCAAACCTCCCGTCTCTCCTTCTGCCAACAGCTGGTAGTCACAAAGGTCAAGCGTCCACCCTTGAGCTCTTCTAGTGCCACAAGAAGGCTGAACCCCCAATGTCTGTGTAGGGTCAGTCCACTGCACTCCAGGTGGCAGGTGGCAGGAGGGGACACTGAGACCAGAGACGGGAAAGGCATTGGCTTTTTTTTTTTTAAATCCTCACCCGAGGATATTTTTTCCATTGCTTTTCAGAGAGTGGAAGGGAGAGGGGGAGGGGAGAGGGAGAGGGAGAGAGAGAAACATCCATGTAAGAGAGACACATTGATTGCACTGAGTGGGGCCGGGGGGTCAAGCCTTCAACCGAGGTATGTGCCCTTGGCAGGAATCAGTCCACGGGCCGGCACTCTAACCACTGAGCAACCCGACTAGGGCAAGGCACTGACTTTAAGTCACTCACACAGCAACCTTCCTTGAGCTCTACCACTGTGTCAGGCCCTGTGCAGGCATCAGGGCATGAGAGGAAGAAAGACCCAGCACTTGCACCAGGGGACTTAGAGGGCAAAACAGGCATTAACTAACCACAGCACACTGGTTATAACTGTAACCAGTTATATAAGCGCTGCAGAGAGAATGAGAGCTGAGAATGCATTCCCAGGGGCTCACACCTGGTCAGGGAGGGCTTCCTGGAGGAGGTGATCGTGATCTAGGCTTTGAAGGACTAGCAAGAGGGTGGTAAAGATGAGTGCAAGGAGCTGGATGGGGCACGGTGCACCCAGGGGCCCAAGTAGAGAAAGGAGCCGGGGCAGGAGCTGGCTCATAGAGGCCTCACTCATCCCAAGGCCAGGAAAGAGCCTCTGAAGGGTTGTGGGCAGGACCGGCTCTGAGGTACACACTGAGAGGGGCCCTCTCAGGAACACAATCGGACGCTGCACTAGTCACAAGACCTACAGACCACCGCCCTCAGCAGTGTATATGACATCCACATCGGTTGCCCAAGCTGATCCACATGAGTAAGGCAGGGGATTGGCAGGATTTTAAAAAAATTATTAAAGTCAAAAAAGAATTCAAACAGAGCCAAACAGTATAAAATGAAAGCAAAGTCCCCTGTTGCAACTGTTCTAATGGGATTTTCTACCAGAGCCAGGACATGGGGGAAGGAGCCTGAATCACACCGGGGTCCCTGGAATGCGTAGTTCATCTGGCCAGACCCAGTTTCAACGTCAAAGAGGGGCAGGTCACAGTGCAGCTGCCAGAAAAGCTGGAAAACATTCTAGATTGCGACAGCTGGCCCCTCTCCTCCTGCCACATCTTCCCTTACCCCCATTTTTTCTCCTATGAAAAAATCTTCAAAGAAAGAAAAATGAAAGCCCAAAGTAATGAAAGAAATGGTGCACCAGCGGGCTCAGCCAGGCTGACTCACAAAGGCAGCCGGACACAGACGGGGGTCAAGGAAATGCCAACTCGGAGGGACACTCTGCACCGGAGCCTGGGATGAGCAAGGGCCCCAGATGTCTGAGGTTTGGGCCTGGGGGCAGGAGGTGGGGTGGTGGAGTGGATCTGAGGTTGGGAGTTGCCTCTACCCACAAGACAAGTGTCCTGGGGCTGCAGTAACAATGACCATAGACTGGGGGGCTTAAAACAGCATAAAATGAGTCTCCCACAGGTCTGGAGGCCAGACAGCCACACTCCCTCTGAAGGCGCCAGGGAAGATCTGTCCCAGGTCTCTCCCAACTCTGCTGTTGCTGGCGATTTTGGGCAGCTCCTGCCATATCACTCCAGTGTCTGTCTTCACATGGCCTCTGTGTTTCCCCTTCTCGTCTCTTAGAGGACACACCCGTTAGATTTAGGACGCACCCTAATCCAGGATGACCTATCCCAAGATCCTTACCTTAATTACATCTGCAATGTCCCTATTTCTTTCTTTTTGTTTTTTTGGTCAATCCTCACCTAAGGATATTTTTTCCATTGCTTTTCAGAGAGAGTAGAAGGGAGGAAGGGACAGGGAAAGAGTGAAACATCGATGTGGAGGAGCCACATTGACTGGCTGCCTTCTACACGCACCCCGACCGGGGGCGACTGGGGGCGGGGAGTGAACCCACAACCCAGGTAAGTGCCCTTGACCAGTAATTGAACCCACGACCCTTCGGTGTGCAGGCACACGTTCTAACCTCTGAGATACACCGGCCAGGGCTGCAATGTCCCTATTTCCAAAAAAGGCCAAAGTCTGAGGTTCTGGCTGGACATATCTCTCGGGGTCCACCATTAACCTACTATGGGGTATTAATGCTCCATTTATCTGTAACCTTTGATCCTAGGCCAGATGTCACCACCAGGTAGCAGTCCTGACCCCCACCCTTCATCCCCATGAGCATTCTGGGCTTCATAAGACTGGTGTCAGGACCCAGGAAGGTGTGATGGGGCCGAGTGTGTTGGCGTCCAGGTCCCCCATTCACCAGCTACTTTATCAGGGGCTGGTTATACCTCTTTGAACCTGTTTCCTCAACTGTAGAATGGGTACAGTAATAAGGATCCATGCAGGATCTCTGTAAAGAGTAATGAGACAGCACGCAGCCCTGTGGTTCTTAGTGGATATTTGGTGTGTGAGGTGTTTTTTTAGCAGCTTTATGGAGGTATAATTTACATACCATAACATTCTCCTGTTTAAAGGGTATAATTCAATGGGTTTTAGTATTTTTAGAGTTGTGCAACCATCACCATAATCTAATTTTATAATATTTTCATCACCCTTAAAAGAAAGCTCATATCCATCGGCAGTCACTCCCCATTTCCCCCAGCTCCTGTCACCTGCCAGTCTGCTTTGTGTTGTTGTTTTGTTGAGAATTTCTCTCAGGGAGAAATTAAGGAGCCCAGGGCTGGCAGGGAGAGGTTCAAGCAGCTGTGTTTGAATCTGTGTCAGCTGGGGGGTGGGGTGAGAAGGGGTGGGAGAGGGGGTGTGCAGGGAAAGGTAGGACCAGGTGACACCGTGGGGCAGGACCAGAGCTGCAGCCCCCTCTCCCACTGAGCCTGAGTCGCCTTTGAACTCCGTTCATTATGAAGGGTTTTTTTGAGTTAAAAGATACTCTTTGCTATAAAATCTGACAGAACTCTAGAAAACCATGCTCCTGGAACAAAACAGAAGACAGAGGGGAGTGTAGAAAATTCGCCTCCAGACACAAACATCCACAGCACGACTCAATCACTGCAGGTCACCAGCCACAACCTGGGAGGGTAGGTCTGGTGGGATCACTGACGGGGTGGGCGGGCTGGACAGGTGCAGGCATCAGGAACTCAAAGCACAGGGGCAGGTCCTGCCCACCAGGAGTGGAAGGTCTGATGGGAAACGCTGGTCTGGACACAACCACGAACAGTGAGAACTGGCAATGCTCTGGGATGGACACAAGCCCCCGAGGCCTGAGAGACAAGGAAGGATTGGCCAGAAGAGAGTTCAAGGATGAAGGCACAGCAGGTGCAAAGGCCCAGAGGCAGGGGAGGGAGCAACGTGTCAGGGACCTGAGAGAGGTGAGAGTGTACAGGGAGGTGGGGTAGGCAAAGGCATATGCCTCGTGGGGAGGGAGTGGGGTAGTAGAAACACCCCTAAGACACTGAGTTTAAAACCTTGCACTGTTGCCCTGGCCAGGGTGGGGGTGGGGGTGGGGTCAGTTGGTTGAAACATGGTCCTGTGCACCAAAAAGGTTTTGGGCTGATCCCAGGTCAGGCCGAGTACAGGAGGCAACACTGTTTCTCACATCAGTCTCAGCCTCTCTCTCTACCCCGCTCCTTTCTCTAAAAATTAATTAAAGCCCTAGCCGGTTTTGCTCAGTGGTTAGAACATCAGCTCGAGGACTGAAGGGTCCCGGTTCAATTCCGGCCAAGGGCACATACCTCAGTTGCAGGCTCAATTCCTGGCCCCAGTTGGGGAGCGTGTGGGAGGCAACCAATTGGCGTGTGTCTCTCATATCGATGTGTCTCTCCCCCGACCCCACTCCACTCTCTAAAAAGCAATGGAAAAAATATCATCGGGTGAAGATAAAAAATAAATTTAAAAAAAAGCCTTTCACTGCCTGGCTATTGTGGCTGGATATTTTCTTTTTAAAAATATACAAAAATATGGGTCTTTTAAAAAAGTTTTTTTTTTTAATAAAAAGTGTAAAGAATAAATGTAAATTTCCCCTTTCAACACTTTCCCCATCTATTCAAGATCCCACAGGTAACAATCCTTAATCCTGGTGGATTCTCTTTTAGTTCTTTTTCTATATAATTCTAGGCATACACATCTTATTTATTTTAAAATTGATTTTAGAGAGGGAGGAAGAGAGAGAAACATTGATGTGAGAGGGACACATTGATTAGTTGCCTTCTGTACATGCCCCGACCAGAGATTGAACCCACAACCTAGGTATGTGCCCTGACCCGGAATCGAACCTGCAACTTTCCGATGCACAGGACGACACTCCAACCAACTGAGCCACACTGGCCAGGGCATACACATCTTATTTTTGAAAAATAAATGAGGTCATACTCTACATATTTTTTCCTATGACTTGTTTTTGCCTTTAACATGTCAGGGACGTCTCAGCTTATGAGTTCACCAAGATATTTCTCATTTTTTTAAATGCCTGCATAATATCATTAAATCTCGACACAGGTGTTAGCATACCACACGATCCTGCGTCTTTTTTGGTTTTGGGTGTGTTTTTTTCCAACCTAACACCGTACCTTGGAGGGTGTTCCACATCAGCAAACACAGGGCTTTCTTGCTCTTTTTAATGGGTTTTTTGTGGAAATACATTGAGGGACATGTAGGCTGTTTTCCACTTTCTGCTTTTACAAATCACGGTCCTGTAATACCCTGGTGCGTTCGACATTTCAGCGCAGTTGCTGAATCAACAATGAAGTTCAGGTGTTCCTACAGCCTGAACTTCAGTAGAGGGGAACACTTTGCCATCCCAAGAGGCCATTTCAATTTACGGGGCAGTACACGGAGGGCCACTGCCCCACATCCTCTCCAATTCAGTGGGTTAGCAACTGTTTACCTTCCCGAGTTTACAGGTGAAACCTCGGATTCTCTCTTCGTGGTTTTAATTTGCACTTTGGTTATTAGCAGTGGGGGTGGGTTTTCCCCCTTGATTTGTAGAAGTGTTCATTAGAAAAGCTCTACGAAGCTGCCACGGCCATCCCCCGTTTCATAGGTGAGAAAACTGAGGCCTCTGGAGGTGAAGCCCTGTGGCTGGTGTGTTTACCATCTCCAGCTGGAAGCCCAGCTGCCATCGATGGCAGCCAGGTCGGCCCATAGAGATTACCCTTAGGCCCTGGGCCAGCTTGTCCTGGTGGGGTGGAGAGGGGCGCACAAGCTCCTGCTCATTAGAAACGAGTCTCCTAAAGAATTGACTTCCCAACACCATTTCTGCCTCCTCCTGCCTCCCCTCCCCTCCGGGCTACAGTCTATGTTTCGACCGAGGACCCTCTCTTCTCCCTCACCCCACAGCCTAGACGGGGTCAGGGGGTAGGGTGGGCGTGACCAGGACAGGATGGGGTCATGGCGCCAGGGCAGGGACAGATACTGAATGCAGGATGAGCCAAATCAAATCTGGGTACTGTCTTAGACGCAAAAAGGTTGGGCTGGTGACATATTTACTTAAAACCAGTCAGAGAAGCTCACATCCGTGTCTTCTTTATTTTTCCTACTCAATGCCCTTTCTGAAACGTGATCTTTGAAATAATTTAGTTATATTCAGTTAAAAAAGGAGCCAGTCTAGTCTGTCCAAGAAGTCTGGACTGGGCCCAGGGCTGCTGGACTCCCCTCTAATAGGCCTGCCACCTCCACACCCAGCAGACAGGCAATCAGGAGGGCAACCTCCTAGCCAGGAGTGCTGGTGTCTGGATGGGGTGGGACAGGGGGCCCCTGCCATGTCGATGCCGCCCACCAGATGTGCTGTGACCCTAATAGCTTGAGGTGGGCCGTGCTCTGGGACCTGACTCTCCAGACCCCCAGGTCCCTGCCAGGGCACAGGGCAGTGGCAGAACATGGGATCGGTCACCATCTCAGGATGAAGGGAGGCCTGCCCCAGGAGTGCGCAGCTGAGAACCTGGCCCTGTGAGCAGAGGCTCCAGACCCCAGCTCCTGTCCCATGAGACTTCACTTACACACAGTTTCAAAGCTGCAGTGATTGGGAATGTCATGATGCAGACCCCAGGCATTAAACCCCAGGTTGAGGACCCTTCTGGGGGTGGGTCCCAGGCGAGAGCAATGCCCGCATAACTTGCTTACCACCACTGCCACCCTCTGCCTCCTAACTCAGGGAAAGCCCCTCTACCCCTGACCAAATGCCACTTCCTCTGGGAAGTCCTTTCTGTCCCACTTCTCCCCACCCTCCTTAGAAGCTCCCAGAGCCTGGGACTCTACCCCAGCGTGTGCCCCTGCTTTACCATGGCCACCCTGTGAGAGCACCAAGACCAGTGGCGGGCGCAGGGCGGGCCCCTCACAGGCACTTGTTGAACTGAGGAATCAATGTATTTGTGTGGTTCTCCTTCACATGTCCCCTTCCCACCAGCTCTCCGGGGCAGGACTGACGGCCCCATTGGCAGTGTCTGGCACACAGTGGGTGCTCAGGAGGTGTGTCTGATGAACGACTGGATGGAAAAGACACAGATCATGAGCAGAGACACAGACGGACGACCGACAGGAGGCTGACAGAGTACGAGGCCGCTGGGGTGGGCAGATCCTCGCCCGAGGCCCACCCACATGGATCCTGGAACCTGGCACAGTGCTGTACACATGGCAAAATCAACAAGCGTTTGTTGACAGAATAAATGAATTAAGGCCAGGCCCGGCCCTAGGGGACCTTGGAGAGCAAGCAGGGATGCCATGCTCCGTGCTCCCAGCCTGGTGGAGAGCCTTCCACCAGCTGACTCAACGTAGATTATGGGTTGGCTTCCAGGATAAATGGAGGAAAAGACTGTTTATAGGAGGAGCCATCATTCTAGCAGATTCCCCCTTGGCCACTGTACCCACTGCTGGACACCCAAGGGTGCAGCCATCACCCCCGTGCCAGTTCAGCCCCCTCCTCATGACCCGCCATCCTCTCTGCTCCTGTGGAGTGCACACCAGTCTGTCAGGCCTCGGGCTTCTACGACCAGCTGCCGGCAGCGGGGTGACCCAGCTGATGCTGACCTGCTACAGAAAGTTCCTACCTCACGTCTCTATCCATGGAAGGGGCTGAGATGCTCTGGGGCAGAGTGAAAGGAGCAACTCCTACAACCTGCTGGACACAGCCCCAAGCAGGCTGGCCCAGAGGCTCCAACAGCCAGAGGTGACCAGATGCAGTCCTCAGGCAGGCGGAGTCGTGGCTGCACCTGTGGACAACCCAGCCCGGGCTCCACGTGCAGCTGGAAACCTACTGTGTGACGCTGGCACATTCCTCTAGCCTCTCTGAGCCCCTAAATGTAAAATGAGGGGTGAGGCCCAGGGAGTCAGGCCTCCCACAGGGCCAGGCATCAGGGATGCACCCTGTGGATGTCACCTGCTGCTGCTACTATTCTTGCTACAACCAATGTTCTTCTTCCCTCCTCCCAGACCGGCTCAGCTTCCCGCTCCCCTCAGGGCCGGAAAGCTCTTACACATCCTGCTGGGACCGGCCATGACTGGGAGCCAGGCCTGGAGCAGGACCAGTGAGGAAGACGGAGCTTTCGCTGCAGGCAGAGGACCCCCAATGCCCTGCACTTCCCACAGAGCACCCATCAGAGCACCTGGTGCTAGGATCACCCCACTTCACTGAAGAGGACACTAAGGCACAGCACAAAAGAGGCTCTGCAATCCACCCAAGGCAATAGGCAAGAGGCCAAGGGGTGACGGGATCCTACAGCACCCGTCCGGGCACAACTTTAACCTAAAGGTAGGCAAGTCTCTCCTTTACTCAGCCCCTCCCAAGTCAAGTGTGGAGATGAGGCACCCGGTCTGGGCTCAGCCTCACCCAGCAGGCAGGCATCGAGATCCCAAATCCCTCACAGACTGACATGACCAGGTTCCTGCAGGAGGGGAGGGGGGACCAGGGGCTTTCAGCCTACCTCCACTCCTACAGCTAACAGCTTCCTGCACTCACTGCTGTGGACACCACCCCTGTGTAGGGCCAGGGCAGACCTCACAGCCTACAGAAGTCCCTTGTCCCACTTGGCATGAGACAGGAGACAGCAGCAGCATCTCAACGCTTCTGCGTCCATCCAGAGAAGCTGGGAGAGACTTCCTTGCTAATTTTCAGTTCTCCGAAGGCAGAGTTGCATGAGCTTAACCTCATGGGACCTTGAGAGGCTTAATGAGATGTTTATAAAGTGTCTGGAGCTCCCTGGAGACCAGATCCAGGCATGTGCAAGGTGCCAGGTAGAGGAACCCTGCCCAGCTCTTTGGTATGTAACATCAAGAGCACCAGAAGCTCAGCACCAGCCATGAAAGGACCCATTTAGAGACTGACCATCCATTCAACCAGCCAACGTGTGGGCCCTACTCCATCAGAGAGGGAGGGGACAAGACCAAAATGTGAGCATTGCCCAGGCCTCAATCAGCTCCTCTAACTGCTCCAGACACACAGCAGGGATAGGTGATTCTCTCCAGTTTTGCAGGACAGGAAAGTGGTTTGCTGTGATGGACACAGAGCCAGTATGCCCAGCCACGCGCTGTGCTGAGTGAGCTCTCTCCCCTGACCCACGCATGACAGACAGCGAGTGTTACCATCTAACAGAGAGGAACTAAGGCTTGGCTATGCTCACCAGCTTACCCACCCAAGTCCTGCCAATGGCTGGGATTTGAAAATGACCCAGAAAGAGTGTTTCTGTCTGCAAGCCAGGGATAGGGCCTATGTGGAACCCCAAACCCAGGACAGTTACATCCAAGAGAAAGCAATCAACTAACCATGCAGGAGCAGCATTGAGTGCCAGAGTGATTATATTCAAGATTTTGGGAGCATCCTGGACTATCCACGTGGGCTTTAAATGCCATCACAGTGCCTTTTTATGAGGCAGGCAGGGAGGGATTTGAGACAAAGGAGGAAAAGGCCATGTGGCCACAGAGGCAGAGTGGGAGTGATGCGGCCACAAGCCAAGGGACACCTGGACCCCCAAGAACTAGAAGAGGCAGGAAGGATCCTATCCTAGAGCCTCTGGAGGGAGCATGGTCCTGTCCACACCTGCATCTCAGCCTGCTGGCCTCCAGAGCTGTGAGAGGATAAGTGTCTGTTAAGCCCCCGGCCTGTGGTGTTTTGCTACAGTGGCCTGAGCGGACTAGGACACTCAGCTGTCAGGGGAGCACCCAGGCACTGGAGCTGGATGGCCTGGGTTCAATCCTAGTTCACCTCAGTTTCCCCATCTATAGAATGGAAATAACAATATTGCCCACCTCAAGGGGGGGCCATGACAGTTGGATTTAAGGTCACCATGGGGCATACTTATATTAAAAATTATTCAGCCCGGCTGGGCGTGGCTCAGTGGTTAAGCATCGACCTAGGATCCAGGAGATCACAGTTCGATTCCTGGTCAGGGCACATGCCTGGGTTGTGGGCTCGATCCCCAGTTGGGGGCATGCAGGAGGCAGCCGATCAATGACTCTCTCATCATTGATGTTTCAACTTTCTTTCTCCCCCTTTTCCTTCCTCTCTCTGAAATCAATAAAGATATATTTAAAAAAAATTTTTTCAGTGTTTACCTGAGATTCAAATATCACTAAACACCCTGGTTTGTGGTGCTAACTCTGGACTAATGGTGACCCTGCACGCCCGCAGTTCAGCACCGGAAAGCACGCAGTTAACTGGAGGCTGTTGGGCCGTTGGCTGCCTGCGGTCAGGGCTCAATGATGAGATCCGATATCAACACTGAGAACAGAGTCATGCTGATCAAAGTTCCAACTGCAGACAGAACATTCTGGAGAGCAGACAAAGTGCTTTGTCAAATGGCCTCATCAAAGGTGCGGGACAAGTATCTGGTCTGCCAGGCACAAGCTGGGCTTGGTAGGGGTGTGAGCAGAAGCGAGATGCAGGCAGGGAGGAAGGTGACAGTCTCAGAGGTCAGCCTGGCTGAAATAAAACAGCAGGTCCCAGGCAGCCACCGGCTCAGGAGTACTGGCTTGGCACCCTAAGTGTGTGCCCCAGGAAGAAGGTTCTAGTCCAGCCACTCTGCAGCAAGCTCATTACCTCCCCCAGAAGACAAGGCCACCAGCGTCTCCTTCTCCATGTCACAGCAAAGAGCTTGGGGCTGGGGAGCAAGGTGGGTGACTAGCTCTCTGGTTTATCCATGCAAGAAGCAACCACTGAGTGCCAACTATTTGCTCGGAGCGAGCTAGATGAGCCCAGAGGTGGACAAGGCAGCTCCTGTACACAAGATGCTCAAAGTTTTGTGCACTGGAGGTTTGCGGGGGGGGGGGGGGGGGGGGGGGGGGGGAGGGGGGCAGGACAAACCTACAAGGCTGGGCCAGGGGCAAGGCTGTCCCTGGAGCAGCAGCAGTGACCTGAGTGCCCAGGTTTGACTCCAGCTCTGCCACCTGGAACCCAGGACAAGTCACATGGCCCCTGGGGCCTCAGTTTCCCCATATGTGAAATGTTGATCATAACACTCATCTCACCCGGGCCTTGTGAGGATGGTAAGGGCATGTGGCCAGCACTTAAGGGTTATTGGCTCTGGTGTGCCCTCCTGCTTGGCCACTGGCCTCCACTGAAGTTACTTATTCAGTGATGGCAGTCTGTCCAATAGGCGGTCCAGCTGCTGAGGCCAAGACTGCTGCACTGGCAGCCCTGAGCGACTGCCTCTGGATGAGCAGTTTCCACCCCTGTCCAGGCTTCCAGGAAGGGTCCATTGGTTCGATCTTCATTGGGCCTTCAGGTGGTGGCACCAAGCCAGACACCTGGGGACAGAGGTGAAAGAGACACAGGCCTAGTCTTCAGCAACAGCCCCCTGTGCTCACCAGCTGCATGGCCTTTGCCTCCACTTTCTCAACTGTGAAGCGGGACAGTAACTGGATGGCAGGTCAAGCACAACTGAGATGATTATAAACAGACATCCCATGCCACAGAGCGAGGACATGGGCGCTGCAGAGCCAGAGCCCTGGGGTGGGAGAGGCTAGCGAACAGGCACACGGATGGGACAAACAGTCTGTGTGGAGCTGGTGGGGCACATGGCTGGGCCAGGGCCGCTGCATTACTGCTCCTACTTCATCACTAAGCTAGACCTTAAACCTGAGAGTGGCCAAGAGGTGGGCGGGAGGGGCTTAAAAGCAGCGCAACGGCCTGGGTAAAAGTCTTAGGGAAGTTTAAATTCTTGTAAAAGTGTTGAATTGTTTTGGGAAGTATACATCTTGAGTGAAAGAGCAGAGCTGGGGGAAGGAGCAATAATGTCAGCAAAGTCTTGCTCTGAGTGAGCTCCCAGGAAGACGCCAGGAGGTGGGGGATCTGCTTCCAGATTGCTCATTCCAGAGACAGCAGAGTCTGGGGGCCTGGCCCTTGGCTCTCGGACAGCCCGTTCTTGGGGCTCTCCTCATCAGCCTCCCAGGATGCCCTGCGATGCCGTGAGCTTCCCTGGCGTGAGCGACCTGGGTGACAAAGGCCCTCGCCTCCTGGCTTTACCTGTACCTCTCCTCTCGCCCCCGACTCCCTGCTGCCATTGTCTGTGTTCACACAGTGTTTCTGGTGGATGAAACGATGCATAAAAAAACACGCAAATTATGTTATGTTCAAATTGTTCCCTCATATATCAATCGTGTTGCAGGCAATTTTCCTTTTCAAAACAAGCATTGTAGCAGAACTGACGGTATAACTACTGCTATTAAGAAGCTAACTAACCTTGAAACGGTCCTATCACCCTATACAGACCTAGGCAAACCTTGCCTAACTGTCAGCTAATGTCAGCACTTCCGTGGTCTGAAGAGGGGGCCGAAAACGGCCGGTGCATGACCTCCAGGAGTCATGGGAAGAAGGCGTCTCCTCCAAGCAGGGAGGGATGGCCCAGAAGCAGAGAGGCGGGGCCAGCTTGTGCCTTCCCAAGACTTCTCTCCACCCATAAGGCAGCCCATAGACTAGGAGGGGCAACTCCTAGTAGTCAGGCAGTGGCAGCTCTGAGAAGGGGCACCTCCCATGGCCTGGGGGAGGGTCCAGAAGGCCCCCCAAAGGAGTGGTGCCCGGGCCACAGGTAAAGGACAGTGGGTGGGGCAACTGTCTACGGGGTCACAGAGCCTGATAGCACAGCTGCAGGGGCAGGTGCCCAGATGAGAAAGAGCCAGGATGAGGCTGGGCAGTCAGAAGACATGCTTCCACACTGTAGACACCACCAGGGCTCTGGGACCCCCTCATGGTGGTGGGAAGCACTGGCAGCTCTACGCCGGGGACAGTGAGATCTGCCCTTTGGGAGCCTGCTCTGGCTACAGGAGGAGAGTGTGTGGGAATGGAGAGAAGAAAACCAGGAGGGGCTGCTGCCTGCTCCAGGCAGGATGGTGATGGGACCCACGGGAGGAAGGAGGGACCTGAGGGCCACTCTGCAGGCAGAGTCACAGGGAACCAGCAGGGCTTGATCGGGAATCGGCTGGGGCTGGAGGAGGCAGGGGGTCCAGGATAAGTCCGGGTTTCTGTGCTGCCCAGTTGGGTGGATGGTGGTACCTTCTACTGAGATGGGAAACCTAGATTTAACAGAAGCTGGTACAAAATGCTATACCCACTAGGATGGCCACTATAAAAAACAGACAAACAAAAACAGAAAATAACAAGTGTTGGCAAAAATGTGGAGAAATTAGAACCTTGTGCACTGTTGGGGGGAATGTAAAATGGTGTCGTCGCTGTGGAAAATAGTCTGATGAGTCTTCAAGAAAAGAAACACAGAATTACCATGTGACCCAGCCGTTCCACCTCCGGGGACACACCCAAAAGAACTGAAAGCAGAGCCTCAAAGAGACATGTATGTACAACCATGTTCGGAGCAGCATTATTCACAGTAACTGAAACACGAAGCAACCCAAGTTTCCATCGCCAGGTGAATGGATGAGCAACCTGTGTTCCATACATATAGTGGAATCATACGCAGCCTTAAGAAGGAAGGAACTCTGACACAGGCGACGACAGGGGTGGGCCTTGAGGACATTACGCTCAGTGAAAGAAGCCAGTCACAACAGGATAAATACTGTATGCTTCCACTTACGTGAGGCCCCTAGAGGAGTCCAATTCATAGAAAGAAGGCAGATAGTGGTTTCCAGGGGCTGGGGGAGGGGGGAGAGGAGAATTTGTGTTTAATGAGGACGGAGCTTCTGTTCAGGAAGGTGAAACATTCTGAAGATGGATGGTTGCGATGGTTGTATAACATTATGAATGTATTCAATACCACTGAACCATATACTTAAAAACAGTAAGATGCAAAATTTATATTTATTTTACCACAGTTTAAAAAATTGAAAACAAAAATGCCTTGCCTGGCCGGCGTGGCTCAGCAGTTGAGCATTGACCTATGTATGATCAGGGGACTGAGGTTCGATTTCCATCAGGGCACATGCCCCGGCTGCAGGCTCGATCCCCAGTCGGGGGCATGCAGGAGGCAGCCGATCAATGACTCATCACTGATGTTTCTCTCTCTCTCCCCCTCTCCCTTCCTCTCTCTAAAATAAATACATTATTTTTTTAAAAATGCCTTGGCCACCAAGGGTCAAAGAGGGTGACCAGTTGCTCTAGAGAAGTGCAGCCCAGCCGCCGGAGCACCAGTACCTGCCTCCCTGCAAGTCCCTCCTCAGGGACAGCTCAGGGATGAGCACATGTGCCTCTCTTGGTGGCCTCCTTTCTGTGTGCCCACGAAAGGCTTTACTTCCTCTGACCCAGACTTGGCCTCAGAATCCTTCTCAACCCAGAGCCCTAGGTGACTGCCCATCAGAGATGGCGGCAGCCACTCCTCCACAGCTAGTCTAAACCAGAACCAGCTCCAGACGCAGGGCGGGCTGTCTCAGGCCTTGGCTGTCTTGTCCCAGAGGAGCACCTTGGCCAGCGCCAGTGATAACCAATGGCCCTGCGGTGATCACTCCTGGTTCAGACGCCTCCTGTAATTACCCTGCCAAGCACCAGCCAGTCACACCTCCTGCTGGGTAAATAACTAAGAGGGGAGCTCCAGTCAGAAGGGGGAGGGACGCATGGCTGTGGGGGGCAGACGGCAATGCTCCAGCCCCGCAGCAAGCCCAGACTGCACGCAGCCTGCCGGCCTGCGACTGTGGTGAGGGTTCAGGCCCTTGTAGAACCCTGTCATGCCCGAGCAGGCAGCCTGGAGAAGGAAGATGGTCGGGAAGCAAAGCTGGCTTGTCCAGCTGCCCCCGTGGTGGGAGCACAGCCCCGCACGCCACCTCCTGGCCTGCCAGCGCCCACACCTGGGGCCACCTGGAAGTCCTCCCTTTTTCTTCACTGTCCTCCCCTGGGTCTGTGTCAGAATGCACAGGTAGAAGACACAGGAATGGGGACAAAGGGGGGACAGAGAGACAAATCAAGAGACAAAGACAGAGATATAGAGACAGAGAGCTAGAGATACAGAGAGGGAATTTTGTCCTAATGCCTGAGTTCACCAGAAGATAGAGAACACAGAGTTCTCCACCTGGATGGGCTGAGCTTGGGGTTCAAATCCTGCCTTCGCTGCGACCTCAGGAAGTAACTTTCACTTCTAGTTCTCTCTTCTTCTTCTTAAAGGGACACCAGTCCCACAGGGTCAGGGCCACGCCCTTATGGCATTACCTCCTAAAAGTACCATCTCCAAATAGAGTGACATTTGAATGGGGGGTGGAGGAGGGCACACAATTCAGTCCACAGCAGATAGTGTATTAGGAAAGTCAGATTGACAAGACCCAAAATCACATTGTTTAAGGTCTAATACATGCTGCAACATAGATGGGCCCTGACAACACGCTGCTGGTGAGAGCAGCGGGCACAAAAGGGCAAATACTGTGTGACTGCATTCGTATGAAATGTCCAGAAGACACAAAGTGCAGTAGAGGTAAGTACGGGGTTTCTGTTGGGGGTGGGCTCAAGGCTTCACCGCTGAGCAGTGAACCCCACCCTCGGCAGCCCCCGCTCAGGACAACTTTGCAGAGGCCGGGTGGGCAGGTGGTCAAAGGGAACACAGCATGGAGGGAGGACACCGGACATGGAGGGGCAGGGTGTGCAATGGCAGTGGAGCAGCAGCCGAGATTCCTGAGTGTGTGCTTGGCGGCAGGTGCGTGTGTGCACGTCCCCTCGCCTCATTTAACTCAGGACCTCCTATGGGGCCGGAAGTCTGGACCTGGGGCAGCTACCCTGTTCTCTGTGCAAGGACAGGGCATGGGCTGGTGCTGTTTGTATCGGCCATTAAATATTTTGAATGTCACCCCTGGGAACAGTTATGATTGTTTAGGAAAAACTGGAAATGGAAGTTAAAACTAAGAAATGATTCTTGTTCCATGGACAGGGAAACAGCTTTGTCGGGTGGCTGAGTGGGGAGGAGGCAGGGGAGGCCCAGTGTGGCAGTCTCCCTGCGGCCATCCTGTGGGCCACACTCCTAGAAAGCGCACTGCTCTGGCAGGGTGGCAGGAGGGGCTGAGAAGGGTGAGCAGCAGCGGCAGCTGGGGGGCCCCACCTCCTGTGGTGTATAGAATCACAAGAGCTTCAAGGAGAATGCAGGTCAGTCCCCAAGCCCTTTTTAGCCTCACAGTGCCACACAGTCCTTAGCTAAGATATAACCCTTAGCAACAAAGAGAGACTCATCTGTGAGACAGTGTTTTCCCAGAGCCAAATGGGAGCCGGGATGCTTTATCAGGAGTACTTAGCAGCGGGTCACCCACCAGGTGACCAGTGCAGGTGTGTGGGGTCACCTACGATTCTGTGAACTCTCGGGAACAGGATCTACGTATGTGGGACAGGACTTAGAGCCCGGCTGGAGAACCCCCTCCTGGCAGTTGAATTATTGGTTAGTGAGCTTGTTGCTGGTTCCCAGGATCTCAAGGTGGAAATATCAATGCTGATTGTTACAATCCCTGAGGGCTTTCCAGTGGCAGGGACATGCTGAGCATTCCACACGCAGCCTCCTATTCCATTCCCAGCTGCCCCAGGGGTGAGGTCTGTCATGCCTGATGTGCAGATGAGGAAACTGAGGCTCAGAGCACTTACTACTGAGACGTGATCATCTGTCTTAGAAAGATCCCCTCCTGACCCTCCTCACTCCCATACCTGCTGGGTACTGAGAAGGAAACTGTCCTGACTTCAGGGAGCTCATAGAGTCCTAACAAATAAAAAACTCCTGTACCACAAATAGATGCCAACACAGAGAAGGAAAGAAAGTGCTTTGGGATCACAAAAAGAGACCAGCTGACTCCCTCTTGGAGTTGGGGATGAGCTCAGAGAAGTGGGTTTAAACTGGGTCTTGAGGGAGGCATAGGAGCTCACTGACTGAGCTGAAGGAAGGCATTCCAAGCAGAGAGAACAGCGTGTGCAAAGAGGGAGGCTTCCTAGGGGTGGTGGAGTGGCAGTGCGGGACTGTGGGGGGGGGGGGGCGCAGAAAACAAGGAAGCTGGTCATCTGGCTGGGAATCTGGCCTTTATCCCAGAGGATCTGAAGCACTGGAACAGAGAGATCAGATTCCTGTTCTTACAGCTGCTATCTGCCTGTCAGTCTACTGCAGAGATGACTGGACATAGGCACTGATGTCAGGCAGCTGTGAGCTCTTCCAGAGGAGGGCGCTGTGGAGCGGAGGTCCCCGTGCCCCATTCTGTTCTCCCTTCTCTGCACCAGGTAGGCCTTCCATGGAGCTGGATCCCAGACCCCTGAGACTGGATACCAGTTGGTCCCATGCCAACTAGTGTCCTGGCTGGTACTTCTGGACTTCCAGGGGTGTGAGGAGACCAGACTGACAACCAAGCCTGGGAGTTACAGAAAATGCCTCCACAGGGTTGGACCCGGACTCCAGATCTCCTTTCTGCTCTTACAATTCCCTTATTCCCAAAGTGCCACCAGCCAGCTCCTCCCCTTCGAGAAGAGCAAGCCTGCAGATCTCACCTCAAAGCCCAGCGGTCACAGCCGGGGGCTGGCACAGTCAGGGGCTGGCACCAGCTGTCACAGCCTCACGGTCCAGGAAAGGGACGGGGTGCCAACTCAAGGGGGCTCGTGGCTGAAGCCCTGAGCCCTGAGCCCTCCCTAAGGACCTCCTGGGTCCTAGCCTGTTCTATGAGGATAGGAGAGGAGACCAGGACATGTGCTCCCTGCTGCAGGGATCCCACCCCTGCAATATACCCCTATGCTCTAAGTAGTCAGCCCAGCAAGTCAGGGCACCCGCAGGGGCCCAGTGTTGTCCCAGTCACTCCATGTGCTCACTGTCCTCAGAGTTACTCAGCACATCTAGGAAATGCTCTTGTAGAAACAAACAAGCAAACACTATTGAAATCTGATGAAGCCTCTTGGTCTAACTACCAGTTTCAGGAAATCCAGGGGACTGAGGAACATATTACACCCCCACAAGGCACTCAGCAAAACTCAGCCTGGGCAATTCTACAGGATAAACAACCTGGTTGTCTCAACAAAAAATTGCAAGGAAAAAGGTAGGGAGGGAACCTAGAGCTTAAAAGAGATCTAAGAGACCCATCAACCAAGGACAACATATGGATCTTATGTTAACCCTGATTTAAACAAATAATTAAAAATGAGGCAGCCAGCAGAATGAGAAGCCTGGCTGGAGTTTTAATGATACTGGTGTTATTTTTTAGGAGAGGTGATATTGACATTATGGTTTTATTTTTAAATTATTTTTTATCTGTATCAATGAAATGGTATGATGCCTGAAATCTGCTTCAAAAGTAACCTTAGGGGGAAGGGTGGGTCAGGGTTCAGAAAAACAAGATGAGTCATGAGCTCCTAATGGTTCAAGCCAGGTGAGTGGCCATGGTGTTCATTAGACTCTTCTCTCCAGTTTTGTATATGTTTGAAATTTTCCATAATACAGGGTAAAAATAAAATTAAAATAAACAGCACACCCATGTTCACAGCAGCATTATTCAAAACAGCCAAAAGGTCTAAGTAACCTGAGTGTCCACTGATGGATGAATAGATAAACAAACTCCTGTATCTCCAAACAATAAATTATTTTCCAACGTTAAAAAGGACCGAAGCAGCCCTGGCCGGTGTGGCTCCGTTGGTGGGGCATTGGTTTGATCCCCGGTCAGGGCACATGCCTGGGTTTCAGGCTCCATCCCCAGTAGGGGGCGTGCAGGAGGCAGTCAGTGGATGCCTCGCTCTCAAATCGATGTTTCTCTCTCTCTCTCTCTTCCTCTCTCTCTAAAGGTCAATAAAAGAATCTTAAAAATAAAAAAAGTTATAAAGCACTAACACGTTACAATACGGACAAACCTTGAGGACAATATGCTAAGTGAGTAAATGAATCTCTACACTACTCACTTCCGAAGTTTGTTTGCCCAGCATCCCTCACTAAGGAATAACTCTCCCCGACTCCATGTCCTAGTGGGGTGTCAGTCAGTGTTTCTGTCCTCTGATCACCCCCTCACATTTGAGTGGGCACGTGACCCAGCCTAGTCAATCAGAAAATCCCATCCCTCGTGGGCAGTGAGTGGGCAGGTGACTCCAGCAGAACTGATAGTCTCTCCAGGTCACTGCTATCCGGGTGCTGGGAGGAAACAGACTTTCCTTGCCTCCAGGATCGAGAACTGTAAGGGTTCTGTGAGAACAAACTTGCGGGTCTTTCCTACCACATATGTGGGGAACCTGCTGGAGAGTGAAATTATCACATAGAGGAAGAGAAAGACAGACCCTGCCAGTACCTGAACCCTGACCCAGCTGTGTCTGAAGCCAACTGAAGAATGAGAGCCAGTAAAGGTGCCTTTTTGCTTGAGCTTATTTGAGCTGTGAACCTGTTGCTTGCAATTGAGTCCTGATTAATACAGCCAAATCACAGTTTATACAGACACAGGTTCAGAGAAAACCTCAAGTGCTCAAATTGCTCTTCAAGATCACCTAGAGCTATATATTTAAGGGTTCTGTTATACAAAATACATAGATCTTTAAAACAATGGAAACTAAGCTGAGTGAGGTGCTTAGGCAATGAGAAATTTCCATTTCCCCTCTTGTTTCTTTTTTTTAATGTATTTTTTTTATTGACTTCAGAGAGAGGAAGGGAAAGGGAGAGATAGAAACATCAATGATGAGAGAGTCATTGATCGGCTGCCTACTGCTGGGGATCAAGCCTGCAACCCGGGCATGCACCCGGATCAGGAATCAAACCTAGATCACCTGGATCAAAGGTTGATGCTCAACCGCTGAGCCACGCCAGCAGGCCCCTCTTGTTCCTTTCATACCTGCCTCTGTTTCTCCCTCCTGCCTCCAAGCTAGTAGGGTTGAACCCATAACTTTTATGCTCCAATGATGTGACTTCTCTGGGCTCTAGACAGCTGGCAGAGGGAGACCTGGGATGGATGACCCACTACCTGGCAGAATCTATTAATAGGTCTTTGGAGGCAAAAGGTCATCTAGGGCAGAGTCTGAGAAGTTGACAACAGACAAAGCCTGGACCTCACCTTGGAAGAGTGGCTGGGGCATTTTGAGAATAGTGACATCTGTAAGCAGTGGCGGGTTCTTTCAGTAACTGAGATAACACTCCCTTCCATTTCACCAAACCACCTGTAAAGTCCATCACACACACCCGCCTGTGTAGGTCATTTTTCATGGAAAATTCATGCTCAGCAAAAAGCCAGGAAAGCTGGGGCAATGCCAATAAGCTTGGAGGCACAATGCATGAGCACGCAAGAACCTGAGAACCAAATAAATTTGGGGGGGAGGGAGGGGTATGGGACTTGAGCTGACTCTGGGCTGTCCAGGTGAATAGGAAGTTCTGACCCAAGCTCCCTGGAGGGCAGGCTTGATTCAAAGGAAGGAGCCGTGATTTACAGAGGAGTTGAGGCGAAGAAACAGGAAAAAAGGCATTTGCAACCACAGGAACAGCCTGGTTGTGGGGCAGTGTGCCCTACAGTGGGCTTGAATGAGCCACCAAATTTACATCCACCAGGAACCTCAGAGTGTGACTTTATTAGGAATAGGGTCTTTGCAGATGTAATTAAGATAAGGTCATACTAGATTAGGGTGGGCCCTAAATCCAATGATGCATTCTCATAAAAGCAGACACAGAGAGGCCACGTAAAAATACAGGCAGAGACTGAAGTAATGTGGCCACAAGCGAAGGGATGCCTGCAGCCACCAAGAGCATGAAGAGGCAGGAAGGATCTTTCCCTAGAGCCTCGAGAGGGAGTAGCCCTGTCAACACCTTGACTTTGGACTTCCAGCCTCCAGGACTGTAAGAATAAATGTCTGTTGTTTTAGGTGCCCACCCCTCAGTTTATGGCACTTTGTTATGGCAGCCCCAGAATACTCACACACAGATGATCAGGAGTGTCTCAAAAAGGACCAATGGTCCAGTGTGGCTGGAGCTCACGGTGTGTGGGGACAAACACAGCAAAGACATTCTTTCGAGAACTACCCACTGAATGCTGTATCAGTCAACTATTTCCACAATAATGCTCTGTAACAATCCCCCCCAAAGCAAGTGGCTTAAAATAATCATTTATGTTTTTCGTTCGTGCATCTGGGTCATCCCAAGGGCCCCTCATCCCCAGGGAACGGCGGTGGTGGGAGATGGGCACTCCCCAAGGCATGTTGTCATGACATTGGAAGAAGTACAAGAGGGGGCGAGCATACAAGTATACAAAGCCTCCCAGGGCCTTGGCTTGGGATTGGCATATCATCACTGCCGTCTCATTCCACTGACCGAACAAAGCCTCCAGTGGGAGGGCCTGAAAGTCACCGGGCAAAGGGCGTGTTGGGCTCAGCATCGGGGAGAGGAATGGGGAACCATAGCACCTTCAGGTACCCAGGTGGACTGAAGTGAACTGAAATGAAATTAAACTTCTCAGATCTGACCAGTGTGGATATGGCTGTCCCAGGCACTGAGTGCAGTTTCACTCAGGTCGGGGAACTGAGGCTCGGTGACTTCCAAGAAGTCAAGAGCAGGGGAGTCCTCTCTGTGCCTCTCTCCCCGCCTGCTCTAACATGTCAAGGGAAAGACAACCTGGTGTCCTGTCTTTCCTTGAGACATTGTTACTCTTCACAACAACCCCATTGGACACACCCTATCTTCAACCCACTTTACAGAGTTGAAAGAGAAGGCCCAGGGAGTGTATGCACCTTTCCTGAGGCCAGAGAGCTAAGAACAGCAGAACCACTTACCATTTCTCTCAAAGATGGAGGAGAAACGGGCTCCAGCTGCAACAGGAGAGTTTGGGGTTATGATTTACAGGTAAAATTCCCACAGTCACCAAGTCTGGGGACATATTACCAAGACCATTTGGAGTCCCTTTCTCCAGGGCCTTGTAAAAGGCAAAAGCTTCTTTTGGGAAGATGGGAGCTCAGGGGAGGGCAGATAAAAGGCTCCAGGGCCCCTGGGCTTACTCTGGGCCCCAGGACCCCTGGCCTGGGACTGTCCTGGATGCAGCCAGCACAGGGCTGGCTCTTGTTTCCTCACGTAACCCAAGGTGCCTTCCAAGTGCCAAGTGGGAAAGCTGCCTGTGGGTGAGTCAGAGGCTCTGTGCATTCTGTCTAACAAGTGGCACAGGGTGAAGTGGGCCAGATCCTAATCGCATCTGACAGCCTGCATCCCCTGACCCCGTGCTAGAGGACCAGACACCATGAGGAGAGGACCAGAGGTGGTAGAGGTGGGGGCAGGAGCTGGCTCCTCAGGTCCCAAGCCCCTGACACCTGCCAGCCCCTGAGAAGCACCACAGAGATGCTAGACACAGGCCCAAGGTCAAGAGTTCCTGGAACTCTGGGATGGAACCCAAGGTTTGCGGGCACACCCGGCCCTGGGGCAGCAGCTTCTCACCCCCAGCCGAGCCCTTGGCCGGCCCGGCACCTGGTCATTTCCCAAGACGGTGCACCCACTCCCTAGTCTTTCCTTCTCTGTGTTTTGTTTGTTTTTTTATGTCTGGAGGGCAGAGTTGGAACAGATGGCTGTCGCCTGTGTGACATGTGGCTGGCCCTCCCCCTGAGGCAGGAAGCTGCATGTACCCTGCACAGAGGGCCCAATTCCACAGGACCTGGAAGCGCTGCTACAGAGTGGGCTGCCTGGTGGGGGCAGGAAGGGGTGGGCATGCTCATTCTGGCCAGGGACACCAGGGGACCTCGGGGGTGACATGCCCTGTCTTCAGCCAGAATGGGGAGTGCATGGGTTTCCTATGGAGCGGTAACAAATCCCTGAATGCTCAGTGGCTTCAACAATACACACTGATCACCTTATAGCTATGGAGGTCAGAGGTCCAAACTGAATCTACTGGGGCTGAAATCAGGGTGTCGGCAGGGCTGGTTCCTTCTGGAAGCTCCAGGGGAGAATCTATGTCCTCGTGTTTCCCAGCTGCTAGAAGCCGCCTGCATTCTTAGCTTGTGGCCACATCACTCCAACCTCTGCTTCTATCAGAAGCTCCTGCTTCTACCTGGCCTCCTGTCTTCCTCTGTAAAGACCCCTGTGATTACACTGACCACCACCCCCAACCACATAATCCTGCATAATCTCCTCATCTCAAGATCCTTAATTTAATCACTTCTCCAAAATCCCTTTTGCCATGGAAGGTGACAGCCACAGATTCCAGGGAGTAGGGCGTGGACGTCTTTGGGGCCCATTATCAGCCCCCCTCAGTGGCACCGCAGTCAAGGCCACCCCACTGCCTCCTCCTGCAGACCTCTCTCCCAGACAAGGTAAACTGGTGATGCCTTTCCCCAGGCAACGTGGCAGCATCTCCCACAGACTTTAAATGCACCCACCGCTCAGCTGCAGTGCCTGCTCTGGGAGATCACGGTGCAAACACGCCCAGGGCAGCAGCAAAGGTGGGTGGACAAGGAGAGTCTCTGCTGCCTCGTTTGTAAGACTGAAAGATCGGACGTATCCTTAACATTCATAACTAGAGTAAGGGTCCAATCCGGGGCATTACGGAGCCACTAGAGAAACACACAAGCCTGGGTATGCTGACGTGGGAAGACGTCCTTGGCATAAGTGAGGAGAAAAGCGAAGCAAGTTACAAAACAACACGACAGTGCGATTCCATCCCTGTAACCAGAAATCATGCACGGGGCACGCCTATCCGCACGTGTGTTGGAAAAGTCTGAAAAACCTGTACTTCCCTGTGTCACCGTGAGGAACGTTCAAACCTGTAGAGAATTTTTGTGAGTTTATTTGAGCCAAACTGTCGACAACCGGGAAACAAAATCTCAATGGCCTGAGGTAATGCTCCGGAGAATGGCGGTTTTGCACCTTGTTTTATACATCACGATCAAAAGAGGAGGCGCTGGTGGGTTACATGAAACGCACTGGCGATAGATCAGGGAGGTGGGAGAAAGCAAAGCGGGGAAACCTCTGGGATTGAGTAAAAAGTAAAATGATAAGACATATTTCTTTTACATAAGTGGGTACAGGATAGTTAACCGTCAACAATTAACTCAGTAACGGTGAGGGGATCTGTGGTCCCTGCAGAGCCGTGCCTGTGCTTTGAGGGGTCTGGAAAAAGGAAATTACTTTGACAGTCCACAGACAGGCTTAGTTAAGGTGAAAATTGACCTCTGTCAGGGAAGAGTCTAGCCTAGGACATGGCTACCCACCATAAACTGCTTTTAGTTAAAAAGTTTTCATTTCAGACCATCCTTTGTGGTTAAGTCTCTGAGTTTATGTAAGGCTGCCACTCAGGTTTAATATGTGGCCCCTTTTTGTCCACACCTGTAAGGAGATGAGCAGGTCCTGGTGGGACACAATTACTTCATCCCAATCTGTTTTATTGTTTTAATATTTTGCAAGAATATATTATCATTTTAATAATATTTTTAAACCAAAAATACTACCCTCCCCCAATTTCAGATCCTCAGAGATTCTGTTTCCTTTAAAATGCAAAGATGCCCCAGTCAGAGCCCCAGGAAATCTCCAGGCAGGTAATGGTGGTTCCACCTGGACCCTGGGGCTCTGTGCAGGTCTCCCTGCACCTGGCTCTGGGACCTGGCTGGTGCAGATTTGCAACTCACAGGAGCAGCGGAGCCATTGCGGACAGCTGACAGCAAAGAGGCAGGGTGCCCTGAGACCTGGCAGTACAGATACCAGCTCAGGGTCTGGCATACAGCAGGTGCTCAAAAATCGGCCAAGCATTTGGGAGCCCCTTCCTGAGCAGGCCACACCTGGGGTTTGTACACCAAATCCTTCCCATTCTAGAGGCAACACAGTATTTAGAGAACATTTTAAGGGAGCCAGCCAACACCCTCATGTTCATGATTGGGGGGGTGGGGTGTCCCTGAATTTGGTCCAGGTCTGAAGGGGCTGAGAGACAGAGCAGGGCGGGAAGCAGCACCCATATCTAGTCCTGGCTCTGAGACCTGGCACTGCCCTGTAATATAGAGGGCCTGGCTCTTGGCCATACAGCCCGCTGGGCTCCCTTTCCCACCATGCTGGCAGAGGTAGGCCCCATCCTTCATAGGGCCTACCTGCCTAGAGTGAGGATTCTGAGTGCAACAATCAATTAGCCATGTCTGCCATGGTTGCAGGAGGGAGGAATGGCTGCCAATGTGCCAAGAATTTGTCACCTCCCATCTAAATGCCTATCGAGGTCCCTCCTGGCTCCACCTGCCTGCCATTCTGTTCACTCAGCAAAGCATCACAAGACAGGGAGTCAGCTGACAGCTGGCACACAGGCCTGTTGCTACAGTCCTGTCAACTGCCATGACGACCCAGCCAGTCTCAATGCACAGGAGCAGGTGCCCTCATCCACCCAGCCACCTCCGGGAAGGCTCCTGCCCCCACCAGGACACACAGATGCCCTCTGTGTCCCAGGCTCCCAGTTCACCCCACCTCCTGCCCACACACCCGTGTTCATCCAGGGCTGATCCCAGGGGAAGAAGAGATCCTCGAAAAGCACAGCCACCCCTGTCCACCTCCTCCTCACGCCCAAGCGCAGTGAGCGGTCACTCCCAGGAAGCAGAGCTGGCTCCAAGCTCTAGGCTGCAAGTTGAACGCCAGAGGGGAGCCAGGCCAAGAAGCGGGGGGGGGGGGGGGGGGGGCACAGAGATGCAGAGTGTTTGGGGCATCATCCTGCCCAATATGTTCTGGCGATCTGTCCCCCACCACTCCAGCCACACAATCAACCCAAAAAGCAAGCTCAGGAGCCAACCTGGTCCCCTGCAGGGACCACACAGTGAGTTCTCATTCTCACCTTCACAAACACCCCGTGCCTGGGTGCTGTGCTACACACTGCACACACACCATCTCGTGTGATCCCCACAACACAGGACCCTGAGGGCAATTTACCTGCACCACCCTCTGCGGAGTGAGTCGGTGACCCGCCCACAGCCACAGAGCAAGCCAGCACATCAGGAATTGGACCACATCTGTGGGATGTCGGGGCCCAGGCACTGAGTCACTGAACAAAACATCAGGAGCACACAATTCTCTCTCCCATGAACTTTTCCAGAAGATGCTGCCTTGCTGGACCCACAGGGTCCACCTCTCACCCTCAAGAATCTGTGGGCAAGCGGGATCCCACGGTCCCCTTGGAAAGGACTGAACACTCAGCTGTGACAACCCCTGCTCTTCATGAGCTTGACCCAGTCATCCCACGAGGTCCCCAGAACCAAAGGAAGTAGCCAGGGCCCTTGACAATGAAAGTGGGGCCTAAGCAGTTATACATTCATTCATTCAAAACATAACTATTAAATAAGCCAGTCAGAGAAAGACAAGTATCACATGATCTCACTCATATGTGGAATCTAATGAACAAAATAAACTGATGAACAAAATACATCCAGAGACCCAGAAGCATGGAACAGACTGAGGGATCTCAGAGGGAAGGCGGGGAGAGGGAGAGGGTGGGGAGAGGTTAATCGAAGACCTTTTATGCATAAATGCAAAACCCATGGACACAAACAACAGTATGGGGAAGGCCTGGGGGTGCAGCAGATGTGAGGTGGAGGGGTCATAGGGGGAAGAAGGGAGACATCTATAATACTTCCAACAATAAAGATTAAAAAAAGAACACAGAACTATTGCGCAGATACTATGGTGGTAACCACACACTGTCCCAGGCTCCAGGGACTCAGCAATGAATCCCTGGCTTGGGGGAGTTCATGTACCAACAGAATGGAGTCAATACATGATAATAAACACCTCCTCTCTGCTTTTACCACTTTGCAAAACTCTCTGACATCTCTTCACAGTAACATTTGAGATAAATCACAGAGAAGACAGAGTGGGGGGGGTCCCAGCAAAAGGAACGCCACCAGATTCCCATGTAACTCTCGCAGGGTCTGGAGGGTCCAATAAGTCATGGGTTTCACACCGGCCAGACCCCTCCCTGCCCTGGCTCTGGGGAGATATAGCTAGTCAACCCCAGCACTCTCTCGCCCGGTACTAGGTGCAGCGTCAGGCACCTTCTCAAGCATGAACCATCAACCAGGACACTGCTGAATGTCCTGGGGCCACCACAGGAAGGTAGGAAGGGGAGAGGCAAACAGGCTACAATCTGCCCCAGACTGGCCCCCAACTTGACTCTGAACAGTGCCTCCATCCGTTCTATACCTCCAGAAGCTGTAAGAGTTCGCATGACAAAGGGCTCTGCAAATGAAAGGTAAAGTGTGACAACCTCTGGGCTAGGTGTTCTCTAGTAGGTGGACAGGTTTGTATTTTTATTTCCAACCAACCACAGGCCGGACCAGGACCTCTGTTGAGCAACAGATGATGGCCATTAGGTTTCATCTTCCAGGTCAACAGCTAGGAGCACAGTGATTGACTAGTTATTTCTGCCATGAGTGAGGTGAGGGGTGAGAAGCAGCAGGTGCAAAGCTGACATATTTGCTATCTAGGTAGAAGACACTTCATAAAAGTGTCCCGAGTGCATGAAGGTGACAGAGGGCTCTACCTGTGGTCCACTGGAATACATGTGGCTTACAGCAGGTTAACTGAGAGTGCCCCCGAGTTTCCCACTTGGCTGGGACTAACTTGGCTGGGTGACAGAATGGAATACATCACAGCCCGTCACTAATGGGGGTTCACAATGGAGTGTAGAGGACCCTACAGGAGGAAGTCACAGGTAAAGGATGGCAGTGCCTTCTGCTCTGATCTCATCTCATCCAGATCAACCCTCACACTCCCCTCACACTGAAAACTCGGTCAGGGCACCCTCTACCTCTGCCTTTGTCACAGGCACATCTGCGAGCGGCTCCTCTGCCCTGTGGCCTCCCATGAGGGAGAAGAGAGGTGGTTCTCGGGCCAGCAGTGCCGGCATCCTGGGGGTGCCTCAAGAATGCAGGTTCTCAGGCCCCCACCCAGTCCTGCTGGATCAGAAGCTCTGGAGGTGGGGCCCAGCCATTTGCATTTTATACATCTCCTGAGCGTGCTGAGGACACCTGAGAATCACCTGGAGAGACTTGAAGGCCTCTGCAGCCCAGGAACTTGGCATTTCGGAGTGGCTGGCATGTGTCTGAGCACCCCAGGCCATTCCGGCACACACAAGGGGGGAGGAGGGCTTGGGAACCTGCTGCAGACACTGTCCCAGGAGGAATCCCAGCTCCCTCTTAGCTGTGTGGCCAGTCCTGGCCCTGAGCCACTGTGGGCCTCGGTCCACTCTGTGAAATGGAGAGAATGGACCACTTCTCAGAACTCAAACTCAGTGCCACTCCTATTTAACAAGAAAGCCTGTGTTGCCCTCCTGGCAGCAGCTGCCCCAGGTGCTCTGAGGACACACCAAACTGTTTCTCTCTGACTCAGCTCAGTAACTGGAGCCCAGCCAGCCATAGCTCCCTTGTTGCCTGGTGGTCTCTTTTTTTGGCTGTGACAGTGACCACAGTCTACCCGAAGCCAGCTACTTCACAGCCCCACGGGGCAGCTGTAGCCACTTTCACGCTCCAGTGGAGGGTGGGCCTTGGGGCTTTGGGGGCACTGACCCAGCTGTCCATCTGCTGACTTAGCTCTTGAGGATGCAGCCTCTGTTCCCTCCCCCGTTTTTTCAAATCTAAGCCCACTGAGAAAATGCAGGACACGCAGCTCCACCCACAGCCTGGAACAAGGCTCATGTTCAACCCCATCATGGAAACCAAGGACACTGTCACTTCTGGGCTCCAAGGAGCAACCCTGGGCACCAGGAGGCCAGCACGGCTAGGTCACACCCGTGGATGTGCAGACATACCCACTTCCCTGCAAGGCCGGGGGCTGGAAGCAGTTCCAGATGCCGCCTGAGGTTTGCCCTCCTCTCAGACATGTTTT
The DNA here is from genome assembly GCF_964146895.1 of Miniopterus schreibersii. Lineage (NCBI taxonomy): Eukaryota > Metazoa > Chordata > Mammalia > Chiroptera > Miniopteridae > Miniopterus > Miniopterus schreibersii. Next base: position 28,063,232 of record NC_138121.1, on the reverse strand, counting down.
AAAGCCAGACTCTGTGACTTTGCTCCCATGACCTGGGACACCCACCTAGGAGGAGATGGAGGGGACAAAGGGCTACACCCCTCACCCCAGCACTGCACAGGTTCAGGCTGTTCATCACCCCTCTCACAGCGCCCGTCTCCATGTGCGTCTGAGCGTGTATGTGCCTGTCTGAGTTGTGTGTGTGTGAGTGGTGTGAATGTGTTATGAGTGTGTGCATGACTGAGTTTCATGCGGGGGGGGGGTATGTGTCTAAATATGTGTGTGTACAGAGTGGGGCACTTCACTCAGCCAGCCTGGTTCTCACCAAGGGGCAGGGCTCCAAAGCCCCGAATGCAGCAGGTACGTGCCTTCCTAGGTGCCGGTCACACCCTTGACCAGACTTAATCCCCACCCCCGTAAGTAATGCACTAGCAGAGGCCTCCCCAGGAGATGTGGGAGCACCAAGGCTGGCCTGCCAATGCCCCACGGGTCCTGAGCTGCCCCAACTTCTTTGTGCCCCTCTTGTCCTTCTGGCCCAGTGCCCTGGTCTTCTCCTTGGTCCATGCTGCTCATCAATCAGCCCTCATGAAACCCCACATTGTCCCCTTGCCCGGAGGAGACAGGAGGCTCCAGGTCCAGGATGAAGCTGTCCTCACTTGTTCCCAGGCCTTCACGGCAGGCAGGCGCTACTGGGCCCATTTCACAGATGAGGAAACCAAGGCTCGGAAATGCTGAAACCTGCCTGGGTGGAGCTCCCTGGGTATGCTGACTCTAGCTCTGCCCGCACCACCACCTCGGCTCCCAACTTCTGTGGGATTTGTCAGGAAACTCCTCAGTCCTAAGAAGTTCCCCTGGTCATCAGGCTTTAAAAATCAAACCAGTTCCATGTCCACTGAATTCTGTGCTCCCAGACCCTTGCCTGAGAACTAACCTGTAGGCCAGAAGGGAGCTGTCACGAGCACCCCAAATCTTTGACAATGCCGTGCCCTGCCCTGTAACTGCTTCTGTCCATTGAGGTCAACAAAACAAACATAATACAAATGGTAACAAGATAAACAAACACTGAAAGGAGAGAAATAGGGCAAAATGCCAACGAGAGTCTGGTGACATAGTGGACCAGACCTAAAATCGCTTCTCTTTCTGCATTCTATTTTCCAGGTTTTCTATATGGGGCAAGTATTACATTTATAATGGAAAAAAGAACTACTGAAACCAAATCTGATCCTAAAATACCGGGTGAGTAGTCATAAACGCGAGTCCTATTTATTTCTGTTGCCTGCACATTTCTGGGGGCGGAGAGGGGGGAAGACAGAGCAATTTCCACCTCGGTGCTCAGGTAGTAATAGCGTTCTTCTTTCGGTTTCTTGGAATGGGTTCCATTTCCCTCTGAAGCCTCAGGTCCTGTGAGTGGCAGATATGCTGCCAACAAACCACAGCCACCATTTTTGTCCCTCACTGTGGATCAAAGGTCACTGGAAACCAGAACCAAATGGACTACAATTTTAATTAAGTAACAAGGTTGGGAAGGTCTGAGCAAAACTGAGCCAAGAGCCCGGCCGGGCGTGGCTCAGCAGTTGAGCATCGACCTAGGATCCAGGAGATCGAGGTTCGATTCCCGGTCAGGGCACATGCCCGGGTTGCGGGCTCCATCCCCAGTAGGGGGTGTGCAGGTGGCAGCCAATAGATGACTCTCTCTCATCATTGATGTCTCTATCTCTCCCTCCCTCCCCTTCCTCTCTCTGAAATCAATAAAGATATATAAAACAACAACAACAACAACAAAAAACTGAGCCAGGAGCTTTCCTGGAGTAACTCTAGGCCTGCTCCTGGCTAGGAAGACAGAATCATCCAGAAAGACGCCTGTCCTAGAAGCCTCTTGTCTGGGCATCCTGAGGGACCTAAAGCAATCTCCAGACCCTTGTCCCAAGCCCCGACCGGGGCAGACCCCAAGGGCTCTACCCCGACCCAGGAAAGCAAACATATGGTGGAAGCTTCTGGTTAACTCAGTCAGAAATTGTTCCTTGGATGCCAGGAGTGTGGCAACCAGTGGCCCTTGGGTTTCAACAGGGCAACTTCCTTTAACCTGCGGCAGGCACCTGCCATGTTCCTGCTGTCCACAGCCTCACCAGGACCAGATTTGGGCTTACACGCTTACTCTCCCAGGGAAACAGTCCCTGGGCACCCTTCTTCCAGCTCTGAAGCCCCTACCGCTGCGCCCACGCCAAAGATACCGCAAAATCCAACATGGCGTCCGCCCACCCACATCAACTCAGGACCTGCTGCTTAGGGTCCTGCAGCCTTGCTGACCCCGACCTCAATAAGTCCGCATCCCATCCTGAACAGCTGCTGGCCCATAGCACCAAGTCTCGCCTGGCGCCCACAGCTGATCTGTCCAGTTGGTGCTGTCTCCCAGGGCCCAGGACAATCTGGGCTGGAGGCCAGCTGGCCAGGGCAGCTTTCACCATCCTCCCACGTCCCAGCAATACTGGGCACTCCATGCCCGGCAGGGAATGTGGCCACAGTGGCATTGCACCTTTCTCTTAGCCGGAACTGTCCTAAGCATCTTACCAGCAGAATGGCCCACCCTCTTTATCCATCAACATTTTACATTAAACACCAGCATATAAAATAGACAAAAAGAGATACCTCTCTGTTTGAGGAGGGGCCATAGAACCCAGGACCTCCCAGGTCACCCATTTCCTCGCCTCACCTCACCTCACCTCTGAGAACCTCTGAGGAACCCCAGGGTTCCCAGGGGCACAATTTGAGAAACGTCAGCACAGGCCGCCAAGCAGGGAGCATGACTGACCAGACCAGGCCCAGCTGGCAACGCAGGACCACCCTGCCCGCCCGACGCCCCCTCCTCACCCTCCTACCTGGAGGCTGCAATCTCCGCCTTCTGCTTGGCAATGGTGGCAGCCCGCTCGGCCGCTTCCACAGCGCGATCCACCTTCTCACGGATCTTGCTGGCGCGCAGCGGGATGAGGTTCTTGCGCTTGCCGCTCACGAGGATGTTCTGCTTGTACTTGCCCTCCTCCTTGGTGCCGTCGGGGAAGGTCATGCAGCCGTAGCCGTGCCGCCGGTTGCTGGCCCACTCGCCCTCGTACTTGAGCCCGTCGGAGCGCTGGCTCACGCCGAAGCCCGCACGCTTGTCGTTCTTCCACTCGCCCACGTAGGTCTCGGTGGTGGTGGCGTCGATGTCGTCCTCGATGACCGACAGCTCGGCCTCGCCCTCGCCCAGGCTGATGGTGGAGTGGATGTCGCTGGCCGTGGAGCTGACCGTGCTCATGCCAGCCTCGCTGCGGAAGGAGCTCTGCTTGCTGCGCTGGCTGGCCAGGCTGCTCTTGGACTCCGACTTGCGCAGCTTCAGGCCGCTCAGCAGCGAGCGCCGGAACAGCCCCTTCTTCTTGCTCTTGAGGATCTCGGAGTCGCTGTGGGCCACGAGCACGAAGCCCCCTCGGGACACAGCTGGTGAGCCGGCCACGGCTGGGGAGGCGTCTGGGTGCAGGGCCGCGCCATTGGTGTGCTCACTGCGCAGAGAGTTGATGGATGTCCTCAGGGGCGAGCGGATGACCGCCGCCATGCCGTAGGGGACACTCTGCCGCACACCATAGCCTTGGCGCATGCCACCGACCCACTGGCCCTGGTAGGTCCCTGTGGAGACAAAGGAGAAAGGGTGAGCTCCCAAGACAGCGATGGAAGATGGGCACCTTTCACGGTGGGCGGAACCCCCCGTGGCTCGCTCTGTCTTGGGACAACTCGGTGAGAACAGTGAGGCAGACAGTCCATGGTGCATTTTTACAGTTTATATCACTGATGGTTGTTTTTAAAGACACTTCCATCCTGCTTCCCACAGCTGCATTTTGTTCTCTCCCTTAGAAGTTGGGGAGGGAGAAGGGAGGCCTAAGAGTCTGTGATGTACAGTCAGGCGCACAGAATCAAGAGCCCTCCCTGTACATGGGCAGAAGGCCACCCCAGAAATGACCAGGGAGGGACGCAGTGAAGAAAAAAGCAGAAGCACATCCTTGGGTGAGCGGCAGCTTTAGGGACACAGATCTGGGCTACCGACTGAGTACTGATGACACTGCTGCCAGAGGTACCCAAGAAAAGTTTGGAAGAGCACTCAGTGGGGACATCTTTAACTGCATGGGGACCTTAAGTGCTTAGAGACCTTAAGGGCTTGAAATTGGCAGGCCTGATATCCCCAAAGAATCAAAAAGTAGGGACTTGAAGAGATATTTGTTACATTCATAACAGCACTATTTATAATAGCCAACAGGTGGAAACAACCCAAGTGTCCATTGACACATGAATGAATTAACAAAAGTGGGGTCTATCCATACCATGGAATATTACTCAGCCCTAAAAAGGAAAAAATTCTGGCACATGCTATAACATGGATGAACCTTGAGGACATTATGCTTAATGAAATAAGTCAGTTTCAAAAGGGCAAAAACTATATGATTACATTTATATGAGGTATTTAGGATAAATTCATAAAGACAGAAAACAGAATGGTAATTGCCAGGGGCTGGGGAGGAAGAAATGGGGAGTTGTTTAATGGAAACAGAGTTTCTGTTTGAGGTGATGGAAAAGTTTTGAAAATAAAGGTGATGGTTGCATAACACTGTGAATGTAATTAATGCCACTAAACTGTGCTCTTAAAAGTGATTAAAATGGCATGTTTTGCCCTGCCAGTGCCGCTCCCGGTTGAGCATTGACCTATGATCCAGGAGATCGTGGTTCGATTCCTAGTCAGGGCACATGCCTCGGTCAGGGCTTGATCCCCAGTAGGGAACGTGTAGGAGGCAGCTGATTAATGATTTTCATCATTTATGTTCCTCTCTCTCCCTCTCCCTCCCTCTCTTTGAAATCAATAAAAATATATATATTTTTTAAATGGCATGTTTTACATCATCTATATTTTACCACAATAAAATATAAAGAAAAATATCAGCAAAACTGGGCTCATATTTTTGCTCTACTTATTGGTTGTGTGACTTTAGGCAAATTTCTGGAACACTCTCAATTTCCTCATCTATAATAGGAGTCTAAAATTCCTCATATCATAGGTCATTGTGAGAATTAAATGGCCCTCAGCATGGTGACATGAAGTAAACTTCAATCTACATCTGTCCTATATGTTATTAGAATTATTACCAGGCCTCAGCAAGGCACCAATAAGGGGACACTCCACCTGGTAAGGGCTTTTGGATTAGAATGGGGAGGTCTGTCCTATCACTCTTCCAACTCACTGTAGAGAGGCTACAAACCAGAGGTTCAGAGGCTAAAACCTGCCCAATATACAGGCTTTATTTGTCCCACAGAGAATTTTATAAAAAATTGGAATTGACAACACTTCAAAATCTAGAGATTTCACATAAAAGCTCAGATCTTCTGTTTCTCCTAAAAAGTACAAGATCTAGCAATACTGGGTCTTTATTTACAGACAGCAAAATGGACTGGAGTGCAGCAGTAGTTGCCTCCTTTAGATAGGCACACCCCATCCAGTTTGCCCCACTCGCCACTACTCCCTATTGTCTCCCACCTGGACCATCTCCTTTATTTATGTGTCCTGCACTGGAGGTAAAGTCCAAACTGAGTATGGAATCCAAATACATGGTCCCAAATGATCTGTCACTGATTTGTCACCACTCCACACTGCCATCACCCCAAAGTCAGAACCGGTCTTGAACCACTCATGGGCTTTTCTGTCTCTGAGACCTTGTCCACACAGCCTGCCCTTACTCACAGAGGGTATCTAATAACAGACCAAAGGCAAACACTAGCTTGTTCTGAGTGACAGAGTGGGAGGAGCAAGGGTTCCAAATCTGGGGTTCGGGCTGTCCCTCCCACTCTCCCTGAGCTCCCATGTCATGTCATCCTGGCCTTCCACGAGCTGCTCAACTGTGTCCTTGAGGGGCAGAGTGATCAGACAAACCACAGCCTCTGTGAGCCTCAGTTTTTGTATCAGTGAAATGAGGGCATCCACTCCGCAACTTATCCCTGAATTCTGTGACCTCGGAGTTCCCTTGACAGATTAGCTAGCACTGGGGAGGGTCAAAATGTGTGCACAGGGCATGTACTGAGCCAAAGACAAAGGTGACCAGCAAGGAGAAAGGACCTGTACACCATTTCATGTCCTGAACAGGCAAATCTACAGAGACAGAAAGCAAACTGGCGATGGCTGGGGCTGGGGGATGGGAGTGAATGCTAGCGGGGACGGGATTTCCTTTTGGGGTGATGAAAATGGTTTGGAACTAGAGAGAGGTGGTATTTGCACAACACTGTGAATGTGTTAGATGCCACTGAATTGCTCACTTTACAATTATTAGCTTTACATTATGTAGACTTCATATCAGTTTTTCAAAAAAGATAAAATGATTGGAGGCAGAGAAATGAAGCACAGTGAAAAAAATTATGTATACATAATTTCAAATTCTTGCAACGAGACAAAGAAGAGCTGATCAAGTTCTAGGGGTTCTTGAGAGTAGAGTCAGGGACGTGGGCTTTAAAACAAACTCCTGTGGCCAACAGGGTCTTGCTGGGGCGGTCCCCCTCAGACGGGCTGGAGCTTTGGGGGAGCGAAGCCCACAACCTGGGGGACCCCACTTCAATTCTCAGACTTCAGTTTATTCACCTGTAGAATGGAGGTAACAACTGTACCCACACGCTAGGTTCAAATTCTGCAATGTACACAAATACAGCGCAGGGCGTGACAGGGCAGCTAAGGCTACTTTGCCCAGAGTTTGCAATCTTGTTATATTTGCGTTTCTGTCCCCAGTGGGAACATATCTCTGATTTCATAGCTGACGTCAGTAAGAAAATGGGTTTAGTAATACAGAAACACAATCCAGATGAGCTCTCTTATGACTGCCCTGGGCAGCCTGGCCTCATGGCTCCACAGCAGAGGGTGGTAAAGAGCAAGAGAAAGAACGCAGGCCAGCTCAGCAAGGAGGTGGCTGCAGGAATGGTTCCACCCAAAGGGAGGCTCCCGGGGCACCTGTGCCCACCCTCATCGGGCTTCCTCTCTCATGTTATTTCTCCCCCTCTGACATTGAGGTGGGTGGGGTGGAGGTCCACATTGCCCAGAACACCAGCAGGCCCTGGACAGAGCTCTGAGTGGACTCAGGTGAGGAAACAAACCTCCCTAAACCTCACCTGTCAAATGCCAATTACAATGACCCAGACCCCGGGGAAGAGCAGATGAGACAAGACCACCAGTGGGTCTCACACTTGAACAACATCAGCATCCCTCACCAGGCGTGTTAAAACCCAAGTTTCCAACCCCACAGGGTGGTGGTGCACATAGGCGTCTGCGTTCCTAATGAGCTCCCAGGTGAGGCTGTGCTCCGAAGACCCCACTCCATTTCACTCCAGCACTGGGCACAGCAGCACCTGGCTTGTGTGGGCACCAGTGTTGTTTTGTTCAGGAAACACTTGGGTCCAAATGTGAAAACCAGAGCCCTGGGCTGGAGCACAGCCTGGCCAGCTCAGCCCACGCTGCTCAGCCAGCTAAGATCCAGCCTCAACCTCAGCCCCCCACATCTTGGGTATGGTGGACAGTCCGCTCTAGCCAAGTTATCTGCAGCTCTGTAGGGCCCCACACACCTCACACACACTCTTATTTTTCTCTTCTGCAGCCCATACCCATTAGCTGAAGTTCTGAAGCCTTCACCACAGGCCCAGAGGACCAGCCTTGTGGAAAATGCAGTCTCACTATATGCTGGCCTCCAGAGTTGCCTGGAGATGACCAGCAAGATGAAATGGCCTCTGGACCCCTTGCAGCACCAGGCCCTAGACACCCGTTAGACTTGGCCGCGAGAACCCCACGTTGAAGGATATCTCCCTGCGGGTAACAAATGGCATTTACAAAGCTCCAGGCCCCTATTTTCACAGATGGACCGAACACCCCTTGCCCCACCTTCCTGTCTCATCTGTCCCAAGCCCCAGACGGTGGACAGAGGGGCCGTTTGACCAGCGTGAGGATGCACCGAGCAACACTTCATTATTTCTTTTGCTCAGTAGTCCAACCAGGAAGAAGTTTTCCCAGAGTCTGTGGACACAACTGTCAGTGTGCACTTGGTCCAGAGTTAGAAAGACCAGCACAGCAGCTTCACAGCTCAAGGGCCAACTCCAGAATCTCCAAGCTGGCAGGGCCCTGAAATGACCGGTGAGGAAGTTACCGCTTCCCAAATGTCCCTGAAGATAAGATGAAAGTCACCTGTTGTATTTGTATTTTTTTTTAAAGAGAGAGAGGAAGAAAAATACAAGTTCCCAGGCCCAACTCTGACCTCCTGAGTCAGGATGACTGTAAATGACCGGGTGACCTATAACTGTCAGCCCCAGGTAATGTTTCTCATCAGGGCATCCCTGGGTGTTGGAGAAGGAAGATTAGGAGATGAGGCAACTAGTTCAAGGTCACCCAGCTCATGGGCAGCAGAGCCAGCGTAGCAGCATCATGGCACAGGTGGGTATACAATGTTCTGGAAACTTCCTTAGTTTACACTAAATACTGGACCTGTCTCTACCTTTTCTACATCAATAATGTTTGCAACTAATCCAACACATGAACATTCCACAGTCATACAAATTACAAGCCAACCCCATCCTTCGGGTACTTAGGTAGTGCTCATTTTTGATAGCTAATCTTTGTATGCAATGTTAAGTTATAAACTTGGATAAATCCCTAGAATGAAGTTGCCTAGTCAAAGGAAGATTTTTTTTAAAGGTTTTTGATAAATTTCCCTCGGAAGAGACAAGGCAAGAGTGATTCTTTTCCCCACGTCGCCACCAACACTAGGAAGTATCATCTTAAAAAACCTGTTTTAGCTGGGCTCTGAAGAGTGATAGCCAGTGGAATTTGTTATAGGATGAACTGTGTTCCCCCCAAGTCCATATGTTGCAGTCCTAACCCCTGGTACCTTCGAATGTACCCGTATTTGGAGACGTGGTCTTTAAAGAGATGGACTGAGGTAAAATGAGGTTGTCAGGCAATGAGCACATGCAAAGGTGCGTAACATCACTGATGACGAGCGAAATGCACATAAAAACCAGGCTGAGCGCGACCTTACCCCCGCTGGCACGGCTACTATGAAAACAAAACAAAACAAGAAACGAGTGCTGGAGGGGATGTGGGGAAACAGGAACCCTTGTACACTGCTGGTGGGGACATAAAGCAGTTCGGCCACTGTGGAAAAGTCTGGCAGTTCCTCAAGAAATTAAACATAGAATTACCATACGATCCAGCAATTCCACTTCTGGGCATATACCCAAAAGAACTGGAAGCAGGGTCTCTAAGAGATATTTGCACACCCGTCATTCAGAGCAGCCAAGAGGTGCAAGCAACCGAAGTAGCTTAGGCGCCTACGGAAGAATAAATGGATAAAGCAAAAGCGCCCATCCCTACCGTGGATTATCCCTCACCCTGGAAAATGAAGAAATTCTGTTACACGCTACAACACAAATGAATCTTGAGGACATTATACTAAGAAAAATAAGCCAGATACAGAAAGACAATTACTGTATGATTCCACTTATACGAGATACTTATAGTAGTAGAGAGGGTAGGAAGTGGTGCCAGGGGTTGGGGGGGGGGTGACGGGGAATTATTACTTAATGGGCACAGAGTTTCAGTTTCACAAGATGAATGTTGTGCGGCCATCCCCACCACCCATCCCCAGGTGGCCGCACAACATTCTGAAGGTATTTAAAAACGGTGACGAGAGAAACAAGAAGGCGGCGTAGGTAGCAGCTGCGCCCGCCGCCTCCCGCAACCACATCAAAATTACAACTAAAATACAGAACCACCGTCACTCAGAGCCTCTGAAATCCGGCTGCACATAAGCCCCACAAACAGGGAGCTGAAGAAGCACCGAGAAGGTAGGAGGGGCGGAGACGCGGGCGGATGGGGGCTGAATCAGAGACGCAGCTGCAGGAGGGAATCTCGACGGCGGAGGTTTCCTGGGGGAGCGAGGGGTCCCAGCCCCACAGCAGGCCCCCAGCCCAGGGCTCCAGGGCTGGGAAGAGACGTCCCCACAACTCCAGGCTGTGAAACCAGTGGGGACTGTCCCTGAGGGTCGCAGAGGCTACGGGAGCCCCAGGCTTTCCTCTTAAAGGGCGGCGCAGGGACTCACTCCGACGCGCTCCCTCTGAGCCCAGCGCCGGGCAGCAGCCTGAAAGGACCCGGGACACTCGGGGAGGAACTAACCTGCCTGAAGTCGGGGCGAGAGGCGGAGGGGCAGCTTCCTCCCAGGCAGAAGGGCTGGTGAAGCCGCTGCTCCTTTGGCCAGTCTTCCCCACACACAGCCGGCAGGCAGGCGCCATATGTGAATGGTCCCGCCCCTCCCCACCTGCAGCTCATCCAGGCCATTTCTAGGGGCTTTTCTGTGCAAGTGGCCCCTCGAGCCTCATGCTTAGGGCTTTCCTAAAATCTCTCAAACAAGCAGCAGCCGGCCCCATACAGCTTGATAAGCGGCCCCAGGCCTGGCACTAGCAGCAGCAGCACTGGCTCATAGCTTGGCCTCTCCTGGACACCTCCAAGGCCAGCAAAGTAGCAGCCAACTACAGTTTGCTGACCAGCTCATGCTGGGTGGCCCCGGGCAAGGCACAGGCTGACTTTGCACTTCCCCAGAGGCCCCAGAGACAGTGCACCTGGTAGTCAAACTCAACCACGCTGGATTACAACCCTACCACATCCACGAGTGACACTCAAGGGGTGCACTTGGTGAACACCAAAGCTCCACTGAAGTAAATCCTGCTCCATAGGGGTGCCTCCAGCACAGCAGCTCTTTGGCTGTAGTTGCAGCTGGTCCTCACAGCTGATTGGTCTAGGAGTCAGTTCCTCGCAGTGACGCCAACAGCAACCAAGACGCAACTACAACAGGATAGTCACACAGCCCACAGGGCAGCACCTAGGAGGCCCAGCTCAGGTGACTGGGGAGGCTGAGCCACTGGACCCTACAGGACACCTACTACACTAAGCCACTCTACAAATTCCAGGAGACATAGCAGCTCTACCCAATACATAGAAACAAACACCAGGAAGCAGCCAAAAAGCGGAGCAAAGAAACATGTCACAAAGGAAAGAACAGAAGAAATCTCTAGAAGAGGAACTAAATGAAATAGATCCAAGCAAGCTAACAGATACAGAGTTCAGAATTTTGTTTATAAGGATGTTTAAGCATATTATTAGGGAAATAACTGAGAAAATCGATAACATAATAAAGTACTAATTTGAAATGAAGGCTACACGAACTGAAATGAAGAACAATTTACATGGAATCAACAGTAGAGTAGAGGACACTGAGAATCAAATCAGTAATTTGGAACATGAGGAAACAAAAAACACCCAACCAGAAGAGCAAAAAGAAAAAAGAATCCAGAAATATGAAGATAGTATAAGGAGCCTCTGGGACAACTTCAGGAGGCCCAACATTCGTATTATTGGGGTGACAGAAGGGGAAGAAACAGACCAAGAAATTGAAAACCTATTTGAAAAAGTAATGACAGAAAACTTCCCCTACCTGGGGAAAGAAATAGACTTACAAGTCCAGGAAGCACACAGAGTCCCAAACAAGAGGAACCCAAAGAGGCCCACAGCAAGACACATCATAATTAAAATGTCAAAGGTTAAAGACAAAGAGAGAATCTTAAAAGCACCAAGAGAAAAGCAGTTAGTTACCTACAAGGGAGCACCCATACGACTGTCAGCTGACCTTGCAGGCCAGAAGGGAGTGGCAAGGAATATTCAAAGTGATGAAAAACATGGAACTACAACCAAGATTGCTCTACCCAGCAAAGCTATCATTTAGAATTGAAGGTCAGATAAAGAGCTTCACAGATAAGAAAAAGCTAAAGGAGTTCATCACCACCAGACCAGCACTACAGGAAAAGTTGAAGAGTCTTCTTTAAGAAGAAACTAATGAACAAAAGAATCTGAGGAACTAAATAGATCCAGAGACACTGACGCATGCAACAGACGATCATATTTCGGAGGAAAGAGGGAAGGGGGGGTGGAGGGTGGGAAGCGAAGCGATTAACCAAAGAAGTTATGTGCATATATGCATAACCCATGGACACAGTTAATAACGGGGTGAAGGCCTAGGGAGGGGGTGGGAGCGAAGTGGAGGGGATCAATTGGGGGGAAAAATGGGACACCTGTAATACTCTCAACAATAAAGATAAATAAATAAATAAATAAATAAATAAATAAATAAATAAATAAATAAATAAATAAATAAAATAAAAAAACAAAAACAGTTATGATGGTAAGCTTTATGTGTATTTTACCACATTTAAAAAAGAGATCATTAAGGTGGGCCATACTTCAATAGGACGATGTTCTTATAAGGAGAGGAAGTGACACCAGGGGCACGTGCCAGAGGGACAAGCATGTGAAGAGGCAGTGAGAGGGTGGCCATCTGCAAGCCAAGGAGAGAGGCCTCAGGAGAACCCAATTCTGCCGGCACCTTGATCTTGGCCTTCCCACCTCCAGGACTGGGAGACAGTAGATGTCCGTTGGTTAAGCCCCCCACGGTGATTTTCTGCTATGGCAGCCCTGGAAAACTGTTACAGGACTCTCAGTCTCTATGCAGGTGATGTAACTATGTAAGTAAGAAGTAAAAGTTAGGGGGGAAAACCAAGGGAAAGGATGAAAAGTCACGTTGCTAAGAACATATAAACAATACATTTTAAAAGAGAGCCTTCTCCCCTTCTTTGGGACACAGGAAGAAAAGTTTCTGGAGAAAAAGAACCAGAAAGTCATGCCCGGGGGACACCAGGCAGAGAGGAGGGTGGGGTGAGGCATGGACCAGACACAGGACTATCAGAAGGAAGTCCTCATTCTGAACAGAGACCCTGCCTGCTTCCCTGGCCACTTCAGCTGGAATTACTACACCTGGGAAGGAGAGGAGAACTCCTCTGAAGAGATAGAATCGGCCAGCAGTGAAGGCTGCCACACGCAGAACTTCCAATAAGCTTTCTGGTACTTTACTTTAATAAATGAACAGCCAAGACCATCAGACATTTGGAGAAAGCCTTCAACAGAGAAGACAGAGACCAAAACACACAAATAAATGGGAAAGGAATTTGGGGGAATCATGAAAAATGCCAAGCGTGGAAGAAGACATCAGAGAAGCCAGAAATTATATCTTCAAATCAGATACTACATCCACAAAATGAGAATCAAAAAATTAGGAAACATCAGAGAAAAAGAAAGAACTCCTAGAAATTAAAAGTATGATGGTTACAATAACAATTTTGGTAAATGAGCTGGAAGATAAATTCAACAAAATCTTTCAATAAACTGGAACAAAGAGGTGAGAAAAGTAGTATGAAATACCGAGATCAGAGTCATCCAGAAGGCACCATGTCTATATATTAGGAGTTCCAGAGATCAACGAAGAAAAATCACCAAAGGTGTAAAATAGGGAAGCGTCCCAGAATTGAAGGATGTGAGTGTCCAGGCAAAAGGGGTTCACAGGCACCTTGCACAATTAAGGAAAATGACTCATACCGAGACATGGAATTGTGAAATTTCAGAACTCCACTGAGCAAAGATCCCAAACACTTCCAGAGAAAAAGAAAAACAGACTGCATGTGAAGGACTGAGAATCAGAACCCCATGAGACTTCTCAATAGCAACACCAAAACCTAGAAGTCAGCGGGAAATTGCCCCACCCCACCACCAAATTCTGAACAAAAATAATTATCAATCTGGAATTCTACACACAACCAATCAAGTTTTCAAGCCAGCAAAACTATATCTTCCATGCAGCCTTTCTCAGAAAGCTACTGCAGAATGCACTCCACCAAAAACGAGGGAGTAAACCAAGAAAGAGGAAGACACAGAGGAGGTCCAACACAGGAGAGGTGAAGGAAATTTCCAGGAAGAGGGGTTAGTGTAAATGGGGCTACATATAGGTAGATATCCCCTTATGTATATATGACTTCCAGAAAGCAATACATGAAAATATACAAATATATAAAAAGTACGTATACATGTGTGTATATATTACTTGTAGAGAATCTGGTGGGTTTGTTCATGTGAAAAGCTGCATTGTGTTTTCCTGAGCATTTGGAAGGTAGGGAAAGAACTCACCAGTGATTTAAAGAAAACTCTGCAATTGCAAAAATGAGGCAATTACTAATTCAAGTTGTGCATGAAAAGTACATAGAATCAGAGTGTATTGCTTGGCTCAACAGTAAGAAATACTTGCATAGTCTTTTAATAATGAAAAAACTGACTGTGGTTAACAAAAAATTGTGACAAAATACTGGAACGGTTAGGGAAGGTAAGGGGAAGAGGAGTCTAGAAGACTGAAAATCTTCATCTACCACAGCAAGAAGCCAACTGATAACAGCTAAAAGTGATTATGAACCAAGAAAGCAGTGAAAGCATATTGCAGCAACTTGGAGAAAAGGCTCTGAAGACGCAGCTGAAAGTTCGAAGCTGTAGTCTGGGGCCGCAGCAGATGGAGGGGGCCAGGGTCCTGCTGATTTTTGTTCTAAGCACTATATTGGTTTTAGCACTAACTGACATCTTAAACTATAGGCACATAGCATCTTTTAAAGATTAAAATTTTTCAAGGTGTCCTTAGCAAGCAGGGACCACCCTTGTTCGCCCAACCCCGGCTGCCTCTCCCTCCACTTCTCCCTCTGGGCGTGAACAGAGGAGGCCGGAATAGAACTGCAGGAACCAGAGGGTGCCACTCTGTATCCTGCTATCTAGGGGGCTCCTTCCCTGGACCCACACTCCCCTCTCTGGTCAGCCAGCAGGCACGGAGGCTCATCGCTGCCTGAGGCCCACAGGGCTGGCCTCTTAGAGGTCAGGGGTTAAGAGAAATGCCTGGAGGTAGGGCAGCGAGGAGTGTGGCAGGAGGAAGGGAGGGAGCCCCTCTCACGGGAGAGGACCCTTCACTGGCGTGGCTGGAAATCAGGCAGGTCTGGGCTTAGATCCTGGCCTTGTGACCCTGGACAGACTCACTGACCTCTCTAAGCCTTGCTTTCCCCATCTTCAAAATGGGGATAAAAATTACTTCCCTCTGAGCTACGAGAGAGGAGCACAGCAAAGGGATGGAGAGCCAGACTGACAGTTAACAGCAGTACAAGCTTGCACAAGAAACCTAACTTCACCGTGCCTTAGTGTCCCCTTCTATGAAA
The DNA here is from genome assembly GCF_964146895.1 of Miniopterus schreibersii. Lineage (NCBI taxonomy): Eukaryota > Metazoa > Chordata > Mammalia > Chiroptera > Miniopteridae > Miniopterus > Miniopterus schreibersii. Next base: position 28,048,091 of record NC_138121.1, on the reverse strand, counting down.
TGAGGACAATGACAATATCCACCCCATAGGCTTGTGAGGAATATATGGTTCATATTAGTTTGTATTTTCTTTTTTTTAATAATTTTTAAAAAATATGTTTTTATTGATTTCAGAGAGAGGAAGGGGGAGTGAGAGAGAGATAGAAATATTGATAAGAGACAGTCATTGATCGGCTGCCTCCTATATGCCCTCCACTGGGGATCGAGCCTGCAACCCAGGCATGTGCCCTGACCCTGATCTCCTAGTTCATGGGTTGACACTCAACCACTGAGTCACGCCGGCCAGGCTGATTTGTGTTTTCAAAGTATTTTATGATGGTGCCAGCATGTGACAAGCCCTGTGTGCTTAAATATGTTAGGAGGCCCTCGTAGTCTGGTAAGTGAACTGGTACCGAGGGAGGCATCTGGATGGCTCCTGGTAAACAGTGGGGACAGTTGCTACTCCATGCCGTGGTTGTCCGGGCAACATCAGCATCACCTGGGAATTTGTTGAAATGCAGATTCTCGAGCTGGATTCAGATCCACCAAAATTCTGAGTGAGGACTGACACCCAGAGACGTAACACACCTTGCAGGTGGCACTGATGTCACTCAAAGTCAAGAACCCAGGATATCCCATTAGAAACCTGGGGAACTTTGACAAATAATCACTGATAGCCAGCCCTCCCAGAGACACAGATTCGGTGGGTCATGGTTTTTGAAACTCCCAGGTGATTCTTATTTCAGAACCAACAATTGTTTATTTTTTTCATTGTTTTTTGAGGACCATGGATCCTGTTGCTGAAAAGCTGCCTGTGGGTCCAGCTTTCACAGTCAATTCAGCTGGCAACCTGTCTCACACTCTCGGGGGAAGTCTCACTCTCACTGGCCCAGCCTCAGGCCCTGGATCTGCACTGAGATGGAGGGCCTGTGACATGATTTATGAGCCATAATTGCAGGAAAAGACGCATGTCCACCTACAACCATACACAGGGGCTCCAAACCTCCCCAAGGCCGTCTATGGGCCCCATCGAGACCTCCTCAGGCCTCAGTTTCCAGATCCCTCAACCAGACGACCTCCTGGGAGGCAGGGGACGGGGCCTCTGTATGGGGCTCCTGTTCAAAAGGGACTGGTAGAGGAAGTCGCCTTCTTGACCCCTCGGTTCAAGTCCAGCTCCCCCATTAACTGGGTGACTGACTTAACCTCAGTTTCCGCGGCTATAAATGGTGATGATAACAGCTCCTAACTGGCAGGGCTGCAGCAAGACCGTGACTGGGGCAGCCCGCCAACAGAGTCTCAGTCCCTGTGTGCTCTTTTAGCCTCACGGAGCCCCCAGGTGCCTGTCATCTCCTCATGGAGGTCCCCCAGGTCTCTGTCTCTCCTCATAGAGGTTCTTCCCAGAATCTGTCCTGAGAAAAATGAAAGAGTGATTGGGAGGCAGCTTGTCCTTCAACGTAACTTCCTTCCCAGTGACCTCTGATGCAGAGGGCTTGGTCACTGCTCCATCACTGCCCTCAACCCCTGCCCAAGTCTCAGCTTCTTGCAGCGCGGAGATAATACCCCCTGCTCTAAATGCCTGTTTACTCTCCTAACCAATATCTACTACCACATAGATATTGCACCCACCACGTGCCAGGGGCTGACAGTACACAGAGAACAAGGACCTCTTGGGTCTGAGGTTTAGAGAAACAGACATTCTGTGAGCACCAATCCTATAAAAGAGAGGAGAGCAGGGCTTGGGGTGGAGGGAGGAGGGGCAGGAATGTGGTCAGGACCACCTGCTCAGGTGACACCGAGTGGTTCCTATGCCGGCAGACTGTACACTCAACAAGTCACTGCGATCTCCATTGTGTCAGGATTTCCCCCACATCCAGGGATAACCCCCCACCACCACCACCACCGGGGGAACTGGCAAGCACTTCTCAGCTTCCAGAATTCTCTTGTAAAAAGAAGCTGAATGGGCATGTAAAATGGTACAGACACTTTGGAAAACAATCTGGCAGCTCCTCAAACAATTAAACCTAGAGTGACCAATATGACCCAGCAATTCTACTCTGAGGTGCCTACCCAAGAGAAATGAAAGCGCATGTCTGCACAAAAACCTGCACACTAACATTCACAGCAGCGTTACCATAAAAGCCAAAAGGTGGGAACAACCCATGTATCCGTCATTGGATGACTGGATAAACTAAGCGTGGTCTACTTGTGCACTGGAATATTACTCAGTCTTCAAAAGGAATGAAGCACTGACGTATGACATAGGGATGAACCTCAAAAACATTATGGTGGGTGAAAGAAGCCAGTCACAAGAGGTCATTACATAATGGCATTTATAAAGTGTCCAGAATAGGCAAATCCATAGAGACAGAAGGTAGATTAGTGGTTGTCAGGGGCTGGGGGAGAGGAGAGGGAAATGACAGCTAGGTGTGGGGTTTCTTTTTGAGGTGGTGAAAATGTTCTAAAACCGACTGTGGTGATGCCTGCACAACTCTGTGAATGCATTGGAAATCATTACGTTGCACACTTTAAGTGGGTGAACTGTATGGTGTGTGAACTGTATCTCAATAAAACCATTAAAAGTAGAGTCGTGAATTAGTGGCCCCCTCTCTGCAAGTGGCAAAGAGTGGGCCTGGTGAGAGGCAGCTCCAGCCTTCCTTTGCCCCAGGGAGGGGCACAGAGGTCTCTGCCCCTCCTAACAGACACCACAGCTGCCCTGCCCACCCTCTACTTCCTGTAAATGCCAAAAGCCTGTTTAATCACAACCCCCCTCCTTGTCCAGGCCCCCTGGGGAACCCTCACAGGATGAGTATTTCTCAGGAAGCTTGCTCAGCAGACCAGGGGCCCCCATAGCTGGGGTGTGTTTCCAATCTGTGCCCCAAACCTCTACAAAGCACCCCTAAAATCTTCCCAGAGTGCCCAACTGGCCTATGCAGAGAGAAGGCTGGGTTCAAGACTCCCCACAGGACAGAGGTGGAGTGCCAATTTCAGACATAACATTTGTTCCCCAGGGCAGGGTTGGTGCAAGGGCCCCCAACCTGGGGTGTGCAGACTCCCAGGGATCCATGGTTACAATCCAGAGACCATGGGGAGAGAAATTAAGCCTTATTGTTTTACTAACCTCTACCTGAGATGTAGACAGGCAGCAAACCACTGTGGTGTAGGGCAAACCTGTGATTTTGTCACCAATAGAAATGGCACGTCCTGTGAGAGTGGCTGCAAGCACCCTGAGATAGTGTTACATCCAGGCCTGTCCAGGCCAGGGTAGGGCCGGAGAGCTCAGGATGAACCTCACACCCACCCTTCCGGACATCAGATCGGCCAGCCAAGGGTGACAGGCCAAGGACACACAGCGCCCACAGTCCATGCCCATCTCTGTGGCCTCATGAATGCCACTTCAAGCTTGTCCTGGCCTGGGGAAGGAACATCCAGTACTGTGCCTTCACACCCCAGGATGCTGCTGGCCAGGGCAGAGGGAACACCGAGGGCTCTCTGTGGGGTCTGATAAACAGACTGGGGACCCTGACCCTTTCTGGGGTCCCCCTATCCCCAATTCTACCTGGTTCTGCCTTCAGGTCCCAACCCCTAGTCCCTCAGGGAACCTGGCCAGACTCCATCCCAGTGACACTGGCTCGGGCAGAGCACTCCTTCCAGGCACCTGTCACAGTCCCGGTTACACAGGCAGGAGTGCCAGGTCCCCCAGGCTACAGGCCCTTGGGGGAGGAGCCTGCTGAGCTCTGCTGCCCTCCAAGGGCCCCAGCACCTGGTGGTCATGGCCACGGTCAGCTGGAGACGCTGCCAGAGTTAGCACTGCCCCTTCTTGCCCAACTCCCTCTGTCCTGTCATCTCACACTCAGGCACCATCCAGGCTCTTCTAACTCCCCCTCTCAGCACATTCCCCTGGGGGGTGTCCGCCCTGGCTGCAACAGAGTAAACTTGACTGTTCCACCCCAGGCAAGCTCCTGGGGGTCTTGGCGAGAAGGCTTCAGCACCTGAGGGAGTTCTGGATATTTCCACAGGATTCCCCCACTCTGGCCACCGCGGGCGGAGGGAGAGCCTGGAGGCAGGGGCTGCTGCCTTCCTGAGGGTCACAGGTACCAGTGCTCAGCCTACCACCTCTGATTCCCACAAGCTCGGAATGACTCCAGACAACTCCAACCCCAGCTTGACCAGACGGCAGCAGTGTTGAGCGTTACCTCCATATCCGCCACACTCCAGGGACCCCGTTTCTAGTTAATGCTCCTCACTGTCCTGAGAGGCAGGCGCAGGACTGGAAATTGAGGCAGGGAGGGCATTGGGACAGCCTGGGCGCCCAGCCCCCATTGGCCCCTGCGGTGTATTGGGGACCATGTGGCCACAAGGGTGACGCCTCCTCCTCTGTGCAACAGGGCGCCCTGCTGCAGAGGCTGCTGCTGGACTTAAAGGAGAGGTGCCGGGCGGTGCAAGTGAGAGAGAAATGGCAGCTTACAAACAGGGTGGGGTGGGGTGGGGTGGGGAGGAGTGATTCACTCTCCCTCTCTCGGGCTCCCCCCCCCACCCGCACCCCTCTGGCCTCCCTCTCTTCACATTCTACCCCATCTTTCTGTCTCTTCCTCCCCCTTCCCTCCCCTTCCTTCTCCTCCCTTCCTCCCTTTTCTCCTTCTTCTCTCCTGTCTCCTTAGTCCCTCCCTCCTTCTCTCCCTCCCATTGGTCCCTCTTCCTCTGTCTCTGTCTCTCTCTGCGTTTCTCCCCTACGCCCCTCCCACTGTCTCTCCACTATCTTCCTCCCCTGGCTCGCACATCACTGCATTTCTCCTCTGGCTCAGGCCTCCAGCTAATAGGACACTGTGCCTGTGATCACCTCATGGTCACTGTCACCACAGCTGCCTCCAGCCTGAGAAAACCCTGACCTCTGCTATAGTTCTACCACATTCTCTTGAGGATACACAGACACACACACACACACACATACACACAATTTCCTCCAAATTGGGCCCTGCACCATGGATGCAGCCACTCAGCCTCCATGCAGGAAGCTTGAGTCCCCATTCTGTGTGTGGGACGCTGGAGCTGAGGGAGACTCCCAGCTGGGCTGTGGGCTGGGACCTTCATCCCCAGTGGGCTTACCTCCTGTCTTATTTCTACTAACTATTGGGTTCTGTGCAGACCCAAAGGGTCAGGCATGACCTCCACTGCCCAGGAGGGTCTGGCCCACAGATGGGGCCCCTTGTGCTCTGACACAGCCAAAATCATGCTGGTTCCCAGGTGGGTTTGCTCCCTCTGCCTCCAGGTGCTTAATAACGCTCCTCCTGGAGCATCTGTGATGCCCCCCAGCCTCAGGTCCCCGTGAGAAAGTCACTTCCCTAGAGGCTTTTCTCAGACACCCCAGATGCCTGCCTGTCTCTCTGTTAGCCTGGCCCAGCCCCCTCTCCATCAGCATTAAAACTTGGGGAGCTGTGTCCCATACAGAGCTCTGGGGCTATCTATTCACTGCTGTCCCTGGAGTCAGCTCATTGCTTGGCATACAATCGGTACTCAATAAATAAGCCTGTGGGTCCCAACTTCCTGGGCAGACACCATGGCTGTTCCCTCTTAGCTGGTAAAGGAGACCATAAATGCAGCCCACCAAAGCCTCTGCAGTGAGAACTGGCCAGTGGGCAGTGGTCCAGGTTCTAGTAAGGTGACACTTCACGAGCATCTACTGTGTGCCTGGCACTGTGCTAGGTACTCTAGGGGTAACAGAAAGGTGTCTACACAGTTTATTTCAAGGACCCCACATACAAACAGGCAGTGTGGGGGGTGGTCAGGAGTCAGGAGCTGAAATCTCAGTCATTGCGGGATCTACAATATATCTTTTTTTAGAAAAACCTTACAACTCAACAATAAAAAGACAACCCAATTTTAAAGTGAGCATGGATCTGAACAAACATTTCTCCAAAGACATGCAAATGGCCAATAAGCCGATGAAAAGATGCTTAACATCATTATTTATCCGGGAAATGCAAATCAAAGCCACAGTGAGATACCACTTCACGCCCACTAGGACGGCCATAATCAATACGACGTAACAACAGGTGTTGGTGAGGCTGTGGAGTAACTGGAATCCTCCAACACGCTGCGGATGGGAGTGTAGGCTGGTGCTGCTGCCCTGGAAAACAGTTCCTCAAAAAGGTGAAACACATGACCCGGTAATTCTATTTGTAGGTATCTACCCAAGAGAAGGGAAAGCATATACCCACACAAAACTTGGACAAGAATGTTCATAACAGCGCTATGCACAACAGCCCAAAGGTGGAGCCAACCCAAATGTCCAGCAACCGATGGCTAGATAAACGAAACGTGGTCCATCCACACAATGGAATATTATTCAGTCTTAAAAAAGAATGGAGTTCTGATACATGTGCCATGGATAAACCTTGAGAATATCGTGTTAAATAAAAGAAATCACGTATTATTCCATTTGTATGAAATATCCAGAACAGGCAAATCCATAGAGATAGAAAGTAAATTAGTGGTTGTCAAGGGTTGGGGGAGGTAAGTGCGATGGGGGAAGCTAGGTAGAAGATACAGGGGATCTCTCTGTATTATTTCTCACAACTGCATGTGAATCTACAATCATCTCAAAATAAAAAAGGTTAATTATAAAACCACAAACACCAGATAGTGTTGCTGCCCTGCTTCAATTGTTAAGTGCCCTTCCCTGGCCTCCAGACAAAATCCAAAGTCCCTCTCGAGGCCTGGAAGATCTCTGCGCTCAGGCTCACTAACACTTTCCCCCTCAGTCTGCTGCAGCCACATGCCTCTTCCTTTGGTTCCTGAAACAAGCCAAGCTTGCTCGGCCTCTGAGCCTTTGCACATGCCAGCTCATGGCCCCTCACCTCCAAGTAAGGTGAGGATGTGATACCTGCCTACCAGATAGGCATCCCCCCCAGTATTTCTGAGAGGGGCCTCCTGCCTCCCTTAGTTTCTGAAATCCTCCCCGTTGAAATGCCCTCCTGGGCCTCCCTATAGTCTGACTGCCACCCCCTACACCCAGAAATGCCTCATATTCTTTTTAGCAGTCCTCACCCCTGAAGCATAGACTGATGGGGAGAGGCACAGGTGCTTCTCAAGGTGTGTCCTTAGGACCCCCTGTATCGGATGGCCCCAGGTGTGTGATCCTGATGTAGACTCCTGAGCTCTCTTCTGAGGAGCCTGTAAAGGGGCCCGGGCCAGGCGATCAAGACCGGCGGCCACATGTTGCTGAGTCCCTGGTCCAGCATCTCCTGCTCTTCCCACTCTTGGCCTTTGATTTGAATCCACAGGCCTGTAGGAGTCTGCTGGCTTCACCCTCCTCCCATCTCCCACTCTGTGCTCAATAAGATTCATCTCTGCACATTTAGCCATCTGTGGAGAATGGATGTGTTCCTATCCTGGGGTCCATGGATAAGTCCCAGGAAGTCTGTGAACCTCACAAGTGTCCACAAAACATCACCTGTGTGCAGGGACATGCATGTGTCTTGAAAGGGGACCCATAGCTCCATCACACTCTCAGAGGGGCCTGGGAGAACACACAAGTTTATGAATTGCTAGATAAAGGCTCACTGAAGGCCAGGTTTCAAAGACCGTGGTATCACCTTTCCCAGTCTCTCCTGCACTGTTAGACTCTGCACTCTTCCCTGGGCCTCTCAGTTTCCTCATCTGTAAAGCAAGGAAGTGGCTGAAATAATTGTTCCATCGCTGGGTGCTGGAGACTGTTCTGGAGCCAGTCGAGCCCCACTGTCCACAAATGACCTCATCAGGCCACATAATCCCATGAGCCTCACTTTTCTCATCTCTTAAATGGGAGCACATGGCTTATCTCAAAGCACCGCTTTAAGGAATAAAAGAAATAACATTCATGGTAAAGTGTACAGCCCAGTACTCGGAACAAAGCAGACATTAAAAACTGCATCCTTCTTTCAAAGCAGACATTTAAAAACCTGCATACGTGACTGCAGGTTTCACGTGTGTGCTTTGGAGCACTGTCAAAGTGAAGTCTATGAGACACTGCAGTGAACTGAATAGAGACCCCTCCCCTCGAAAGATACATCTACATCCTAACCCCTGGCACCTGTTAATGTGCCCTTATTTGGGAAAAGGTCTTTGCAAATGCAGTGAAGTTAAAGATCTTGAGATAATATCATCCTGGGTTCTGGCTGGGCCCTAAATCCAGTGACAGGTGCCCTGATAAGAGAGGGAGAAGGCACAGACACAGAGGAGAAGGGCATGTGGTGACAGACGCAGCAAAATAAGAGTGCTTTCCTTACTGTAATATAGGTCTTGCACTTGGAAACTTTCTAGTCTATTTCAGTTTTTTAAATGAAGCACCACATTAATTTCAAGAGCCACTTGACCCGGAGTTTGAAAACCTCTGTCTAGAGTAGCGACTCTTGGCCCTGCCTGCCTTTATCACATACGCAGGCTGGGTGCCACCCTCCAAGATCCTGGCTGGAGTGGTGTTGGATGGAACCCCAGATGCGTCCCAGTGATTTCGATGTGCAGCTGAGGATGCTCTGGAAGAGAGGCCCTCAACCTGAGCTGCACACTGGAATCACCTGGACAGTCTGCAAAAGAACCCCAGTGCCAGGCTGCATGCAGATCACCTCAGTCATTCCAGGCATCAGCATTTTTCAGAGCACCCAGATGACTTCATGCACAGCCAAGACTGGAACTCATGTGCTAGAGCAGTGCTTCCCACACTTGGACCTCCTGGGCATCTCCCAAACACTTGGATTCTGACCCTGGAAATCTGCATTAGGGCCTGAGATTCTGAATTTGTAACTGTCTCCCAGGGGACCATCCTTGGTGATTTACTGTGCAGCGGGGTTAACAGGCACTAGCCTAGAGCTGTGCTTCTAAAGGTGGGGCCCGGACCAGCATCTTCAGCATGAATTGAAACTTGTAAGAAATGTATATTCCTGGGCAAGATCTCAGGCTCAGAAATTCAGGGGTGGGGTCAGCAATCTGTTTTAACCTGCCCTTCAGGCGATCCTGATACACACCCAACTTCGGGGAGCACTGGCCTAGAGTGACAGTGATAGGCTAACACCCTGCCCAACTCCTGTGCTCCTACAGCAGCACAAACTGACCCTTGATTTTGGGGGAACCTCCAAAAGCACTAGGGGACCCTCCCTGGATCCCAACTAACACCTGTGACATTCCTGGGAAGGTGGGAGATTGCACATGTTGAGAGGGGGAAAATGTTATGATTCCATCATAGAGATGAGAACATTGAGGCTGACAGAGGACAAGCCTTCTTCAAAGTCAGCAACTTTAGTCTTGGAGCAAGAGCTGCCCTACCCACCCTTCAAGATTCAACTCAGGGATCCCCTCCCCTAGATATCCCTGCTGCTCACTCAAGGACACATATTCCCTTCCCATCTCAGAACTCTCACCTGTAGTATTTCCATGCAGGATCCCCAAAGTCTGGCTTGAGAAAACCCTAATTATGTCACATATTTTAGTTTTGCATCCAGACTGCATGTGCTCTTTGGTAGAAATCATGTCATACAGTTTCTTATATTTTATCTTTTATTCGTTTATTTATTCCAGTAGCCTATATTACTACAAACTATGTACTGCATACATAGTGCTATAGACTGAGTATCTGTGTCCCCAGAATTCATATATTGAAATCCAAACTCCCAATGTAATAGTATTAGGAGGTGGGGCATTTGGGAGGTGATGAGGTCATGAAGGTGTAGCTCCATGAATGTCATTAGTGCCCTTATAAAAGGGACCCCAGAAAGCTCCTTTGTCCCCCTTCCACCATGTGAGACACAAAGAAGTTGGAAGTCTGTAACCCAGAAGAGGGCCTTCACCAAACACCAAATTTGTCAGCACTTTGATCTTAAACTTCCAGCCCCTGGACCTGTGAGAAATGAATGTCTGCTGTTTATAAGCCCCCAGTCTGCAGTATCTGTTACAGCAGCCCGAACAGACCTGAGACACAGAGTCAGTGCTCAGCAAATATTTCCAGGTTAATTCCCTGAAGGTGGAGCCGAGCTTTTCTGTCTTTGTGCCTTGAATACAGCAGGAACTCAGTAAATGCTTCTCAACGATTGAATGAATTAAGCCAGGAAAAAGATAGCAGTAAAGAGATAGAAAGTGAATAGACAGAAGGTTATTTTCTGCTCATCTGTGCTAGCACTTTGCAATGAACGCTGCTCATTAAATAGTGCTCCAAAAATGTCTTCTGGTCATGACTGGCTTGCACCATCAGAACACTGTCACTCTATTATTCATTGTATCCAACACCATTCATCTTACTCCGGTAAAACACTGGAGAGACTCTTATGAGCAATGACAGAGCCAATAACAAAACAAAATGAATCAAGGAATTATAAGTGATACTTTAAAGAGAATTTTAAGTCTTCCCTTTAACGGTCCATATCCAGTTCTAAGTTCTTGCAACGAGATGGACGTATGAAATGATGGCGGTGAATGAAATTATCAAATACTTCTGCATTTCCCAGTTCATCCCGTCCACAAATATTTATCGAGTGGCCACTGTATGCTGGCACTATTACAGCCCCTGGACACACAGCGGTGATCAGCATAGACAACACATCCCTTCCTGCAAGGAGCTCACTTGCACTCCACCAGCACTGCCCAAGAGAACTTTTCATGATGATGGAGATGTTCCATCTCAGCATTGTCCAATACTGTACTCTCGCTAGTCACATGTGGCTCCTGAGGACTTGAGATGTGGCCAGTGTGGCCAAGACACTGAAATTTATACATTGTATTTCATTTTAACTCTTAAATTTAAATTTAAATTCAAAGAGTCACACGTGGCCAGTGGCCACTGGATTGGGCAGGTTGGTCTATATGACTACTCCATTGATGCTGATTTAAAGAGTGCGGTGCTAAAGTAGCTCTTCATTGGCTGCTGCAGACAAGATCACTCCTTTGCCTGCTTCTGGCTGTACACTTATAATCCCTGCATGCTCCGTGGACACTGAGCACACACAACATGAGGCAGAAGTCAACCTCAGACTTCAGAGTGACTTCAACGAGTCTTACTAAAGGACCCCACCCCAAACCTGCCTACACCAGCTGCGAGAGGCTCTCCCAATTCAGTAGGAAACACCAGGAAGGTACTCAATTTTTTTTAGAAAAGACTGACAGGATTGGAGTGAAAAATAGGCAAACACCTCCCAGTGGTGGTGTTTTTTGGAGTAAGGAACCCACACACTGACGGAAGGAGAGCAGGCAAATTTCTGATGTAGGAGGGGTCGGACCCAGGAGGTCACTGGCTGGAAGTGGTGGCCTGGAGAGAATTAGAGCAAAGCCAGCCGCCCAGGCAGTTTGTGGGGGTGCTCTCCAAGGTGCTGAAGGGACGGCTCGCTCCTAAATGAAGACAGGGGGACCCAAGAGAGCCAGCCCCTTGGTCTAAACCACACAGCCTGTTTGTGGCATCACCGAACCCCACTGTGCTCACCTTCATCTACCACGTGGCCTCTCACAAACCAGAAAACTACAAATTGGGGGAGCGGCTGATCCAAGAGGGGATGGACCATCGTGGAAAATTAAAACAAACACCACTCTTTTTCTCGTGCTCACAACTCTCAATATCTTGTAGTCATTTGAGGACATGATGAGCTTTATATACAAAATTACCAGCTCAGAGTTGGCAGCTAGTTATCTTTAGAGTATTGGAAGCCTGAGGGAAATTGAGGAAGAAAGGGAGTCTTGAAGAAAAAAAAAAATAGCAGAGGTTCCTGGCCCTCCCTCCACAGCCACCACCCCCCTTTGTTTTTCCAGGGTCTGCCTCTCTCTAGCCAGGAGGGCCCACAGTCCCGTTTCATCAGGTTAGCTGCGCTAACTGTTAACGTCAGCTGGGGGCTACTCGCTAACTACCGCTGCAGTGGCTATTTTCGGAGGGTGCTGATCCTCACTTCCTCACCAGCCCCGTCAGGCTTCCTAATATAAAGCCCGTCAAATTGCTCCAGGGCTGTGCCGGGTGAGGGAGTCTTCAGTAACACTTCTTTCTCAGCTATTATTGGCAACAAAGAACTAGTTATTTGCTTTTACCTTCTGCTTTCACCTCGTGGGACCTTCTCCTTCCCCAACGTGGCTGAAAGAGAATTTCTGAGGAGATGATGCTTTTATCTACCATAGCTGAGTGCTGGATTCTTTTTGTTTCCGAAAGGAGTTTTGATGGGCCCCACTTCCTCCTAACCTGGGCATTTGGATTTAAAAAAATTTACTTCCACGTATCCACGGCTAAGTACCAAAAATATGCCCAACGGTGGTTTATTTTGTTTGGATGAGGGGTTTCGTCCTTACAAGGGGCATTCACTGCATAGCCATGGATTTCAAGTGGGAAGGCAGCAGTCTGCTCCATCTGTAATCTGAGCCCTCCTCCAGGGCTGGTGCTCTCCCTTCACAGGGAGGGCTGCTTCTCAGGAGCAGGAATCAGTAGGGATTGGAGTACTTGGCCAGAGAACAAAGCTGGGAGGCTGCACGTGGCTGTGTTTTTGGGGGACAGGATGGTAAACGTCTCTGGGTGACAGGTATATTGTGCGCCTGCTCGCGCAGGCGCCGGGAGATCTGAATTTTGACTGTGGGCGTGTGTGATTTGTGTGGGTGGAGGGATCTGGGCCGGTGATCGGAATCTGTGTATGAGGGGGAGAGGCCGGGTGTGTGAGATGACTCATATCTTTCAGGCTGTGGGAGGGTTTATTTGCGGGGGGTAACTTTTGGTCCCAGGAATCCTGTGTACTCAGGACCCAGGAGGAAATATTTACCTGTGTGGCTTAGCACAGGGGTCCAGCGAGTGGAGAAGAGGCAATGTGACTCGGTGGGACAGGAGTGGCGGGGGGCAGGGGAATGTGCTGCGAACATGCACTTGCCTACAAGTCTGGGCTGCTGCACCCAGAAGAGAAGAATGGGTGTGGAGGAAGAGGGGGGAAGGAGGAGGTCGTTTTGGACCAGGCAGTTTAGAGAGATTTGCTCCTGACAAAAGCACCGGCTCCGGAATCACCATCCTGAGTGTGAATCTGGGTGTGGCCCAATGCGCACCAGCCTTCTCTGAGCCTCTACTCCCCAATGTGGGAAATGGGGGACAAAATCCTGGAAAGGTACAGAGATTAAGTGCTATAATTCACGCAAACACTTGCCTAATGCCATGCACGCAGTGTTTAATATTGCCATACAGTATCCTTTTCAATATTATCATTGTCATGTCTGGCTATTGGTTCTAAAAAAAAATAATCGTTACACGTGAAATTCATTGCATCTGAACTGTAATAAAATTAGTGATGGATAATAATGAATGCTTACTGGGATAGCATGTACACCACCTCAAGTAATCCACCAAATTTACAGGTATTATTATCAACTCTTTGAACAGGTGAAGAAACAGAAGCTCAGAGAAGTTAAATAACTTGCCCAAGGTCACAGAGCAAAGGCATAGCAGGAATTCAAGCACAACAGCTATAAACTCCACAGCAGGAGCTCCTGCCACCGAACACCCCCAGCCTCGCCATCTTCTGTTGGGAGTCACCCAACAGACTGTGGAAGCAGCTCAGTTCACTTCAATGGGCAACACCTGCCTTGTGCTCAGGGGACTGTGAACCTGAAGGAAAAGTTGTTGGCATAAGTGTCTCCAGTTGAAATGTATTCCATACCAATTCCAGCTAAATGTAGAATACATTTGCTGTTTGTGCATTACTCATGAATATCACTGTTTTCCCAAGTCAGCACTAGGAGCTGGGCTGAAGTTTGGGAGCTTTGCTGATGCCTGCCCAGTATTCCCATCCCTTGTGCACAGGAAAAGCTGGGTTGAACCATTAACTCATTAAAGGCTCTGCCCTCTCAGAAGGGAGACCCATCACAGCCCACCAGCTGATGGGGGAGAAGGCATAGAGACCCGCTGCTTTGTTCAGGCAGATTACAACACCCCACTTAGGCTCTACCGGCTTGATGGACTGCTCAAAGGCACACAATCTCCACAGTCACTGGCCTCCTAATGAGAAGTGGGGCCATGTTCCAGCAAAGTGGCCCCAGATGTCTGGGCTTGATTATCCCAGGCCAGAAGGGTCAGTTTCGTTTTCCGCCATGCCCCGGCACAAACCAAAAGGGAGCAGCTGGCCCCGGCACCCTGCATCAGTGTGTCTGCCTCTGTTGGCATACAGGTGGTGTGATGAGGACAGATCGGGGTTCAGACCTTCAACTCTGCCACCAAAGGCTAGGGGGTTGGCCCCTGGGCCTTCCTACTCTCACCTGTAAAATGAATATGAACCCCTCCATCATGTGACACCCAAACAAGATGAAGAGGGGAAGGGCCTTAGGGAGCTGAACACTGCTTAGCTGGTTGGACAGGGAAAGAGACCCGAGGACAAATCCAATAAACGAAGCGTTTCTCACATCAACATGTCGGACCCTAAACTCATGGCCAACCACAGAATCAGATCCTCTCTTCCCCCAGTAATCAAAACGTAATTACCACCCTTCCTTCTAAATGGAAGCTACATGAGGGCCAAGATTTCTGTCTGCTTTGCTCATTGCTCTTTTCCCAGAGTCCAGAGCACCTGACCAATGTAGGCACTCAGTAGATACTTGTTGAACGATGGACAGAATTCCGCAGGCCACTGAAGATGTCCAGGGAAGGTGGGCAGACTGGGGTGCTATACTTCACCCTTAGACATTGTGGGGAGTTCCTGACTCCTCTCCTCCGCATGCTCCCATGTGAGGGTCCCCTGCACAGGACCGTGAAGCCACTGTCCTGGCTTAAGTACATCTGGGAGCACCTATGGAGAGATGGATCTGCAGAGCAGCCTGGCCTGAGCCCTGAGGTGACAACTGCTCCTGGGCTCCCAAAGCGCCCAGCTGGGAGTGCCAGGCTGCTCAACCACCCACTTCAGCCACCCACATCTGCCGCCCAGACCTTGCTGTGCCTGCACATGGGTGCACACACACACACACACACACACACACACACACACACACACACGCCCACGACCTGGAACCCAGAAGGTCCGTCTGCTTGCTTGGCCCCCACGCCCCAGGGTCAGGGAACTCTCCAACCTGATCAGTGAAAACAACAGCACAGAAGAGGCCGCCTGGGACCAGGGCTGGGCACGGCTGTGACAGGCAGGAGCATTATATAATTAACTGCCCCCCACGCCTCCTCCCCTTTGAGGAATAATGAACCCTGCCTCTCAGTTGCATAAGCCAAAATAATAATTACTCTCCAGCCCTCTGTCACTCCTGGATGTGGCCAGGGAGCAGGTGTTTAGCACTTGCTTCATGAGACTTGGAGGCAGCGAGCAGGCAGGGAGAAGACCACACATACACTCATGATTTCTATGCCCACCAGAAGCACATAAGTCACTGCTATGCCCCACTCCTTTATCCTGCCTGAAAAATTACCTAGCCGCTTCTGAGGATGAGCTCCCAGATTGGGGAGGAGGTGGGATGGAGGTGGGAGTGGGGGTGGGGGCTGCATCTAGAGAGCAGGCTTGCTTGGGGTCTGGTTTCCAGGAACGGTACATGCTCCATGCCTTTCAAATGCACCAAGGAATGAACACTGGAGTGTCTGGGACTGGGGGTAGCTGCAGGACCACCAAAGCTTCATGTACAGAAATCATCTTACAGCACAGTGGTGGGCAGCTCCCTGGCTTCCTGCACCAGCTCAGCCCTGAATGTGGTGGCATCTTAGAATGAAGGCACAGAGCATTCCCTGAACTAATGGGGAAAATGATTCAGCCACTGAACGGCGAGATTCCTGGGCTCTCGCTAAACAGATGGGCCTCCCTCCTTCCCTCCCTTCCAACAGTGCTAGCCCGCATCCAACCACCTAGAAGTTTATTGCCTTGTTGTGTTGGTTTGGGTTCATGTCCCCCACCTATACCTCTCCCAATCGCTCCCTTTCCATTGGCTTGAGTTGATCAGGTCTGAGGGAGGCCCTTTGGCACCGCAGGAAAACAAGAAGCAAAGCTGGGGCCTGACTCCTGGAGGCCCACACCAAGGGAGCTCGGTCAGCAAGGGGAGGGGGCCCTCTCCCAGCCCCCCACCACCCTTAGTGGGTCCTAGAGGAGGCCGTGGGCCCAGTCTGGCCTTTCCGCAGGTCTCTGGCCTGCTCTTGGATGATGCACCGACACCCTGCTCAACTCCGCAGCTCCAAGGGCCTGGCTCTGCTCCTGGAAAGCCCCCAACACCCTTCAGCTGGCACAGGGGTGCTATCCCCCACCGAGCAGTGGGGCAACCTGTAGCCAGGGCAGCTGGGCCTCCAGGGAACCCCAGGAAATGCCCAGGTGCCCACGGCCCCGCTGGAGGGAGAAGCTCAACTTCTCCAGAGATAAACACAAGAGGCAAAAAGAAGGTCCCTCCTCCACCCAGCCCCCGGCCCGCCGCACCGGCGCACCTACCTCCATCGGAGTAGGTCTCAGTGCCGTAGCCGTCCTGCAGCCCGTTGCTCCAGGTCCCTTCGTACTTGGCCCCGTTGCCCGTGCACTCCCGCACCCCGTAGCGCCCCTTAAATCCGTGCGTCCACTCGCCCTTGTACACCCACTTCCCCTTGCTCTCCAGGCCGATGCCGTGGCGCTTGCCCTGCGCCCAAGTGCCCTGGTACGTGTTGCCGCTGGGCCAGGTGTAGACGCCCAGCACCTCGAAGCCGTGGCTCCACGAGCCGGTGTATTCGCCCTGGCCCTTGGGGCCGGTGCAGACGCCATGGCCGTGCGCCTTGCCGTCCTCCCAGCCTCCACAGTAGGACCCTCCATCGTCAAAATTAAACCTACCCCCACTGGACATGCATGTAATTCGGTTTGCAAATCCCGCAAACGGTGAAAAAAAAAAAAAATAAGGCGATCAACAAACCGGATTCTTGGTTGGCTGGCTGGTTTTGTTTTGCTATTTTTTTTTTTTTTTTAAGGAAGAATGGAGAAAGCAAACACACTGCGAGCAGATCCCAAGCGGCGGGCGGCCGCGGCGCCGGCTTCGGTGGAATTTAAGTCAATCGGGGGCGATTATTCATTTTTGAGCTGCGCCGCGGAGCCTGACCAGCGTCTCGCGCTCCCGCTGGAGACAGGACCAGAGGGGAGGAGGGAGGGGGAGGGGAGGGGAGGGGAGGGAAAGGAAGGGAGGGAGGGGGCAGGAGCAGCAGCGCTGGTGCAAACGGCTCCACCTCAGCGCCAAGTGCCCCTCAGAGGCGAGCCCGCGGGGCTGGCCGCGCAGGCCGGCGCGGGGAGGGAGGCTCAGGCTCGGGGCGCAGCCCTCCACCTGCGGCTGCCGCTCTGCGGGCGCCCGAGGCCGGCGGCGGGGCCCGCGGGCGGGGGCACGGGCGGCGGCGCGGGCGGCTGCACCATATTGGGGGCCGCGGGCCGGGCCGGGGCGGCGGCGGCAGCAGCCACAGCAGCAGCAGCAGCAGCAATGCGGCGGGTCGGGCGGCGGCGGTGGCGGCGGCGGCGGCAGCGGCGTGCGCTCCGAGCCCGGCCTGCGCGCTCTGGCCGGCGCGGCGCGCGCCCGCACCCCGCGCGCCCCCGCCCTGGCCCCCCGCCCCCGGCGCGCCGGCAGCCTGAAGAGGGGCGCTGCGGGGCCTGGCAGAGGGCTCTGGGTGCTGGCGGGGACCCAAGGCGCCCCGCCCTCTCCCCCACCCGGCGCTCCGGCCCGCTAGGCTTTCCCCCCCTTGCTCGTGCCCGCCTGGAAATCGGGGTCCAGCCAGGGCACCCCAGCCCCCCCTTTCCCGGGACTTGGATTTAAAGGGACAGGAACTGCGTAATGGGAAGGCGCCTAGCACCCAAGGCGCTCTCTACCCCTCCCAGGAGCCGCGGGTAAAGCCCGGCTGAGCAGGCCCCGCGGGTCCGGGGGCGCCCCGAATGTTTCTGATCCCCAGCCCTGCGCCTAGGTCCGCGACGACTGCCCCTGGCTTCACTGGAGAGGCTCTTGGCAGACCACAGGTGGTTTCCCCTAAGACAAATAATCCGTCCTTTCCTTACAAGCGGTTTAGTTCCAGATGTGGGAAGCAGGGGGGCGCTCGCCTCAGAAAACATGTCCCCTCCCTATAAATTAAAAAGTCCGGCCACACGCACATATCTTGGAGTAAATATACCCCAATCCTGTCCTTTCCCCGCGCCCTGGACAACAGGTAGCCCCCCACTCCGGGAGTGGTCGCGCTTTGGGAATAAAGTGGAATCTCCACTCCGGCGTTACTAGGTCTCTCTCCACACATAGTCCCACCCCCACCCCCACCCCCATCCCCACCCCCAAGAGATGCTGTCTTGATTCCTGGATCCGAGTATCCTGGGACCAATTTAAAATGCATTTCCTGGACCATAAATCCGCAGGCAGAGCCCGCGTTCCCAGCTCTCCCGGAGCGCATGTGGCAAATGGCAGCAGCCAGTGCTGCAGAGGGGACACTGCACAGGGTCCAGGCTAATTGGGGTGCGGGCGGGTGACTCGAGCTGCCTTGAGCCAGGAATTGCAAACCAGGCAGTGGAGCCTGAGATTTAGCACCGCAGAAGGGGTGCAGTTGAAACCTCCAATTAGCCAGGGGCTCTGCCCAGCCTTATCTTGCTCGCATTGTTCCCACCTTTAGGTAAACAGGCCCTCACTGGAAGACTAGCCCTCCTCCGACCCCCAAAGTTGAAGCTCTGACTTCTTGTCTTGCCCTGGGTACCCAAACCCCCTCCCTAAAGTGCCACCAGCCTGGAGGGCAGTCACCTCTTCATGCACCCCCTGGGGAGGGTTGTTCAGGGAGCTTTCAGTTTAGCTTTGTGATTTGTAGTTACAAAGATTCAAAGCACCTGTCTTCCTGTGCTTCTCTGAATGCCTGGGGGGTGGAATTGTTGGATGGAGCGAATCCTGGACATAGACGTTGCTCTTCAGAACACTTGGAGAATTTCCTTCTAACCCTGCAGTGCACCTGCACTTGTGACTCTCTACTTACTGGTCAGCACTTGGTATTATCGGACTTCCTATTAGGTTTCCATTTATTTTATTTTGTCAATCTAAATGGGTATGAAATAGCATCTCAAGGCTGTTTGGTAAAAATGAAAAATTACATATAGTAAATATGTAGACAAAAGGGCTGCAGATTTTCCTTACAAGATTCAGGTTCAAATCCTGCTTCCAGGGTTGGCCAATTGTGTGACTCTGGGCAGTCATTTAATATCTGTGAGCTCAGTTTTCTCATTGGTAAGATGGGCATAATGGTAGTTTCCATAAAGTTGCTGTGAGAATTCAAGTAGCTGGGTCCCCAGCTCATGGTAAGCACTGAAGAAACAGGAAATTATGTTGTTATTAGGAAACAAAGGTCATGGGTTCCTACATGGGACCCCCAGCTTTCAGCCTGCTCCTCCCAAACACTGTTGACATCAAATCACTGTTTCTCTTGCACACTCTGCACTTCCTTCCATTTTATATCCAACCTGGTTTTTTGCTGATTCAGCAGCCCTTCCTCACAGGAGCAGTGGATTGCAACTGAGATCTTTTTGGAAAGTGGTGATTGGTTCCAAGCACCTGGTTAGCACCTTCTACCTCTAAGTAATACATACCTTCCCCCCAGCTGACCCTCCCTCTTCTCCTGTGCATGGTCGGATCGGCTCCAGCAATGACAGACTCTACTGTCTGAAATGCAGATATTAGAGGCATTCGTTTTGTGCAATTTGGAAATGAATCTGCCATAAAATGGGGCTGGAGGTATTGATTTCATTTTGAAGGAAACTCTCCAAGGCTGTAAACATAGTACCACCCAGCAATTTCAAAACAAAAACCAGGGAGAAAACCAAGAAACTATACCACCATGCGGAATTTCATGGCTGTGTGCATCAGGCTCTGGGATGAATACCTCATATTAGTATCCCAAGGGCACTCCTTGGGGGACCTGGGCTTATATACGCTCTTTTCATAAAGACCAACTTGGAGCCTACCTAAGTGAAGTGTCTGGCCAAGGGGAAGATAATTACCCAGCAGGATTCCAGCCCAGGCGGTCTGGCTTTCCAGCCTGTAACCTTTCTTGCCTCTAGGCATTATATTGCCATTTCCTTCTCCCCCTTCCCATGACCATAACTGGGAAGTTTTCTGGTTTCCTTGTAGAGAAGACACCCTCCTTTTATCTCCACAGAAGCCTGCTTGTTTCCTTCAGAGAACTAAGCTACAATCTACAGTTACCTGTCTTGTCGGTGCCGGTGTTTACCCTGACTCTGCATCAAGATGTCCCATTCTGGGGACTCTTCTATAAAGTGACATGGACACTCCTCCTGCTGAGGGTTGGGTCAGCTGGTGAGTGTAGCAGAAGTGACACAATGTGACTTCAAGGGTCAGGGCATTGATGGTGACACAGCTTCTTCCTCATGGTCTCAGGATGCTAGAGCTTGGACCTGAGTCACCATGCTATAAGGAAGCCCAAGCAGCACATGGAGGGGCACACAAGGAGAGAAACAGGACCTCTAGCCCACAACCCTGGCTGGACTCCCAATCAGCCCAGCACATATTAGCAACCATGTGAGTACATCATCTTGAACTAGATCCTCCAGCTCTGGCGAACCACATGGAGCACAGACCCCACCCATGGAGCTTTCCCCACCACATCTTATCATAATTTCAATTCCTGAACAAAATTAGTGACTGTTGTTATGTTAAGCTAGGGGTCATACAAACTACAGCTCAGGGGCCAAATCGGGCCCACGGCCTGTTTTTATAAGTAAAGTTTTATTAGAACACAACCACCCCCATTCACTTACATATGCCTATGGCTGCTGTCCCACAACAATGGCAGAGTTGAGTCATTACAACAGAGACCATATGGCCCATAAGCCTAAAATATTTAACATCTTGTTCTTTACAGAAAGAGTTTGCCAAGCTCTGTGTAGTGTTAGTCTCATCGGGCTGCCATAACAAAAAAACATAAAGGGGGGGTTATTTTCTCACAGCTCTGGAGGCTGGAGTCTGAAATCAGGGTGTAATAGGGTTGGGTTCTGGTGAGGACCCTCTTCCTGTCTTGCAAATGGCTGTCTCTCACTGTGCCCTCACCCTTGGGGAAGGCAGGAGAGAGAAGGAGAGAGAGACACCCAGTGAGCATAGGCGAGCAAGAGTGCTCTGGTGTGTTTTCTTATAAGGACACTAATCCTACGGGATCAGGCCCCACCCTTAAGACCTCATTTAACATTGATTACTTTCCTACTCCAAATCCAGCCACACTGGGGGTTAGGGCTTCAATGTTAAGTTTGGGGTGAGACATTCAATCCGTGGAACCCTGCTTTAAGTCACTGAGTTTTGGGGTGGTTTGTTATGCAGCAATAGTAACGAGAACAAGCTGTAAGCTTTGTGTAGAAGGAACCACATCTCTGTGGTTTACTCTCTCCCCCAGTAGCAGGCACACAATGGGTGTATGATACACTTTTGTTGCACAAATTACCAACCCAAGAGGTAAAGGTAAATAGCTTGGTGATAGGGATAATACCCTCTGGGCACTGGGGGACCTGGGTTTTTATTTTGGTTCTGACACTAACTTATTGTGTGACATTGGGCAAGTCTACCAGCTTCCCAAGGTCCAGTGTCTTCTCCTATAAAATGGGAAACCAGGTGGTTTTCCTGGTCTGTCGATTCCATAGTTCTAGAATTTTCCTCAGCCCTCAGTCCCCCCTCTTCCTGCAGTCCAGTGTGACCCTGCACTGCTATGTGGTGGTTGAGTTTACTTATGGTCTCTGTGCCACGGATTAGTCATCAGGGCCGTGTGTGTGGCATGCATGGAGCTGCTGAGGGGAGCCTTCAGAGGGGTTATTTTTCTGTTGTCTCCTCGGGCAAGTTCCAGGGTTTGGTTGATCAGTCCTGTGGCACCCCAAAACTGATCCCCTTACACAAACTCATGCAAATGTGAGAGGTCAACATGGCTATAGCGCCAAGAGTCGTTGTTAGAAAGGATGTCCCCTATCTCATCCATGCAGTCAGTCCCCTTAGCTGCCTGGGTTTAAAAACCAGCTCAGCTGCTTACTTGCTAGGAGCCAGTTATGGGGTATCTCTGTGCCTCTCTCCTCATCTTTATTATTATTATTATTTTATTTACTTTTAGTTCTCACCTAGTGATATTTTTTCCATTGACTTCTAGAAAGAGTGGAAGGGAGGGAGGGAGAGAGAGAGATCGATCAGTTGGCTGCCTCCCGCATGCACCACTGGGGACAGGAAACATGCAATCGGGGTACATGCTCTTAACCGGGAATCGAACCCTCAACCCTTCTGTCTGCTGGCCAACACTCTAACCATTGAGCCAAACTGGCCAGGCCTCTCTCTCCTCATCTTTAAAGTGGCATCAACACCTGTTCCCCCTTCATAGGGTTGGGGCAAAAAGTAACCAACTTGACACAGGTAGGAAAGGTATTGCGTGGTCCTTAGCACCTTGTTGGTTCTCAGCAACTCATAGTTGTTATTACTCCTTCCCTCTCCAGGGATGGCTGTTCCCAAGAATGAAGATGGTCATCTGTTATAGGAGCTGCCTATGGCCCAGGGTTGCAGGGGGTGCCCTGTGTCCTCTCTACCCCGTTCTCTTCTCCAAAACCACCACTGCACAGCCTCTGGTTGTAACTCTCTACCTGTCCATACCGAGGCCCAGGGAAGAGACAATTGCTTGGAGGCGCTCATAAGGGTCTCAACCCTTTGGGGTTCAGACTAAAAGCATCTTTTTTTCTTAAAGCTGGGGAAACTGAGGCTTAGGCAGGTCAAGTGAGTGGCCCAAGGCAACAGACAACTAGCAGGTGTCAGCACCAGGGCTTGACCCCCAAAAGGCAAGGAGAAATTGGGGGGACTCTCACTTCTGGGCTGTTCTCCACTGCCAGAGCCCAGCCGTCAGGCGCAGGAGTCCTTTGTTTTTGATTAATTGCTGACCAGCTCCAGGGTTGAAGGAGAAAACTTGAAAAACCTTAATCTGAGCTTTGAAATTCAACTCTAAGACATGGCTGGGTGTGGTTTTTCCCTTACCTTGTAGCTCCCTAGGCCCACATCTTGGTCCCAGGAAATGCTAGTAATAACAGTGGTGAAAAGGACTGCCAACTGTTTGCCAGGCACTATCCCAGCATTTTCCAGTTTTAGTTCATTTGTTCCTCATAACATCTCCAATAAGTGGTTCCTAGAGGATGTTATTATCCCTGGGTTATGAATGAGAAAACTGAGGCAGAGAGCAGATAGTAGTAGGGGCAACTTGCCTAAGATAGGCAAGTCAATTATTAAACAAATGGTTCTGCAACCTTGGCATTCCAAGTTTAAGCGTTTTGGGCCTCATGCACTCTATTTGTCCTCTCCACCAGGAGTGCCAGGAACGCCCATCCCTGACCATCTTTTATAAGGACAGCCAGTGGGTGCCTGCTGTGAGCTGGGCTCTCGAGATCCCTACCTCGCCCAAGCCACATATGCCCCTAGGGTGGTTGCCACTTTATGGGTGAGAGTCAGAGCCTTGGGCAAATGAGCTAAAAAGCTAACCTGCCAGTAAGTGCCAATGTGGATTCAGAGCAGGCATATAGCCACCCCTTTCCACCCTACTCTCCTCAGTAAACCTTCACCCTCATTCCTAAACTATCTTCTCCAGCTGAGCCACTAGAACCATGACATCAGGGGCTAGCAGCAATAACAGCAGTCACGGTACTCTGCCACCACAGCTGCCACTCGGCTCTGCCTCGTGCCCAGCCCTGGAAAGTATCAAGTGAAGCGACAATAATAGAAGCGTCTAGTTCAAGATACAGAACGTTTCCCTGTGCACCTCCCATCACTCTTTCCCTCCACACAGCACAAGGTACAGCTGTTCTGCCTTACCCTTGAACTTCATACACATGGAATCATACATTTATGTATGGCTTCTTTCATTCAACATTATGTCTTAAATTCATCTGATTTGTAATGTATAATAGCACTTTGTTCTTTTCGTTGCTGTATAGTATTTCATTGAATACACTACAATTTACTTATCTATTCCCCTGCTTATAAACATGTGTATTGTTTGCAATCTGGGGTTATTTTGAATAAAGCTACTGTGAACACTTTTACGTGTCACTTCTAGGAGTGAACTTACTGGGACATAGGGTAGATGTATATTTAATTTTAGTATTTAGTTTTCCAAAATGGTTGATGCAATTTGCACTCCCCCAGCAGAGGGTGAGAGTTCCAGTTGCTCCACATCCTAACCAACACTTGGTAATGTCAGTCTTCTTAATTTTAGCCAATATAGTGGATGTGTAATGGTATTTTATTGTGATTTTAATTTGCATTTCTTAGATAAACACTTTGTAAAATAATGAGGCTTATTTTTTACTTATATTTACTATTTAATTTTTATTTTTGATGTCTATATCTATTATTATTTGTTGTATTTATTTTTAGTTTCCTTCTGAGAATATCATGCTACAGCTTTTCTACTTAGATTGCTAATGTAAAGTTTTCTTTGAAAATAAATCTATCCAAGTTTTTTTAATAAAGAGTGGGGGAGATACATTTAAAGAATAATATTATGCAATTAATAAGTCAGCAGGGATGAGAGTGTGGCAATTTACTGGAAGAGAGGTGGACCTCTCTGACCTCAAGGATAAAGGTAAAAGCAGACTGGACAGAAACCAAGAACTGAAAAGTCAGAACCCAAGTTTTTTCTTTTTCCTGGGCCCCACTGTCTCTCCTCTTGGCCTGTATGCTTTATGTTTCTGCTCCCCATACACCAGTTTTCTCTGCCGCAGTCTGCTCTTTCCAGCATCTCTCAGTCCAACACCCTGATAGTCAATAACCTGGACTCTATGGATCCTGATTTCTGGGAGAGTCTGCTTGGGCCAACGCAGGTCAGGTATTCATTCCTCACCTAGCCAGCTGTGGTCAAGGAGTGGCATCCTGCCTAGGACAGCAGGAAGAAACCATAATTGACATTTCTAGTGCAAGTAGAGGAAGCACATTCTGAATCAAAAATTGGGACATGTATTCTGTCGATGGGACAGATGATTTGACATTGAGAAGGGAAGAGCTATGAAAAAAATGGTAGGCATAATTTTACTTCCTTACTTACCAAGAACTAAAATCATCTATGACCCCAAACAAGCACTGTCACTGTTCATTCAGTTTCTAGATGAAGACAATTATGGAGAGAAGTAGAGGAAAGGATGAAGAGGAGGATAATGAAGAAGTGATTTGGATGAATTAGCAAGAAGGAAAAAGAGAGGATGTGGTGGTGGTGAGGTCGTGATAGTGAAGATAATGGTGATAATGGTGATGACGGTGATGATGTCATGATGATGGTGAAGATGGTGGTGGTGATGAGGATGATGTTGTGATGATAGTAATGATGATGGTGGTGGTGGTGATGGTGATGTCATGATGATGGTGATGATGATGGTGGTGATGTCATGATGATAGTGATGATGATGGTGATGATGGTGGTGGTGATGGTGGTGGTGGTGGTGATGGTGAGGATGGTGATGGTGGTGGTGGTGGTGATGGTGATGGTGAGGATGGTGGTGGTGGTGGTGGTGGTGATGGTGAGGAGGATGGTGATGTTGATGGTGATTAATTTTACATTGATGTTCCTGGCTCCGTGCTCAGCACTTTACATTAGCTATCACATTTAACCCTAAAACCTTATGAAGCTAGTACCATTATTATCCCCATTTTAGAGATGAGGAAACCTAAGGCTTTGACAGGTCAAGTCACTCGCCCAAGATAGAAATGAGCCCAAGCTGCTAACAGCAGAGCACGGGCTTGCAACCACCACACTCTTCTATCTCAGGTATAAACATCCTTTCATTGTGTAAGAAGAACTGTTGTCTGGTCGAGCCATATATTTGCACAATCTGATGAATGGTTATACAGCAAATGCCCACAAACAACCACCCAGGCCAAGGAATTGAACATGATCAGCACCCCCAGAACCCAAGATGTGCCCCTCCCCAATCATAGCCTTCTCCATCCCCATGACAAAACCATTAATCTGAATTTATGGTCATCTTTTTGTCTTTATATTATATCACCTGTGTATATGTATTCCTAAGCACTGTAGTTCAGTTTTGCCTGTTGTTGAACTTTATGTGATTAGAATTATACTATATGCATTCTCTTTGCCAACATTGTGTTTGAGGTTCATCCATATGGTTGTGCATCTCTGGGGTCCATTTGTTCTCTTAGCTGTGTAATGTTCCCTTTTATGAATATCCATTCTCTGTAACTGGACATCTGGCTTGTTTCCAGTGTGGGGGTATTACAAGCGACTGCTTCCTCTTGCTGGTCTATGCACTCTGAACCATGTGCACCCATCTCTTTGCCCAGGAACATTTGTTCACTCTCAGGACTCACCATAAATATTCTTCTCCAGGGACTCCTCAGGCCAGGTGCCTCTTCTCTAAGCACCTGTGCTCCTCCCATTATAGCATATGTCACTCTGCCATGCAGTTACCTTTAAATTCATGGCCTCATCCACTCACATGGGGAGAGGGAGCGCTGCAAGGTGGGACCCTGTCAGGTTCCTCTCCTCCCCCTCGACACCCAGCACGATGTCTGGCACACACTAGGAATTCGATGATCGCATTTTGAGTAAATGACGAATGAAAAAATGAATGATTAGTCAGCACTCCCTAATCCTTTGTTCAACTGAAGCTTGTCACATAAGTGAATTGTGGAGCCCAGAGGTGCTGTTAAGACATTCACTCAGCTG
Source organism: Miniopterus schreibersii (assembly GCF_964146895.1). Classification (NCBI taxonomy): domain Eukaryota; kingdom Metazoa; phylum Chordata; class Mammalia; order Chiroptera; family Miniopteridae; genus Miniopterus; species Miniopterus schreibersii. The sequence continues at coordinate 28,021,502 of NC_138121.1, read as the reverse complement.
TGGCTGCTTCTGATCTGTGTCTGGACCTTGTATGACACAGGCTGATATCACAGACATGGCACCTGGGGACACAGTCTCCAGGCAGAGGAGTGGGGAAGGTTACAGAGGCCTCACTCACACTTGCTGCTCAGTAGGTGGTATATTGGAAGCATAAAGACATCCAGAAAAACACTTCCGACTTCATTGCCTTTTTCTCTTTCCTCCTTCTCTGCCTCCCAGGGCTAATAAGTGTGATTAGACCTCATTAGAGCCAGGCAGCTAGTGGTTTCCTCGTGGCTTTTTCTTATCTCCCGTGTATCTGATTTTTCCATCCCCATGGAAGATTAGTGAGCAGGCGGTGACAGGAAGAGGCCCACGGACCTGCTGGTTCATCAGAGAGGAAGATGAAAGCCACCGAGTCTAGGCAAGGGCTGCGGGCAGGGGCTGAGCTGCCACAGTGTGACGGGTGTATCAGAGGGTCAAAGCCAGCATGCGGAGGCTCAGAGGTCGGGGAGGTGAATCTGGAAGTCACAGTAGTAGATTGGAGGCCTGGCCAGAGTAGACCAGCTGCTGTGCAGACCAGGCCAGGTGAGTTCACATCTATCAGTGATGGGTTTCATCAAAGCCCACTGGCCTCAGGATAGCATCCAGCCTCCTTAACATGGTTGACAAGACCTGCCTGACCGGCGCCTGCCTATCCCTTCTGCCTCTTCCCTCTCTCCTCTCTACTTTCTGCTCCTATATCCCATCCTGCCTAGGCCAGCCTCTGCCCTCTCACATTCTGTTCCCCCTGCCTGGTGCATTCTTTCATGTCTCAGCTTAGTAATGCCTTTTCCCCAGGAAGCCTACCTGACCCCCTACCCCATCCAAGGCCGGGGTGGATGCTCCTGCCCTGTTCTCCCAGGGCTCCTTGGACCTTCTGACTCAGAGCATTGGCACACTGTGTGGTCCAGGTTTGTTTCATCAGCAGCATTCTCTGCTAGATGATTAAGGACAGGGACCGTGACCGATGTGTTCACATTCTATCCCAACTCAGTGTCTGTACATAGTAAGTGCTCAGTAAATATGATTCGGGGTAACTGAATGAATAAGATGGTAAAGCATTTTCTCAGGATCGTGAGGTGACTCAGAGGTAACTGGGACTAGAGATAGCTCTTTCTCTCTCCCAGCTCTGTCCCCCAACCTTGCCTTCCTCGTAGACGGAGCCAGGAAGGCCTGCCTCTCCTTTCTAGTTGCTGCCTCTCGTGCCTACTTAAGCTTGCAATGGACGTAGGGCTGTTCAGCATCTGTTACACTTTACTTGGGGAAAAGCATCCAGATTGCTCCCTGATCCTCGGCCCATGTGTTGGGTAGTCTCCATCCGAGTGCTGACCTGTTTTAACCCCTGAATCAAGCATTACCCGAAGGTAGACCTATGTTTGAACTTACCCACTCACTGGAGTACAGAAGCAAACACATTCCCCTTTTGCTTACATCACTCTGAGATGGGCTTTTTAGTAACTGCAAAAGGATGCTTTTTAACAGCTTTACTGAGATATGATTCACATACCATATAATACATACATTTAAAGCGTATAATTCCATGTTTTTAGCATAATCATAAACGATGTAAATGATCACCAGTGTAATTTTACCTTTCCCTCACCCCCAAAGAAACCTGTACCTATTAGCACTTGCTCCCCTCCCCCCGCCCCTGAAAAGCACTACTTTGCTTCCTGTCTCTACGGATTCGCTTACTCTGGACATTTTCTATAAATGCAACCAAACACTATGGGCCTTTTGTAGCCTGTCTTCTCTCACTCAGCATGTTTTCAAGGCTCACCCATGTTATAGCATGTATCAGGGCTTCGTTCCTTCTTAATGCCAAGAAATATTCCATTGTATGGATGGACCGCATTTTGTTTATCCATTCATCAGCTGATGGACGTTTGGGTAGTTTCCACTTTGGGCCATTGTGAATAGTGCTGCTATGAGCATTCATATTCAGGTTTTTCTGAGGCCATATATTTTCATTTTTGTTGGAATTACTGAAATTCCATTTCACCTTTTGAGGAACGGCGAGACTTTTCCAGACCAGCTGCACTATTTCCCTAGTGATTAGTGATGTTGAGCATCTTTTCATGTGCTTATTGGCCATTCGTATATTTTCTTTTGGAGAAATATGTACTCAAGTCCTTTGCCCTTTTCTAAATTTATATTTTTATTACTGAGTTACAGTTCTTTATATATGCTGGATACAAATCTCTTATCGGATCCATCAGCTTTGCAAATATTTTCTTCTTTGGGTGGTCTTTTCACTTTCTATGCGGTGTCTATTATTTTCAGTACAAGTTCTTTATTTTGATGAAGCCCTATGTACTTATTTTTTTCTTTTGTTGGTGGTGCTTTTGGTATTGTTGCTAAAGGACCTTAACTAACACACCCACCTTCTTTGAGAAGACTGCTTACCCTGGTCACTTTGCTCTATGTCTTTATAGCATGGTGGCCTTGCTTCCCAAATGAGAGCCCTGAAGACGGGGGGGGGGGGGGGTGTTTGAGCCAATGATATTGGTGTTGTCTAGTGCCCCACAATGGATTCTTGAGGAGAGCACTCCAGGCGCCTGGACAGAGCAGATTCCAAGACACCCACTCCTGGCCCCCACTGTGGCCAGAGCTGATTGGACACACGAGGGCTTCAAGGGGGAAGGGCCAGGAGGACGTGGAAGACACAGACAGGGGGCCAATCAGAGAGTGTGAGCTCAAGTCAGGCTCCTCTCCCCTATAAGGGGCTGAAGAGCCTGGAGCCTGCTTGAATCTGATGACTCTACAGGCCCATTACAGCTCCTGTGAGCTCTGCCTCATCAGAGAGTAAACATGGCTTTGAGCGGGCAGCCAGTATCTGCCCTTTGCCAAGTAAAGGGCTGAACAGATTAGCTTCTTTCTGTGCTCTGCCCCCTCCCTACCCACCCCTCCTGCCTCCAAGACATAGAGCCTTCACCTTGAACATTCACCAGCTCACTCGACATTCATTCAAGAAAACAAAGGCTAGGGCTGGGGATGTGCTCTTTGCCCACGTGGCCAGAACACTATCACACTGTAAAAGCTCTGACAATGGAAATTGTAGTTGCTGGTGAAGTGGGAGAACAGGCTTGGCTGGTAAATAGCTATGTCAGTTAAGGACTTCCCTAACTGACTAAGAACTTCATGAGAAAGAATTTCCAGAAGCCTGGAGTGAACTCAGAAGATGTGTGTTCAGTCCTTCCCTAACTGTGTGGCCTTGAGCAAGTCACTCAGCCATTCTGAGCCTCTGAGTCAAATGGAAAGGAGAATCAGCCCCTCCTCCCTGCACAGAATTAGGTCATGCACACACTACAAATGTAAGTGATGGCCAGTGCCGACCTGGCAGGAGGTGGTGACAATCCCTCTGTTTATGAAGAGCTGTGCGCCAGGAGCTGGCCTAGGCATTACCCATTGAATCAGCACAACAAGGCCACATGTGAGGCACCCCCAGGAAAGGAAACAGAAGACCCAGGAGGTGGGAGAGGCAGAGCCTGTCGGCCCAGGGTTTCTGTAGTTCCCTGGAGAGCTGGGGAAAGAGAGAGCGGTTCTCCCACTGGTGCATCTCCCCCCCATGCCTTCACCCTGCAATGGGGCCACGGCTTTAGGGAAATGAAAGGTAGCTCCCCTTCATGAAAAGTGTCAGAGGCCCCTTGACCTATAGCTTTCTTCTTTGCAGAGCAGCTTTTAAAATGTGCTTGGTTCATATTATAACAATTACGCTTACTATAAGCACTTTGGAAAACACAGAAAAGCACACACAAGAAATGAAAATCTTCATCATCCCATCACCCAGCGGTTACAGTCAATAATTGATTTACTTCCTTCTGTCACTTTCCTCTATGTGTAGTTAACACAAATATATAAATGCTCCTTGACTTATGATATTTTCGACTTATGATGGGGCATTCACAATTCTAAAATTCATTTAATACATCACAACTCTAAAATGCACTTAATATGTCTAACCTACCAAACATCGTAGCTTAGCCAAGCCTACTTTCAATGTACTCAGAACACTTATATCAGCCTGCAGCTGGGCAAGTTTCTTGAGTTTCATCTCAAGAGTGATTGCCTTCCTCATTTTCTCTCCAGAAGCAGGAGACACAGACGGGTGTTTTGTAGACATGATGGGATGGAGAAACCAAAACACAATATCCAAAAAATGCTGGCGGCACTACATAGTAGAGTATCCATTATTTACCCTCACGATCACGTGACTGGCTGGCCGCTGCCCAGCATCACAAGAGAGTATCGTGCCACTTATTATTAGCCCAAGAAAAGATCAGAATTCAAAATTCGTAGGGTTCCTACTGCATACAAATTGCTTGCACACCATTCTAAAGCTGAAACACCAAAAGGACACCTGTATGTATTTTACAAAATTAGGATCATATTGAAAAGGCTGTTTTGTACTTACGTTTTCCCTCCACTTAGCATATGTCCTAAACATTTTCCCATCATTAAATTGTCTTTTACGGCGCAATTTAATGGCTGCTAGTGTCCATCTACAGCTGTTAGTAACAGCAAACAGTCATGTAAATGTAAAGTTTATATTGTGCTTTAGAGCTTCATAATGTTTACATTGTGCTCATATGTGCTCATGCTTTCCATATAGTAACTCATTTAATCTTCACAACAACTGCATGAACTAAGTCCACTATTACAGCCCCATACAGAGGAGGAAGCCGAGGCACAGAGAAGTGAAGCCATTTACCCAAGAGCACACAGATGCTAAGTGGTGGGGTCAGGATTCAAAGCCAGGCAGTGCGGCCCCAGAGTCTAACCTGCCTCGAAAGTGCAGAAACAGGACAGGCATGATCCTGGAAGGCAGACAGAGAGGGGGCAGGAAGGCCTGCTGACTCTGAGCCCAGCGTGTAACTGATACTGGGCCATCTGGGCTTCTGTCACGACACTCTCAGAAGCCTGTGGGAGAGAAGGTGGTCACGCCTGTCTGTGGCCACATGCACCTGCGCGTAGCTGTAAGAAGCACTGGGAATCCATGTAACTTGGAACTCCCATAGCTGCAGGTGCACAAGGGGGGTAGTCCTCTTCTGCCCCAGTTCCCTACCCCCTTGGTCTCAAGCACCACATTCTAGAATGGGGACTGGCCCAAGCTGCCCATGGTGATGCCAGCCTAAGCCACCACAAATTGGGGCTTCATGGGCCAATGGGAGCCTCTGCAGCAAGAGCTGAACACAGACCTGGGCTCACAGAAAAGGCATATCCCTCCCCTGGACTTTGTACAGGGGCAGGAAGAAGGGAGGAGAGTGTAGACATCAGGCCAGTTTGGAGGGGTGTCGTTCAAGTGTACACAAGGCTCCTACCTGGGGGGCTGGTTGGTATCCATGCTTCACTGAAGAGCAGGACACTCAGTTATACAGAGAGAGCACCTTGTACCTGGCACCCCTCAGGGCTAGAGATGCATCATTCTGCTCCCTGACATATAAGTAACACCGTGTGGGATGTGTTCATATAGGCAGGCAGGGGGCACTGCTGGTGGAGGTCAGTGGCCCACAGGCAACTGTCTGAACTTAACTCCTAACTCTACTATATCCTGGCTGGATAACCTTGGGCTCTTTAACTTTCCTGAGTTCTTTATCTGGGTGCCACCTCCCAGGGGCAGGAACTGGTACACCCACTGTGCCTGGGGCAGGACGCCATGGTCAGCACTGCACTGCCATTTCAAACATTTCCACATGGGCATCTCTGATGGATTCCTTTGGATAAATTTCGAAATACAGAACCACCAGGTCAAAGGGCATTTTGCACACCTGCTACTACCACCTGGATAGTCCTCCTTGTTTCTAAAGCGGTGCTGATGCCACTGGTCTAGGCCCACCCTCTCAGTAGCGTGGGTCCCCAGGCGCTCACAGGTTCTCTGCCATCCCCATCTTGCAGGAAGCCTGGTGTTCTGTGGGGCCAGACAGACCACGGCCCCAGAGAGTGTGTTCTTGGCTGGCTAGTACAGAGCCGCGGGGGCTGGAGAAGTGGGTCCTGGCACACTGCCTGTGTCCGCACAGCTCCTGCCCTCCCCGAGGAGCCTGAATCTCTGCCATTAGCCGCCAGCCCAGATGGGCTGTTTATGCGCCAATAACTGTGAATCTATTTTGCCCAGAGAGGGTTGGTGAGACTGGCTCTCTGCACCGAGGCCAGGCAGCGGGGGTCCAGCCTTGAGCGTGGAGGGCCTTTCCTGCAGCCTCTCAGCCTTCAGGTTCCTGTCCTGCGGCGCTGCGAGCGGAGGGAGACCCCGTCTGGCCCGGAGAGGCTGTGCAGCCCAGCAGCTCTCTCTCCACAGCCAAGTCCTACTTTGGGAAACAGACACAGTGATGCTGGCTTTCTACTCCACCAGACAGGCTGCAGATACCTCTGTGTTCCTTGGGGGGAAGCGTGTGTGTGTGTGCGCGCGCACAAAAACCCAACAACTTTAATCCAGGTGAAAGCTGAGGGACCGCTTTCCATATGAACCACATAAAATTGCCCACCTGAGGCCAGTTTTGCCTTCCAAAAGGGCAGTTTCGTGTGGTTCAATATTCACCCTCATTGCAAAGCTTCGGGTGGTTTTTATAACTACCCCATTCTCAGGACACACAATGCCAATATATTTGTACACCATCACATATTGTTACCAACATTTACTGTATTTCATGGAATTTAAGATGCCACCAAGCATGAGGTGCTCTGGACCCCTTGGTCCCACCCCCAGCTGGGGAATTCCACGGTTGATACTCTGGTGACCTTTAAATAATCAGTGACACCTCCCCCACTTTCTCTTTCCAGCCTTTCATAGCCACTGTGTTCCATGCCTGCTTTCAAGAGCCACATGTCTGTGAGGACTGATGAGCCAACACAGCACAAAGAGTCCCACCCAGCCTGGCATCTGTCTGTGTCAGTGGGAGCTGACCTCTCTCTCCACCTAGACTTCGGTGGTCAGTCCCTGGGAGAGCGGAAGGGTGGGGCAGGGGAGGCCAGACTGAGAATCTGGGCCATCCGGCTGAGCTCTGATCCCAGAAAACAGACAAAGATGCCAGTATGTAGACAGCTCACTGACTCACCTGGCCCTGACCTTCCAGAGTAAGGAGGTAAGAGCTTCCCAGGTGTCCTTGTCTGTGGCCGTGATGGAGAAACAGGGTGGACCCCCTCCCACAGTTGGTGAGCTGCACAAGCATCAAGAGTGTAGAACCAGTTTGTTATCCCCATGATGAGGCTTTCTGGGGAGAGCAGGTCAGTCTCCCAAGTTTCTCCAAAATGACTTAGAGCAGAGAAAGGAGACTGGCCTGGGGTCTTATTTTGGTTGGAGTGGGGCCAAGAAAGGAGCTGAATGGAGCTGTGTGGTTTGAATTCCCTGAGGGCCAGGTGGGGAGCACTTGGGCTTTCTTACCAGCCTGCCTGGATATGGGGCAAAGAGAAAGCAGGGTGAGGCTTAAAGGCTTCCAGCACCCAGCATCTGAAATGGAGTCAGTCTACTTCCCGTCGACATGCCCGCTTCCTGGTTCCAGATTAAAACACTGGCCATCCTGTGTCTGACATGACACTCATGATACGCATGACATGCTATGTGGACACACATGCACATACATCAGGCAGGGAGCATGATGACCTCTGTGAGTCTCCAGCAGGTTAGCATGAGGGGTGCATTCAACCCACCTGTCCAGAGCATCTTCACAGCAGTTCCATTGTCAAAATGCACTTCAGATTCTAAATTATGAACAGTTCAGCATATACCAGACACCCAAGTACCACTACCCAGATGGAACGAATGTTCCTCTCTTCCATATTTGCTTTGGAGTGTTTTTTAATGAGATCAGAGTTAGCGATAGTTGAAGCTCTGCCCCGTCCTTTCCCCCCAACCCTGCCCAGAGGTGACCTCCTACTGAAGCTACTGTGAGTTAGTCCCACGCCTGTTTCCCACCATATGACAACACCCAGAAAATCCATGTCATAAACTCTGTCACAGAATTTACATAAAGATGACCACACTGTTCAAATCCTTTAGCAGCTCATCTTTCTGCACTCAATATAGCATTTTAGTTTACTCATGTTGATGTATGCAGTTCTTGCGCATTTTTAAATGTAGTAGAGCACATTATTCCACTGTGTAACTAAGCCCCAGCTTGCTTAACTATTTTGCATCCTGATAAGCTTTTGGTTGTTTCTGATTTCTGCTTATAGTCATTGTGTTTTAGACGAAGAGTGCAAGACCACCCAGCCAGGAAGTGGCAGGCCAGGAGACGAGCCCAGATCTTCAGATTCCAAATCTGTGGGCCCTTCTACTTCATCAGCAGAGCGTCACACGTGCGTTCAGGGGCCTCGGTTAAAACACGCATACCTCTGGTGGGGTCACCTGTTGTGGTGGTTTTAAAAATATGTCCACAAATTCTTGGATAATACACCCCTTGAGAGGTGGAGCTTAATTCTCCTGCCCTTGAGCATGGGCTGGACTCAGTCACTCACCTCTAACAAATAGAATATGGCAGGAGTGGTGCCATGCCTCTTCTGAGATTAGGTTACAGGAAGACTGGCTTCTGTCTTAGTCTCTCTCTATCGTTCACTGTGAGAAGCAAGGTTCCATGCTGGGAACTGCCCTATGGAGATACATAGCAGGCAATGAAGGCCTCCCACCAACAGCCAGTAAGGACCTGAGGTCTGCCGACATCCACAACTCAGTTGAAGCCCCACATGACAGCCCTGACTATAACTACATGAGCCAGAACCACTCAGTCAGTTCCCAGATTCCTGACCAGCAAAAACCATCAGATAATACATGTTTGTTATTTTAAGCTCCCCAGTTTGGGGATATTTGTTATGCAGTGACAGATAACTGATACACTCATTTAGCGTCACCCAGAGGCCAGGTGGTAGAACGCAGATGGACTTGGGCATTTAGCCGGCTTCACCACCAACAGCCTCAAAGCATTTCTTCCTCATAGTGTCCTGGCCTCAGAGGAAGTGTGATCAACAAGAAGCCACCAGCATGGACCCCATCACAGCCTGCTGAGCTGTGACCCCTCACATGGGCTGAGTGTCTGGGTGGCATGTCTGTGCAACACGGATGGTACATGCGTACTCTCCCAGTCCTCCAACCCTGCTGTCCTCTGCCAGTTCCCTCACAGCCCTGACCGGCTGCCCCTCCAGGGACTATAATACTATGAAATAAACTCTGATCCAGTGTTAGTCTGCAGGGAGCTAGCTCCCAGTTCAACTTTCTTCCTGAGAGTAAATTACTGACACAGAATCCAGCTCATGAAGGGTTTTGGAATTTTCCTTCATGTTATGAGGTTTTGGAGTCCAATGGACCTGGATTTCCTATCTCCTTCCTCTTATCTCTCCTCCCCTCCCCTCACTCTCCTCATCTGTAAAGTGGGGTCAATAATTGCACCTCTCTCCAGGATTGCAGAGAGAATTCAGGCATATCAAGTGGGCCAATGCTTACAGGAGAGCCCCCAGCAAACAGGCTGCACGGTTATCATTCATCCTATTAATATGACAACATGAAGAGCTCAGCTGCCGAGGGAGGCCCAGGGCACTCGCCTGAATGTGGCTTCCCTGGCAGATCTTGGGTTGAGACTGTCAGGGCAGGGGGTCCAGAGCAGGGAAGGGACCCTCCTGTGTCCCGGCTTCCCAGGCCTTCTCTCGGTTCCACATGGAGCTATGCTGGCTCTCGTGGGCCATTGTGGGATCTCCCCCACCCCCTGCTAAATCTATTTTTTCTTTCTTTTTTATCAAAGTGAAATTCACATAACATATAATTAACCACTTAAAGTTAATCCAGTGGCATTTAGTACATTCACAGGGTTATTGCAACATCACCATAATGTAATTCCAGAACACTTCCATCACCCCCAAAGAAAACCCCTTAGCTGCCACTCCCCATTTCCCCTCCCTTCTGCCCCCGGACACCAGTAATCTGCTTTTTGTCTCCGTGGATTGCCAACTCTGGATATTTCCTGTAAAAGAAATCATACACTGTGGGGCCTTTTGTGTCTGGCTTCCTTCACAGCATGAAGTCTCGGGGTTCATCCTTGTTGTAGTCTGTGCCAGTGCTTCGCTCCTTTTCATGGCTGAGTAACATTCCACTGTGTGGATGGGTCACATATTGTCCATTCATTCATCAGTGGATGAACATTTGGTTTTTCCACTTTTTGCCAATTATGAATAATGCTGCCGTGAACACTCACACATGTTTTTGTGTGGGCATGTGGTTTCAAGTCTCTTGGGGAGACACCTGGGAGTGGAATCGCTGGGTCTGGTGACAGCTTTCTGTTTACTTTTTGAGACTCCCTCGCTGACCTCCACCCATCCTTCAGATCTCAGTGCTCTCATGACTGCACACTCTCCAGGTCCCACATTCCATGTGACTTCGTGGAATTATCTGGATGGAGGTCTGTGAGCCCCATGTGAACAGGGGTGGGGTTTCCTGCACCCAGGCCTGGCATGTGAAGACACTCTGAGTGCCCATTAATGTGTGAATGGAGTACAGGTGTGAGCTGACAGGTAAGCAGAGATGTCACCAGGTAGCCCAAGATCTAGGAGGAGGGACCATTGGCAGGTGCAGGAGACACTCAGTTGGGTACAGTGTAGAATGAAGTGCTGGGGGTTTATGCTCCAGGAGCAGCCCGGCCGATAATGGACAGGAGTGAGACTCTACACTGTGTCTTACATTGTCCCAAGGTCGCCAGCAGGGTGTAGCTCTAGCATGGTATAGGATTAATGACTCCTGTGTGGTCCTTCCCTTTTGCCTTGCCCCCCACTCTCCCACCCAGAATTTTTTCAGTCACCTCCAGGTAGACTGATCCTCTCAAATCCTAGCTCAGGGTCTGCTCCTTGGAAACCCAGACTAAGACAGCAAGGAACACCCTCTGGTCCAGGTAGGGTCCAACCTTGTCATTAGGAAAAATGAATCATTTGTAATAAGAATTAACAAGAATCAAGAGGCTTTCCCAAGTTAGCTGCACCAGACATGGTTAAGTTCTGGTTCTCTGGGGCTGCACGATGCTACACTGCCTACCCTGAAGGCATGGGTCACGCCAGGACACCGGGGAGGTGGTGGGGGTGGGGGGTAGAGCATGTGAGGTGCCCACACCCAGGGTCCTGCAGTGCAGGCTTGGTTTCCATTGTAGATAAGGCTCCTGTGTACCTGGGTGTGTACACGTGTATGAGTGTGAATGTGTGTATGTGCATGAGTGTGTGTGTGTGAATGCTTATATATGTGTGTATATGTGTATGTATATACATGTACTATATACGTATATGCAAGTGCATGTGTGTATGCATGTGTATTTGCATGTTTGTGAGTATATATGTGCATGCATATGTGTATTGTTTATGTGTTCACATGTGTATTATAAGCAACCGTGTATATGTGTATATGGGTGGGTATGTGTATATTGGTAGATGTTACATGTGTAAGTGTACATGTGTGCATATGCATGTGTGTATGCATGAGTGTACTGTGCATACATATGTGTGTATTATGTGTCGCACACCTAGCAGTGGCTTTTGAGCAATTTACCACGGCCCCCACATCATCCTAAGGGCTTTGCATTTATTAACCCAGTGAACTCCCACAGCAACCCTGTAATGTAGGTGCCACCATTACCCGTTTTGCAGACAAGGGAACTGAGGCTCAGAGAGACTGAATGGTTTTCCTAAAGCCACACAGCTGTTAGGCACAGGACCAAGCTGCAAAGCCAGACAACCTAACTTAGGGGCTCTCACCCTGCACCTCTAAGTCACATATCTGAAGATGTAAACAAACCTATTTTCCTTCTGAGCCACACAGCAGAGTGGCACTCTCGCCTACCACTTTTCCTTTGCTGTCCAGGAGAGCAAGAAATCCCAGCGTGTATCTGGTCCATATGCTCACTTTACAGCTAGGAGGAAGGAGTCCAAGAGAAGGTCCCATGGCCGTGACAGGTGTGGGTCCAGACCTGCCTGGAGCCTGGAGGAGCCAAAAGTGCAGGTGGGGCCCTACATGCCCTCAGACTGAAGAGAGAGCTGTTTGCAACCCAGTCTGCACAAGCTGCATCCTTCCTGGGGCAGCCACCAGGACCAGCTCGGTTGCTGTTGCTCCGAGGTGAGTCTCTCCCCACAGCACAGAGCCCTGCCCACTCCCCAGGCACCTCCTGCCTGAACGGTCACTCTCTCAGAGGGTGGGTGTTTTTTTCCTCCTTACTGCAAGCCTGAGCGCCAAAGGGAAAGGCCAGGAGAGACCAGAAGGCCGGGGCGGTGCCTCCAGGGCTGTATTTAGCCTAAGCAGAAGAGGGAGGCTGTCTTCGCCTTCGGGGCTTCAGTCGCGGCTGCCTGCAGGGTCGGATCCTGGGAGGGAGGAGGAGCTGCCCGCGCTCCTCCCACTTGGCCGGCAGACAGGCTGGCCCTGGCCAGAAATTACATGTTTTGAAGCTTTTCCTGACCCAGAAGCCCCAGGACAGCGCCGATTTTGTGGTGGTTGTTGAATTCTCCTTGAAATCAACTTGTGCTTTTTCCCTCTTTGATTTTTAAAACTGCATTTCATTATGTAATATATATTTATTGTAGAAAATGAGGAAAGCTAAATGAGCATACGAGCTGAAAACCTCCCAATTCCACTACACAGCAAGGAAATAAACCAACTTGATGAACACATAACAAAGATGACCCTCACCGGCAAGAAGACAGGCACTCCAGCGGGAGAAATTATTACTGAGAGTTCAAATGGGCAAACTAACCTGTGGCATTAGAAGCCACCAGGGGAGCGGGGACATTCGACTGCTTGGACTATCCCCAGTGTTTGCACCTGTGAAAACACATCAGGCTGTGCATTTATGATTTGCGCACTTTCCCACGTGTACGTTCAATAAAAGCTTTACTAAGTGAAAACTTGCCCCTTTCTATCCCCAAGGGATCGCCAATGTTGACATTTTGGGGGGTGTCCTTACAGAGTATTTTCCCATACATATATGCATATGTTTGGTCATGGAAAGATAAAATCCTGTCCTACCTCCTGCGTTTTCAAGGAGAGGCAGTGAATGCAGAAGTCAGACAGTGGTGGGTGAGGGGCGCAAGGTCCCTCCCTGAGCCCTTCAACCCCATGGCCCACCTCCTCGGTCGTTGGGGCGAGGGCAGTAGTGAGCACTCAGGAACTGTGAACAAATCCTTCATTTGTTCTTCTCACTTCCTCTACTACAAACCTCTTTCCAAATCAAGAAATCACCCTGTGCCTCAATAAAGGGAGCCCCAAACACAGGGAAATGCCCAGGCAAATCCTCCACAATGTTTTTGGCCCAACTTGAATATAGAAATGTTTGGGATGTCACAGGAATGCCTATAGATGTGATTCATAAATTACATTAAAAATGCATTTTTTAGAATCATGAATGAGATCAAACAGAACATGCGGTGGAGACTGGCTGGTTGCCCATGAAGCCGGTTCCCTCTTCCTGCTAGAGAAGACGGTCTAGGTTTCCCAGGCACCCTGACAGGTAGCACAGACGCGAGGCAGAGTGTGCAGGGTGGAAAGCGGGCGGTGACATCTCACACCACTTCTGGGCCTGGCCTCAGAAACCTCCAGTGCTCAGCCTTCCCAAGCCCACACCCCATCTGCCGGCTGGACGCTGGATCCAGCCCAGGGTGCCGAGCCACACAGCGTGGGGAACCCCTCAAGATCCACCAAACGCTCAATGAGAACCTACGTGAGAAAGAATGAACCATGGCATTGCTTCCCATGACTGTCTTCATTGTTCTGTGAGCTGCTTGGCACCTCCTAAGTCAATGCATTAATTTAGAAGTAATGCTTTTTTCACCTCACGTTTCCCGAGTCAATTTTATTGAGATTCATCACACGTGTCTTCAATCTCGGTGTCTTTATCTTCAAGAACCACCTCTTGAGTCTTCAGACTTGGTTTTCCAAAGCACATAGTCTTGTTTTCCCTTCTGAGTCCTGTGAGATTATCATTCATCCAGGACATTGCTGACAATGGCTTCACCAAGATACCTGTCTCCATTACAAAATATTAGGGCAGTTTCCCTCCACTTGACTCGTCGGATTAGGTCCTTGGCCTTCACAACCTAAGCACTTACAGTATCCCCTTTAAAAGGGATCTTTAAACAGCTTACTCACCGTGGCATCTACACTTACAAGGTCCTCCCGCAGGAAGATTGGCCAGATCTGGGTTAATTTGGGGGGTCCTTTTTTATTGCTTCCCTCCAGTTACCCCTGTAAGGATCTGATCTAGTCTTGTTTGAGGTCATTCCCAAACAAGGTGCCTTCCCCAAACAAATTTAGCTGTTCAAAATAAAATAATCGAAAGGCTGACCTGTAAAGACACAAATATTAGGGGACTTTATTTTTTAACTGATCTCTTTTATTTTTGTTATTATTTACTTTTATATTGGAGATTTTCAAACATACAAAGGTAGGATGAAGTATATGATGGACATTCACGTACACACCACCCAGCTTCCACAGTGATGGATATATACCCTATTTTGTGTTGTCTCTACTATGTCTACCACACCCTCTCTTGTGAGGAATACATTTTTTTCACTGTTTTTTAAAAAAAATTATTTATTTGCATATATTTGGTATACAATCTTATACTGGTTATATTAGTTTTAGGTGTACAATATAGTGTTCAACATTTTTATACCTTACAATGTGATTACCCCACTAATTCTAGTAATCATCTGGCACTGTGTAAACTTATCACAATATTATTGACTAAATTCCCCTTCCCCTTTGCACTCATCTCTTACCCCCCCCCCTTCTGGTAACCATTCCTTTGGTCTCTGTTTCTATGAGTCTGTTTTTGTTCTGTTCGTTTGGTTTGGTTTTAGATTCCACATGTAAGTGAAACAATACAGTATTTGCCGTTCTCTGCCCAACTTTTTTCACTATTAGCACAATACCCTCTAGATCCATCCATGTTGTCACAAATGGCAAGATTCTTTTTTATTGCTGTGTAATATTTCATTGTGTATATACATGTACTACATCTTTTTTTATCCATTCACCTATTGATGGACACTTAGGCTGCTTCCATGTCTTGGCTCAACCGCTGGAACCACACCTGCCGGGGCAGGATAACTCTTTATGGTGCCCATAAACTGTAGAATGTTTAACTTCCCCAGCCTCCTGTCTACTAAATGCCAATAGTGCCACCACATCCCTGGTTCAGCTAAAATACCCCAAACACTGTGGATGAGTTGGTTCTTATGCAACTTCTAGCCCCCCAGAAATGCCTGTGGGAAGCTTAGACTGGGGAAAGAACTGAGGTCCTGTAGTCATGGGGGCGAGGGACAAGGTTATCCCTTGTTTGTTCGTCAGTGTCCCAACATTTTCATTTGTACCCATAGCCTGGGGTCACTCCCCAAAGCTTTCTGTGCCCAGCTCCAGCTCACTGCTACAGGCAGAATGTGTCCCCTAAAAGTCACATGTTAGAGTCCTAACCCCCAGAGCTTCAGAATGTGACCGTATGTGGACACAGGGCTTCACAGAAGTAATTAAGTTAAAATGAGGTCACATGGGTGGGCCCCAATGCAATATGACTGGTATCCTTATAAGAAGAGGAGACTAGGATACAGGGATGTGCACAGTGGGCAGACATGTGAGGACACGGGAGAAGACAGCCACCTGCAAGTCCAGCCTGGAGCAGGCTCCTCTCTCACAGCCCTCAGGAGAAACCATCCCTCCTGACACCTGCTCTTAGACTTCCAGCCTCCCAGACCATGGGAGAATCCATTTGTTTTTTAAACTGCCCTGTCAGAAAACAAATACATTCACCTGGCCGGGCCTGAGTCCCACCATCTGACGGCAGGTGGTGGCCCTGAGAGGCTCACCTGAGGGAGAAACACGTGCGCGTTAGAGTCCAGGCTGCTCGAGCGCAGACGGCGGGTACCCGGCCCCAGTCAGATGCCCACCGTGGGCAGACGCCATCTGTCCCCACACACAAATAAATCAGGCCCATTCTGGTAACAGCGCGATCCGGTCTGAGAGAAGGGGTTTCTGTCTTTAGCCACACTGGGTGCTGGTATTTGAGTAAATCGAGGAATGATTTGAGGTTTCATGTTATGGAATCAAAGCAAGGAAAAAAACACACCAGGATGGCTATTTTCTTTCTCTTGTTACAAATTAAATTCAGGACAGGAGAAGAAACAAGATGGCGGCGTAGGTAAGAGCTGCACCCGCCGCCTCCCGCAACCACATCAAAATCACAACTAAAACACAGAACCACCATCACTCAGAGCCTCCTGGAATCTGGCTGAACAGAAGCCCCACAACCAGGGAGCTGAAGAAGCACCGAGACCGGGTGGAGGGGTGGAGACGCGGGCGGGTCGGGGCTGAATCCCGGAGACACGGTCTCAGGCCCACACCCGGTGCCGCATTTGAAACCTGGGAGGGAATCTCGGCGGTGGGGTTTCCGGAGGAGCAAGGGGGCCCAGCCCCACAGCAGGCCCCCAACCCAGGGCTCCAGGCCAGGAAGAGACGTCCCCACCACTCCAGGCAGTGAAACCAGCGGGGACTCTCTCTGAGGGTCACGGAGGCTGCGGGAGCCCCAGCAGCTCCTCTTAAGGGCCCGGCACGGACTCACTCGGACGCTCCCTCTGAGCCCAGCGCCGGGTGGCAGCTGGAAAGGACCCGGGACACTCGGGGAGGGACTAACCTGCCTGGAATCACGGAGAGAGGTGGAAGGCGGCTTCCTCCCAGGCAGAAGGGCTGTCGGAGGCCATTGCTCCTTTGGAGAGTCCTTCCCTTGCACAGCCAGCAGGCAGGTGCCATATTTGAATCTCCAGCGCCTGACTCACGCCTCTGGCCCCGCCCCGTGATCCCCAGAGGCCCCGCCCCTCCCCACCTCCAGGCTCATCCAGGCCATTTCCAGGGGCTTTTCTGTGCAAGTGGCCTCTGGAGCCCCATGCTTAGGACTTTCCTAAAATCTCTCAAACAAGCAGCAGTGGGCCCCATACGGCTTGATAAGCGGCCCCAGGCCTGGCACTAGTGGCAGCCTGCAGTGGCTCATAGCTGGGCCTCTCCTGGACAACACCAAGCCCAGCACAAGGAGCAGCCAACTACGGTTTGCTGTGTAGCTCATGCTGGGGGGCCCCGGGCAAGGCACTGGCAGAGGCTGAATTTGCACCTCCAGGGAGGCCCCAGAGACAGTGCACCTGGTGGTCAGACTCGACCACACTGGATTACAGCCCTACCACATCCACGAGTGACACTCAAGGGGCACACTTGGTGAACACCAAAGCTCCACTGAAGTAAATCCTGCTCCATAGGGGTGTCTCCAGCACAGCAGCTCTTTGGCTGTAGTTGCAGCTGGTCCTCACAGCTGATTGGTCTGGGGGTCAATTCCTCCCAGGGATGCCAACAGCAACCAAGGCTCAGCTACAACAGGACAGTGCACACAGCCCACACAGGGGAGCACCTAGGAGGCCCAGCTCAGGGGACTGGGGAGGCTGAGCCACTGGACCCTACAGGACACCTACTACACTAAGCCACTCTACCAATTCCAGGAGACATAGCAGCTCTACCTAATACATGGAAACAAACACCTGGAAACAGCCAAAATGTGGAGGCAAAGAAACATGTCACAAAGGAAAGAACAGAAGAAATCTCTAGAAGAGGAACTAAATGAAATAGATCCAAGCAAGCTAACAGATACAGAGTTCAGAATTTTGTTTATAAGGATGTTTAAGCATATTATTAGGGAAATAATTGAGAAAATCGATAACATAATAAAGTTTGAAATGAAGGCTACACGAACTGAAATGAAGAATAATTTACAGGGAATCAACAGTAGAGTAGAGGACGCTGAGAATCAAATCAGCAATTTGGAACATGTGGAAACAAAAAACACCCAACCAGAAGAGCAAAAAGAAAAGAGAATCCAGAAATATGAAGATAGTATAAGGAGCCTCTGGGACAACTTCAGGAGGCCCCACATTTGTATTATTGGGGTGCCAGAAGGGGAAGAAACAGACCAAGAAATTGAAAATCTATTTGAAAAAATAATGACAGAAAACTTCCCCTACCTGGGGAAAGAAATCGACTTACAAGTCCAGGAAGCACAGAGAGTCCCAAACAAGAGGAACCCAAAGAGGCCCACAGCAAGACACATCATAATTAAAATACCAAAGGTTAAAGAGAAAGAGAGAATCTTAAAAGCAGCAAGAAAAAGCAATTAGTTACCTACAAGGGAGCACCCATACGACTGTCAGCTGATTTCTCAACAGAAACCTTGCAGGTCAGAAGTGAGTGGCAAGAAATATTCAAAGTGATGAAAAACATGGAACTACAACCAAGATTGCTCTACCCAGCAAAGCTATCATTTAGAATTGAAGGTCAGATAAAGAGCTTCACAGATAAGAAAAAGCTAAAGGAGTTCATCACCACCAGACCAACACTACAGGAAAAGTTGAAGAATCTTCTTTAAGAAGAAGCGAATGAACAAAAGAATCTGATGAACTAAATAGATCCAGAGACATTGATGCATGCAACAATCATATTTCAGAGGAAAGAGGGAAGAGGGGTGGAGGGTGGGAAGAGATTAACCAAAGAAGTTATGTGCATATATGCATAACCCATGGACACAGTCACTAACGGGGTGAGGGCCTGGGGAGGGGGTGGGAGCAAAGTGGAGGGGGTCGATTGGGAGGGGAAAATGGGACACCTGTAATACTCTCAACAATAAAGATAAAGAAAAAAAAGAAAGGTACATAAAATTTTAATAAATTTTTTAGAGGAAAAAAATTAAATTCAGTAATTCATGCAGGGAATTCACTTAACTTGGGAAGCATATCCTTAGAATTCAGACATAGGACTTCCAATTTTTACTTTCACCTTGACTATCTACCACAACTTACCTTCCAGAAAAGGATTCTGGCAGGTGTACTGGATCCTGTGCAGAGCCAGTTCAAGAAGAAGCCATCACATTATTTAAGTTTAGGGGAAAAGAGTCTCCCCTTCTTTTCCCTCCCTCCCTCCCACCTTCCTCCCTTCCTCCTGTCAAACACACATCTCAGGGTTTGGCCAACTTTTTTCTGTAAAGGGCTAGGTAGTAAATATTTTTGGTTTTGCAGATACATGGTCTTTGTTGCAACTACTGGGCTCTGTGTTTGTAGAACCAAAGCAGCCAGGGCCATATGTAAATTAAAGGTATGGCTGTGATCCAATAAAACTTTAATTACAAAAATGGGCAGTGGCTGGGTTTGGTCTTCAGGCCTCAATTTGCCGACTTCTGATATAATTAATCTAAACTTAGAGATACAGAAATGTCTGCTTTGATTCCACTGTCTCGGCCGTAGGTATAAAAAGACCCCATGGCCCTGGCCCGTTTGCCTCAGTGATTAGAGCATTGGCCAGAAGAGTCTTGGGTTCAATTCCCAGTCAAGGGCACATACCTTGGTTGCAGGTTCCCTGTGCCCGGTTGGGGAGCGTGTGGGCGGCGTGTCTTCTCTCTCATGTGGAAGTTTCTCTCTTTCTCTCTCTCTCTCTCTCTCTCCCTCTCCCCCCCCCCCTCTCTCTCTCTCCCCTCCCTCCTAACCTCCTTTCCACTCTCTCTAGAAATCAATGGAAAATATCCTCAGGTGCAGATTAAAAACAAGACCCCAAGAGCTTGAGCATGGCCAAGAGCTTGAGCACTAGGCAGTGCTTGGGCACACGTTCCGCCCTGCAGGTCAGCAGCTGTGACTTTAGGGTAATTTACGAACTTCTCTGAGCCAATCCTTGTTGGTGAAAGGGGCGTAGTGGTCCCTGCCTCAGGGGGTCACCCCGAGAATGAGTTGATATGAGTGAGGATCTCAGCCCAGTGGCTGACGTGCACAGACGAGGGCCCACAGTTATTGAAGCAGACGGGTGGTTTCTTCTTCAGGCTGGGCGACAGGTGTCCTTCTGAGCGTGGAGAAGGCCCCTGAGGGAGGCAGAGGTAATTAATAAATCAGGGCCCGCTGGGGGCAGGAGGGAGTTGGATTGAGAACAGGAGGAGGAGGCAGACAGGACAGGAGGAAAGTTCCAAAGTGGCTCTTTTTTCTAAGGCTTGTCTCTCTCTCAGTTACGCTGCCCATGGTGGCAGGACAAAGTGAATTTTTTCATGACTGTGTCCCAGACCTTAGCACACGTGTGGTAGGTGCCCCCTGGAGGGATAGGTGGGAGATGGGGAGAGAAAGAAAAGGCTTATTGTCTGTTTGAAACCTCTCAAATTTTCTTAACCAATGTCGCCTCAATAAATTCAATAAAAATCAGAAAAAAAGAAAAAAGAAAGAAAAAGAAAAAGACTTCCTCCTGGGAAACCGAGGGAGAATGTCACCTCATCTGGGGTGGGGGTGGAGGGAAAGGTACCAGGAAGGAAAAAGCATCCGGGGGAAACAAAACAAATGCACTGTGTGAACCATATTTGGGTCCCGATTTTAAGAAGTTAAAGACATCACTGGAGAGATTTGAACATGGCTGGGGTAGTGATGATATTAAGGAAATATTGATAATTGTGTTAGGTATCACGATGGCTGGAATTTGCTTTAAAATTTGGGGGCAAAAAAAGGAATGGAAAGTAGTTGAAACAAGATTGGCAAAATGGCAAGACGTTAAGTTGAGGCTGGGTGACGCCTACACGGGGATAATTATGCTCTTTTCGCCACTTTTGTGTATATTTAAAATAGTCTATAATAAAAGGTTAAAAATAATTTTTCTTAAAACAGCATTGCACATTTAGGGATCTGCTATATGACATAGTGCCTGTAGTTAACAGGACAGTATTGTGCACTTTAAACTTTAAGAGGGTAAATCTAATGTTAAGTGTTTTTACCACCAAAAACTAAGAACCTAAAAAGCAACAAGAGAGGGACATGAAGAAATGTTTGGAGGTGACGGGAACTTTTTATTATTTGATGGTGGTGATGGTTTCACGGGTGTGTGCATATGTCCATATTCATCAAATTTTGTACGTTAAACATGTGCAGGTTTTTTAAATATCAATTATACCTCAGTAAAGTTTTCTTTTTCTTTTTAAAAGGAACAAGTGGCAGAGCTAGGGGGAAAACCCCCAGAGCTGTCACTAGGGTGCGCCCAACTCAGGCAATGGTGCCTAATCCAACAGACCAGTGCCCCGTTCACAGCAAATAATTTTACACCCCCATTGCCATCCTGAAATGAAATGCATAGAAACCCACACAAGTTTCTCAACTCCACTTAATGCCCAGCTGGAATTTGCAGCAGATCTAAAAGGAAAGGAACAAACATAAACATGAACATTTTTCAGTGCAGCGACGCTCATCCGTGCTTCCCTGGGAAGAGAGAATGGGCCAGCCAGCTGCTTGTGTGGGCACACAGGCTCACCTGAGCGTGACAGGGACAGGTGGCTCCCGACCCAGGTATGCAGAGTGGGACCCACTTACCGGTCACGTGGCTTTCCAAATGGTGAAAACCTCTCGGCAAAGCTCTGAACATAACGAGACGCAGTGTCCCCATCATTTGCAAACTAGTTGCGAGCCTGGTCGTTGTGGGTAGTCTCTGGATTTTGCTCATGCTACAGATGAGTGAGCAGTTAGGAGTCTTAGCCAACAGGCTCACACCCTACCTGGGGGCTGAAACGCCCATTGGGTGGAAAATCTTGATTGACGTGAATTCCTACCTCAGTGCCTGCCTGCATAGACATCAAGCCTCAGATAAACCTCTGATTACCCCTCTGAAGAACTAAAAAAGAATGATCCTGTATCCAGACCACCTGACATCCATTACCCAGACCACCTGACATCCATTACCCAGACCACCTGACATCTAGAGGATTACCATCTTGGACCAATCCAGACGCTAAGAATGCAGGATTGATTCTTCTCAAGGATATACTTTTAACTATAAAGACCCTCGGTGTTTCTTCTTCAGAACATTCTGGATATTGCCTAGTTGTGTTTCCAGTTTGCAAACCCTAAGGCCTTTGAATAAATATTTATTTTAAAAAAAAGTTGCATGCCTGGCAACGGTGCAGAGTAAATACATGCAAAACCATACTTCTTGCCTGTCTGTAAAATGGAGTTTGGTCCTAGACACACACAGTTATAACAGGGTTTCCACCTGCATGAATATCTCACAGGATGTCCTAAAACGGGTGCGTGTAGGACGCTGCTTGGGTGTCATGTCCAGAATCTGTGCCTGGCGCCCTCCAAGTGGAAGCAGCACCCATGATCACTGTGAAAAACAACCTCCTCCCTAGGGGAGGCAGTGCCCACAGTGTTGGGCAACCCACCAGGGCTTAGGTGCTCTGGCCAGGGGGCATCAAACAAGCAGCCTGGTTTGCCTTTCCCGGTGATGGTGGCAGCCCAGAAGCGGGAGAAGAGCCAGGTCACAGACAGGGAGAGCGAGGCCACGCCTGGGGCTGACTCTAACCGGAAACAAGGCAGAACTCTGGAGTGAGACTGCAGTGAGACTGAGCAGGCCTTGGGCTCAGTGTGGTGGTTAATATTAGCAATGGGAGGCAGAGAGGTCAGAGGTCAGAGGCCTTGGAGGCCACTGTGAGGACACTCCCATGACTCCATAGGTCAGGTAGCAAAACTCCAGAGAGAGAGATTTCAGAGTGCAAATTGTCTGAGTGTTGAACTGAGCAATTAATGTGGCTGTAAGAAGGCATGTGTTGTTTCTGGTCCATCCCAGCACCCACGGTGGGTCTCAGCCTGAGAAGTGACCTGGATCCAGGCTTCTCTGGCTGTGCTCACCCTGCCTCATCCATGTTCCTTCTGTGGAGGCTGCTCTGCCGCCACCACTGCTGGTTTTCACTAATCCTGTCCCCATGGTTGAACAGGACTCTCACCAACTGGCCTGTGGTCCTTTTGTAAACATAAAATAATGCTTATCGCTCTGGGGAAAATGACCTAGTCGAGGTGGAGAATGCAACTCAGAAGAGAAATGAAGCCACACTGCCTTTAGCTCAGAGGCCAGGAAACCTGACCCACCAGCCAAGCTCCATGTCCCAGAGGCATGGCCTTGGCCACTGGGTGCTCACTTGTCACCTAGGAGGCCCTGCCCACCCCCTATGAGGGCCTCACCCAATGATGGGTGCCACAACTCTTCCACAACTTAGAGCGAGGACACACACAGTCTGAGGGGCACTAGTGGTGGATTTTCTTGGACATCCTTGGCTATGAAATCGCCCTGAGCAGATCTGGATTGGTGCTGAGAAGTGAATTATTGTCCCGCTGTCAGGACAGGGGCCTTCAGGAAGGGAGGGCTGGTACCCACTCAGCTCTCCCAGACTCTGAGCATGACCCTCCTGCTGTGCAGAGGTGGTGGCTTCCCTGTCTTGCAAAAGCAGTTTGGAGTCTCAGAAACTTACCCTTGACCAGGCCCTGGGACTAGCATGGTGGCTCCATCTGTGCAGGAGGCTCATCTGGGGACAAATGAATTAGAGGAAGAGGGGGCAGTAAGCTGGGTGCCAGTGAGGGCTCCTGCTGGTGGGAGCTCCAGACACCACTGTCCCTACTTTCCCAGGGCTTCACGGTAGGGTCATGTCCGGCTCACTGAGCACCACAAGGACAGGTCCCCTGAGCTGGGCCCCGCCCCACACGGCAGGGAGAAAAGGCTGTGCTCTGTGTTTCCAGATCCTTCTCTGGCCACCTCCAGCTTCTGTAAGCAGCAGGGAGTAGTGTAGAGATGCATTTCCCCCTGGGTTCCTCGTGTCACTGTGGTGGGCTGAGGAATGGCCCTGCAAGAGGTGCGCTGTGGTCCCTGGACCCTGCAGGTACGTGGAGTTGCTGACGTGGTTAAGGATTTGAGACAGTAGAGGAGCCTCGACTATCCAGGTGGGTCTTAGAAAAGGGAGGCAGACGGAGATTCGACCACAAGAGAGGAAGACGCTGCTGTGACACGGGAAGCAGGGAGAGAGGATGTGATGTGAGGCTGTGAACCAAGGACCGTGGTGCCTTGAGAGGCCAGAAAAGGGGAGGAAACAGGTTCTCCCAAGAGCCTCCTGGAGGAACCAGCTCTGAGACACCTGATGTCAGCCCCTTAAGGCCTGTGTTGGGCTTCTGGCCTCCAGAGCTGTCAGAGAATAAATGTGTGTTGTTTAAGCCACTAAGTTTGTGGTCGTTTGTTACAGCAACCACAGGACACGCATGCAGCTGCCCACCACCTTTAGAAGGTAGAAGAGACTGAAGTGGGTTTGGGTCCAAATGACTCTTCTCAAATCCCCACGTTAAGAGCTGCACAGATTAGCCCCCTGGTGCTGTTGGGATGCGTGGGCCCGGTGGCGGTGGCATCACAGTCCTCACAGTACCACCAGCCCAAGACCTGACCCCTCAATTCCCATTCCATCTGCGAAGTCGATGGGCTCTGCAGTGGGCACAGGGGGATTGGCTTTTTAAAATAGAGTTCTTACAATGTGTCCCGCATCCTCACACAGTCCTATGAGAGGGGGACCATCATAGCCACTGTGCAGATGGTCTCACCCAGTCACCCACGGTCCCCTTGCCTGCTCCTGGGGCTCCATGGCCATCTGTGGAGCCCAGCCCAGAGGTAACCTGCTCCGTGGCACCTTTCCCCACATTCCTCCAGGTGGAATGGACCCTTCCCCAGGTTTCCCACAACACACAGGTGTTGCCAAAACCAGCACTCCGGCGTGGGGAGGAGGGGATTTGCTCCTGGTCAGCCCCAGGGGACAGGGCAGTGTGGAGCAAAGAGGGGGCCCTGAGGGTAGTCAGTCCTGGGTCCAGGTCCCTGCCCCTCTACCCTGGCACTGCCTCCTCCTCATGGAGGAAAGACAATACTCACCTCTCCAGGGTGCTATGGAGGCCAACAAGACCATGAGGGCCTCGGCCTCGCCCCCCTCGCCCAGCCACGTGGTGAGCGTTTAGTAAACTGGCCTTTGCAGCCACAGTTTCCCACCATGAGGCTTCAATATCTTTCACTGACTGAAAAAGTGAATGAATAAATTTATTCACTCAACTCATATTTATTAAACGTCCACTGAATGGAGGTCTCTGGGCTAAAAGTTGAGGAAATAAAGAAAGAACACCTCAGCACTCTGAGCGGCTCCTGTGCTGGTTGAAATGGAACTGTCTGGAGAAAACTGTCCCTTCTCCCTCCCTGCCACTGGGGGGCCCACAGGCTCCGTGGATGCCCTGCTGTCCCTTGCCGACAGGTACCCAGGCCAGGGCTGTGGGTCTCCAGGAACCAGGCTTCCTCAGCTCAGGGATATAAACACATTCCACGCGGCCTCTTCTGGGGGAGCCACAGGCCCCGCTAGCAGACTTGGAGGACTGTTGTCCAAAGGCCACTGTGCAGCTGATCCCAGCTTCCCCAGAGAGCTGGGGGACCTATGAGCATTGTCGGGTTGACACCATGCTCCTGTTGATGGGTAAACTGAGACCCAGGATGGGCCCAGACTTGCCCAGAGTCACTGGGGAGTTAGGGGCAGAGTCCAAGCCCCTGATACTCAGTCAAGCATGGGCTCTGATGGACTCCCGGGCCTCATTATAGCAACAAGCAGCTCAGGCAGAGGAAGGCAGGCAGCCCTGCGTTGGGAGCTCTCTTGTCTGAACACGGGATGGTGCCAATTGACATGTCCATGTGAACTGCCCTGAAAGTCCACTGTGTTTGCACAGAAGCTCTGGTGTCCCCACTGGCCAGTACCTGCTCGGACCCCTCTCTGCATTTGTCCAAGTGGCATCTGCCCCCCAGGAGCCTCTGCTGGTCTGTGCATTCAGGAGCCTCTCCCTCCATCCTGGGGAATTCCTCCACTTCAAAGGGAACTTTTTGGCACTGTGAGTGACTGAGAACCTTCCCCATCAGGCAGACACTGGGCTTTAGGGAAACATGATCAGGGAGCTGGGCAAGATTTCTGGCCAGGCCTCTGTGAAATTCCCTAGAAATAAAGAAATTTAATCAAGTCCCGGCCCCTTGTCGTGTGTGGGGAGTTTGCCCCAATTGTCCTTCCCTGGAGACTCGTGCCACAGGAGAAGTATAACACCTCCGGGTAAAGGGCCAAGGCCACGGGAGCAAATCCCACTAGTGCCTCTGGGCCAGACATTATCTTCAGACACTGCAGTGGCCACTGCATTCGTGGTGGACCAAGGGCACCCTGGACACTCCCAGACACTGGCCTTCCCGGGGCTGGTCGTGTCATTACAGCACGCACTTCTCCCCACCAGTCTCCTCCCCTGCCAGAAGGTGCTGAGTTTTCTGAGGCATGCCAATTGCCAACACCACTGAGTGAGTGGCTTGTTTTTTGGTCACAGAGATGACTGCTGGTGGGGATGTAAAATGATGCAGCCGGTGTAGAAAACGAGTCTGGTAGTTTCCCAAACAGTTAAACATAGAATTACCATATGACCTAGCAGTCCACTCCTAGGTTTACACCCAAGAAAAATGAAAACATAAAAAAAGTGTACAAGAATGTATATAATAGCTTATTCATAACAGCCAAAAGGCAGGAACAACCCAAGTGACCATCCGTTGATAAATAAACAAAATGTGGTCCATCCATACAATGGGATATTAATCAGCCATAAACAAGAGTGAAAGACTAACACATGCTACAACTTGGGAAAACCCTGAAAACATTATGCTATGTGAAAGAAGCCAGTTACAAAAGACCAAATAGTAGTTGATCTCATTGTTATGAAATGTCCAAATCCATGGACACAGAAAGTACATTAGTGGTTGTGTAGGTAGGGCTGGGGGGATAGGGAAGGGGTGACACCCAGGGAGCGCAGGGTTACTTCCTAGGGTGATGAAATGTTCTCAAATTGACTGGGGTGATGGTTGCACAGCTCTGAGGATATGGTAAGCGCCATCAAACTATACACTTTCAATCCCACTAGTGCCTCTGGGCCCGACACCATCTTCATTGTATGCTCTGTGAATTATATCTCAATAAAACTTTAAAAGAAACAAAAATTGCCCTGGCCGGCATGGCTCAGTGGTTAGAGTGTTGGCCTGAGTGCGAGAGGGTCGTGGGTTCGATTCCCGATTAAGGGCACGTACCTGGGTTGCAGGTTTGATTCCCCTCCCCAGTTGGGCCCTGTGCAGGAGGCAACCAATTAATGTGTCTCTCTCACATCCATGTTTCTCTCTCTCTCTCTCTCTCTCCCCTCCCCCTTCCCTTCCACTCTCTCTGAAAATCAATGGAAAAAAATATTCTCAGCTGAGGATTAACAAAAAAAAGAAAAAAGTTAGTGGAAAGCAAGGATGTGGTGCAACTGGAATTTTCAAACAGTTTCCGAGTCTTTAATTATAGAACTTTATAGAACTGGCAATATTTACTAATGCTGAACACACATACTCAATGATTCAAGTTTCATTCTCGGGCACATACTCAGCAGAATGAGTTCATTGGTTCACCAAAAGACATGTACCAGAATTCTCATAGCAGCACGAATGGTGACAGGCCTAACCTGGGAACAACGCATGTGACCATCAATAGCAGAGTACATAAATTTGTTCCCTTCACACAATAGAATACAGTGCAGCAATGAGCATGAATGAGCTATAACTACAACATGAATGAATTGCATAAACACAGCAAGGAGTGAAAGAAGCACATGCTATCTAATTTCATCTGTACAAATCTCAGAAACCAGTCCTCCATGTTGAAAGTCACATCGATGGTTCCTCTCAGAGGGGGGACAGTGGCTAGGGGGACAGGAAAGGGAGCTTCTGGGGGCTGCTGATGTTCTGTTTCTTGATCTGGTGCTGCTATGCGAATGGGTTCACTCTGAGAATTCAACCAACAGTGCACTTAAGATCTGCACTCTTTTTGCTTGCATTCATATTTCAATAAAAGTCTACTAATAAAAATATGTTTAAAAAGTTAATGAAAGCAAGCAACCCAAATACTGATGGATAGATGACTAGACAAACAAATTGTGGTATGTCCATACAATGGAATATTATTCGGCCATAAAAAGGAGTGAAGTACTGATTCAGGCTACAATATAGATGAAACTTGCAAACATTATACTCAGTGAAAGAAGCCAGATACAGAAGGTCACATATTGCCTGATTATCTTTATATGAAATATCCAGAATAGGCAAATCCACAGGGACAGAAAGCAGATTCATGATTACCAATGGCTGAGAAGAGGGGAAATGGTGAGTGACTGGTAATAGATATGGTGCTTCTTTTTGGAATTAGATAGTGATGATGGTTGTAATGACTCTCTACTGTATCAAATGCCACTGAATTGTACACTTTAAAATAGTTAAATGGCGAATCTTACATTTTTAAAAAGCTAATAAAAATATCAAGGAACTGGCCTAATATTAAAAGGGCTGAGATCGCTAATAAACAGTGTCCCCTGTAAATTACACCTAAGTGTATATTTTTATTTTGAGTACTTACTATATGCCAAGACCTAGGATGAGCCCTTTTCTTACAATATCTCATTTCTTTTTCAAAACTATCCTAAGGAGTAATTATACCATCACCCCCACTTTACAGATGAGGAATCAGGCGTCCCAGGAGGCCCAGTCAGAGAGTGGCAGAATGGGGCCTGAGCAGTGCTGTCACAGGCCACACTCATAGGCAGGTGGAGCTGCTTCTCCTGCTCTGCGCAGGAGACCCGCTTCCTGTGGTCTATGAGTTCCTCACACACAGCTGGCCTGACATAACTGGCAGGTAAGATGTTTATGGTGGAGCGCAAGGATGTGAGAAGACAGGCAATGTGCGACTCGGGCACACCACCACCTCCCCTCCCCGAGCCTTTTCAGTGAATCCCGTGGCAGGAACGAGGAGGAAGTCTGGGGACACCCCCCCATAGCATGCTGGCCTCTGAAGAGCTGGGTGTCTATAAATGATGCCACAATGATAACAATGACAGTACTTCAGTTCAGGGATATCCTCCTACATGCCAGGCCTATCAGACACTTCAAGCATTGTCCCATTTGATTCTCACGACAACCCAAGAAGTAGGCTCTACTATTTTCTCCATTTGACAGCCAAGGAGACTGGGGCTCAGGGAGGCTAAGTCATCACACAGTTCCAAGAGGCAGAGTGGGGATTTGAACCCAGAAAGTTGGATTCCAGAGCCATCTGCTTGGCACCATCTGCTAACAGGCAGCCTGGGCTCTGAATATCCCCCTGAAATGGCAAAGTCAATTGAGCACCATAAACATTTGGGACCCTCTCCCAGGTGGAAGGTTTCATAACAAGAGAAGGAAGACAAGGGACAACTCAGGGTCAATGTCTGAAAACACAAAGCTCTATAACCTCCAGGAGGGTGATTAGTGGTTAGATGCAAGAACACTTCCAATTATGAGGATGCCACCTTTATCCTGGCCAGCTCGCCCTGCAGGGCTGAACATGTCTAATTGGGGGAAGCAGCAGGTTGTGACAAGCAGGCCCCAGTCTAGACTCATCTCCCTCTGGCAAGGGAACATACGGGGCAGGGCTGAGTCCATAGAAACGGTCATCAGGGCATGCAGCCTGAGTCAGAGTAGACTTTTCTGTGTTCAGGTTGATGTCCATTGATGAAAATATCTTCCCTAGAATTAGGCCTTGCCTGGCCCCAAGAGGGTTTATTTATTCATTCATTCAAGAAACGTCTATTGCACATTGTGATGGTAGATTATATGTCAACTTAGCTTAGCTAAAGTGATACCCAGATATCTAATTAAACATTATTCTGGATGTTGCTGTGAGGATATTTTTGGATGAGAATAACATTTAAACCAGTGGACTTTGAGTAAAGCAGATTGCCCTCCATAATCTGGGTGGGCTTCATCTAATCAGTTGAAGACCTGAATAAGAGACTGACCTCCTCCAAGAAGAGGGAATTCTGCCAGCAGATGGCCTTCAGATTAGAACTGAAGCATTGGCTCTTTCCTGGATATCCAGCCTGTGCTGGCCCACCTTGCAGATTTCGAATTGCTAGCTTCCATAATTTTGTGAGCCAGTCCCTTAAAATTAATCTTGCTCTCTTCTTCTCTGGTTCTCTCTCTCTTTCTCTCTTTCTCAGTATAGATAGATAGATATACATCTATACATTTATAAATATACATCCTATTTGTTGTTTCTCTGACAATACAGGCACCTACTGTCTGGTAGAGTTGGAACTCAGAGTGATGACACAGCCCCTAAGGCCTCAATCTGCCCCATCTGTTAAAGTGGCAATGCCAGACCTTCAAGGACATTGTGTGACTACACAGGACAATGCAGGTGCAAGACTGCTCTCAAGAGCAAGGCTATCTGCCAGGACAGACGCTTCTCCAAAACAGCTGTGTAATCTTGACCAACGGACTTCACGGCAATTTCTTTGTCTTTGAAATGGGCTAATGACAGTTTTATTTCATTGATGGCGAGCCCCAATGAGGATTAAATGAAACATAGTGTCTAAAAAGGAAATTATACTCAGCCCATAGTAGATGCTCAACAAATCACATCTGAATATGGCTCTGTAGTCTAGCCAGGAACTTGACTGCATCAGAATCACCTGGGAGTCCGGTTGCTGGGCCCCTCTGACCCACTGAATCTTCCTCTCTGGTTGGAGGAGCCTAGGCTCGTAGGATCTGCATTTGAATCACATCTATCTCTCGGTGGCAAATTTGAGAACACTGGATCATCGAATAACCCTTTGCATGCAGACAGGACCTTGCCTTCTCTAGACAGGCAACAGTAAGCCCCGACCTCATGTCCCTGGGCCAAGTGAGTTGGGCTGGGGCTGGGCTTTTGGCCACTATCAAAAATTCCCTGATAATGAGCTACCTCATTACCTTGCAGACTGCCACCCCCCTCAGATACCATCTGTCATCTCACCTGTCACCTGGCATCCTCCCACCATAGGAAGTGAGGAGTCCATGCTGCCCTGAGACTTCTCCCTCTAAATTGTGCCTGTATCCTGCTCCACAGGGGGCTCCGAGCTCAGACAAGGCCATGTAACAGACGCAAGCTGGAGAAGGGTGGGGTGGGACAAGTGTTGGAGAGGTCTATTTGTGCCTGAAAGGTAACTGAGATACCTAGTACAACATTCAAAAGCACACAGAGTGCCAGCTCTGTCTCCATGTCTCTCTTCTTCTTTCTTACCAGAGCTCCAGTTTTATCCAGGGAGCCAAGTCCCAGCTGAAAATCCACATGTCCCAGCTTTCTCTGCAGCCAATGACATGTGCACACCAGGGATGGGGCTTTTGAAAAGCTGGTCTCTGTGCTTTGCAGACCTCCTTCCCACCTGCAGGCCACAGATGTGGGCGGAAGAGCTGCCATCCTGTGGCCCTGAGGACAGGAGCTGGATGAGGTCACTGTTGCCAAAGTGGAGCTGCCGCCCAGACTGGACTGCCTACGTCTGGAAGCCCTCAGGCGCCATGAGGAAACTCGCTCCTTATTCCGCTGCGCCAGAGTCTGGTTCTGTTCCCCGCAGTCATGCGGTTTCCAACTGGCTCTGGAATAAAGCGAGGATCTTCTCGGCCCTGTCCCAGCTCCCAGCTGCCTCAGAGGCATGCAAAATGAACGTTTCATGGGATCTTTCCAGAAAAACTGGATGCACATATAGGCCCATATAATCATAGGTTGTTTTCCTTTTCCGCCCAAATGACAGCACAGAACACACAGTTCTGCACATATCCACTCTGCAGCAGGGCCACTTCCTCAGACAGGGTGTGTGGAGAGGGCTGTGCATCCTTCACTGTGTGAGTTTACCTGAAGCCCTGGAACGGGTCCCCGACTGAGGGCCACCAGGCTGTTGTCAATCTTTCCAGGCACATGCTTTGGCAATGATGTTTAAAGGTGTAGTGTGGCCAGATGGTTACGACTATGATGGAAGCACAGAGGTAGCCCCATGAGCCAGGCTGAGACAGTAAGAAGGTCAGCTAGGAGGGCGCCTTTTCTGCTTTTCTTCTCTGAGTCAATGGCCTGCCCCCGCCCCCGCCTGCCCTACCCCATACTTAACACTCTCCAGGCCTGGCCCTGCCTCCTCCCCTCAGGGAAGTCTGGCTCCCCCCCTGGCCCTACCCTCGGCTCTTTCGTGCTCCATTAGAACCTGCATTCCCCTCTCTTTGCCTTCCTCCTGCCCAGCCCCTGCTCTGGCCGTCACCACTGGGTCCAGGCCTATTTCCTGGACTGTTGTAACTGCCTCCCGCTGGTGCTGGTCCACTAGTCCCCTCTCCAGCCCCATTGTCACACCTAACATGTCACTCACCCCCTGCTTAAAACTCTCCAGGGAGCCTGTTGTTTCCAGGGGCAAGGACCACCCCCAGACCACCACTGCTCCACCTGCCCAGTGATCACCAGTCCTTCAGTTTCAGATGGGTGTCAGCCCTGGCCCCCCAGCCCACCTGCCGCCCCAGGTAGGCCTGGCCACTCTCCTTTGCTGGCCTCCTTCCTGCAGACTTTCATCCCAGCTCTAAGAGCAGCTGTGCGTTGTGTGGGCCGCAATGTGCTGGTGCTTTTCCCTGCACCCGCTCACTTAATCCTTAATCAGCCTCTGGAGGTCAGACTGCTGTTGCTCTCATCTGACAGAAGAGGAAACTGAGGCCGCCTGTGGTAATGTGAGACCCTGGGCTTGCCACATGGGCTTTGTTGGTTTAAAAGAGGCATAAAAGAGGCAAGCAAGGAGACGGAAGAGGCAAGAAAATTCCCAGTTTCCATAGCAACGGAAAGGATGCAGCGCTATGAGCAAAGAGGATGGGGGTGGGGGAAGTCCTGAGAGCAGGATAAATCATGGAATTTCATGATAGAAGGGACCTCCCACTTCCTTTCGTTCAGGAGTTCTCTGCTGGAGGCAAGCCCGCCCCCCCCCCCCCCCCCCCCGGCCCCCGGGGACATCTGGCAATGGCTGGAGTCATTTGTGGTTGTCATTTGGGTTGAGTGTGAGTGCTATTGGCATCTAGTAGACAGAGACCAGGACGCCTGGCCGTGCAAGGGGTGGCCCCCAGCAGAGTTATCCAGCCCAGAACATCAATAGTGCCGAGGGTGAGAAACGCTGACGCAGTCCAACCCTTGTTCCGGGTCTGAACCCTCTTAACTGCCTCCAGCGGTGGGGGCTCACTCCCTCTGAGAGCAGCTAGTCCAAGCTCAGCATCAGTGCTAGAACTGGCAGGACATCCAGGGGAAGAGTTACTCATATGTCTCCAAAGCAACAAGCAATACTCAGCTCATACTAAGGGTTTTGAGAGCCAGTGAGCTAAGACACCAGCTTCTGTCCTCAGAGTCTCCCCAGAAGAGGGTCCTCCAGGAACCAGGGGTCTGGAGGGAGTTCAGAGGGTCCCGGTGAGTTTTGGCCAGGGATCTCTCAGTCTGTGGCTGCAGGGTGGAGAGTGGGGAGAGGCAGGAAGGGCGCAGGACTTTGCATCTGCATTTCCAGAAGTAAAATGAAATTTCTGGAATATTAAAGTCTTGTTAACAATATGCAGGTTGAAGTATTTAGGGAAAGATATACATACTCTGAAATATATCAAAGAATAAGAGAGATGATAGGTAGGTGAGTGGATGGATGGGTGGACAGATGGATGAGTGATGGATGGGTGGACAGATGAATGGATGGGGGATGGGTGGATGATAGGTGGATGAATGGATGGATGGATGGATGCACAGATATGTGATTAAGCAAGTACGTATAGAACATTTTTATTACAATTCTGTGATTAAACCCATGTTACAGATGAAGAAACCTTTCAAAAGGTTGTGGAAATTGCTCCAGGTCACCCAGCTAGTAAATTGTGAGGGCCAGGATTTGAACTTGAGTTAGTCTGATCCAGAGCCATGCTCTGCACGCCCTGTGGGACTCATTCCTTCCATGGGAGATCACCGAGGTCCCTGGCTTCTCCAGGGTCTCTATAGGAGAGGCACCCTGGCATCCATCTCAGCAGCAGGAGGGATCCCAGGGGGTTTGCCTGAAGGCTGCTTATAGAGTGGGGGCTGGTTAAAAGGTGCAAGTTTCCCTAAGACACCTGTTGGCCCTGCCCCTGATTGGGAGCTCATTTAAATACTAAAATAGAGAGGCGATCCCTGTCCTCACGGAGCTGGCACTTCATATTCCTCACCCTTACTGTTATTATTCTCGAAGCATGCTCTAAACCAAGGGTTCCTAACCCTTTTTATGCCATGGACCCCTTTGGCCTTCTAATGAGGCTTATGGATCCCTTCTCAGAATAATGTTTTCAATGCACCAATAACATGCATAAGGTATAACAAACCAGTTATACAAAATTTTTAAAAATACCATTGTAGATAAAGATCTAGTGATGTTTCCATACTAGGACCTTAAATAACAAGCTCTAACACTGCCGTCTCTTCCACTGGGGATGGACCAGCAGGAGGCCATGGGCACCTGCGGAATGATGCATCTAGTGTACTGGTTCAATGCGTGAGCGCTGGGGTCAGATGGACCTGGGTTCAAATCCCAGACCTGCTATTCATGAGCTGTGGCACCTTGAGTAATGATGTTGCCCTGCTCACCCTTGGTCTTCTCATCTGTAAAGTGGGGGTGATCATAGCACCTGCCTGGAAGGTTGGGGGTGTGCATGGTGTTACTTACTCTGAATCTGACATGACCGCATCTGAGATTTCTGTGGGTGACAAAGTTGCCTCCCAGCTAATCCCACTGAATCTGGGGCCTGAATGCATCAGTTAAAAGTTAGTGAAGCCCTGGCCAGTGTGGCTCAGTTGGTTGGAGGGTCATCCTGTATACCGAAAGGTTGCGGGTTCGATTTCTGGTCAAAGCACATGCCTAGGTTGCAGGTTTGGTCCCCAGTTGGGGCACAGACAGAAGGCAAGCAATTGATGTTCTCTCTTACATCAACGTTTCTCTCTCTCCCTCCTTTCCCGCTCTTTAAAATCAATAGGCATATCCTCGAGTGAGGATTTTTTTTTAAAAGGTTGGTGAAAACAAGGGTGTAATTTTTTCCCCATCTAAGTTCACAGAACCCTGAAGTCCCTCCATGAACCCCAAGAGGACTCACCGTGCTCCTACAGGAATCGAACTTGACTGCTGGGCTGGCAGGGAATCTTGGTCCATCCTGTCCTCCCGAGCAGTGGGAATTTTTTAACCTCTTGAGCCCAGTTGGCAGTAAGAGTGTCCAGGCAATGGCCTCTGCACCCCTCTCCACCCCCAGGCCCTGCCTGGGCCCACAGATTGAGGCTTTGCTTTCTGTTCCTACTGGAAGGAAAACAAGGCCAGCCCTGAGCCAGGAACAGGTCTGTCAGGGTCATTTAGACCTTGAACCAGCAGCCAGGCTCTCTCTCAGCAGCTGGAGAGAAGAGAAGCCCTTTCTGTGCTCTCCATATCCCTGGGGTCCAGCAGCCAGGAAGGCCGCTCAGGGCCAGGCCCCTCTGGTCACCAGCCATCCCAGCTGTGTTCCTGAAAGTCTTGGCAAAATGAGAAAACACCGGCCAGTCAGGAAGCAGAGATGTTACACTGCTGTGGCTGGGAGCTGGAGGGGGAAGGAGGCATGGCCTAAAGCTGGTGGGCAAGTCAGGGTGGCTGGGAAGGCATGCTGCCCACTCAGGAGCCCAGCTACTCTTCCCACCAGCCAAGTAGAAAGTGAGGGTGTTTCAGGCTAGGGAACAGCCTGGACAAGGCAGGGCAGTGGTGTTCAGCTATAAGGACTAGACCCTGGGCCAGGAGGTTAACTGACCAGGGAAGAGCTGCCCTTCCAGGAGACAGCAACACAGCCCTACAGGTCATGCTCTGGGGTTCAAAGCCTGCTCCTGGCTGTGTGGCCTTTGATGAATTGCATAACCTCTCTGTTGTTTTTTTTTTATAAGATATGCATTACAAGAGTATCTATCTAGTCTTAAGAGCTCTTGCAGGGTGCAAATGTGACAACTGAGTGCAGTGAGTGAGGAAGGAGTATCAGCCTCGCCCCCCTGGGCCTAGTTTCCCCATCTGCAAACTGGGAGACTGGACTCTGTCCCACTCCACGGTACCCTCTAGATATGACCTGGCCCCTTCCTCTTCTGCAAGTAGAGTCCAGCTCCCTTCCTTAACACCGAGTCCCTGCCCCCTTCTAAAAGCCCATTTGGTTAATTTTTGTGCATGGATCTTAAAGAAAACCTGAACCGAGAAAAAGGGCGCAAGCAGCCCCTCCCATGCTGCCCTGACAGTCAAGGACGCATGGCCATCACCTTCCCAGGCAGGGCCGCTTCCTCTGCACGTGCGGGACTCACCGAGAGCGCACGCGGGCGCCTGACTTTCTGTCCTCCCCACAGCGTGACAGGAAGGGTCCATCCACACCATTTCATAATCCTGGCGAACACTGCTTTTCCTTGCAACATTTATTTATGCATTTATTGCAAAATAGCTATTTTTCACATTGTAAGAGCAGTACATACTCATTGCAAAAAATTCAGAAAATAAGAAGTCTAATGAGGAGGCGGAGGAAAATAATATCACTCTTAACCCTAATACTCAAGGGTTGTCGCAGCTAACCCCTTATGCTCACACGGCCAGAGCGTGATTTTAAAAAATAATCTCTAGCCCAGCCGGCTGTGGCTCAGCAGTTGAGCATCGACCTAGGATCCAGTAGATCATGGTTCGATTCCCGGTCAGGGCACATGCCCAGGTTTCGGGCTCCATCCCCAGTGGGGGTCGTGCAGGAGGCAGCCGATCAATGACTCTCTCATCATTGATGTTTCTTTCTCTCTCTCTCTCCCCCTTGCCCTTCCACTCTCTGAAATCAATAAAGATATAATTAAACAATAAAAATAAAAAATAATCTCTATATAAATTTGTTTACTTAATTACAAATTTAAGATTATATCTACATATGTGCTTGCTGTGATATATATATATTTTTCATTATATATACACATATTCACATTTATACATATATTCATACAATGTTTTTATTTTATTTTATACCTCCAATGAGATTAGGAGAGCAAGGGCACTGAAATATATGCAATATATGCAACATTTCCAATGGTAAATAACACTAAAAGCAACATCTTTTTAAAAAATATGTTTTTAATTGATTTCAGAGAGAGGAAGGGAGAGGGAGAGAGAGGTAGAAACACCAGTGATGAGAGAGAGCCATTGATCGGCTGCCTCCTGCACGCCCCCTACTGGGGGTGGAGTCCACAACCCGGGCATGTGCCCTGACTAGTAATCGAACCGTGATCTCTTGGTTCATGGGTCAACGCTCAACCATTGAGCAAACCGGCTGGGCTAAAAGCAACATCTTTATTTCCAAAGCACCTTCTGTGTCTAAGAATGTTCTCCGACTGCCTAGCTTTATTGATTGTCTACAGAAAAGGTGCACAGCGACCTTCTGGACATGTTTGATGGTCCATTTAAAATAGTCAAACCCCCAAAGTTCAAATCTAAGTGAGTGCAGAGTCTAACAAGAATCACTGCTTTATTTCTAAAGGCCTGTGTGTCCACTGACATCAGGCTACAGCACCCCATTTGAGTCCCACGGAAATATCTAACCTAAAAACTGGCAACAAGAATCTGACCTTAACCTTCTCTCAGCACTGTGTCTTCCACTGCCCAGTCCTACAAATGGAAGCAAATTCTTCCAGCCGTAGACAATGGCCCAGGGGGCTGGACCAGGCAGGCCCATGGTGCGAAGAGGATCTGGGCCCTGGCTCTCCCGTTGGTGCCCTCCCCCTGTCGGAGCCCCAGGCCCTCTGCTCACTATTGCCTACACTTGCTGTTGGCAAAAGGTCTGTTATCAGTCCTTAGGCTGGGCAGATGTGAATGAATGTCACCACAGGGGGCATTGAAAAGGTCAGTCTCTGAAACTGTGTCTCTGACATGTATTGCCAGAAAACCAACATGTGCCTGCATTCCACCCGACTTCAGAAACCTTCCAGTTGGATTCGATGCCTTCTAAGTGCTCATGTTCCACTGGGAACCTCACAGCATCCGTTCATCGGTTCCCAACGCTCAAGAGTGGGACCTCT
The DNA here is from genome assembly GCF_964146895.1 of Miniopterus schreibersii. Lineage (NCBI taxonomy): Eukaryota > Metazoa > Chordata > Mammalia > Chiroptera > Miniopteridae > Miniopterus > Miniopterus schreibersii. The sequence continues at coordinate 27,983,691 of NC_138121.1, read as the reverse complement.
GTTTTCCCTCAAATATCCGGTTTTAGCCTGCAAACTGCATGGGAGCTCTAAGAGCCTCTTGCATGTGACTCTTACACATAAATGTAGGTGGACTTTCCCCTCCAGGCTTCCTGTAAAACCCTCTCCATGTGAGCAAGTGTCCACTCGGCCAGAGCCAATGCCCACCCAGGCTCTGGTCCTCCCACCTGATCTACACCTGGCTTCCCTGCTCTGTGGCTAAGTCACTTCCAAGAGGAAAACAAGGAACTGGTAGTCCCTTTTCACTTACCCATTGTTTGAGAAGCCTTTAATACGATGGTTACTGAGCAATTATTGAGCACCTTCTATACATGTGCTGTTACAGGCCATGTCTAGCGTCATCCTTATAATGACCCTGTGAGCTAGGTATTACTAGTCCCTTTTACAGATGAGGAAACTGAGGCTCAGAGGGAACATCCCTCTCATGCTGTGAGTGGCAGGGGCAGGATTGCTCATCACTCCTCTGCCTGAAGCACTACCTCAGAGGACGCAAGGGCCAGGGAGGGACACACAGGGACACGTGCATAAGGAGAGGTCCACATGCAGCAGCTGTGTTCAGAGGCTGGGTAGGAACCATGTGCTCCTCCACTGCCAAGCCAGTTCTCAGAGGAAAAGGGAGCCAGGAGCCAGGGCCAGGCCTGCCTGCTTCCAACCCCTGTGCACACCCTGTGAATTAGCTCCCTGGGGCTGCAGTAACAAAGGGTCACAAATCTTGGGCTTAAAACAACAGAAATCTTACAATTTTATTAACCAATGTCACCTCAATAAATTCAATTAAAAAATAAAACTTAAAATTAATTAATTAATTCATTCATTCATTCTAGAAACCTGTTCTTTCACTTTCTGCAGGCCAGAAGTCTGAGATCGAGGTGTGGGTGGGGCCTCACTCCCTCTGAAGGTTCTAAGGGAGGAGCCTTCCTGCCTCTTCTTCCAGCTTCTGGTGGTGGCCCCCAACCTGTGGTAATCTTTGGCTTGTGGACACATCCCTCCAGTCTCTACCTCAGTTGTCATATGTCCTCTCCTCTGTGTGTGTCTGTCTCTGTGTCTCTTCTTATAAGGACACCGGACATTGGATTTAGGGCTCAACTAACCCAGCATGACTTCATCTTAACTCGACTTCTGTGAAGACCTTATTTTCAAATAAGGCCACATCCACAGGGATTAGGACTTAAACTTATCTCTCAACCCATCGCACGCTCAAATAAACCAGGTGAGGGCTCGCGGAGGTGCCTGCCGGAGGGGCCTTTGCAGGGATCAGACACCTGTTTCTCCCCACCCTTGCTGTCACCTGGTATGGTCAGGTGTTTATGTTTTGCTAATCTGCTGGGTGAGGAAAGATATTACATTGTGATTTTGATTTGTGTATTTCTGCTGACTTGCGAAGTCCCGAATTTTGCATACATTTGTTCACCTTGCACTTCCCTATTCATGGGTCTTCCGTCCACTTTTCCATTGGTCATTTGTCTTTTACTTATAGATTTCCAGAAATTCTTTAGTCTGATACCAATGCTTTATGGGTTACATATATTGCAAATAAGTTCTAATTTATGACTTGCGTTTTCACTTAACTTACAGGAACGTGTTTTGAACGGAATTTTTAAAATTTTAATGTCAAAATCATCAATATTTTCTTCTACAGTTTAGGGATCTTGTTAAAGAAATCCTTGCCTACCCTAAAGTGGTGAAGATATGCCCTTTTCCCCAAAAAAAGTTTTGTTTTTTTCAGCCACAGACCTCTTTGCTATTAAAAGCCAATCTGCCATCAAAGAACTATCATGGATCGCTTCCCCCAGCTTGGTTCCCAGCCCAGCCTCCCTGCCCTCTTTCTGGCAACTTTCTCCTCTCTCCACCCCCATCTCTCCTCACTTCCTCCCTCTGGTCCACTCCTTGCCCACCCAAATTCTCCTCCATCAATCATATAGAACAATTCTGCTCTCCCCAGCCCCTCTTCCTTTGCCCAGCTCTATCCTGTTATGGGAGAGCCCTAACAACAATTCAACCGTTATTTACTTACGTGTGATTTCTCAGCCTGTCACAAACACCTGTCATAAAACTTGACACAAATGCCCACTACAAATACCCTGCCTAATTGCTCTGCCACAAACGCCTGCTCAAACTGCTGTCTCGGGCGGTGTAACCGAACGCCCTGCACATCCATGCTCTTCCCTCTCCACACTGTTCTCTGCCCCAGGAGCTGACTGTACTTCCTGCAGAACGGACACCCTTGCACTCTGGCTGCAGGCTGCCCACGGGGGTGCCCTGGTGTAAAATCAACATGAAGGTGCCAAGCAAGGTCTGCTGTTTACTCCTAGGGTTGCCTCGGGCTGGCATGTCCCACAACTGAAGGTCACACCCTCCAAGGCTGTGGACTCCATGCACTTCCTCCTCCAGGTTCTAGCACCACCTGCCTTCATAGTCCAGGCCCAGCAGTGGTGCAGCCCTGCAGCCGTCCCCCTGCATTATTCCTGGTGGCCCCTTATCCACCCACACTCTGTTAAGTCACACCCTGTAAATACCCTCCCCCTGTTACCCTAATGCGAGTGTGCCATGCATTCCCTGACTGACAGACCAAGGGCCACCCTTCCTCCTTCAGAAACCCTGAAGTCTATGAGCTGAGATAGAATCCCCCTGTAAAAGTCTGAAAGGTTCCTGTGACAATCAAATTCACTGGTGATGACCATGAGTCCTGATTAGATCATTGTTCTTGAAATGGGATGTCTTAAAGGTTTATGAGGATGGGTCAGCACACGACAGGGCCAACCTTGCCACCAGAAAGTCAAACTGCCCCTTAGCGTCCCCTTGCTCTGCCCTGAGCTCTGATGAAATAAAAAAGGTGGAGGCAGGGGAAGGGGTCAGCAGGAGGGCCTGGAGACAGGCCCAGGTTTTCCCCAGCACTTTGTCAAGGTCAAAGGCAATAACCTCCTCCTACCCCCACCCTTGTCTGCTGGAAAGTTAAATTCCATTAGAGAGCGGTGACAGCTGCCAATAAGAGATAGAGCCGCAGCAGGAAGGGCATGTGCTTTGAAGCTGGACCTGCCTGGGCCGAGTGCCCAGCCTTGACGTTTTCTAGTTGGGTGGCTTGGGCAGGTCCCTCAGCCCCTCAGAGCCAGGTTTCCTGGTCCGTAAAGCGAGGGTAGCAATTGCGCCTTGTAGAATTGTTGAGAGGATTACAGAAGTGTATGCAAAGCGTTTGAGCGATGGCAAGTGCTTAGTCATTGCTAGCTTTTATAGTCTCATCTTATGATTAATATGAAAAACAGAATTGCTAAACATATTCTTTGAGCATAAGAAAAAAAATCTATTTCAATGTTGAAGCTAATGACCATTGACCTCTACTGCTTTCTCATACAGATGAGGACATTGAGGCCCAGAGAAGATGAGTGGTTTGCTTAAGGTCACACAACAGTAGCAGAAACTGGTCTGGTCCGGCTGGCGTGGCTCAGCAGTTGAACATTGACCTAGGATCCAGGAGATCAGGGTTCAATTCCAGGTCAGGGCACATGCCTGGGTTGCGGCCTTGATCCCCAGCAGGGGGTGTGCAGGAAGTCAGCAATCAATGACTCTTTCTCATTATTGATGTTTCTATCTCTCTCTCCCTCTCCATTCCTTTCTCTGAAATCAATAAAAATGTGTTTAATAAAAGAAAGAAAATGGAAGGAAGGAAGGAAGGAAGGAAGGAAGGAAGGAAGGAAGGAAGGGAGGGAGGGAGGGAGGGAGGGAGGGAGGGAGGGAGGGAGGGAGGGAGGGAGGGAGGGAGGGAGGGAGGGAGGGAGGGAGGGAGGGAGGGAAGGAAGGAAGGAAGGAAGGAAGGAAGGAAGGAAGGAAGGAAGGAAGGAAGGAAGGAAGGAAGGAAGGAAGGAAGGAACTGGTCTGGAACATAGGCCTTCTGATTCCATAATCTCATGCTGTGGCAGATTCATGTTAGGCTGATCCACAGTGAATCACCTGTGTGATTCCCTCGCCTGGAGTGTGGGCAGGACCTGTGATCTGCATCTAACCAGTAGAACATGGGACGTCATTCCCATAGCTATGTTTCATTATATAAGACTAACTTAGCAGACTGGAGTGAGAGAGATTCCCCTGCTGGCCTTGAAGAATTAATAGCAATGCTGTGAAATGCCCAGTGGAGCAGGCCATGAGGCAGGGAACCGTGGGTGCCTCCAAGACACAAGAGTCGCCTCCAGCTGACATCCAGTGACAAAGGGAGGCCTCCAGACCTCCAACCACAGGGAAATAAATCATGCCAACAATGTGGGTGAGCTTAGAACAGAGAGTTCCTCAGTCAAGCCTCCAGATGACAGTGCAGCCCAGCTGACACCTGGACTGCAGCCTGTGAGCCTCGACTCCTAACCTACAGAAGCTGAGTTATTTTAAGCTGCTAAGTCTGTGATGATTTATTGTGCCTCATAGAGAACTAACACACACATGATCGTTCTGAGTCCTCTAAACTGTGAGAAACATCTCACTTTTCCTATATACAATAGACTGCCAGCCCCTTTGTTACTTTTTAGCTCATTCATTGATTGGCTGAGCAGCTGGGCTCTGGGCTGGCCTACGCCAGTGCCAGGTATCACATCTTCCCATCAATCACATCATAGGAGACCTCTGGCTTCCAACAGGCACATGGCTGCCCAAGGTAAACACAGCACCTCCCAGCCTCCTTGCAGGGAGATGTAGCCATGCGACTGAGTTCCAACCAGAACATCATAGGTGATGTGTGCAACTTCTGAAATGTGTTCTTAAAGACCAGGAAGGGCCATCCCTCACCCCTCTTCTTCCTGCCAGTGGGAATGCAGCCTGTAGCAAACTAGCCTGGTTACGCACTATGCGCCATAGTGAACGCTGTGCTCACCACCCAGACCACCCCGAAGGACTCCTTGCCCCTGATGCTGGGAGACAACCTTCTCTGGAAACACCCTCAGCTGAAGAGCCGCCTTGCCTGGAGCCACACCCCTTCTGGTCCATGTGGGGATACAAAGGCCCAGCCCTTCACCCTTGCTTGGGACACCCCTGAAGGGATAGGCCAGCCTTGGAGAGCCTTGTGGGGCCGACTGAGGCCTGTGGAGGCTGCATCACATCAGGTTCTCTCCTGCTCAACAGCAACCCCAGAACCCCTGCTGCATGCCCGTCTCTACCTGGGATCCAACCTGCAGCACCACAGGACTAGGGGAGCAACAAATGAGAGGGCTCCTGGGTCGTGCCAGCTTCACCTTGCTATGAGAGAGACAGAGAAAGAAAATTTAATCTCTGCTATGTTGATTATCTTTGTTACAACACCCAAATCGATAACCTAATTAACATACCAGGCCGCATGGATGCCTGGGCAGCCCCAACGATTTAGCCCTGTCACCACGAGGGCCTCTTAAAATTCATCCACCCAGAAGCCATGCCTTTCTAAACTTAGTCCATCCAGAGAGAGGTGCCTTTTTCTAATTTGCACAAACACATCCTTGTGGGCTTGAAGACTCACGCGGGAGAAGACACAAGGTCCCTACAACAAGATCAGCACAGGACCGCAATGCAGACAAGGCTGGTCACAGTGTAAATGGGTGGCCATTAAAGTCATCTTGACTGGGCCACATATGGCTCATGCAGGACCACACGGCCCCTGCCTGAGCTTGAGCCTTCACCTGTAGGATGATTTACAGACCACACACAGCAGGTCTACGTGGGAAGTGGGGGGAAGTGATTGCAGAAGCCATTAAGATACCTCAGATAATACGATCTCTGCCAGCACTCACAAAGATTCTGCTGATCTGAAAAGATCTTGAACTGTAGTGCCAAATGTTGGGAATTAGTTACAGAGTTATTACCAATAAACGCATTTTTCATAATATATAAACAGATAAATGAAATGTGGTGATGACTGGAGTGATTTCTACAGCAGTGCTCAGTACGCACCAAGGCTGGGGGTACAGAGGGGAGCCTCATTTTGAAGAGTGTGCTGCAGGCCAATGAGAATGCAGGCTTAGCCCACTGGTGGAGCTGTGCGGTCCTGCTTGATGGCCCCTGCTGGGCACAAGGCCTCTGGAGGAAGTAGGTGTGGTTCTGTGCCTCTTGGCCTCCTCACACTCTCTTGCTCATGGATGTGCTCCATAAATGGATGGTAACTCGCCTACTGATGTCCCTAAGCTATGGGGAGTGCCTTTGCAACCTGGATTCCCAGCTGCCGAGAAGCTGCCAGTCTGAACCAAATTTAACAGATCAGTTCCAACAGTTCAGCAGACGATGTCAGGGCTCCTCCCAGATCTCCCGGATCCCTTTTTACTATTTTTGTGCCCCTAAAGCTTTGGTATATCTGGGCCTCCAACACCTTAGCTATTGTACAGAGGACTGCCTTGGCTCTCGCAGACCACTGTGCCCTCACAAGTGAAATGCCTGAGAATTTATATCACTTTAGGCAGCCCTTCACCAGGACAGTGGGCTCGGGGTGTGAGAGTGCAAACCTGCTCCCTGGGCATCCTTGTGTGGCCTCCTGCTTTCCCGTTCTGTGTCCCTCTCTCCCATCCTGTTTTCCCAGGGAACACTTCCCTAATAATCACTAAAAACAAATCTTCATGTTAGGTTCTGCTTCTGGGCAACTTTTCCTAAGCAAAGAGATTTGAGTAAGCAGACCAATTCCTTAGTGCATCCAACACAGGACACAGTGCTACATGCGGCTATTTAATAAAAACGAGGATGGGAAGGAGAAAGAGGAGAAAGAAGAGGAGATGGAGATGAGGAGGAGGAGATGAAGAGGAGATGGAGATGAGGAGGAGATGGAGATGAGGAGGAGATGGAGATGAGGAGGAGGTGGAGATGAAGAGGAGATGGAGATGGAGAGGAGGTGGAGATGGAGATGAGGAGGAGATGGAGATGGAGATGAGGAGGAGATGGAGATGAGAAAGAGAGGAGATGGAGATGAGGAAGAGATGGAAATGGAGATGAGGAGGAGATGGAGATGGAGATGAAGAGGAGATGGAGATGGAGAGGAGATGGAGATGAGGAGGAAGGGATGCAGATGAAGAGGAGTTAGAGATGGAGAAACAGTAAGCTACAGTTTGAGGACACATAGTATATACTGTTAAGTGAAAAAGCAAGATGCCTCCCAGTGGGTACAGTATATTTAGTTTAGAAAAGGAAGGATAAAAATGTATATTGTACGTGTTTTTATCTCCATTAAAAAAAGGAAATTAAGAAACTAAGAGAGGATCCTTAGGGTGCAAGAGCATGAGTGAAAGTTCACAAGCCCTGTGTATGTTTAGATTATTGTCCCGTGGATAGTCACCATTCCAGAAAATAAAATACAGATTCCTGGGCTTCACCCTCCAAGGAGCCTGAAGCAGCCAAGGCCCCACTGACGGATGCTCCTGCCAGGCTCGGGGCCATTGTTCTCCATGATGTCGTCAAAGGTTTGAACAGCACCCCACAGCCAGCCGGCAGCGAAAGGCCCAGGTGGTGGTTTTCTGGGACAGGAGCCAGCCCACTGGAAGCACCGCTGAAAGCTGCCTTTCATTCGTGGGTGACTCCTGACGGTGCATGTGAGCCTGGGCTCCCAGGGTGGAAATCCGCTGCTTTCCCTGGCCTCCCTGGCCCCTACAAGCCCAATGCTGGCTCCACATCCTTGTTGCCACAGCAACGGCAGACACAATGGTTTCTGTGGATTTCGAGTCTATAAATAACTTCTAGATCAGTCTTTCCGGTGTGAACCGGGTGGGCTCGGCAGGGCGGTTTGTGGTGGCCAGTGGGCCAGGCCTTCATCCACAGGAAATAGCCATGCCTGGGGAAGCAAGGTCACAGTCTGCGGGCCTAAAGCTCTGCTCCACCCAGCTGGGCAAGGGTGGCCTTGCCCCATTCCACTGCAGTTTCTGCTTCAGAGAACATATCTGGCACTGTTCCTTCTTGTCTGTGCATCTCGGCGATGCAGAGACCTGCACCAACAACAGTGGGCCAAGGGGCTGGGTGGGTTTGGGTGGTGGAAAGGGTTAAAAATCCCTCCTGGTGACTTGGGGACTCAAGAGCTCAGAGGAGCAGACTTGGAGCTGTTTCCCTGCAGGCAAGGACAGTGTCTATTTCATGTCTCGGTCTAGCTGGGTGGGTTCTGGCAGCACAGAGGGACCAGGGTCAGAGAATCTGGACCTAGTCTCTCTGGCTCCCTTGGTGCAGAGAGCAGTTCTGATGATGTTCGAAAGATGCCCTTACCAATTGGTCCTCTTATTTACTTATTTTATTTATTTACTTTAATAACAGTGTTTCTAGCAAAGGACTCACATTCCTAAGCCAAGAGTCGAGGAGGTAGATTTTGTCATTTGAAAATCAAGCCAACTGAACACCTTTGCTCTCTGATGAGAGTGAATTCCCTGGGACTCCAGAAGGGCTCCTGGCCCATGGCATGCGCTGCATGGTGTTAGGAACAGGGCATTGCTCTGACACATGGCGGGCAGGAGTGTGAGTGGGGTAACCCCTTTGGAGGGCCATGAGATGACAACTGTCAGCACTGAGATGCCAGTCCCTCTGTGCAGCAGTTCCACCTCTTGGGGTCCCTCTTGACCAGTACCCCGGCAAGTACTTGCCAAGGCACTTTCCACAGGCATTCAAGGAGTGATGCTCCAAACAGCTCTGTTTACTATAGCAAAGACTTCTAGGCCTGATGTCTATTGGGAGGGAGGAGTGGATCAGCGCAGCCTGGCACCCATGTACCAACAACCAGCACACGTCAGACACACAGAGGGGTGGGTCTGTGCGAGATGATGCAGGACATTCTCTGAGATAAACTAAGAAAAAAGAGCAAGGTGCATGGATACTCCTGCTGCGTAAGAAGAAGTGTGTAAGGTATGGCAAACATGCATGTGTGTATATGCATACATGCATGGGGATATATGTACATGCACACATATCTATGCATGTACATTATATATGTGGATTTCTGAAAACACAAGAAACTGATGACGTTGCTTAGCTCTGAAAAGGCTAGTCTGTTACCCTGAGATTTGGGGTGGAAGGAGACTTTTCTATAGTGTTTGGGCTTTATTTTATTATTTACACACATTAATTTTTCAATTAAAAATAGAAGAATGGAAGCATGGAGAAAAAGGAAAGGTGAAAGAGGAAAGGAGGCAGGAGGAAGGGAGGAGGTTGGGAAGGGAAGCAAAAACCTTCATTTCTTCTCATTCTCAAGCCTCTAGAGCTTGCTTTCATTCGGGGTAGGAGGCTAGAGGTCAGAGGTCACTGGCCCTGTGTGCTTTCAATCAGAGGCCCAGCAAACGCAAACCAGGTATGGGAGTGGTTTTCTCTGATACTGCACCAGCTCCTAGGCTGCTGGGGAACACTTCCTGAGAGGCAAAGGGCAACCTGTGAATCTGTTTTCCCAACTGAGAGGACGGCTGGGGTTTTGGATTCTCTGAAAAGCTGAATTAGCCAAAAGCAGCTCTCGGGGCAGCTGCATTTGCCCTCAGCCCAGCTGCAGTCCACCTTGCTGGCCAGTTGAGGAAAAGGAGGGGAAAAATGAGTGAAAAGACTTGGAAAATGTGTTTTTCACATTTCTAAAATGAACATAGATCTCTTGTGCAAATGGGCCTCAAGAACTCGTGTATGGCCCGGCTGGTGTGGCTCAGTGGCTGAGCATCGACCTATGATCCTGGAGATCACGGTTCGATTCCCGGTTCAGGGCACATGCCCAGGTTGCGGGCTCGATCCCCAGTTGGGGGTGTGCAGGAGGCAGCCGATCAATGACTCTCTCATCATTGATGTTTCTCTCTCTCTCTCCCTCTCCCTTCTTCTCTCTGAAATCAATAAAGATATATATATATATTAAAAAAAGAACTGGTGTATGTGCCGACTGTGGCTGCGCTACAGTGATGAGGGGAGACCTGGCACCAGTGTGAAGGTGAAAGGGCTTCACCGGAGACTGAGAACTCAGAGACATCCCTCATTAGGCAAAAGTGTTGGCCTGTCTGTGACTTGAATCTCAACCTTTCAAAATGGTTTCTCATCTGGAGAAAAGAAGATGGGAATGTGGTGGGGGTGCCTGGTTGGTTTGGATGCTGGCATGGTGACTGCCACCTGGTGAATATAAGAACTTGATGTTCATCAGCTATAGTTTCACTCAGGTGGGTGGGAATGACCTTAACAGGCTGTGTGGTCTGAGGGATGCAATGGGTCTCGGGATGTTTTCCCACAGTTGACTGCAGCACTTTCTCACACACCAACACGTTTTGAAAATGCAGATATTAGGCTCCTCCACCAGAGAGGGTGACTCGGGAACTCTGGGATGGGGCTCAGGAAGCTGCCACCTGTGACTGAACCCCCAGGTTAGGACAGCGAGTCACATGTACCCCAAGACATATACAAGATGATCCATTGGAACTGCAGGAAGAAACTATTATAAATTCAACTTCAATTAATCTCACCCTCTTAAAGTTTCTCTTTTATGTTTGATAATGTGAATAAAATGGTAGCAGCAGAGTACAGATCTATGCTTTATCAATGAGATTAATAATAATAGCTGGTCCTACACAGCCCAGCTCCAAGCCTTTTATAGCTATTCACTCATTTATTCCTCACAACTCTACGAGATGTTATGCCCGCTGTGATGGACTGAATTGTGTCCCCCCACCAAATGCATATGTTGGAGGCTTAATGACCAATATGGCTGAATTTGCAGTAATGAAATAATAAAAAAGAAATGAAGTCCTACAGGATTAGTGTCCTTATAGAGGAAACATGAGAGAGCTTACTCTCTCTCCCCAACGTGTGAGGACACAGCCAGAAGGAATTTATCTACAAGCCAGAAAGAGGGTTTTCCCCAGACACCAAATCAGCCAGAAACTTGATCTTGGGTTTACGGCCTCTAGAACGGAGACAATTAATGTCTGTTGTTCACACCTCCCAGGCTGTGCCAGTTTGTTACAGCAGCCACAGGAAACTAACACCTGCGTCCTGCAGGTGAGGAAACGAAGGTGTGGAGAGGTTAAGAAATCTGGCCATGGCTGTGCAGCCAGGAGTTGGGGGCTGGCAATTTGGCCCTGGAGCCCAGGCTTTTAACTGCATGTATTGGGGCATGTTCTTTTTTTTTTTTTTAACTCAAATTGGAATATGTTCAAAAACGTTTGGAAACTACCAGATTAGAAAGAAAGGGTATGAGAATCTGGTAGACAGAATAAGCCCCCAGTGATGTCCACATCCACTTTGCAGACATGATCAGTAAAGGGTGTTGAGATTGGGGAGATTATCCAGGATTACCCAGCCGGGCCCTACATGCAATTTTAAGTGTCCTTATAAGAGGGAGGCGGGAAGTCAGAGAAGAGAGGAGATGCTACCCTGCTGGTGTTAAAGGTGAAGGAAGGGGCCCCAAACCAAGGAACGTGGCGTCTCTGGAAGCTGGATAAAGCAAGAGAATGAATTCACCTCTAGAACCTCCAGAAGTCTGATTTAGACTTCTGACCTCCAGGACTTTAAGATAATAAATTCATGTTGTTTTAAGTAACTAAATTTGTGACAACAGTAGGAAACTATCAAGAGGGAAAAAACTGAAGATTTGGGGGAGGTCCTCAAGGGGATGATATGTGGTTGGGGAGAAAGCGAGTCCCAGTTTAGAGCTGAAATAAGCTGCCTGTATAATGTGACTTTGCTCTTCCACAATGTGACTTTGCAAATCTGCAGAGGGCTTTGGCCAATAGAATGCGGGGGAAGCAATGTTGTGACCTCAGTCTCAGGAGACACTGTGGTCCCACTCTTGCCTTCTCAGAGCGCTGTGAAGATGCCCAGTCTGTCTGTGGAGAATGGAGCCACGTGGAGCAGAGGAGAGCCACGGACGCTGCCAACAGCCAGCACCAACCACCAGGTACGTGAGAGAGCCGTTTTTAACCACGCAGCCCAATGAACCACAAGATGACCACAGCCACGTGAGTGATTCCACGTGGGACAATGGAGGCACTGCCAGCTGAGCCCTGCCCAAACTGCCCTGCCTGAAGTAGCTCGTCAATGGTAGAACTGGGGGCCACCCCATCAGGAGTGGAGGTGGGGCGACACCTCACAGGTCATCCTCCAGCTCTTCTCCCCTCATCACTGTCCTCACCTCCTACCAGTTTCTGTAACAACAGTAGCAGTAAACTCTCATTCAACCTGTTTATCCTCGTGACAACGCTTTGAGGTAGTTGGTCATACCATCCCCATTTTACAGATGAGGAAACTGAGAGATTAATGGACCAAGATCGCTCAGTGGGTGAGTGGAGGGAGTGGATTCGAACCCAGATTTCTCTGACACCAGAGCCACTGTCATCATGGCTTTTGCTAACCTGCTCCCTTCATTCATTCATTCATTCATTCATTCAAGATGAGTTTATTGAGAGTGTTTTACTCCCAGTGCTTGGAAGGGACCAGCTTAGACAGATGAACAAAAGTGGGTCCCTTTGCGAATAGCTATTCAGATAAAGAAACACTGGCCATGATGGTTCCTGGGCTTTGTGACTGTGTCAGTGATGAATTTGGGGTGGATGTGAGCATGGCCATTTGTTCCAAGTATAAATTAGGATTGTGTTCAGTTGTAAGAAAAAACCTCCCATAGCTTATCCAGCTAAGGGCTTAATTTTTCACATAAGAAGTTTGAAGATGTGAGTCCAGCGTTGATGAGCAGCTGTAGGGCATTGTCTGTACAGGTCCGCTGTGTGTCCTTAGTGTGCGGCTTTCCCCCCGCTGTGCGGTTTATGACCACAGGGTAAGAGGGGCTTGGCTTCATTTGAGCTGGTTTGGGTCTTATGCTCACCCCTGGCCCAAGCCCTGTGGCTACACAGATGGGGGCTACGGTTGGCCTAACCCAGGTCATGGGCTCCTCTATGGAACGGAGATGGGTTTGGTATCAAGCAAAGGGGAGCTGGGAGTGGGGAGAAGGGGCAGTCTGAATTACTCCAAGTGGCCGCAACAATATCTCTCATGCACATGCCCTTCTTACGGTGGGATTTTACCATTCTTCCCAAAAGAAGTGAGGTCTAGATTCCCTTCCCTTGAATGGGAGCAGAGTTGTGACAGTGGTCAAGGTGACTATGTGACAACTGAGGCTAGGTCATAAAAGGTGATATATCTTCCGCCTGGTTCTCTTGGAAGCCAGCCACCATGGAGAAGTCACATGTAGGTGTCTGAACTGAGGTCTCCCCCAGACTCGAGAGTGAGAGAACCTTCAGCTGAGCCCAGCTCCCAGACACTGAGTCACCCTCAGGCTTCGAGCTGCCCCAGCTGAATCCACGTAGAGCAGAGGTGAGCATTCCTGCCAACCCCTGCTCAAACCACAGATTTGTTGCCACAATACATTGTTTTTCTTACAGCCACTAGGCTTGGGGTAGTTTGCTAGGCAGCAACAGATAACCAGAAAAGAGGTGTCGATAAAGGGAAATAAGACAGGCTCTGCTCAGACAGATCCTTCCTTCTGGGAGGCGAGAGATGCGGCAGGCGAGGGAGACATGGAAAAAGAGAGGGGTACAGAAATTCCTGACTTGCCAGCATCAGGCCAAGGGCATTGGATCTGGGTGTGTCTGTTTCTTTCAAACATGAAAGAATCTAACCCAACCATTTGGCTGCAAGCTAGCTGGCTTAAAAGAGACCCAGAGACAGTATTGCCAGGACGGAAAGAGAGTGAAGCAAGAGATGGATAAGGCTAATGCCAGAACGGCCTTGCTCCCCACCCTCTCATGCCTCCTCTCCAGCCAGGTGAAAACGCAAAGTTATGTCTGGCCTCAGGCCCACCCACATTCTTGTACCAGCTCTGGCCTTGGGGCAGAACCCCGGGGACAAGTAGCTCTGTGATGGGTTCTGTAAGCGATTTTCAACCTTTTGCATCTCATGGCACACATAAACTAATTACTAAAATTCTGCGGCACACTGAAAAATATATTTTTTTGCCGATCTGACAAAAAAATTGGTATAGATTTGATTCACGCACACTAGATGGCTATTGTTGTGTTGGCTGTTGTCATTTTTTAGAATTTGACAATCTAAGGGAAAAGAGGTCAGTGCCCCTGACTAAACAGGCAGGTATTGCATGTTTTAAAAATTGTTGTAGAGCACCGGCTGAAAATGGCTGGGTTGTGTTCTTGCTGACAGTCCCCTGTGCCCCTTGTCTAAGTCATGCCCCCTGCTGCTTTGTTCATTCCCCTGGCTCTTAGATTTGAGTTTTAATTATGGATATGACCTTGTTAAAAATCTTGTCTAATGATATTTTTCTGTAGATTCGAGTTTATAATGTAATGTAGCCACATCACCTGAGAGGAATGAGAGTTTTATTTCTTCCTTTCCAAACCCGACAACCTTTATTACTTTTCTTATTTTCCTGGTCCGGTAGCTCCTCCAGTGCAATGATGAACAGAAGCAAAGATAGAGTTAACCTTGCCTTGCTCCTGATTTGAAAGACACTGCTTTCAATGTGCATCATTAAGAATGACGTTTACTATTGCATTTTGACAGATGTGATTTATCGTATTAAGAAAGTTTAATTTTGTTCTTAAGGTGCCAAGAGTTTTTATGATAAAAGGATGCTGATTTTAGCATTGCTCTTTTTTATATATCAAAGATTGACTTTGTAAAATTTTTTTTTGTGTAAAATTTTTGTTGTCTATTTTCATGGGTGATTTTGACCTGTAATTTTCCATTCTTACACTATTCTTTTCAGGTTTGGCATCAAGATAATACTGGCTTCATAAAACAAATTTGGAAATATTTCTTCCTTTTGTATTCCTTGTAAGAGTTCTTGTAAGTCTAGAATGGTAGGCTTTACATGTTTGGTAGAACTTATCTATAAAACTCACTGGGTCTGGTGTTTTTTCATTGTAGGAAGATTTTAAACTACTGTTCAATTTTTTTTTTTTATTGGTTATAGGACTAGTCAGACTTTCTGTTTCTTTTTGAGTCAGTCTTGTCAATTATATTTTTTCTAAGAATTTTCCCATTTCCCTACCACTCTGAATTGGAAGAATCCTTGCCTGGCCACCCCTAGGGTATATTCCTGCCTTCTAAATCTTAAGCTGATCTCTTTGAATTTACCTTCTACTCTCTTTGGAACCCCACTGTCCTCCTGCTCCTCTCTTTCTGTGTTGGCATCTGTATCAGAATGATTTAGGCTGCAAGTAGTAGAACATTTGACTAAAAATGGCTCAAACAACAAAATGTTTTTACTAATGCAAGTGGGAAGTTCCAGGACTGGTTCAGGCACACGGTGATGCCACTGAGGACCCAAACTCTTCTCCATCCCTATCTTCAGCATATTTCTCTGATTTTTAGGTCTATCTCCACACGGTTGTATGAGAGCTGCTGTGATTCCAGGCACCACGTATGGGCATCTTATGCTTTGCATCACTTTTTATTGGGGAGGAAAGCTTTCCCCAAAAGTACCCCCCAGCAGCCTTCCCCCCAGGTCCTGTTGCCTAGGGTGGGGCTCTGAGGGAGATTGGGACAGTCAGGATGTGGAGCTTTCAGACTCTATAGCGGGTGTCAGGCCCTTCGGCCAGGAATGGGAGGGGTTGGTGGTCAGAAAACCACCTCTGCTGTAGCTAGCACCTTTGGGCTAAACCCTAGCCTTGTCCCATCCGACCCACTCCTGGAATCTGCATCCTGTTGCCACTCAGGCCAGCTTGACGGAAAGTACTGGAACCTGTGGTGTGCTGGTTAGCGTTTAACAACTGGGTCTCAGGCTGGGGGAAGCCCTCATTGGAAGGTCTGATGATTTTCAGGGTATAAATACTCCCACTGCATTGATTTCAAGCTGCTAGTGTGACACCACTGAATGCAGAGTTGGGAAGAGATGCACACAGCTGGTCCTCAGGAGCAGCACAAGCCAGCTCCAGGGCACCCCTCATTGAAACCTGGCCAGATTCTGTAAATTTGAGCAGAGCAGAGGGGGACACCCTGCCCTGGCCAGAGGGTAATAATTAAGGCATTAAAGGGGCTGGAACGGCACAAATGTCGAATACCTACTGTGTGCTAATCACGTATAAGCACTGTCTTGATTCCTCATAATTGTCCATTTTCCCGATGAAGAAACTGAGATTCAGGGAGGTTAAGGCACACAGTGACTGATATGGAATCAGACCTAAACCCAGGCCCATCTCATTCACATCCTCTCACCCAAACAAAGGAGCAGATTCAGAAGAGGTTCAGCTAGCTCTCAATCAACACCCACAATGTGCCTGGGGCTAGTGCCCTGAAAGTGGAGTATCATTCATAACAGAAAAATGTGGGAAAAACAAATATCCATCAACTGATGAATGGATAGACAAATGGGGTCTATCCAAACAATAAAATATTGTTCAGCCAAAGAAAGGAATGAAGTCCTGACACATGCTACAACATGGATGAACCTAAAAACCATTATGCTGAGTGAAAGAGGTCAGTCTCAAAGACCAGGTACTGTGTGTTTCAATTTACATGGGCTGTCTAGAATGGGTGAATGTACAGGGACAGAGGGTGGCTTCCAGGAGCTGAAGGGAGGAGGGAATGAGGAGTGACCACTAATGGATATGGGGCTTTTTTCTGGGGTGATTAAAACTTTCTGGAATTAGATTGCAATGATGGTTGCCCAACTGTGTGGTCCTGAAAACCACTGAATTGTAAAACAAATTAAAAATGTAGAAGATTAATTGAAAAGGGATTTTCTTTCTTTGCGCCACCCTCCCCCAGGCTATGGCTTTCTATAAACTTACGATCACTGAGCAGGACTTTCCATGTCACCCAGGCACTGTGCTAAGTTAGCATTTTATATACATTTTTCTCAGTATCTCAACCACCTTATAACTGGGTGATATTATTAACCCCATTACAGATGAGAATACTGAGACTCAGAGAGAAATTAATCAACTGGCCCAAAAGCACACAGACAGTTGACGGCAGAGCCAGAACTCGGACCCAGGTCCATCTGACTCCAAAGTATGTGTTCTGAACACTTCACTGTCAGAAGTGAAGTCCAGATCACTGGAGGAGTCCTCTTTCCTCCTTCCAGGCCTCCAAAGTTTAGGCAACTCAGCAGCTCGCAAGGTTACTCCACTTAGAATCTTCTGTTTTCCAACCCCCACTGTCCCTCAGCAAGAAAGACCAAGTGCCGGCAGAGTCCTCTATTGCTGGAAAGAAGCCCTGTACTAAGGTAACCGGGGCCCCTGGGTGTGCTTGCGTTGCCCATCCCTACCCCAATGGGTGTGTGGCGCAGGGTAAGCCACATCCCATTTCTCAGCTTCATTTTGCTTCAAAAATGTGCAGGGCTTCAATGACTGGGAGAGTCTCCCAAATGAAGAATTTCCCCAATCCAATGTCCCACCAGACCTACATGTAAATGAAAACCTCCTATAACCTGTGGGTCTAGAACCAGCTCTGTCTTCTGTCTTTTGCACAGCTGTGATACACATGGGATATTCTGGGAGTACAACTACCACATAGTCAAGGAGAGATCTTCACTTCTTCTGTTTGGGACTTTATTAAGAATTGTTCACCATTTTGGAAAATCACAGGTCCAGCAGCAATGCCTTTGTGGTATTTGAGCTTCCACGTGACACACGCCTGACACCGTGATTCTCCCTCTGGGGTCAAGCATCTGACCACTTCATCACATTGTCTTGTGGGGTCAGGCCCGAACATTTACCTTTTGAAACCCATATTGTTTTATTATAGGTGATTTTTATTTTTCATGTCTTCTTTATGTTACAGTTAGGGCATTACAATTGTTTTTTGTAGTTGGTGTATAGGTTATGTTTGCTCTAAGTTTCATTTCAGAATATGAAAAAAAGCATTACAAAGTATTTCTTATAAGAAAAAAAAGATGTTAGGGCTCATAGGCTTTGGAACCACTGAGCTACATGATTTCTTCAGATCCCTAACAGCTTTTAAATAATAAACCTGGCCTCAGAAAACTTTTTTCATAATTCTAATAAAGTCAAGTGTACAATGCCTTTTATTTTATTTTTTAGGTTTTTTTTTTAACCCTTGCCCAAGGATATTTTTTCCATTGCTTTTCAGAGAAAGTGGAAGGAGGAGAGAGAAAGAGAGAAACACTGACATGAGAGAGACACATCAATTGGAGACTGAGCATGTATGTGCCCTTGGCAGGAATCGAACCTGGGACCATTCAGTCCGTGCGTTGGCGCTCTAACCACTGAGCAAAACCAGCTAGGGCCACAATTCCTTTTAAATAATCCTCAAAGCAGCATGGCACCACCACGGCCATGTCAACCTAGAGGCTGATTTCAATTAAGTGACCCTGTGAACTCTTAAGAAGCTTCCTGCTGTCCCCTGGTCGAGAAACTGCCTCGTTTGCAACACTCAGTCACAACACACTTGCCTTGTTTACTTCCTTTTCATCTCCAAACAGAGAAAAGCCAATACCTCAAACTCGAAACATTTTTTAAGCCATCTTTGTGCTTTGACAAGTTCCGTGCTTAACTAGAATGTTTTAATAAAAGGGAAAAAATAAAACAAGAATAAATAGAATCCTAGGGGTCTTTGGTAACAAATTTTGCTGTGCTTGAGTGGGTCCGGGCCGTGTGACATTCCTTTCTATTAATTATTTCTCCCAGCTTATCTTCCCCTCATCTCCCCTCTGGTTTATTACACTTTAACGCAGCCGGCAGAAGGTCTGGGTGTCGCCTTTCCACCTGCGTGGAACAGAATGTTCAAAGAGGCTGGTGTCAGGGATGTGCCGCAGAACCGGCAAAAGTGCCTGGGGGAGAAAACAAGCAGAAATGGGGAGGTGAAGAGCAGACTCCACCAAGGCCAGACAGGAAACAGACCACAGGGGAGGGTGCTTTGTGTTGAATAGTGCCCCTCCCCCCCAATGTTCACATCCACCCAAAACGTCAATGTGACCTTACTTGGAAGCAGGGTCATTGCAGGTGTATCATGAGGTGGTTAGGGTGGGCCCTCTTCTTATAAACAGAGGACAAGACATGGCGAGACACAGAAGGGAAGGCCAGGTGACAACAGAGACAGAAGTTGGATATGTCTATAAGCCTAGGACCACCAAGGACTGCCAAGAGCCACCAGGAGCTGGAAGAGGCAGGAAGGATACTCCCCTAGAGCCTTTAGAGAGAGCCTGCCCTTGCTGACACCTTGATTTCAGACTTCTGGCCTCCAGAACTGGGAGAGAATAGATTTCTATTGTTTTAAGGTCCATGGTTTGTGGTCATTTGTTATGGCAGCCACAGGACATTCATCCAGGGTTTATGATGGAAAACAACGTAAATGTTATGGGCTGAATGTCTGTGTCCCCCCAAAATTCACATGTTGAAACCCTACCCCTAATGTGATGATATCAGGAGGCGGAGCCTTTGGAAGGTGATTGGAATCAGATGAGGCCATAAGGTAGGGCCCCCATTAATGAGATCAGTGTCCTTCTGAGAGTCAGGAGGGAGCTTTCTGCCTTGCTCTGCTCTCTGCCATATGAGGACACAATCACAAGTCCACAGCCCAGAAGCAGGTCCTCACTAGAACCCGACTGTGCTTCCTAATCCCCAACCCCTCCATCCAGGCATCAGTTCCAAATTGATTTTAAAAACCTGAGGGGTGAGTGGGAAGAAAGAAGCAGCTGTCTGCCTTTTGTCTTGCTGACAGGTAGATGGTTTATAAACTCACTGAGCCTCGGGTATTATTTTAGCTCCAGCTGAATGAACCACTACTTCCTTCTCTGGGACACTTGGTGATCGCAATAATGACTGGTATTTATTGAGTTCTTATTGATATCCTAGAACTATTCAAGTGAATATATATGAATGTAATTATTCCATTTTCTATTGATAATTCTACTAATAGAATGTGTATATTCCATATTTTATCTTCAAAACAATTATATTTCATTGAATATTAGCTACCATTGTTGTAAGATATAAGATATGCCATTATGTTACGCACCATTAAGAATGAAAGCCTGGCCAGTGTGGTTCAGCAGTTGAGCATCGACCTATGATCTGGGAGATCTCAGTTTGATTCCTAGTCAGGGCACATGCCCGGGTTGCAGGCTTGATCCCCAGGGGGTAGCACGCAGGAGGCAGCCGATCAATGACTATCTCATCATTGATGTTTCTATCTCTCTCTCCCTTCCTCTTTCTGAAATCAATAAAGACCAAAAAAAAAAAAAGAATGAAAAAAACCTGTCAATTCAACATGTCAGTACTTGTAAACACATCCCAATTTTAGAGAAGTTAACATGTGAATCCTAGGATCATTGAAATATGGTATTGTCATCACCCCTGTGCTATAGGTAAGAAAATCGAGGCTAAGGTTACACAGCTGTTAAATGGTAGAGCCAAGATTAAACCTTGGAAGTTTGACTCTGGGGCCTGAACTCCTCAATCAGTGTACACACTGCCTCTCTCGTTAAGGAATATTGCCAACACTACAGCTTCGAGTGTTTTAGGCCAAGTTTGCTGGTTATCACCCAATTCCCGTTCACCCTTCTTTCTTTAACATTACAACCCTTGAGTTTCCCAGCCTCCCTTGAAGCTAGACATGGTCATTGACTAAGTTCCCACCAATGGGATGTAAACAGAAGAGACAAGTGAAAATTCGGGGCTTTGGCCTTACAAAGAAGAGGGGATGGCGTCCCTTTCCCATTCCCTCTTTGTCCTGGCTGGGATGTAAATGTGCTGGCAGAAGCTGGAATAGCCATCTTAAGGTGGAGACCACATCTTGGGGTTGGCAGAAAAACAAGAGAAATATATGAGCACCTAGAGTTGCCACATTGGCCTGCATTGCTTAACCTTGAGCAATTGGGATAGAAAAAAATAAGCTGCTCTCTTTTAGTTAAGCTACTGTTGTTTTGGTCTTTGTTATTGCACCCAAGATATAATCTTAATTAATACACACTATTATGAGCCCTGGAGGCTCAGTCCCTCCCTTCAAGAGTTGCAGGCTCATTAAATGAAAACGTTTATGAAATAACCCAATGCAATGCTTGCTAAACACAGAGCTGGCCCTAGGTAAACGTTAGTTCCTCACACAACCTCGGGTAACCCAGGCATTAGTTGCTTGCATATCTTTTTTTTTTTTTTAATGTTTTTATTGATTTTAGAGAGAGGGGGAGGGAGAGGGAGAGAGAAAGAAACAACGATGAGAGAGAAAAACATGGGTCCGCTGCCTCCCACACATTCCCTACCAGGAATCGAACCAGCAACCCCTCTGTGCACAGTACGACACTCAACCAACTGAGCCACACTGGCCAGGGCAAACAGCCCAGTTTTTAACAGACACTTCACATAAAAGAAGATATACAAACGGCCAATAAAATAAGCACATGAAAAGAAGCTCAACACCGTTCCTCATTAGGAAATGCAAGTTAAAACCACAATGAGCCACCTCTACGCAGCCATGAAAATAGCTGAACTTTAAAAGGGGGACAGCACTGACCTGAAGAGAGCATGAAACAACGTGAAGCCATTTCGGAAAATAGTCCGGCACTTTCTTATAAAGTTCACCACGCACTTCAATCCATCCTTTCTACCATTTCAGACCACGAGAGACGAAGCCCATGTCCACACAAAGACGTGTGTGCATGAATGCTCGGGGCAGCTTTGCGCACAACAGCAGGGGTGTGTAGAGCAAGGCAGAGGAGGGGCGACCCACCACTGGGCAAGGCAGAGGAGGGGTGACCACCACTGGGCAAGGCAGAGGAGGGGTGACCACCACTGGGCAAGGCAGAGGAGGGGCGACCCACCACTGGGCAAGGCAGAGGAGGGGCGACCCACCACTGGGCAAGGCAGAGGAGGGGCGACCCACCACTGGGCAAGGCAGAGGAGGGGTGACCCATCCAGGCAGCTGCCTGGCTCTCCAAACCTTAGGGCAGGGCAAAGGAGTCGGGCAACGAGTGTTTTATGTGAAACTCTACGAAGGAGACATGGCACCTGCAGGAGAAAGCAGTGCGGTGGCTGCCGAGGCTGGGTGGGGGACTGACCACAGGGAGCTTCAGGGGTGACAGGAGGCTCTTCACCTGGACTGTGCTGGCGTAGACCAAGACGGATACATCTCTCCAAGCACGTGCTCCTCCTCCAGGGGACCCTCCCCCGGGCCTCTGTGGAAAGAGTTTCCTGCACCTCTTTGCCCCCTTTCCCAGCCTGCCGTGCTGGCGAGGTCCTCCCAAGGCCACCGAGCTGGAAAGCGGGGGGAGGTTCCCTCTCTCCCTTCCACCTCCATGCAGGGGTTCAGTGTGGTGGGAAGTGGTGGGGTGGGGCCAGGGGCAGAGGGGGGAGGATTTCAGGGCGTGTACAAGAATCAGATCACTCACTTGAAGGTGCATAGGATGAAGGCAAACGAGGGGCCGAGACAAAGCCAAGGTCACTACGGGCCGCTGCTGCAGCCCCGCTATTTGGAGGATGGAATGGACAGGAAGTGCCACGATCAGGGCTATTTAGGAGGAAGTTTTGAGAGAGCTGGGAGGTGAGGGAGGAGCCTGGAGCTCCCACTCAGACGCCCTGCTTTGCTAACCGGTGGACTGTGGCAGGGGCGCTGGGGTGGGGCGCTCTTGGGCAGATACGGTATACGGGGTCACCGAAGGGTCACGTGAGACTCAGGTTCCAAAACTGCACAGTGACCAGGCTGCTGGTAGACACCAGAGATTCAGAAATCCCTAGAATTACAGACCCCAAGCTGAGCCCAAAGACACAAGAGCCCCTTACCTAGGTGCCTGCCGGCCCAGGCAACCTTCCAGGGACAGCAGAATCCAGACACATCCCAACAGGTGAGGCCCGGGGCCGGTACAGACCAATGGAGAGCTAGGGGAGGACTGTCCCGTCAACATGGAGGAAACCCAGCCCAGGCACCAGGAGAGCTCCCCGCCCAGCCCTGAGCCACACACATCCATGACTAGGAGCACAGAGCTGGCCTCTGCACAGGCTCCTCCAGGCAGCTTCCAGTCCCTACAGAAGCCCAGCCCCAAGCGGGGGCTCCCCTCAGTGCCCCTGAAGTGGGCTAGGTGGCAAAGTCAGGGAGGCTTCACCACACTTCTCTCAGGGACACCCCAAGCCTGCCAGGGGAGCCCCTGGGGCACAAAGACAAAGAGCGGTGTGGTTCCCCCACTGCCACTGCCACCCCCAAGTTAAGGGTCCAGGGAGAAAAGGCAGGCAGATCTTTGGGGAGGGCCACCCTTTCTGGCTTTCCTAAACCTGGAATGACTCCATGCACTCCTCCCTCTCTGCAGCCATGGAAATTAATCTACGGCCACCTCAGCCTCTGCTCCAGGACAGCAAGGGGTCCATACCCTCCATGGATGCTCCCTCCCAGGCCTGGAGCACCTCCTGCACAGCACGGGGCCAGGCACTTTCAACACACTAGTTAGTACTTCTCACTTTGACCCCAGTCTGTGAGGTGAAGCCCAGGATCCCCACACTATAAGTGAGGTCACTCGAACCCCCGAGAGTTTAAGGAACTTGCCCCAGAGAGACTGCAGTTTCTCTTCTGGCCTGACTCCAAAGCCCACACAAAGCCTGGGCAGGTCACTTCCTTGTGGGCCTTATTTCCCGGGCTGCAAATAGAGATAATTTAGCGCCGACCAATAGGCTGCAAAAAAGAAAACAACTGCACGTGTAGGTAAAACATGAAAGCCCTTCAGGTGGCCTTCAGGGGCTGTCACTTCTAGAAGCCACCCCTGACCCTTAGCACCCTAACCCTGGGCCTCATGCACCAGAGCCTAAGTGAGGCCTGGAGAGACTTCAGCCCTGGCCTCTGTGTGTGCTGCCCAGATACGGGATTCCCTGAGGATGCCCCCATCTGGGTCTGGCCTCCTTTCCCCCCAACCTGGTCTTATCTTCCTCTTTTCCTCTCTCTCAGCTCAGCTCAGCCTCCCCTCAAGCCTCCTCTCTCCCCAAGGCTGGCCCCCTCTCTCCCTGCTTGCATATCTTGATTTTCTCCCGCTTTCTCCAAATCCTACCCATGTATGGTAGGAAAAACAGCATGAATCTTATTTTTCTGGGTCCCTTTTCCCAACTTCCCATAACCTACACCTTAATAAATAAAACATTTTCTTGATAAGCAGAGCAATTCACCGATAAGCTATGGACCTGCCCTTTTATCCTAGAATGGTTCCTCCTTTGTGTAAAAGATACATCCCCCTGCCCAGCTGGCCTGGCTCAGTGGTGGAGCATCGACCTAGGTTCCAGGAGATCTCGGTTCGATTCCCAGTCAGGGCACATGCCCGGGTTGCGGGCTCCATCCCCAGTGGGGGGCATGCAGGAAGCAGCTGATCAATGACTCTCTCTCTCTCCCTCTCCCCACGCTTCATCAGGCCAGAGCATGACTCCTGATCCAGCCTAACCAGCCAGAGCTCTCCATCCCTTTGGCCACAAAGACCGGTTTAGAAATGAGACTCTCGCCCAAGCTGAATCAATCTGCATCTTTACTGAAAATTGATATACTGTTTCCAAGGGCTAGTGTCCCAAAAGAAAACAAGCCAGGCAGAAGCTGTATGCCTTTTAAGACTCTTGAAGGTAAAATAATGTCACTTCCACTATTTCTATTGGTTGAGATAGTTACAAAGGGCATTCAAGGTCAAAAGAAGGGAACATAAACCCTCTCTCCTGATGGAAGTATGTGAACATTATCTTTTGGAAGAGCATGTGGAATGGTCATATGTTAATGTGACCAAATTTGAAACATACAATCTGCCAGAGAAGCCCAACACCACTATCATCCTTACTCAAATATATGAGGCTATACAAAACAATACACAGAGGAGAACAGATCCAAGAGGAGAGGCATCACTTGAGCCCCTGGATCCAGTTGTACCTGAAGCTAGACTCACCTATAGATTTTTTTTTTTAATTAGTGAACCAATGACTATTATCTTAAATTCAGAGATTTGGGTTAAATTTCTGTCATTTGCAGCAAAAAGAGTCCTGAACAACATACAGACCACGAGCTCTCCAAGATGCTAGGCTAAGCCAGGACTCTAGCAGTTAGCAGCACAAAACACTAGGTGGTGCTTGGAAATGACACGTCTTCCTCTGCTCCTGGCTGACCAGAATCCCTAGGCCCAAATCCTCCATGTGAATTTGCCACTCTCTTTAGAAGGCAGGAATTGATGACAGTCAGTGTTTTGTTCAGCTTGCTTTTAAGCAGCCAAAATGTTCACGCCTGCCATGAGTGCACTATAGAGTAGCATCTGGGAAGCGCTGTAAAAACAAGGCAGATCAAAGTGACAGGCAGCTCAATAGAGAGCAACCCTGGGGCCTGGACCATTCCTCAGGCTGGGAGCTGGAGGGAGATGCCAGGCTTGGAGGGAGAACACCAGCCCTCCTAGCTGGTGTCTGTTGTGCACCAAACATCGGTGCCTGCACACCTTACCCCTTCAAGGGAGGTCTTATCTCCATGTTACAAAGGAAGAAACTGAGACAGAGAGAAGCTATGCAACTTGCTGAAGCTCCACCACCAGGAAGTTGTGAAGCCAGACATGTGGTTTTCTGACTGCAGAGCCCAAGTTCTTTCACGTCAAGCTAGTGGGGCTGGGAGGAACACAGGGGAAGGGCATTCCTGGTGCAATGCATGAGGAGGGAGGGACTGGAGAGTTGTCTGGTATGGCCAGAGCGAGAAGGAGAGGGACTTGTCATGGCAGCAGATGCTGGGGAGGTGGGCTTGCTGGTGGTCACAGAGGCAAAGTCTGGCGTCCTGCCAAGGTCATTCTTCAGTGGCCTTGGTGTAAGTGGAGGCCCTGCTGCTCTGAGTTTGGTTCCAGCTGCTGGTTAGTGGCTGTGGAACCCCTCCTGCTTGCCAGGCTCTCTGGCGCTTGGCTGGGTAGACAGAAATGAGTCACACCCAGGTCCTGCCAGAGCCCCCCTCCCTCTGCCTGGGGCATAGGCTGAGCCAATCCAATGTAAGCAATATGTGGCCCGAGGATTCAAGATCTGGGAAGGGAAAGGGTACCACTTGTAAGGACCTTCCCCCGTTGCAGGGAGGACCCCAGAGGCTTTGGATTTCTTTGAGGACCTGGGCCAGTCCCAATGCAGCACGTCAGAGGTCTGAGATCCAGGGCTGGCTTTGGCTCCAACGAGCACATGACCCTGGGCAAGTGCCCTCCCCCTCTGACTTTCAGTTGCTCAATGTGTAAAATGGAGCAAACTGATCCCAGCAGCATCCGCCCTGCCCTGCCCCCTCTCCACAACCCCTCACCCCTGCCCCCCACCCTCCCTGCTTATTAATCCTACCTCTCAGATCCTAGAAGGCTGTGATGTTCTTGTCTGTCCTGTAATCTGTCATCCAGCTTTCCGTTATATTCTGCAAACTAGCTCATCTCCTTCCAGTAGTCCCCTTCCTCCAGCCCCAAGATGGTCAGCAAGAGTCAATTTCTGTTGCTTTCAACCCCAAAACCCTAGCTGAAGGAGCAACTGGGCTGGGAACCACACCTGCCCCTCCTGGCCCACCCTATGTAGCTGCCAACCTTCCATGGGGGACCTGTGTCCTCTCCTCAAAGAGCCTACCATACGAAGGGCTTTATATGCTTCTCATGGTGGCCCAGAGCCCACCCAGTCTCCAGAGCCAGACAGAAGAGATCCAAGGCGGGGGGGGGGGGGGGGGGGAACGCCACATGGGAAGTATGGCGGAGAAGCACCCTTATAGTCTGGGCGGGAGCTTTCCAGAAGCGGGGTGCGGCCTCGTGTGTCAGAGCTGCTGGAGAAGGGAGGCAGGATGTGATTAATGTCAGCTGCGGGTGTGACAGCCCGCCAGCCTGAGGTCTCATTGTTAGAGCAGCATAAACGCAGCCCCCCCCCGCCCCCCCCCCCGCCCACCCAGCCCGGCTCTGTGCTGAGTCCCCTCTCCTCCCTTCAAGTATACAGACTCACAGTGCCAGGCACTTAAAAATAGCATCGTACCCGAAACGTAGGCATGAGGCGGAACTCCAGAAAAGGAGAGAGCTCTCGCCTGGGAGCCCGTGGGCTCACGAGCCGTCTGTGCCTGGCGCTGACAAGGGGCCGCTGACCGGTGCCTTCTGTCCTGCACGGGGAAGGGGAAGCCCGAGCAGTAAGCACCCACCTAAAGCTGGCTTCTCGATTCAACACGGCTGGTGCGCTGGGCACTGCCTCTGCCCATCCAGGGCCACTCTGCACTGTGGCCAGGGAGGTGGGGGGCTGACCTGAAGCACGGTATCCCCCTTCCTCTCCAATGAGAGCCCAGGCATGAGATTTTAGGGAGGAATGAGAGGGCGGCCAGAGTACTTATCTCCTACCTTCCTCCCTGCAAGGTCAGCACAGGCTAGCTGTGACCTTGACCTCTCCACCGGGCCTCCATCCTGCCTGGTCAGTGACCCACCTGATTATTCCTCCTGCCACGTTTCTCTTTTGCAGCATTCCTGATAATAGTGAACTACTGGTAGGAGCAAAACCGGCCAAAAATAGAGGTTGATGAAGTTAATTATACAGAATACCTAGGAATACTTTGTGGTCTTTTTAAGAAGCATCTTTCAGAATGAGATGCCACGTTTCTTTCCGTCTGAGGCATCATCATTCGTTACACGTATCGCCCATTTCATAACCAGCTTCTTCAGGGGAAAAGAGAGACAGAAGCAGCTGGCACGTTTCTTTTGACATTGATTCTGAAACACAACCTAATTTCAGAAACATCAAAGTGTGGGGAATATACAATATGGTGAAATGTAAGGATTTGGAGAAAATGTTCTTGATATATTTTTAAGTTAAAAAAAAAAAAAGTGGGTTAAGAAACATCCTGCCTGGTATTAAGAAAAACTAATGTATATACATGTGTAAGCTGTACTCATTCAACAATGAGCTGTGTCTATGAAATACACACGCACAGAAAAACAACTGGAAAGAATCCTAACGAGAGTCTAGCAGTATGTGTCTGCAGGGCATGGGGTTATGAGCACTTGGGGTTCTCTAAGAATTTTTCTTTATTTTCCAATTTTCTGATTTTATAATCAGATGACTAAAATGACAGTAGCTTCCACTTAGGATCTTTCCACAGACGAATACTGGCCTGTTCTGAACGATGATCCCATTCAGGCCTCACAACTGCCCCTTTGCAGTATTCAGTACGAATGCTTGTTATTGTCATTTTTCAGATAAAAAAATGGAGACTCAGCCCTGGCCAGCATGGCTCAGTAGTTAGAGCATCAGCCTGCGCACCAGAGAGTTGGAGGTTCGAGTCCCAGTCAAGGGCACGTATACCTGGGTTGCAGGATCCCCGCCCCCGGTCATGTGAGCGACGACTCAACGATGTGTTTCTCTCTCTCTTCCCCCTCTCCCCTCCCTTCCACTCTAAAAATCAATGGGGGAAAAAAATATCCCAAGGAGTGAGGATTTTAAAAAAAAGCATAAAAAAATAAAAATGAAAAACTGAGGCTCAGCCAAGCCGGCATGGCTCAGTGGTTGAGCATCGACCTAGGATCTGGGAGATCTCAGTTTGATTTGCACATGCCCCGGCTCAATCCCCGGTTGGGGGCATGTGGGAGGCAGCCGATCAATGACTCTCTCATCATTGATGTTTCTATCCTTCTCTCCCTCTCCTTTCCTCTCTCTGAAATCAATAAAAATATATTTAAAAACAAAAAAACCCACAGAGGCTCAGAAAGATTAATTTTCCCAAGGTCACACAACTAGTAAGTGGTGGAGACTAGATTGAAACCCTGGTCAATCTGATTCCAGAACAGAGGCCCTTGACTGTCATGTTATATACCCAAACTCACCCAGTGCTGTTTCTTTATGCAAGAGGGCATCTAGGGATAATGCCTCTTCTTTGCTGGCCAGGAAGGAGGCTGAGACGTTGATCACAGAGGGCCCCTGGCATTGCTACCTAAAGGCTGAGAGCTGGAGTTGAGGACCCCAGTTTCTTTGGTCCTGAGCCACCAATGTTTTTTGTGACTTAAAATAACCACGATTGGGCTGAGAAAGCCGAAACCGCCAGCCGGGTTGACTCAGCCTCTCTTGAAGGCGTTGTGGGCTGAGGCAGGACAAAGAACATGGATATTCCCGCAGCGCCAGGCTTTGGCAAGACCCCTGTGCCCCCTTTTGCGGTTTCCTCTTGTTCTGCTGAAAGGAGCTCTGCTGCTTGCTCAAGAGATAAACATTCCTCACATCATTTCTTCTCAGCCGGGCAACCAAGGGAGCAGTTGGGAGCCCTCCAAACAGGAGGGGAGAGAGTGTGTTCATTTTCTGGAACTCAGCTGGGAATCTTTCCTCTAGGAGACCCCAAGAAACTGTTCCAAACAAACAAAAAGGCTGCTGGGAAACTGGTAGCTGAGAACCCAGAGAGGCCCATGCAACCCTGGAAGAAGAATGGAGTCAGCAAATGCTGGCATGACCAGTATTGGACATGGCCGCCAGCTTCCAAGCTCCTCAAGACACAAAGACACAGACTCTGTGTGTCCCTGACAACAACCCAAGGTGGGGCAGGGCTGTCCCATGGTCCAGATGAGGAAAGTCAAGGCTCAGAGAGGTGGAGCGGCAATCTCATAGTCCAAACAGAGCCTGAGCTCAGAATGATGCTTTCCCAATTCTTTTCAACCTGCCTCAGGGCCCAGACTCCTTTCGGAAAATGGTGAAAGGCACAAACCCTCAGTTTTAAATAAAAAAACACCCAGCATAGGTGTTTACATGCAAACATTGTGCATAAATTCAGGGAGCCTCAGTCAAACTCTCCTTGAAGCCTTTGCTAAGAATCCCCCATCAACTGTCCAAACACACTTACCTCCACCCTCCATATCTGTGGCCAGGTACAGTCTTCAGGTGAAGGGGAGGGAGGGAGGGATGTTGGTCTCCACTTCCTAGCCCAGCCTCGAAGGAGAGAATGACCAGAACTGTGTTTTCTCTGTAGATATATGGTACACTTATGACCAGAAATCTAGGTGTGGTTGGGGACCAGAGCTGTCCCTATAACATTCTGGCTATTAGAAGCTCTCGTCTCTCCTCCACCCAATTCTCACTCTGTTGAGAAGTAGGAATGGAGAGGGGAAGGGACTCCTCTGTACAATTGTAAAAAAATAAAGCTCACCCTGGCCAGTGTTGCTCACTGGTTAGAGCATCGGCCTGCAAACTGTAGGGTCACAGGTTCAATTCCCAGTCAAGGACTCGTACCTTGGTTGCGGGTTCATTTCCCAGCCTTGGTCGGGTACATGCAGGAGGCAACCAATCATTGTGCCTCTCTCACATCAATGTTTCTCTCTCTCTCTCTCTTCCCCCTCTTCCTCCCTCCCTCCCTCCCACTTTCTCTAAAAATCAATGGCAAAAATATCCTCAGGTGAAGATTAACAAAAAATAAAGAACCTCTACCAAACACCTTTGCTATATAACAGCTTCTCTGCACCAACAAAAAATGTCTAGAACTTCATGATTTGCTTATAGTCATCTCCTTAGGTAGTTCTTGATTACATAAAACAAAGCTAAAATGTTTTATACATTCAATTTTGTGTATTTTTTGTTTGTTTTGTTTTTTTTAAATATGTTTTTATTGATTTTTAGAGAAAGAGGCAGGGAGAGGGTGAGAGAGAGAAACATTGATGTGAGAGAAAAATCTATTGGTTGCTTCCCATATACACCCCGGCCGGAAATTGAACCTGAAACTTGGGTATGTGCCCTGACTGGGAATTGAACCTGCAACATTTTTGGTGTACAGGACGACTGAGCCACCCAGCTAGGGCTATATGTGCATTTTAAAATTTGTGAATTGTACACAGAGAGCCAGTGTCAATCCAGAGCCAGTATTAGTAAAGCCAAATCTTTCTCTCAATCTTCAGAAATAATCTAGAATCCCTTCTTGGTCCTCAGCAGATCATCCCACAACCCAGGAGCACTGAGCACATTGGACATTTGCTGCACATTCCATCGCCTCCACCACAGGTTTGCTTTATACACACTGCAGCAGGCTGAATAATAGCCTAGAAGATGCCCACATCCTGATCCCCAGGACCTGTGAATATGTCACCTTACATGGCAAAGGGGCTTTGCAGATGTGATTAAGTTAAGGATTTTGAGATGGGAGGTTATCTGGTGGGCCCAGTGTCGTCTGAATAAGAGAGAAGTTAAAAGGTCAAGGAAGAAGAAGGGGATGGGATGATGGAAGCAGAGGTCGGAGAGATGCACTCTGAAGATGAAAGAAGGGGCCACCAGCCAAGGAATGCAAGTAGCCTCTAAAAGCTTTAACAGGCAAGGAAATGAATTCTCCTCTGGAGCCTCTCGAATGAATGCAACCCTGCTGACGTCTTGATTTTTAAACTTGTAAGACTCATTTCAGATTTCCAGCTTCCAGAACTATAAGATATTAAGTCTGTATTGTCTTAAGCTACTAAATTTGGGGTAATTTGTTACAGCAGCCATAGGAAGTTAATATACCCACCCATACAGAAGCATAAATCTATTAAAAATTTTTTTCTAGTTTCCCTGGACAAAGTAAGGAAGTTCATAAGACCTTGAAGCCTGCACTCATAGGAAACTTGAAAATCTTATTCCAGAGTATGCCAAGATGTTCTGCGGTTAGTAGGAGATCAATTCACTTCATTTGCATCCACCTCAGCCACACTCCAAATGCTGCAAGAAACTGGCACCAGAGTTTATAAACTCAGCAGTTTCACTTAGGAGCTTTGACTGGTCATCCCAATTTTACTGGTCCAAGCCCAACCGTAATGACATTCACGGCCACTGCCCTTGGGGGCCCAGCCACATATCAGGTATCAGTATTCATGGTCAGCAGCCCTGTAAGGCATCACCCATTACACAGAGGCTCAGAGAGAATTAAGTGGCACATCCAAGGCCACACAGGTAAGGAATATAGAACCCCGGCTTCCAAAGCTCTGGGTTTTCCCAGCTCCCTCTTGCTTCCAATGACTGAGACAGAATGAGGAGGGTTCCCCACAATCAGCTCGAGGCTGGGCACGACACGGGCCTGTGTTCATGCCAGGGACGTGCAGTGCCAAGTGAATGGTGACAATGAGTAGGTTGCTGTTGATGCACCTAATCCACAGTTATCCGTGGCACTGGGTTAATATTGGTGCTAGGGATGCTCCTTCCCTCATCCTAGTGTGGCACCTCACTCTCTGAGAGCCACCCACAGAGCAGACAAGAAGGAAAAAAGGGAACCAGGAAGCCACGCATCTATCCCCCACATGCGGGGGCGATGAATCTGGCAGGCTTGGCCTTCAGACAACATTGGAATAAGCCCGTGTGATTATCAGAGGCTACACTGTACCTGCCCAGCTATAAAATTAATGATGACAGAGCACCTCCATGACCAAAACCCGACTCTAATGGAGTATGCTGGCCACAGGTTATGATACTTAAAGGGTAATAAGGACCCTATAATGATGTAAGCCCTTCCTCATCCAATCTTCCCACCTCGTATAAAGCAGCAGGGTGGTCTGGTGGACAGACATTCGGCGTCAGACAAATATGTGCCAGGTTGGAAGCCCGGCACAACAGCATACCAGATGTGACCTCCTGCAAGTTATATAACCTCTCAGAGCCCCAGTCCTCATTTGGAAACAGAACCCTAAATTCGTTAGAGTTTCCACACTCTCTGCACAACCAGAAGAGTCTGGCTCCAATCCCAGAAGACATATCCAAGGGCCATCGTGATGACCCGATTCCTCTTGTCTGTGGTTAGTTTAAGCACGGGCATGTGACACAACCTGGCCGATGAGCTGAGGGGCTTCAGGGAAAGATTTTGTTTTGTTTTGATTTTTGGTTTTGCTCTTAAAAATGATACATAAAGAAAGATGACCTTTCTTCTTCTGTTGGATGCTGGATGTGATGCCTGGAACAGTGCAGCCACTTGTGAACATGAGGAGAGCCAGACGAAGGTCCAGGTTAACAGACAAAGGAAGGCAGAAGTTATAGACAGAAAGACCTTGGGTCCTCAACACTGTCCTTGAGCCAATGCATTAACTATCTCTGGAGCCTTAATACCTGAGGACTTCTTGACAATGAACTTCTTTTTTGTTTAAGCCCCTTTATGTTAGATTTTCTGGTTTGCATAGCCAAAATCCTCCTGCCTGATGCACAGCTGCACTGAGGATTAAACATACAAAGCACCTACTGTAATGCCTGTCATACAATGGCTTTCTTTGCTGTGCAAGGTGATAATATGAGAAACAAAAATAGCAAGTCACCATGACTCCAAGGGCTTTCTTCTTCTTCTCCTCAGCTAAAGATATAAACTCCCTGAGGGAGACAATGCTTGGCCCTCTTTGCTATGCCCTAGTGTCTGCTTAATAAACGAAATGCTCTGCTACTGACCCAGCGGTAAACAATGAGGTTTGCCTACTACATCAGGTAACCATGGCCACAGTAACAGGCGAGAAACCATCACAAAGCAGCAATCATTAATGATAAGTCAAAGGGTACACACTCTCAACTATCATATGAACAAATGCTGAGGATCTAATGTCCCGTATAGAATTAACAATACTGTACTGTAGACCTGAAGTGTGCTAACAGAGTAGATTGTAAGTGTTCTCACCACACACATATAAAAAAAGGGTAACCGTGTGAGGTGATGGGAATGTTCATGAGCTTGATTGTGGTAATCACTTCACAATGTATCCATATATCAAATCCTCAGGTTGTACACCTTAAGTATATATACTTTTGTCAATTATACTTCAATAAATCTGGGGGAAAATAAAACTATAAAACAAAAATAAATCAATGAAATACTGACACATGCTACAACATGGATGAATGTTGAAAACATTAGGCTAAGTTAACAAAGTCAGTGACAAAAGCCCACAGGTGCATGGCCCTATCTATATGAAATGTCCAGAACAGGCAAATCCATAAAGATAAAAACAGGTAAGTGGTTGCCTAGGGTTGCTGAGGTGGTTGGAGTTGTGGGGGAGAAATGGGGAATGACGGTATTGAGCGATGAAAATGTTCTAAAATTTTGATGATGGTTGTACAACTCTTAATTCACTCAAAACTATTGAATTGTATACTTTAAGTGGGTAAACTATATGGCATGTGAATTATAAAGCTGTTGTGGAAATTTGTATTTAGAAACAGCAATGACAATCATTAATTCTCTTTTTTTGTATCAGTGAAGTTTTATTTTCGTTTTGTTGTTAATTTTTCTGAGACAAGGTGTGATCTTTCAATATGCAGACTCAAGAGGTTTTTTTCTTTTTTCTTTTTCAATGACAGTCGACATGGTATTATATTAGTTTCAGGTATACAATATAGTCATTAGACATTTATATAGCTTACAATGTGATCCCCCTGATAAGTCTAGTACCCACCTGGCACCATACATAATTATTACAATTATTCCCTGTGCTGTATTTTACATCCTTGTGACTATTTTGTAATTACCAATATGTACTTCTTCACCTTCACCTTTTTCACCCAGCCCCCAAACCCTCCTCCCCTCAGTTTGTTTTCTGTATCTGCGAGTCTGTGTCTCTTTTGTTTGTTCCTTTATTTCGTTCTTTAGATTCCACAGATAAGTCAGATGACCAGGAATCGAACCCGCAACCTTTTGGTGTACAGGACAACACTCCAACCAACTGAGCTCCCCGGCCAGGATTCACTGTGGTTTTAATGTGCATGTCTCTGATGATTAGTGATGTTGAGCGTTTTTTCGTATGTCTATTGGCCATCTGTATGTTGAAGAAATGTCTATTCAGGTCCTCTGACAATTTTTTCAATTGACTTGTTTGTTTTGGTGTAAAGTTATACGAGTTTTGCCTACAAACATTCATTCTCAAACATTTACAGGTAGGCTGAGGGTCAGCTGATCAGTAGGGCAGCTCTGGATTCACGCATCTGGTGGAGGCCGGCTGATCCAGGCCGGGCTTAGCCAGGATGGCTCTGCTCCATGCCTCAGTCTCCTTTCAGGACCTGCGGGCTGGCCTGGGCACGCTTCTCCCAGTGCGATGGCAGAGGCTCAAGTGAGCAAGCCCAGTCGTCAAGCCTTTGGTCACATCCTGGCACTTTCTTTCCTCGTCTCCTTCGCAGCATGGGTGGCCACAGATGCAATGTTGGCAAGTGAGATTTAAGTAGAAATCTGTGAGAGCATGTTTGCTTTTTGTCGTATAAGAAACATCTACAGGTCATATAAGAAACATCTACAGCCCAGCCGGTGTGGCTCAGCAGTTGAGCATCGACCTAGGATCTAGGAGATTGTGGTTCGATTCCCGGTTGTGGGCTCGATCCCTAGCAGGGGGCATGCAGGAGGCAGTGGATCAATGACTCTCTCTCATTGATGTTTCAATCTCTCCCTCTCCCTTCCTCTCTCTGAAGTCAATAAAATATATTTTTTTAAAAAAGAAGAAGAGTCCATCTGGGCGTGGCTCAGCAGTTGAGCAGGAGATCGCGGTTCGATTCCGGGCTGCAGGCTTGATCCCCTATAGGGAGCGCGCAGGAGGCAGCCGATGAATGACTCTCTCATCATTGTTGTTTCTATCTCTCTCTCCCTCTCTCTGAAATCAATAAAAATATATATTTTTTAAAAAAGAATGGTCCCTGCTCTCAAACAGCTTAGAATTTAGTTCAGTCAGTCCTGGCCAGTGTGGCTCAGTTGGTTGGAATCTTGTCCTGTGCACCGAAGGGTCGCGGGCTTGATTCCTGGCCAGGCTGCTTACAGGAGGCAACCAATCAATGTTTCTCTCTCTCTCTCTCCCTCTTCCTTCCCCTCTCTCTAAAATCAATGGAAATGTATCTCATTGGTGAAGATTAAAATAAAAATAAAAAAAATAAAAAAATTTAGTGAAGTCATCGGTACATGTGTATCAATAGGACTGAACGTCCACTGGGACATGCAGCATGGCCTTCGAGTGTTGTACAGCCAAGGATGGTTCAGATGGTTCCGTACATATTACATATAAAAGCATACAAACATATATATGTATGTATTAAAGCTGCTGTAGTTACCATGTAAGGGCAAGGGCCTCCACGTGGTCAGGAACCCCAATGCGACAGGGTCACATAGTGGAGAGGACACAGGCCTGTCCTTGCTGGCTGTCTACACAGGACAAGCGGCCCCTCTGAGCCTCACTCTCTTCGTCTGTAAAAGGAGAACTGAGAGGATGACGCTAAGTACCCAGACTCCAGTAGGTCTCGACCGTTGTTAGCAACTTGACATCAGGGTCACCTACGTCTCGTTGAAGAAACTCGCTCTACAGTGACCCTTCCCCATGAGTTGCAATCCCGACCCGGCCTCCATCTTCAGCCGTTCTAGAGGGCACAGGGAGGCAGGATTTGGGATCAGGGAACCACTGTTCTAGCCGAGCTCTGCCAGCGTCTGCTCTCCTTCCCCGAGGTCTGACCGCCTTCTTTGCCTGCAGATAACGATCCATTGATTTCCAAGCGTGTCACAAGGATTAAATGAGACGTGAAAGTGCTTTGTCCCCTGGAGTTTCTGCCCTTCCTGCTGTGAGTGCCAAAACCCTTAGCTCGGACTTGGCAGGAGGCACGGTGTGCTGCCAGCCTCAAGACCCAGCTCTGTCACTTGCTAGCCGTCTGTCCTTTGGCAAGGGACTTACTGCTCTGCGCCCCATGCACAGAACCCACTAGATCAATGGCAGAGACTGTGATGATCTATTGCCATTACTGTTCTCTGACTGGGAATGGCTTGAGCCAAGCTGGGGGGGAGGGTAGGAAGAGAATGGTGTCTGTGATATAAACACACACACACACACACACACACACACAAAGGAAAGGGGCACCCATTTGGTGTCAAGAGCTTGTTCAAAGTCCAGTCCAGGGGAGATGACAGTTCTCCCCCTGGCCCTGTTTATAGTCCTGAGCTTTTGGTAGGGCCCCTACCTACTCTCCAGTCATCTTGTAAAGTAGATAGCTTCATCTCCATTTTGCAGAGAAGGGGGTGAATTGCAAACTGGGGTGAGAGAGTCGGGATTAGAATCTGTTGACTCCGCCCTCCAGAGCTCCTGCCTTCAACCTCTCTGGTCCGCCAGAGGGAAGCGGGTCTGAAAAGGCTCCTGTGGGCAGAGCATGATATCAGCTAGGAAAGTGTTCAGCTGCAGGTAGCAGAGAACCCACTAATTTGAACAAATATGGATGGGTTTATTTTCTTGTGCCATAAGCTTGGTTGAGCCGCTGAGTGATGCCAGGCAGAGTCTGGGGGAGTCTCCGTGCTTGCCACTGCAAGGTAATAGGACGGCAGCCGTGGACCCCTAATGCTGGGGCCACACTGTGTTCAAAGAGGCTCTGATGAGGGGGCGGGGAGAAAAGGTGTGCCTGACACCTTTCCCCTCCTGTTAGAGAAGCAGACCTTTTCAGACACCCCTGGGCAGACTCACTTGGGTCTTATTGGCCTGAACTGGGTCACACGGTCACTCCTGGATATAAGGGAAGTAAGTGGGCAGGTAAAGATTTTGTTTTCCAACCTCTGTAGTCTGAGACAGCGAGAGAACAGTTGGGAATAGCTTTTGGGTAGTTCATCAGCAGTGTTGCCCATTCCAGGCCCTTGCCTCAAAGACTGGATTGGTGTCCTGGGTCTGCCCTATCATAGTACCATAAACTGGGGGGCTTAAAAACAATAGAAACTGATTCTCTCAGAGTTCTGGAGGCTTGAAGTCTGAAGTCAAGGTGTTGGCAGGCTGCGTCTCTTTGCAGGCTCTAGTGGAGGATCCTTTCAGACTTTCCATCTCCTAGTGGCCCCAGGTGTCACTTGGCTTCTGACTGCATCACTCCAGTCTCTGTCTCCATCCTCATCCGGCCTCCTTCCTGTGTCTCTTCTTAGGACACAAGTCCTATTGGATTAGGACCCACCCTAATGACATGATCTCAACCCGATAACACCTGCAGAGACCCTAAGGCCACATTCACAGGGACCAGGACTTAGGACTTCAACACCTATTTTGGGGGGACACAATTCAACCCACAACAGAGACAAATCAGCCCTCTGTCTTCTGGAAGGAAGGTACAGGGCCGTGTCTGTCCATGATCTTCCTCCAAGATCAAACATCTCCCCCTTCCCCCTCATCAACTCTTATGGCCTCGGGTCACCCTTGCCTGAGCGGGGGCTTTCCAAATCCCCTCCTTCCTCACACTCCCTCCTCAGCACGACAGTCCCACAGTCAGCAAGAGGCGAGATGGTTTTCAAACCCTACACTGACCTGCTGAGCACCAAACCCTCCTCCCACCTGAAACCTGGTCCTCGCCATCCACGGGCTCCCTCAATGCCCAGGGCTCCGTGGGTCATCTTTCTAGGCCGTGGCTCAGCTCCTCACTGGCCCAGCACTGGCGGTGGTTAACCACCCCCAGGTGTTGCTTACGTGCAGCCAGAACTGCAAGTCCCTGCTCTAGACCTCAGCTTTGTGATGGGATGGGGAAATTGCTCAGGAGCCCTGCTCGGGGTCACGCTGCTCAACGACATGCTATCAGGGAGGGGTGTGCATTCAGCGTCACAGCTGAGGATCACAAGCCCAACTTCTAACATTTTTCGAGTACCTGCTACGAAGTCAGTTTTTCACACCTACCATCGTCGACTCCATGAGGTAGAGCTACTGGGAGGTGGAAAGTAACTTGCTAAGTGTACCCAGAACTGTGATGTACAAAAGCCTTTGCTGCTTACTTCTTTTTTTGGGGGGGAGGGGTGAAGGAATGCAATTTTCTGGAACGTTACCCCGAAGGGGGAATTTATTGTGTTAAAAGACTTTACCGTCTGGCCGTTTTGGCTCAGGGGTCAGAGCATTGGCCTGTGGACTGAAGGGTCCCAGGTTTGATTCTGGCCAAGGGCAGGTACCTCGGTTGCAGGCTTGATCCCGGCCCTGGGTCGGGGCACGTGTGGGAGGCAACCAATTGATGTGTCTCTCTCACATCAATGCTTCTCTCTCTCTGAAAAGCAATGGAAAAAATATCCTCAGGTGAGGATTTTACCAAAAAAAAAAAGACTTTACCAAGATTCCTTCTAGCCCTAGGAACCTGTAAAATGCCAGGATCAAATGTGGTTAGACACCCATGGTTCCCAGGTCTTCATAACTAGTTAACCACAAGAAGAGGGCACACCTCTCTGATTTCCATCACCTCTGAAGCCACTGAGGACACTCCATACCCGGTTAACTTTGGTAGCTTTATGTCTTGCACAGGGAACAGAAGTTCTTGTAAATGGAATGAATGAACATTTGGATGGAGGTATAACAGAAGGAAATGAAATTGCCCAACCCCAAATCTCCGTTTCTCCCCCATCTAGTGTCTCCACCCCTAGAATTTCACCAAGAGCAAAGGTGTGTTAATTTTTACTGCTGCACAACAAGTTAGCCCAAACTTAGTGGCTTAAAAAAAAACACCCCAGGTAGCATCTGACAACCTGCAGGTCAGAAATCTGAACAGCTCAGCTGGGTTCTCTGCTCAGGTCTCACTGGTGAAAACAATGGTGTCACCCAGCTGGGCTCTGGTCTGTTGGAGAATCTGCTTCCAGGCTCATTCAGGTTGTGGCAGAATCTATTTTCTTGAGGTCGTAGGTCTAAGATCTACGCTGGCTGTAGGCTGGGGTCACTCTCTGCTCCTGGAAGCCACCCACATTCCTTCTCACATGGCCCCGTCTGTCTTCAAAGCAGCAATGGCATGGCATGTCCTTCTGACCCTTCTAACATCTCTGAATTCCCTTCTGCCACTAGCCAGAGAAAACTCTCTGCTTTTAAAAGTTTCACTTGATTGGGTCAGGCCCACCCAGATCATCTCCATGTTTTAAGGTCAACTGACCTTGGACTTTACATTGGCAAAATCTCTTCACAGCAGCACCTAGATTAGTGTTTGGATAACCAGGGGTCAGGAATCTTAGGGGGCCACCCTTAGACTTCTCTCTACCCTGGGAGATCTTATGAGGTTAGCTACAACGAGAGCCCCTTCTCTGGATCTCTGGGCAGAGAAGGCACTGTCTTCCTCCCGCCTGGTATGAAATGGACCCTCTTTTGGCACAGAGGAATTTGAAGGAATTCACCCCTTACAGTGATGGAAAACCCTATCAGCGTCCTGGCTTCCAATGGGAAACCCAACTATTCCTATGAACAAACCTGTCTTCTGTAAAGCTGTGGGACAGGCCATCTATTAGTTCAGGCTTAGAAGAGCTGACCATTGGATTTCCTCTTTCTTTTTCTGTGGATATCTTAAAGTGACAAGCTGTCAATGCTTTTCCAAACCGACTCTCAGAGTAAGGCCTGAGTTTCCCAACACAGGATTGTCTTCGTCACTAGGCAGAGATGATTCTGACAGCAACATAAGACATCTACAAAGCATCCCCAGACTCTCAGAGTGCAGGCCACTGGGGCTCCAGACAATCCTGCTTTCCCCTCACTCTTCTGGGTCCAACAGTGTCCCCCCGGAACCTATGAATGTGACCTTATTTGGAAATGAGGTCTTTGCAGATGTAATACGTAAAGTTAAATGAGGGCATACTGAATTAGGGTGGGTCCTAAATCTAATAGCTGATGCCCTTATGAGAAGGGGACGTTTGGATACAGGCACACACAAAAATGACCACGTGAAGATGAAGGTAGAGGTGGGAGTGAGAGAGCTACGAGGCAAGGACTACTGGCAATCACCACGAGCTGGGAACGAGTCTTGGGACAGATTCCCTCCATCAGAGTTCTTAGAAGGAACCAACCCTGCTAACACCTTGATTTCAAACTTCTAGCCTCCAGAACTGAAAAAAAAAAATTTCTGTTGTTTTAAGCCACTGAGTTTGCAGTAATTTGTTACAGCAGCCCTAGAAAATGAACCCCCGCTATGTGAGTGTTCTTTAAATTTAATTTCTGGTTAGCCACAGACCTCGCTCCTCTCTCTGAAAAGCAATGGAAAAAGTATCCTCAGGTGAGGTTTAACAGAAAAAAAGAAAATGGACGACAGCTGGGACAGGTAAAGTAGAAAAAAGCAGATCACAAAATATAGAGTACAATCCTATTTTTATGGAGTGTACCATTTTTGTAAAACTAGGCATGTATATATGAATACAAGAGTGTCTAGAAAGATGTATTTCAAAACATTGATGTTGGTTGTGACTGAGGAGTGAGATTATTTGTAACTGTTACATTAATTTTAGAGATATAATCTCTTTACAAGAAGCATGTATTACCTCATAATCAGAAAAAACATGCAGTAATACATATATATATTTTTTTCCTCCAATTTATTTGCTTTAAAATACTTCATGAAGAAAATGTTATGCCAGGGTGGCGGGGGAGAAGTAGATGGATTAAGGAATGGCGAAATGCCATCTCTGTTGATGCTGGGCCATAAGGATATGGGGAATTACTACACTATTCCTTGACTTCGGGTATTTTTGAAAACTTCCACAGTAAAAAAGGTAAACAAACAAAACACACAAAACTGAGAGCAGCAGTGAATTAATTGCTGGCTTTCAGAGCATTTCATTACTGTGGTACAAGCAACAGAGAAATGTGAAAAACAAATGTACAACAGAAATAGGCTGCAGAACTTGATGAGGATCCACACCGTGTGACTTTTCTGTCCTTTATTTTTTTCCATCACCATTCATTCCCTCATACCCTCTTCCACCCCCCACAATCACCACACTATCCATGAGTTTTTTTCTTTGAGCCCTTTAAGCTTCAGTTTATCGATGTGTCAATAGGGAATATCCTTGCTGGCTGGTAGGCATGTAACACAAAATTAACTCTGATTATTACTGTGGTTGCTATTGGTTGATCTAGAGAAGCACACTAGAAGCCTGAAAGCATGACCTCCACCCTGTTAACAGTCTTCAAACTAGGGTATGGGGATCACCAGGGAGCTGGCAAATGCAGAGTCCAAGGCCCCACTCCCAGGGTGTCTGACTCAGTATCTGGGGTCAGGCTTAGGAACCCACATCTTAAATAAGAGCCCAGGTAATTCCCACTGGGGAAACACAACATCTAGCCTAAGGCCAAAGACACCCTGGGAAGCAGGTCTGCATGGAGGAAAGTGTGCGGTTGTGCAGAAACAGGGCTGGGCACAGTTTGAGACAACTGCCCACTTACGATCCCAGGTGGACTTTGTCAGCCGTCACAGCTAGGAAAACTGGCATGTGAAAGACACCTTTGGAGTCTTGGTTTGCAGAAATAGTGACTAAATGACAAGTCACCTTTGTGCTTTCCTCCTGGAAAGTCTGGGCCATTGACTTAGGTCAGAATTTAGCTCCAACATATATGAACTGCTTGGCCCTGGGCCCATGACTGGCCATTGAGCATCTGTGAAATGGGAACAATGATAGTTTCAGGACCAGTCACTTGGGGTTATGGCAGTCACAGGAGGCTATCAGGAGTTGACGCACCCGGCAAGGATCATGTCAGTAAGCTTCTCTTTTTTTTCAATCCCCACCCAAGGATATGTTTATTGATTTTTAGAGAGAGAGGAAGTTGAGGGGGTTGGGGGAAGAGAGAGAGAGAGAAATAGAGAAATGTCGATCGGTTGACTCCTGTACGCACCCAGACCAGGGGTCAAACCTGCAACCTAGGTATGTACCCTGACGACAATGGAACCCGCAACCTTTTGGTGTACAGGACAACCACCCAACTGACCGAGCCACCCGGCCAGGGCAGGACCCACTTCTTCAGGCTTCCACATCAGCGGTCTGCTTTCTCAGTCACAGGAAAGCAGGGTCTAGGACAAAGGAAAAATGAAACGCACTAAGTCCATCCCACTTGAGACCACACACATCCTGACAACATCCTCCCAGGAAAAAATAAGCGGCAGATCCAGGCAGGGAGCCTGTGCGCGCCTCCAGCCCCAGCTGTTTAATCTGCGACTCAGTCTCCATTCTGTTTTCATTTCCCTAATCCCAGCCTGGCCTCCAGGCTCCTCTCTGCCCAATTCTCAACGAGAAAGGAAAAGCGAGGCTGTTCGGGCCTGTGTGGTGGGGGGAGGGGAAAGAAGGGGGCTGTCCTTGGAATCCAGATGGCCAATCTGGTCTCAGCCCTGTCATCGCCTCCTGGGTAATTTAGTCGGCATCACTAACTCCGACACACGAAGTAATCCCAGGCACATCATATCTCCACTGCAAAATCATTTGTTTGGGGAATTTGTAGTGAGCTCCAAGTCTCTCTCTCGAAAATGCAGATAGACATACTGTCCCATCCTCGACTGTGAGCTCCTCAACAGCAGGGCCCACTGCTCATCAACCCCTGGCCCCAAGTTAAGCTCAAGACAAGTACAGCCTGAAGGATCTAGTAAACCTGCTGTCCCACTCAGTGCTGTGTGGGGACTCCTTATCTGAACACACAGCCCTGCCTTTTACTTGTAGCTTCAGTTTTGCTCAGGGGGAAGAATGCCCCACCGTCTGACCTACACTGTGTCCCTCCCCCCAACCTCCTCCCACGGACCCACAGACCCACAGACCCACAGACCCACAGACCCTCCACATGTCAATGCAGAGATGGAGAAATGTTGAAGCCACGGGTCACCTTTTGCAGAGAAAAGGAAAGTGAGCAGCTCTAAATATCCTGAAGATGGAATCTGTTTTAGAGTAGGAGCCCTGGCTGGGAGGGAGAGCAGGTACAGCCTCAGGGCCAGGCCTGAGAGATTATGTTCGGAAGGACTATCAGGTGGGTGTCCACCCCTCTTTCCTGGGAGACCCTTGGCTGCTTCCCAGGGAAGGGAACAGTGTGCAGAAGGGACAGCTCCTGCAGACAGGGGGCATGGCATGTCTACTTCGGGCAGAGGGAGTTCAGGCCACCAGTTCCTTAATGTTGTAGGGGGCTAGATGCCGTTCCCCTTAAAGGTCCCCAAAACTTTAATGGGGTCTGATCCCATAGGGCAGGGGTGAGGAACCTTTTTTCTGCCAAGAGCCATTTGGATATTTATAGCATCATTCGAGGGCCACACAAAATTATCAACTTAAAAATTAGCTATAAAAAAAAGCTCCTA
The DNA here is from genome assembly GCF_964146895.1 of Miniopterus schreibersii. Lineage (NCBI taxonomy): Eukaryota > Metazoa > Chordata > Mammalia > Chiroptera > Miniopteridae > Miniopterus > Miniopterus schreibersii. The sequence continues at coordinate 27,939,922 of NC_138121.1, read as the reverse complement.
GATTTATTGAAATTAGAGTCCTGCCTGCAGTTGCCTTGGCAGGGCCAGACCAAATGATTTTGAGGGCCATATAAGGCCCCGGCGCTGGACATGCCCCACCCCTGCTGTAGGGTAACAATTTATTATCCAGAGTTGCATTAAATTGAGCCCGACTGAAGGTGAGGGGGACATGACACAGTCTGTGTCCTTATGCCATAACAAAGCATAAACTTGGTGGCTTAATGCAAGAGAAATTTATCTTCTCACAGTTCTGGAGGTCAGAAGTCCAAAGTCAAGGTGTGGGCAGGGCCATCCTCCTTCTGAAGGCTCTATGGAAGCATCCTTCCTGCCTCTTCCAGCTCCGGGTGGCTCCAGGCATCCCTGGCTCTCATCTCTGCCCCCATCTTCACATGGCCTTTTTCTCCGAGTCGCTGCTTGTTCTTTCCTGTCTCTTAGACATGGGTAGGAAAGTCCTGCCTGCAGGCGGTATAAATCTTTTGGTCTGGCCCTGCCGAGGCAACAACAGGTGAGACTCAAAGTTCAAAAAAATCTAAGAGCTTTTTTTCATAGCTAATTTTAAGTTGATAATTTAGTATGGCCCTCCAACGATGTTATAAATATCCAAATGGCCCTTGGCAGAAAAAAGGTTCCCCACTCCTGTTTTAGAAGGACACTCTCACTGGGTTTAGGGCCTAATCTAACCATGATCTCAATTTGATTCTTACCTGAATTATATCTGCAAAAACTATTTCCAAATAAGGTCACATTCTGAGGTTCTGGGTGGACATGATCTTTTGGAGGGCACGATTCAACCCAGTACAGACATTAAGTAGCAAATAGCACAGCAAGAAGTGGTAAAAAGGCTGTCAGGAGCTGGGGAATCTTGATCCAGTGACTTCTGTGGCTCAGTTATCCTAGCTAGGGAGGGCTCCCATTAGCATCTCTGACCTCTGCTGTCAGCTGGGAGGGCAGGGCACAAAGTTCCTGACTCCCTTTAACATATGAGGAAATTGAGGCTCAGAGGGGTTGAGTGAACAGCCAAGGTCCCAGAGCAGGCTAGAGCTGGCACTGAAATCCAGGTTGGCTCCGCACCAAAGCTTGAGGGTTTCATAGCCAGGTTGGGCTGGATTTGAGGAACCCCCAATGCTGATAAGATCCCAAGATCTTTCCATTCTGAGGAACTTCATCATCAATAGAAGACAAAGGTGTTAACGGTCTCGATTTCATGTTCCTTCACTCCCTCATTTCGTAGATTTTGGAATGTGAATACTTCCTCGGAATCACTTGAAAAGGTGAGCTCAAAGAGAACAAGGGCTAATTCAATTATTTGTAGAGATTAGTTTGGGCTGGGGAAATAAGGCGGGAGACCCAGCCTCACCCCTGCTACCTACCTGGATTTAATACCCTTGGGAAACTATCCTGAATTCCTGCTCCTTCCTACACTGGCCAACACCACCAGGGTGGCTCCAGGAAAATCTGTCCAAGGTGTGGAGAGAGGTGGAAGGCAAATTTTCTTTTTCCCCTTACTATGGCTCTGCAATGACTACTGAAAGTTCCTAAGGGCATTGAGGGCACCACTTTGCTTATGGCTGCCCAGCAGGGCTTAGAACCTGGTACACCCCAGGCCTCCATAGAGTTGCTGAGGGAACAGACCCATCCTTGATCGCAAGACATCAAAAGAAGGGCTCTAAAGATAGGGCAGAGGATGAATGAATTTCTTGCTCCTGGGTCTCAGTTTCCTTATTTGTAGATGGCAAGACCGCTGCTTGCAGTTGCAGAATTTAAAGGTGATTGGGTGCCCCACCTTTCCCCAGCCTGTAATCCGGTCCCAATGCAAATGCCAGTGGAGGAGGCGGTTCACCTGCTCCTTGACCCCTGGCGGGAGTATCTGCATCCTCTGGGTTCCTGAGCTGAGGTAGTAACCCACTGAAAGGAGGCTTACTTCATGGAGAAAGCTGGTTCCCATCACATCCCCAAGGCAGGTCAACAGCCTCAGAAATGAAGGCGCCTGCCCTCTGTGAGCTCACAACCTGCTCACAAGCCACTGGGCGGTTATTATTACCCTCATTTTCTGAGAAGGCGCCCACGGCTCAGAGAGACCAAGCGACTTGCCCAAGGTCACACAGCTTAGCAGGCAGAGCAGGAATGGGGACTTGGATCTCCGGAGCCCGGCTCCAGCGGCTTTTCGAAGACACCCGCTATCTCCCTATTGTGACACTCAGGAATAAAACAGGTCCGACGCCCGGCTTTTACCTAAAACAATGCTCCACGCAAATCTGTGGGAACAAAAGCAACCAGAAATCCGCCCCGGGTTTTCCGCCCCTCCGGCCCCCGCGGCTCGATAGACACCGCGGGCCGTGGAGGGGCGGGACCAGGGCGGTCCCAACATGATCGACAGCACCTGGGGGGAGTGGCAGCGGCGGGGGTGAATCGAGATTGGGGACCCGAAACAATCACAGGCTTAGAAGGGGCAGCTCGAGCCAATCAGAGGGGGGGGCGGACCTTGCCCGCCGCGCTGTCGCGAGAGGCGGCCACCCCGCCCACTTGAGCTTCATCCCAGCGTCCGTCAGCAGGGAACACGGCCGCGCTCGCCTGGATCCGTCCGCGGCGCGGGGAGCCTGGACTCGAGGCCTCGCGAGTGCCGGCGCAGATCCCTCCGCCGTCCGCCCGCGCGCCGCGCCCCGCGTGTCCCTCCACCGCCGCTGCCGAGGCGCCCGCCCGCGGCCTCCGTCCTAGTAACGGCCGGCCACCACAAGCGCGGCGGCGTCGGCGGAATGGCCTGGGCGGCTCCGTCGGGGGGCGGCCCGCAGTGACAGACCCTGCGGCGCGGGGGGAGATGGGGGCGGCCGCCTCCCGGGCGACGACGACGACGACGACGAGGAGCAGCCCCCGCCGCCGCCGCGCACCGGCCGCCGCTGGGGACGGGCGCGGGCCAAGAGCCCGCCCGTGAGCGGGGGGCCCGAGGCCGCTCGCCGCCCCCGGCCGCCCCGGCCGCCCCGGGCCCCCCTAGCGCCCCGCGCGCGCCCGCCCGCCGGCCCCTGGCGGGGGTCTCACCCGTGCCGCGCGCCCCCGGTCCGGCCCGCGGCGCCCGCCCTCCTTCGCCCGGCCCCGCCGCGCCCCCCGCTCGCGCCCGTCGCGCCCCGCGCCCCCGGCCCCGGCCGGCGGCCTCCGGCCCCGGGCGGCGGCGCGGCACGGGCGGCAGCATGGTGGAGAAGCGTTGCCCGCTGCAGAGGGACGGCGTGTACCGTTGGTTCTCTGAGCTGCCGTCGCCGCAGCGCGTGGAATTCCTGTGCGGCCTGCTGGACCTGTGCATCCCGCTCGAGTTGCGCTTCCTCGGCTCGTGCCTCGAGGACCTGGCGCGCAAGGACTACCACTCGCTGCGCGACTCAGAGATCAAGGCCAACAACCCTGCCGACCTGGGCAGCCTCACCAACCTGACGGACGAGGTGGTGCGCAGCAAGCTGCTGGTGTCGCTGGCGCTGCTGGGCTCGGAGCAGCGCGAGGCGGCTGGCGTGCTCTACCGTACGCTCACGCACATCGACTCCATCATCCACAACTACGGGCTGCAGCTCAACGAGGGCCGCACGGGCGATGAGTTCCTGCTGCTCTTCACCATGGCCTCCAACCACCCGGCCTTCAGCTTCCACCAGAAGCAGGTGCTGCGCCAGGAGCTCACGCAGATTCAGAGCAGCCTGAGCGGCGGCGGCGGCGGCGGCGGCAGCGGGGGCCACGGAGGCAAGAGCGCGCTGCCCACCTGCCCGTCCTGCCACAAGGTGCGTGCCCAAGCGGGAGGCGGGCCCGGCGCCCTCACCCGCTTCCCCAAACCCTACCCACACCCAAGCCTCCACTCCGAACAGAAAACTTCACTCGGTCCCCAAGCTTTCATTTGGGATCCCAACCCCCCCACCCGCACATCAGGCCTCAACTACAAACCCCCACCCGAACCCCAAACTCATACCTGCACCCCTAAACTTCCATCCTGTGCTCACAGCCTCCACCTTGCAACCCCAACCTCCCACCCCAAGCTTCCAGGCTGCATTTGTATCCCAAGCCCCCGCCCACACTCACCTCAAGCCTCTGCTCCCACCTCAGTCCGCAAGCCCCGCACCCCAAGACCCCTCGGCACCTCGCGCCCTTGGAGCTGTTGCACCGGTCTCGCCCGGGGTGGGTCAGGGAAGTCTAGGAGGGCCGCACTCCTGGCTCCCTTAGACGGACTGATAGCCCCAGGGAGAGGTCGCGGTTCCTTTGCGGTCCTTTCACTTCTTCGGTGGAAGCGCCGTAAGGCCTTTGTCCCCTTAATCCGCCTCTTGGACGACAGATAACAGTTTCACGTGTGTCGCCTTGATTTCTCCCAATCTGATGTTTATTACTAGAAAAGGAGGCCGTTAGGAGATGGAGATGAGAAGGCACTAGAACCTTCGCAGACATTCGCGGGTGTTATACAGCGCCCCAGGCCTGGGTGTCGATTTCCCCTAAGTGGGCAGGTGTCACCGCTGGAGAGGTCGGATGGGAGGATGGGATGGCGGCGTTTGCACATGTGTGTGAGCGCATGTATACATGTATTCGTGTGCTTGTGAATGCATGCATGTGTGTATAGTACTGATGAATGTGAGTGCATGTGAATATGTGTTGATACATGTGTGTATTTATGAATGTACAGGCATATCTGTGTTTATGTTTGTGTTTAGCAGAAGGTAGCATGTGAAACAGTTATTTCTCAAGGCCCAGCTTCCTTTGTGGAAACAAATCCCAGGCTGACTTGGAGTCCAAGGGTATTGAGGGTGGCAGTCTCCTAAGGAATGCTAGGTTAAGTTAAAGATCTCCAGTCTCCAAATTAAACAGGAAGGGTATCGTGGTCATCCATTTAGAAATGTGAACTTTTGTCTGAATGTTTCAAGACTATAAACAAAGTGTTTGGGGCTCAACCTCAAACTTATTTTTAACAGTGCCTTGGGACCCAATGCCAAAATTGTGCTCCTAGAAAAAAATAATTTTCTTTGACCAGTGTGTTGTATTTAGATTACACACTGACTTTGGGAAGCAAGAGATCGCAGTCAGGACCAGTAGTGCTGTGTTTCTTTCTTTGACAGTCTCCAAGCTCTTTTAAGTTAAATGTTTGATGCTCTCTGGTTTGTTGCTGGTGATTTTAAGCTCTTTCAAACCTGGATTGTGGCTTTCCTTCTTTAATGTCTTCCTCTAAGAAGTGGTTGTGGTCCCTGCATTGGTTTTAATCTGTGTCCTATCTTTTTTGGTGACATTGACCTCTGAGACTGTGGTTTTCTTTTTAAGTGTGTGTTCAGATCCCATCCATGTTGTGCATTGGGCAGAAAAATGTTATTCCAGCTACAACAAAAGGAAAGCTGGGTCCCAGGGAATGTGGTGGTCTGTAGGGAGCTCAGTAAGCTTTCGGGTGCCAGTGGAATGTCACCAGTCATGGGATTTCAGTCCCCTAAAGTCAGCTTCATGTGCTATTAGTCTTCAGGTTAAATGCCACACACTGATAATGTCCATGGCTGATTCCAGTCTTGCTCAGCTCTTGAAGTGTATCTTTTGTGTGTGCAGATGCATCATTCACTTTATTAAAAGCAGAAGATAGTGGTCATTATTTTGGTGGGGCAGTAAGCTAAAAGCTAGAACAAAAATATCATTTATAAAGAGAGCCTTTCTGTCAAGCCAAAATCCCTTCGATGTGATGAAGGGGCTAATCTATCTCCCCACCCTCCCTACCCAAATGGGCACTGAATTGATCAACTGTGTGACCTTGGCCAGAGTCGTCCCTCCTCCCCTGTTGCCCTATTGGAAGGCAAGTTACCTGCCTCATGGACTTTTTTGGAGGGTCACATGATGTCACATGTGAAGTGCCCCGCAGATGTGCAGTGTGTCTGTCCTCTCTGGCTTTTTATAGAGGAATGCTAACTTGAGCAAGGCACATTTTTATAGAGTAAAATGTTTATGTCTCGGAGTGTTTTCTAAATTGATTTTTGATAGTTATTTGGAGCTGACAGATTTTTTGTTCACCCTTGGGAAATTGGAGAATTCTACCTGACCCTTAATAATGAGGTTATAAGCCCTGGTCTGGTAGCTCAGTTGGCTAGAGTCATCCCGATAAGGCCAAGGTTGTGGGTTTGATCCCATTAAGGGCACATACAAGAATCAACCAGTGAATGCATAAATGAGTGGAACAACAAATCGGTGTTTCTCTCAAAAAAAAAGTCAAAAAATAAAATAAAATAATGGGGTTATGATGAGTAACCTTGGGGCCATTGCTTCCATATTTCCAAACAAATGGTATCTAGTTTTCTCTGTATCCCCTGTGCCGCTCCTAAACTAATTTCAGTCATATTCATTTAACTTCCTGTTCCTTTGCTGCTTTAAAGTTAATGCCTGACATTGATAAACCCTTCTGTTGCTTGGAGTAGGCAACTCAGATGAAATTTAGCTTTTAAGCATTTTGCTGCCTTCGTTTCTCTAAATCTAACATTTAGTGTAATCCTGAGAAAGCAGCCCCATTAAAGCTTTGTTTGTATTTTTTTTGTAAGCTGTTGTATTTTGTTTTAAACTCTGAGCCTAGAGACTTTGTGTTATCTTTTAGAGATAAAGGTGTTGACTGCTTCATTCTTTATCCTATTTAAAGTGGTACTTCTTTTAACTATATTTTCCGATATAGGCATTATTTACATTTGCTTTTTCAAACCCTTACTATGTTACTTTAAAATTCTTACTACTCTGAGGATTTGTAGAAGTTTAAAAGTATGAGGAATGTAAAATAAACATTGGTACTTTCAGAAAGAGAAGTATTCATAGCCGTGAGCTGATGCTTGATTGCAGTAGCTTTCCTTTATTCAGGGCTGCAAGGTACTGTAGGTGTGCTGTTCCTTAAGGCATGATGGGAAATGGTGATAGTGGTTGGTTTGGACTTACACTACCTTTGTCTTTCCATTTTATTTAAATATAGAGCCATAGTTTTGGAAAAAGTTTAGGTTTATCCTTTGCAGTCTTTTGTGTAAGTAATAATGTGGTGTGGTATATGCTTATTTTAAAAAATAACAGCTTTATTGAGATTTAACCTGAATAACATAAAATTTACCCCTTTAAAGTGTACAGTTCATTGGTTTTCAGTACATTTAAAGAATTGTGCTCTCCCACCTTTGTATTTCAGAATCCTCGTGGTAGGGATCATACTTGAACTACTTCCTGAGATTTCTTTTTTAAGGGGGTGTTGAAACAATAATTTTAAAGTGCTCAGTGCAGAAGTGTGGTGGGTGGTAGTCTTCCTTTGGGTTTCTTACCCTTTCCCCAGCCATCCATTTTCACTACCCTCTTTGTTGCTCGTAGAACCTTCCAGAGAGACTGTATTAACAGATAGATAGCTGGTGTCTTACTCCCCACATGGTCTGTCCCTTTCTCTTGGCAGTCTTTCCTCTTGAGCATCCCTATCATTCAGTAGAGCTTCATTCTAGCTTATGGTTGCCCTGTACGAAGGTGCCATTTAATTAGTTCCTATTGATGGACATTTTGTTCCCACCTTACTATTATGGACAACTCAGTGTCTTTAACGTATTATGTATGTGTCATCTACATACGACAGACAGCATGCATGGCCCTTCTCATTTCAGTAAGTGTATCTATAGCACGGAAACCTGAAAGTAGGATTGGTGGTGGGTCAGATGGTCTGTGCTTCTGTAATTACTTTAGATATTGCTGAGACCATCTACCTTTTGGAATTCCCACGCCAATGTGTGAGTGCCTGTTCCTGTGCCTTCAGCTAGTATGGAGAGTTAGTTAGCACCCCCGCCCCCTGCCCCAGATCTTTGCATTTGGTTGCATGAGAAACACATCTCAGTGTAGTGTGATTTTATTTTGCAGTCCTTGTCTGAATGAGGTTGAACATTTTTTCAAGTGAACCTTTCATTTGTTTTTGGCAAGCTCTCCATATCCATTGCCCATCTCTGTTGGGTTGTTGATCCTGTATTGTTTTTTAGGAGCCCTTTAAGTTTCAGGGAAATTGTCCTTTTGTATTTAGAAGTTGCAAATGTTTGTTTTCCAGTTGTTTTCCTTTTCGTTTGGACTTTACCAGGCAGTTTTTAATGTACCTATATATTGATCAGCCTTGTATGGCTTCTGGGCTTTGTGTCATCATCAGAAATGCATTCTACATTATGCATTGCACATACTATTATACATATGCATTATACATTATACAGACATTCCCTGTGGTTTCTTCTGGTACAGAACTTGTGCGATTTCTCATTTTACATTTAACAGATCCATCTGGAATTTATTATGGTGTAAGGTACAAAGCTAGTTTTATATTTTCCAGATGACAGCCCAGTTGCCTCAGTGCCATTTGTTGAATAATCCATCTTTTTCCTCCCAGATTTGAAATATCTTTTATCATTTGCTGCATTTCCCATATATATTTGGGTTTGCTTCTGGACTGTATTCAGTTTCATTGAAGTTTTTATCTGGATGACTACTTCTTTGTCAGTTTCATTGGATACTTTTCAATTCTTACCTTTTTTATCTCTCATTTGTTCTGTGGGTTCCCCACACAGTGGAATTCCTAGGAGGGTGTTTTTTAAAAAACATGTATGGCTGCTGAGGTGCCTCCCCAGAATTCTGGTTTTAAGGAGTATGGGTGTGGCCTGGGCAGCCCACTGAGAGCCTTCATTAGTCCTCTGGCACCACTGATTCTCCTCCTGCTTCTCTCAGTATTTGTTTTCAGTTTTTCTGCTTTCCTACCCTTTTGATGATGGTATTCCTCAGAATTCTCTCCTTTTTCCTTTCTCTTTTTTATTTTATAATTCATGACATTTTAAGCTGTGATTTTGCTAGCACCTCTCACTGGTGAATCCAAAACCTGTATGTCCAACTAGACCTGAGCTCCAGTTTGGAGGTTCCAGGTAGCTCAGTTTCTCTATCCCCATCCTCGACCACTCTGCCTGTGTCCTCCATGCCCCTGGCGAGAAGCCCACACCTTCCATAGATAGTTTGCCTGCCTTATCCATCCAACCAGCTTGTTTCTGAGTCCTAAACATCCTTATAGATTTGTTTTCTATCAACACGGCCACAGCCCAGGTCACTGTTCTCCCTGTCTGTCTGTCCTGCTCACTCTCTCCTTCAACCTGTCCTCACCACACTTAGGATGATGGTCACACATATGGCACACTTCTATGTAAGTGGACTTAGATTTTGGGCGATTTGCCAGGAAACCGGGGAATAGATAAAATTAGTCTTCAGGGAACAAGCACAACCCTAGCCTCATGTAACTCCACTCTCCCCTGAGTCAGGAATGCATGCTGGAATGCAAGTGAGTGATGAGCTCCTTTTAGAATTAAGCTGATGTCATTGTTGAAAGTCGACGAGGAAAAACTGCATAGCTGCTCTATTTCATTTTTTAATTAAACTATTCAGAAATGTTGGTACCTTAACAATTTTTTAGAAATAACTGCGATATACCCAACTTCTGACCTTGACCTGGGTCTAGTTGACTATAACACCTCCTAGTCTCCCTGACCTAGATCTAGCCTACTATAACAACTAGTCTCCCAGGCCCCACTCAGCCTCTAACAACAGTTCCCACTGTGTCACTGGAATGGTCTTGGTAAGATACCTATAGGATTCTTACTCTCCGGTGTGCAGTTCTTAGTATGGTATTTTGTGGCCTTTGTGACCTTATCCATTGCCCGTCTATACTCACCTCTGTCTGTACTTGCAGTTCCTCATATTCAGCATGTTCTCTCTTTCCCCTGAGCCTTTGCAGATGCTGTCCCTTCAGATGGGACCCCTAGTAGCTACCTGAGGCACTCCAGCCCCAACTTCTCCGCTCATACATACCAAGCCTTCTGTTGCTTCCTTCTGTCCTAGAACTTAGTATACTGTATTATAATAGATTTCTTTAAATCTTCATCACCAGACTTTGACTTACTGGAGGGCAGAGCTTGTCTTTTTCCTTCATTCTCAGAGCTCTAGTGGTCCCTGCCACCCAACAGGGCTGTGTCCTGAGCATCTGTGAACACCTGATGGGAGGAAGTTGTTGGTTATTTATGAGAGGCCATCCTAGTGAAAACATTTTTTTCCTCAGAGCTTTTTTCTATGGCCCTATTAGTAATACCTGTTATCAACTCTGGCTCTTCCTTAATTGCCTTTATCCAATGGCCATTTCTCTGATGCATTTCATAGCTTTAGATGCTAGTGAATTTTAACATGGTATTCTACTTTCTTATTTTTTAAAAGCTTTCTTTGGGAAAAATTCTCTGAACATGATAGTTTGGGTTTATATTACCCCATGACAAAACCAAGTTTTATGGACAAGTACACAGAGAGCTAGGGAAGGGCATATGGTCTTCTGATGCTTTGGTAGAATGTCTCCCTTACTATCCATGTGGATTAGGAGTAGTGTTTGTAGTTTTAAAAGTAAGACTATTTTGAATTAATTTCTTTAATGTTTACAAAATTGTAAATCTTAGTAAGCCTAGATATTTTAGTTTGCTATAGAATGGCAATAAACTGAACAACTGTTAATCATCCCAATTAAAGTTTAGTTTATATTCTACACTTTAAACTGTGACATCAGATTAATTATAAGAAGGCAGCATTATAGAGCCATCTCCTAATTATTTGGGACTTATACATAAAAACTTCAGTAGATTTACTAGGAAAAATTATTACATTCTCAGGTTGCTTACTGATTTGCAGTCAAATAAAAACATGTATATGTAGGAGCGACTTCTAGAAATAGTAAAGTCTTGACTAGAAAAAATAACTTTGAGAAAGGATGAAAATTAGTTTGTGGGGAAGAGAAGCAGTCCCTTTCTCTCTTGGGCATTGTAATAATATGTAAAAGCTTGGGAATAATGCTAGCTATAATAAAGTTAATAAAATTGACGGGTTACTTTGAATGTACCCAGTATTGAAGTTATGTGAGAAGCACTGTGGTGTGTGTACTCTACCTGGACACTGTTAAATATCAGAATACTAATCCAAACTTAAGTACTACCCATGGAAGGATGGATTCTTCTGACTCCAGCTTCCTGATAGAGTATGAGTACTGTTGCAAGGTGTGGTATTTCTGAGAACATTTACTTGTATGGGATTTTTTTTCTTTATTTTAAAGAATAGGTATGGGACTCATGAACCAGTGTACTATTAATATTTGTATTGGGGAGGCTAATTTACCAATCAAAATGATTTTTTTTCTTTCAGAATTAACAATAAAGATGAAGTAGAAAAGGGTAGTCAAAAAGAGGGAATGATGCCAGTAATAGGTAACATTTCAGATATTTACTATGTGCAAGGCACTGTTCTGAGTGCTTCGAATGTCTTTATCCAATCCTCATAACAACTCCGTGAGTGAGGTTCTATTTTTGTCCCCATTTTAGCAGTGACAGAACAGACGCAGAGAGGTTAAGTGTAAGTAATTTGCCAAAGGTGACATTTATAAGTGGCTATTTTTATTATGTGAAGCCAAAATTATGTTTAAAAATATTTGTCCTACGTCATCAGAAGCGAGAGGGAAAACCTGAAGAATATGAAATGAGAGGAAAAAGGGAGGCCTGAATTCTGTGTAACTTGTAGAAGTAGGAAGTGTGACGTCATTCACAGCTTTTGTTCTCACTGCCAGCGCCCAGCCACCACTGGGCATACTGCTCATTTCTTGTTTGCAGTCTACTGTCTTTATAACATAATTCCTCTGCATACCCCACACCCTCAATTACTCATTTCTGTGCGTTCCAATAACCTTTAATTGACAGTCCTTGGTACTAAGCTCTTTCTGTCTTTTTTTTTTTTTTTAATTTGAAGTTAAAACAAATTTTGTGAAATACATATATTTTAAATGTGCCATTTGCGTTTTGGTAAATGCATAAACCTGCATTTACCAAACCACTGTCAAGATACAGGACATTACTGTTACCCCAGAAAATTGCTTCATGCCATTTTCTGATCAGTTCCCACTTTGACCGCCACCAACTCCCCTCTTCCCAACCCTATGCCTTTTTTCTGTGTTTTTCTTCTCTTCTTATTTTCCCACCATTGATTAGTTTTGCCTAGTCTAGAACTTCACTTAAGTGGAATCGTAGAATTTCATTTCAGCTGTTGGCTTGCCTTCTGCTTGCCTCATCTCTTGATGTACCACTTCCCCTAAAACATAAGAACCTCGCAGTTGTATTGTAACCATTTACCTTCTCTGTCCTTTCTGCTATGGTTCTCATATGTATTATTTCTACATATGCTGTAAACCCCACAGTGTATCATTTTTTTGCTTTAATATGAATGCAGTTTTTTAAAATAAAGGAGAAAAGATAGCCTTTTCTTTTACCCTCATATGTACCATTTCCAGTGCTTTTCATTTCTTACTGAAGACCCGGGTTGTTACCATATTCCTTCAGTCTGGAAACCTTTTCTTCAGCACTTTTTGGAGTGCAGGTGTGCTGGCAAGAAATTCTCTTTTCTTTTATTGAACAGTGTTTTGCTTTTGCCTTATCGTTAAAGGATCTTTTCACTGGATGTAGAATTCTGTGTTTTCCATTTTTTCTCGCAGCATTTGAAGAAGCTGAGGCACTGTCTTCTGGCCATCATTTGTTCTCCTCTCCCGCTGTACCCAGCATGCTCCTTTTCTCTGCGTCTTGGTATCGGAGCAGCCTGACTGTGAAGTGTTCAAGTGTTGTTGTTTTGTGTGTGCGTGTGTTTAATTTCCATTGAATTTATTGCGGTGACATTGGTCAACAAAGTCATATAAGTCTCAGGTGCACAGTTCCACAACATACCACCCTTATATTGCACTGTTTGCTCTCCATGCCAGGTTGAATCTCCTCCCATTGTCATTTATCCCCCTTTACCGAGTGTTGTTTTCTTGAATTTATCTTGTTAGATGTTCTCGGAACTTACTGGATTTGGTAAATTTGTCTGTTACAAAATTTGGGGAAATTTCAGCCATAATTTCTCCATAGTTTTTCTGTCTCAATATCGCTTTCCTTCTGGGACTCCAGCTGCACGTGTACTAAACCTTTTGATATTAATCCACAGCTCCCGGAAGCTCGGTTCATTTTTTCCCTCAAATCTTTCTTTGTTTTTCAGATTGGATCCTTTCTGTTGATCTGCATTGAAATTGTCTCCTGTTAATTGCAAACTGCTCCTCCAGTGGATTTTTTTAGTTCAGAAATAGCATTTTTCATTTTAGAATTTTCATTTCTAAAAATGTTTACTATTTTAAGACTTTTTTAAAAGCAGTTTTAGGTTTACACAAAGATGAAACATTAAAATCACACAAATCCACAGTTTACATTTGAGTTCCCTCCTCATGTTGTACACTCTCTGGGTTTGGGCAGATGGGTAAGGACATGTACCCACCATTAGAGTATCACACAGAGCATTTTCACTGTCCTTAAAGTCCTCTGTGCTCTGCTTATCCATCCCACCCTTTCCCGAGACCCTCGGCAGTCAGCCATCTTTTTAGTGCCTCCAGTGTTGTCTTTTCCAGAATGTCACATAGTTGGAGTCGTACGGTGTGTAGCCTTTCACATTGGCTTCTTTCGCCTGGTAGTATGCATTTAAGGTTCCTCTGTGTGTTTTCGTGGCTTGGCAGCTCATTTCTTTTTATCACTGGTAATATTACATACAACTGGAAAATGTGTGCATTCTGGATGTGCACAGTTCATTATCCATTCACCCACTGAAGGACATCTTGGTTCCTTTCTAAATTTCCTTTTTTAAATTGTTTGTTTCCCTCCTATTTTTCTGGTTTGTACATCATGAGCATATTTTCCTTGGAGCTCTTGAGCCTCCTTGTAACAGCCACATAATACTTCTTCTGATTCTAGCATGTGACTCATTTTGTGCTTGGTCTCCTTTTTCTCTTTGTATGGGTCATGTTTTTATTTGTTTACATGTCAAGTAATTATGGATTGCTTCTTGGATTTTGTGAATGAGACATTGTAGAAACTCTGGATTTTGTTCTGTCCTCCTGAAGAGTATTGATGTTGTTTTGTTTGTTTAGCTGGCATTAAATATAGCTGGACTGGAACTCCAGGATTCTCTTCCCTGTGTTGATCAGCAGCTGCAGTCTGTTCAGTTTTTGGTCTTTGCATGACTTCTTGGAGCCTGCCCCAGGCAAGCCTATTTCAGGGCTCACTTGGAAATGTGGGCAGAATTTGAATGCAGAATTTGGTGTTCCCCTACCCAGGTGCTCTCCTTTCTGGGATTTCTCCCTCACTTTCCAGTCACTGTAGTCTACCAGAATTCTGATCTCTGGTTTTTCAAGTCAGTAAGATTGGGGTTCTGTCTGAGCTTCAGCTGTTCCTTTTTCTCATAGGGATCGGGCCTGCAGGATATGAAACTCACCTAGTGCAAATCTTTTTCCAAATGTAGACCTCCCTCTAGTTTCTGCCTGCTTTGGTTGTGTTCAGTTTATTTTTTTCATACTTTGTCCAGAGTTTATGGTTCTCTGCATGAAGATTGGTCTGACTATTTAACCACTGTTGGAAGTAGAATCACCTGCTTTTTATATCATCCAAGTGTTAGCATAAATATTGCACATGTGCTCTAGGAAGGATTAATTCTCTCTCGTGAAGTGTAGCTGTGGAGAGTTTTACACTAACTGTGACATTTGCCATTATAAAGATTAAGGTTCTGTGCAGAGGAGGAGAAACAAGCTGGCCCGGTGGTTTGAAATTAGAGGGTCGTTTGGAGAATGTGAGACGATGCTTTTAACCTTCTGGAACTTCTTAGGTGCTAAATAACAATGGAGAATCAGGTGCGCAGATCAACTTGTAGGACAAGTGTGAAAGGGCAGGTTTGGGCCCTCTTTTACTTGTAGTTGTGGAATTCATTTGCGCAAATACCATTTGCCTGTTGGATGCAGTCTGATTATGCTGAAGGAGGTTAGTCTTGGCCCCCAAAGTCTTTTCTTTCTCTTTATTCAAGTTGAGCCTTTTCTGGCCTGATCTTTCTGTGCATGGCTGGCCACAAAAGAGATTTGGTTTCTGACTCTGATCAGCTTTGCCTTGCTTGTAATAGGCATCCAGTCAAGACTCATTGAATGGAATTTGTAGCTCCTGTAGAAATAAAACCCAAGGGCCTGTTTCTGGACCTTTGATGCTTCCCACACATTTCTAGTTTATTTCAATGCCTGATCTTCCCCTCCTGGATCCCTAAATATTCTGCAACTGAATTTATATCATGGCTAGTACCCCACAGAGATCATGAAGCAACCATTTTAATGTGCTAACTGCTCTGAATGGTTCATCGCAGGCAGTTGAATGTAATACTGGGAACCAAAATGGTCTGTATGGCACAGTTTACTTACTATCATTAGACGTCGAGCCAGTTTCTCAAAGAAAATCCCAATATTTAAACATACTGTTGACCAAAATATGCACAATAACAATACTGTGTATAGTGTGCACTTAATGTCAAAAGTCCTGGCGGTAAAAGTAACCTACACGAATGCCTCATCTGCCATCCTTTTGGATGTGACCTTCGCAGGATGAAATTCCACCTGAGGTTGCATGGTGAGGAGGAGCAACCGCAGCCTCTGCATCTGAACTTGTTTTTACTGTTAACCATTTTTGATACTACATGGTCACATAACTTAAGGTTTTCTCGAATGGGGAGGGACTGTCTGAATGTGTTGTTTTATATTCAAACACGGTGTTGCCTTCAGAGTTTAGGTTGGGTTGGTTGTTGTTCCCACATGGCTGTGCCTTTTAAACTTCTTTTAGAAAGTCCTTCTGTATGTTCCCTTGCTGTCACTTGTGTCTTCTTACTGCTAATATTGTACCTTTTCCCAGCAACCATTGATTTCTTTAGGCTCCCCCTCCCCCCACCTTAAATGTGCTGCCTGTTATTTGCTCTGCTCCAGGAGAGTACCCCGAAGCCTGTTGGAATTGTGTTTAAATGAAGCCTTGAACGAGAGGCTGGGTAGTGTGGCTGTTCAGACAAAAACCTTTCTTGCTACACCCTGCTCCTCAGTTGTGTCACCAACCTGGATAACTGTGAGTGTTTATTGAGCACCTGCTATGTGACAGGCTCTGTAAACTTTCCAGGGAGTAAACACTTTAATCCTGCAACAAATGTAGGAAGTTGGCTAAGATGCTATTTTTAAGCCCATTTTATAGGTTTGCATAGCTTAGGAAGTATTGTCTTTAGTCAACTCAGGGCTTTTGCCCCAAATCCATGTTGTTCTGCACTGCAGTCTCCTGAGCAGTAATTCTGGACCCTTTCAGAGCTGTTTGTACCAGGGCACGACCCCCCCTCCCCAATTTTGGTTTAATTGGCCTGTTTTGGGGTTTCCTGGAATCTGAATTTCTAAAAGCTTCTCAGATGTGCACAGTTAGGGCTGGGATCTCCTGGTAGAAGCGACGCTGTTCTGTAGGCTGCTTGTGGAAGAACTTGGCTTTATAGTCACATTGTTGGAGCTCATCTAGTTAAGTCCTTGGTACGTTTTGCTGAGATTTTTGAGCAGTAATCTTTTTTCTGTTTTCTTTTTTTAATGAGTAGAGCTCGAGGGTAGGAAATATTAAAAGGAATGTTTTCACATGGAAAACGGTTTTGGGTTGGCATTGGCTCTCACTGGGCCGAAGTCAGCAAAGAGCTTTCACTATTAAACTATCTATTTTCTTGCTCTGGTTTGTAGAGACACATAATTACTATTCTAATAAAATGCTTACAAATCACTCTTCTTTTTGATTTTATGTGTTTTTTCCCACTGAGTTAAAAGTGTTTAACAGCTGTTACTCTTTCCTGTGCAGAGACGGGCTACTTGGGAAAAAAGTTGAAAATAAAGGACTGTCTGTAGACACTTTGGAGTTCATGTTCTTACCCGAGGGCACCTGGCCCTGTTGCCCCCTTGGCACTCAGAAGCTTCAACTATGAAGGTCTTTCTGCCCAGCTGTTCTTGCCTCGGGGTGCCACCCTTTCTGTTCCTGTGCCTGAAGGGCCCTTCCTGCAGGTCTTGGCTTGGCTGGCTCCTTTTCCAGTTAGACCTCAACTCTCCTGTTGTTTCTGGACCACCAGGAACCATGCCCCCCCCCTCCCATTTTCTTTGAGATTATTTGTTCTCCCATGAGGCCACCATCTCTCACATCTTGTGGTTGCTGCTCAGCACCTCCCGACAGCTTCTTAACAGTTCCCAGCTGGGAAGGGAGTTAGTAGGCAGTTGTTGACAAGGTGAGCAGTTTTTTGAAATTCTACTAGTGCCATTCCTCAGAGAAAAATTGGAAAACAAAAATTGTTTAATCCCCAGCCATAATAAATACTATGGTGCGTTTTCTCTTTTTTCCCGGTGCCTGTTTGTGTATATACACAATTGACATAATTAAAATTCTACCTTGTTTCAAAACAGACTCTCAGAAACGGAGACCAAAAGGGGTGATTACCACAGGGGAGGGGGTGTGCAGATGGATGAAAAAAGTGAAAGGGAATATAGTCAATAATGTTGTGGTAAGTGACATGATTTGCATCTTTGACAGATGATTACGAGCATTAGTGAGGTATAAAAATGTCAGATCACTATATTGTACACCTGAAACAAATATAATGTTGTATACCAACTAAGCTTAAAGTTTTTTAAAAAGTAAGTAAAAATAAATGACCCAGAAAAAAAAAATTCTACCATTTCACTTATCTAAGTATGAGCATTCCCCTGTCTTATGTTTCCTGAAATTATATTTAAAAGGCTGCATAATATTTAATCATGTGGATGTAAATTTATTTAAATATTAATCTTGCTGGGTATTTATGTTGTTCATGTTTATTTTTGTTCTTCTAAAGCTAAGATGATGATCCTTGCACACAAACCTTTTTATCACTGATTGTATTCTCAGTATAGATGCCTTCCAGCAGGATTAGTGGATCCAAAGGTACAGATGTAATGAAAGATTGTTACATGTGCCTAATTGCTGTCAGGACAATTACACCAATTTGCACTTGCTAGTCGGGGATGACATTGCTGCTCTCCTTTTAACATTTTATAAGCACTGACTCTTAAGACATTTTGTCTAACTAGTTCAAATAATCAAATCTTTAAACTATTGTGTGCTAGTTTTAGAATAGGTGATTACTTGTCATGGTAGAGGTATTTTTATTTTTTTAGTTAGTTTTTTTTTAGGGTTTTTTATTAGAGCAGAAGGGACTGAGAAACATCGATGTGAGAGCAAAACATTGATCCTTTGCCTCCTGCATGCTCCCTATCTGGGATCACCCACAACCTGGACATGTGCCCTGGCCAGGAATCAAGCCGGCAGACTTTCTGTGCACAGGACAATACCCAGCCAATGGAGCCACACCAGCCAGGGCATGGTAGAGTCCATTTTTAAGTGGAGTTTCCATTTAGAAGGAAATGTACCCTCCCCCCCAACCCAGATTTCAGGGAAGGCGGTATGGAAACGTGGCTGTGTGTAGCTCTCTTCTTCTTGGATTGAATCTGCACCAATTTATAAACCTCTGTAGCTATACGACTGCTCCCTACTGGCCAGATGACCTTGGAGAAATTCTTGATGAGTGTCAGTCCTTATTGTTAAAGTGGAGGTAATGATTACTGCAACCATCACATAGTGCATGCATATATAAGCATATTGGATAAATGGTCTAATAAGAACTATACAAAGTATGGTTATAATACTAGTATTTTTCATTATTTTATTCTACATGGCCTCTTACAAAGTGTTCACATCTTAGGCATTCAGTGTGCACCCTGCTTTTTAAACGTAACTCATATCTTAACAGTCTTTTCATGTCACTGTCCCTTTTGTGTACAGCTGCCTAGTATTCCAAGCGTAGATGTGTCATTTCATTTAACTAGTCCCATATTAATGGCACTTAATTTTAAGTTTCCAATCTTTTGCTAGTACATGCATCTCTACCTTGTATAGATGTCATTTTGAATGTTAGGGTGTATCTGAGGGTAGATTTTGGAACTTCTAACTTCACGTGTGAGAGGAAGGCACACCATTGTCTTTTTGTAGGCATTCCCAAGAACCACTGCCTTGTTAACAAATGGGCTGTCTTGCTGCCTGCGTGCTACATCCCCTTCAATTTCTTTTATTATTGCTGATCATTCATTTAATTACAGCTCAGCTAAGACATTGAAACTTTGGGTTCTCAAGAGAGTAACGATTGCTTTACCAGGTTTTTCTTAAAACCTCTTCTACCTCATTTATATGTTGAACATTTGAGTGCGCAGCGCATGCCTTGCCCTCTGCTGGGCATTGTGAGGGCACATATGTAAAGGGTAAATTTTATGGTCCATCTTCAAGAACCTAGTGGGTAGGGAAAACAAATCTTCATATACTTTCAGTTAGAGTTAAGCATTGCATTTGTTTTAGAGGGATTGTGTTGGGGGGATGAGATGACTAAGGAAGGCCTCCTTTAGACCTTTTCTGATTTGGGCTGGGTTTAGAGGGTTCTGGTTAGAAAGGAGGTTGCTTTTGTCTTAGAAGTCCTAAGGCTTATGGTAGAGAAAAGGAATTGGGTGAGGGTAGAGTTTCTCAACTTCAGCACTATTGAGGTTTTGATCAAATAATTCTTTGTTTGGGGGCCCGCCCAGTGCACTGTAGGATGTTTAGCAGCATCCATGACTTCCACCCACTAGATGCCAGTAGAGTCCCACCCCCAGTTACTACGAGCTCCAGACATGGTCGTATCCCCCTGTTGAGAACTATGAGGTCACAAGCACTGTTAATTTCTGCCTATTTCATAATGGCAGCAAATGCTACATTTCCCTATTAGAAGCTAGCAGAATTATAACTGTGGCCTCTCGGAGTGTTAGGGTTAGTGGAAAATAAGACTTTATAAGTATAATAAGGATAGAAATCTAGAGGAGTTCTAAAAATTAGGTAAACTGGTTCAAAAATACACTATTTCTCCCTCACCCCCAAATGAAAAACACCTGAACTCTAAAGTGACTGAGGATTTTCCTACCAGAGCTTTTTTTTTTAATCCTCACTCGAGGATCTTTTTTTCCCCATTGATATTTTTAGAGAGAGTGGAAGGAGGGTGGGGAGAGAGAAACATAAACATGAGAGAGAGGCATGGATTGGTTGCCTCCTACAAGCTCCCCTTCTGAGGGCAGGGGATCAAACCTGTAACCCAGGTAGTGCCCTTGAGGAATTGAACCTGTGATCTTTTAGGCCACAGGTGGATGCTCTATATACTGAGCCACACCAGCCAGGACCTGGCTCATTTTAATAAGACAATTCTTATGTTAATACTATTCTGGTAAAAAGAGGAGGGCACTGATGGTTGGAGTGCTTTCGATATGGTGATCTCTTGACACTTTGGCCCAGAAGGGAACACCTGTTATCATCACTGTGCCCTGACCTGAGGGTGCCCTGGCAGATCCACTTGTCTGCTAGCCCAGTGTCCTCCCCCCTCAACAGCTTGCTGGCCAACCTTGCCATTGCCCTTACAATCTCAGAGGCATGGGGGAGATCACAGCTTTACTTCCACTAGACTCTAACTGGAAATGTAGCATTTGCTGCCATTATGAAAACAGGAAGAAACCCACAGTGGTTTTAACAGTGCTTGTGACTTGTCACCAGCAGAAAGCAGATGTTTTCATATTGCAGTGGATGAGGCAGTTTAAGATACCCTTGCCCTCGGTAGCAGGGTCAGTCCCTGGATGAGTGCAGGAGGCAACCAATCTCTTGCATTGATGTTTCTCTCCCCCCTCCACTCTCTGAAAAAGCAATGAAAAAAATATCCTTGGGTGAGGATTTAAAAACTAAAAATAATATAAAAATAGAAAAAGGTCTTAACTGTTTTTAGTATAATTGGCTTTATTTGCAATCCTTTGTATTTTATGCGCTTACTACATATTTCTGGGAAGGGTCAGTAGGCTTTGTCAGACAGCTACAGGTTTTTTGTTTTGTTTTCCACAAAGAAAGTTACTCCCCCCCCCCCCCCCCCATGCCTACTGCCATTTTCAGAGCCATTCAGATGCCTGTTAGTGTGAAGTAGGACTTTTGGAGACTGAGGGCTCCAGCCAGCTTATCTGTGTTTTGGGGTTCTTCAGTCCACTGCATGTTAGCATGTCCTGTTTGGATGACTTTGAATGATCTTTCGTGAAGTAGATTTTTTTAAAATATGTTTTTGTTGATTTTAGAGAGAAAAGGGAGGCTAGAAACATCATCGATCAGCTGCCCCCTGCACGCCCCTGCTCGGGATTGAACCCGCAACCCTTGCATGTGCCCTGACTGGGAATCGAATGAGTGACCTCTTGGTTCATGGGTCAGTGCTCAGCCACTGAGCCAAACCGGCAGGGCATGAAATAGATTTTTAGTAATTAAAACTCTCTTCTGAAAACTGTGGTTCTGGTCCATGAATATTAAAGTGAATTTTAAACACAAAGCTTTAAAGTAGCCTGTGTATCATTAGGTCACTTTCATCAGATTCATGGACTGAGGAAAACCCTTAAAGAAAAGTGTAAACATCTGAGGGAGAGACATAGTGGGAGTCATGCTGTCCAGCATGTGTTCCTTCTCTAGGCTAATGGGTTATACGGTTTGTCATCTGCATACCTTACCCTTGGAAGGGATCTGTGAGTTCATCTGATCTAATTCTCTACACAGTACTGGATTCCTTTTTACATCCTGCCTAAAAAGAGGTGGTGAAGCTCTGGCCAGGTAGCTTATTGGTTAGAGTACTGTCCCAATATGCCAAGGTTGCGGTTTCGATCTCTGGTCAGGGCACATACAAGGATCAACCAATGAGAGCACAAATAAGTGGAACAACAAATCAGTGTGTCTCTCTCTGTCCCTCCCTCCCTCCCTCCCTCCCTCCCTCCCTCCCTCCCTCCCTCCCTCCCTCCCTCCCTCCCTCCCTCCCTCTCAAATCAACTTAAAAAAAAATTGTGGCCGTTCTGATCATGGTGAGCTTTATCTCGAAATACTCTCGCACCCCCTGGGAGACAATTAGAAATGCAGAATCTCAGGTCCCACCCCAGACCTTCTGAATCAGAACCTGCATTTTAACAAGATCTGGAGGCATTTTACACATTAAAGTTTGGAGGCAGAGGCCTAGTTTCTATTTAAACAGCTGTAACAGAGGGTTAGCTGTCTCAGAGCCAGGGTGCGAGCTGTGAGTCCAGGTGGTGGGACTTTATAGCCCATTACTGTCTACCTAGGTATGTGGCGAGTGTCAGACCAAAATCACTTTCCTGGCAGAACCACAGAATGGAGTGTGTGCCTCGTGACTACTAGCACACTTCAGAGTCAGATTTCATTCATGGCCTAAGCTTTGTCAGTCCTTTATTAGACCTGATGAGATACGCTGATGATTGTGTAGAACATAATTTAGATTACAGAAATTTTACTTTGCATGAAATAGAGTTTGTTTGTTTGTTTGTTTTTTGTTAGGTTCATCCTGAATTTCATTAAAACTTGGTAGATGTAGTCATATTTTACAGCTGTGTACTAAGTGCCTATTTTGTGCCAGGTACTGTTCAAAGTACAGAGGATACAGCAGTGCACAAAACACACAAAAAATCTCTGCCTCATCGAGCTTCAAGAAGTCTTGCTAAGAAGGTGACATTTGAGTGTAGATGTGATGGCAATGAGGGGCCATTCCAGGCAGAGGGCACAGCCAGGGCAAAGGCCTCCAGACAGAACCTGGCTGCTGAATTTCCCTTGGTGACTGCAGTGGGTTGAGCAGAGGGGAGAAGTAGGAGATGTCAGAGAGACAGCAGGAGCCAGGCCCTGTAGCTCATAGGAGAGCCTGGCTGAGAAGGTACAAAGAATGATTAGATGGTGCAGGGGCGCATACGGATTGTTCGAGTAGAAAGCAAGCAAGGAGCGTGCCTGAAAAAGGACTTTGAACTTAATGGAAAACATCCGTGAAGGTCCAGTGGAGCTCTGTCTTTGGAGAGCATTTTCTCATCACCTTTCGCAGTAGCAGAAGGGGACATTTGGAACTGATCAAGTCTTCATTCTCATGCACATGAAGCTGATGACTGGAGGGAGCTCTACTGTGAGAGTGAGTCAGAGAGCATCTGAGTTGAAGGCGTAGGTCACATGGGCAAATTAACTTAACCAAAAATAACCCCCAAAACAGCATTTCTGGGAAATGCAAGTGAAGATAGCTTTCAATGTAAACAAAGGAGCAAAGTAAAGATAAGGGCTATGTGAGAAAGTGAACATTTGGAAAACTAAGAAGAAATGCTTTGGGGGAGAATACTGAGGAAAACAAATTTCCTTTCTAGTAATAATTTTAAAGTGTTCTTTCATGTATTTATGTCAGATGCAATGCATCCAATTTGATAGGGCAACTCAGAGGTTTTCGCCTTCTCTTTGTAGCATGACAATTGGACATACACCCTTTAGCTTTTCCTGTTAATCCACAGAAGGAGCTTCCTGTTCTCTATGGGTTTCCACTTGACTTTGTTGAGAATTGACAAGATAATGGGTACAGTCAAAAACCTGGACATGGGGCCATCAGTGATTTACACCCTGGCTGCAGTTAGAATCACGTGGGAGTTTAATGCATAAAACAAAAGAAAACCACAACCAGTGTCCCGGCCCCACTCTAGAAATTCTGATTTAATTGGGGTGTGTGGGACTTGGTGTTGGTGTATGTTCTTCCAGTGCCTCGGGGGTTCCTCATGCAGCCAAGGTTGAAAACCACCTTTTTAGTCCAACTCTCATTTCACAAGCTGTGTCCGGCCACAGCATTGATTGCATCGTGACTGTAGTGCATTCTCTGCCACTCACCCGTTGCCTCCCTCTCCCCTCCTCTCTGCAGTCTGAGAGTTGGGAGGCTGGTTTTCTCTTCGTGGCTGTTGGGGATATTTCAGGGTGGGCAAGCGGTATGTGTATAGAACCTAGTAGCAGTTATGTGTGTGTGAGCTCAGGGCAGGAGAGGTTTGTCACTAATCCAGACAACTTGGCTCTTCTTAGGACCAGGATTTAGAATTCCTTACCAGGGTAGCTAAGAGAAAAGTGGGTTCATATGAATCAGGCCCAATGGGAAGGAATCTGCTGTGGTTATGTTTATTATATAGTTATAAATGTCAACCATATTGTAATACTATTGGAACTAAAAATCTTGCTTTTTGAGTAATTGCTTTACCAATAGTTCTATTATCGTCATAGGAAAGAAGTTCATTTCTGGAGTGCTCTGACCATGGATGATGAACGAACCTTAGCCAAACCTAAGGAAAACAGTTCAGTTTAGTTAAATTATTTAAGTGATGAAAAATTTTAACTGTTTTGATAACTAACATATTGGTAATGTTATCAAAAGAATTGATTTTGGGGGGGGAGTATTGGATTGGTGGGGTCACTTTGTGTTATATTAAATTCTAGATTACTAGACTTGCGGTGAGTTCCTTTTCTTGCTCAGTGTCTCGTGCGGTACAGGACCTGTCAGTCCTGTGTGGGCAGTGAGACTTGTCCGCACAAAGGAGGGAGGCCTCCCTGCTCCAGTGGCTTTGACAGAGGTGGGAGTAAGAGCTTATTGTGCACATGGCGTATGGTCTTACTGCAGTTGTCTGAACAGTTGGATGTCGCTCTGTGTTTCCTGTGGTAAATGCTAGCTCAGCCCTGCAGGGGTCCTGGCCATCTCCACCCTCTCTGCCTCTGCCTCTGCGCCCCTGCCTCCAGAGCTTTATCCGGGTGATGGGTCTGTGCTTGCAGTGCACTGACAGGTCCTTTTGACTAGCTCCCACCTACTCTGCAGGTAATGAAGTAAACTGGGAACAAAGGCCTGAGAGCTTGGGGGGGGTGGGGGGGACACACGGTGGGGGGGACGGGACAACACGACACGTGTCTCAAGTGGAATCTGTATCTGAATGGGGATGGAAAGTCATGCTCCTCCCACCTTTATTATGTGTGTAGCATAGTGTTTCTTCACCTGTGAGCAAAGTCACGCCTCTTTTGATAAACTTTAAAATCTTAACTTTCCTCTATGAATCTTTGAAATTTTGATATACATTCAGTTGTGACTCTGAAGAACTTAAAGCATTGGTCATTTTTTTCTTCTAAATCCTACACGTCATAAGTATATTTCGGCTGTAAAACTTTCAAATACAAAATTGTTAAGGGGGAAATGAAAAGTTATTGCACCCTCCCCACCCCACCCAAGAAAGTCTCCTCCTTCCTCCCTTCCCCTCCTCCCCTCCCCCTCCTCCCCCCCCTCCTCCCCCCCCCCCCCTGCAGTTAAGGGTTTGCCATATCCTTCCAGGACCCTTTCCATTCATTTATACACAGACACACTCACTTTAAACCAGAGAAGAGGAGGGGATGGAGTGATACTCCATGGCTTGTTTTTTAATCTTTCTGTATGTCAACAAGCTTATGGTGGTTTTATGACTGCCTAGTTCTGTGGATGCACTGTCCTTGATTTACTGGGGTCTCTACTGGTAGCTGTTGAAGGTGTTTTTAGTTTTTTGCTATTATAAATGCTGCTGTAGTAAGCATCCCCCCACACACATCTTTTTCACATGTAAGGACTTAGTTTGATGAATTCCTAGAAATGGAATTGTAATATAGTTTCAGAATATGCTTTTGTAAAATGTGCCCTCAACTAGATCCAGTTGTATTCCATCCTTTACTGTTGTTTTTAGAGCATTTTATGATTTATTCAACATTTGTAGCAAGGCAGTGTTAAGTTCTGCTGTGTAATTAATTTTATAGGCTCCATCTCACATATAGGCTTATAATTCATGACAGCTTGACTAACATAGTTTTATCCAGTCCCGTGAACCATGGACAGAAGACATAAATTCATGTTTGCTTTAAGTTCTCTGGGCTGTTTTTAAATTTCAGTGATGAGTAGTAGATTGGTGAATTTTTTGTCTTTCACAGGAAGGGCTTACTATTACACTAGTAGTACATGTTTTAGAGAAAAATTTGAAACTGTAATAAACATAAATGACTTTTTTTGTTTAAATATATCTTTATTGATTTCAGAGAGAGGAGAGGGAGAGAGAGAGATAGAAACATCAATGATGAGAGAGTCACTGATCAAGTCCACAACCCAGGCATGTGCCCTGACCGGGAATCGAACCCTGATCTGGATCCTAGGTCAATGCTCAACCGCTGAGCCACGCCCGGCTGGGCTAAATGGCTTTTAAATAACAATGAAAACCAGTCCATATGAACCAGTGGAAGAAAATAAGATGGTTATGTTTTTGTTACTTTAGGTCACTCCAAGAACCGAGACCCCTGTCACCAGTGTCAGTAATAGTTTGGAGAATGCACTACGTACGTCAGCACATTCCACTGAGGAGTCGCTGCCCAAGAGGACTGTGGGAAAACACTCCAAAGGTGAGTCTGTCCATTTGCAGGGCTGAAGGGAAGGAGTTGTACTAGAGTGTAGAGGGGAGATCTTGGGATGATATTTGTTTACATGCTTTCAGATCTTTCATAAACACTAGTCGTAAGAAGATGTATTATTTTTCTAAATTCTGTAAGTAATACATGAATGTGTCTTGGCTTTAAAAATCTCAAATGTTGATGTTTATTAAGGGGGTGGAAATGAAAGTTGTTACACCCTCCTCCCCATCCCACACCAAAATAACTAAATTCTAGAGCAGCACTATCCTGAAGAACTTTCTACAGTCATGGAATGGTCTGTATGTGCACTAACTTGGTCGCCACCAGCCACATTTGCATTTTGAGCACTTTTGAAACGTGACTTATGCAACTAAGGACCTGAAATTTTATTTATTTTTCATTGCAATTGCAATTGCAGTAGCTCAGTGTGGACCATGGTTGCGACGTTGGGCAGTGCAGCTCTGGACTTGATGGAGTGCATGTTTCAGACGAAGCTGTGAGTTCCTTGGTTCCACTATGCCTGACTTCTGCAGCCAGCTGGACAGTCACAGAGTCAGTATGCAGTATAGTTGGTGAGCTGTTTGGAGGTGTGGGAGACTTTCCCAGGATAGTGAAGGTGATGTGTAGGACTAGATGGCTTGACAGTTGAACCCTAACTCAACAGAGTCTTTGGAAGGGCCAGGATGACCCTGACTTGGATGATGGTCATCGTGAGGCCCCAAGGCATTTGCTCCCTCACTCAGCTGGCCTTCCATCCTTCCCCCTTTTGTTTGTGTCTCTTCTAGAACTAAGCTGCCCTAAGGTGGGAGCCATACCTGCTTGTTTTGTGTTTTCCTTCTCTGTCTCCCTCCTGTCTCGGTCACAGTGCTTTGCACCTCACAGATACTTAGTAAGCACTTTGTTTTCTAAATACAGCTCCATTTTGACAAAGTCATAGCGAGCCACTAGTCCCTTACTTGGGTCATACACTGGATATGTCTGTGTTGTAATGTCTGTGCCTGTGTTTATGTATACGTGACCACGACATGGTATTAAAACAGTAAATCCTTATAGCAGCCCTGGGAGCACAGTCAGCTTGTTTTATGTACTTTGCCCCAGGGACTGTCATTCTCAGGATGGGTAGTTGTCACTCAGTCACACAGGCACTTTCTCTCCCTAAAACTGCTCTTGTCCTTTTTCCTTCTGTGTGTTTTCCAGGGAGCAGTACCAGGTGGGGTGTTGCTCCCTTCATCAGCAGACTGTCCAGCATAGAACCAGTGCCCTGCACCCTCCTGATCTGAAGGGCTGGCCTCTTCTGCAGTGTTTTTTCCTCAAGACGTAATTATCAAGAACCCCCTCACTCCTTTTTGAAAATATAATTGCCAAATATGTGTCTGTTATCTCTCTTACTCTTCTTGTCTGTATGTGTTGGTGCCCAGAGAGACAGTGAACCAGCTTTAGCATCGCCTGTGCCACAACATCATTAATTATCTGTAGTATCCTCCATTCATTGGCCATAGGTAATAATAGTTTCTTCCATCTAGGAAATGGCAAGCAAGTTAACTTGGTTTTATTAGCCACACTTCTTGTAATACCCTGTTAGGCCGAGGTTATTGCTCTTCTGGAAGTCTAAGTCACTCTAAGTAATATTATAAAGTTTCCTCATTGTCTTTTCTGTAACCCATATGTGTTTTGGTTTGTGTCTGCTTATTTGGAAGTCTTCACTGATACAATTTAACTTATAAAGAGTTCAGACTTTTCCAGTTCTTTTGTATGGAAGCTCAGGGAATAGCAGTAAGGGCAATCTGAAACCCTACCTGCTCTGGTCAGGTCGTGTTCCACGCTTATTACATAGACTAACCCACATAATTTTCTAAAGAGCTCTGGGGGGGCTCAGTTTTACCTATTTAATTCTAACTTCAATCCCATGAAGAGATTATTGGCCCGTTTTACAGATGGAACAACTGAGTCAGATAAGTTACATTCCCAGGGTAAGCTGGGGTTCCAACCCAGAGCTAATGCTCTTACCCCTTATGTTAGACTGAAGAGAACAGAAAACGAAAATCAAGGTGGCGGTGCTTAAAAGGACACATTAAAAAGTGAGTGTTACCCTTTTTGCTATACTGTTTATTGTGCATATTTTCAGGAACGGGCATAGAGAGAGCAGTGTGGTAGCTGTCCACGTCTGGCTTCAGCAGTGGGTAATCAGCTGCATGTCCTTTAGGGCCTTGACTTACACAGGATGGGTGTGCAGGACTGTTGTACACACTGGGGGAGCAAGTCTCCCTCAGCGCAATCACTCGTATTAAAACTTAGGGAGATGGTTATAATGTACAAGGTGAGGTGGAAATTACTTTTAAAAATAAGTGAAAGAACTTTTGTAACTTTGTTCTCTGGACTTCAAGTGTTATTTTAAAAAATTTTCCATTTGTGAGACAGTGAAAGAGAGTTTCATTGAACTTAAACTGCAGATCATTTACCAGAAGTTCTAAAACTTTGGTTTCAGGACCCCTTTATATTCTTAAAATTGATTCCAAAAAGCTTGTTTGTGTCGGTTATAGCTATAGATATTTAGCATATTATAGATTAAAACTGAGTTTTTTTTAAGCTAAAGAAATGCTTTTGGTTGTATGCTGCTGAGGTTTTTGTTTGTTGTGCAACCTCATTTTAACTTAAAGACTAAACCCAAAAGTTGTGTACTTTTGGTAAAACAAAATCCAACCCAGAGAACTAGAACATGAATTCTAATCAGACAAGAATTATAATAAAATCTAAATTCTAAAATACCGGTAGTGTATTAGTTTTCTTGAGTTGTATTGGGAATTCTAATGTGCATTTGGAATTGAGAAGCCTTGATCATTTTTTTATATATATTTTTTATTGATTTCAGACGGAGAGAGAGATAGATCAGTGATGAGAGTCATTGATCGGCTGCCTCCTTCACGCCCCCGACTGAATGCCAAGCCTGCAACCTGGGCATGTGCCCTGACGGGGAATTGAACAGCAGTCTCCTGGATCCTAAGTCGACACTCAACTGCTGAGCCACGCCAGCTGGGCAAGACTTGATCGCTTTAATTTTTCTATTAGCTCTTTATTCAACATTTTGTCATGAAGACTTTCAAACATATAGTAAAGTTAAAGAATTTTACAGTGAATAGCTACCACCTAGATTTCACAATTTTATTTTACTTTACTTGCCTCTCCCTTATCTGCCCATCTCTCCATCCGTCAAAATGTTACATTTTTTGATGCATTTCCAAGTAAGTTGTTAACAGTTGGGGTAGTTCTCCTGGCCTGCCATTTGTCATATATGATCATGGGTGCTGTACACCCACAGCCCACAGCTTAGTTCCGGGAAGAAGAGTGGGTTCTCCACGACTCCTGAGCCCCTGCATCCTGACATTGCATCCACCTCTCTCAAGCTGCTCTCACAGAAGGTCACAAAGGACTCCTTGGGTGGCAGGTTGTCTTTTATCTTCACCTGGCACTTGTGATTACCCCACTCCAGACTTTGACCTCCCTTGGCTTCTTTTCATTTTTCAAATTGTGGAAGGTCAGGCATGCGCAAGCATTGGTGTGGCATGCTCCACGGACCTCCTGACAACATGCAGGCCTGGTTTTCCTCCTGCCTTTCTGTTCACTTTTGTTTTCTTTGATGTTCCTCCCCCTCCTGCCCCTTCAGCATCAGTGCTCTCTGGTCCCCCACTTAACACTGAGTAGTCTTCTCTGAGCCTGTGCTGAAGCCACTGTCGATCTGTTGATGACTTCAGATCTGAGTCCAGCCAAGACCCTTTTCCTGGACCCAAAACCCCTGTGAACCCACCGGTCATTGACTATTTCCACCTAGACAGTTCACTGGTACCTCAGTCACTATGCCTAGAATGCAATTGTGGCTTTCATTGCCACCCCCTAAAATGATTTTCCAATATTCATGATTGATACCAACATTCAGGCACTTGAAGCAAAACCCAGAAGTCCATGACAGTTCTCTCTTCCTCTTGAGGGTCTCAGCCTTCACAGTCCTGGCAGGTGTACCCCCATAAGGCTGTCACGGTTTCTTACCATCACTGGGCCACCATCCTGGTTCAGGCCTCCGTCTTCTCTGCAGCCTGCGGTTTCGCCTCTCCAGCCCATTTTCTGAGCCAGGGACCTGCCCAGCATGTTTTAGATCATGGTCCCCTGCGTAGGAAGCCTGGCTGCAGCACTGATGGCCGCCGCTGATGTCATACTGCGCTAACCACCCTGCAGCTTGTGTGCATTCCCCTAACTGATACCACAGCCCCGTGAAGTGGGAACCATTATCTTTTTTGTTCACAGATTAAGTAACTGCCCAAGGTCACTGAGCTGGAAAGTGTCATATTTCAGACTGAGCCCATCTGACTGCAGAGCCCGTGGGTTTACCTCTACTGCAGGGAGGCCCGAGTTTCTTTATGTGTCCTTTTTGGGATTGGTGGGCTGGCCCCGTCTGTGCCCTTGCCTCCTTATGACTGTCCTCCCCTCTCTGCTCTGGTCTCCTGTCACCCCTCTCTTTGTGTCCTGGCTCCCCCGCTGTGACTAAAGTTAAACACCATGTGCTGTCATACCTGGGCCTGGGTCACATGTCATTCTGCCCAGATGGGCCCTTCCCTTTGAGTTCTAGCTCAAGCATTTCTACTTTGAACTCTGAGTTTTCTATCACTTATGCTGCTATTGTGCTGAATATATACTAATGCTGAAGAAAGCGTTTCCCTGATACATAAATAAGTGAAATTCCTCAGGCTCCAAGATTCAAGTGTCTTATCACTAACCACTCAAATGGAAAATGTGTGTTCATTTCCTGTTTTTGCTACTTTAGAAATATCTTCTATCAGCTTTGTGTTTACTCACTTGTGCACCACTTTTGTTTCTATCTCTATTTCTGAGAACTAGCAAATCAAATAATGCAGGGTAGCTAGATGATCAGAAAAATCAAAGAAAAATATGTGATCGAATTCATAAATAATAGCATGATGTGTGTCCTAAAAAGACAGAAGAGTCAGCTTAATCAGTGTTGTAGTGAATGTTCACATTTTAACAACATCTGAAAAAAAGCAATGCTTCTAAAATTTATCTTCATTAACACAGGCAAGTAAATGAAAGGAAGAAAGTAAGTTGATTTTTTAGGAACATTATTATTCAGCTGAACTTTTAAGAATACAACTTTTTAGTTTTTAAATGAAAACTAGATTTCAGTAATAACATTTTAAAGCAGGAAGCATCTCAAATGTTACTCTGATGTAGTTTCTTTATTTTAAGCATGAAGACTTGAGTTCTCTTGTATAAGATCTTAGGAGAAGGAGGTATTTGTGCTACAAAATTATTCTTTTTCATCTTTCCCACAGTCATAAATAATATCCTCTTTACTATGATTTATTTTAGTGTAGTTTTGGTAATTTTTGAAGTGGTTTCTTGTTATTGGACGTATAGAATTAAACTAATAAAGATATATTAAAATCAAGTAAAAGACATGTTTGGCAGAAAACTACCAACTACCCAGTTTTTTCCAGGAAACTTTAGAAAGGGAAAATGTTTCAAAAGAGCGGCTTATTCTTGGGACGTATCAAGGCCATTATCTATAGCTGTCTCATAAGTACTGATATGACAGTTGGCTCTTATAAACCATTTGAAAATGCTTGGTGGCGAACATGGCCCTTAGGCTGTGGCAATTTTATCCAGGAGCTCCCTGGGCCAAAATGAAGAGAGTGTGTTCCTGGTCCTGGCTTTGGTACCTGCTGGCTATATGGCCTCTTGGTCAGTCATTGTCCTAAAACATTTGTGACTTTTTGCCAATCCCCATGCCTGGTGTCCTGCTTCAGGCCTTTCAGGCACTTGCCTGGGCTTTTATTAAGACACATTTGTACTTTCTTTTCTACACAAATTTTCCTCCCTCTTGTTTCAGTTACATTAGAGTATTGGTTGTTTTGTTTTGTTTTTACGATTTTAGAGAGAGAGGAAGGGGCAGAGAGAGAAACATCATTGTGATAGTGAAACATCGATCCATGGCCTCCCTTACATACCCCCCCCCCACTGGGGACTGACCCCACAACCTGGGCACATGCCCTGATCAGGAATCTAACCTGACAATGCTCAACCAGTGGAGCTACACTGGCAAGGGCTAGTGTGTTGGCGTTTAAAATTAGGTGGTGAGCCCTGGCCAGGTAGCTCACTTGGTTAGAGCGTCATCCCGATGCTTTAATGCCAAGGTTGGGGGTTCAGTCCTCCACCAGAGCACACTCAGGAAACACCCAGTGAGAGCATAAGTAGGTGGAGCAGCAAACCCGTGTCCCCTCCCCTTCTCTCTCAAATCAATAAAAAAATAGTTTTTTAAGAATTAAAATTAGGTATTGATTCAATTCTGAAAATATTTAATGCGATTATACGTTTTATTAAAGGTTAATAATCTAACTTGTAAGATTTGAGAATTTCTAGTGCACATCTTGAATGAAGAAAAGTTTGAACAAACAAAATTTTTTTTTAAAATATATCTTCATTGATTTCAGAGAGAGGAAGGGAGAGGGGGAGAGAGAGAGATAGAAACATCAATGATGAGAGAGTCATTGATTGGCTGCAGCCTGCAACTCGGGCATGTGCCCTGTCCGGGAATTGAACCCCGATCGCCTGGATCCTAGGTTGACGCTCAACCACTGAGCCACGCCCGGCTGGGCAGAACAAACAAAATTTTAAAAGGAGAAAGGCCCCCATCCTTTTCTGCGTCACCTCAGCATGTCTAGCCTCAGATCCCTCTGTTTCACCCCCACGTCCTACACAGATGTACCTGGACACAGTCTAGACCCCAGCCCCGTTTCAGCTCTTTCCCCATGTGTCCCCCCCAGTCCCCTTTTTGAGCGCTGCTCCTGGCCGCGACTACCTCATCTCCGGCCAAGGAGAAGTGCGCCCGTCAGTCTTTGAGTCTTTCCAGTTGACGCAGATCCTGTCTTCAGTCACCTCTCACTGTCTGTCCCTGCAGGTGATGGATTGATACCTAGCCCCTAAAATTTACGAGTGTGCTTGTACGCTTCAGAAAGTAGTTGGACGTCTGTGTCACAGTTAGATGACACGGTCTGCAGGACTGACCAGGGAGGTGGGCGGGAAAAGGAGGTCACTTTATCTACCAGTAGACTTTAAATGGATTGTAAGTAGGTATTTGTATGCATATAGATATACACTTTAAAATTTTGAAACCACATTACAGAAATTTGGGGGGAAAGTTGTCATTTCACTGCCACGAATCACAGTTATTCTTATCATTGCTATTATTTTCTATTACTTTTTAGTTTGTTTTACTTTTACATTTTAAACAACTATAGTCATGTTTTTCATGTACAATGTATATTTTTCAGTTGATATTATAAGCATTTTTTCATGTTTTTGTAATTGTGGTCTTTAATTAATATAGCTCCAAAATTGAGAGCGTGCTTAAACATCTTTGAATCCTAATTAAACATCCCATAACCCCACCCTCCACATTAGCCATTGTCACTTGATGTCTGGTACAGAAAATCATTCCACAGGTGCCTGCCTGCCTTTCCAGTCCAGCAGGCTCCCCTTCTCCTGTTTTCAGAGCCCTGTGTAACGGCAGATGTTGTTTTCGGGGAGGGCAACATGGAGAGAATTTCACTGTGAGTGGCAGAACTTTTAAACCATTTATTTGGCCCAGAGCTATCCTTGTGGCAAAAGCGGCCGCAGCATCCCTGTATGTAGGGTTGGTGGCTCCGACTTACGGAGCTGACACAAAGCACCATGTCGATTGGGCTGATGATTTTGAAGAGTCCTCACAAACATTTCAGTCCTGGAGTTCAAATACCTCTTTTATTTGAAAACAGCTGAATAATGTTCATCTGCTTTTCACATTTTCCTGTCCAGATATGAGTCACTTCCTGCTTTCAGTCCAGATGAGGTTTTGTGTTTTTGTTTTTTGCTTTTCATAAATCCTAATATTATTCAGTTCTGGGACACTTAGGTACACATTGGTGTTCTGTGGCCAAGGAAAATGCTGACTAAATTTTTCTGTAGTCATTGATTTTACATAACCTATTGTTTAAAAAAGTTAAAGATCTGGGTTAGAGTGATGTCATTGTGGGTAAGTTTTTTAAAATACTGGTTGGGGAAACATAAAAGCTGTTTATTTGCTGACAGTCTGACTGAGGAAGTCATACAGAACAGTGAGTAGTTTGGGTGCAAATGAGGAGGTGGACAACCTCTAAATGTTGTATTTTCTTTGTTTTGCCAGAATGGAAACAAATACTCTTATTTTTTAGAGTAATTTCTTCCTGTAAGGTGCTATTTTAAACTTAAAATACTCTAATCCAAATGGGTTCTAGTATCTTCCAAGATGCATATCTACCCTGATGCAACTTACAAAATTAGGGAGGTTTACGGAAAATAGTTTAGCGAGTAAAGGGTCTTTTCACCATCAGGCTGTTAGTGTGAGTACGAGAGCCCCCCGTCCTGTTCACTGTTGTATTCCCAGCCCCTAGACTAAGACCTGGTCCACAGCAGGAACTTCATAAGACCTCTTGGTGAATGAACGATTGTTGCTTTAGAGCAGGGCTTGGCAAATTTATTTGTGCAAAGATCCAGATAGTAAATATTTTTGGCTTTGGGAGGCATACGGTGGTTCTGCTGTTGTGGGGCGGAAAGCAACCATTGGTGATACGTAAGCGAACAGTGTGGCTTTGTGCCAATAAAACCATTTACACAAACAGGCGGAGGGCAGCCTGCAGTTTGCCAGCCCCTGGCTTAGAACAGTGCTGTCCAGTAGAGCTCTGTGGTGACCGAATGTTCTCTCTGGGCTGTACCATATGTTGGCCACTAGCCGCAGGTAGCTGTTGGCCATTTAGAATGTGGTTAGTGCTACTGGGGAATTAGATTTTAATTTTATTCTATTGTAATTAGTACAAATTTAAATGGTCACATGTGGTTAGTGGCTATAGTATTGGGTGGTGCGGGGTTAGAACCTCCCCCAAAGCATGTTGGACAGAGCAGTTCATTTTCTCTGGGATGTTAGGGGAAGAAAGAGTTCTGTGGCCAAAAAAACTGGGGAATTGTTGATAAAAAGGTTTATTTGTTGTGGGACTTCTCAGAGCCTTTAATATGCTGATGTACATGGACAATCTACAGATTTTTTCTCCAAACTGTTTGACCATGAAGGTTTTCGGGGGTGGCCCTGAACATCTTACAGAACCGGTGTTCCTGGGAGAACACTTTGGGAAACATTGGTGTGGCAGACCAGGAGATGGGCGTCTGCGGGAATTGTGACAGTAGTTTAGATGTTGAGTATTTCATATTGGACGGTTAGGCTGAGAGGTCTGTAGAAACCCTCAAAGAACACTCACAGCCACATGGCCTCGAGAAACAAAACGTAATGGATGAAGGTGCGCTAATGCGCCCTTTTCCTTCTGAGAGGAGAAAATGCACCCGTGTGTGTGAAAAGGGCGGTGTAAAGAGACCGCCGACTTTAGCACCCTCCCTCCTGGCATTTTGCCTGTTTCTCGTCTGTCTGCAGCCAGCCTGACAATCGTCAGCCTGTTCCTTGGAGGCAGCCTTCGGAATTGCCACCGTTTCTCCTGCAGTGCTCCCTGCTCACCCCAGCCTTGCCCGTCAGAGCAGGACGAGACGTGCGCTGTTGATCCCCTGAGGGGCTCTGGGCAGCTGTGTCTAAAACAGTAACTGGGAGGCGCTGAAGTTTAGTTTTTCAGGAGTCGGAACAGATCATAATCAATCTTCAGTTACAATTAGAGTTCATACTCGCCGGCATTCAAGTAAACTCACGTTCTCTTTTCAAGCACTGTTCTCTGCTTTCCTATGATTTGTATTTATTTTTTGCCTGTTTTTCTTGCTTTACTTTTACGCCCACCCTCCATTCCTGAGCGTGACAGCTTTTTGCCTTCCGCTTGAGTTTCTCATTCCAGGTGAACATACCACAGAAGACACTGAGCAGCATTGGGCATTGAAAGCCTTATTTTGAAAATTGCTAAAGTATCAAATGCTAAAATAATATGTACTTCAAGGTTTTATTTCATTTTTATAATTTTGTTTGTTGTTTGTTGTTTTTGTGTTGTTTTTTTTACTTTTACAGTGAGTGTTGAAAAGATAGACCTGAAGGGATTGTCACACAAAAAAAATGAAAGAAATGTTGAATGTTCCTTTGAGGTAAGATGCTAAGTTTTTTTTCTCTTTTCTCCTCTAAGGGATAGGAAGGAAACATTTACCATGAATTGATAACTTTTATTCATCTAAGTAAAAGACGGGCCTTTTTGGAGAGGCCAGTGCTGTGGGAGTTAGAAAGCTGGGACTCAGTGCATGGTGGGCCGTCTCCAGGGCGGCCTTACTGGGCTCCTGGCCTGAGCGGCCTCCGCGACGTAATGGGGAGGGTTGGGGCTCTGGAACAGCCTGCCATTTGCAGTCCAGTGCTATCCCTGTTAGCCACGAGCCCAAGGACACTGCTGAACTGTGCCCAGACACCTCCAGTCAGTAGAGGAGGAGGGACTTGGGGGAGAATGAGTGAGGCAGCCCCTTCAGAGCGCTCAGCACAAGACTGGAGTAGTAAAAGCCTGCAGCCAAAAACTGTTCTCTGCCCCCTGGCTGACACAAGCTCCTTGGTCTAGATGGGGAACGTTCTCTAGACTGATGTGCTCAGCGGCTGGTAGGTGGTTAGCTGAGTTGGCTAAAGTGGAGAAACGTGAAAATTGAGACATACTGTATATTATGATTAGAGACCCTCAATAATGGGCTTAAACAACGTGGGAGTATACAGGGCGGCGGCCAGCTGCTGGTATGGCAGTTGTGCTCTCAAAATTCTTAGGGTCCAGGCTCCCTCCAGTTGACAGCTTTGACATCCCTGGGGGGTGAACCTTAGCCTCATGGCCCAGAGTTGCAGTTAGAGCTCCTGTCCTCACATTTTCATTCCATGTAGCAAGATTCAGGATGAAGAAAAGAGGAAAGGTTTTATCTTTCTTTTAAGAAGCATTCCTAAAAGCAGCTGCTAGACACTTCTTATGTTTTGTTGACCAGAACTTAGTTTCTTGGTCCCACTTAGCTGTTGAAGAGGCTGGGTGATGAATTTGGTTGGCCATGTCCCTGAGTTTCTGTTACTTGCCCAGTGTGTTGTGTCAGGTTCTCCTTTGACCATGCGCCTGAATACCGATTGGTAAGGAAAATCTGCTTTCTGCGTTTTTGGGCAATGTTCTCAGGAATAAAAGCTTCTGCTTAGTATTTAGTATGTATACCATGTGCAGTTTACTAGTTTTTCAGAAAGTGTAGCTGCATGAAAATACTTTAAATACTTTTTCCACTAAAAGGATAAAATCTTCATTTGATTTGGAAGGTACTGTATTGTGAGAATCAGTTGTTAAGCTATGGATGTCTTTTCAAAAGGTATGGGAAAGATGTTAGGTTTTGGAGATTGCTAAAGCTTGCGGCTAGCACCCAAGTCTCAGCAGCCAGAGAACCTTGGAATCCCAGTGTCATCCAAGCCTAGTAGGCATCAGGAGCCCATCAAGTCCCCAGTCCCTGGACACATTGTCTCCTCCCCTCCACTCTGCCTTTTGCCGTCAGGTGTTCCCTGAGGGACTGTTGACAGTCATCGTCTGCCTACCCATTTGGGAAACTGCTGAGCATGGGGCATATCTGGGGTGGTTGGCCCCACTCATAGACCATCTAATCATCCGGGCTTTGATTTGCCCTATCTTCAGTCCTGTTACTTGTGACAGGGAATTAGGTTTGTGCAGCGTGAGATGCAGAAACCCTATACGACACAACTGCCTGCCCTGCTCACTAAAGAAATGAGCTTTGGCAAAATAGACGCTTGGCCTGTCACAGCCTCTCCTTGGAGGAGGGGTTTATGATCCGGAGAAGGAGGCAGCAGCAGACTGGTGGGGATGGGGACCCGCGCCCATGCCCGAGTCCTCTGAAAGCAAGCTGGACAGCTCCAAAAGGAGCCTGGAGCCATTGGCCTTCAGGACAGCACAGGTCTGAGCTTGCTGCACTAGACTAGGGACTGTTGTTTAGCATTGGCACTGATGACTGTCACACGGAGTTAAATGTTCAGTTTAAGATGTTTTTACCCCAATGGTTAAGCTGAAGTGTCTGAAAAGCAAAGTATTCTTGTGTTTAGGAAAATGATAATCTTTCACTACCCAGCAGTCCAACTAGCTATTGTTTTGAAGTTCGAACTTGATGATCCTGAAGGAATTTTCAGTCCAAAGTGTATTTGTTGGATGGAATTCAGGGCACAAAGGAAAGATACAATCAACATTTAAAAAAAAATTATCCTATTTACAAAACACACTGTTAATTTGCACAGCTTAAACTGTGCTTGTGTGCTGCTTGTAGGATACAGATATGTATTCACATGTAAGAAAAGTGGAACCACCTTATAGTTTTGTAGCTCCTGGCATCTCCCCACGGTCACCCAGCTAGCTGCCATCAGAGTCTACAGCTCTAAAGAGAGGAACTGGTGGGCTGCAGGACGAGAAGACGACAACGTATCTTTAAACCTTCCGTCATTTTTATGACCCCTCCCTTCAAAAATAAGTCCCGGTAGGATTTTTCCATTTTAGAAATCAGCCAGTTGATTCTAAAATTCATATGGGAACTATAGAGTAGTCAAATGATTTGGAAAAGAAGAAAAAAATGTTGGAAGACTCACACTACCTGGTTTTAAGACTTCCTGTTACACTGCAGGAATCCTGACACTGCGTGTGGCGTTGCTGAAAGGGTAGAGGCATCGATCAGGACAGAAGAGTCTAGATAAGACTCAGGTGGAAGTGGTCCATTGATTTTTGACAGAGATTCAAAGGTAGTTCAATGAAGAAATAATGATTTTTTTTTCAACAAATGGTTCTGGAACAGACATTCCATACACACAAAAAATGAACCTTGTCCAAATCTCACCTCTTATACAGAAATTAACTTAAAATTGATTATAGATCTAAATGTAGAGCCTAAAGCTACAAAAACTCCGAGAAGAAAGCATAGGAGAAAACTTTGTGATGTAAATGAGGCAAGGATTTTTTGGATACAGTGACAAAAATATCCATAAAAGACATGTTAGACTTCATCAAAATTTTAAACTTGCTCTTCAAAAGGCACTGTTAAAAAAATGAAGACAAGGCACAGACTAGGAGAAAACAGTTGCAAATTACATATCTGATAAATGGTTTGTATTTAAAATACATAAAGAACTCTCCAACTCAGTAATAAGAAAACAGCCCAATAAAACATGAGCCAAAGATTTGAACATATACTTCACCAAGGAAGATGTATGGATGGCAAAGAGCAGATGTGAACACATGTTCAGCATCATTAGTTAGGAAAATGCCAATTAAAACCAGAGTGAGGAATATTACTAGGTGTCTATTAGAATGGCTAAAATTAAAAAGACTGACCATACCAAGTGTTGGCAGGTGTGTGGAAGAACTAGAACTCTCCTACTCTGCCGGTGGAAATGTAGAATAGTACAAGCTCTTTGAAAAACAATTTGGCAGTTTTTAAAAAGTTAAACATAATCATAAAATATAACCCATCAGGTCTACTCTTAAGTATTTACCGAAAGAAAATGAAGCATATGGTCTACAAAGATTTGTATATGAATATTCATAGCAGCCTTGTTTATAACACCCCAGATATCCCTCCACAGGAGAATGGATAAACAACCTATGGAATATTCATATAGTGGAGTGCTACTCAAAGTAAAAAGGAGTGAACTTTTGATGCACTTAGCAATATGGATGAAACTTAGTTATCCTGTGTGAAAAAAAACAGACCCCGAGTCCATTTACATAAAATTCTAGAAAATGCCAACTACAGTGACAGAAAGCAGATCAGTGGCTTCCTGGAGGAGGGGCAGGAGGAAACTTTTGGGGGTGAAGGGTGTGTTCATTATATTGAATGGAGTGATGGTTTCATCCTGGGTATGTACATATGTGAAAACATCAAATTGTTCCCTTTAAATTGTCAGTTATAAGTTAATAAAACTTCTTTAAAAAATTACCTACTTAAGATTAAACCATTCCTTTTGTCCATAGAAGCCTAAGTAATGAAGATTAAATAGTCCTTTAATAGGCTATCCTTTGTATATGGAAATAAATAGCTATTATATTGTGGCCAGAACAATAAAAAAAACCACCTTATTAGGAGCATCTGCCATACCTTGATGAGATGTGACAGTCTGTTGCTAACAGTATAGAAAAATTCAATGAAATATTTTTTCCTGAAAGCCTTCACTTATTCATGGGAAAATCGATGACTCTCTTGCCCCACCAAT
Organism: Miniopterus schreibersii; assembly: GCF_964146895.1. Lineage (NCBI taxonomy): Eukaryota > Metazoa > Chordata > Mammalia > Chiroptera > Miniopteridae > Miniopterus > Miniopterus schreibersii. The sequence continues at coordinate 27,899,413 of NC_138121.1, read as the reverse complement.
TTTCTGAGCCTTGTTTATCTCTAGTTTTGATTTTTATGTGTCATTGTTTTCCAGGATACAAATTAAAGGTTACCTTTTTATAGAAAGACCTAACCCCGGATCAAGATGATTTCAAGATACACAAAAGTACTACAAATAGGAGTTTGAATTTCCTGTTTTTTCCAATGGAAATGGTTTTGTTTTTGCTGAAGTTGTAATTGCTAGTTACTAGTTACTGAGGAAACCAAATCAGTATACAGGAAGCAAGTGACAGAATAAAATTAGCATGTAACTGTGTACATGTGAAATGTGCAAATTTTTTTTTTTTAATCCTCACGTGAAGGTATTTTTTCATTGATTTTTTTTTAGAGAGAGTGGAAGGGAGGGAGGAGGGAAGAGAGAGAGAAGCATCGATGTAAGAGACACACACATCGATTGGTTGCCTCCTGACCGGGGCCAGGGATCAAGCCTGCAACTGAGGTACACGTGCCCTTGATCAGAATAGAACCCGAGACCCCCCCAGTCTGTGGACTAATGCTCTAACCACTCAGCCAAATTGGCCAGAGCTGAAATGTCCAAATTTTACCAGCTTTTTCAAATTCACCGTTGAGAAACTGGAATAACTAAAATAAACTTAAAAAAAGTTTTCTTTAGTTATTACATGTGAAGGAAAGGGAAGAAAAAAAACATCAACAGACTAACCAAACCTTGAAACACCTCTAGATTGTAGAGTTTTGTTGACTTAGAAGGAAGCATAGAGCCCTGGCCTGTGTGGCTTAGTTGGTGGGGTGTCACCCTGTGCACCAAGAGGTTGCTGGTTCGCCTCTGGTCAAGGGCCTGGCCCAGGCTACAGCTTTGATCCCTAGCAGGGGGCGTGCAGGAGGCAGCAGGTGGATGTTGGGCCCTCACATCGATGTTTCTCTCTCCCTCTCCCTCTTTCTAAAGACAATAAAACTATTCTTTAAAAAAAGAAAACTGTAGAATACTACGAAGAAAAAAACCCATTTTAATGCCATTCTTCCTTAAGAACCTAGATATTTATTTTGGTGCTGTATCTTTTCTTTAAAATTTAATTTTTTAAAATTATTTTTTGTTAATCCTCATCTGAGGGTTTTTCCCCATTGATTTTTAGAGAGAATGGAAGGGGGGGGGGGAGACATCAACATGAGAGAGAGACATTGATTGGTTGCTTCCCACACGAGCCCCGACTGCAGCCAGGGATCGAACCTGCAACCCAGGTATGTACCCTTGGCTGGGGATCAAACCCGCGACCGTTCAGTGTGTGGGCCCACGCTTGAACCACTGAGCCACACCGGCCAGTGCTGAAATTTAATTTTTCATCTCAAAACCATCTTAACTGCTCTGAATATTTTATCGCTGTTAGCAAAGGATGAACCTTGTCGACTATCTTTTAAATTAGGTTTTGTTTTCATCAGCAATATATATGTATGCAGAATTTAGAGTCCAATAATCCTGTATACATTGGCAGTAGTTGCAGTGAACTGTTTTATATGCCTCAGTGGTTGTATGATAATTAGTGTGATTATGTGAAGGTTGTTGATACTGGAGCCATATGGCAGTACTTTTCCATTCCTACATTGTGTTTTCTCTGGAGTTAAGTGTCTCATTTTGCTCAGGGACAAGTACTTACAAAAAGACTTCACCCCTAAGATTTTCCCTGAGTGTCTAAAACTCCCCTCATTGAGATCTGTCCAGTATCCCAGTTTCACCTTTGGAGCTGTGGCTATGCTCCCACCTGGACTCAGGGCCTTTGGCCCTATACACAGCTTTCATCACCTCCTGGAGGGTCCTTCCTCCTTCTAGCTCTGGTCCCCTGCTCTTAGGTCTTAGGTCATTTTTTTGTCTTAAGTTAGTCTTGGTTTAGTAGTTACTCTGGTTCCTCCTTAGAAAGGGTACTTGGGAAGTACTGTTTGTGCGACTTTCCACGTCTCTCCAGAAGTGCCTTTACCTGCTCGCCCTGACACTGAACACAATTCTGAGTTGTATTTCTTTCCTTAGGGCTCTGAAAGCACTGCTCGTTCACTATCTTGCAGTGTTGCTGCTGGGAATCAGGACTTTGTTTTGGCTTCTGATCCTGCACTATGCCCTGTTATATAGTCTCTAGTAGTTTTCAGGATTTTCTTAGTCCAAGTGTTTGCACATTCCTCAGAGACTTGTTTGGGTGTAGACCTGTGGCCATCATATGCTGAGGCTCAGTGGGCCCTTCAGTCTAAAAAATCATCCATTTGGGGACCTTTTCTTGAATCATTTTTTTATTTCCTCCATTCCATTTTTCTCTGTGATTTTGTTTTGGAACTCCTGTTGTCTGCATACTGGGCCTCAAGATTGGTCCTTTGGTTTTTTTCGCCCCTCTATTTTCTTTCCTATTTATTCATTCATTTATTTAATCTCCTTTAGGGAAGATCACCTCATCTTCCGTCTTTTCCATTGAATTTCTCACTTTCGTTGTTCTGTTTTTCATTCCAAAGAACACTTGTTCTGTGACAACTTGATTTTCATAGCATCTTGTCCTTGGCTATGCTTTCTTCTCTTAGTTCACTGAGAATATTAATGGTAGTTTTAATTTTTTGTTGGTTTTCTTCTCCATACATGGGCTGTGCTTCCGCCAGGCCGCCTCGTTCTGTGACTGCTTTGCCCATCTCTGTGGTTGGTTTGGGATTTCTCAGAGGCCTGGTGGTAGGTGCAGTAGGTGTGGTGGCGCGGGGTCTCCCACCCACCTTAGGGATGTGGCATGAGCAGTGGGCAGGCCTCTGGCTTGGCCAGTTCCTGTGCAGGGCTAGGAAAATGTCACTCCACATGCTTCGGAGTGTGGTGCCAGGTGGAAAACAGAACCGTTGCAAACTGAGGTGAAAAGTGAGAATTAGACTGAGTGTGAGAAATCCTAAGTATATGTCTGTTTTATGCATATATTGTTTTTTGTGTTGTATGCCTAAGATGTGTTAAATCTCTCAGTAAGGCCAGGCAGCTCTTTGAGTAAGTGGTAGGAAAAGGCTGTGCCACAGTTTGATTGGCAACATCTTTTCTTGGTATGTAAGATAACAGAGCAGCTTACAATTGAAGCCACTTTGGATTTGACGGGGCATGTGTGTCTGTAGCATGTGGTGTGACGTGAGGCTTCTCCCTTGTATCCATGCCCCTCTGCGGCCTGTCCCTTCATCTGGTGCAGGGAGTGGGGTCGCAAGCGAGGCAGAGGTGTGAGGGTGAAACGATTTTGCATCTGCGGAGCATAGTGGTGCTGGGCTCAGCCTGGAAGTGAGCGCTTGTTTCCAGTCCTTCCTTCCTGTTTGCCCACAGTTGAAATGTCAACTCCATTAGGAAGTAAAAGAAAAACATCAGGAACAGACACCCTAGGATAGTTGTACCTATTTAAAGTACATCATTGTTGAGGATGCACATTGTCTATTTCAACATAAAATAATCTGTCTGTGCTACCCTTACTGTTTGGGTGTTGGATTTCATGTTTTAGTTGGGTAACGAGGTGTTCACGTGATATGAATGTGGAAGGAGAGAGAAGAGGCAAACTAGAAACAGATTGTTGTCACGGTGTAAGAGTTGTAAGGAAAAAATAAGTTTTCCACGTCTTTTACTTTGAAAAACAAGAGTAAAACATCTAATGACTGGGAAGTTTCCACCTTTAATCATAGGTGCTACTTGTGTTTTATGTGGGTAGCAGCTCCCCCCACCACCACCACCAAATTTCTTTTTAATGTCATAAGATTTGGTTATTTTACACAAAAACAGTTTGGGTGTTTTCATTTTAGTGTAGGTAGGTTTTAGATAGCAAGGCACATTCGTTCAGAGAATGCCAGTGCTGGCCTTGCTTCTGAGTTCCCGTAGGTGTTGGCAATTCAAAGATAAAGGAGATGGTCCTTTTCCTCAGTTAGTGTGTATTTGATGGGAACTTGATGAAACAGATGCCTCATTAATTTTTGTGTGTTGTGACAACTACTAAAATAGAAAGGGACTTATGTGAGTTTCAGCAGCCAAGAGGGGAGATGGCCATCCTTCCAGGCCAGAGGAGCCCTTCAGCATCCACGGTGAGGGTCGGCGGGGGGAGCAGGAGTTTTTGATATCTCCAAGCTCTGTTTGCTCTAAATCAGTGTAAATATAATGCTTTATTTTGGGTAATAAAATACATTTGGTCATTTTATTTCCTGACTTGAAATCCTCCAGTGGCTTCTTCTGGATTTTAGGGTAAAGTTCCTATTTCATGGTTTAACCCCTCTTGCTCTGGCCCTTCCTCCCTCTCATCTCATGCGGTCCCCTTTGTCTGTCTCATTCCTTTAGCAGACTTCTTACCTGCCCTTTCGAATTCAGCTCATGCTTTTCTCATGCTGAATGGCCCTCTGATGATGTCCATAGGTGCCGCCTCCCCCCCCCTCATGTTCACTTAGCACCTTAGGTGGAAACATTGGTGCTGAGAGAAAACCCAAAGAAAAAGACCCAGCCCTCTCCCCCAGGGAGCTTAAAGTCCATTTGGAGAGACTGACATTTATAAAGTAGTGAAATAAAACTACCCATTGTCATACATGCAGGCAAGGAAAAACACACATATGTGTAGTCAGGTCTTTGGCATACCAGACATTTTAGAACTTCTTCCAGAAAGTCTGAGGTTTGTCCCCGAATTCTTCCTACACTCCCCCGCTATAGAAGATTTTCTCTGCTGTTTAGTACTGATGCCCTGGCCTGCTGTCATGGATTTACTCCCATGGGGCCCCAGTTCTGTGAGATTCCTGAAGACGGGTGCATACAAGCATTTACTGTGTGGACGCATAGGCTGATTTCTGGTAACTTCTTGACTCGAATCTAAAGTCACGTGCACCGACCTAAGAGGAGGTCCTCTTGCAGATGATGTATACTAGCATCACAAGTCGTAACTGTCAGTGACTTGCTAGAACTTGACGAGCAACCTTAGACTCCCTGCTTGAGTAATTTGGTGATACTTGAGTAATTGCACAAAACACAAAATTAAGCTTTGGACCTGGGGGAATGCTCTTTAACAAGTCAAGGGGTATGTAATGCTCCATTCACAAGGTGCACAATACACTAGGGCCTGTTGTGTTCATGGCACTTGCGCCAACAAGGATGCCTGGACAAGCCTGCTGTGAATTACGTATGTGGTGTCTGTTTTTAAGGTTGGTTTGTTTGTTTGTTTTTAAGGTCTTGTGGTCTGACTCTTCAGTAACATCAGTAACCAAATCTTCCTCTGAAGTGACTGAATTTATTTCAAAGGTAAGGTGATTAAAGGCTCTTCTAAAATGAGAAGGCTTTCGTTCCCCTGTGGGTGGTAATGCTGCAGAGTGATTGCAGATGGCTTCCTTCAGCCAGGGTAGTGAGTGCAGTGCCTGGAAGTCGCGCCTGTCCCCAGGCAGCCCAAGGTCTGCCTCTAACAGGGTGCCCAGCAGTAAACACAAGGTCCTTGATGTCATGGTCTCGGCTCCCTCCAGTGGCTGAGAACGAGACAAGGCAGGAGATGCCGCTGCCTGGATGACCAGGGGTGTTTGGGTTGGTTGCTCTTCAGCGGAGGCTGAGGGAGAGGCGCACACAGGTTGCTCAGTGGTCAGAGGCTTCACCTGGTCCCTCCTTTTACCTGTTTTACACGTTGGATTTTCCTGTTTATTTTTATTTATTTATTTTCCTGTTTATTTTTAAATTGATTCAACAAACATTTGAACGAAAGGTTTCACTACTACATAAGCACCTCTTTACCTACATATGCATGTGTACATGCATACTACTTACAGACGTGTATATAAAGTTTCTCCAAAGCCAGACATTGTCATTTTAAAATCAGGGATATAATCCTGGAGGGGAAAACCCGCTGATGGATCCTACTTTAAAAGCTTGAACAGGAGGTGGTTTGATTCCTACCTGTCCTTTTGGCCTGTCAGGCACAGAGGAACACTGTGCCATGCTCCCTAGGATTACTGATCCTCCCTAGAGTTCACTTTTCCTCTCTAACATCCAGAACACTAAATTTTCTCGCCTTTGTGCCTAGCCTCTCATTTTGTAAAAAACAAAAACAAAAAACCTTCAGTTTCTTTGAACTGCCTGGTACTGGCAGGAACGGTGACCTTACATTGGTCTTTTGCCTGGGTGTGTACAGTGGCTCATATTCTTGGATACCTGGTTTGCTGTCTTCCATTAATTTTGGAAAATTCATGCCCATTATCACTTCAGATATTCCTCTGCCCGCGCACTCGCCCTTCTCCGGGATCTCAGTTACACGCACTCGGACCCTCGCTGCTCCCTGCAGCTCTCGGGTGCGCGGGTTTTTCTGCTCTGCGCTCTGCTTCAGCGCAGACGGTTTCTGTTTTCCTCGCCTCATGTTCATTGATGTTGCTCCTCCAGCTCTGCCCAGGCGCTGCCGAGCCTGTTGGATTAGTTGAATTCATCTCTCATACCATGGTTTTCTTGTTTTTATTTTTATTTTTTTGTTTCTCTTCCTAGCTTTTCCATTTGACATGTCTTAATCAACTTTACATCTCTGCTGAAATCTCCTAATATTTCATGTATGTTGTTTTTGTTTTTTATTTTTTACTAAATGTTTTACTATGTTAGTCATAATTATTTTAAAGTCCACGTCTGATAGTTGGTTCCAACATTTGGGTTGGTTTTGAGCCTGGTTCTGATGATTATCTTGACAAGTTTTTTCTTCTCCCTTTTTCTTGGGGGTATGCCTTGAGTGTTAGAGATCACGTTTAGGAAATACAGAGACTGAGGGGAATAGTGTTATGCCTGGAAATGGGCGTGCTGCTGCGCTCTCAGGCCCTTGGTTGGTTCCTCCAGTTGATCAGGTCGGGCGGGGCTGGGTGTGGGTTCTGTGGCTCCTATGGTTACCTTCAGTGCACCTCAGGCTTCAGGTTTCTCCAGCGAAGGGCTCTGGTACCTTGATCCTGGAGCGTAGAAAGGTTCTCAGTGGTCTTGCTTCACACCCAGCTTTCAGCAGCCTCACGTGGCTGTGGCACAGAGGGGTCTTCCTGCTCTGTTTACCCCTCAACTCACCCCACGCCCCACCTCGGGAGACAGCTGTTACTTGTTGCCTGGTGATGGACTTGAGGCAGGAGTGAGGGGGATTCTTCCCCCTCCCAGCCTTAGGCCCAGGCACAAAGCCTTGACAGAGACTCTCTCACCTCCCTGCCCCTTCATTCCCCAGCAGCTGCTGACCTCTCTGCTTTGTGATGGTGCAGGATCCTTGACTCAGGTGGACCCCTTCCTCAGGGCCCGAGTGGCTTTGCTTTTACCTTCCCCCAAGACATGGTATTTCTGCCTGTGCCTTGGTGCCAGGAGGACTTCCTAGCCTGCACCCAGAGACAGGAAAGTATTGCTGCTTCCCATCCCCAGAAACTTGGGGTCTTTGCTTGGGCTCTGGGAGCAGGAGCAGCCTTGTTCCTCCCCTGGCAGCTTAAGGGCTTTTGTCTTGGATTGAGTGAAGTCTCCAGGGAAAGGCCTAGGGTTTCCTCCCTGGCCCCTAGGAGGAGCCAGTTCACATCTCTGCCACCTGTGGAGGCTCTCCCTGGTATCCTGCCTGTGAAAGAGAGCTTGGGAATGAAGGCGCACTCCCCTTGTGTTTGGGGTTCCTGGCTGATGGATACCTGGCCCACACTCAGCCTGTGGGAATGTGTCCATCTTGGCCAATCTCTTCTACCTGCTTATGTGGCGGCCACCTCCTCCTCGTGCTCTGCCACAGCTGAGACAATTTACGTGTCTCTCTTTCTCGGAGGGATGGTCCTTCTTGAAATTCAGTTTAGGTGATGGCCTTGCAGTTCAGCCCTCTGATGGGCTCAAGGAAAGGTACGAAAGGTACGATTGTGTAGAATATCAAGCTTTTCCTTGATGTTATAGTGGGAGTGTGATGTTCTTTTGTGGCTTTTCTACATCCCAAGTGGATGTAGAACCCCAAAGAGGCTAATAGAATGGTACTTTGTATCACACCAGCAGACGTCACCATCTCATACCTGACCAAGTTTTTCTTACATGGAAGAATTCTGGTTCTATAAAATGAATTTTGACATACTTCCTGTGCTTTTCCATTTCTTTCAGTTATCTCAGCTCTACCCTGAAGAAAATTTGGAGAAATTCATTCCTTGCTTAGCTGGCCCAGATTCGTTTTATGTAGAGCGAAACCACATGGATCTGGAAGCGGACCTGAGGTAATGCTCTTCACCCCACTCCGGAGCCATAGGGAGCAGCCCTGCCCCTGGCACGGTGGTAATCGATGACCGTTTGCAGTGTGGGCAGGCTGGGCAGGTCCGCACATGAGCTGCCTGGTCATCCAAGGAGCTCTTGAGGTTACATAGTACTCTCTGTAGTTTGAGTCTCTACTTTGTTTCTAGGGATTTTCATCATTTATGGGCAATTTGAACACTCTTAATAAGCCAGTTGTGATTTTAAGGATATGAGCAAAGGAATTTCAAAGTATATGCTACTTGCCCTGGCCAGGTAGCTCAGTTGGTTAGAGCATCGTCCTGATACTCCAAGGTTGCAGGTTTGATCCCCGGTCAGGGCACATACAAGAAGCAACCAATGATGCATAGATATGTAGAGCAACAAACTGATGTTTCTCTGTCTCTCTCCTTCCCTCCCTTCCTCTCCCTCCTCTCCACCTCTCTCCCTTCCTCTCTCTCTAAAATCAGTAAATAAAAAAACCAAAGTATATGCTACCATTTAATATAGTTTTGACAGTCTTATAAAATTACATCTGATTACTATTTCTGCCCTATAGTTGAAAGTTAAGACTGTTCCAGGGCCTAATAAAAAGTCTCCTAGGCCAGGTGTCTCTGGACCCTGGATCCTGTCCTAGCATTCTGGTTTTGTAAATGTGCAGGAAGGGGCTGGCCTGCTTCCTGATCTCCAGAACGGGACCCGACATCTTAGCACCTGAGACCTAGTTGTAGCACGGTGGCTGCACATTCCCAGCGATTGTGATGGCACTGATTGTGGTCACGTTATAGCTCACTGACCATATTGTGAACCCTGAAAGGCTTGATTCATACAGTATAAGTAAGAGAAGGGGTGTGGGGAAACAGTATGAGTTATAATCAGGATTAAATTGAATTAAATCAGGGTGACTATGGAATAAGGCACTTCTGTTTATTTTTCTCTCTAATGTATATTTTTCTTAATTGGAAAATAAAATCTCCCTCCCAGTCAGTTTTTGGCAATACCATTTTAATGCTGATAAACTCCTCCTTGGTTTAATTTTTAGGTACTTGGCTTCATTACCTTCTCATGTACTGAAAAATGACCATGTTAAGAAATTTTTCAGCACTTCATCTCCCACCCAACAGCTTCAAAGTCCAAGTGAGTTTGTAAAATGGGATTAAATAAGGAGAATATTTTTATCGTCTGTAAATCTCATGATATTTCTTTTAACTCACAGGTCCTGGCAACCTTTCCCTTTCTAAAGTCGGTACCATGATGGGCGTGTCTGGAAGGTGAGACTTCTGCTATGTAACCAACGCCTTTCAAATCAGCATTGTTACTTCTGGTTGTGAACAGTTATTTCTAGAGTTAAGTCATTCTCAGTCTTAGTCTTCAATATTGTAGAGAGAGGAATTGTATAGAGATAATCCAATTTAAAGTCGTCCCCCCCCAAAAAAATAAAATAAAGAAGTAGTTCTCTGAGCCACTGGAATTGGAATTCCCAAGGACCCCCATTGCAGATGCAGCTTCTGGGCCCTGTTCACCCTAGGAAGCCAGGATTTCTGAGAATGTTCGTTTGTATAAGCTCACAGTGGTGAGTAGGCCATGCGGCCAGAGTGCTGCTTTAGGATCCTCTGTTCTTATGAGCCTGACAGCGATCGTAGGAGCGCTCAGGTGACAGGCCACCTGCCTGCCTGACAGCTGACCTTTTAATCGGCCAACATCACGAAGAGCATGCGCACACAGCTGTGTGAAGAGCTAGGCAGTTAGTTGTGTCTTGGAAAGCGCTGACTTTCTTCTTGACTGTGTACCATTCAGCCTGGTGTATGCTGAGCACACAGTAAATCTTGGTGGGTTTACAGTTTAGAGTGGAAGGGGCAAGGACAGCAAGTAGAATGCTTTTTTTTTTTAAGTTAATTTGAGTATTAAAGCTTTAGGAGTCAGTTTTAATTTATGATTGTCAGTATCATCCTGTGATACAAATAACAGAAACTAGCCTGATTGTGACACACACATATGTACATACATGTGCACACACAGATAGATAGATACAGTCTTAAGCATGTGCATTCAAACATTGTACACATGTTCTTAAGCACATCATACAAATAGATACATATACATGCATGCACACACATGTACACACACACACCTACCGACATCAGACTTCAGTGTGTGTTGTGCTGGAGTGGAGAAGTGGCAGAAAGAGCTCTGAGGGTAGCAGTGGGTGTGACCACAGATGCAGTCCAGGCTGCAGAAGCTGCCTCGTGCATACCACTAACAGTGATCTTCCCTGGAGGCTGCTCACCTTTGAAACCACACGTCCTTTGTCCTTACAGGCCCGTGTGCGGAGTGGCCGGCATTCCGTCTTCTCAGAGTGGTGCCCAGCACCACATGCAGCACTCAGCTGGCGCGGCCGCCTTGCCCCACTGCTCCCATGCAGGGGGCGGGGGCTCTGCACTGGCCTACCGGACCCAGATGGACACCTCGCCTGCCATCTTAATGCCTTCCAGTCTGCAGACCCCTCAGACCCAGGAGCAAAATGGGATTTTAGATTGGCTGAGGAAACTGCGTTTGCACAAGTACTATCCCGTCTTTAAACAGCTCACAATGGAAAAGGTATGTTGGCTACTAAGCAGGCAATGTAGAATTTGCTTTTCTCAGGTAACCTGTCTTCTGACCTCATTCCTAGAGGAATTGAGTTGGGTTTCTAAACTGTATGTGATGTGGAAATCACAGCGCCTGGTATTTAACACCTATAGACGCATGCTCTAAGTCCTGCATGCTCTCCGGAGGGTGGCAGTGGGTTAGAACCTGAAGGCTGCCTGCTGCTGAACAAAAGCTGAAACAAGATTGGTTGTAAATAGCTTTTTTAGGTAGTTTGAGGTCTTTACAAATTTGGAACTCTGTGATGTGAAGGACATTGTTTCCATCAGTCCTGCAATAGGTAGAAATAGTGAATCCCGGTGCCTACACTCCCCAGCCCCCATCTTGGATGTCCTTCAGTGTAAGTCTGTGCATGTGCTGATGCTCAGCAAGGCCAGTTCTACAAGGAGCCCAAACACTTTGGTCCCAGTACGTGGCTCTCTGATGATCTGGCTTCATTTAGGGTCATATGGCTAAAGGAGTAAATGAATTTTAGGGCTTTCAAGCAGTCCCATGTAGAAATTATTTTTTACAATAGAAAGGTCAGATGAGGAGCATTTTTTCACTCTTAAATTCTGAAATTTCTTAAGTCTTGGTATCACTGATAAAACTAAGACCTGTAGGCAGTATCTGAACTATGAGCTCCCCCTGTTGGATAAAATGGCTTGGTGGCTTTTATCCAGGTAAAATTTCATTTGTCCAAAAATCTGCAACTGAAACTTAGAAATTCAGCTTTTACTACATAATAAAAAACAAATTTTAAGTATATTTGTAATAGTCTCAGTTTAGGATTCATAGATCTTAAAAATAACTAACCTTGGTCATGATCAGATTTTAAAGTTTTAGTCTAATGTATTAGATTAATGTTAAAATGGCTACAGTCACAAATCATGTCCTGTACCGTCTTGAGAACCAGAGTACCATTTGATTCTTGGTGTAAGGCTGGGTTAGTTCTGATGGCCTCTACTCTTCTGGGCCACTTGCTACCCAGCAAAGTTGCTGTTGTCCCAGATTTCAAGAAAAAAGCCATTAAAAGAAACTGTCTTCCTGTCTGCAGGAAGATAAGTGCTTGCATTTGAGGGGGTCGCCCCAGGGAGGAAGGGGGCAATTCCATAGATTGCATCGCAGTAGTCACCTGCCTGCAGGGGACCCAGTCTTCGCCGAGCCATTGTGAGGTGCCTATGTCCCTTAGATGCAAAACGAGCGTCTCATACTTTGAACTGTGAATACCAAAACATCTGGCAAGTAAATGTTTTGGTGTTCCCAAGTCTTTTGATCTGTTTACATATCCTAGAGGTGGAATCAGAGTTATTTGTTTTCAAAGTCCTAATTCTCAGTAACTGTGATTTATTTCTTCTATGGAAGTTCCTGAGCCTTACTGAAGAAGATCTAAATAAATTTGAATCCCTCACCATGGGAGCAAAGAAAAAACTCAAGACTCAACTGGAGCTGGAGAAGTAAGTGAAGTTGTGAGCTATCTGTTATTTTAATTTCTGACATGCCAAACAGATGCTACGACCTAGAATTTTGTTACATGTTAGTGATTGGATCACTTTTGATTGCTTATCAAATCTTAATGCTTTTAAAATTCTATGACTGTGGCTCTCGTTTGCTAGGAAAGGCCCTTCGTAGTGAATCTGACTAGTGAGAATGTGTTGTTTTTCACCTTGGAGTTTATTTTGATGAAAATCACCTTTGTGTGGAATATATGTACTTAACGCAGAGTTAGTGAAACATTAGAAGATTTTTCAGCAGAATTTAAAATTGGCTTGCTTGGATACTTTCTTATACAGGGAGAAGTCAGAGAAACGGTGCCTGAACCCCTCAGCCCCTCCCCCAGTCACCAGCAGTGGAGTGGCCCGAGTGCCCCCCACGAGCCATGTGGGGCCCGTGCAGAATGTCCGAAGCCCCCATGCTGCAGGTGGGTGAGAGCCAAGTCAGCCTTGACACATGGAGTGCAGCCTGATCCTTTTGATAATCATTAGACCTCATAACACACCCTTTGCCATAAAATAACAATTACTATTCATTATTTTAGCTTTTGTAGTCTCTGCCATAGGAAATTAGAAGGGTCATTTGGCTTAGAAGCTGGAGACTGGTGAGTCACCTAAAGTTTGGGCAAAATAATTAGATCCAGAGACGACTATGGTGAGAGGGAAAGAGCAGAAAGTATACAAAACAGATGAAAACGTCTCTCTTCCCCTAGATCGGGCACAGAGGCCAGGTTTAGGCCATTGCCTAGTAGGCTTATTTGGAAATTCTCCTTAATGCTTGAGCACCAGCCTTTCTGCTCTGGGGCCTTGAAGTTTCAGTGATCTAGTTTTTCAGGCACCTCCGAGGACCCCTGTATAAGTTGCTCTGTTGTTTTCTTTCTCTCTCAATCCTCACCCGAGGACATGCTTTCATCAGTTTTCGGGGGGGGGGGGGGGGGGGAGATATAGATTGGTTGCCTCCTGCACATGCCCTGACCAGGGATCAAACCCAAAACCTGGGTGTGTGCCCTGACCAGGAATTGAACCCTCAGCCTTCTGCTGTACGGGATGGTGCTCCAACCCACTGAGCCGTCCCAGCAGAACTATCAAGAGTAACAGTACACGAGGAAGGAAGAAATGCCAGTGGATCATTTAAGTGGTTATTTGACTAAGACGGTTTTATGTCCCTCAACCTCATGCAGCGGGGTGGGGCGGGGCATTTGTGGGGGACCGCTTCTGCAGCACCCGGCTGGCTCGGGAACCGTTTTCTCATTCTGGTGTTGGAGTGGGGAGGCCTTAGAGCATCTGGCTGAGAGCTTTGCTGGGTTTGCATCTGCCATGTGACTAGCTGGCAGTTCTCTTAAGAATGTCAGAGCCCTGACTATGGACATAATCATACCTGCCTTCTTGAGACTGATGTAAAGAAATCAGTGTGTGATAGATTTGTACGGAGGTGGGTGATGGGGGGACCCATCGGAGCTCTGTAACGCATGGATTGGGTGCCACATTTGAACTATCACTTGTCCCTTCTCCGCAGCACTGCGGGTGGAAGTAGAGCAGCCCCCTCACCAGACGGCCCGGGAAGGCAGCTCCTCAGAGTGCTCCAGTTCTTCACCCAGCCCAATGGGAGTGCAGGCCCGGGAAGAGAGCTCGGACAGTGCCGAGGAGACCGACAGACGTAAGGCTGTCCATTATGGCTGGCTCGGCGCTGCCTCTGTCCTGGCCTGTGGAGCTGTGCTGACCTCTTTGTTTCCTTCTCTAGGTGTGGAGATGCACTTGGAGGGCCCTGATAAGGAGAAACCTGTCATGCTGCTGAATCATTTCACATCAAGTTCCGCCAGACCCACAGCCCAGGTGCTCCCTGTGCAGAATGAGGCAGGCTCCAATCCTTCGGGCCACCACCCCCTGCCCCCGCAGATGATGACTGCAGCCTCACACATCGCACCCATCCGCATGCTGAATTCTGTGCACAAACCGGAAAGGGGAGGCACGGACATGAAGCTTCTCTCGTCATCTGTGCACTCACTGCTGTCTCTAGAAGAAAGGAATAAAGTCTCTGGACCAAGAAGCGGCATCAAAGTGGACAAGAGCTTCGGCAACGCCATGATGGACGTGTTGCCCACGTCTGCCCCCCATCAGCCCATGCAGGTCCTCTCTGGACTTGCTGAGACCAGCTCCGTGTCGCCCACCATCTCCTTTGGTCCCCGCACCAAAGTTGTCCACGCGTCTGCACTGGACAGGGTGATGAAGCCGGCCCAGCAGCCGGCCCTGGTGGTGGAGACCAGCACTGCTGCCGTGGGAACATCCAGCACGGTCTTCCACGTGGCTCGACCGCCAATCAAACTTCTGGTGTCTTCATCTGTCCCTGCGGATTCTGCCATCTCTGGGCAAACTTCCTGTTCTAATAACGTGCAGATCAGTGTGCCCCCTGCAATAATAAACCCGCGGACTGCTCTGTACACAGCCAACACCAAAGCTGCCTTCTCTGCAATGAGCAGTGTGCCTGTGGGCCCCCTGCAGGGCAGCTTCTGTGCGAACAGCAACACTGCCTCCTCCAGTAGCCACCCTTCCCCATCCTTCCCAAACATGGCCACTGTGCCCAGCTGCCCCGCCCCCAGCTCCAGCCCTGCGCTCTCTTCCGTCCCTGAAAGCAGTTTCTATAGCAGCAGCAGCAGCAGCAGTGGCAGCGGCTCCCCCGGGAACATTCCTGCCTCTGCTCAGAACCACCACCACCACCACCACCATCAGCAGCCGTCGGCACCCCAGCAGCCGTCACCTGGCCCGCCACCTGGCTGCGTCGTGTGCACGTCCTGTGGATGCAGCGGGAGCTGCGGCTCTGGTGGCCTGACCGTCAGCTACGCCAATTATTTCCAGCACCCATTCTCGGGGCCGTCCGTCTTCCCTTTCCCCTTCCTGCCCTTCAGCCCCGTGTGTGGCAGCGGCTACGTGGGCACCCAGCAGTACGGCAGCAGCGCCTTCCCGGTTGTGCACTCGCCCTATGGCGGCAGCGTGCCCGCCGAGCCTGTGCTGGGCAGCCAGTCCACATTCGCCGTCCCTCCCATGCAGAGCTTCATGGCAGGGGCCGCTGGTGTGTACCAGGCCCAGGGCTTGGTGGGCAGTAGCAATGGCTCCAGTCACAAAAAGAGCGGCAACCTCTCATGTTACAACTGTGGGGCCACCGGTCACCGCGCTCAGGACTGCAAGCAGCCGTCCATGGACTTCAATCGGCAAGGTAAAGGCGGGCCGCGGCCGGCGAAGCTCCGGAGGCAGACCAGCTACACTGGCTAGCAGTGCAGCGCTGCCCAGAGAGGTGCAGGCGAAGGTTTACTGGTTATGAAAATAATAGTAAACTTGCTTCTTTTTAAAACAAAAAGTAACTTTTAAAATGTTCTTTGCAAAAGCATGAAATGTTTGGTAGTTTCAGAAGCTCCCAAAAGGAGGGTTACTTTGGTTCTAAGACTCTCCATGGTTTCAGCCTACTACTAATTCTAGAGCATGTTGAGCTGGCGGTGGAGAGGGCGTCTGACCCCAGGGCTCCTTGGTTTATTACCTCTTGACATGTGACTGGGGAGCAAGTATGGGTGACTTAATGCCACCCCACACCCTTTAACTGAAAGCCTAGGGCGAAGCACATGTTCAGTCGCTGCAGATGGAAGTCAGTGTCCCTACCTCTGTCCCAGTCCAGGGCGCCCATGGGTGCTGGTGTGTCCGTGAGTGCATGATAGCATCCTCACTGCTACCCTCTTCCGTCTCCCCTTTCTCCTGCTTGCTCTCTGTCTCCTTTCGTCAAATTCAAGTATGTGGCTGATGTGTTTATTACAATGGGTTTGTTCTTGCTGTTGGTTTTGGAAAGATGATTAAACTGGGTCTTGGGAAAATTGGTCCCAGCTCTGTGACTGTTCACTGTGCAGCCTTGAAAAGTCACTTGATCTCTGTAGGTGTGAGGGTTGCTCTAGACCTGTGATTCCCAGACCTGCCTGTGCATCTTAGCCACCTGCAGAGCTGTAAAGACAAGCTCAGACTCAGTAGGTCTGGTGGCAGGTGGGGGCGACTGTGGGCTATGGCCACCCCATGTTGATAGAGATGGTGCTGCATCTCCTGAAGCAGCAAGCCCAGAGCACGTGGCCCCTGTCCCCGGGAGGGTGCACGCTGGATGGCCCACCAGCTGTGTGCTGTTGGAGTCCCAGCAGAAACTCTCCTAAAAAGAATAAAGGAATGGATTGGTAACTCTTCAGTCATTTCATCCCTTGTCTGATTTTTATAAACTAGTAAAACAGTGTCCAGTTTTGGGGTGGGAGAGGGGGTGGCAGTGGTTAGAACAGGTGGTCTAGATTTCCAGCACCTGAATCTTGACCAGTGACTCTGGAAATAACTTTGGACAGGTCGGTGGTTTGTGGTAATTCTACAGTGATTCAAATTTCATCTCTTTTTTTCCCTCTCTCTAGGTACTTTTAGGTTGAAATATGCCCCTCCAGCAGAAAGTCTGGACTCCACAGATTGATATTTTTCTCTGGCAACAGAACACTATTAAGCCATGGAGACATAAGGAAAATTAAATACAAAACTGAGAAGTCTAGTTGCTGTTGAGCTTAATATTTTTAATCCAAAGGTGCTTTACTTTATTAGACTGGATAGAAAACCTAGCGTAGGAGTGCATCAAACTCGGTTTTATTGCCAAAATTCTAGATTGGAGCTTGATGTCAGGACTTGCCTAGTGGCCACCTCCACCCTTGACTGCAATGCAGAGGCCTCCCGTCTCTGGAAGAGCATTGCCGTAATTGGTCCTACTAGGCTCACACGTTAATTCCAGGGCAGCTACGCGAGATCGGAATCGAGAACTGAAGGTTGGAGTTCTCCAAGTGGAGTTCCACCAGTCGGACTCTTGACACCCCTGGGTGAGGGAAAATGTCACCTTTGTTTTGTTTTGTTTTGTTCCTAAAGTGGTTAGGCACTAATTTCTGGGCTTTTTAGGAATTGCACTACAGAAGAATGTAAACTGATGTCAATCTCTGCAGTTCTGGAGACAAACTCGCTGAGAGCAGTCAGTGCAAGACATTCGGAGAATCTGTTTTTAAAGAGTTGGCACCAGCAGGCTATGTGACCTAGTACACAACAGAGATTTTAGTATTTACTTTCCTCCTTAAAACACTTTGTAGCAGTTTCAGGTTTTTTTTTTTTCTGCAAATTTTAACTACATTATTAAGTAGAAATAGTTACTCGCAACAACTTAATTTCTAAGGGTCCAAGTCCCAGAGAATCCCTAGTTGTCAAAGCTTCAAGAATATCTTCTTTACCTACCGGCCCTTCCATAGCTTTGAGTCCTGTCATTTTTCCACCATGAAGCAACTCTGCAGACACACGGTAACAGCATGGCCTTTGTGAGTTGGCTCTGACAGATGCTATCCATCCGTAGCAAAGTTTGCAAGTTTTTTAAATCTCACACAGCCTTCCCAAGGACCCCAAGGCTTACTGCTAACAGATTCACACTTGACACACATTTCAACAATACAGTCCTGTAATTTGTGAGCAAAAGATTTGCAATTTTCTCCTGTCAGCTTCTTTTGTATTAGGCTGTGTATTAATAGTTCTGTTAAAAATTACCTGGAAGGCTACAATAGATAGTGGTGAGACTCTAAAAGAGACCACACCAACAGGACAGAGCTACAGGATCTGCAGAAGTCTAGTTTCATCGAGCTGGCAAATAAGTCCTCACCACACAGCTCTCAGTTCCACCCCATTGCAATGAGAGCTTTCTGGTCTGAAATTTAAGGACTTAAATTTTCAAGACTAAAGGGAATTTTCTGCTTAAATAATACTATTTTAAATGCTAAAGCCTTCATTGAAATATTGATCGGTAAGGCCTTACCCAGGGATTTTCCAGTTGCGTATTTATTTTAAAAAAAGAAAACCGTAATATTCAGACCATTCTTAAAATGGGACAATCAGCCTCAAACAAAATTGATGTAAATCAAAAGAATACCCTAGAATTTGAGGCACTGTGAGGTTTCAAATTTTGAGATCAGTTTCCTGGCTTCATGGAAACTAAATCAGAAAGTTGTTACATTTTTCTTATGAAAGGCTTTTAGTAGAGTTTTTTAGAGTTTTATTTTAGTAGAGTTTTATTTCTATGCAATGCAGAATTGACAGACCTCTGTATTCTTATATCTCTTCCTGGTACACAGTATTATTACCTAGTTTTTAAGCAATGGTGATGCTTATAACAGTTTTTTGGGGAATGTTACATTGATCTCTTAAATTATAAACACTACAAAAATGTCAAAATAATGAGAACTGACACAACTTTGCCTTAAAGAATATTAGACTGGAACTTGTCATATTATGTTAAAGGAAGACTTAGAGTGTTTATTGATGTTTACGATTTTAATATTTCTGAAGGCCGTTACAGTGGCCTGGATATGTGCTGAAAGCCAAACTTTTAAATTTTTTGGTTTTTTTTAAACAAATAAATATTTTAAATAAATCCTATTTCAACATAGTGAAATTGTTGAAAATTGTCTCATAACAAAAGAAAAAAGTCATATTTAGTTTTTTTGTTTTAATGGTCAGTATTGGGAAATGAAAGTGTCTTTTGTTACCCTTATAAATATCTTGATAAATATTAGAAGTTAGCATTACATACAACAAAAAAATCAAAACTTTGAAGTATGACATTCAAATTGAGGTAAATAAGTTCAGACATTGTGTGGCTGTGTTCCAGTCATCAAAGGTCTTAGAAAAATTCCCAGTTTCTTTGAAAGTGCGTGTGTGGTGTGACATTTCCAGTGAGGTCATTCCGAGGTGAGAATTGTAAAATGTAAATAATGAGATACACAGGACACAAAGCTGCTGATCCATCAGATCTCTTCCCAAGTGAATCCCATACTTGGACTTGGGAATATTTGCTAGCAGCATTCTCTCTGATGAATTTCTCTCCAAAAGCAACCAAAGTCAGTAGGCCTAAAAGAGCATTTTGCATTTCCTCAGAAGATGTCCTCACGTTAGAAACACAGATCAGACTGATCCTTTCAACTACTTAGTCGTTTTCCTGAAATCGTGGCTGTTTTCAAGTGCTGTGGCAACCAGGTAGGTGTGGCACCAGCCACTTTGCTTTGTATAGTCTGTCATATATTAAAGTTTCTAACCCCATTTTTTTCTCCAAGAATGGGGAAAGTGGAATGTACAGATCAAAGTAGAATACGTTGGGATGAAACAACTGTTTCATCTTTTTTTAGAGCAAAACTCAATTTTCTACCTTGTTTTCTAATTTTTATTTCATGGTCATACTGAAAATTGGAAAATGTTTAAACATTAAAACTCCTAATTGTTAAAGACCACTGAGGAAATGGGAACTAGCACTTCCAATAAAAACAAATTTATTTTTGAAAGCAGATATATGATTGGGTATTTTAAAAAACCAGCATCATCTATATAATCTCCAAAAGATTATAGGAGTCAGCTTGTTAATATAGTAGTTAGTAGGTTGAGTATTTTAATTCACTATATTTAGAATTCTATAGGTCCTTTATTGCAAGAAGTCAACTTAGTTAGTTTACACTACACGTTATGTATGGAGGCGCAGTAGCAGTGGTAGTAACTTTGCCTGACGTCACAGCTGTGAAGTGTTTCCTGTTTGAGCACAGGCTGACCAAGGCTTGCACTCATCCATCCACTCACTCCAGTGTTTCCAGTGAGCACTTGCCAAGTGGGAATTGGGTTGCGCACCACCCTCCTCACTCCGTCATTTTGTCACTCTTCTTGCTCTCGTGGTGGTTTACTTAATGCCTTGCTAGTTTTACGTACTGATGACTAATGGCGTTACATGTTAGAGTCTTAAAGGTTGTAAGGGAAACCGTGTCCCTGCTCAGCTTGACCACCCATCTCAGAGGACGGGCCTGTGGAACCTGATCCCGTTGGCCATCCTTTCCAAAGTACAGATGACTCCCAAAGAATGAGTCAGGTGACATTTAAAGCAGTGGGCTCTGAAGAGGCTCAGTTATTGACAAGTCCCAAGGTTATGAAAGTGTCTTTAATCAACATTCACAAAACTACATACTGTGCTGGTTGAGGCCAAAGGTCAATGTTACTACACTGCTAATGGAGGGAGGGAGGGGAGTGTTGGTCGGGTATTGTAACAAGCCCCTCACATGCGTGTTTCTACATGCGCAACGACAAAGGCTTTGGTACTGACACTGAAGACCTCGTACCCTTCAGAATCTTCAGCTTCTGTTGAACATTTTCGTTTTAGGAATGAAGGAAAAGTCTCCCATTCTCGAGCCATTCTTTTATGTCAATTCTACAAAATTGCATGTAACTTTATAAATATTTTTTAAAAATATAGTTTTGTAAATATTTAATATTCTGCTAATTTGATTTTGAATTGTAAATGTCAAGTATTGTTTTTGAGGTTTTTATGTTTTATTATACTTTGTTAAAAGAAAAATTGTACATTTTTAGAATGTTTTTATGAGTAAATTTAATGTACTGAAAATAAAAAGTGAAAAAAAAAAACCATTTCATTTTATTAGGTCCTTGCCTCAAAATATGAAGCACACATCTTTTCAAATAAATCAGTTCTTGATCTCCAAACTTAGGGAGTCAGTCCTTTCTGCCTTCTTCCCAAGCTTTACAAAAGGGACACTTAGTCTTGAATCTGTTTTCTAGAGGTTCCCAGATTTTTAAAGAACGTCCTTGGTGTGGGCAGAAATGTGAATTCTTGATCGGGGTTTAAAGGTGTCACATGCAGCTCTGGCTTTCATAGCAATCACGGTTGGTGGTAATAGATCTAAGCATCTTTTGAATGTTTCCAAGTACGTAGTGAATGTGGCATTAACATGCCCTGGCTCCTAAAGCTCTGTCCTCTGGATTTAGTGGGTGGCAGTCTGAGGGTGCCTAGGACTGCATCTTGGTCATGAGCAATGCCAAGCACTAGAGGGAGAATTTGGTGCCTTTTCCCTAAGACCTCTTGGTGTTTTCAGGCGTGGTAAGGGCTACTGTTAGGTGAACAACATTAGGAGACACAGCTGGCAGCCCCTGACATGGGGCACCTCGCTGTTTGGCTACTTCCAGGGCCTCTGAGTTGTTTGAGGGAACCATACAGGCCAGGCCTCTGGAGATGGGGGACATGTGCACATCTGCTGAACAAGGAACTTGGGGAAGCGGAGCAGAGCATTTCCTCAACCCGCTCCCTGTGCCCTTCCACAGTCGGGACAGTGCCTGCCTCAGCTTGAGTTGGGCCCTGGTCGAGTTTTCCAAATGAGGAACATTGGCCACTGCTTGGCTGGTATTTGTACTGTCTCTCTCCCGGATGCGGCTCCCCAGTCAACTGAGGTACCTCCCGCAAGTCATGCGATGCCTTCCTGACCACACAACACACATGCTCTATACTCTTGTGTTTGTTTCCCTTTGTTCGTTCAGAACAACACGTTTTCAAGTGTTTAGTCCCAGATACCTAGGCCCCCCCCATCCGCCCTCATACTCTGTGGCAAGCAAGTTCTCAGGAGAATTTAGTTTTGTAAGGACGAGACCAGGTGGCAGAACCTAGACCAAGGTGAAGAAGATGCCCACCAGACAGACCTTCACAGTGGGTGTCCCTCCCCCACCCGCTCACCCAGCACAGCAAGCCCAGCCCAGATGCTCCTTGTGAGGAAGGACAGTACTGTTTGGCTCTGGCTAGTGCAGGCAGTAAGCAGGACTGCAAGTCTCACAGCCATTAAGTTGAGCTTTGATGACAGTTTTTAGTTGTGCCTTTATTCATCTTAGTTCATTTAAAAATGTACTTATTTTAAAGATCCTATAAATACAGAGCGACTACCCACTAATGTGGATATAAGTCACCCCTCTCGGCATGGTATTTTTGTTTTTTAAAAAGCAGAATTTCTTATAGGAATCTTATTGATCACACAGTAGTTACAAGAATGTCAGATATAATGACATACAATCTAAACAAGACAGGGCAATTAAGAATATACATAAGGTAAAAATATACATATTAAAAGTTAGCCATGTAGACAGACACATGCGGCGGCAGGAGTAGGTGATGGAAGGCTGGGGGTTAAGGGCCATATGTAGTAATGCCTGATCCCACCGTTAGAGTAAATAACTTCCACTAACTGGTACAGGTATTCCATACACATCTTAAGTACACAAGGGCAAACTGCGACCTGCTACATGTAGTCTAACGTGGTCTGTGATCCTTTTGTGATACTCCCATGAAAATAGTAAATGAACCCCATGCAGGTAGGAGGAAGCACTGGTTATTCTAGTTCGACTTGGAAAATGTTTTTGACAATATCTGTGAAGAGAATATATTTCCTTTTACTGTTTTCTTCACAACTGACATGAGCTTAGAGTGGGAGAATTTCAACGGTTGTTTGACCTAACAGTGATAACTGAAATACTCTTAAAAATGTGGTAACTTTTTAATAACATATTTTAGTCACACACTTAACATAAAAAACATAGATCATCTGCAGGATTCTGTAGTTTCTACCACTGTCCTAAAGAATGAAACTGATATAAGTGCTTGTTTATTTACCAAAGCAGGCACTAGTTTGAGCTCTTTGATCAGAAAATATCTAAAACAAGAAATAACATTTTTTCTCTCTGGGCCTGTTACACCCCCATTTAGCCTGCTTTTTGCCAACTGTTACGGCAAATGTGTTTTGGGGGCTATGCTTGAGATTTCTCCAGTTGGTTAGAAACCCTTCAATAAAAAGTTGGCATGTTCTGACTTACTGTCTCTGAATGCTCAAAATGCAAGTTCCTATTGGGGAAAGAACATTAAAATAACTTGAAGATCTATTTTATTGGTAACTTAGAATGCAAAGTATTTTATTTTTAAACTTTTAAACTTGAAAGCAAGACAGCCTAGGTTAAATAATATAGCTTTCCAAAGCTGAATGTGCTCACTTGGAGCTCAGTTTTTCTGTGTAAGGTACAAAAACAACTTTCTAAAACTCCTAGGCAGGAACACTACTGTTTTGATGATCTGTGATTTGGATGAACGGGTCAATCTCAGTTGGTAACATCCTTTTTATCCCCATTGGTAAGGGTTTACAAAATTCTAGAACAGATGCATTTTTCTAGTCTTACACTGACAATGTCATTCCAAACGTCTCCTGAGAGGCGTACACCATGTACAGGAACCCATCTTCGTCCTTCTCGCTCTCATACACTTCCGAAATCGGCGTGGACACACTCACCATGCTGTGCCCGTTCACTAACAGGAAGAAGGCTTGATTAGCGTTGAGCTGTAAGCGCCTTCTACAGAAAAGAAAATGGGGAAAAACATCGACACATTAATAAGTAGGGAGCATATGTAAAAATATCACCCACTCTTACTCATTTAAAAGTAGAAAGATTTTGTAAATGCTGCTTCTGGCAAAATTAAGCGTATGTATACCTTACCGAGGACTTAAATTTCTCGCAAAGCACAAGACATTTTCTATTATATTCATGAATATTAGTGATAATCATTGATAGGTTCTTACTACCTTCTTGAGGCCAGTTTTAAACTAGGATGCTATCTGAAGAGTTCCATTAGTGTCTAAAATGTGAGAAAAACAGTTAAAATGCTTACAAATTAAGACCTAAGCTGCTACAATTTATTACGATTGTACCAAGTCTACATTCTCTCTTACTAATTTTGCTGTACAGAACTTGTAACTTTTCTGGTTAAAGGCCATTTACACTAGATGTTATGAAAGGATAAGAAGGGACATGAGACCCAGAAGGTAAGAAATATAAACTGAGGAATGAAATAGCCTATAGTTTTAGTAAGCTTGCATAATCTTAATCAGAACTAAAGATTTGGCTGTAAGTGTGATAAAGAAGGGGAAGCTAAGCCCCAGCCAGTGTGGCTTGGTTGGAGCATCGTCCCGTACACCAAAAGGTGGCGGGTTCAATTCCTGATCGGGGCACATACCCAGGGTGCCAGGTCAGTCCAGGTCAGGGCACATATGGGAGGTAACTGATATAAATGTTTCTCTCTTCCTCCTCCCTCCCTCTCTCTAAGATCAATTAACAAAACAAAAGAATGAGAAGTTGCCCAAAGAAACAAACAAATACCTAATTATCTTGATGAGTTCACTCATGTTGACATGATCAGGTACAAGAAACTTGGTCTTATCCAGCACAGGAAGCTGCTTTTCACCCTTGTATCGTTCTATTATCACCTAGAAATGAAGCCAGAAATGGGATTTTAAAATAAGTCACTAACAGAGAAAAATAAAATACTTCCTATGTTGTAACTGGCACATTTGTTAGTTTCCTCATAGCTGTCCATCTCTTATAAAATGGTACATGAGAGACACAGTAGCTGCCTCCAGGGAGGTGAGCAGAGTGGCTACAGGGTGGAGGAAGAAACTGCTATGTATTTTGTTTTGTGGAACCATGAAAATATACTACCTAGTCAAAAAAAGACCTTAAGATTTAGGAGCACACAGAGGCTAGGTAGCACTTAAAAGTGTAAAGATCTGAATCTGTCTATATCAATTCTAATACCACCATTTCCTGTGGCATGGCAGGAACCTTGATAAAAGTGTTAAGATCTTAATTACGTGTAATAGACTCAGTTTTTTTAAAATACTAGAGACATGTTTCTCTATTTGACATGAAAATAATCCTAAGTATATATTTGACAAGAAGAGGCTATGATTTGCTGGTTCTAGAGACAATTTGTTACTTGAAGGTGTCTTTCATTTTGATAAAATATTATTTCTTTAATGAGTATTAAAGTCAAGAACCTTGAACTATGCAGGGAACAAAAATAGTTTCACATTATGAACTGAAATAAATCCATTAGCTTCTTGCCATACTTCTTTTCTGGAGAGAGAAAAAAGTCAAGCTGTCATCACCTTCCTTGTTAAAATGAAGTTTATCTATGGCTGTGTGTCAGAACATGATATCCTCAAGGAAGTATCAGTGGGTAGATTACACCTGCCTGAGTTTAAGTGGTAGCAGAAATCGGAGACAATACAGAAATCGTAGATTCTTGGCCCAGGAAGAAGCAGTAGTAGAGAAGAAAAAATTCAAGACCTTAGAATACTTCATTAAAGGAACACACAGCAGCCTGGAAAATGCAAGATAAGATGACCTTGGGTACCTTCTGCTTTCAGCTGCTGAGTCTGGTCTGCCTGGGGAGAAGCTGTTCTAGCTACTCCTACTCACTATGCAGTGGTGATATCCATGAAAATTCGATCACCTATAAATAACTGGTTTACTTTTCAGTTCTTATTTTATTTTTCCTTTAACTCTTCTAATTGGGGAATGCAGATGAATAACTCATAGAATAAGACATTTTACTAGTTATGAAAAGTGATTTCTTACATTTTCATTTAGTGATAGGGCTATGGACAGGAGCACAAAAGAAAAAGCCACTACTGGGGAATGGAGACTGGAGGACCAGGGAGCTGCCTGTGCCTTGTCCATCCATCCACCCATCATATTCCCAACATGCTAAGTGGCTGAGTCTGCTTCTCAAACTTGTTCAGCATGTATCAAGCACATACATGGAGGTACAAACGAGATTTCTGCAAAAAACCGGAAACTATTAGCAGAAAAGACACATTCACATTTCAAAAGGAGTCTGTGGAATAAGTCCTGGCAGACTGCTGGGCTGGCTGTTTGTTTCCAAGGAGTGGCACCTATCAGTAAACAAACATAGCAGGTACTCAAAAGTAAAGAATTTAGCAGTGGAGTTTCTTTTCTTTTTTTTTTTGTTAATCCTCACCTAAGGATATTTTTCCCCATTGATTTTTAGAGAGTGGAAGGGAGGCAAGGAGGGAGGGGGAGGGGACAGACACATGAATTGGTTGCCTCCCTGACATGTCCCAACCAGGGCCAGGGATCAAACCTGCAAACCAGGTATGTGCCCTAAACCAGGGAATTAAACCCGTGACCCTTTGGTGCTCGGGCTGATGCTCCAACCACTGAACCACATTAGCCAGGGCAGCAGTGGAGTTTATAAGTGGTCTGCAGAATTTGTACGAGGTAACCACTATGTACCCAGAATTTTTAAAATCTCCAACAACCATACGGATGGGATTCTTTCCCCATTTTACAGATAAGAATATGACAGCTCCTCTCAGAATTTTAGTAACTAGCCCAACATCACTTATTAACCTTTACCCTAGGGCCTGAACTTGGCCTCAGCCTCAAGCCAAAAGTTTCTTTTGACAATTTCTCTCTAGACCTAGTTCACACCTCGGCAGAAACCTATTTAAAGGCCACCACCAAAGGATTCAGGGCAGAGAACACTGTTGCTGTTGGCTGGGCACTGCAATAAGCACCTGCGGCCCCTACACATGACAAGAAAGAGCAGTGTCTTTCCTCCATCTCCTACAAAAAAAAATGCCAAATATAAGAGGAGACTTCTCTGGGGCATCAAAAGTCAGGCAGCCTGAAATGTGTAGTCATGCTTAAATCCTGAGAGCTACTCATTTCCCAGCAGTAGTCTTTGCTTTCTTCAGAAGAAAGTGGATATTTCCTTCCATTGATAAAATACTAACAGTTCTAACCCCTCTCTCCCTGTCCCCCCCCAAATAGTTATTTGTAAAGTATGTAACATTAAGAAAGCAAACTCAGACTTTGGAGGAAATAGAATGTGATTAAAAACTAGATTAAGATATCGCAGATTGCCCGGCCGGGTGTGGCTCAGCGGTTAAGTGTTGACCTAGGATCCAGGCGATCAGGGTTCGATTCCCGGTCAGGGCACATGCCCAGGTTGCGGGCTGCAGCCGATCAATGACTCTCTCATCATTGATGTTTCTATCTCTCTCTCTCCCTCTCCTTTCCTCTCTCTGAAATCAATAAAGATATATTTTAAAAAAAAATTAAAAAATCTCAGACTGCCCTGGCTGGTGTGACTCGGTTGGTTGGGTGTCATCCCGTGCACTGAAAAGTTGCCAGTTCAATTCCAGGGCACATGCCTGGGTTGCAAGCTAGATCCCCAGTAGGGGGCATGCAGGAGGCAGCCGATCGATGTTTCGCTCACATTGATGTTTCTCCCTCTCTGTCTCAAAATTATTAATATAATATATATATATATCTAAGATTTAGGATTCCTGTAAAAACCCTGTAGTTGCACACAGCAGCACTGAACTAAAGTTATACTTAAGCAGTACTCTCTTCATACATTTTGTTTTGCTAATCCTCACCTTGAGGATATTTTTTTCCATTGATTTTTAGAGTGGAAGGGAGGGAGAAGGGGGGGGGAAGAGATGTGAGAGAGACATCCATTGGTAGCCTCCCGCATGTGCCCTGAGGGGGGCAGAAGATCGAACCTGCAACCCAGGCACTGCCCTTGACCAGGAATCAAACCCAAGACCCTTCAGTGCATGGGCTGATGCTCTAACCACTGACAAACACCAGCCAGGGCTTCATACATTATTAACCACTGAAACATACATAGGTACCTGAAACTACCTACCGGAATTTTGGTCGGATGCTGCTCTCGGATAAGTCGAACATCTTCTACTCTTTGTTCTGTAATGAAGAGACATAGCCATTATTAGGGGCCCTAATGCAGCTTGCTTTCCTGGATTTTTGCTGGTTGAGTTCCATATCTGAATTCACCTCTCCTTAGCTGTGGCAGAGCAAAGCCTTAGACACATCTTTCCTAGAACTGAAAGAAACCAAGCACTAACACTTCATATCTGGCAAAGGTTGGTATGTAAGGCCAAAGGCAATTACATGGAAACCAACATAAAACTACATGGCTATATTAGGAGATATGATATAAGACCAGGGGAAAAAAGAATGCCCTATTTGAGTTTTAAACAGTTTTGTACAGTGCCCAAAATAAAAATTTAAAGCACAAAATCTACTGAATACTTTTCTGAGAATATCTCTGTATTCTCCCCATTAATAAAATCATTTGTATTTCCAATAATTGTACGAGACTCTCTGGGGAATACAGGGGAAAAACAAGCCAAGTCCAGTTCTCAATATAATTGGAGGGACAAGTCATATATAAAGCAATATGAGAGCATATGATTAAGATGGCATTAATTAAAACCTAACAAAGATTAACAAAATCACCTTGATTTACTATGGTAGGATTCATTCTCATGGTATTTGCAAATAAATTACCAATGTCATGAAATTCCTGAGAAAGTGCTCATAGTGGTAGCTCCAGAAAAAAAAGATGCTAAGACCAATATAAAAATGAATTTATTCTGATGTCATTGCCAATTTTGTTTGGATTAAAAAAACATTTTAGTATTCTTCATAAAAACTATTGAAATAATTCCCATATTCAAATATGAACATGTAAGTTCTATTTGTATTTTCCCATCCAACATTTCTCAATCAGTTCCTAAGATAAATTACTAAATAAAAACATATTTGCTATAGACCAAGAGGATTGCAAACTCATGGATTCCTACCAGTATATATTCTTATTCAATACATGAAGATAAACATAAATTTAGCTATTGTTAATATTAAATGTAACCTAGGGGTTTTCATCTGTGATACTGTGATTTATAACAAGAAATATGTATTTGGCCCTGGCACAAAGCTCCCAAAACCCTTGAATTTTCCTAAGTGATATGAGTGATAGAGATGTCTTTCCTTATTCATAACAAGCCCCTTTCAACCACACCAGAGTTCATGTTAATAAGGTGACTTTGGGAAAGCTTTTCTGGTTGCCAGGGGGACCAACAGAGAGGACTGAAACTTTCAGCCCCACTCTCTGACCACCTGGGAGGAGAAGAGAGGGGGCCAGTTGTCAGAAGCACAGGTAACAACCTGCCCTTGCAATTAGTGGTTGAAGTGTTAGGGAGGGAGGGGAGTCTTGTGGGACTGAGCCCTTAACTTACTGGATCTGAGGCTATCACCAGGTAGATAGTGTTAGAATTGAGTTAAATTGTAGGACACCCAGCTGATCTGCTTGATGTGTAGAAAACCCACATGTCTAGTGTCAGAAGTGAAGCAATGTTTAGTAGAATACTGAAAGTAGAGGAGACATACAGGAAGAGTTTTTTCTTTACATTATCCTTTGAACCCTTCTCTATTTCTGAGGGTGTGGATTCCTTCTCAACGCTCTAAGACCTGTCCCTATGATTCTCCTATCAAAAAACAGGTGCTCTACCATCTAGACTTAGCTATCAGCCCTCTCCACAACAAAAACCTCTATTTTGTCACAGTAGATTATTTCAGAGGCTAGGGGAAATCAGAATTTAATTAATTCACTCTAGCAAGTGGATGATAACTTTCATATACCCTGGAATATGTTCCTTTAAAAGTGTATCCTAATAAATCTAAAAGTTAAGTGGAAACATTTAGGCATAAGGGGAAGTTTTTTTTTTACACAAGGAAACATTTATTTTGGTACATGAAGAAGGGAAAAACAAAGTAGACTCTAAATGTGAGGCTTCGAAGTCAGAAACTATAGTGTCAAAAGTTTTCTTTATTTTGATTTATCCCCAGAATATGGCATAAAAGGAAGACAAAAATGATTATTTTTTTTTTATTAAAGAGCAGGTGAAGAGAGTAGCACAGGAATGTCCTCAGTGTCTTGGCCAGGTGAGCCTGAAGCAATTGAGTAAATATGGTTTTGCTGATACCTCACTCTTTAATATGTTTTTATTTATTTGAGAGAGGGAGAGGGAAACATTGACAAGAGTGAAAAACATTGACTGGCTGCCTCTGGCACACCCCCTACTGGGGTTCTAGTCCCCAACCCAGGCATGTGCCCTGACTGGGAATCGAACCAGTGACCTCTTGGTGCATGGGACTACGCTCAAAAAACTGAACCACACTGGCCAAGGCAAAACTTCACTCTTTTTAATTAGACAGTTATCTTCAGAGGTCAATTGTACATTTGACAGAAGCACACCAACACCACAGATCAAAGGCACATAAAAAGGATAATTCTTTTAACTCAATTATTTTCTCAGTGCTATAAGGACCTTTTATCATTTATCTTCAATGAACTGTGCCTAGCAGTCAGGGACCCAGTTCTAGTCATCTCTGTATTCCCCCAGGGCTCAGGCTTATACATAGAAGATGGTTAATAAACAATAAAAGCTGTGAAATGGAAATACCACTCCAAATGCACATCGGGTGTACTTCCCCAGATTCCATTTCCTCCTGTCTCTAAGAATCCTTATAAGCCTTACAAACAGATAAAAATGGAGGATAGGCGTCTAAGGTACCGTATTTTACCAACATACCACTTGCAAAGTTGCTCTGAGATTCTCCAGAGCATTTAAAATAAAACTTCAAAGTAAAACTTCACCTACATACATTTTCCAGGGTTTATTTCACTGAGTGAAATGGAAGCATAATCAATATTTTCCCAATCTGTCTATAAAACTTAATATCCAATCTATCATGGAATGCTACCTAGATTTTGCTATAAATCTCACTCTCCTGTCTACCTATTAAGAGTAGTTGAAGCTACTTATTCTAGACCAACACAAAAACTTCTAAGACATGCAAACCCTTTCATTATTTTTTTAATATTTATTTTAAGATTTTTTTGTTGACTTTTAGAGACAAAGGAAAAGGGAGAGAGAGAAACATCAATGTAAGGGTGACATATCCACCAGCTGCCTCTTGCACACCCCCTACTGGGGATCCAGCCCATGTGCCCTGACAGGGAGTCAAATCAGCAACCTTTTGATGCACCACTGGAGGACGCCCAACCCACTGACCCACACCAGCCAGGGCCAAGCCCTTTCATTATTAATGGAGAGCCTTAAGGCCTAAATTTACCTTTGAATCTCAGCAGAACAGTGTCTGGGGGAAAGAAGTTCTGATATTAACTGGCCAATCCCAGAAGAAAATGGAGTGAAACTATTACACTTGAGAAGACCAAATCCAAAACTGCTTGCTCAAATATAATTTTTCAAGTTTATCATATTTTTCAAAACATTTGCAAGGATGCCCAGCTGGCATGGTTCAGCGAACGAGCACTGACCTATGATCCAGGAGATTGCAGCTGCACAGTTTGATTCCCAGTCAGGGCACATTCCTGGGTTGGGGGGCTTGATCCCCAGTAGGGCGAGGAGGCAACCAATCAATTACTCTCTCATCACTGATGTTTCTATCTCTCTCTCTCCCTTCCTCTCTCTGAAATCAATAAAGATATATTCAAAATATATATATGCAACGATACACTATGCATCTTGACTCAGAGTGTTGATCTACTTCATGTATTGGAAATGATGGCTACCTACCAGAGGATAGAAGAATTCATCTCAGAAGGTTAAAAGTACAAGTCCAGACTCTGCCACTAGGTGGACCATAATCTTCACCTCTCTGGGCCCCACCCAGTTTCTTCAGCTACAAAAGGAAAGGGTTATTTGGGGTGGGCCCTAAGGTCCATTTCAACCCTCTCAATTACGGTATAAGACATCAACAGAGCTATATTCAATTTTAAATTAACCTAAACTCACTCACTTGGAAAGAGAAAGAAATGCTTAAGCTAACTGAAGCTGGTCTTAGATTCTATAGAGGTTCTTGCCAAAGAATTGACTCCCCTTGCTTACTGTGCTACGAATCTCTGAAAATTGTCAACTATCAGTGCTGCTAGGATAGTCAAGAGCAAAGAAAAGCAGTAATCATTGAAAGATATTTGATACTTTTCTGCAAAATGACTATTAAAGAGATCTTTAAAAAGGAGGTGGGAAGGAAAGGTGAGGTAAGGGAAAAGCACACAAATACAATATATGGGGTGGGCAAAAGTAGGCTTATTGTGCCATTATGACATTCTTTTGAGTTAATAAAGCTATTGTAATAATCATAATCTGCATGTCTTTTTAATATGAACTGTAAATCTACTTTTGCCCATCCCATATGTAAGATACACTAATGGGGGTGGGGGAGCACTCCTGCTTGTTTACTCCCAGAGCCACAGGTTCCAGGTGAAATCCTTCTAATTCATTAGAACATATTTCTTCCGAATAGCCTAAAAGTACTTTAAGCAGAGAAAAGTATAGTTCCAGTCATGAGAAAATGGGCATCTTTCCCACACATATGCCCCCAGTTAACTTTCAAATGCCAGTCAGTGAGAACAGAAGCCAGATACAGCAAATCTGCTTTAAATGCTGCTCTCAGGGTTGCATAAAAGCTAAATAACATTAAGAGTTCACTAGGGTCACTGAAAAGAAAACCTAACAAAAAAGGCACGTCTAAGTCTCATTAACCAACAAACTACCTCAAGAGGCTGTTTGAAAAGATATGCTCAGCAGGCCAACATGAATTTCACTTACTGACACTCCTCAGGCACAAGAAGTCAAATACTTATCAATAATGAGATCCAGAAAACCATACCCAAGCTCAAATGAATGTCTACCTCTTTCTAGACTCCAGGAATCTAGACAAAGGCACCACTGCTTGAGATCCTAAAGGTTACCACAGGGGATTCTCAGTGCAGTGGAAGCTACCTGTACTCCCAGATCTGCTATAAACAAGTCCTACAAACAGACATCCACGGAGGCCACGTTGTTACTGCAGAATTTGCTTGCTTAAGAGGAGAGCGAATCACTTCTTTCTCATCATTTCTGTGGAGGAGTGATTATTGTGATGTTACTCTTAATTTCAACCAAATGCCAGAAAACCTAAGTTGGGATTCTAGTCTCAACTGGGAGAGAACTGATTTGATTTACTGCTGGTATAAAAGTAAGAATGTACTCCCAAGCCAAGAGGAAAAGCCATCCACCCTAGCTCTCCGGCCACAAACACCATCAAGAGTCCGGCTACACCGGCCGGTACAGGGGTGCAGAAACTGCAGATTCTGGGGCTCACCAGGGTTCACTCCTCTCAGTTAAGGCACTGACGGTTTCCAGTGCCCACAGGAGATCAGGACGACTTACCTGGAGATGATTCACTGGCATCCTAGAGCCACCACTTCAAAGGGCCTGTCACAGCCCCGCGTCCCGGACAGCCTCCCCACGACTCCCTGACATGGTTTTTCGCTTTTCTGGAGGGAGTCACCCCCCTACCCCCTAGACTGGAGGGCTGAGCAGGGGCCAAAGGTGATTCAGCACCCCGGCGCGGGACGAGGTGTGAACGCCCCAGGCCCGGCTCTGCACCCCGCCTCCCCTCCCCCACTTCCCGCAGCCCTCTTACCCCTCCTCGCGGGCCCTCCCCGGAAACCCTCGGCCCGTCAGTCACCCGAGGAGGTCGTCGACCCCGCGGCCCCTCGGGCCCCGGCCCCGCGTCTCCTCAGCCCCCACCCCACCCCCGCGGGCCCGACCCCTCGACTCCTCAGCTCCCGGCCCCTGAGCCTTCAACGTGGCCCCGGCGTCTGGTCCCCGCCGCCTCGGCCCCTCAGCCCTACGGTACCAGGCCCTCCGTCAGCGCCCAGCCCCCAGCTCGGCCACCGCCTCGGCCCCTCAGCCCTTTCGGGCCCCCGTCCCTCCCGGGCTCGGCCCACCGCCTCGGCCCCTCAGCCTCCCGAGCCCGGCCCTCCGTCAGTCCCCGGGCCCGCAGCCCCTCAGCCCTCTCCGGCCCTCCGCCCACCCCCGGCCCTCCTGGGCCCGGCCCGCAGCCTCGGCCCCTCAGCCCCCTCCGGCCCCTGCCCCCCCCCCCCCCAGCCCGGCCCGCCACCTCGGCCCCTCAGTCCTTCCGGGCCCGGCCGCTCCCGTCAGCCCCGGCCCCGCCGCGGCACCCACCGAAGGTGCGGCGCTGCTTGAAGGTCTTCTCCGACGGCATGGCGGGCCAGGCTGGGAGCGGGCGGCGAGGCAGAGGGTCCCTCCCGGCAGCTTTAGGTGGCGGCGGTTCCGACGGCGGCGACAGCGACTTCCCTTGTGTCTCCTCAGCCCGCAGCCGCGTCAAGTGACCAGCGCACCGCCCCGGGAGGCGGGGCCAAGGGCGGACTCTGCCTCCGCCATAGCGTGCGTGGCGGAAGCGGGGCCAAGCGTGCAGCCGGAGGCTGGGGGGGGGGGGGAAGTGCGCTGTGCGCAGGCGCGCGGCGAGGGCCGAAGTTCACGGCCCGGAGGGAGCCCGAGCCTGGGGAGCAGGCGGCCCGCGCTGCCCTCGCCCCACGGGGACGCGTGGGTGCGACGCCGGGGCCCCTGTCACGCAGGGCTGCCCCGCGTGGCTGGCTGCTCTGAGTGAGCGCACTAGTGTTCCCAGCGCTCTTAATGACTCTACCTGGTAGGGCACCTCTGTGCTTCTGTCTCACGAGTTATCACCGACATAAGAGTTGCTGGTGCTTCCTCCTCTTTGTTCGTCTTCGTTGGCTTTCCAGATCAAGTGCTTTCACGGGTGGGTGTGGGTGGGTGTGTGTTTTAATTTTAAGGATCTCCACTGGTCACTTCTGTCGCGTGTCAGAACTAGGAGCAGAACTGCAACTGGGTTATTTCAGGGTTTGCTCACTAGAGTCTAACTTTGGAGCAAGCCTAAGGATGATTGTTCTGGTTTAAGACCTTCCTGTTGGGTGAATTCCTCTTTTGACAAAATGCTAACGCCATTCGGTGCCTTCTGGGTGGCCCCTCGGGCGGCTCGGAGGTGTATGCCCCCGCAGGGGACTGGAGGCCTGGGCCTGCCCGGCAGCTCAGCGCGCTGGTTTCGCTCACCGCGCACTTCCAGCCTCCAAAATACGGAGCCTCACACGTTCATACCCCGCAGTCTTTCCACCGCGAGCTAGCTGAGCAACCTTATAAGCCATTATTCCGAGTCTCTGACTCTTTTCGTAAAAAGCCAATAATATTTTAGAACGCCAAGCGTTTTTTGAGGATCAAATGAAAGTGCCCTGTAGACGCGATATCACTACGCAACGTTATCAGTTCAGATATTGCCCATCTCGATGTCTGATGAACATACATCTATATGAACGGCAACTGATTCTTTGGCTATTTTTGCTCTTTAATACTTTGAAAGAGCACCATATTTCTAGGTTTTTACCCCCCTTTGAGTTTGTAAAAGCCTTCCTTATGTGCCTGTTTGATAAAGTAATCGCAGTGTGCTGAGATGCATTACTATTCAAATGTATAAAACATTCTAAGATACATTTCTCAAAGTGGTTTTAATACAGCTGGGGTTTCTTTCTTTATAAACAAGCACGTATGTTGGAGGGCCTTTGTAATTCGTCCCCAGCGCCAGAACAATGATGTTAGTTGTTGGTCTTTATTCTGCCACTGTCTACAAAAGAACAGTGCATTTGTGCAAGCGTCACTTTCTGTCCCAGGTTTTTTTCCCCCTCGTTCTGTCACAGTTCTTTACCTTGAAAATATTATAATATACAGTGAATAAAGAACACTTAGACATTTTATCGGGCTTCCAAAGTTCCAAAGGAAGATTTTAAGCTCCCAGTGTACTGTCTTGATTGTTTTGTATTTATTCTGTAAAGATTGTGAGAAAAAAAAAAAAAAATCCGGTAAGTGCTTATTATGTACCTACCTTCTGCCAAACACACAATGATGTTTTAAAGTACAAAAGGATTTTTATGATACTAAGTATTGGCTGATGAGTGCTTTCTTGGCTTAGTGCTACTTTGTAAGAAATGGACTTCTCATTCTCTTGCTGGACAACTGTTCCAAATGCAAGAAGAGGGGAAAAATTGATTATCTGGCATATGGGGGTGGGGGGAAGGGAAGGAGAGTTTCATATTTTCCTAGTCCCTTAGGCATCCATAAAGCTTTACCAAATTACAGGAGGCCTCGGGTTCACTATCATAGCCTCAAGGGATTAGCCTCAAGGGCTGTGCTAGGGATGGGACAGGGTTACTCTTTGTGATTTTCAAGTACTGAAGACCATATTTACAGTGGTTCTTCTAGTCCTACCCCTAACCTTGAATTTCTACTTGAATCTAAAACCACATATCCCTACATATTTCTCAGAAAATCAGTACAGTTGGCGTGTATAAAGGTGTCTCAGAAGCATAATCTCCATTTTAGACTAGCAGGGTTAAGTAAATAATAAATTAGATTTAAAATGTATTACTTTAGGCCCTGGCCAGGTAGCTCAGTTAGTTAGAGCATCGTTCAGATATGCCAAAATTGCAGGTTGGATCTCCTGTCAGGAAGCAATCAATGCAGGGAGGGGGTGGGGGATTGGGAGTGGGGGGTAGGGGGTGGGGAGTAGGGGTTGGGGGCAGATGGAAGAGGGCCTAGAGGAGATAAATGATGAAAAAAATTTTAATTTAAAAAGAAGCAACCAAAGAATGCAAAAATAAGTGGAACAACAAATTGATGTTTCTCTTTCTCCCACTCTCTCTCTAAAATCAAATTTTTAAAAGAGTAACTTCATGCAACTTTTGAAAACAAGTGTGTTTGAGTGTATGTAAAAAATTGCCCCAGATTGCAATTAAATAGAAGTTTGGCATAGTGAGCAAGATTCAGAGTGGCAAATAGATATTATTCATGAATTATTTTAAGATAGCTAATATAAGCATAGTATGATTTATTTTTACATGAACGACATAAATATTACTGTTCCTTGAAACAATCCGTATAAAAGGGAAAAGCAAAAGCACATCTTTCATTGAAATGTATTCAGTATTTTCTCCAGGAATCTCATGGTGCTTTTAAACTATCAAATAATCATTGTAGGAAGCCAAGCGGTGTCAGTTTCAAATCTCTCTCACTCTATTCCTTTTTCCATAACATTCAATGACCGTCATCATGGGGGAAATAATTTAACCGATAAAAATCGAATATGCCATCCCAGCATTACGGATGTCACACGGCTGTAAATCATTTCTGTCCAGCTATTTCTATGAATCTGTTAAACGGGGCGTGAAACATGAACCTGCAGCCTAGAACACATTGGAGTTATTTTTGCCACACTCAACATGGAAGGCAAGTCCCGCTGAGAGGTAGCTCACCTGCTCAGGCCTGGCCCCACCCCTCCTCTTTCTGATTGGAAGACATCGTCCATCCCGAAAGCTGTCTGGGCCACTATTGGCCGGTTGTCCAGTCCGTCGTGCGTCATGTCTTTGCTCTTCAGAACAAGTAAACAAACAAGTATTGCTCAAGAGGAGTGTCCGAGCTATTCTCAGAAAGGATCCCGTCGGGACGGTTCTGAAGTTGACAGCGCTGGATGCAGCCTGTGGGAGTGTCTTCCCTGCTCCCCGGGAGGCTCTGCGAAAGAGGCACTCGATTGGGGTGCGTCCTGCCTCGCGCAGGGGCTCTGCCCTCTGGGGCTCAACTTCAGAAACCAGCAAGCTGGTGCATGCAGGAAAGGCATCATCAACCGCTCAGATAACCTAACATCATTTCTTTTTGTTTTGTTTTGTTAATCCGCACCCGAGGCTGTTTTTTCCATTGACTTTTGGAGAGACTGAGAGGGAGGGAGGGGTAAAGAGATAGAAACATCGATGTGACACATCCATTGGTTGCCTCCTCGACAGACGGGGTCGGGGATAGGCCCAGGTAGGTGCCCTGGACCAGGAATTGAACCCAAGACACTTCCGTCGGAGGGCCGACACTCTAACCACTAGACAAAACCGGCCAGGGCCTAACATTATTTCTTAAATGAATGAATAACGACTGATGGAACTGAGTGGCGTTCCAAAGGTGGTGGTTGGTGGTGGTGGTTCGCTTGTTTGTTTAATTCTAGACACACTTCGGAGGATTGTTTTTCCAGCTTTTGCCCATACAGTAGATGCAACTGTTACCATAAATCTCTCATTTAGCCTATGAATGTTTTCCCTTCTTTCCATTCACCTGGACTGTTTCTGCTGAGCAATGGCTAAGATGACTTTTTTCACATCTGGATTCTGAGAAACAGCATGAGTAAAGTTAACACGGTTTACTACTTTCATTGACTTCCCAGGCAACCAACTGAAAAATGCCCTGCCCTATATGCAATTTATTTCCTTAGATGTTATCAGTTCTCACTAACAAAGAGTTCATTATTACAGTCTCATAGTATTAAAACAAACAATCTTTTCTATCTAGTTTTTCCTTTTTAGCAGGAAAGAACCCTCCTTAGTGTTCTTTGCAAAGGATACAAGTTCTTTATGAGGGGCTGTAAAACTGCTCAAGGACACATAAAGCTTTCCACATTCAACGTGTCATAGTTCTCTGCTATCTGCAAAGTCTTTCCCGCCTGGCTCCTTTACACTAACATGCATTACCCAAGCTCTCACAGCTGTCTTTTTCTTCCTGTTCTGATGGTCTGCACCAATTCAATCCTTCAGCATCTTTATGAGTTACTGTACACAGCCTTCCTGCTGTAAAGAACATATAGCTATATCTTTTAACTGTATAGTGGCATAACTCAAATTGTGAACATAGAATAGTTTAACCATTCTACTAAAGATGGAAATTTGAGCAAATTTATTTGTACATTGTAATATACTCCAAGCTCCCCTAGAAGAAAATTATATTTTATTAATAGGGCCTAGTAGGGAATATATACATATACAGATATGTATCTATATGTATTTTTAAATGACTGAAATGTAACAGTGACAAGGATCATGCTTTAGAATCTTGGATCCATACAGAACATAGCACATAGGCTAGTCAGGCATTCTGTAAATATTTATTATATTATTTGATACATTACTGAGATATTTCCTAGCTTGGATGGTGATGGTGATGATGATAACCCACCAGTCTTCTCTATGTCTGTTTGGTTCATGTTCCTCCCTGATTAACCTTTTAGCAAGTTTTTTTTTTTGTCATTCAACAAACATTTGGTCAGTAAACATTCACTGATTGCATGACGGGTGAGTATATCTATCATGTTATGAGGGGCACATCTAGTAAAGCTGGTGCCAAAGGAAGCAAGAGTTTACAATAAAACAATATGATGGTACAGTAATAAAGGGATCATCCTTCCTAGAAGGGGATGTCATTAGAGGGCAAGGAGGAAGGGGGTTGGTTTTAATGGCACAGACTGGGGAGATGGGACTTCCTGGCAGAGGAGACAGCTTGAGCAAAGTCAGAGAGATGTGACAAGGCATGGTGAGTTTGGGCTAAGGAATCTGATGGCTCCCATTGAAATATAAGTGTGGGGAATGAGAGGAGGCCAGGCTGGAAGGATAGGGCCAGATAGTGAGCCTACTTTGTGTGATGTGATAAGGAGTCAATGGGCCCACTCAGTACTTTTAAATAGGTGAGTAGTGAGGTGGGTCTGCTTTTATTTATGTTACTATTTGAAGGCTACCAGTTCTGGCAACTAGAAAGGATGGATTGAAAAACCTTCTAGATGCATGTAGGTCAACTCGGTGGTGTTTTTCAATTGTGTGGACGCTAGATGGTCAAAATTTGAACTAGGGCACTGCTATTTTTGCCAGAAGATGCACTTCCCCATTTATGGGATTCTGTGGATTAGGTTAGGATGCCCTCTTTTCTGCTTAGAACTTTCTTTATGGAGGTGATGGTGGATAGCCAGGAATTTGTGGAGGCTGGGCCCAGGGGAACTATGAGGGTTAATATTTTCTATTAGATAAGCAAGACCCCGCACTAGACCAGAAACACTGGGGTGGCTGGGAGGTTCTTAGCTTCCATTTAGATTCTGGGCAACTCCTCCAGCACTTGAGGGCATTGAAAGAAGTCTTGATCAGAAAGGAATTGTAGAGCTGCTTCGATAGCGTCCACACACCCCTGGCTCTCCTCTCTGAAAACAATAACAAGTTTGTTGTTATGAGCTATTTAAGGTGAAGCCACAGTCAAGAGGTAGCTTTACACATTCTCTAGAGCACAGTAAACAAGGTAACTAGGTCTCAACAACCAGATCACTGAGAAGATAACACAGGATTTATCAGCCAGTATGATTTCCCCTTTTCACTGTAATAAGGGCAGAAATGAGTGAATGTTAGTTTTTAGATAAAAGAAAGAGCCGACAAGCACAATTCAGGGTTCGTTTGGCTTACCCAGTTGGCAGGACTTTAACAGTTGGCGTTGATTCCACCTACCACTGAATGACGCCTTCCGTGTGCAGCAGTCTCGGGGGTCATTCAGAGCTTTCCTTGCGGGGGGTGGGGTTCCTGGGGAGGAAGGTGTCCTCGGGGCTGTCCTCAGGGAGAGGTTCTGGGGGTTCTGGTGGGGGGGCCCGCGGGGCCCTCAGAGAGGGTCCTGGAGGGATTCATGGGAGGGGTGTTCTCCAGGGGTCCCCTGGACCGTCCCGGGAAGGGGCCGTGGCGGGGGGGGGGAGGGCATCCTGGGTGCGGCAGGCACACCCTAAGGCGTTCCTGGGTGAGGGGCGGCTCCGGGAGCGGGTGCGCGCAGTGGGGAGCGCGGCAGCCCTATACTCTGAAGACGGTGAGTTCGGTCCGCAGACGTGGCAGCCCACACGCACGTCTTCGGTCGCGAAGGGGTGGCCGTCGCGCGTTCGTGGGTGACATTCTTTCCCCGTGCTCGCTTCGGGAGCGGGACAGGAAGCCCTCAGGCGGCAGGTGAGCCGAGGCCAGCGCCTGGGAGCGGACAGGGCCGGGCGGACCACCCGTCCGCGCACGCAGAGAGTCCCGGGGCGCTGTGCGGGGGCCCCCCGGGGGCGGGGCCGAGACGCCGTGGGGGCGTGGCCAGGCTTCCCGACTGGGAGGGGCTCGGCTCGGGTGGGGCGGGACTGGGTCCCGGGGGCTCGGCGGGGCTCCGGGCGGGGCGGGGCGGGCTCGCAGCGGCGCCGGCGCACGCGCGGCGGTGGCGGCGGTGGCGGCGGCGGTTCCAGGGGCCGGCATGGCGGTGTGCGCTCGCCTCTGTGGCGTGGGCCCTTCGCGGGGATGCCGGCGTCGCCAGCAGCGCCGGGGCCCCGCCGAGACGGCGGCGGCCGACAGCGAGCCGGACACGGACCTGGAGGAGGAGCGCATCGAGGCGGGCGCGGCGGCGCTGGGCGCGGAGTGGAGCGGCCGCGGCGCGAGCCCCTCGCCGCCCCCGCGCTGCTCGCTGCTGGAGCTGCCTCCCGAGCTGCTGGTGGAGATCTTCGCCTCGCTGCCCGGCACCGACCTGCCCAGCCTGGCCCAGGTCTGCACCAAGTTCTGTCGCATCCTGCACAACGACACCATCTGGAGACGGCGCTGCCGGGAGGGTGAGTGCGCGGCGGCGGGGGGTCCGGGCCTGGGAAGGGGCTCGGGGCCTGGAGGGGCTCGGGGCGGGGGGCCGGGCGTGGGGAGAGGTTCTGAGGTCGGGAGGGCGCTCGGAGGGCCGGGCGGCAGGTGTACGGGGCCTGGAAGGAGGGTCTGAGGTGCACAGGCGCCCTGGACAGACCTGCCGTAAATTGGGGGCCTCATGGGGGGTTCGGGCCTGGGGGGGACTCGAGGGTCTCAGGTCCCCCACAGGCCCTGGATGGAGACCTGCTCCAGATGGGGCGGCCCCGGCTATGCGGGGGCGGGGGTCCCGACCCAGATCCGGGACGCGGGGGTGCGGGCGAGGTAGCGTTTCCGGTGGGCATTGGGGTGCTCCGAGAGGGGCGAGGGGTCTCCCGGCTGCGGGGACGGGGCGCCGTGGAGCCAGGGGAAGTGACGCGCTCTGCGGGGGCGGGGTGTCCCTGCGGGTGTGGGACCCTGGAGGTTCATAGGTCGGTGGGAGTGACCTGGCCGCTGCGGGCGCCCCGCGCGTCCCCGGCCCTTTGGGCGCGCGGTGGGCGCGGAAGCGGAGCGGGGCGGAGAGGGTGAGCTGGAGTAGGTCCGGAGCGAGGGCGGCCAGTGTTTGGAGGTTCTCCTGAGAAAAGGAGAACCTTTTGGGTCTTTGGACAGGTGGGTGGAGCTGGGTAGCGCAGGAGGCGCCGCTGTCTCCCCCGCGGATGCTGGTGGCAGCGGTGAGGGTGGGGAGTAGTTAGTTTTGTAACAAATCCCAGGTGGACGGTTTGCTCAGTCCCGAGTGCAACGCTCTCTGTGTTTAAACGTTGACAAATCTTTGATGTTTAATAAGTTCTCGTATGTTGGTAAACAGGATAGGTAAGACAAAGTCTGAACAACGCAGAACAGCAAAAGAAAGAATCGCCTGGGAGCATTTGAGATCTTGCTGCCTGGCATTTGTCGTCAGTTTGGCTCAAATAAACTTATTATTTTTTTAAAGTAAGAATCATCAGAACCCCTACGATCAAAGATTAAACCACCCTTAAAATTTTGGAAAACATCTCTCTGTATACACATATAGAGTCATGTACACGTTTTTGTTTAAATGAGATCATACTATGTATATTCTCCTAGAGCCAGTTTAGTATAAAAGAGCTTCTTACTGTTCCCCTGCATACATATGCCACAGACTAGTCCCTTACGGACACGCTTAAATTTGTAATTTGTCCTTGTCATAAACAGTGCTATCAAGATTGCCTTTGTGCATTTCACAGGAATTTATGAGACCTACATGTACCTTTTAGAACTTTTGAGATGATCTTAGTGTGCACTTCCCAAAGTGGGGTTGTGGGTAGTAGGAGGTGCACATTGAAAACACCTTAGATACCTGTTGCCCAGCTGTTGGAATTTGCACCCCCAGGAAGGCTACCTGAGAAGGCCTCCTTTCTCAAATCCTCCCCAACGAGGCGATCAGCCAGTCATCTTTTCTCTTCTGTGAACCTCAGTGGCTAAGACTCTGGATTTGTAGCCATCAGGGCAGGCTCTGTGTATCTGCTGAGATCCTGGACATGCTCCTTTACCTGCACAAATGTTCGTGGGAAGTGCTGTCCTATAGGGTTGCTTTGAAGGTTAACTAAGATGATATATGTGAAGCCCTCACCCTTTAAATGGTGGGTGTTTAGTTATGCTTCTTGGCCATTTAAAAAAAAAAATATTGATTTTGAGAGAGGGAGGAATGGAGAGGGAAAGAGAAAGAGAAACAATGATGCGAGAGCGAAACATTAAACTGGTTGCCTCCTACACACCTCCTACCAGGGATTGAGCCCGAACCCCAGGCATGTGCCATGTGCACTGACCAGGAATCAAACCCACAACCTTGCAGTGCACAGGAGGATGCCCAACCAACTGAGCCACGTGGGCCAGGACTGTCTCTTTTTTTCCTTAGAGAGTCTGTTGTCTTACAAATTTGTAAAAACTCTTTGAATATTAGCAGTATTAACCTCTTGTCATATTAGTAAGATATTAACCTTTTGTCAAGTATGTGGCAAGTAATTTTCTTTTGACATTTTTTTAAATCCCCACCTGATAGGATTTACTGATTTTAGAGAGAGTTGGAAGGGGGGGAGAGAGAGAGAGAAACATCAACATTGATCGGTTTCCTCCTGCACACACCCACCCTGACGGGGGATCGAACCCAAGGCCTTTCGGTGCACTGGATGATGCTCCAACCAACTGAGCCACACAGGCTAGGGCTCTTTTGACATTTTAAAATAGAGGCAAAGAAAGTTCCACTTTCTCTTTCTCTCTGATTTCCATTTGCTGTCTTTTGTATTTTGTACACCTGTAAGACCCAGGTTCGTCACAGATGATCCATTGTGCTTAGAGGAGTTTCTCCATCAGTCAATCAAAACTGTACTGTGGTCTCTGGGGAACTGTAGCGTGTGTGTGTGTGTGTGTGTGTGTGTGTGTGTGTGTGTAGTTCAACTCTAGGAATGGAGGGTAAGAGAAGCCTTGTGTAATCAAAAAACTCAGAGGCATGCCACAGAGTAAAATTAACAAGTTATAACTCGGTCAATTCCTAGAATTGTTCATGGAAATATAAAAGTCCTGATGAAGATATAGAAAGAAGTGGGGGAGCAGACACAGAAGGTCCCTTGAGCCCTTTCCCACTGTTGCATTTCTCAGTTCAGCTTTCCTGGGACAGCAGACACATCATGATGTGGAATCCAGGCATGTTGTTCATCGAGGCAGTCTGCCATGCTGGGGGAATTTTCATTTTGAGAAATATAAAAAATTGAAAGATAAAAATGATAAAACAGGCATATTCCTAGTTACCCCTCAATAAATAACTTAACTCTTTTGTCATAGTTGGTTTTGATTCCTCTACCTTTTGTCGTTGTTGTTAATTCTTGCCTGAGGCTCTATGTGCTGCTTCATGCTTTGAAGAGGCCACACTTTTGTTCCTTCGTTTGTTTTTATTTTTTTTCATTATACCCAGTATGACAGTGAACAGTCTCTTGTGTGTTTCTTTGGACACAGATAAGTTTGAAAGTTTTTCTATGGAATATATCCAGAAGCAGTGTTGCTGGGCAGTGTTGAGATTTGCAGGTTTTGTTTTTGTTTTTTAGATTCACAGTTTTACTAGGTACTATCCAGTTGTTTCCTAGAATGATTTTACCTGTTTACACACCTGTCACTGGGGCATGACTAGGCACGTCACAAAATATAAAATACAAATGCCCAAGGCGCATCGTCACAAAGGAACTGCCTTTTGTGGTCCAGGTTATCTCATTTAATCTGATGTCTGCTGGAGTCATTCTAATGTGAATGATCCATCTTTTAAAATGTGTGCCAGTCTGGATAAGAAGCAGCATCTCATTTTAATTTGCATATGCCTGATAACTAGTGAGGGTGTGCATATTAGAAATAAAGTTACTGGAGATTTGGATTTTTTTTTAACTTGCTTCTCCTTAATCTTTGCCTCCTTTTTATGTTATTTTTTTTTATTGACTTGTGGGTTTTATTAATTTAGTCTGGATAGATTTCTGTTTAATGTGTTGCAAAACACTTCCTTAGAGTCTATAGTCATTTGCTTTTTAACTTCCTTTATAGTGACTTTTGTGAAGGTTACAATGTAAATCAAAATGACAAATTTTT
Organism: Miniopterus schreibersii; assembly: GCF_964146895.1. Lineage (NCBI taxonomy): Eukaryota > Metazoa > Chordata > Mammalia > Chiroptera > Miniopteridae > Miniopterus > Miniopterus schreibersii. The sequence goes on along the minus strand of NC_138121.1, from coordinate 27,854,575 downwards.
AACTGTGAGTTTAAATGATTATTGTCATCGCAAGCTTATGAAGATGGTTGATAGCTCGGCCTTTAGTTTCACTGTTTCATTCTGGTAGCTTTAATTTCCAGCTTATCTAGGTCAATAATTGGACAATTCCATGTGGTATTCACAGGTGTCTGGTAGAGTTAGTATAATTGTGATTGGATTTATATATAAGAATAGTTGCACACGAGACAAGTGTGGTCTTAACTCTCTGAAGCCCAAAACTTGATCTTTTCTGAACTAGACATTTGGTTATAGTGGATGTTAATAAGGCCAAAGTCAAGCCCGTGTGGGTGAAAACCAAAGCTGTCTCGGCCTTGGTAAATAGGAGGCGGGATCTCAGACTGGCTGCGGAGGTACATGGCCCTAGCCCATCAGGTTTCCTGACGGGATAACGGTGGCTCCAGTTTTTAGTGTTTTGGGAGGGTGAGTGCGACTTACTAATGAATTTGAATGTTTACTACTCAGTGTTTAAGTGTTTGCTTTCTGTATTTTGGTAATTGGATTTTCCAGAACAGAAAACAAGCTACAAAAAAAAAAAAGGAGTGGGAAAGAGGGTGCTGTACATCTGTGTTATTGCTTCAAAGAATTTTGCACCATGATTAACTTGAAGGGTGCCGAGACAAGGCATAACTGTTTAATAGCTCTTTCTAAAATGATAGGATGATTTGGGGGCAGGAGGAAGCTACACTAGAAACTTAAAATGAAGTAGCTTTTTATAACGTTTGGTGAGAGGCTCACAATTTCCAGTGTCCTAGCAGTAATACATCAGCAATAATAAACCACTTATTTTTACAGAACTTTGGCCATGGTAGCCCCCTGCATGTTGGAGCTGTGGGAATAAATATTTTCTTGTGGTATTTCTCTGGGCAGATGAAAAGGTTGCTACTGAGAAGCCAAATCTGTGCTCCTGATTTGGGGCAAGTATATGAGAAAATAGGTGATATTTTTCCTCTTACAGGAAACCAAACCAAACGCAGTCTCCAGGGCAGGGGTGGGTAGATGGAGGGTAAACGCTTTTTCTTGCGTCATTCCTCTGGCTACAGGCCTCCTGCATGTGGGGCTATAAATAAGTCATTTCTCAGAGCACCTGGGGTGGAAGCCAAGTACGTTGTTTTGCCTTTGACCCTGACGGTGCTCTTTTTGGTTAATTGGTGAATTTCGAAATGCTCACTAATTTTTAACACTTTATTCACGCAATAGTTCATGAAGTCTACCCAATGCTAACGAGTTTACAAAATTCAGACCATAGTTCTCAATCAAAATATTCAAGTAATAACAGAAGATAAATTTAAAAACAAAGGAAATGCTCAGACATGTATTTTGTAAGTCTAAGGTGGGTTTACATTCCATCAGAATTAGAAATCTCTTTTTCCCATAATATGCGATCTTTATGACAGAAATGGAAAATTAAAAATCAATATTTAATTGTGTTTCTGCGTGCAGAAGAAAATGCTAGTTCTGTTCTATTTGATATGCTGATACAAAATATGAGAAATGTGGCTTCTGTTAAATACGGCTGAAATTGCAAGGGCTGTCACTGGAAAAGGTGAAATGGGCAAGTTGTTGGGTTTTGGTTTTTGGTTTCTTTATTACGCAAATAGTTGGTTTTAAGGCTGGCTTAAGAAATATTTGTTGATGCCTGTTAAGCGGGTGCTTCTCGAGCCCAGCAGTTTCGGGGGTCGGGAGGGTGGGTTGGCAGTTGGATAAACCGACTGTGCAGGTCAGGGAAACACGTTTTCCTCTGCTCTGCTCACTGAAAGGACTGCGCTTCTCCGTGTTTTTCCAAGTTGAACCTCGTGCAGCTTCATAGAGAAACCTAAGTCTTCCGAAGAGCAAAGTCAAAAAGGGTGAAGAAAAATGGTGCCTCTCAAGGCCTCCTGTTTCTCAACCTTCCGAAAGCGAGCCGGAAAGTGAATCTGGTATCGGAAAGCATTGAGTAAAGACTTCCCCTTGGCCCTATTTCATTGGACAGACACTGGAGATTTGGCAAAAACAATTGGATGGGTGTTAGAGGTCCAGGCGCTGCCATTTCTCCTGTTTTACTGTGTTTATAAAGCGGTTATGTAATGCACTTGAGGATCTGAGTTTGCTTTTATGGCTGTAAAGGGCATGCAAATAAATACAAGGGTGTCTTTGGGCCTTTGGAGAGGAACAAGTGTCCTCCCCCAAAGCTGGCCCTTTCAGGAGGTGGCCTGGGTTCCACACTCATGAGTCAGCATCCTTGGCTGGTGATGTCATCACTGTCCACCCAGTGGCGGTGGAGAGCAAACCTGGAATCGCCAGGCCTGCTTGTCTAGCGCTGGTGGAGGAATAGGGCCATGTCTGGAATATTAGAAAAGAGCCAGTGTGAGATGATTGTCGTCAGACTCATGGGCTTATCTCCAGGTCTCAAAATGGTTGCTGAGATGGAGCAGGTGTGCGTGCACTCAGGAAGGGCGGGCGTCTGGGATAACAGATGGGCCTTAGCCTGAGTGGGTCTCCCTTGGCCCTGGGGGGGGGGGGGTGCTGGGGGCCTGGGGGTGTTCCTGTAGTGGGAGCGGCATGGGGGTCAGAGTCATCTTGCTGGAAGAGCGAGGTTTCTCAAGGTTCCTGTTGGCACCAAAGACTGTTTATCTTTGCAGGGGTGGAACTTGTTGGGAATAAGCCACATCGATTTATGCAGGCAGTTCAGCTGTCCTCAGGAACTATTTGTTTTGCATCTGGAATGTTCTAGGTATTTAATAGGAGACACCTATAGGCCGTGTCCGGATTTTGATTTTTACATTCTTTCCCATCCTAAGGTGAAACACTCTGGCTGCAGAGTGTTTTTCTAGATTGGCTTCATTATTATATTTTTAAAAGGCATTACGTGCATTTAGAGCAATAGCTGAGTAAAGCAGCTGCTAGAGAGAACACCACGGGGGTTTGAAATCAGGGCTCTGTTGCTGAGGCGTGTTCTTGGATATTTGCTCAGAGCAGCTGTGTCAGGAAACCTAGGGGCCTCTGTGCCCCACTCCTCCTTCCCACCAGCTCCCACCCTCCTTCCTTTGACTTCTTTTTTAGCCTCGAAAGTAAAAGTTTTAACCGTATGTTATTAAGGATTATACTTACACCCTAATTTAGTACAAACAGAAATGCTGTCTCTCCAATCAATACTGCCTTATAGTTTTATTTAGAAAACTGTGTGAGTTTACAGCAGGTAGGAAACAAGCCAGCAGCATTCCTCCTGTCCTCACTCCACCCCTTCTCCTGGACTCCCTCATCTTGCCAGGTGCCAAATCTGGGTTGTCCCCTCCGTTCTTCCTGCCTCTGCCTTACCCGGTGGTGCAGTGGCCTCCTCACTGGACAGCCCCCCGCCTGCATTTCCAGGTGCATTTCTGCTGGCTCCACCCGCAGGTGAATATCCACTGTGCAGACCCTGTCCATGCTGCTTTTCTCCCTAAGACTCTTCAGTGCTTCCGTGTTGCTTGTGGACTCCCATCTCCAGCATTCGAGCCCCTCCAGGACCTGGAGAGACCCTCCCTTTCCAGATGTATCTTGTGTGCCCACCAGCTTGCTTCAGATGGTGTCTTAGCACCATGCTTTTTCAAGGTGACAGAGTTCCCTCATAAGTGGCATTTTTTTGGGACAAAGAGGCTAATTGTAGTCTCCTCTCTAATTGTAGTCTCCCAGTACCAAGGCAGTGCACAGAGTAATGATATTAACTTTCTTTGTCACCTTCTGTTCCAGTGCACAGCGTGTGCACATCTCAGTCACGCTGGCACGGGTACTATCCCCATTGGTCCATCTTCGTTTTTAGGGAGGGAGCCTACAGAAGCAGATGTGTGTCCATTGGGCTCTCCTGTGGGGGTGAGAGAGTAGAAAAGAGAGAGAGAGCAAACTCCTCTGTTCCATTCCCACCCATAGAGACTGACTAGATTCAGTGCATATTCAGAAATGCGCTGCCTGGCCAGGTGGCTCAGTTGGTTGGAGCGACGTCCCGAACAACAACAGGTTGCGGGTTTGATTCCAAGTCAGGGCACGTACCTAAGTGGCGGGTTTGATCCCCAGTTGGGGCAACCGATCGATGTTTCTCTCTTACATTGATGTTTCTCTCTCTCCCTCCCTCTCTAAAACCAACAAAAACATATCCTTGGGTAAGAATTGAAAAAAAAGAAAAAAGAAAAATGTGCTGTGGGACAGAGAGGTTTTGGGTAGCCCTGTCACACCCCATCACATAGCACCGGCCTCATTGGACAGGCAATTTGTGATGGGAGGTGGGCGGCCCCTGGCAATTAGGTGCAGCTTCAGTGTTGACTTGACTCAGGCCAAACTACGGGGCTATTGTTTAACTCTTGGCAAAACATCTTTCAGATAGATTTTTGGAAGATTTCTGATTGGAATATTTGAAGTGTCAGTTTAATTTTTTATTGCGGTAACATATACCTAAAATAAAATTTACTGTTTTAACCCATTTTTCAGTGTACCGTTGAGTGGCATTAGGTACATTCACATTGCTGTGCAGTCATCACCCTCCATCTGTCTCCATAGCTCTTCCCATCTTCCCAAACTGAAACTTGGTTCCCATTAAAAATTAACTCCCCATTTTCCCTTCCCCAGTCTCCTGGCAACCACCATTCTCCTTTTGTCTCTATGAATTCAACTCCTTGAGGGACCTTATATAAATGGAATCATACAGTATTTCCCCTTTAGGGACTGGCTTCTCTCACCCAGCATGATGTCCTCAAGGTTCATCCATGTTGTAGCATGCATGTGTCAGGATGTCTTTCCTTTTTTTTTCCCATCCTCTCATGATATTTTTTTCCATTGCTCTTCAGAGAGAGTGGAAGGAAGTGAGAGAGAGAGAGAGAGAGAGAGAGAGAGAGATTGGTTTCCTGGGGAAAGAGATTGAGTCTGCAACCGAGCTGAGCTAGGTGCCCTTGGCTGGAATTGAACCTGGGACTCTTCAGTTTGCGGGCAGACGCTCCAACCACTGAGCCAAACCGGCTAGGGCAGGATTTGTTTCCTTTTAAGGACTGTATAACATTGCAGTTTATGAATGGACCACATTTTGTTTATCCATTCATCTGTCAGTGGACACTTGGGTTGCTTCCACTTTTTGGCCATTGTGAGTAATGCTGCTGTTAACAAGGATGTACAAATATATTTTTGAGTCCCTGCTTTCAATTCTTTTGGTTATATACCCAGAAGTAGAATAATAACTGGATCATATGGTAATTCTTTGTTTTATTGTTTCAGAAAATGCACCAGACTGTTTACCAGAGTATGACCATTTGCTTTTATAACTTTTCTCAAGTCTAGCTCACACATTTTTCTTCCCCTTCCCAACATTTCTTTTTTTATTATTGATTTTTTTTGAGAGAGGGGAAGGGAGATGGAATGGAGAGAGAGAAACATGGATGTGAGAGTGACACATCGATTGGCTGCCTCCTGCACACCCCTCACTGGGGATGGAGCCCACAACCTGGGCATGTGCCCTGAACAGGAATCGAACTGATGACCCCTTGGTTCATGGGTTGACACTCAGCCACTGAGCCACACTGGCCAGACAGCAAGGACAGATTTTGAACGGACAGCCTGCAACACCAAATCCCACACTTAAAGAGCAGCAGTAGGCAGCATGGTTTGGTGTGCTAACTTTTAATCATTTCACATGGGATCTCTGCCGGAGGATGGAGTTAACACTGTTTGTTTTTCTGGAAGAAAGGATATGTAGTACTGGCAAGTACACTGGCCTTAAAGCTATTTTCAGGGCATTTTCCTTAATGACTTACGGGAAGGTTTATAGAACAATCAGAGGATGTGGAATTGTTCTTGGCCACTCTTTTAAAAAAAGATTTTCCATCATGTGGAAAATACTGAACATTTCTTACAGAAACATTTGAGTCAGAATGACAATATTCCACTTGGGTGGATTTGTTGTGATCTTTTGGGAACATTAAGAAAAGCCCAGTAAGGATTGCTGTATTCATTAGCACTACGTCATAACCTTGCTTTTCTTCTGATTGTTAATGGCTTTTTGTGGATACTTTATCTGGTTGTGCAAGGTCATCTCCTGTGTGATATTAGCAATACCATGTTGACAAAGTACACAGAGATTTATGATGATTTGGTCATCCTAGCTAAAAACCTTAGAATCAGTCAGAAGTCCAAGTAATTAATGAGAGGCAATGGTAGTTTCTGTCAGGTTAGAGTATCCATTGGGCTCATAGAAATCATAAACCAAGTCACCAGCCTTCTGCGCTCTGAGCACAGAGGAATGCCCAAGGGACGGTCTCGATGCCTCGTTAAAGGCCTGGCTTTTGACTTCAGGCGCCATCAGCAACAAGAGCACAGATGGATGCATTTTCAGGTCTTGCCCTGTATATAACTGTTGGCCTTCAACACTAACACATAGTACAAAAGTGTGCAATTCAGAGGAGGACACCCTCCCACACCCTCTGCGCCACAGTCAAACTGCTTTGTCAGCGAGGCAGAAAGAAGCTAGTCCTTGGCTGCTTCACGCACTGGTCGCACACTGGAACTGAGAGAAGGAGCTGGCCTTCCAAAGCCACACAGCAAACAAACCAAAGCACCGCTATTACTGTGCGGTAACAATTTTGAAGGGCATCGTTTGTACAAGAGAAGGACAAGGTGCTAGACAAAGTAGTGACAATGACTGGTGGTGTTCAGGAGGAGCCACTTGGCATCACAGAGCCACAGGATAGTGGGAAGACAGTTTAATATAGAACAGACCGTGTCTCCGCGAGAGTGGGGTAGCCCAGTTGCTCCGTTTCTTCTGCTGACCAGGGGTGATCTGCAGGGATTTTGACAAACTGTGGTCTCCCGGGTTGCTGGTAACTCACATTACATGCCCACATTATTTTATCCCTGCCCCAGAGTCTCAAACAGCGTATTTCATGATTTGTGTTTCCTCACACGTTTATAATCTGTATAATCCTCTAGAATGGGGTCTACATTCCTCCTGGCAAAAGGATAAAACAGGTGTATTTTGCCTGATAATCGGCAAGGCCAGGGTTTTAGGTCTTTGACTTCATGTCTGTTCAATAGTGGCAGTAGGGAAAGGCAGGGGCCCCGGGCAGGTCTGATCAAAGGGGTTTACAGAATAGTAACCACCTCGCCCCAGAGAGCTGCTCTAGCCTGTGTGCGTTTTGAGCTCTACTTTGCGTACGCTCAAAATCCTAATGGTTAGGGAAGCGTTTGGGTTAATATCATTCTGTTGAAAAGACCAGACCTCAGGCGTGTTCAGACATGATCGAAAGTGATGAGATGAGGGACAGCACTGTGCAGCTACTGGCCACACTGCATCGATCCGTAATTCAGATGAGTGCTGCGTCACCAACCTCACCAAGCCTCGGTTTCCTTCCCTGTGATGTAGGCATAGTACTGGCCTTAGAGGTGATTGGCAGGATTTTGTTATGCGACTGTCCTGTGAAGCCCCCGTTGAATGCCTGCGCCTGGTATGAGCACAGTGAGTGAGAGTCCTGGTGGTTATTACTGTGGGGTCCTAGGGGCCCCCTGTTCTCATCAAATGCTTGCTGAGCACACACCTGTGCCAGTGCCGGGCTCACCAGTATGAGGCATTCCCATCCTGGGTTTTCATCATTCAAATGGAGATGACAATAGCACCTCTCATGGGCTACTGGCAGGGTAGAGTGTAGTGGTGCCCGGCAGGAGCTTGGCATGGTGCCCAGCATGCACAAAGGTTGGTATGAGGCTGGTGTTATCATTATTAGCTCTTGGCCAGCAGGCAGTTCTGTATTAGTGTGGATTAGTTCAATTACAGTGCTTTCCTTTTGAAACCTTGCCCAGACCTGAACAGAAGGACCCAAGGTTTTGGTTGGGAAGTGGTGGTGGTGGCGGTGGGATTTTGAAAAGTGGGGCCATGGCAGGATGAGTAGAGGGACAGGGAGGAGGAGATAAGATGTGCGCTGTAAGGCAGGCGAGTGGGGAGCACAGGGAGACGAGGAGGGTGTCGAGGGTCCCCTTCCTGGCTGTCCTAAGGTGGCCCAATGCAAAAGGGCAGAGTGTCGAACTCCTCCTTCCAGCGTCTTGCCTGGGTCTTCAATCATAGGATCTGTGTGTGTGTTTAATAGAATCAGTAGTGTGGTGCCCAAACTGGCGATTAAAGGGGCCCTTGTGGAACCCTGACAATGACAATCTCATTTTCATGGGAACATGTGTTTTAGGAACACTGAATTTCTGCCACACTGTATTCATAAGCTGGGGGTTGTCTGATTTGGGGATTGTGATCTGACTAGCAAGCCAAGGCCAAGGCTTAGGCATGTATCCTGTCTCCCTCCCTCCCTCCCTCCCTCTTTTCTCCCTGTCTCCCTCCCTTATCTCCTATTCCTCTGTCTGTCTGTCTGTTTCTATTACTTTGTGATTTCTTGACTACTGTTACATCTAGCAAATGTTTCTTTTTACAGAGTATGGTGTCTGTGAAAATTTACGAAAGCTGGAGATCACCGGTGTGTCTTGTCGAGACGTCTATGCGAAGCGTAAGTTAATCTAATGTCATCCATCATTAACTTCGTTCCAAGAGCAGACACCGTGAGCATCAACGATGGATAATAAATTGACTGAAAACCCAGTTCTATTCTCTGACACCTTAATTTTAATGTCATAATTGATATTTTATTTATTTTAAAGATATTTTTGTTGATTTTTAGAGAGAGAGCAGAAGGGAGAGGGAGGGAGAGAAACGGCGATGTGAGAGCAAAACATCCATCTGCCGCCTCCTGCACACACCCCCACCCCCCCCCGGGAATCGAGCCTGCGACGCGGTCATGTGCCCTGACCAGGAATCGAACCAGCAACCTTTCGGCGCACGGGACAATGCCCAGCCAACTGAAGCACCTGGGTCAGGGCGTAATTCACATTTTATAGACAGCACTGGTAGTAATAGCCCTAAAATGGGGTGGGAGCCTCTCTTCTCTCCCTTTTTGGGCATGTCAGTACCCTTAGTTTTCAGCCCATCACCGGATATTAGGTGTCAAGGACCTTTAGATCTGAGAAACATGTCTGCACTGGGAGCAGACTCTGGGGTGCTTCCAGAGGGGTCCCTTTCTCTGGATTCTGGGTCCATAGCCTACCTGGATGTGCGGATGGCTGATAGTGACTGGGAAATGAAGCCGTGAGCCTCCCACTGATTCCTTCAGCTGACAGGGCTGCCTGTGGGCCTGCTCCTGCCTTCAGCCTGGCACTGGGCTCCAGTCCTTTGGTTCAGCCTTCCCTTCAGATTCCTCTAGAAGTGTGAACCCCCCCAGCCCCCCATTTCAGTTCTTTGCTCCTTTACTTTCCAGAGTCGTCATCAACATTCCGTGAGTGCTCCGAGTTTCCCTAGCCCCAAATATCTTCCCAGCTGGCCTTTCCTCTGTGCCCCTTTACAGGAGGCTGTGAAGGCTCCTGCTAACGCCGGTGTTGCCCAGGAGCAGCAGAGTCACAGGGAGCAGCTGAGTCACAGGGAGCAGCCTGCTCATTCACCACCCCATTGGGATGTGGCGTGTATTATTAGCACCCAGGGCTGGGGATTAAAGAACAGAGTGAGAAAGATATAGTGACCTACGTCTCTTTGGCCTAAAGGTGACTGTTGACCTCTCTGAAAAGGACTTTTAAGTGTTCATCTTAAAACTATCTTAGAAGTTTTTGGTTTTCACATTATTTTGAACTTTCTACCCAGTTCTGCATTGAAAGCAGACCAGGCGATATCTGCTTACCTAGTACCATACTCAGGAACTGAGGGCCGTGCTTCTCCAAGGAAGCATCTGTGGTGCAGGACCACGGAGTAGGCAGGTCATGGGGCTTCACTGTGGGCCAGGCTGCTGACTGCGCCCTGAAGTGCTCCAGGCTTTCTTCCAGGGCCTGGGGCTAGTTGGGGTCACTCTCTGTATTTCATCTTTTCCGTGCATCTGTTCCTCCAAGAGTGCCCTTCTGAGTCGCCCCCCCTTCACGTGGCTGTGCTCCCAGCACAGGCAGAGCATGGCACTTCGGCAGAGCGCTGATGGCGGGGGGAGGCAGGCCACTGCCCCATATCTGGGCCGATTTCATCGTCTCATCCTTTCTTATCCCATCAGAGACTCTCCACACTGTGATCCCATGGCCACTTGCGAGTGTTGGATTGGTGAGTGTTTCTGGGTTAGAATTTGCTGACACTTGGGGTGATTTCCTGTCAAAAGGCTCTGAGTTCTCCGCAGGCCTTCCTCTTCCATGCTCAGTTCTTGGTGGTTTGACCGTGCCCTCCGAACTCTTGTCCTCTCCCACCTGCCTCAGGGAGCCTTGGAGAGGCTGCTCTTGGCACCCCTCTGCCCTGCCACATTTCACCCCCAGTTCTGCCAACTCCTAGCACCTCTCCTCCCCCCTTCTGTGGGCCTCAGGCTTCACCTTTGCCCCCAGCCACTATTTTCTCGCAGGCCACTGCCGCCTGTGCTGTTGTCCCCAGCCCTGGGCCCCACTGCAGGGCCGATCTCCTCCCCCGTGCGCTCTCAGGCTTTGATTTCTTCTCCTGCCTCTGCTTCACATCCCACCAAGCCTGGACCACGTGTGTGTCTCCAGAGAAAGTGAGTCTGGGAGGCCTGAGGGGTCGTCTCTCATGGAGGTGGGACCCTTCTTGTCCTCTCATCCCCTTGGCGAAAACAGCGCCTCTATGATTCCTGCAAAGCCCCGCGTTGCAGAGGCAGGAAGCTGGTTGCCCTGCTCTCCTCCTGCCCTTGCCCTGTTGTCCTTGCTCCGCCCTCGGCTCCTCCGTTGTTTGTCCAGAGCTCAGTGTCCTAAGTCTAGCCAGAGTGGAGAGCTGGAAGAATTCACTCTTGCTGTGGGCATTGGTGTTAGAGTCAGAACCAAGTTCTCGCCGCAACAGTCTGTGTACATACGCACAAGGAAGGTTTCCTGGCTCTTGGGGCTGGCCAGCTGGCTTTTATGAGTATCCAATACGACAGATTCTTCGTTAACTGCATTTTGGGTTTTGTTAGGCCATTTGATGATATTGTCTTAAAGCTGCATGAAGACTGTTCTCTCTTTAAGAGCTGTGAGCACTCAAAATAGTGTCCAGGAGAGGGGCAGGTGCTCACGTCTGCCAGGCATTAGGGACTATGACACCCAGAGGACAACACACCTTACCTGGTAAATAAGGACCCCATGGAGTTCGTCTCAGCTGTGAGTGGAGAGGGTTGGTCGGACCCTGCTGGTGGCTGTCCTGTAGAGGGACACCTGGGCACAGGTGGGCAGGCAGGTGGTATTTGTACACACACCCCCAGGGAAAAGCCCCGAGACTGAAAAATCTACCTCCATAAGCCGGGAAAAGACCAAAGATAGAAGCTGTCTACTCCAGTCTGGTAGTGAATGGAGTTTATTTGGGGAAACCTACAGAAGAGCACGTCTTGGGCAGCTGCAAGACGGAATGGGTCCCAGCGCCACTTGGTAGGCACCAAAGAATTACACGGGGTAGAGGGGACATAGTCACAGGTACTAGTACGTGAATGCTACCAGGTGCGGGAAATTACTTCCCATGCTTGACCAGGTCAGGACACAGTCTGTTCCAGAAACCAGCACATATCAGGAAGCAAGGGAGGGTGCTGATTTATATCTGAGTGGACATCACTTATGATCAGACAGTTTCTAAGGGAGAGTTGCAGAAAGCAACTGTTCTGGCTCCTGTGCAGCTTTCAGTACAGAGAGCGGTCATGTCAAGGAACAGTCTCTTCTCTATAGGTGGGTAGTGACTGCCGAGGAACAGGAAACGGTATGGCCAGGGGTAAATGAGGTGGGCAACAGGGAGGGGACCAGGGCCGTGGTGAGGTGAACACACCTGCATGCGGGGACATGGGCAGACAGAGGGGGACGTCTGGAGGTTTCGACTGCTCATTCTTGACCCCTTGAAAACAGGTGTGAAGTTCAGAGACTAGTTCATATTATCTTTCGTATCCCAAAGTGTTTAATTTGCCACCAGCCAAAGCAGGTTTCACAGTGCAGGAGCGTGTTTGTGAGTTTGCGTTGAAGGCTTTATCCAGGAGAAAATTACTTAGCTTCTGAAATAGGCAGCAGAAGAAAGTCAGCCTCAGCCCCTGGCCTGGGTGGAGGAGTGAGCCAGCCTTGAGTCAGGAGCTGGCATGTGTTGCCCGTTGTCCAAAACAAAACACAAGCAAAGGAAAACACTAGGCATACACTGTACAAGCTGAATATCTTAGTTGGGGCACAAGGGTTCCCTAAACAGTCATTCCAGATATCCACAAGCCGAGCCCTCTGCTCTCCTGCCTCTGAGCTCCATTGATCCAGGACAGTCCAGGGAGGAGAGTGAGCCTGGAGAGTGTTCCAGGCTTGGGGCCATCATGATTTTCTAGTGTGAATCTGTTGATTAAAAGGAACATGTATCACAACGTTTTCTTTCTAGCCAAGCCTCTCATTTTTGTCAAGTGCTTGCCTCCCAAGGTACCTGGGGTCGACTACGACGGGGGTGAGGGAAAAGGGTGCTGAGTCACGTGAAAACTGTTTTATACCCTCGTGAAAGTGGAACCATCATTAGCCCTTTCCCTGCTGTGTCCGTTCAGGTATAAATCCTCGCGTGAAGTCGGGACGTTTCATGAAAATTCTTCCCGATTACGAGCACATGGAGTACAGAGATGTGTACACCTGCCGTATGTACCTCCTGCTACTTTGGCTTTGGCGGGGGAGCCCAGCAAGAAGCTGCATGGAGAGGGCCCTCTAACTCACAGCACGCAGATGCTTTGGTCCTGAGAGTGAGCTGACCTCCTTGGCTTTTGCTGTCTTTTCCCCTTTCTGCACCGTTCTCTGTGGCTCAGCCAGGACCTGGATCACACCTGAGCGGTGGCCTGGGGCAGCTGTACATATGGGCCAGGTTTCTGCGGCATCTTTTGGTTTTTTTGGGTGGTACCAGCACTATCACTCTATTAATGCACATTTTCTTTTTTTAAATTTACCTTTATTGTTGAAAGTGTTACAGATGTCCCCTTTTTTATGTTGATGTGCATTTTAACATTTATCATTTCTTGAGACTGAGAGGACAGAACAGAATAGAAGCCTTAAAACCTTTCTATTCCAAAATGAAATGTAATTGGTCTACATCTAGGCTTCATTAGTTGATTGTGTTTGGACAGCACACGTGAATTTGAAAAAATTACATACACATGCATCTGTATACACAGATGAGACAAAAGTATGCAGAAACAGTTGAATGTTTAGAACCTGATTCCTCTTGATTGGGCTCTGGAAATTTTCCTAAGTCATACTGCGTAGTGATTAAGGCTATCTCCGTTTTTTATTAGGTTGAGCTGAGATGGAGAGCGTGAATTTAGGATCTCAGGAAAGATATTAAAAATATCTACTTGCACTAAAAGCAGTTTTTCCGTTAGTAGAAGTACAGGGACACCCCTGCTGCTTACTACGTCAGCCGCGCTGAATGTGCCTTGTGTCAGCATCACCTGTGTGGACTAAACCCACTTCTGAATCTTTTAAGTGCACAATTCCTAATAAAACCTACTCAGACCACAAGGAAGAGAGTCATTTATGGAATTTCTCCTAACCCCTTCCAGGCTCTGGACATGTCGCTTAAGTGCTCGCTGGCCCCATTTTACTTACTCCAGGGGATGTGGAGATGCCAGGACTGGGCAGCAAGCTTTGGGGTGGTGTCTGAGCACTGTGCATGACTGTGAACACTACCCACAGTGTTTGTGTAATCAGGCCCAGAGCCGAACTGCTTGAGTGAAGACCAGTGGTGAGGGGGGCTTGTCAGGAGTGTGTGTGAGCAGCCAGGAGTGTGTGAGCAGTAGAGGAGGAGCTGGGGGGGTGGCTGTGGCTGGATGGCAAGGGGGTACAGCAGGCCAAGTCTGAAGGCATGAATTCTGTTCTTTTCCAAACCCTCTTAGAAGTAGCCTCTCTAGAACATTTTGTCCTAGACTAACCTACCCTCCCTGCTTATCAGTCAATGAGCCAAGGTGCCTTCTCCAGGCCCGTGGGAGAGAATGGGAGAGAATGTGACGTAGTGCTTATTGATGAGAACAATTGATCAGTCACCACTGCTGTGCTAATGGGGACAGCCTGGCATGGGCTTTTAAATACAAATGGACAGGCACTTAGAAGCTCATTACATCATACATTTGCCGCAAGATTCTTCTAGAGCAACAGTCTATCTGGAATTCTGACCCACCTCTGGGAGGTGGCCAAAACCTAGGAAGTGCCTAGAATTGTCTGGGTGGGGGGGGTTCTTTTTGTTCCCAAGGAGTGGTCAGAAGCTTTCTGTAGCTTGTAAGGATGTGTCACAGGTCCAGACTTCACCATGCCTCTAGGAGACGACTTCCAGAGCCTCTGGACTTTAGCCACGTATTGTGGTGTCCCGCAGCTGCTGGTAGCTGACAGCTTAGAAGAGACTGTTCTAACTAGAGACTGCCGTCCCATATAAGGTTTGAGTGTAGTTATAAAAGTACAGAAAATATAATAAAAATAACCAGTTGTAAGCATTGGTTGCATTTCTCTGTGGACATATTTAAACTGTGAGTGGGGTGTTACCTCTATGACTGTTAGGAGAAAGTTAACGTGAAAAAAGAAAAGTCATTTCAACCAGGATTTCAAACTTTTCTGTGCCCAGGTGTTTGGTGTTCCAGCGCTCCTAGTACGTTTTAACGGAGTGCAGCTCAGAATTGCTTCCCTACCGTTAGCCAGACTTTCCAGAAAAGTCTGCTGTGATGATTGGCTTGTGAGGTACTTGGGACCCTGCACTCTTCCTGGAGCTGTTGAGAACTTGTGTTCCCCTGGTCTCTTAAAACTCTCTGGGCCTTTGTTCTGTTGGACCAGAGTCTTGAGTGCAAGACGCTGTCCTGGAGAGAAGCAAGTCGGCATCATCTGAGGCTGCAGATTCTGACTGTCAGGAGCTTCGTGGCCTCAGATTAGCTGCTTTTGCTGTGTCACTTACATTTTTCTCAATATCAGGCCATATGTTGTTGCCTGATATTCTTGATAATTCATGTCTGTAAGAAGTTGGAAGCATCACAGGGGGATGTATTGTCCTTATGACATATCTAATGCATGTCCCTGTGTGCAGATTGGTGGTGACTGTTGAAATGCATTTTGAACTTAAAAATAACTGTAACTGTAGGGCTCTGAGTTTTGAGGTTCTGACCTAGAATTCTGGCAGTGCTCCAAATTGCTCTAGTAGGTACAGGGAATTTTAGAATGTCATTCACCTCACGGTGAGGAGATGGACAGGCCACTTTTAACCAATATCCAGCTCAAGGCAGTCAGGCAGGAGGAAGTTCCTCTTTATTGGCAGGAGGGTTAGTCAGGAAGAGCCCATATTTAGAGTTCAAAGTTAGAAAACATCTCAGCTCTTGCAGCCAGGCAGGAATCCCTCTGACTGGTGGGGGAGTCTGCCTTCTTCTATTCAGGCCTTCTCCTGATTGGGTGAGGCCCACCACATTGGGAGATCAGTCAGCTTTATTCAGTCCACCCGTTAATGTTAATCTCATCCAGAAACACTCTTACAGACACATCCAGGATAACGTGACCCAGTCCAGTTGCACACGAAATTAACCACCACATGCTGCCTGCACAGAGACCCCAGACCCTATACCTGGCAGTCAAGGCCATGCATAAGTTAGTTGCCCATTAAGTCATTCATTTATTCACTCAACAAGTACATGTGCAAAGGAAATTCAAGTGAAGGACATTTTCCAAAATGTTTTCTGCAGCTGCTCATCTCTGTGTAGTGGGATTTCAGGTTCTCACTGGGTTTCCTTTTCTCCAGTTGTCTTCAGTGAATATGTATACATTGCTTTTGAAATAAGGTGGGTAAGTGCCGTTTTTTTTTTAAAAAAGAGAGATGACCCAACTTAATTCTTCACATACAGCCCCATGACATTTTGAACTCTGCCCCTACCTTTTTTTTTTAATCCTCACCTGAGGATATTTTTTTCTATTGCTTTTCAGAGACAGTGGAAGGAAGAGAGAGAGACACATCGATTGAGAGAGACACATTGATTGGTTGCCTCCCACACTCGTCCTGACCAGGGCCCAGGATCGTGCCTGCAACTGAGGTACATGCCCTTGGCCGGAATTGAACCTGGGACCTTTCAGGCTGCCCCACCTTTTAAAGAATCCCATGCTTCCTCGGTTGTGTAAACTGACGGGAGGCTCATCACTTCATAAAGGCGCTCAGTCTGTGTCTTTCAAGACAGCAGTTCCCAGCCACTAGAGCTGCTCACATAGAGGCTGGATTTCAGAATGACCCAGTTGTCTGTTTTATTATGCTTTTTAAAGACATTTTTATTCTTAGAATTCTTTAGAAACTTTGTAGGTAACATTTGCTGCAATCCACATTCGTTTACAAGGCTCTGTTACAGGCCTTCATAATTTCTTCATAATTCTCTCTTCCTCCTGCCCTTTCCTCTGATTTACTATAAAGTGAGGACTGACTGGTTGGAAAGTGAAAACCTGCTCTTTCTCTCTTCTGTAGTGCTGCACCGGTACAGACACATCTTGGGATTGTGGCAGCCAGACATCGGGCCCTACGGGGGGCTGCTGAATGTGGTGGTAAGTCCAAGAGCCTTGCCTGTGGATTTCTGTGAAGTCAGGACTGCTGCTTCACATGGACAGAACTTAGTGCCTTTTCTACCAGAGGGCCAAGGCAGCTGCTTTCTCTGTGATGTTAATCACAAGGAACTGCTCACCAGGTTATTCCTGTGTGGCCCCGGCTGGTTCTCAGCAGAGCAGCTGTCTCTCCCGCAGTGAAGGTTGCCATGTGCTCTGAATGGTGGCTCTTGAGCAGAAGCCCTAGGGCCGGGCATGTGCAGTTGTACTTTACCAATGGCCCCGATGCTGCTGCAGTGAAACAGGTGCCCCCTGGGGCGCGCTGGCGTTCTGCTCCTGCTTTCCTCTTGCTGGCACATGCCAGAAGCCCAGTCCAGGAGACCAGCCGCACATCACGAAATGGTAGCGGGCCTGCCTCACAGTGGCCACTGGGGCCCTGGACAGCCTGGGTGTGGCTCTTTCGAGCCTAGTCCAGGTGGGCCATCTGGTAACACTGGTTACTCTGTCACTGTGTATTTTGCTCACCAGGTGGGTTTTGGGACAGGGATAAATACTGCTTTATATTCATATTTGGTGGAAACATTCATTAAGAAACACTTTACATGTGTTATGTTTAATATCACTGGGGGAAAGCGTTGCTTTTAAAACATTCTCTGAGGGACAAGCCAGACAGCTCCCAGTGTGGGCATATTTTTTTTCCTTTTAGTCAGGCAGGTGATAATTGTTTTTCATACTGGCAGTGAGTAATAGAGTAAAAAAAAACCCAAAACAAGCTTTTGAAAGCAGGGGATAATTAGGGGAAAATGGAACCTATGACTGAACAACAGCTCTTATCTCAGACCAATTAGCCACTAACGTGATTAATTTCTCCCCTCTTCTGTCGATAGAGCTAGAAGCCATGGATCCAGGCTCTCCTGAGGAGGCAGGAGCGAGTGCTGGGTCATCCCAAATGGGGCTGTCCCTGTCCCTCCCCTGAGAACCTGGGCGCCTTTGTGCTGAGCGCCAGTGTGTGGGAACTGCACCATCCTTTGAGCTGAGCTCTGTCACTTTTCTGTCACTCACTGTTTCAAACACACAAGAATAGCGGGAATGATAGCATGAACTACCAATACCCACCCCTTGGATTCAGCAGTTATTGATAGTGTGCCAAGTTTGTGGCCTCTGTCTCTGCCCCTTGGCTGTTCGTTTTCAGGCATTTTCAAGCAAATCCCAGGCCTGTGTCGCTTCATGTGTTCATACTTCAGTGTGGATCTCTAAAAATCTGGGTATTTTCCTACATATCCACCACATTCTTATCACACATTACAAAAGTGGCAGCAATCCCTTGATACTACCTGAGACCCAGTCCATAGGGAAGGCTCCCTGATTGCCTCAAAACTGCCTTTTGACAGCTGGTTCATTCAAATTGGGACCTAAACGAGGCCCTCACATTGTATTTGTTTTGCCTCATGAGTCTCTCCTGTTGAAAGCAGCACTCCCATTTTTTTTTTCCTCAGGTCAGTTGCCCTATTGGGTGTCACTTTTTGGATTATTCCTCATGTTTTTTTCTCATGTCATTTGACTCCCCCTGCCTCCCACCCCTCATTTAAAGCTGGAAGTTCTCTCTCAAAGGTTTTCTTGTATTCAGGTCTAACTGCTTTTTTTCTATTTAAAATTTTAATTTTTTTCAGCTTTATTTAGGTATAATTGACAAAATTGTAAGATTTATAAAGCACGCACCATGGTGATGTGATATACGTATACATTGTGAAAGGATTCCCACCATCTGGTTAATTAACACATCCATCACCTTATGTTTAAGTTCTACTCTCAGCAAATTTCAGTGATACAATACAGTGCTATCAACTATAGCACATTGTTTTACATTAGATAACTACTTTCTAATTAACAATCACTTGGTGAGGGGGCTATGCTTGTCCCATTGTGATAGATCAGGGGCATCGTGATGTCTGTTGGCCCTGAGGTTCTCCGTGGGACTGGAGAATGGAGACATGGGTGGTCATCATGGACAGCTGCGGGGTGAGGAACCTCTACCTCAGTGCCTCATTGTAACCCTCATGTGGACATGCACCCTTTCTCCTCACTCCAGGTGGATGGCTTGTTCATTATTGGTTGGATGTACCTGCCTCCCCATGACCCTCATGTGGACGACCCAATGCGATTCAAGCCCTTGTTTAGAATTCACCTGATGGAGAGGAAGTCAGCCACAGTGGAGTGCATGTATGGCCACAGAGGGCCCCACAACGGCCACATCCAGGTGAGTGTGTATTTGGGCTCCCTTAGACACAGCCATGCACAGGCGGGGGGCGAGGTCTCCTCTGCTCTTCCAGTCCTGCTCCCAGTTGAGTTCACAGTGGTGTTTCTAGCTACAAGCCTGTTTCCATACAGATCAGGGGAAATGGGAGGAAACGGGGCTCTACCTCTACCCCTTCTTCGTATTATTTATGCTATGGTGCTGTGATGTAACTGCTCAAAGAATCACTAGTTGGAACCCTCCACTGGTTCTGCGTCCAGTTAAAACCTTTTGTTCTTTCCAACCACAATTCATCACTGTTCTTTTTTCAAAACCTCTAACACTGTGAAACTATAGCCCCTTTTTTCTGCTCTAAGAATCCCTTTGGGAAAACACCCCCCCCCTTCTCTGTTGCACTGCTCCTCTGAGGAAGAAGGAAGTGCATGCACTGGGTGGTTCTGAGCTCCCTTTTCTGGCCTGGTCACGATTTGTAGGCATATTGGGCCTCTGTAGACGAGTGGGGTGCATCGGTGAGGAGGGGCTCATTGTCTGGTGGAGAAGCCACGACTGATTTGTTCCCCTCTCTCCTTTGTCGTGAATGCTCAAGATTGTGAAGAAGGACGAGTTCTCCACCAAGTGCAACCAGACAGAGCACCACAGGATGTCTGGGGGGAGACAAGAGGTGAGCCCATACATGCCCCTTCTGTACGCAAGGAGCAGACATGAGGGTTGAATGGTTTGACATCGTCAGCGTGCCACCAACAAGAGGGCCCTCTCCCATGGTTCATCCTCACATTGTTGGCACAGAAAGTGTGTCACCCTTTTGTCAGAAATGGCCTCGTCTGGATGTGTGTATACATGCATAGATTTTTGTTTCCATGCTGTTATGCAGAGAGCCAAGGTCCAAGAAACCTCAGCATATTTCTTGCCAATTCCCAAAAAATAACCTGGCGGACTGGCTTAATAACCTATGAAAGACATGAGTTTATTAGGACTTACGTGCGCACCGGGGGCTGCAGGCCAGTGAAGTTACAACACAGGCTTTCAAAGTACAGAGTTATATAGAGTATAGAAAAATAAAGTAAATGGGGTGACAGATCGTGCATGCAGGGTGGACACGCTTATGTGCAAGCTGTGTGAGATCAAAACACCAGCTGTTTACAATCCAGGCTCACATCCGGGAACAGTTTCTTTTTGCCATTTTCCTTGACCAGCTCCTTAGCTGGCCGGGCTCCCAGGGTCCCACGCACGCAGTCTTACAGATGGCCTTCATCATTTTCCCACAGGGACGGAGGGGGGATTGGAGCTTGGGAAGGGGCCCTGTTCTCACATACCACCCCCTCCCCAACCCTCAGAATGAATGACCAAAAGGAAATAGTTTTCACTAGATAGTTCTCCTTCACCCCTTTGTCAAGGGCTTCCGTGTGCTGGGCAGGTTTCTTCTTGGAGGTGAGCTGCAGGGAAACTAGAGGGCTGCTCTCAGAGCCTCACTGTTGTCCCCACAGGTGGACCTGGTGATTGAGATCTTCAGACCAGGTAGAATAGTGGATAAACCTGCGTGTCAGCTACACCCAAGAGTTTCTTTGTGCGTCCTTTTGTTTGCACGAGTTATTTTACCTTGTCTTTGAGTTGTAGTTTTCTGAGGATCTAAGTCATTATGCCATTTCAAAATATTGCCATTTCTTTTTTTATTTTTAAAAATATGGAACAGTTCACAGATTTGCATGTCATTCTTGCACAGGGGTCATGCTAGCCTCTGCACTCGTCCAATTTTAGTATATGTGCTGCCGAAGCGAGCACAGTATTGCCATTTCTTAAGAAATACTTGAACTTTTAAAATACAGAACACTCATTACAGCATCTATGTATTTGTTGGGTGTACGTTTCTCAGCCAGTTTTTGAATCTCTGATGGCTTGTGCTAGCTCGTGATCCCTCGTGATCCCTTTAGCATCCTGTTCATGAGGGAACCAGTGAGTTGTCCTCCCCAGCCCTTTACGTGGGGCTCCACCCTTCATCAGTACCAGAAGGCAGCCCTGTGGGGTCATAAACTGCATCCACAGGGCTTGCCAACTCTCCCACTTGCTTGCATGCAAACTCTAGTTCCAGGATTTCTGCCAACTTTGCAGGCCAAGTCCAGGCTGTACTGTGAGGTGACCTCAGGACTGCAGGGTCCTCTGCCTGAGCACGGGTGCGTCCTGTGTGACCCTCTCCTGTGATCTGCAAACTGCAGCTGCATCTCCTGGATCTCTGTGAACAGTAGTGTAGCCCTCAGACCACCCCAGACTCCACATCCCCAGTGCGGGTGCTGCCTGGCTTGTCTTCACGGAAGATGGCCAAGGCCAGCCACTACTTTGCTTCCCTGCTTCTACCTGTCCAGGCCGCCTGCCCAAGGTGTCTGGAAACCTGGGGGCTGCAGAGCGGAGCAGAGATGGGGAAGTAATCACCCAGATACTAAAATGATGCCCTATCATCAAATAGAAATCAGCAGAATCTGGCAAGAAAAAGTACTGATACAGCCCCACCTAGGCGCCATCTCCAAGCCCATTTTCCAGCCTCTCTTCATGTTTTTTGGCATTTCTGATGTAATTACAGTCTAACTCTCGGATATATATGTAATTTTTTAAGCTTACTGTTACTCCAGAGATATGTTCCAGTCTCGTTAGAACCCTTTACAAGATTTACTTTTAGTTCAGCATAGCTTTCCATCCTCCTCCTGTGATTAATCGGGTGTAACCATTATGCAGGTGGACATGGGGTTTGTGCTCAAGTGTTCACGTTACTCCTATTACCCTCTTGACCATGTGCTTGAGTGACTTACCCTCTGGGAGCCTCAGTTCTTATCTGTAAAATGGGTCCTGTGGATCCCAAGTGATTTTGGAAGGTTGAATAGAATACTGCATGTGAATGACTTAGCACCAGGCCTGGCTGGAGCCATCCAGGAGGATGCCAGGTGTTATTACCCTCACTCCACTGTCTGAACTCTGTGCAGAAACCTTGTCTGGATTTTGGATCATGCAGAAATGGAATTGCCGAGTAGAAGGCTCTGAAGATGTTCCAGATCCTTGTTACATGTTGTCAGTTTAGTGATCCTTGTGTACATCCTGCCAGGGCAGGTGAGCCCTGCCTCTCATGCTCCTGTTTGCCCTGGTATGGCCTCGGTGGAGGCAAGAACAGTTAGCACGTGGACTTTGAATTAGCTCTGATTCTGTCACTTACTAGCTGGGAGACTTTGGAAAGGTTTCTCTGCTTTTATAAGTCCCAAACCTCTGTAGAACAAGGAAAATGTTAGCACCCATCTCCTAGACCATTGTGCAGATTAAGGCAATAATTATACAGTGCTAGTGCTTGGTGAGCCAGCCTTGGATAAATATTAAACTGGTGGTTATATGTTCTCAGCCTCTGTGTTTTTTCTTATGCATATATACTTTATGAGATTATTTTATAATAAGGTTCTTTGTCCTAAGTAATTGAGTCTGGTTGGTATTCCTAATGACCTTGGCCTTTTCATGCAAAGTAAATAAGATTAGGACTATTCACAGGCCATCTTCTCTATGGCACGGAGCTCAAGTCTGACTTTTCACCATGGCAACATTGAAATCCTGGCTCATTACATTCACTTGCTTCCATTTTTATCTGTTATTTATCTGTTTGATTTTTTAAGGGCTTTTGCTCCATGAGTTGAGCCATTTAAGCGGAAGGTTTTGACTTTGGTGAAGTATAATTTGTCAGATTTTTTATTTTATGGTTATTGTTTTCCGTGTCCTAAAAAACTTTGCCTATCCTTAAGTGACAGAGAGTGTATCTCTCTGAAGTTTGGTAGCTTCACATTATGTTTAGGTCTGTGACCCATCTTGAATTTTTTTCTGTGTATGGTGTGAGGTAGTGATTGTGGTTCTTTTTCTCCATATGGTTGTCCAGTTGTTGGAGCACCATTTGTGGAAAAGACTTTCCTTTCCCCATCAGGTGGCTCAGTCGGCTTTGTCAAAAGTCAGCTGACCAGATAAATATGGATCTGATTCCAGACTCTCTATTTAGTTCTGTTAATATATTTGTCAGTCCTTATGCTCGTACCACCATCTTGATTACTGTAGCTTTATAGTAAGTCATAACATGAGCTAGTGTGGGTCCTTCAGCTTTGTTCTTTTGCAAGATTGCTTTGGATGTTTAGGCTCTTTTTCTTTCTGTATGAATTTCAGAATCAGCTTGTTGGTTTCTGCAGAAAGGCTAGCCTGGTGGGATTATGATTGACATTGAATCTGTAGGTCAATTTGTAGAGAACTGCTGACTTAATGAGGAGTCATCCAGTCTATAGAGACCTCTGACTATTACTAGGCCTCTTTACTTTCTTTCAGCAGTGTTGGGGTTTTCAGAGTGGAGGTTTTACATAGCTTGTAATATTTATTCCCAAGTCCTGCGGTTTTATTTTGTTTTGTTTCAGGCTATTGTAAATAGGATTTAAAATTCTGATTTTACAGTTTTGTGCTGCTAGTATATAAAAATTCAGTTGATTTTTATACATTGACTTAGTTCTAATAACTGTTCTGTTCATTCACTAGTAATTTTTGTTCTTTGCCAGATTTTGGGCAGTAACATATTAAAGCAATTGACAGATTGTAGCTCTTTTGTTGTTTTGGAAAATTGCTTTCGCTTTCAGTTTATAGAGCTAATTCTAGGTAATCATTAGAAACACTATAATGAGTTAGGAACTCATTAAGTTAAATGTTCAGAATCAAGCAATTAAGTACTAAATATCCTTCCCAGTGTTTGATTCCATAATGAATTGAGCTTTGGGGGCTCAGTGTTTATAAAAGCTCCCTTTTTGCACATACATTTACTGAACATACAACAGAACTATGAAGACACATTTGAGAAAGAAAAATCCACCCACAGTCTCGACCTTGGCTGTACCTATCATGTTCCTCATCGGCAGCTGAAAGCGACTCTGGCCAACTTGACCAGCATGGGATTTAGTGAGAGTCCTGCTGTGCTGCTGCTCTCCCAGAAGCCTGAGAGCCAGGCTCAGGCTGTGTCGTGTCAAGCCAGCTCAGTGCAGATGCCTCCACTTTCATGGGTTGACACAAAGTAAGGATCATGTGGCTGTTCCCTGGGAGCTCTGGACATGGACTGTGGCCCCAGCCTCACCCGAAGAGACCCCACGTCCCTGCTGCTTCCCCTGAAGCCTGGGCCCGTGTGCTCTGGGAAAGCAGGGACCAGAGCCCCTTACTTTTAACTGGTGGCACACATCAACAGGAAGGGAGGCCAGGTGCTAGAGACCAAATGCATGGCAGGTCCCCGTTCTCCTGCCCAGCCCTGTCTTCATCTATCCACCCAGGTGGGTTCCTTTATCATAGATGTACCTGCAGCATCACCCACTGTAAAAATGCTGCTTTGTCCACTCAGTATCACGGTGAGCAGCCTCTACCTGCCCATGTCATGGTGGTCTTCACGACCTGTATTCTCTTGGAAGGAATTCCGAACGTGGCTGAGGGAAGAATGGGGGCGGACGCTGGAGGACATTTTCCATGAGCACATGCAGGAGCTCATCCTGATGAAATTCATCTATACCAGTCAGTATGAGTAAGTGCAGCCTCCCTCTGTATCCGGAGCACAGTCCCTCTATGGCCCTGTGAGTGCAGTCTCTCTGTGGGAGTATTGTGAGCTCAGTACCTCCCTCTGTGCCCGGAGCACAGTCCCCCTATGGCCCTGTGAGTGCAGTCTCTCTGTGGGAGTATTGTGAGCTCAGTACCTCCCTCTGTGCCCAGAGCACAGTCCCCCTATGGCCCTGTGAGTGCAGTCTCTCTGTGGGAGTATTGTGAGCTCAGTACCTCCCTCTGTATCCGGAGCACAGTCCCCCTATGGCCCTGTGAGTGCAGTCTCTCTGTGGGAGTATTGTGAGCTCAGTACCTCCCTCTGTGGGCTCGGGGAGCACAGTCCCCATCCCACCTCCCCACCTGTCCCCCGTGTTTTCTGTCTTATTTATCATCATAATGCACCAGCAGTATGCTCTGGTAGGCCTGCTGTGTGTGCCTAGTACTCGGGGTTGTTTTCCCACATCCGCACTGGGAGGCCTGTTCTCTCAGCCTGTGTGTCCTTGGGCCCTGTCCCTGCAGCCTCTGTTTAGCCCCTTTGCCATGTTGCCTGCGCGGTCTTAAATTCCTGTCCCTTCCCTCCGCTGAGAGCGCCACTCCAGCTGCCTTGGGGCGCCTGGCAGAGACATGTGAGCCCCTGTAGAGCCTTGTTGGAATCAGAGAAGGTGTGAGGGTGCTGTGCACATGTGGGTGGGGTGAGCATGGCTCAGGAACATGGGGTGCCCCTGCTCCCCACTGACCTGGCTATGCTAGTCTGCCTGCCTTGCCTGTCCCCTGTGGAGGGGCAGGGAGGTGTGGGCTCTGCACTGCTGCAGCTCTGTGGGGTTCTGCCATGCTCTCACACCACCCATTCCCCCCGCAGCAACTGCCTGACATACCGCCGCATCTACCTCCCGCCCAGCCACCCGGACGACCTCATCAAGCCAGGCCTCTTCAAAGGCACCTATGGCAGCCACGGCCTAGAGATTGTCATGCTCAGCTTTCATGGGAAGCATGCCAGGGCCACAAAGATTACGGTAAGTCCTGGGGCTGCCCAGTGGGTCCAGCCTTGTGTGGACCTGTCAGGTTAGCCGTCGAATAGTGTGACCCGGGCTGTGCCTTGGCTATTTGATGTGGCTGGGACCTGCAGCACAGCTTCACCAGGGAGCTGGTTGGGATGCAGATCCTCAGGCCCTACCTGGACCCACCCAACCAGGATCTCGGGATTTTGAGTATTTTGCTTTCCCACATGGCTCTTGTTCTGGCTACACACTGAGATACCTGGGGAAGTTGAGAAAACAATGATGCCCTTGCCCTACCCTACAGATTCTGATTTAATGGGGGGGGCTGGGTAAGGACTCCACAGGCTCCCCATGTGACCCCAAGGGTCACCACATTGGAGACCCCCTGTGGTAGTATACAGGCCCTACTACCTGTCCTGGCCTCAACGGCTTGTGAAAGCAATTGGAGTGTGTTGAGCCGAGTAGGCCCTTTATTGCCCACTCCAGCAGCCACTAATCACTTTTTCCTCACCTGTCATTTGCATAGTTGTTGGGGTGAGTTTCTGGCAGATCTGCTAAAGCATCCTGAAGAAGCAGCACCATTTCCTAGTCCTCATGAAGCATTGCTCTTAGACCTGTCTGCCGGGGTCCCTCTGCTTTTGGGAAAGCTCCTGTGAAGGAGATCCTGGAACCAGGGCTGTATCCCTGGCACAGTGGGGCTCTCCTGCAGGGATTTCGGCGTGCTCCTGGGACTTGTGTGGAACTGTAGGGCCTGGGAGATCTGGGGTTCAGGCTTGGGAGCTTCTGCGTTGCCGGCAGACCTGTCTGCGCTAGCCTCTCAGGCCTGCTGCCCTCTGCCTGACCCTGGGAGAGGATGACTTTCTCTAAGTCCTGGTCTCTTCAGCTGTCACATGGCTACCACACCTGAGGGCTTTGAATGCAGGGGAGCCACTGTACCGGGTGTCTGCAGACCCTCAGCAGATCTCACTAGTAGGTATTATTTTCTGTCCTCAAAGATCCCTTCACAGATGGGGCTTCCTGCTCTAGGCACTAATTTTTTTTTTTTTTTTTAAATATGTCTTTATTGATTTCAGAGAGAGGAAGGGCGAAGGGGAGAGTGAGAGAGATAGAAACATCAATGATGAGAGTTGTTGATGGGCTTCCTCCTGCATGCCCCCTACTGGGGATCGAGCCTGAAACCTGAGCATGTGCCCTGACTGAGAATTGAACCTCAATCCTCCTGGATCATAGGTTGATACTCAGCTGCTGAGCCACACCAGCCAGGCTAGGCACTAATTTTTTAAGGGCTTCTGAAATATTCTTACTTCTCAAAGGGTTGCTGCTAAATAAGTAGGAACGCTGGAGTGAGCTTATCTGGCCAGAGGCAGGATCTGGGCTGGAGCATGTTTCTGCTGGTCTCTGAGCCCTGCTGACCAACACCCACTTGCTCCACAGGGTGACCCCAATATCCCTGCCGGGCAGCAGACAATAGAGATCAACCTCATGCGCCCCATCCAGTTGCCCAACGTTGAGAACCTCTGCAACTTCAACGAGCTCTCCCGCATCGTCCTGGAGATTCATGAGCAGGTGCGCCAGGAGCAGCAACAGCAGCAGCAAGAAGACAGGACTGAGGATGGCGAGGGTGCCGGGCCACCCACTGAGAAGGCCACAGAGCCCGGGAATGAAGGGGCCGCAGCTTTGAAGGAGCAGCCTGTCCAGTTTGTTCTGCCTGTGGGTGTGAGCTCAAGGAACGAGAATTACCCGCGAACCTGCAAGATGTGGTAAGGACAGGAGGGTGGGCAAAGACCCGGCTTCAGGGTGGGACCGGGCTCCGACAGGCCTGCGTAGGGGCTTGCTGCACTGGAGTGGGAGCCCCTGGCGGCTTGTCCCAGCCCCAGCTCAGACCCGAACTAATGGCACTGTTTCCCGGGCTGCACAGTTAGCTGTCACACCCCTCAGGGAGCCTCAGGCTGGGGTTATTAGAACTGCCAGGTGTGAAGACTCCTCCCAGAATGCCTTGCATCACATAGTTACTAAGGTAAAAGGGAGACCAGGCAGGATGTCAGGCAGCATTGAAGCAGACAGTGAGGAAGAGGACTGTCCCCCTGCCCACCCTCTCCATGTAGAGAGCCTGCTTGGAGTTCGCCGGGATGTCCTTGCAGGTAAGGCCTGTCATGAGTTCTCCATCTCCTAATGAAGGTAGTTCTGAAATCGGTTCATTGTTTCTTCTGTGACTTCTCCCCTCCCTCTTTCCCTCCCTCTCACCCTCCTCTCTGTTATTTTTCTGCCTTCCTCTGCAACTTTGGGCCAGTGCCTCAGTGGCCACCAAAGTGAACCCCAGCCCGGACAGCATGTGGAAAGGGGCTGGCATTGCCGCTTCCCTCCCTGATCTTGGGACAAGGCCTCTGCCAGGCTGCCAGCTCTTCACCTGTCTTGCTATTCTTAATGATTTTGCCTCAGGCCCAGTCCTGTCATTCAGGCCATTCCCTGGTAGATGAATTATGAGACCCTTGCCACAGTCCCTTACACTTGGAGGCTGTTTGTTTCATTAAAATGAGTAAAATTAAAAATTCAGGTCCTCAGTTGCACTGGCCACATTTCAAGTGCTTAGGAGCCATGCATGGCTGATGGCTACCACATCGGACATGCAGATCTAGAATATTCCATCATCACAGAAAGTTCTTCAATACTGTTGCCTTAGGGGGCATTTTGAGGAAATAATCTGTCAGTCTCCTGGCATTACAGCTGGCTCACTCCACCTTTTTCAAGTTGTATATATAGGTTTGTTTCCCTTTGCCTGTGGGCGGTCTGCTGTGTCATGTGCCTGCAGTGGTCTAAGTGGCTGTTTACGTGTAGACTAACAGTGTGGCTGAGCTCCTGGAAGTGGATTTAGGTGTCTACATGGGCTTGGCGGAAAAAAACTTACTACATTTTCTTCTTGTTACACAGTTATGATAAAAATGACTGAATTTGGTTTTTCCAGAGGGAGACATACAAATGGCCTTCCAATATAATTTCACCTGATACAAATTTTTTGGTAAAGTTTCAGCTGTATAGCATAGCAATTGACATCTACGTACCTTATGATGTGATCATCACAGTAAGTCTAGTAACCACCTGTCATACAGAGCTATTAGGATAATGGTGACTGTTCCCCTATGCTAATACATTACATCCCCATTTGAAAGGCCATAAAAGAAAAAGGCTCTGTTATCCCTGTAAAACTTGACAACTCCTAGTATCTCATGGCCAGCTAAGAGCCCATTAGTAGCTCACCAGCATGTGAGGGCTGGCCAGTCCGGAAGCTCTGGTCCAGACCCCTGGCAGAGCCTTAGGATGCTCCTCCGCCCCCGTCCTGAGTATCGGGCTCCATGGCTTAGGAGGACCTGCTGTGATCTTTCCCTGTCTGGTTTATGTGTCTGCGAGGCCTTGCCACAGCGCCTGTGCAGGGGACGTTTGCTGTGTGGTCTCTAAGCCCAGTGGGTGCTCCTTTGCCTCCCTGTGGGCTGTGGTACTTTGTTCCCACCCTTGAGAAACCCCCTGAACTGCAGGCTGCTCTCCCCTCTCCCGCCCAGGAGACCCTCAGTGTGGCCAGGGAGGTGGGGGTCTCAGGCACCATTCCGCATGCTGGAAGATTCAGGCCAGCCCTGACTTCTTGTCATCTGTCAGAAGTACTGGATTCTTAGCAAGAAAGACAAATGTATTTCAGCCTGGTACAGATCTGAAAACTTAACCATATGGGTATTTGAAAGTTCTACCTCTGAGTTGTCAGTTGTATGCCAGTAAGTCTTTATTGGTTATATCTGAATTGTTCAGATGTTGGCATAACTGCCCCAGGAATTAAGATTTTTGTTGCCTGGGCCTGCATTATGAAGACATATGCTTTGGGACAGAGTTGTGAGGTAGGGCTGCCGAGATCTTCCTCCTTTACTTGGGTGAAGTAGTAGAAATTAATGTTTGGTGGGGTGAGCCCAGCATGCCTGCTTATGTGTTCCATAAGTGAACGCCCAGAGCCCTGCCCCTTTGCTACGATGGCTTGGTGCCTGGACGTATAGAGTTGGGCAGGGGTCCTGTGAAGACAGGCTGTCTTGGGATGCCTACTGATTCTTAGCTTCTTGCTGGCAAATAGTGAAAAGTGGCTTGAATGGAATGAAGGGTGTTTTAGAACACTCCAGGAGGACACGGTGCTTGACTTGGGCCAGAACAGTGCCTCAAAGCCCCTCTCACTCCTCTCTCCCTCTTTCTTGGTTCAGTTTCTATGGCACGGGCCTCATCGCTGGCCATGGCTTCACTAGCCCCGAGCGCACTCCTGGGGTCTTCATCCTGTTTGATGAAGACCGCTTCGGGTTCATCTGGCTGGAGCTGAAGTCCTTCAGCCTGTACAGCAGAGTCCAGGCCACCTTCCGGAACGCGGATGCACCGTCCCCACAGGCCTTCGAGGAGATGCTCAAGAACATTCAGTCCCTGACCTCCTGACGGCCTCGTGCCCTGCTGGGGTGGCTCCGGACCCCGAGACCTGGGAAGAGCAGCAGCATGCACTTTGGAGATTCGACCTTCTGACCAGAATACCCACCTTCTTGTAGGTGTCTCGGACCGAGACACTTTCTATAGAGTGTGCAACAAATGTCTACATATTTCTCAGTAGCTGATGGGAAGGCTGAGCTTGAGCATGTCTTATAAAAAACAAGAATTGGAGAAATGGAGTTTGTCTTTGGCTCACTGACAGTTTTCTAGGGAAAACAAAATCCTCCTTCAGGGAAGTTCATGACATAACTGAGTCTCTTGATTTAAGGGTCCAGTGTGTGGGGTACCAGCTCCACTGTCCGCTTTGTAGGAACAAATGAGAGTGGCCATGCGCCTGTGAGGGCCTTGGCGAGGTGAACTATGCAGCTTGGGCAGATAGGGAGGGGCAGTGTTTGTGGAAAGAGCCCCAGGGAGTCGGGGGATGTGAGTCCCGAGACCCAGGACTAAATTCCCATTTCTCTGTTTTGTTTTTGTTGTCCCCTTTTTTCTTCTTTTTTTCTTTTTGCTTTTTTGTGAATTCCCATTTCTATGCTGACTCAGATTTTGGGCAAAAGCACTTCACCCCCATCTCAGTTTCTGAATCAGGGAAATGGGGTGAGCGATACGGGTCACTAGAGAACGTCACTGCTGGCCTTCGAGCAGCTTGAAGGCCCTTTGAGCACCACCCATGGTCCTGGTTCCTGGGCAAGCACCCAGGTGCTTGTCCTGACCTCTCTCTAGCTTTAGAACCTTCCCTGCAGCCAGTTGCAGTCAGGACTCATTGTGTAGCTATCACATACACACACACACACACACATGCTCTGATGTTAGAATCCCAGACTGCAGCCATGTGTCCCAGAACTGGGACAAGTCTCTGTCTCTTTATGACCCTGCATTTATTCCATCTGCATGGTATACACAGGCACTGTTCTGGGAAGTGTTAAAGCGTCAGAAGTGGCTGCATGTGAGCACGGGCAAGTGGGCAGTTTTCTAGAGAAGTCACACTGTACGAATTGGGATGCACTTTGGAGATCAGGACCTGTCCAGGACCCTCCCGCATGGAGACCCTGAGCACTGACTCTTCTACTGGCTTTGTACCGTGTTGGGTTGACACCTGCATTTGGGGACTCACCCTCTGAGGTCCTGGCTGATCTCAGTATCTCCTGAAGAACCACGCCCTAAATGCGTGTGGCCTCCAAGAATGTTTCACCTTTCCCTCCAGCCTGCAGAGCCATCTGCACACCACTTGCCCAGGTGTTCGCTTCACGGAGGGCAGAGTGGAGCTTGTCCCCCTCTCCGTTGCTTGTCCTTGTTGGGTGGACCGCACTGAGCCCTCAGGCCAGATGCAAGGGACCCCCCAGGGAAGGGGGCAGCTTTGTGGTGCCTTCATGTAGAGACCAACCTGAGCTGTCTCGTGAAATGTGTCCTGTTTTCCCAATTAATTTCTTTCTGGCCTTTTTTTTTTTTTTTTTTTTAAATAAAAAAATCCCCACTGCCCTAGCCTCAGTTCATTTGGCAACTTTGACGACCTTTTGCTTCTCAATATCATAGAATCGACAAGCTCTGGGACACACCCCTAAATGGCAAACTGGCCTTCCCAGGAGGTTCTGTGGAGACCCAGGAGAGGCAAGTGGAGAAGGTGAGGTACCTTCTGGGCAGCTGCAGGGTTTAGCTGTCTGTCACTGTCAACTGAACCTCATCAGAGGTGCATGGCCACCACTCACCTTCCAGATCCTTCTAGCAGGTCCTGCAATCAAGTTGCTGCGTGGTCCCACTTCCCATGTCTTTTGGAGGATGGAGCCTAAAAGTGGTGTCACTGCTCCAATGTTGCAGTATGACCTTTACTCCCATGCCAACTGTGGCCGAAGCTGAACCGTGAGTGATAACTGTGGCCGTGAAGCTTTGGGGAAAATGAAGGACAATTGGGCACACAACCTGTTCTCTAAATGTTACCATGGTTTGAATAAAATCAAGAGAATGCCTATTTTACCCAGAGCCTGAGGCTTGCTCCAGGGAACTCAATCTCTGTCTGAGGCCTCCCCTAAGCATTGTAAAGCTCACACGGATTGAAGATGAGTACTTCTGATTAAAAAATCAATCTCAAATCCAGATGATGTAACCCACCTCCAGTATCTGGGTCTATACATGGTTTCTACAAAGAATGACTAAAATAACCCTGGGCTGTGCGCTGTGGGCTGCATTCATGTCGGACCTGTCTCCGGTGTGAGGTGAGGGCCCAGGGCCTGTGGGGTCTTGCCCTGGCAGTGGCCCGCAGTGTCGCCAGGCAGGGCCAGCAGCCAGTTGTCCAGAGTATGTGTTGTTTCCGCACTCTGATATGTCCTCAGCCAGCTCTTGGTTTTCAGTTCAGCAGGTGAGTGTGCAGGGACTCAACACCAGCTGGCTTCCCTTGGTCAAGGGAATGGTCAGGCAGCTCATCAGGAGACCTTCCTGCATGAATTAACTTTGGATGAATTAACTGGACCTGAATGACCCATTTTGGGAACCAGCAATGCCCATGTGGTGCTTGATTTGGGGAAGGTGGCAGATGGACCTAGGAGGGTCCTTAGACATTTTTCCACTGTTGGCACCACCATCACTTGCTACCTTGCCTGCTATGAGATTGGGTAGGGTAAGTCTGTTGTGTGGACTGTATCTCTGTGTACTTTGACATGCTCTGTTCTCTGCTACTTAACAGCAGAGGAGGTAATTGGAGATTTCAGACACAAGTCATTGGAGATTCTTCTGTATTGGGGCTGAATGCTCATTACAAATGAACTTTTTTTTCCCCCAGCTATGTGACATAAGCCTGGTTGTATATCTGCTTATATCTGCCTATCCAGCTCAGATCTCCAGTGTCTACTGCTGAATGTGAACAGGTTTGGAGGCCTCCCAGCCGTGGGAGAATTCCCAACTCCTTCTGCAGTCCAGACTGGGACCTCCCTTCCTGACCACATGCCTGGGTCTGGGCTTCTGGCTCACTGTGGCTGGTGCTCACTGCCCTGCATCTTTCCTCCAGCGCCCTTCTGTCCTGACACCAGGCAGCTGAGGACCAGACAAGTCCTCTTGGCCAGCAAAGAGGGCAGGGAGTGCACAGAGTGGTCTTACTGGCTAGATGCAGGCGGGCCTCCATTCCACTTCATGCAGAACTAGCCCAGGGGCCCACTTGACATGACAGGCCTCTTTCACTGAGAACTTGGAGTTGACCGCTGCAGCCCAGACAGCCAAGACCACTCCCTTAGCCAGCTGATTGTCTCCACCCTGAGGACACTTCAGGGCTGGTATTCCATTTGTGGGTTGCCCAGGTTTTCCCAGAATGCCATTGTGAGTCACTTTTTAGTGGTCCTGAGCAGTGACAAGAACAGAAACCTGCTCAGTCCCTTTGTCATTTAGTGAACTTGGTCACAGGAATCTTGAAATTTCCTGAGTTCGTGTGACCACGATGTCTGGTGTATAGACTCCAAACAGCCAGATGTATGGCTCAGAACTTGGAGAAAGCAGCCGTGTTCTTCTGGAACCTTTTATTCTGTTCACTGCCTTCTTGTTCCAACTGCTAAGAGAGCTATGGGAGTGTCCTCATGTAATCCTGACCTGGCTTGAGGAGAAAATACCCCAATTCGTGGGCTGTTCCAGTGTGAACACAGGCTAACCTCTCTGTATTTTTGGGAGATCTGGAATGTAATTTGACTAAACATCCTCAAAAGTATTTAGAGAGTAGAAGAGAGCCACTGTTAGGATAAGGGTTTCAAGGTCTGGCAGTTCTTACTACTATTACTAAATGCTATTCTTGCTAAATGTTAAAATGTAGTTCAGTATTTTGCAGAGGCAGCTGTAAAGGATGAACTTGAGCAGAACCCAACCTGGTAAGTTTAGCCATCTGCCAAGAACTTAACATGTAATTAACCAAATAGTGTGTACAAGCAATAGCTAAGCCTCCTTTGGGGGAGACAGCTTTGGATGTGAATCTCTTCTTGCTGCTAGTAAATTAAACTACCTAAGGACAACCACATCTCCTTGAATAGAACACCTCTGGTGGCAAACCCCTTGAGTTTGGTAACACCAGAATGTCATTTTGATACTGTCATTGGAAATGACATGTGCACATGTGTGCTTGTATTCACACAGGCACAGATCACACAGCATCCTTCGGGCATTGTGAGAACTAGGGCCCTACCTCTGAGCCCCTAGGAGCCCCCAGAGACCTCTGATCAGTCTCAGAAGATGGCTCTGGCTGCCGTGTTGAGAAGGGACTGCAGGTGAAGAAGGTGGGAGATGTCCCCAGCAGGCTCCCAGGAAGCCGCTGTGGGGATGCTGGTAAGGGCTGACACAGGCCTGAAGCCTGGGAGGCGACGGCCCTGGGTGAGGAGTTGCCCAAACACGGTCTCAGGACCCGCCTGCTAGTGCCTCAGTCCTAGAGTCTACCTCACAGAGCCACTGTGACCACTCAGTCGACAACAGGTACCTGGACAATGGCTCAGGTGGCTGCCATCCCAACCTGGTAGCCCAGGCAATAGAGGAGTAATTCGCAGCTGCCCTTGTTCTAACAGTCATTCAGAGAGTGTCTGCTGAGCACCTCATGGACCGGGCCAGGAGGCAGGCAAGGACCTAGACCCAATTCCTGCCCTCAGGTTCCCTCCAGGATTCAGGATGGTGACAAAGGCTGGCTGAGCCGGTGGGTGCCCCTCATCACCTCGGAGCTTCTCTGTGTTCATGGTTGGATTGGAAGGCAAGCTTTCATCGGGCCCCACAGGCAAGTGGAACACTTCTCAGAACCCTCCTAAGGACACTTTGGTGATCTCAGGGAAAGCACTAGGATGTGGATCCTTGGTGTGGAGGGTC
The DNA here is from genome assembly GCF_964146895.1 of Miniopterus schreibersii. Classification (NCBI taxonomy): domain Eukaryota; kingdom Metazoa; phylum Chordata; class Mammalia; order Chiroptera; family Miniopteridae; genus Miniopterus; species Miniopterus schreibersii. The sequence goes on along the minus strand of NC_138121.1, from coordinate 27,819,901 downwards.
GGGGAGCGGGGGTGCGATGGTGACAGAGGCTTTTGAAAATGATCAAACTCTCAGAGCCTGGCTGTTTGGCTTGGGCTGTGCCCTTTTCATAGCACTCTGAGGGCAGTGAGGAGGAGGATGGTGGGCTCCGTGTCTCCCAGCAGACTGCAGGACAGTGCAGTGACGGAGAAGAGAGAGGAGACCAAGACGCTGAAGTTACATAGCTCATTGAAGGGAGGATGCTAGGCAGAGAGGCGAGGAGAATCAGGGTGACCATGAAATCTGTGATCTCAGGAGGAAGGGGTAAGGGTTTGGCAGCAGAGTCACACAGGATAATGTCTACCAGTGGGCACTGGGCACATAATGCAGGGCCCAGTATGGGTGAGAAAGTGAGCATCCTTTATGCAGGGGCCATTAACACTGAACACACCAACGTAAGTCATCAGCGTCTGGCGTTATCTTAACCCAAACGCACTGTGCGACCCGGGCTGGGAAGAGATGCTTTAACTTTCAAGAGACTCAGGAGTTCCCTGATAAGGAACATGAAATTTTAAAAACTATAGTTTTTATTTAGATTTCATTTTAAAATGTATAAACAACCCACAGGATTTAGATTTATAGAACTCCATTTCTATGCCTGTGATGGGTCAATTAGGCTGAGCGCAAGTCCCCCTCATGCTCTCACGCAGGGACCCTTGGTGAACACATCGCACAACTGCACCATGACTCGGGACAACGCCCTCGCTCTGCTCCCCCTTTCCTTACCTGGGAGCTTTAGAAACAAGCCTGGCACAGAAATGTTTGGCAGTCACAGGCTTCTCAGGTTCCACTTCCCTCCAGAGATTGTGGCAATGAGTCAACTCTTGCTTGAAGTGAGAAGGCAAAGGGAAATACGGGGGTGAGAGGTGGGATACGATTTTGCCACACTCGGGTAGTGATGGTTGATGTGCCTGGCTCTCCAGCACCTTTCATGCTGTCTTCCCATGGGATTGGTTCTGTGATTATTACTAGTTTACTGACGAAACTGAGGCTTGCAAAAGTTAGGAGACTTGCCTGATATACACAGTAAGAGGCAGGGTGAGGATTGGTTTCAGGTCCCTGTTATTCTGAACACTTGGGGCAGGGTGGGTGGGGTCTCCTTTGGGTCACCAGCTAGTGGTGGTAGATTTTCTTTCCTGGCTTTGAACATCCTGCAGGTGGAATCACATGCACATTTTGGGGTCTGGCTTCTTTGTGTGCTTCATTCATCTACTTTTTGTTGAGGGCTGCGATTGTGTGTTGTTTGTGTTCTATGTGAATATTCCATAAATATTTTAAAAAATCTTTTCTCCTATGGACATTTGGGTAATTTCCAGTTTGGAGCTGTTAACAGATGATCACTATGGATGTTTCTGCCCATGTCTTCTGGTGGGCATAAGCTCTCATTTCTCTTGGGTGTATACCTGGGCAAGGAACTGCTTGGTCATCAAGTATTCATGTTTAGGTTTTGTAATACTGCCAAACAGTTTGCCAACATGGTTGTACCTATTTCATGAGCAATGTATGGGGGGCTCCACATCCCACATCCTCAAAAACTTGGTATCCTCAGTCCTTTTAATTTTAGCCATTCCTGGTGGGGTGGGGACAGTGATGAGCTATTCTTAACATGAAAGGGCAAGACCCTAAGTGGTAAGGGCCAGAGCTTCTGAGGGGCATGAGCCTGTCCTCTATGCTACAGCCATGTTCCAGTGGGCTTAGGAGAAGGGAAATAGCAGAGGAGCCAAGAGCACTCCAAGCTGGGCAGAAACAAGACAGCCAGCTGTAAATAAAATGCTAGGCTAGTGATGAGATTCCTGGGTAGTTTTGTCATTAGCTATTAAGAGACCAGTGATGACATTTATAAACACCAGATACACGGGGTCATGTTTGAGATACTTAGCAGCTGATACGGTAGGGGCACTGCCCAATCAGCAGGGGTGCTGGCCAGGGGAGCATGCATGTGTGTGCTGGCCTGAAAGCTCAGTCCTGCTCATAGGTCACGACCTTAAGAGTCAAATAAGGGAGCCAAGAGCTCCCTGGTTAGAGTGCAGCACATTCGGGTGTTTCCCTTCAGGGCTATCGTTCCTTTTATGCTGGTTCGGGCAAATATTGATATTGAGAGTATTAAAGTCGGCATGAAAATACTGAAAAGTGGGTAAAAACTCATTTCCAAAAAATACAAATTTAAGTTTCTGATAAAGGAACATACAGAGGCAGAAAGCATTTGGTTTTACGAAAACGTGAAGACATAATCCTGTTTTCAGTTTAGCAGCTGCCCAGAGCTCGCCCATGTGCAGGGGAGCGAGGGCGGAGGGAGGAGAGGCCAAGGCACAGAGGAAGAGGCCAGAGGGTTCGAAACAGCAGCGGGACCCTCGGGGTGACGGCCCTTTTGAATTCCACGGCCTTTGAAACCCCAGGTTGCTCAAGAAATACAACATTTCTCTAAAAGCCACAATTTGTGCCCATCAGTAGGGTTGTAAGATTCAGCAAGTGAAATGCGGGGTGCAGTTAAAACTGAATTTCAGAACAACAACGAATAACTTTAAATACAAATATATGCCAAGTCCTGCGTGTGATAAACTCACGCCGAGACGCTTCGTGGCTGCTCCCCGAAACCAGGCCCTGGCCCGCGTCCGCGCGCCCCTGCAAGGCCGCGGCCCGCACCTCCTCCTCTCCTTCCAGGGGACAGACACCTCCCTCCCCGCCTCTCGACAAGGGCACTCCGCAGCCTACCAGCTGGAAACCGTCAGTGGGCACTCCCGGGCTGACGCCCACGGGCGAGGCCGCAGGGCGGGACGACCAATGACAAGAGCTCTGGCGTGACCGCCCCTCCATCCCGGGACCACCCAGCCCAGCTGATTCTCTGACGCGCCAACCCCAAGGTCAGTTCCACCAAGAACCAATCAGCCGCCTACTAAGCGCACATGCCTAGAAGATAGCTGTTTATTGGCTGGGGATGCGCCAATCAGCGCGACTGAGCGGGCCGCGGAGGGGCCGAGCCGCCGGAAGGGCGGGTCTCCGAGCGCCGGCGGGCGGAAGAGGGACCTGGCATCCCCGGCCTGCGGGCGGCGCCTTTCCGAGTGTGCCTGTGCGAGACTGTGCTGTGCGGCCGCAGAAGTGACTGGTGGTTTAGCTTCCGCTTTCGTCACCGCATCGCCATGAGCATCGCGTCCTGCACGACCGCGTCTGAGCCGCGGCGGGCACTTCCGGGAGCCCCGGCTGGTCCGTTGGGCCTGTTAGGGCGCACTCACACCCCGAGTGCCCGTGGACTGGCAAGTGCGTCCCAGCGTCCCTGTCCCAGCAGTAGCTTGTATCACATAGGCAGGACAGAGGCCACACCTGAGCACGAAAAGTAAGCACAAAAGGGCGATTGGTTGTTTCACTGAGAATGTCAGGGGCAGGTCTTCAGGCACAGATGTACCCAGGTGTTCAAGAGCTGTGGTCAGGCACCGTTTGTCTTCGTTTCAGCTTTGCCTTGCTGTGTGCCGGCTCGCCTCCGACGAGCTGGGCCAAACTTTCCGGCCTGGGGAGCCGGGGGTGCCAGCCCATTTGAACTACATGAGCTGAGATGGTTGGTTGTGCCCCCACCCCCCACCCCCAGGAAACAGCGGTGCTGTCATCACCAGCCGGCTGCTTGGGTCCTGTGCAGGGCACCGCCCCACAGCCTCTGTGTTTTCAAGTATTAGCTGGATGAGCTGCTCTCAGTGACCTGAAGCTATTGTAATAAAATGGCAGTGATAATTATTGATGATAATGAAATGCAAAACACTGGTATCACGCTTACTACGGTTTTCATGTTATTGCTGTAATAAAATAGCAGTAATGACGGTAATAGCGAAACCCAAAAACGTTTTCCTATTACAAAGCACTTTTGACACATCCCGTTGGTGCCCACTGGAGATTGCCTGTGGCCAACATTCTACAGTTTACTGGGGGGGCCGGGGGATGAGGGAGAGGAACAGAGTCATCCCAGAGACAAAGTACCCAGGTTTTCATGCTGGAAGGAATTCATTTAAACGTGCAGTTTTGACAATGTTTCCCTTCAGTATTCTAAGTAAGCTTGGGGGTGGCTGATAAAGCATCATAGGTGTGTTTGTCAGCTCCACGTCTTGGAAAGTTCTCACCAGGTTGGGATGTTCCTGTCTCCCCAAAGGGCCTCGCAGCAATTTAGCTGGAGCGTGCCTGAGCAAGTAGGTTCAGCAGTGCAGGATTCCGCAAAAATCCAACATCCGGGAACCCCCGGACATTAGCACAGGAGCCCACACACACCTTTTGTTATCACCCGCTACCCCTTCTTAGGCTTAGAATGATGACCCCTTCCACCCCTGGGGTTTAAGGATATGAGCCAGTTCTAAGAAGGCTGGCCCAGGCCTTCACCCTAGCACTCCTGCATCCAATTTACACAAAGCTCAGAGCTTTCTAAGCCTTCCTATTCTTTTTTTCTAGGAAGACATTTCAAACCTTTGGGAAAGAAGTGTGCCTCACAGATCTTTTGGTAAGGAAAGCAAATCCTCAGCTACTTTACCCCAACCCCGACACACCCCTGTGGGTGGGGAGAGCAGAGAACGTGGTTTCAGAAGCAGCATCTCACGAGAGGATGTCATGCACGGCAGTTCATGGTTGCAGGGGCCATCACCGAGCCCCACAAATCTCTGTGTAGTGTCACCCACTGCCTATCCCTAGCCCTCAGTTCCTCATGACACTTTGAGACAGGGATTCACGAGGCCTGGGAGAACCAACGCTTCTCTCTTACGTATCTGCTCTGGGCATCAGCTCCTTCATCTGTCCCTGGAGAGGATGACTTCCCCTCTCCTTCCTGCCTGTGGGTGTAGGCAGGATCACATAGGGTGGATGTGGAAGCCTCTGCAGATGGAAAGCACTGTCTGCAGATTGACACATAACCACAAAAAGAGCAATCATCTCTCCACTAGAGTTGGTTGTACTTCCCCATTTTCAGAGCCAGAACTTGAGACTTGCCCGTGGTAATGTGTCAGTAAGTGGTCACCAGTCCCAGCACACCTGTTCTGCAGGCTCTGGCGGTACCCTGCTAAATGAGTTTTGAGGGCAAGCCCTGGTAGCCTGCGTCTTTCTGAGCTGCAGTAGGAGACGAGGCCCTGTCCTTGCCCTTGGATACCCTGCCTCAACCCTGGCTCTCTCTGAGCACTGATGTACTCTTCCAGAGAGTTCCTTGGCTCACTTTACAAATGCAGCATCACATTCAATTGTCTTTTCTGGCTCTTGATCAGATGAGTCCTGTCCCCAGTGCTGTTCACCGAGAGCCCATCTGCTCTGAGTACCAGTCCAGATTTGGGGGCCACCTACCGGTGCCCAGGGCTGAGGCAGCTCTACCTTACTGGGTCCCTCTGTCCCTGAGACCCCGAAAGCAGGTAGGTGACTTGAACCTGGGGTTCTTCATCTGGGTCCAGGGTGAACTTCAGGGGACCGGTCACCCCCTCAGAGTCCTAAGTTCTGATTCATACAATCAGAATTATATGAATGATATTTCAAAATTTATGAGAGATTATGTTTTTAAAAAAACAGATTTATGGGGTTATGACTGACATATGATAAACTGCACATATGTAAAGTGTACAGTTTGCTAAGTCTTAACATATGTATACACCGCTGCAATTGGGATAATGTACATATACACAACCCTAAAGAGTTTCCTTATGCCCCTTTGTAACTCCCATCTAACTCTCCCTGGCCTGCCATTGTCACCAGGCAACCACTATCCTGTTTCTGTTGCTATAGATTAGTTCACATTTTCTTGAATTTTCTACAAATGGAATCATATAGTATATACTTTTTTTGGTTTGGCTTTCACTCAGGACAGTTATTTTTGAGATTCATCCATGTGGTTATATGTATATAATAGTTCATTCCTTTTTATTGCTGAGCAGTATTTCCATTATATGAATAGACTACAGTTTATCCATTTGTCCAATGAAGGACATTTGGGTCACTTTCAGAAGTTTTGTCTATTATAAATAAAGCTGCTATGAACATTTGTGTACAAGTCTTTGTATTATATGAACATGCCTCATTTTTCTTGGGCATGTGGGTAGACTGGTGGTTCCCTGGGGAGTGTGTGAAGCTGTAACTTCTTAGGGAAGCAAGCCTATGCTCCCTAGTTGATTATGCGTAATAATGTCTGGTTCCCTTTGTCTTGCTCGCTTTATTAATATCTAGTGGCCTATGCTAACAAATTCTTTCACTAGTGATGTTTAAAAAGTCACCCAAACTCCTGGCTTGAAGCAGCAGTCAGTATTATTACTTATGCGTCTGAGAGGGGCCCCTGTGTCCATGATCTTGAGGCTGGTAGGCTTGCTCAGGCATTGTTTTTCTTTGTGGCAATGACAAAGGAGCAAAAGCAGCTGGAAAACCATGAGGACCCTTTGGCCCAGGTCCAGATCTGGCTGCTGTCCCTTCCTCATTGTGCTGGCCAAACCCGTGCCTGGTCTAACCAAAGTTGAGGGGTAGGGTCTACCCTGTTCCTGCTGGAAGGAACTGCAGAGTCACATAGCAAAGGAGGAGGCTGCAGGAAGGGGTGAGGAATTGGATGTGACCCACCGCAATTCATATTCAAGCACTATTATACATATATTCTTTAAAAAAATGCAAATGGTAACATGCTGTGCTTACAGTGCTGCATTTCCCACTTAACATTATGTCTTGACAGACGGGACCACCTTGTTGCCAAATGCCACCCCATTTCCTCCTGTCCCCTTGTTGCCAAATGCCACCCCATTTCCTCCTGTCCCCTTGTCTCCTCATTTTTTGTTCCTTATTGGTTAGCCAATGCTGCAGCGAGTGTTCTGTGCACACATTTTGCAAATGCACATGAGTCCTCCTGGGATACAGTCCCAGGAGTGGATTTCTGGATCAAAGACTGTCATTTTAGACTCTGATCAATGTCAAAATGCTTGCAGAGCCCTCTGTATGAATGAGAATGTTGAGGCTTAGACGGCTGAATGTTGTGCCCAAGGGTTGTTCCTAGAGGCCACCAGACTCAGGACAGAGCCAGGTCTCTTGGCTCCAACCTATGTGTCCTTCCCCTGCACCACGTGCCACTTGGACTGCAGAGGTGCAAGTGGTGGATAGTGAGGGCAGGGGCACCATGGAGGTGCTGGTGCCTCCCATCCCAGAAATGTCATGAAGAGGAGACCTGCTCCCATAGCTGGGGGGTTGGTACGTGCTTGTGGGAGGGACGTAGAGAGGAGCTCACCAGGCTCTGTCTCTGAGGTTATGTTTATCTGCGGCACAGCTCCATTGGCGTTCGAACCTTCTTTCCCCTTCCTCTCTGTTAGATCCAAAAGAAGGTCTGGGTTGATATCCCCAAAGCCACCAAGGCATGCCCCTGCTCAGGTCACCGCTTTGGGGGCCGCCTCCCGGTGCCTAGGGATCAGGCTGTGATGCCCTACTGGGTGCCCCGGGTCCTGAGATCTTACAAGAAGGTAAGAGGGAGGCTCTCACAGCAGTGAGGCCTGAGAGGGAGGGAGGGCCTTCAGAGGGACCCTGAGATGAGGGGGAAGGTGATGGGTTCTTTCCCCACATGGTTCTCCTCTGGTGTCCTGTGGGGAGGGGAAGCCATGGCAAAGGAGCGCAGGAGCGGTGTGTGGTTGGGGTCAGGCCATGTGTCCTGGTGGGGAAGGGGGTATACTGCTCTCTGAAGAGGGTTCCTGTCTCTGCTGCCCTCTTCCCACCATTTCTCCTGCCATCTTAGCACTGGCCAACTTTAGACTATGTATTATGGTCAAACATTAGGATCCAGGGTTAGGATTAGAGATCAGGCGCCTGGGTGGGTAGTGAGGGCAGGGACATCATGGAGGTGCTGGTGCCTCCTGCCCCAGAATGTCGTGAAGGGGAGACCTGCTCCCTTAGCTGGGGGGTTGGTATGTGCTTGTGGGAGGGATGTAGAGGGGAGCTCACCAGGATTTGTCCTTGAGGTTTAGTTTGTCTGGGGCACAGCTTCATCCCCCTTTGAACCTTCTTTCCCCTTCCTCTCTGTTAGATCCAAAAGATGGCCCAGGTTGATATCCCCAAAGCCACCAAGGCGTGCCCCTGCCTAGGTCGCCACTTTGGGGGCCGCCTCCCGGTGCCTAGGGATCAGGCTGTGATGCCCTACTGGGTGCCCCGGGTCCTGAGATCTTACAAGAAGGTAAGAGGGAGGCTCTCACAGCAGTGAGGCCTGAGAGTGAGGGCGCGCCTTGGAAGGGACCCAGAGATGAGGGGGAAGGTGCTAGGTTCTTTCCCCACATTGTCCTCCACTCATGTCCTGTGGGGAGGGGTCCTGTGGAAACCATGGCAAAGGAGCACAGAGGCGGTGTGTGGATGCGGCCGGGCCATGTGTCCTGGTGAGGAAGAGGGTACACTGCTGTCTGAAGAGGGTGCCTGCCTCTGCTGCCTTCCTTTCTCCTGCCATCTTCTCCTTTCCCACCTCCTGCTCCTCCTTGGTCCCCTCTTCACCACCTCTCTTGCTTGCACACCATCTTGCCTCCTCTTTTCCACCACCTCCTCTCACACCCCCTTCCAGCTTTCTCAGCCTGTCTGAGCTCCTGTGCTTGTAGCCCCAGCCCTGGCAGTCATGAAAGGTGGTAGTGGGAAGGAGGGTGTCAGGGAAGGACCATTGCTGTCCTGAGTTTCTGTCCCGGCACTTTGCTTTGTTTGCCTCCTCCAGAGCTCTGGATTACAAGACAGTGACTGCAGGTTGGCCAGGTCCAGCCCTCCTCAGCCCCCCACACCCTTTCTCTCATGCGTGTCCTGGGTGGTATTAGAGGCTTTCTCCTGCCTTCACCCACATTCCAGTTTGCTGGTTTTCCATCATCAAGGAATAAACTGTCCCCAGAATTAAGACCCAGAGTCCTTTTAAAAGGAGACCAGGGCTGGCATTTTGCCCTGGCCATGGCCCTTTTAGTGGTTTTCAGACCTCCCCTAGCCCCCACCTATGGATCACCGGGGTGGACACATTTGCCTACATGCTTTTCTTTTAGGTGGTAAAAAGGCAGCGGAATTTTAAAGGCATCAAAGGTAAGTCTTCCCCAGGAAGGCAGGGAGGTCTCATGACCATTGTGATGGGGATGGGGAGACTTCTCTCATCCCAGATGCCTGTAACACAAAGAAGTCCACTGACTGGCATACATAGCACTTCTCCTACCCCTGCTATTGTCAGGCATCACTAATCACCCACTGTCTTTTCCCTATGAACGCAGGGAAGTCTCAGACTCTACCAATCTATCAGCATTGGTTTTTAAGATGAAACCAGTTTGCAACCTGGAATTAGATGGTATTTAAAGTGTTTTTTTAAAGCTCTAATCGTCTATAATTCATGACATAGTGTGTGTGTTGTATATACATATAATTATGATAGTGTATTTATTTGTATGTTCATGACATAGTACACATTCCTACATTGTATATTCATGACACATCCTATGCTCGTGACACCATATTTATGCATATACTCATTACACAGTGTCTTCATACATCCGTGTTTGTGAACTAGTGTGTATGCATTTGTAGATTCATGACATAGTATATATATATTCATATTTTTATGATGCAATGTATATTCATGACAAAATATACTCCTATATTTATACATTTGTGACCCAGTATCTATATTCAGTTATGCACTCATGTCATACTGTACAGGGAGGTGGCATCTGCACCCTGACCATTACATTCATTGTCTCTAAAATGAGTGGGTTGGACCTGCTCTTCAAGTCCCTTTCTGGTTCTGATGGCTGATGTGCCTGCTTTCTCCGCATTGCCTGTGAGTGAGGGAGTGGACGTGTTTTGTGGGCTTGTACCACGTCTTTCCCTTGGCATGCCGTAGCCAGACTCCGGGAAATGAGTACCCCTTGATGGACTCTGTAAGCACAGGAGGAAACGGACGGACACTGAGAGGTTGGATGATCGATGCCAGGGGTCCTGTGACGGGCTAGTGATTTGAGCAGCCCTCTCAGAGCCCCAGAGGAGCTGGGTGGGAGAGTGCTTGGGAAATGAATGGCCACTACCCAACCCGCCCACCTCTTCATGTTGTAAAAGATTCATATTTTTTCCTGATTATACAAGTAACACAGTGAGGGGGAGTGTAAATTCACAGACCCTTTGCCAGGGGAGCAATTTGGAGGTGTCTGTCAAATTTCATAATGTGCATAACCCTTAATCCAGGAAGCCCACATGCCGGCATTATCTGTAGACACCCCCACATGCACCCCTGTCTGCAGCAGTGATTTTCATGGCAAAATATTGGAAGCGATACTTTGGGAGGATAGATATCAGTGGGTGTGTATTTGAAATGTGGCACTTGTCACCTAGAGTATGCAGCTGTTAGGGACAATGAAATGGACCTATCAGACACATTGCAACGTAGAAAAGCAAAAGCAGGTCTCTGTAGCCCATACAATAGGACTCCGTTAATGCAGATTTAAAAGGCTAAAGCTCTGGCCCTGACCCGCAAGCCTCAGTATTAAGGCAGTGCTCCATACACCAAAGGGTCATGGGTTCGATTCCTGTTCTAGGGCACGTATCTGGGTTGCAGGTTCAATCCCCAGCCCGGTCAGGGCACGTGTGGTAGGCAGCCAATCAGTGTGTCTCTCACACATCGATGTTTCTCTCTCTCTCCCCCTCCCTTCCACTCTCTCTAAAATATGGAAAAGCCATGTTAGGATAAAGACAGGGGCTGGGTGGTGTGTGTCTGAGCTGACAGTCACTGGTAACCTTGAGGGCAGGGAAGAGGGTAGGTAAGGGCCCTGCAAAGAGACTGGAGTGGATGGTGGGGAAGCATAATGAACAAAACAGAAAGCAAAACGTTGGCTCTAGTTTCAGGTAAAAGAGCCAAAATCACTTTATTTAAAAAACTCTACGCCAGTAGAAGAACAGTAGTACAAACTGCTCTTCTAACCAAATAATCACACACATTTATGGGTTATTTTTACTGGTTATTTCTGGCTTTGAATAATACTCTGCACCTTTAAGAAAAGGTAAAAGCTCAGTTAGTTTATTGTTGAATCATTTGTGTTGACTGGTACATTGTTAAAAAGCAGTATTAACTTTTACTCTAGCCATTGTTTTATAGTTCAGAAATTTACACACACATACACACATATTGAATCCTCACCCGAGGATATTTTTTCCATTGCTTTTCAGAGAGAGTAGAAGGGGGAGAGAGAGAGAAGCATTGATGTGAGAGAGAGACACCGATCAGTTGCCTCCCGCACTCATCCCGACCAGGGCTGGCAATGGAGCCTACAACTGAGGTATGTGCCCTTGGCCAGGAATCGAACCTATGACCCTTAGTTGTGCAGGTGGATGCCCTAACCACTGAGCAACACCAGCTAGGACTGATTTCTATTTTATTTTATTTTATTTATTTATTTATTTATTTATTTATTTATTTATTTATTTATTTATTTTTAAATATATATTTATTGATTTCAGAGAGAGGAAAGGAGAGGGAGAGAGAGAGATAGAAACATCAATGATGAGAGAGTCATTGATCAGCTGCAGCCCACAACCCAGGCATGTGCCCTGACCGGGAATCAAACCCTGATCGCCTGGATCCTAGGTTGACGCTTAACCGCTGAGCCACACCCTGCCGGGCCTGATTTCTATTTTAAAGAGAAAATCCATATTTCTCATCTTGAATTTTCCTTGTTAAGAGGGGCTCATATGCTTTTCTTCTCTATGCTTTTGCAGTAGAAATTCTTAAAAGGAAAATATATTTGTTACATTTTATATTAGTAGTGCACCTTTATATCAGTATAATTAGAATGTGCATTTTATAGTAGTAGTGTATTAATAGTAGAGTAAATACATGAGTTGTACTATCAGGCAGGAGTGTCCTGTTTACAAAGTAGGTGTCAAGAAAGCTGGAGAGGGTCAAGGAGATGGGAACACTGGAATCCCACTGGGGGTTGTGATTGCTGTTAAGTTTTTATTATGGGGAATTGCAAATGTTCAGATAAACCATCACTCAGCTCCAGTCATCAGCTTCTCACCACCCTGGTTTCGTCTGAGCTTCACCCATTCTGTTCCCCTCTCAAAAAATAAAAAAATAAAAGAAAGAGATTAATGTGAAGCAGATCCCAACTGAATTCCACATCCTCTCACCCATAAATGTTTCAGCACGCAGCTCTAAAAGATAAAAGACTCAAAAAAACAGCCAGGAGGCCCCACGATCATTGTGGAAATAAATAAACAACTCTCTTCCTCTTAATGAATTTTGGCTCAACGTTCATACCCTAGGGCTGTGCCCCGCCTTGCTGGGGCCCTTTTTTCTGCCTTGTGCTTTGGAGGGCTGTCTGATATGCAGTGTACAAACTTAGGATGGGCCTGTCCCCACACCCAGGCTGGGCCTGACTCGCTTTCTCTGCCTAGAAACCCCCCTGGACTCACGCTCCTGGCACAACCGCTGGCGGATCTGCTGCAACAGACACCTCCTTCTCAAGTGGCTGCAGCTCCAGGCCCTTCACCAGGACGGGCAGCTGGCCCCGGAGAGAACTGGCTCCCAGACCTCCTTCCTGCCTCTCTGCCTCTGCCTCCTGGCCTTTCTCCAGGCTCTCTTGAGGGCCATCACTGTCATTCGGTGAGCAGGCTTGGGGTGAGGGCAGAGGTGTCCTGGACCCATCTCACTCCCTGGGCTGCTTCCCCCAGGGGCTGCTGGGGTTTAGTTGAGTCAAGGATGTGGGAGAACTTGGTTGTAGTTCAACAAAAGGGTGAGAAATGGGTGTGGCCATGATTACTGTCAGGCGTTATCATTGTCTAGAGTCTTTCTCATACCCAGTGCAGGTGTCTTCTCATTCCAACCAGGCTAATGGAAGAGCAATGCAGATATGATAGTGCTGATGGTGGGGAGCGGGGCACCTTGGGCCCCCCCCCTTTCTTTCTTCGCCTCTTCTCTGCTCTAAGTTCTAAAATCTTCCTGCCTTCAAAAGATGACCAGTTCTAGTTCCCATAAATTTTCATCCTGCCCTAGCCAATTTAGTTCAGTGGTTAGTGTTGGCCTGCGGACTGAGTGCTGGCCCAGGTTTAGTTCCGGCCAAGGGCACGTGCCTTGGTTGCAGGCTTGATCCCCAGTCCCCGTGGTTGGGGTGCGTGTGGGAGGCAACCAGTCGATGTGTCTCTCACATCAATGTTTCTCTCTCTCTCTCTCCCCCTTCCACTCTCTCGGAATAGCAATGGAAAAATATCATCGGGTGAGGATTTAAAAAAAATTTTTTTTCACTGTGCCAGGGTTGATAGTGGATCTTAGAGCTCTCCCAGCAGCCCTCTGGGGTTTGAGCACACCTTCAGGGTGGGGACCTGCTGCTTCTCCCCCAGCCTCACCCCAACCATGTTGAAAAGCCCTTAACCAGTCTGGACCCCACCAGCCTCGGCCAGGCCTCACATTCCTCACCCAGAACCCTGCTGAGTCCCTCCTCCAGGAAGCCTCCAGACTGACCCTGGGGTTCAAGGCAGGGCCTTCCCTTCTGCAGCATCTTCCTTTAGTCTCCTCTGAAAAAGCCTCCCTCCTCCTCCCCCTCCTCCTCCAAACTCCACCCACCCCAGTTCACCCACTGCCCCAACCATTACCCCTGTCCAGCCCAATTTCTTTTCATCACACCTCTGTGTAAATACATGTAAGACACATCTGTGTAAATAGAGATATGCAAATACATATTAATTGTAAATATATGCAATTCTAATTTACATGTATTGACTTGTTTTTTAAAAAAATATATTGATTTTAGAGAGAGGAAAGGAGAGGGAGAGAGAGAGAAACATCAATGATGAGAGAGTCACTGATCGGCTGCCTCCTGCACGCCCCCTGCTGGGGATGGAGCCCCCAACCAGGAATCGAACCTCAGTCTCCTGAATCCTAGGTCGATGCTCAACCGCTGAGCCACTCCACCCGTGCCTATTTGCTTTTTAATTGTATTTCTCCTCCATGTAATTGTAAGAGGAATGTTCTGGAAAGTGCCCAGTACCTGAAAACAGTTGTAGGTGTCATTTCCACATTTTTCTAGCTGTGGCAGGTTAGCGTTGTCCTTGGCGCTCTACCATGGCCAGAAGCGGAAGCCCCTCTCCCTTGTGTCCTGCTTGTCTGTCCTCCTAGTGTCGGACTCCCTGGGATGACAAACAACCCTGTGATGCACATTCACTTTCAAGTGACCAGGGTCACAACCACTTGGGGCGTGTGCTCCCAGGAAGGGGGCCAAGGTAGGGGTTCATCAGCTCGGTGTGACTTGTAAACACGAGTAGATCAGCGCTGTGAGATTTTCCTTTGCTTTTCATGAAGATTCATCTTTCTTTTTATGTTTGCCAACTCAATGTCAAATTTAGTTGGACTCCCCTGTGCCTGCTCTGGGAAGAGCAAAGAAAGAAGCTTGAATGTTCTGTAGATGGTCATGGTGGGTCAGAAGGAAAACTGCTGATGCTTTGATAGGAGGTGTTTGCTTTGAGGCAGGCTGTTCAGACAGAGGTGCAGGCACCAACCAGCTGCTTAGGAGAGATATCCTGCCTAATTGGGGTGTATGTGGGATGTCTTGTGAGATACCCTATACTATATACAACCAGCTTATCTGAGGAGAAGCTGCAAGCCACCCATCAGTTGGCCTGGCAGAGACTTGCTAGGACTGGGGAGGTCCCGGGAGGGCGGGCGAGCTCAAAACCCTCCCAACAGGGAGCCCCGAGGAGCAGCGATCAAGTCTAGCTTTTGCCTTCTTGATCAGACCTGCTATAGTTTTCATTTCATTCAATCCCTTTTCCAGTTCTGCAAAGCTGGGACTCTCCTCCTTGTTCTAGAAGGAGAGAGTGGGCTCTGAGGGGTTGAGTGACTTGTTCGAGGTCCCATAGCTAAAAGTGAGCCAGCTAAGACTGCACCCTGGCGTTGCCTCGCTGCACCCCTCTCCTGCCCGGGCTCCTTAGGACTAAGTGCACTGGGGACCTGGATGACATCCCCCTCCACTGTGGGGCACCCTCCACTCTCCTCCCATGGAGGCTTCCTGACAGGTCCTGCAAGGGCAGTGTGGATTCAGCTGGGGGACAGTTCCTAGTAAATGCCTTTCTCTTTGCTTTCCAGCCATTTTTGGGGTGTTTGAAGTTGGAATCTTCACCTAGTATCAAGAACATCAACAAAAATGTCAATCATAATCAAGGTCTTTAATGAAAGTCAAATCAGGAGGAGTCTGTGATAGCCACTGTTTTCTCAGATCACATAATTCACACCCGAGGTTAAATCCAAGTTATTTATCATGGGGGGATTCTTGGTTGTACAGAGTTGCTATGAATGCGGGTGAGATTCTTTTATAAATGTAGTCAATAAATATTATTTGTGAAACTCTAAAGTGGCCAACTTTTTTATTGATAATGATTCTCTTTCCTGAAGGAATGACTTGTTCTGTCTGTCTCTGTCCCTGTGGGATGGGGGCCATTTCCAAGCTTCTCTCTGCCGAGGATAGCAGAACCTCTGGACAAAGGACCTGGGATGGTTTTAGCATCTGTGTCAAGTGGGTCTCACTTTAAATAGCATAAAATTGTATGTGAATGGAATTTTAAAAACTGAGATACCATTCACATACCATAAAATATACCTTTTTATTATTATTTATTTATTTTATTCATTTGAGAGAGAGAGGAAGGGAGAGGGAGAGAGAGACATCGATGTGAGAGAGAAACATTGATCGGTTGCCTCCTATATGCGCCCCAACCAGGGATTGAACCTGCAACCTAGGTATGTGCCCTCACTGGGAATCGAACCCACGACCCTTTGGTGCATGGGACGGTGCTCCAAACAACTGAGCCACACCAGCCAGGGCTAAAATGTACCTTTTTAAAGTATATGATTCAGTGGTTTTCAGTATATTTTTCACAATCTAATTCTAGACCCTTTCCACCACCCCTAAAAGAAACCCTGTATCTACCAAGCAATCGCTCACTCCTCCTTCTCTTCTTCCCAGCCCCTGGAAACCACTAACCCACTTTCTGACTTTTCCTATTCTGCACATTTCATATACGTGTAATAATATAATGTGTAGGTCTTTGTATCTGGCTTCTTTCACTTAACTTAGTGTTATCAACGTCTGCCCCCATTGCAGCAGGTATCAGTGCTTCCATTCCTGTTTATGGCTAAATAATATTCCATCATAGGGAGAGACCACATCTTGTGCATCCATTCATTAGTTGGTGGACCTTTGGTGTTGTTTCCGCTTTTTGGCTATGGTGACTAATGCTGCCATGAACATTTGTGTACAAGTTTTTATGTGAGCATATTTTCATTTCTCTTGGGTATGTACCAGGGAATGTTGGGTCATACGGTAACTCTGTTTAATGTTTTGAGGAGCTGTCTGTTTTCCACAGTGGAAAACTGCACCATTGTATAATTTATGTTCCTGTTAGCAAGACATGAGGTTTGGCATCTCCTGAGTCCTCTCCAACACTTACTATCTGTTGCTTTGATTGTAGCCGTCTTTGTGGGTGTGAAGTGCTATCTCACTGTGGTTTCCATTTGCATTTTCCTAATGACTAATGATGTTGAGCATCTTTTCATATGCTTATTGGCCATTTGTATATCTTCTTTGGAAAAATGTCTATTCACACCCATTGTATATATTTTAATTGGACTATCTTTGTTTTATTGTTGAATTTGTGTTATGTATGTATTCTGGATAGTGATATTTATTAGATATATCACTTGAAAATATTTTCTTCTGTTCTGTGGGTTGCCTTTTCACTTTCTTTATTATTCCTCACCTGGTATGTGTGTGTGTGTACATATATATATATATGTATATATATATATATATTTGAGAGAGAGAGAAGAAGGGAAAGAGTGAGGGAAACATCAGTGTGAGAGAGAAACATCAATCAGTTGCCTTCTGTATGTGCCCCGACCAGGGATTGAACCTGCAACCTGGGTATGTTCCCTGACGGGGAATCAAAACCTGCCACCTTCTGGTGCTCAGGACGATGCTCCAACCAACTGAGCCACACTGGCCAGGGGCCTTTTCACTTTCTTGATGTCCTTTGAAGTACAAAAGTATAATTTCAATGAAATCAATTTTCTAAGGTTGTTTGTTCTCTGGATCATATGGTCATTTCTAAGAAACCATTGCATAATCCAAGTTCACAAAGATTTATCTATGTTGTCTCTTAAGTGATTCATAGTTGAACTCTTATATTTAGATTTTTTATCTATTTTGAGTTAATTTTTGTAATGTTTGTATATGGTGTGAGATTAGGGGTCTGGGTTCATTATTTTGCATGTGGATATCCAGTTACCCTACATGTTCTTCAAATGGTAAAATTATAGATACGGAGAACAGAGTAGTGGTTGCCCAGGGTTTAGGAGCTGGTGAGGTGGGAGGGAAATGGGTATGAATATACAAGGGCAACATGAGGCATCCTTGTGATGGAAATATTTTACATCTTGACTTTTATCAGTGTTCTGGTTGTGATATCATACCATAGTTTTGCAAAAGGTTACCAACAGGCAAACCGGATGGAGAGTGACACAGGATCTCTAGTGTTTCTTATAAGGGTGTGTGAATCTACAGTGATCTCAAAGTAAAAGTCTAATTATAAAGGCAGTACAATTTGTTTTAGAAGATTTTGAGAATACAGAAAAGTACAAAAAAGAAAATAGAAACCACTCAAATCCCCCACCCTGAGCTAACTTCTGTCGCTGCCCTGGCAGGAAGGAACTGACAGATTCCCACAGGAACCAGGCTCTGGGATGCGTGAATGGGGTGTCCATGTTAGAGACCAGAAGAAGTCTAGTCTGGAGAGGTCTGGGTGCTGCAGACATGCAGGACGGAGAGGGCTTCGGTCACCAGGCCAGTGGCTGGCCCTGTGGGGTGTTTTGGCGAATCCTTCCGTCTGAGCTGGCTGTCGTGAAGGGCCTCCAAGCTTCCCCTGGGGAGGCATAGCTGTGTTCTCCCCATTACACCTTCAGTGCCCCAAGGGCTACATTAAGCAGCAAGCATTCAGTCAGCAAGTATTGTTGCATACTATGTGCCAGGCATTGGGGGTGGTGGTGTAAGAAGATGTGCCTGACCCCAAGTTGCCCTCAGGCGGATGGGCAGTGGTGTTAAGAGCCAAGTACACGTGAGCATGGGGTGGGAATGCAGGGGACATCGTCCTGCATACATATCCTGCCCACATTCACATATTGCCCCAAGGACCGGCAATCCCTGAGGCGATCCTTGGATGTGGGAGCCTCTGCAGGAACAGGCTGGATGTGTTGGGGAGTGACACCCCAAGGAGCAGCCTTCAGCCAGTGATGGTGGGAGGTGAGGATAAACGCCTAGCCTTCCCCTCTGAGCTGTGTTCTCTACTGTCTCCTGGAGGTCCCAGCAAGACTGAGCCCTGACTGCCACAGTGGCCACCTTCCTGGTCATGTCTTTTGTCCTGGCTCCTTTCCTTCTCTGTCTCACTTCCCCCCTTCCTCCCTGGATTACCTCCCAATAAAACACTTGATCCTTGCCCCAGGCACTGTTTGGGGGAACCTTAAATGAGACAAGGCATGCCGACTGGGTCTTGAGGGTCAGGGAAGGTTCCTGGGGGCTGGGCCACCTGAGCTGAGACTTGAACATGAGTCTAGTTGTCCTAGCAGTAAAGGGCAAGGACAGAATGTCTGGGCAGAGGCACACACTGCGAAGGCCTCCAGGTGACAGTCTGGAGTGTGCAACCCACATAGGAAGCTCATGCTTGAGAGGGGGCAGTGATGGAAGATGGAGCTGGGGCCAGACTGAGAGTTTTTAGACGATCACAAGTGCTTCAGACTTGCATTTGGGAAAAGCCACTGTGGTTGAATCAAGCTAAATGGAATGGAGAGTGAGAGTGGACGCAGGAGACCCCCTCGGAGGCTACAGCTGAAAACCTGGCAGGGGACAATGTTCTAAGCAGAGGGAAGAACAATCCTTGGGGGTAGGTTGTCATACAGGATTCTTTTGGGGCTAACAGTGGTTTAAAATGGCAGGACATTTAACATGCAAACAAAGGGCCCCAACCTACTGATCAGAATTGGATTCTTAGGCCTGGAAAGGATCCTGAGAGAGCCAGAGAATCTCTTTCAAACTCTTACCAGGGAAATTCCCTAAATTCCACTTCCAGAAAAAGTCCTTTACAGCCAGTTGAGAGAGCTGGTTCCTTTGCTGTAAACCCACTTCCCCTGGCTCCTTCTTCCTGCCAGAGCTATTCCTATATTTGACGAGCTTCTCTTAGCCCTGGGATGAATCAGACCCCACAGTTAGCTTTGGGTGCGGGGTGACTGGCTCTCCTATGCCATGAGTGCTTGGCTTGTCGTCAGTCATGAGAACCCGGCCACAGCTGTCAGCTCGGCCCTAGTCAACTGCACAGAGCAGCTGTGAGCTCTCGGCCCCCGCGATTAGCTGGCGATCACAGAGGTTGACTGTGCTTTCATACCCGACAGCAACCAGGCGCCCCAGCCTGCAATGCAGAAGCCTCAGAGGAAAGCAGTCTCGGACCTCGCAATAGCTACTAAACCTGCCGTGATTTTAGGCTGAAGCAGGCTCCAAGTGCTTCTGCTTGACATTTGGCCAAGGAAGTAGACAGTGTCCAGACATTAGAAACACACACCTCATAAAGGAAAAAACACATTATTTTGTATTGCTTTATATTTTTTAATAAATTAAGCAGGATATTGCTTCCATAAAATGAAAACGTTCTGCTAAGAAACAGCCACCTGAGGGTACTTAGAAATTAAAGACTGGATTGTTGAATTTTTAAAAAATATCCTCAACTAAGAAGCTTGACAACAAATGGGACATGGAATATATAATTGAGGCAGTCTCTCAGAAAATAAGAAATTGAAATGATGAGAGAAAATTTGAGATAAGAAAGCCAGATCCAACAGATTCAACATTTTCGGAAAGACATAATGTGAAGGAGGAACAACGGGAAAGGCAGAACCGAAAATGACTCCTTCGCATTTAATGTGCAAGTAAGAGTACTGGGGTAACAATACAGAGGCCCAGACATTTCCTGATGAAATATCCAGAGGGCTAAGAAAAAAAATTCAGAACAGTTGCAGAGGAAAAAATCACACGAGATCCCTGGTAACTGACATTCTGTTTCTCATGGAGAGCTGCCTCCAACTTTGGAAACAAAAAGGATTCTGGACCTAGAGCTCTATACCAAACCAAACTATCACGTAGGCCTGAGAACACTCTGAAGACAACTTATGATCCAGTACAACTGCTTCCTTAACAACAGTGAATGATGTTCTGCGAAACCCAAGAGAGCCAACAAAGGAGCGCGGGGATCGGAAACCTCAGTGAGAGCCCAGCAAAAACGGGGTTTCAGTGCCATGTGAAGGAGCCGCTTTAGGAAGCGCAACCATTTAACTCGTATCAGGAGGGAGGCGCTGAGTGACCACGATCCATTCCCCTACTATTCACAAAGGCTGTATCAACAAAGGTCTAGACCCGCCGACACAGCCCCAACTGCCAGTCCCACAGGTGAGATTCCCTGAAATGGCGGAATTAGAGCCAAATGGTGAAAGCAAAGGACATGCAGGTTGTTCCAAGGCCAAGCCAAGTGAGCTTATAAATCGCCGATAGGAGGTAATGGCCTTCTGGCTTAAATTTGTCTGGAAGGCAAGGAGCGGTAGGGATAAGAAGACTGCTCAGTCAGTACATACAATTACACACCAGTATCACTTATATCAACACAAACATCCAAACCAAAATACTAACCAACGGAATCCAATACCAGATGGAAAAGATCATTATAATAGCTAAATGGGGCCGTCACTCTAACCACTGAACCAAATCGGCTAGGGCTAAATCTGTGTTTTAGCTTTACTTTCTTTTTTTTTTTAAATTCCCTGTATGCCTTATAAAATTGGAAGTTAGATCTGAAGTTTACTCAGACGCGGGTCAAGTTCTTTCGGCAAAACTCTTGCCGGTGACATTTGTCCTATTTCCTCTGGACGCCCTGTGTTGTCTCCCTGCCTTTGCTTCGGGCCCTTAGCTTCTGTTGATTGCAGCTCGTCGCTGATCCACTGACTCGCAGGGGGACGGACGGGAACTGTGCCCTAACCGTTTTCTTCCTTTCCCGGCTGGAGTGCTCTTCTAAACCACAGCATCCCCTCTCTACTTGGTTCTGTGGCTCATACAGGACAGACAACTTCCAAAATATTGAACAGGATTTTCAGTTTGTTTCATTTTGTTACACTTCATGCGCTCATGGGTTTAAATGGACTTTAAGTACTTTGGTAGATCGCAGTTGTCACCCCTTTTGATGTGCAAGTGGGTCCAGCTTGAATCGTTTCCCCTTAGCTTCTGAGCCCCTTGGAAACATCCCCATTGTACTTGACAGCGCTCTCTTCCCGTCAACATATTATTTTGAAAAAACTTCAAGTTTACAGAACAGTGACAAGCATCGTACAAAGGACTCCCATATTCCTTTTGCCCAGGCGGTGTGTGGAGAAGACTCGCCACCCGACCCCAGACTCCAGTTTCCCCTTAACTTAAGGGGATGTCTGTAATGTCGCCGATGCACGAGGTGTCCTTTCCTTCCCTTGAGAGCCTCAGGCTTAGAGTCAGTGACCACAGGCAACTCTGGTAAATGGGGGAAAGGAAGGGATGTATCATGCTCCCTTACAGGTGAGGCATTTAATTAGAATATTCGTGAAGAGAGGTCTGCGATAGCATCACGGACTATTGGCCTGGGGTACCTTCCTCCCCCCTCGTTGGGAGAAAGAAGCCCACCCCTGACACCGACGTTTCCTCCTTGGCTTCTCTTCACTCAGTCGCTCACTGTCATCAGGTGCCCCCGGGTCCTAAATGTGCGCATCTCCTGAGCTATTCCAGTGGCCTGTGAGCACCCCGTTCTTTCACTCCTCACCCTGCAGCTCCTCCTGTCTCAAGGGGATGCCACAGCTCTGCCTGAAGGGTGCCTGCAGCCACACCTGTTTCCCTTCACCCGCCTGAGTCCTGACAGAGCTCCTGGCCATGCTCCATGTGTTGTATGGTCACCACTGTGGCTCATCCTTGACCCAGGTTCCTTGGGGGAAGCCCCTAAATCCTCAGAATGTCCTGAGTGATAGGAGTGTCTGGGAACTACGCCAGGCCCCTTGGAGCACACCTGGCTTTATGCTAAGGAGGTGCCTCAGGGTGGGGGCCAGTCAGGCTAGAAAGACCAGCCCTGTGATTACAGGCCTGGATTAAAGCCCAATTTCTGGGGAGCAGAGGGGGCTGGACATTGAGTTCAGCCTCTTGGCCTGTGATTGACAAGATCGTGCCTACATATGGGAACCCCAAGAAAAACCCAGGTCACCAGAGCTCAGGGGAGCTTCTCTGATGGGTGAAGCACCTGTGTGCTGCGAGGGAGGCAGGAGCCGAGGGCACGGACGCTTGGTATGTGGGACTATCCCAGTGTTCTCGGCCAATGCCATCTCCCAGGACGCTCTCCCCACAGCCCAGCATTCACGCTGGTCGCTCCTCCTCCGTGCCTATCTCGCTTAGCAGCTCCAGCTCTCCCCAGCGACTTCTCCAGAACTCTCATTTCTCTTCCAGGGTCCCTCCACCACCTACCACTGGAGTTGGGGGTTGGGAAAAGGACTCCCACTAGGGTAGTGAGCACTGTGTGGGTTCTCCTGTGCCCGTGGGTCCGCTGGTCGCAGCCCATGTCCAGGAAAGCATGTCTCGCTGAGTCACCTGTCCTTGCTTTTGAAGCTCAGAGTGTTGCCTAGGAGCCCGCGGTGCTCTCTTCCTCCTCTCTGCCCTTCCCATGGCCTGCCTCAACATCGTCCCCTTCTTTCCTGCTCTCAGACTAGAGCTTAGGATCTGTGTCCACTTTTATTGTTTTTTCTATCCACGTGGGAAACAATTCAGGATTATTTTTCAGAGTTAAGAAATTTGGTTGAATAATCACAACCCCATTAAGCTACAGGGAATAGGCTGATGAAACTGACATGGGCGCACACATCATGAAGGTAAGAATTTCATCTTTATTATATTTCCTCAAGAGACGCATTGCACTGTGCTCTTTAATGATCTAAAGTAACAAGCACACATGCCATCCAGGCAGGGTAAAAAGTTACACCTGAATTCCCACAATTCAGTAATAAAGATTAAAAAAAAATTATATTTACAAGAATATGGGGGAACTACCCACCTAGCTGTAAGATAGTTGATATTACATAAACATAATAGATGAACCACAAAAACCTCTCTTGGAAATGTAAACAAAATTATACAGTTTTTACATATGTATAACAGCTATAATACTCATCAAAAAACTTTGTAAGGACAGCATGTTTTCAAAACTATGGCTATTTCAAAACTACCTAACAAATATATAAATATTAAATATGAGAATAAATATAATAATCCTATGGGCAACATTTTCAAAATAAACCAATAAAATGTATGTCATACATTCAGCTATCACAAACTTAGGGCTCTAATTTTATACTTTTAAAGTATTTCTCTCCTAGTCTGAGCCCCTAAAGGCCACCTACAGATGATTCTAACTATTGCAACCAAGTGTATTAAAAAAAAAACGGGGCCTCCAGCTTCTGCCTCAGGGGAGATTCAGTTAAACAATGTGAAGCTTTGGGTGGTGCTTTAGGAAGGGATGGAACCCAAAAAAAACCCTGGTTTCTTATTGTCCTTCTACAGGCTTCTGATCCGCACAGCCTCTGGATTGACTTCCTGCGGAAAACTCGAGCCTCCCCTAGGCTCAGCGATCTAGAGGTAAGAGAAAGAGAGAGGATATTACATTCCAAAAAGGCACCTCTCCAGATATAAAGATTATTTAAATTCTCAGTCAATTCTAATCAGAGTTGAGACTAACCTGTACCCCATTTTATCTCTAATCCTTCATTCTCAACCCCACTCTTGGACCATTGTTTTCGAGTGTGATTCTTACACTTTGATGGCCCTGAGTCCAAAAATTACTTAATATAGCCAGTATCCTGCTTTTTAGCCAGGACTCCAGGTGACTGCTTGGGGAGCAGCACAGGTAGGGGGAGAGCTGCTCTAGCTCACTCACACCTTGGTCCTTTTGTATTCCTTCAGATCTGAACTTCTAGCCACACGGCAAACATCACTGACATGTCAACATCACAGACGGTGAGGCCAGATCCCCAATCCCTATTCCTACCCTGGATCCTAATGTTTAACCATAATACTGAGTCTGAATTTGGCCAGTGCTGTGGTGTGAGTGTGTCCCCTCAAATTCATAACCCCCGAGGTGATGGTATTAGGAGGGAGGGCCTTTGGGAGGTGATTAGGTCATTGGGTGGAGCCCTTAAGAACAAGATTACTGCCCTTAGGAAAGACCCGAGAGATGCCTCGTCCCCTCACTGTGTGACAAGTTGGCCCTCTGCAGCACAGAAGAGGGTCCTCTCCAGATTCCAACCCTGCGGGCACCTGATTTCAGTGTCCCAGCCTCTAAAACAGTGAGAAGTAAATGTCTGTTGTTGATAAGCCACCCAGTCTGTGCTGTTTTGTTACAGCGGCCAGAATGGACTAAGACATCTGGTTCACAGGATTTAAACCAAATCTTTGCTTAACCCTCTGCCCACATCTGTAACTCTAATGTGTCCATCACAGGAAGCCATGCTGGAGCTAGTAATTTTCAACCTTCACTCATTCTGACAAACTTCCTTGACCATAAACTTGAGAGGGAAATGTGTAATTGCACAAGGGGAGAGAAATGAGGACCACACCAGTGATCTGGTAAATTTGTAAATTTTGATAAGTAAATTTTGATAAGATTTGTTTGAAAGTAAATTTGGATGAAAAATGGCTAGTGATGATTTATCTTTTATTTTTTGGATATAGAGACTGTTCCATCTAACATCCTGTTGTAGATAAGTCCCTATAGTTGCTATTCCTGAGAGATGAAAGGCCCAAATGAGTAAAGGACAGTCTAAACAATATATGGAAAAAATTGGAAAGTTACTCAATTTTCACAAAACTCAACATTTCAACAAAGCTATTATTTGGACCCAGTTGCTTTGCTTAAACTGATTTCAGCCAGGTCTTGAGGTCTGGCCCCCACACATCCCACCATGGTGCCTGTGTGTGGTTGTTAGCTCGTGGCTGGGAGCTGAGTCAGTGCCTGGCTGTGCACCTGGTGCGTGGAAGGGTGATGGGGACAAGGGGTGATGAGTGTGGGTCCAGCCATTGGATTCCTCAGATTTCCTAGAGAGACAACAAATCCTCCCGTCTATACCTGTGAGGACACAGAACCCCCTTCCTTCAGACCTACCTTAGGCTTGGTGGTCTCAGGAAGGAGGGCACGATCTCGCCCCCACACCCAGAGCTTTGGGTCAAAAGCCTGGATCTGGAAAGACAAACAGCCCCCTGAAAAGATGATGACTCTCCAGGCGGACCCCCCATCCCATCTCTTGTCCAGCCCCCAATTCTGTCTCACCCCCAAGTCCCAAATCAGATCCCCCACGATCCCCCCGTCTCTCCAGCCTGGCCCCGTCCCTCCTGCCTAATCCCCACAGCCCACCTACCTCCTCGCACTCTTCCCGCGTGACCCGCGCCCTCCAGCCCATGGAACAGAAGAACTGGAATCGCAGTTTGTGGAACCAGGGGCGCTGCGGGCAGTTGCTCTCCCCAGAGAGGAAGGGGAAGATGGCCTGTTTAGGGGCCTCGTCATTCTCTTCCATGTCAAGGGCTAGGTAGCTGAGGAAAGATGTCAGGCTGCCAGTCAGGAGCAGGATAGGAAGGACCCCTGCCTGAGGTCAGCTTCCCAGAGAGGACACAGGCTGGACCCTCCTCACCCGGGACCTACAGGAGCCCTATCCAGTGCCACAGTGCCACCTTGTCACCAAGAAGCCACTGCTGAGCAGGACCTGAAGGGCACCTGCCATACCTTGAAGATGAAGATAAAATTCAATGGGGAAGCCGGCCCCCTTCCCTTTAACCTGTGTCCCTATAGTGTCAGCGCCTGCACAGCTCCTGAGGGCGGGGGCCGACCGCTCCATTTCCGTATCATCGATTTCCCACTAAATGACTAGCAGAGGACTTGGTTTGTTGGCGCATTAACTCAACAGCACTTTTTAAATTCTCTTCCCATCCTCACGTTCTCTGGCACATCAGACACACTTTATAAGGCTTCATATAATGAGTATTGAACGCTTTGTCTCCTGGTCAAGTGCAAAACTGATTGCCTTACAGACTCAATATAACTTAAACATTAGCAAAAGGAAAAGAATTGTGCTGAGCATTTTAAGAAGCCACTGAGATTTTGACAAGAGCTGCCTTCAACAGGTGCCTAGTCTAATGGGATTGTGGAAGGAGGAGAGGGGAGGTGAACAATAACTGTAATCCAAGTTATCGCATTGTAATAGAATTTTAATTAAAGTGCTACTGGGATGCAGGATTTAGATCGGAGACGATATCTGCAGATTTTGGTGTTTGAGCTGATCTTAAGAATAGGTCATTTTTTCAGATACATATGTGTAAAAAATACCTCGACAGAAAACACAATATAAAATCACAGGGAAGGGTGTCTAGAAGAGCCGTGAGTCAAAGAATGGGGTATGAGGGTGGTAAGCAAGTTCGATGGAGGTCAGAGAGAGCTGAGCTCAAGCTGAGAACTCTGGCCTTGATTTAGAAAGAAATTAGTCAATGAACAACCTGTGTTTTGGAAGGATGTTCAGGGAGACTTGTAGGAAACATCCCTGGGGAGCATTTTACAAAAGATCTGTGTTATTTAGTAAGGGCCTGAATTGAGGAGGAAGACGGTTACATTTGGTACCATTCTGTGGGAGAGAGGGGGGGAGAGGGAGAGAGGAGTTAGAAATGTTTAGTTTCAATTCAGTGTTTTAACTGACATTAGGGTTGTTGGCTTTCACAAAGAAAGACACAGTACTATGATCCCATCACTTTTATACACAGAGGAAACAGTGCAAATAGGTTAAAAACCAGAAGAAAAGTCAGAGGCCCATTCCTCCCCCTCCCCAGGGCGTGAGCACTGACCGATGGGATTAAGCCCAGTACTCACAGGGCCAGGAAGAAGTGGATCCGCTGGTACTGCCAGGGAAAGAGGCCCGCACGGCTGAAATACGCTATCACCATGGACAGGAGGTACTGATGGAAGGGGGGGAAAACAGAAAATGGACTCACATTGCGAAAGAGGAGGAACAGCGGGATGAGGGACCGGCTGATGCTCCCATGATGGCAGCTCTGAGGGTCTCAGGGCATGCGTTTGGGACAGCTGGCCCCAGCAGGGTCTTTGATAAGCTGGAGCAAAGGGGAGTCCCCAAGAGCTGAGAGAGGAGGGGGTTGATATGGCAACAACCACACGGCAAGCCTTAGGCTCGGATCCCAGAGGAGCCCAGGCAGAGGCAGGGCTGCCTGTCCGCTCAGCAAGGAACCCCGGGTCCCCACCGGGAAGTGGTGACAGGCACCGGGCCGGAGGGAGAGCTGCGGGCTCGGGGAGCTCTCCCCGCCCCAGGACCGATGGTAGAGCAGGAATACATCTTACCTTGTCCGAGATCCTCAGGTTTTTGTCCCAGTCCAGGAATCTTTTAATGACAGGATCCTCTGTGAAAAGAGGGCATGCGTCAGCCTGAGGACAGGAACAGGGTTGCCATGGGGACGTTCCAGGGCAAACAGGAGAAACTTGGGGAAGTTTCAGGATCGTGGCCAAGGGTGAGGCTGACAGGAAGACGGACAGAGGAGATTGTTCCCTGGGCAAGGAAGTGGTGGTGACCCCCCTCCACACCCAGGCTGGGGCGACTGAGTGACAGGTAGGGCGTAGTAGCATATCTGCAGCGTTCGCAGCTAAACAGTCAGTGATGCTCCCTTATCCTGCACGAATGTGCCCCAGCCGACGCCCGAGCCGTTCAGTCATTTTCTCAGTGGACAGTCACATCAGGGTGGGAAGATGCTCCCTTACACAGATGAAGGTATTTAGGACCAGAAGGCCGGTCCGAGCGGAGAAGTCTCGGAGGGTCCAGCTGCAACCAGACTGATCCCAACTGGAGGCCCCTTTCAAGTCCAGCCTAATCCTCTGTCGTTTCTAAGTGACCCCCATGAGGGATCAATGCGGAGTCCTCCCGGGACAGAGAGCTCGCCAACTAGCAGGGACGTCTTTGCTACTGGAAATGAGTACCTAGCGGAAGTTTGTGGGGCCCCTTCCTACCGAGCAGCCTGGTGAAGGCCTCGTGGTGCTCAGGTAGCACTGAAGACACCCGCTGCCTCTTCAGCTTCATCTTGAGCCCACGCAGCGTCTCCACGACCCACTCGTCCTGAGCCTGGGGGGCGGCCGCCTCTGTCTCCTCTGATGACCACTCCCTCTTTCTCTTCAGGCCCGCAGGCTGAGGCAGGGGACCCCACTCTCCACAGGGGGCTGAGTAAAGAAACCAGACCACAAAATAAAGCTTTTGTCTTCGGGATTCAGCTACTGGTCACCTAAACCCCATGCCGCCCCACCTACCCCCCCAAATTCAAACCCCTTCATTCTCTGCAGTCTCATAGACGACTGGTCATCTCCCCAGCCATCTTCCCACCTTCCTCTGTCTTTGGTGATGTCCATGTGTCCCCCATTCATCTTGTCCTTGTTCTGTGTCTCTGACCTCAAAACCCTTCCTTGTGAGAGAGAATTTCTCCCATTGGAGGGGAAAAAAGAGGAACCCTCCACTGTTTCCTCGCTTCCCTTCCCTCGTCCTTGGAGCCATCTCCTAAGCCTCCTTCCTTGCTTCCCAGGCTTTTCTTCCGTGGGAATATCCGTGTCCCAGCTCCTGTCGTCCGCTCCAATCCCTGGCTTTCTGAACCTCTCCTCTCTTTCACACCCCCCGCAACTCAGGTCCCCCTTCCTCCTTAATGGTCAGCCTTCTCCCTTCCCTTGTGCCCCCAGTTTCCTCACCTGCTGGTCCTGGGATGACTTCAACCACTCTCATCTCCAGGGGGTGCCCTGAGCACCTAGGCTGGGGGCTCTGGTTCTCAGGCCGGAAACTTGGTTCACGACCGGCCATGATTTCTCCCAACCTCTTCCTTTCAGGACACCTCGACTCTGATACGTTCAGACTCTTCGAGAAGATACTGTTGCCCATCTCTGTTGCCAAGCACGACAGCATTTTGTCCATCCAATCAGGGAGGTCGGAAGCCTCTGATGTCATTGGTCATTCCAACCTGGCAACCAGTTTGAAGGATGCCAACCCATGTAACTGCCATGTAACTGTGCACTTCTCCTGGAAATCAGGGGTCAACCGTGCCCCCTGCCACTGACCCAACCACCTCTGATCAGCCTCCAAAACTACCCTCAAGGGTCAGCCTCACTCTGCCCCTCCCCAGGCGATGCTGCGTTCTCTCCATTTTAAACCTGAAGTAGGTTGGGCTCTCTCCCTTCCCATTCCTAGTCTGGTGGGAGAGGGAGGCGACAAGGACACTTAGGGAAAGCAGAAATGCTCAGGCCTTACAAGAATGAGATAAGTGTGTAAAAAAGATCCCAGGTATATTGACTTGTCTGATTAAAAAATTACTTTAAAACACTCCATTTGGCAAAGCTCAATGGTTACAGACACAATATTCAGGATTCTGCACCGGGGGACACACGTCTTCTAGCCTCAGTCATCTTTTAGTCCAAGAGACATTGTGAGAACCTAAAATCCTAGAAAACTGTACATGAGCTCACACACTCAGATGGTGTCTACAATTTCAGGGAGTCTCTGCATCGCCCAAAGCCTGCCCCTCAATTCCAATTAAGAAAGTCTAGCCTACATATCAAAAATTTCAGCCTGTGTGTCACCCTTGACCCAGAAATTTAACTACCACTCATGTATCATATGAATAAAATGTCCCACACACAAAAATGACTAAGTGGAAAGATCTCTAATTCAAGACAGAACATGATGTTCTCTGTGAAGGTGGGGATTACAGATGCAGAAAAGGGACGCACCATCAGGGTGTCCCACAGGGTCAGGGGACCACTCTTTTGAAGCGCCCGCCTACCTCTCTGCTATGTCCCTGGGTGCTGAATCTTTTCCCTCCTTCCCCCCCTTTCTTTTTTCTTTCTTTTTTTTTCTAAAATTTATCTTTATTGTTGAGAGTATTACAGGTGCCCCATTTTCCCCCCAATTGACCCCCTCCACTTCGCTCCCACCCCCTCCCCAGGCCTTCACCCCCATTATTAACTGTGTCCATGGGTTATGCATATATGCATATAACTTCTTTGGTTAATCTCTTCCCACCCTCCACCCCCCTTCCCTCTTTCCTCAGAAATATGATCGTCTGTTGCATGCATCAATGTCTCTGGATCTATTTAGTTTGTCAGATTCTTTTGTTCATTGGCTTCTTCTTAAAGAAGACCCTTCACCATTTCCTGTAGTGCTGGTCTGGTGGTGATGAACTCCTTTAGCTTTTTCTTATCTGTGAAGCTCTTTATCTGACCTTCAATTCTAAATGATAGCTTTGCTGGGTAGAGCAATCTTGGTTGTAGTTCCATGTTTTTCATCACTTTGAATATTTCTTGCCACTCCCTTCTGGCCTGCAAAATTTCTGTTGAGAAATCAACTGACAGTTGTATGGGGGCTCCCTCGTAGGTAACTAACTGCTTTTCTCTTGCTGCTTTTAAGATTCTCTCTTTGTCGTTAACCTTTTGCATTTTAATGATGACGTGTCTTGCTGTGGGCCTCTTTGGGGTCCTCTTGTTTGGGACCCTCTGTGCTTCCTGGACTTGTAAGTCTATTTCTTTCACCAGGTAGCGGAAGTTTTCTGTAATTATTCTTTCAAATAGACTTTCAATTTCTTGGTCTGTTTCTTCCCCTTCTGGCACCCCAGTAATACGAATGTTGGGCCTCTTGAAGTTGTCCCAGAGGCTCCTTATACTATCTTCATATTTCTGGATTCTTTTTTCTTTTTGCTCTTCTGGTTGGGTGTTTTTTGTTTCCTCATGTTCCAAATTGCTGATTTGATTCTCAGTGTCCTCTACTCTACTGTTGATTCCATGTAGATTATTCTTCATTTCAGTTCGTGTAGCCTTCATTTCAAATTGGTACTTTATTATGTTATCGATTTTCTCAGTTATTTCCCTAATAGTCTGCTTAAACATCCTTATAACCAAAATTCTGAACTCTGTATCTGTTAGCTTGCTTGGATCTATTTCATTTAGTTCCTCTTCTAGAGATTTCTTCTGTTCTTTCCTTTGTTACATGTTTCTTTGCCTCCCCATTTTGGCTGCTTTCAGGTGTTTGTTTCTATGTATTAGGTAGAGCTGCTATGTCTCCTGGAATTTGTAGAGTGGCTTAGTGTAGTAGGTGTCCTATAGGGTCCAGTGGCTCAGCCTCCCCAGTCACCTGAGCTGGGTCTTCTAGGTGCCCCCCTGTGTGGGCTGTGTGCACTGTCCTGTTGTAGTTGAGCCTTGGTTGCTGTTGGCATCCCTGGGAGGAACTGACCCCCAGGCCAATCGGCTGTGAGGACCAGCTGCAACTACAGCCAAAGAGCTGCTGTGCTGGAGACACCCCTATGGAGCAGGATTTACTTCAGTGGAGCTTTGGTGTTCACCAAGTGCTCCCCTTGAGTGTCACTCGTGGATGTGGTAGGGTTGCAATCCAGCGTGGTCAAGTCTGACCACCAGGTGCACTGTCTCTGGGGCCTCCCTGGAGGTGCAAAGTCAGCCTCTGCCAGTGCCTTGCCCAGGGCCCCTAGCATGAGCTACACAGCAAACCGTAGTTGGCTGCTCCTTGTGCTGGGCTTGGAGGTGCCCGGGAGAGGCCCAGCTATGAGCCAGTGCAGGCTGCCGCTAGTGCCAGGCCTGGGCCGCTTATCAAGCCATATGGGGCCCGCTGCTGCTTGTTTGAGAGATTTTAGGAAAGTCCTAAGCATGAGGCTCAAGAGGCCACTTGCACAGAAAAGCCCCTGGAAATGGCCCGGATGAGCCTGGAGGGAGGGGTGGGGCCTCGGGGAATCACCGGGATGGAGCCAAAGGTGAGGGTCAGGTGCTGGCGACTCAAATATGGCGCCTGCCTGCCGGCTGTGTGCGGGGAGGACTCGCCACAGGAGCCATGGCCTCTGCCAGCCCTTCTGCCTGGGAGGAAGCCGCCCCTCCACCTCTCGCCCCGACTTCAGGCAGGTTAGTTCCCCCCGAGTGTCCCGGGTCCTTTCAAGCTGCCGCCGGGTGCTGGGCTCAGAGGGAGCGTCCGAGTGAGTCCCTGCCGGGCCCTTTGAGAGGAGCTGCTGGGGCTCCCGCAGCCTCCGCGACCCTCAGGGACAGTCCCCGCTGGTTTCACAGCCTGGAGTTGTGGGGACGTCTCTTCCCGGCCCTGGAGCCCTGGGCTGGGGGCCTGCTGTGGGGCTGGGACCCCTCGCTCCTCCGGGAAACCCCCATTGCCGAGATTCCCTCCCGGGTTTCAAACGCGGCACCGGGTGTGGGCCCACAGAGAGTCTCTGCAATTCAGCCCCGACCCGCCCGCGTCTCCGCGCCTCCGCGTCTCCGCCCCTCCTACCTTCTCGGTGCTTCTTCAGCTCCCTGGTTATGGGGCTTCTGTGCTGCCGGATTTCAGGAGGCTCAAAGTGATGGTGGTTCTGTGTTTTAGTTGTAATTTTGATGTGGTTGCGGGAGGCGGCGGGCGCAGCTGTTACCTACCCGCCATCTTGTTTCCCCTCAGTCTTTATTTGTACAAATCCGAGTGTACAAATTTGTACTCAGCGGACCTCTTACTCAGAAACCCACTGTGACTTAACTGCAGTGCAGCAGGCACCACACGTGGCCTGGGAGCCTGAGTCCTGTGAGCAGGCCCCCTGCAGACCGGACACCTCGGACAAGCCATCGCCCTCCTCGGGCCAAGAGGCAGCTGGCCGTAACCTTTGCAGGTTGCTGTCCTGACCTGGTCAAGCATGGGAAGTAATTTCCCGCACCTGGTAGCATTCACGTACTAGTACCTGTGACTATGTCCCCTCTACCCCGTGTAATTCTTTGGTGCCTGCCAAGTGGCGCTGGGACCCATTTCGTCTTGCAGCTGCCCAAGACATGCTCTTCTGTGGGTTTCCCCAAATAAACTCCTTTCACTACCAGACTGGA
The DNA here is from genome assembly GCF_964146895.1 of Miniopterus schreibersii. Taxonomy (NCBI): domain Eukaryota; kingdom Metazoa; phylum Chordata; class Mammalia; order Chiroptera; family Miniopteridae; genus Miniopterus; species Miniopterus schreibersii. Next base: position 27,786,907 of record NC_138121.1, on the reverse strand, counting down.
GTAGACAGCTTCTATCTTTGGTCTTTTCCCGGCTTATGGAGGTAGATTTTTCAGTCTCGGGGCTTTTCCCTGGGTGTGTGTGTACAAATACCACCTGCCTGCCCACCTGTGCCCAGGTGTCCCCTCTACAGGACAGCCACCAGCAGGGCCCAGCCAACCCCCTTCACCCACAGCTGAGAAAGGCTCTTCGAGGGCCTTATTTACCAGGTGTGCTATCCTCTGGGTGTCATAGCCCTGAACACCTGAGAGACATGAGCACCTGCTCTCCAGGGTCCCTTCCTACCGAGCAGCCTGGTGAGGGCCTCATGGTGCTCAGGTAGCAATGAAGACACCCGCTGCCTCTTTGACTTCACCTTGAGCCCACACAGCGTCTCCACGACCCACTTGTCCTGAGCCATATTCTGCAATGATTGACTGGTTGTTATTACAGGAGCTGTCCATGTTATATCAGCTTTATTAAGGAAAATTTCCAAGTCCTAGGAAATCTTTACAGCCCACAAGGGGCAGGTGCTCAGTGCCTGCTTATGTGAATGGCATGAGATGCGGCGCTGAGGGGGTGGCGAGTCAAGGGGGCTCTGGTTTCCAGTGAGATGTTGGAAAAGTAATATGACTTTTTTCGGGTGTTCTGGCTGATCCTAGGCCCCAGTAGTATGTCAGTAGGCTTGGGATGTTTTCTTAATCATGAGTGAGGTTTATATATTTACATATTTAGAAACTCCCCCCCTCGATAGACTATTTTTAAGCAGTTTTTGGTTTACGCAAAGCTGAGCCGACAGTACAGAGTTCTCATAGACCCCTTGCCCTCAGCTTTCCTGTCGTTACCGTCTTACTTAGCGTGGTCCACAGCTGCTATCGAAGGATCAATGTCGACACAGCAGTATCTAAAGCGCATAGTTTACATTAAGGTTCACTCTTTGTGTTGCATGGTTTAGGCTGACAAATGTAGAATGACATGTACCCACCATTACCAGGCCCTACAGAGTAGTTTCAGGACCCTGAAGTCCCCTGGGTGTCACCTGCTCACCCCTCCCCACAGCCCCTGACAGCTGCTGCTCTTGTACCGTCTGTATGGCTGTGCCCTTTCCAGAATGTCGTGTAGCTGGAACCATAAAGTACGTAGTGTTTTCAGATCGGCCTGTTTCTATGTTCACGTGAAGGGCCTGTCCATGTCCTCTGCCGGTCTTTCTATCGTGATACTGTTTTTTGGGGGGTTTTTTTTGCTTTTCTTGCTGACTTAGAAAGTCGTCTCAAATGTTTAAAAATTTTCCCAGTTTGGTCTCAGTAAACATTTTCTTCCAAGTTTATTTTTCTTTTTACTTTATTTTCCAGGATCATCATATCATTCTGTAGTATTTTCATTTCGAGAAACTGAGTACTTTAAATTTCTCAAAATGAGCACGCGTGTGTGGGTGGGATTCCTAGTTCAAGAGCACCCTCTGCAGTGAGCACTGGGGTGTAGCGCCCGTGGTCGTGGGGAGGTGGGAGAGGTTCGCTGGTCTGGTGGTTCTTCCATTTCTGTTGGTTCTCAGGGTTCTTAGCCTTCCCCTTCCTGGCTCTGGAGTTCCATGCGTGTTGCTATCTTTGGATGGGCCACATAGGTGGTGTACTAACTCCTGACTCTGGAGGCTTCGCATGCCTGAGAATGCCTTTCTTTTTCCCTGATGTGCCGGAGGCCTGCTTCCTACGCAAGGCTGTGTGTCCCCGTGGCATTGTAGCGGGGGGGTTCTTGATCCTGGTGGTCCCACTCTTCAAATACTCTGTTGGTCAGTAAGTCCGTATGGTGTCAGCCTGACTCCAGTGAAGCGGCACCTGAGGGCTTTAGCATCCCTTGACAACCAGGATTAATTAGTTATTTCAAGGGAGGCTGATATATGGGTTAAACTTATTAAATTATGTACTTTCACCCTGGGACCTCATTTGATTCCTACAACAACCTTGGAAACGGAGATTATTGCTATCCTGTTTTTGCAGATGAGGGAACTGATGCTTAGAAATGGTCTTTTGCTCAGGGTCACACAGGACCACACAGGCCGCAAGGAACCACAGAGGACCACACAGAACCAGGATCTGTCCCAGGACTTTTCCTTTTTTTTTCAATCCTCACCTGAGGACATGCTTTTTAAAAAATTGATTTTAGAGAGAGAGGAAGAGAGAGGGAGAGAAACACTGATGTGAGAGTGAAACACCAATCAGCTGCCTCCTGCACGTGCCCCGACTGGGGGTTGAACCTGCAACCTGGGCATGTGCCCTGACCGGGAATCGAAGCCACCACTTTTCATTGCATGGGATGGTGCTCCAACCCACTGAGCCACCTGGCCAGGGCAGGACTTTCTGCTAGATGTGCTTGTCTGTTATTTTAGTGAAGACATGTGTTCTCTACTCTGTGCTGCAGGTAACACTGTACAGACACGGGTGTAACACATTTCTAAGAGTGCCACTGTACCGGTGAGTGCAACAGCCACATCCAGTTCCCACACCTGCACTGAACAGCATTCTCTTTGGAATCTTAGCCAGCCTGAGAGGTAAAAAATGCTGTTGCTGTGTCTTTTTAATTAGCATTATTTAATTAAGACGTGAGCAGCTTTTCACACACTTGCTGGCATTTGCGCTGCTTCTGCGGCAAATGGTCCCGTCCACAGCCTTTGCCCATCCCTTCCACCATCTCATGTGGTTCCAGCTGAGGACAGCTGACAATGCCAGTCAGCATATAAAAAAGCAAAGCGAAAGTGATGAATCTTTAACAGGAATTCCCTTGGACACCAGTGTGCTATACGAGGGTGTTTCTCTTTTAGGGTGTGATATATGGGGGGCTGAGGTCATAGACACAGGCATGTATGAAGCATGGAGAGACACTGTGGCATAAAACACATCGCGCTCTGAGCCCCATGGTCTGTGAGTATTAATGTTTATGAGTTGGGAAAGTGATGACCGAACCACCACGTACCTCTGATTTTCATCAGTTGACAAAACTGGGGACTGAGACGTGATGTTTCATAGACACTGGTTTCTTCTCCTGCGGGTCTGACTCTACCTGGCAGTCTTGGCCCTAGGAAGAAAGGGGTGGGTGGTGATGGGGTGGGGTGGGCCTTTCTGAAGGGGAGACTCTGGGCAGAGGATTGAAAGGGGAGGGGCAGGATTCTGGGAGAGAGCGCCTGGCAGAGGGGTGGCAAGTGCAGAGGCACCGAGGGCAGACACATAGTGAGCATGAGGAATGGCAGGAGCCCACTGTGGCTGGCGTGGAGAGAGTTGTTGACTATGCTCAGGAATTGAGGCCTGGAGGGGTCAGCTTAGGCCTGGTCACGAGGCCTCCATGTCATGGGAAGGACTTGGGTTTCTTCTGACTTGGGGAAGCCTTTGTGGGCTCCAGGCCTGAGTGGCTGGCCAGGCGTGGATTCTAACATGCCCCCTCTGGTGGCCGTGCTGAGAATTGGCTGTGGAGGGCCTCGGAGAGGCTGCCTGGCACCCTGGGAGGGTGGGAATGAGCCCTCCATCCTGGTGTTATTTTGCAGATGGAGACAACAGGATTTGCTGATGGATTGGCTAGGGGTGGGAGTAGGAGAGGAGCTACCTGGGAACCTGAAGTTCAATTTACTAAGCCGGGGAAGGTGGGATAGCAGCAGGTCTTGTGGTGGGCAGTGCTGAGGAGCCAAAGGCTGTTAGTACTTGGAGTCCTAGTGGAAGGGAGAGGTCAATGCTGGAGGTATAAATCCGAGTCACCAGCTGGCTTGTTTTAGAGCCCAGGGGCTGGATGCGATCACCTGGGGACTGGGTGTGGGTGGAGAAGACAGAGACGTGGTGGGGCAGGCTGATGTGGGTCCTGCTGCTTGCATGCTCCAGGTCATCCAGGACACCAGCAAATAGGATGTTCTCTCACCAGTCGTTCTGGATGACAGAGAGAGCACATACTGTGCACACAGACCCACGTTGCTAGAACCGAAGGTGGTTACTAAACAATACTCTTTGTTCCTACATGATCAAATATATGCTATAGCAATAAAAATAGGTCTGATGTCACACAGGCCTGGTGACATTTAGCTCCATGACCTGCTAATGGTGTGCCCTTGGGTTAGTTATCTCACCTTCCTGAGTCTTGCTCTCCACATCTGAGAAATGGGGCATTGGGTTTCAGTGAGGATTCCATGAGATAATGTGAAGCCTTGGAGGGCGGAAGTGCCCCGTAACTAGTGGCCCCCTCTCCCCTCCTCATCTTCCTGCCCCTCCCCCTCCCATTTCCTAAAACTCAACAGCAACAAAATGAACAACTGATTTAAAAAGGGGCAAAGGACTTGAACAGGCATTTCTCCAAAGAAGATAAACACATGGCCAATAAGCACATGAAAAGATACTCAACGTAACTAAGGATTAGGGAATGCAAATAAAATCTACAATGAGATGCCCTCTCACGCCCATTAGGATGGTCACTCTATATAAAACAAAACAAAACAAGAGAAATTAACAGGTGTTGGCGAAGATATGGAGAAACTGGAACACTTGCGCACTGTTGGTAGGAATGTAAAATGGTGCAGCCACTGTGGAAAACAGTTTGGCAGTTGCTAAAAAAATTTAAAAAATAAAATTACCATATGATCCAGCAATTCCACTTCTGGGTGTACATTGAAAAGAATCGAAAGCAGGGCCTCCAAGAGATATTATTTGTACACCCATGTTCATAGCAGCATTATTTACAAGAGTTACAATGTTGAAGAAACCCAAGTTTCCACTGACAGATGAATGGGTAGAGAAAACGTGACCTAGACAAACAATGGAATATTATTCAGCCTTAGAAAGGAGGAAATTCTGCTACAACAGGGATAAAACCTTTAGGACACTATATGAGTGAAACAAGTCCGACACAAAAAGATAAATATTGTATGATTTCACCTATATGAGGTTTCTAGGGTAGTCAAATTTACAGAGGCAGAAAGTAGAATGGTGGTTGCCAGGGGCTGGGGGAGGGTGAGGAATGTGGAATTAGTGTTTAAGGGGGACAGAGCTTCTTTGGCGAAGACGAGAAAGTTCTGGAGATGGACAGGGTGATAGTAGTACGTCATGCATATATTTAATGCCACTGAACTGTACAGATCAATATGATAAGTTTTGTTTGTGTATTTTAGCACAGTTTAAAAAATGAAAAAAACTAACTGAATCGTTGGTAGTTATCATGGGCGTAGGTCATTTGCTCTGAGTGTTGTACCTCATACTTTTTGTCTCATGAGGCCTAGGGGACCTAAGGAGTGATATCCAAGACAGAGCATGTTGGTGGAGTTGGCTAATCTTTGGGACAGGGGGATTTCGTTGGCTTGTTCTACATGTTTTATGAGGTGCCTACTATGTGCTAGGGGACATGCCAGCCCCCCATGAGGTTCCAACACCCAGTGTGAGGCCTCTTAATTGGCTTCAAATGTAGCCGCAGTCTTCCTGAGCCACTTAACGACCCTGGGTAACGAGCTGTCTCACTCTCAATATTTGTTTAATGCTTTAATCACGGGCACAAATCAGTGGTAACATTAATTCCAGAGGAGCTCTAATGATGTATGTGTTTGGAGAAGTCCCCAGCTCCTGACCCTTAGGTGCTAGATCTGTTTGGGGCCACGTGAAATGTTTTGAGTCACTTGCAAGAAAGAAAAAAGAGATGCTGTTTTTCGTCAGGAAAAGAAGAGGTATTTCACAGCCAGACCTTGTTCTACTGTGGAATGTTTGTCGAGGACTGTGGAAAGCAAACACGTGGAAATTTCTAATATTTCTTTTAAAGGAAGGAGTCGGGCTGGTCAAAACCAGAACAATTATCCTAGTTGTCCAATTGCTAATCTATTCATCCACCTACCCACCAACTTATCCATTCAGCCTTCCATCCATCTACCCATCTTTTCATCCATCTATCAAGTCTTCTGGCCATTCACCTACCCACTAGCCCATCCATTCAGCCTTCCATCCATCTATCCATCTATCCATCCTTCCAACCATCCATCAATTCTTCCATCCATCCATCCACCTACCCACCCACCCATTCACCCAGACAATCATTCTTCCACCCATTTATCCATCCTTCATCCCATCCATCCGCCCACCCACCCAGCCATTCATCCATCCACCCATCCATCACAGGCTGAGGCCCACTCTATTCTGCTAGCCCTGGGGTCAGTATGTGTGTCCAGCCAGCTGGGAACGGTAGTGACTTCACCTTTCTGAACTTCCATTTCTTCATCTGTCAGATGAGGCCATGTTGGTGACACACTAAGACCAAAGCCTGCCGAGAGCAAGCGCTTAATACACGTAAGCCACAGCCATCATCAGGAATAATAATCATAAACTCTGAAATAGGTACTATTATTTCATTTTACAGAGGAGGAAACTGAGGCAGAGCCCTCCAGCTTTGTTGCCTCTCAGAACACAGATGTGAAATGCACAGGAGCCTGGCTGGGCCGGACGCTTGGGACTGCCCCTTGTTACATGAGTCACCATGACTTCTAGATCTCTGGGGGTTCCTTAAGGCCCAGGTTCCAAAGGCTTGCTTGGCAGGAAGCCAGAAGCTGTAATTTTCTACTTCTGGAAACAGTGAAAGGATTAAGAACAAAAAGATTTTCATTTCATCATTTATTTCCTATAATTAGCTACTCTCCTTCCTACTCCCCTTAAACCATTTCAAACACAGTCTGCTTGGAGTTTCCAGGCTCCTCTCTTGCTTCTTTCCTCCCAGGTGAGAGAGAAGCTGATTATGACCCGGTCTGGCACAGATGGGCCCTGTTTGTACAGTCCGGAATTCTTCCTTCTTAAATAAAATTTAAGACCATGTGCAATGACCTGCAGGACTGACCTCCTGCTTTGATTCTTGGTTGAGTTTCTGAAACGCATATATGAGGACCGAGCCTGCTAATGCGCTGAAATAATTACCCTTGGCGAGAGGGAGGTGTTAATGCCTTAGGTGTTGGCTTGCCAGTTAGTTGTCTTGCAGTTAGTGGGAAACAGTGTCATTCTCTCCTCTCATTTGCTATCAAGTTGCAGCCTCCCCATTCTTATCAGCAGTTGCCAGCCCTGGTGTCAGTCCTAATTGATGGCAGCCACTTGGTGATGGGACAGAGGAGGACTTGAGTGTCCCCATCTGTGCTCCCAGATGGTGTCCTTGGGAACAGAACTCAGACACATTGTGGCAGCCAGCCTCCATGATGCCCAATGATCCCACCTTCTGGAATTCACACCCTGTGTAGTCTCTTCCCTCATTGCACCAGGGTTGGTTCGTGTGACCAATAGAATCTGCAGAGGTAATGCTATGACACGTCTAAGATTAGGTCATAAAAGATACTGCGGCTTCCATGTTGGTGTGTATCACTCTCTCTCTGCCTCTCTCTGTCTCTGCCTTTCTATGTGTCTTGTCGCTGTCTCTCTCTGTCTCTTTGTCTATCTGTCTGTGTCTCTCTGTTTTCTTTTCTCCCTTTCTCTGCTTCTGCCTTCTTTTTCTTTCTCTGTTAGATCTTTTGCCCTGGGGAAACCAGCTGCAATGTCATGAGCAGCCTTATGGTAAGGAGCTGAAACCCCGACAGCCATGTGAGTGAACTCAGAAGCAGGTCCTCCGGCCCCAGTAGAGCCTTCAGATGAATGCGGCCCTGGCTGTCAACTTGGTTGATTTTTCCTGCAAGAAAAGATCTTGGATTGAGGGAGAGCTGGAGATGTTCACTGTCTTACCTCCAACCCCGTGGATGGGAAAATGATCACTTATGTTCTGGAATGTAAGAAGATACAAGAAATGAGCTAGAGAGCCTTCTTTGCTACAGTGATTAATGACTATAACAGAATGTTTTCTATGGTAGAAAAGGAGAAGGGAAGTGGTCTGGCATTTATTGAGTGCCAACAATAACGATAGTTACTGTTCCCTGTTTCCTACCTGCCATCTTCTCTACAGGCTTTTTACATGCACGATCTTAATTCATTCTGCCTTTAACAGATGAGGGAACTGAGGCTCAGGAAGGTGCTTTGACTTGCCCAAGGTCACACAGCTATGAATGTGGGCTCAACCCAGGGATGTCTCCTTGCAAAGAGATGAATAATGAATGGATCACACGTGGAAGGGACAGAATCTCAGAGCTTAAAGCCACCAAGGTTCTGTAGACTGTGATCATGTTCTCAAAAAAAAAAAAAAAAGTAAAATTGAGACACACAGACTGCAAAATATTTGTCCCTAGATGTGTAAACTTATAAAAAATTTTTTAAAAATATTCGGATTGAATCATATTTAAGTATGCATTTAATAAATCACTTGTTTTAGAAAGAAGAGAATTTCATGAAGGGAAACCAAAAATTGTGCATAAATATTTATACCTATTGATGTTAGTCAATGCCATCTTTGATTATTGGAAACTGGGATGATCCTGGAAAATTCAGCACATACGAATGTCATGGTTACGTACTCCACGTGAGCTCTGGGAATGAAACTCTGGTCACCCCTTCCTCTAGGTGATGGACCCAGCTAGGTGTCAGCTCCTGGCTATTCCCGTGCCAGTTACAGTTTACATTTAATATTATTTTGTGCTACTTTCAGGTTTACAGCATAGTGGTTAGAGAATCACATACTTTACAAAGTGCTCCCCTCTGATATTTCCAGTACCCACCTGGGCCCATACATAGTTGTTACAATATTATTGACTATATTCCCTATGCTGTACTTTACATCCCTATGACTATTTGTACTTCTTAAACCCTTCACCTTTTCCACCCAGTCCGCCAACCCTCCTCTGTGTTCTCTATGAGTCTGTTTCAACTTTGTTCATTTATTTTGTTCTTTACATTTCCTGTAGAAGTGAAATCATATGGTATTTATCTTTCTCTGTCTGCTTTACTTCACTTAGCATAATACCCTCTAGGTTCATCCACGCTGTCACAAACGGTAAGATTTCCTTCTTTTATTAAAAAATTTTATTTATTGATTTTAGGGACGGACAGGAAGGGAGGGAGAGAGAGAGAGAGAGAGGGAGGGAGAGAGGCAGAGAGAGGAAAGAAACATAGATTTGTTGTCTCCCCATTCATGCATTCATTAGTTGCTTCTTGTATGTGCCCTGACTGGGGATCAAACCCACAACCTCGGCATTGGGACAATGCTCTAACCAACTGAGCAAGATTTCATTCCTTTTTACGGCCAAGTAATATTCCATTGCATACAGTTGTTTTATCCACTCATCTATTTGTGGGTACTTTGGTTGTTTTCATATTTTGGCTATTATAAATAACATTGCAATGAACACAGGGGTGCATATTCTTTCTAATTATGTTTTGGATTTCTTTGGATATATACCCAGTATAGGAACCTCTGGGTCATAAGACAGTTCCCTTTTTAATTTTTTTGAGGAAACTCCATACTGTTTTCCATAGTGGCTGCACTAATCTGCATTCCCACTAACAGTGCCCAAGGGTTCCCTTTTCTTCACATCCTAGACAAAACCTGTTCATTGGACTATTTTTTAAATAGAGTTTTATTTTTTAAATTTATTTTATTCTCGCCTGAGGATACATTTTTATTGATTTTAGAGAGAGAGGAATGGGGAAGGAGAAAGAGAGAAACAGATTGGTTGCCTCCCATACCCTCCCAAACTGGGATTGAACCCACATCCTGGGTATGTACCCTGATCAGGAATTGAACCAGTAAAATTTTATTTTGTATTAACTTGAGATTTATTGAAAAGTTGCAACGATGGTACAGATTTTCCCAGATACCCGTTTCCCCTAATGTATCTTACATGGCATTTGCCAAAACTAAGAAAGCAATACATTGCAATTAATTAAATTCCAGAAGGCACTGGGTTTCACCAGATTTTTCACCAATGTCCTTTTTTTTCTTCTTCTGTTATGGGATTCAATTAAGGACTCCACATTGTATTTCTCAGGCTCTTTTTGAGCGAACCTGAATTTGCTTTTAAAATCTTGGGCTCCAGAGCTGATGTTTTGCTGGCTAGTCAGGAATCCACTCAGCAGGTCCCAATTGCTTCTTGCAGGTTAAGCCTATTTCCACCAGTAGGTGGAGGTCTCAGTGGGCAGATACATTTCATCTTCTGGGCCACCTCTGATCGATTCACGGGTCCGCATGGAGCAGTGTGTCAGAGCAAGAACAGGATCACATCTGGGCTCTGTGACCAACCAGTGATGTCTGTCCCAGATGTGGGAGCAGAGAAGTGTGATGTGTGCCGAGTATCCGCCATCTGGCGCCGGAATATTTCACATCTAAGCATTCTGACCCCATGTCCAGGAGGAGAAGCTGTATTTGAATGTGGATATGAAATGGGGTGTTTCCACCATCATTGCCACACTCAGTCATAGGGTGGCAATGATGATGATGATGATAAAAAATAACTAGGTACCATTTACTGGCCATTTCATAGTTCCAGGCACTGTGCACTTACTCCTTAGGGTGCAGTTGTCATTCCCATTTTACAGATGACAAAGCTGAGGCTGGCAAGTTAAGGGACTTTTTCTAGTTCCCACAGCTGTAAGTTGTGCTCCTGGCGAGGCAGGCGTTGCCGAGTCCCGGCTGCTCAGAGGTTCCCGGCCTCAAGCTGTGTGTCATACCCTCCTTCCCTAATGTGCTGGTCATCACCTGCTAAGTCCTCTGTGTTGAGCTCTGGCAGTGACAGCATTCTGTGAATATTTTTCACCCGGGTTTGGAGCAAGGGCGAGGTGACAAGGAGGGCCACGCATCTGCGTGCCCAAGAGAGTTTCTGCTGGATTCAGTTCAGAAACTATTTTCTTAAATGGATAATGTTTGCCTGCCAGTGATGCCAACTAAAATTTGATTTCAAAGGAAAACTTGCTATCTCCCTAAAAGGACACTGATTGCAAGAATGGATTTTTAGATTAAGTTCTCAGTAGTCTGGGTCCTGACCTGTGAAACCCTTCTTCCTGAGGCTTTTCCTGGCCCCACACCCCAGCCAGACCGGCCCATGAGTTTTTATTTCCAGCCGCCTTCCTTTGCTCGACTCCCTCTGCTGCCAGGAGAGCCCTCCCTACCTCCATTTCTGCCTCTCAGACTCCCTTTTCTTGTGGATGCTGCTCTTTGGGCCCCGTCTCAATCTTCCCTGGACCTGTCTTCCACTGCCTCCCGCCTGGAAGTCTCTAGAAGGCGGCACTGTTTCCATGTTCTGTGCTTAGCTCAGCACTTGCAGTAGAGATCAGGCAGGAAGGTTCCTGAAAAGTGAGCAGGTCTCTAACTGAGAGGAGTCTTATATCTTCCGGCTCCTTCTTCTGAATCACAAGAGCTCCTTATGCAATATCTGTGGCCAGAGCAATGATTCAAAACACCCCATTTATTGCACTCCTGCTGCATTGCGTGCAGAATAGCTACCATCTTATTTCAGCTTTGCTGTAATCCTCCAGGTGGGCTTCAGGGTGGGGCGTTTCATCTCTTTCTATAGAGGTTATGGAAACTGAAATGACTTGCCCAAGGCCTCAAAGCTGCCAGGAATTGTTGCTGAGACTTAAACCCTGCAGCGCCCAGAACGCAGGCTCCCAACCTGAAGGTTCACTAGGGCCCAAGAGGATGGTGGGGCCAGGAATGCAGGGTTTGGGGCAAGCTCCTCCTCATACCACCTCACTTAGTCTCCCTGCCGCCCGTCCGAGCCACTGTGTGCTGAGCTCCTACTTACCTTTCCCCCTTTGCTGGGGAGTTGCAGCCGCACTGCACGGAGCTAGCCTACTCCTTAAAATGCTATTAGGAAGACAAAATAAAAATCAGTTACCTAAAGCTTTGCAGAAATCTTCAAATGTATTAAAACTATTCCAATATCAATTGCTATAAACATAAAGAAATAAACAAATTTTTGTTAAATTCCAAAAGTTAGTTGATCATCGAACGAACTGATTCTATGGGGCAAGTGGCATGAAGCCAACTGACCGCAGTCAGGGCTGCCGCTCAGCCCAGGCAGCGGGTGCCCGGGACTCAGTTCTGTTGGGGACTTTCTGAGGAAGTGTGTAGCGTGACCCTAGAAACTGTCCACTGGAAACAGAAAGGTTGAGTGTCTATCCACTGACTCTGATCTCCCATTGGTGAAGGACAGTCCCACAGGCTGATATGTTGTTGGTACTTCTTTGATGGAGTGGGCTTCTAGAGGCTTCCCAGGAGGCAGTGGCAGAGAAGCTGGGCAAAAGCAAGAGGCACAGTGCAGTGAGGCAAGTGCTGGCTTGAATCTGTGCACAGCTGGTTGCTGCAGAAACTGCTGGAGCAAAAGGATGGGCTCAGAGGATAGCATGTGGGGCATGAAACATTCAACATGCCCGCCTCCAAGATCCACCAGCTCTTCCCCAGACATGCCCCGGGCTTTCCCACCATGCCCTTCCCTCAAGTGGCTCCTCTTTCTAAGTCAGGTCCCCTTCCTCCCAGGCAAAATGGAAAATGGGTAATTCCTTTGACCAGCATCCCATTGGTCAAAGACCTTTCCATGAGTTTTATTTACTACTCTTAGCCTAGGATTCAGGCACGAAGCCTAAGGGAAGTTGTTATTCTGTTCCTAATAATATCTAATATTAGATTTACTAGATTCACAGGCTTATTTATATGTCAAGGGCAGGTTGGAGGATATTTGCTGGCTGGTTTGCTGTAGAATTTGTGTGTAGTTTGTGCATTCATCTCAAATCAGCCAGACTTCTCGGGCTCTTCCCAAGGTCAAATGCAGAAGTGCAAAGGCTCATCACAAGATAAATGTGCATTACAGATGGTGGGGCATTAAAACATTCCTTTTTTCAACATGAGCTGTTTGTGGTTCTGTCTGTCCCTTTCGCTAGGTAAGTTTATTTTTCCTGACTGCCATGGCTAACTGAACTCTGTCTGCCTCACTTACAAGCTCTGGAGAGGGACACTGAATTGCTGGAGGTGGAGTTGATTATGTCACAGAGCAGGGCTTGAGGACACAGAGCTAGCTGGCACTTAACCCACTTCCTTGAGAGGCCCGTATAGGAAATCTACATTCAGCTTTTTGGGGGTCTCTGCTTTGGAAGAAATCCTAACTCTGTTATATAGAGCGAATGGGGATGTATGCTAGTGAACACTCATTCGTTTGTTCATTCATTCATTCACTCACTCATTCACTCACTCACTCACTCACTCATCCATCCAACAATTATTTCTCAAGCACTTACCACATGTCAGGGCTGGGCTCGACAGTGCACACGTGATTTCATGTAGTGCTCTTCATAACCCTGGGCTTTAAAACCCCTCCCATTTCTTCCCTAGGTATAGGTTTGCCTGTTCACTTTTTGAACTTTTAAATTTTGATCAAGTCCAATTTATCTGTTTTTTCTTTTGTTGCTTGTGCTTTTGGTGTCATTTAAGAATCCATTGGAAATTCCAATGTCATAAAGGTTTACCCCTATGTTTTCTTTCAGAGCTTAAAGTTTTAGCTCTTACATTTAACTGCTCAGTCCAGTTTGAGTTAATTTTATGTATGGTGTGAGGTACGACTCCAACTTCAATCATTTGCTGGTGGGCAAACTTTGATTTCCTTGTTTGAAGGATCTTTAACTATTGTGTGGAGAACAGATTGTAGGGGCAAAAAGGAAGCAGGGAAACTAATTTCCCACAGTTCTGTGCTTATCTGTGTCTAACAAAAAGTATGCTAAAATGCCAACTAATAAAGTTAGAGGGGAGATTAAAAAAGCACCACTCTGCAGCCATCATGGTAGTAACTGATTCAGACAAGATGCTAAAACAAGTGGGTGAAGGTTTCTTTTCTTTTCTTTTTGAATTTTTATGCATTCATTTGAGCCAAACTGACGACATATGTCGGGGAGCAAGATCTCAAGTGCTCCTGAAGGTTTGTTAAGTAACAGAATATTTACATGATATCAAAGAACCTCCCCACAGGACACTAATTACAAAGGGTAAAGAATGAAATTTAGCCCTGGCTGGTGTGGCTCTATGGTTAAAGCTTTGGCCAGCACACCAAAGAGTCATGGGTTCGATTCCCGGCCCCGGTCAGGGCGGATGTGGGAGGCAACCAATCAATGTGTCTCTCTCACATTGATGTTTTTCTTCTTTCTTTCTCTCTCCCCCACTCTCTCTTTTCCATTCTCTCTAAAAATCAATGGAAAAAATATCCTTGAGTGAGGATTAACAACAATAACAACAACAAAAAGAATGAACTTTATAGTAAACAAATCTGGCAGACACCACCTTAATCAATAGCACCATCATCAATAATGGGTAATGGACTTCATGGGCCTCCTGATCCAACAGACTGAGGACACAGTATCTCGTTCTGGATGCATTCTGCCCAGAATGCATACCCTGAATCTAATAGTGACCTGATATCAGACAAACCCAGCCCAAAGGACATTCTACAGAGCAACTGGCCCAAGAAAGACTAGAAAGACTAAGGAATGTTCCAGACTAGAGGAGCCTAAGAGACATGACAAAGGAATGCAGGGCTTGGTCTGGGATTTTGTTTGATGTAAAGGACGTTACCGGAACAGTTGCTGAAATCCGAGTAAGGTCTGTAGATTAGATAGTGTCCTTGTAGCAAAGTGAATTTCCTGATTTTGAGGTGCTGTGCTAAGTACGCTGTTGAGAAAGAGAATGTTCTTGTTTTAAGGAAACACACGTTGGAGCACTTAGGGGCCAAAGGGTCATCATGTCTGCATGACCACTTACTCTTAAATGGCTCCAAAAACAACGTACAGAGAGAAGAAAAGAAAGGTGTGGGAGAATGTTAACATCGGAGGTATCCAGATGAAGGGTATATGGGAACTTTTAATACTATTCTGAATGTTTCTGTAAGTCTGAAATGATGTCAGAATAAAAACTCTTAAAAAGAGAGAGAATATTTCTCCTTAAATACAAAGTCTTTGAGAACTGTAGTAAGTGTCAAGACAGGCTGTTTGATGCTTTGGTTGCCACCTTGCTGCCAGGCCTTCTCTTTCGTCACCCCCGGCCCAGCGTCCTGGCCCAACCGTCAGAGCAGTTTTATCACCAACCAAGCCCCTCCTCCTGGCTCCGCACCCCTGCCCATGGACCTCACGCCGGCCCCCTCCAGGCATGCTGCCTTTTTTGTTCTGAGATACTGATGGAGACAGCCACTACTCCTGGGTGTATCAGGGGGTCAGGTAATTTTTAACCCTCAAGTCGACCTTACCCTTATCTCTGTTATACAGATGAGAAAACGGAGGCTCAGAGGGATGAAACAAGAGCCAAGTTTTAAGGGCAGGTGTGTCCAGCTCCCCTCCCCTGCATACTGTTCTCTCGTCAGCTTGTTATCGCCCATCTTCCCTGCGTCAGCTCTTTGAGGGCAGGGCCCTCGTTCTGTTCTGTTCACCGACGTGTCTCAGGAACCTGGCTCAGTGCCTGCCCTGTGACGGGAGCTCAGTAAATATTTCCTGGATGAAGGACCATCACGCGGCTCAGCCTACTTAATACGTGGGCGTTGGGGTTAAACCTTGGCTGCCACTGAGAAATGGTGTGACCTTGGATAAGTTAACTAACCTCTCTGGAACACAACTGCCGAGTCCATAACACGCATATTCTACTCCTCCCTTGAGGGGGTTATGGTGAAAGTCTAACAACACATGCACCTGAGTGCTTATCGCAGTGCCTGGCATTGCATAGAGGCTCAGTCTATAGTTACTGAATGAACAAGTGAATGAATGAATGATGAATGAATGAATGAACGAACGAATGAAAGTTTCAAGTCACCTGTATCTCTAGGGGACCCTAGCTCCGCCTATAACTGTTTATTGGAAGCGGTAGGGAGGGACTTACCTGGAAATATAACTTACTGTAACAAACGACATGGGACTATTTTCTACGTATTTATTTGTGTGTTGATGTCTCCCCCTCCCGTGTAAGTGCTGGGTGTGCGCGGATCCTGCCTGTCTCCTTCAGCCTGCGGCTGTGGCTCACGGCAGGCAGGCCTATTTGCTGATTGACTCATCTCATTTCACCCCATGACATGTTTATTAGGGCTCGCCCCTGTGCCAGGTCCTGTGCTAGGCACTGATCGCCTGCCTGTCCTGACTTTGTTTGCCCCATGCCTGGGGCCCCCAACTTGGCTCACGGATGGGGGCTCCCTTGGCTTAGCTCTTGCCTCCCAAGGGCCTACCCGGGAGGGGTGCTGCACTCTCTGGCTCAGGGGCCCATTTGGTACCCGGCCTTTGAAACATGCTGTCAGGCAGCCCTGGAAGCCGGTGTTCCAGTTCCTGCAGCAGCTAAGGAAGGCCAGGGAGGACAATCCAGGGCTCCTTATTCATGAACACCTTCGGTCCACATGTGTTTCCTCTCCCAATCGGGGCGGAAGAGGCCAGTCTGCTCAGGACGGCTCAAGGACAGCCTGCTCACTGGACGCCTCCACGCCGGATGCCAGCTGTCCCATGCCTGCTGGCCAGAAGGTGGCGCTGTCCCACATTTTATGGGAGCCTGTGGTGAAGGAGAGAAATCAGTTTTATTCCCCAAATACTACTTTAAAATCAAGGCAAAATCATGGGCATTTGGACCAGTTATCTGGAAGAAAAAAAAAATTCTGAAAATAAAACGAGTTAAAGCTTCCATTCAGTTTTGAGTTCTGCTTGCACAAGGACCCAACCTAGAAGTTAGAAGAGATTTTTTTGAAGCTCTGCCTGGAAGTCTTGCAAGGAGAGGCTGGTGGGGCTGAGAACCCAATACTGTTTTTCTAAGTAAATGAGAAGGTGGGCTCTGGGCTGCGCCTCTGGCTCTGTGTCCCTGGGAAAGTTACAAGAGCACTCTGAGCCCTGGTTTCCTCATCGGAGAAGCAGAGATAAAAGTCCAGGTGCCAGAGGGTTGCTGAGAGGCCATGAGGTGATGAATATATAAAGTGCTTCGCCCTGGGCCTGCTAGGTAGGAAGCACTTGCTGTGGTTGAGCTGGCAGCCTTGGCGGTGGTGCAGTTCTTGAGAAGGCTTTGTGGGGAATGCAAACCCTCCTTTCTTTCCCAGGGAGGTCAGATTTTATAGAGAGCATCCACTGCGCAGGGAGACGGACATACACAAACGAACCCCCACCTGCCTCGGACCTCAGAGGGGGAGTGTGCGATAGTCTTCCTGGAGGTTCCGGCCAAGCGGCTTGGAGGAAACAGGGACAGGCAGGGACCTGCTCTGCCGGGTGCATTGGCGTAGGTATCAGGAGGTGACACTTAGGGTTTCTTCAAGACAGGGCATGTGGGAGGGGCATCTCGAGCAGAGGGCACAGCCTGAGCAAAGGCTTGGAGATGGGAGAGCTCAGGTGTGGCAAAGGGTGGGCCAGTTTGGAGCAAGGTGGGTCCACGTGAGTGTGGGGACTTCACTCCAGGCCCATTGGTTCTGGGTGGGGCCTTCAGCAGGGACTTTTAAACCAGGGCTGAGGAGTCCCTTAGAGCTGGGACGAAACCAAATGGCTTAGTGTTTGCTTTCCTGACGCATGAGGAGACGTGTACGGTGGAGGGGCCCAGTCATTTTTCTCAGAGCCCGAAGATTTCAGCCTTAAACTACATAAAAGGGAAAGAGTTATCCAGTTCAGTAAGCCTCGTGCCCCTTCCTCGATGTTTCCCTGCCTTCTCAAGGCGCGGGCGCCTCTGCCTTTCTCCCCTAACATGCGCTCCAGCCCCTCACTCGGGCAAAAGCCTCCACATGCTGGCCTTGGCATTTGTCTCCGACCCAGAGAACACGCAGGTCGTTGCGGGAGGTGGGGCCCCCAGGGCCTTGCCTTCCAGCCTCCCAGCTCCTTCCTTCTCCCTCCTCTGTCTCCCCCGGCCCCGTGGTGTGTCCAAGCCCTTTTTGAATCTCCAGGGTTTTATCGGGACCATGTACATCACTCCCAACACTGATGTCTGAACTGAATTAACAAGTGCGGGGGAGCTCGGGGTGGCGGTGACTGGCGGTTACTCTGCCATTTCCCCCCAGGACGCGAGGCAGCCAGCGGTGGCCGCTGCTCTTCGGGGCTCTTTCACTCTGAACACTCTCACCGGGTCGGTCCAGACGCCGGGCCCCTCCTGATTGATTCTTGCACTCTGGCCTTTGGCTTTCTGTCCAGGGGCCGGTGTCAGCCGTGGCCAGGTTTGATTTACTGTGACGGGGACAGCGCCAGGGGTGTTCGGGCTCCAGATCGGGGACGCCATGGCTGCCTTTTTCTGTCCAGATGGGGACAGGAAGGAACCCACGGGTGGAAGCACCCCTTGAATGTAAATGTTTTAAGGTGAAGAAAGGGGCTGGGTGACCCTGTCCCTAATCTCGAAACCATCTCACAGGAGCCCCGGGGGAGGAGGCAGGGCCCAGCATCGGCCCCACAGAACAACATTTTGGTTTTCACACTCGACACTGAGAAGCCATTAAATGGAAAGGAAACCTGTGCCCCTTCCCTCGGCAGCCACGCCAGCCGCCGTCCCCAGGCGCCTCACAGTGCGGCTTTTGTTCGGGGTCCGGAGTGTAAAATCGGAGTGGCAGATTGTCGGGGCGTACATTTCGAATTTCCTGGCTTTCATCAGCTGCGCCACTCAAATGACAATATTTAATCCCAAATGTTTCCTTCCCTTCCCCTGCCCCTCCCGCTCCACAAGCGAGGGGGCTTCCCCCCCTTTATGTGCAAAGTAGACTTTGTTTCTGTTTCTTCAGCCATAATGAAAAGTGTATTTATGATTTTTCTCTCATGTATTTGCAATTACACAAAACCCTCCTGAACATATTAAGGACCCTTTCTTAGGAGAACTTGACTTCCTGGGTTTTAGTTTTATGTAAGTATTTTGTGCTGATTTCTCCAGCCACACTGGCCATTTCAGGAGGAAGAGTCATACACATTTTATTTCTAGGGATCAGATATAAAACACACACACATATATACATACACACATACATACATATGTGTGTATGTATATCTCATGGGGGTTCTGTTTCTCTAGGGAGCCCTGATACTGACTGAGATGAGTCAGGCTTGAATTATGGCAAGGGATGATAGTCCCTGGCCACCAAGCCTCTATAAAAATCAGAAATGTGCTTCTCTGTGCCTCTCTAGGACCTTTTAGGAATCTTGAGCTGTTTTCCAGCCAGCTTGTGTGAGTTGGGGGGGCGGTGATGGGTGACACAGACATGTAGGACGCTCACCCCTGCAAGTGTGTTCAGTTGAAACTAGCAACACTCCCATATTTGTGGCTGGGGGCACAGGGTTTTGGGAAAGGATGCCATGGGCAGTGGACTTCGGGGACAGACCCCAGCTACTTCTTAGGGACAAAGCCCAAATAAGTATTGAGTCCAAAATATATATTAGAGTTGATGAAGGTGAGGCTCTCAGAAGATTCCCCCACTTTGGGACAATCATGTAAGGACTTATGCCTTCCTTATTAAGATGAAAAGTTTCAGCTCTGTGATCACTTGGAGAAGAGTTCGGCTCCAGCTCTGCCACACTCAAGTTCTGTGGCTTTAGGGACGTTCCTTAACCTCTCTGAGCTGGTGTGTGGAAGGGAGAGGGGGAGCTGGAGCCGTCTCATAGGCTTGCTGTAATGATTAAATTAAAGGACATGAGAAGTGTCCGTGCTGCACTGCCCGGCCTGTAGGAAGTCCTGATTTGTGTGTTATCAAGACCAGGTTGAGGAGAGTGGGGTTTCCAGCTACACAATTTAGGGTGATGTCCATGCTCGGGTGCCAACCCTGCACTTAAACAACCCTGAGAGTGAGCCCTGCCTCAGCTGGTGCACGCTGGGGACCCGCTCCCCCACCCTAGTCCTGGCCCTCGCTTTACCCAGATAAATGTCATGTCAGCTTTGCCAGGTAAGGGATCACTCATCTCATGGGGATTACAAACCTGCACAAGCCCTCCTGGGTAGTGTGAGCTCTTGGGAGGCAGCGACTGCCCCTTATTCATCTCATGAGACTGTATACAACACCCTGAATACAGCAAGTGCTACATAAATGCTTACAAATGTGCATTGAAACTAGACAGAGGTGATAGTTGCACGATCCTGTAAACATACTAAATACCACTGAATTGTACACTTTAAAATTGTGAAAGTGATAAATTTTATGTGTATTTTACCTCCCTCCGTCCCCCCGACCCCCCACCCCCCTGCACACAAACTGGATTCTTCAGGACATTTTGGGTGTAAGTGACAGAAACAAGATTCAGGCAAAAGGTTCATGGACTTGAAGGTGGGGTTGAACAACAGAACTACAGGAAGGTCACACACTGTCGTGGCTCCATTTCATTTTTGTTTCGGTTTCTCTGCCCTGTTTCTTTCATTCTCTGTTACTACCACCAGCTGCCTCCTCCATCTGGTTGGAAACACAGCCATCAACACCTTGTGCCATGCTCCCCCAAGAGCATGGCAGCTTCTAATGGGGCTACATGGTTAGTTTTGGGGAGGAGCAGACCCTTGAAGACAGCTGTATGTCTGGGCTGGGGGTCCCCCACATCTCAGAGCCACCCCCCCTACATTGTTAGTTGACAAGTGACTGGGTGCCGGGTCTCCGCTCTTTTGGAATGAATGTTCCGCAGCAATGTCACAGCTTCCCATGGGACTTCTCCGTTTGTGTCTTCTTCAGGCTCATTTCTTCCTCTCTAAAGCCTTCCAGATGCCTACAAAAAATCTTGGGCCGGATGGCAGAATTGATCAAAGATACCAAGGCCCCAACAAGGGGATATGTTGGGAGAGGGGGGAGGCAGGTGAGGACCCAGCACACCTGGGAAAGCTGTCATGCGTGGTAGAATTTGGGATGGGATTAATAGGGAGATGCTTCCAAGATTAAGCCCGAGTGTTCATGTCAGGGCAAGACTATGGAATAGGTCTCTACAGGACAATCCCTACAGCCCAGGAGCTGTGGGTTCCCAGGAGAATTGGGCAATTACTAATGGATATCTTGGGGCCACGTAGACAGGCAGTTCTGATCACCTGAGCCTATGTGATACCATGAGTGTGGGGAATGAACGTGGGGGGTGAGTGGTCTGTGGGTCTGCAAGTCCACAAGCGCCGACTACATCATGGCTCTTGGTGGCTGGTTCTCTAGTTGCTGGAACATCTGTTCAGCTTTGACTGAAAGCCAGTGGGAGATCTCCTTGCCTGATCCTCAAAGATAGTTTCACCTACTGTTCGGGAAAGAGATTGTGAGAGGGCTAAAAAAAACAAACAGCAAACCCCACTTCAACTGTCATTGCTGTGCTGGAGGAGGTTTCTTTCTCACTCACCCTTCATTTTGGGATTAATTTGTTTTAGAAGTTCCTTGGCGGCTGCAGTGCATGTGTGTATGTGTGTGCACGCGTGTGTGTGAGTGTGTGAGTGAGCATGTGTAGGAAAAGAAATACCGGGAAGAAAGTGCGTCACATTCTTCTGAAACCAATTACCTTCCTGAATTTCCTAGCTTGGAGCACCTCTGTCATCTCTACAGTCTTCTTTGAAGAGGCTTTGAAAAAAATGAAAGGAACTTGGGCCACCCCTGAGCCTTGTTCCCATAGTGGCTCCATTCCAGGAGTGTCCTCACCTGTGTATTTTGAGTTTTTTATTATTAAACCAAGGTGATCTTGGTTAATACAAACACAGAGGCAAAAGTTGGGAGTTCTTTGATTTCTGACCTCAGTCCCTATATTATTAGTGAGTTATTCAGACATAATAACTCACTATTCTGATTGTTCCATTGGTCCCCGCTCCTGCAGGTGGGGAGTCAGTGCTATGCAACTTCTTCCTCGGAATTTATTAATTTTAATTTCAAGTTATGAGTCACCAAAGACTCCTTTTTTTTTTTTTTAACCATTTTTTGTTGTTGTTGTTAACCCTCACCTGAGGACACTTTTTCCATTGATTTTTAGAGAGTGGAAGGGAGGGGGGGGAGAGAGAGAGAGAGAAACATCGATGTGAGAGAGACATTAATTGGTTGCCTCGAGCATGCACCCCGACCAGGGCAGGGAACGAACCTGCAACCCAGGTATGTGCCCTTGACAGGGAATCGAACCTGTTACCTTGCTGTGCCCGACACTCTACCACCACTAAGCCACACTGGCCAGGGCCAAAGACTCTTTTTCAAGATGATTCCTGAATTCTCATGATCCAATAGGGGGTATTAGTCATATATGAGTTTCTTTTTTGTTTTTATTTTTTGGGGGGTCTTTATCACTTTATAGATTATACCAGCCAGATAAGAGTGTATTTTCAGGGTTAAAGATTCAAAAGATTCTGAAGTTCAGAATAAAAGGTGTTGCCCCTTCCCTCCCCAGGGAATCACCCCAAATGGTTAGATGCCTCCTTCCAGTTCCTTTGAGGCACTTAAAATTGTGTATGGATAGCAATACTTTTGTCATTGAATGCCACATCAATTGAATAATTCTATATGTATCAGCTGATATTTCTGAGCACCTCTGTGTGCCAGGTGTGATGCTGGGAGCTGCAGGTTCAAAAATGAGCAAAATGCTCCCCAGTATCACATACTGTGCTGGGACTTAATCTCCCCTCTCATTTTACAAAATATCTAGGCGCTCTCTCCATGGCCATCCTTGTAGGTCTGCTCTGGACTCTTCAGTGTCTAGAGGTAACATTGAATTTTGATGGACATTAAATTGATTTCCAATAGATTTCCATTATAAAAAAAGAAGCAATGAGGTCTTCGTTTACACCTCTTTGAGCAACTGGGTGTTTTAAAAGATCTAAAGATTCTTTGGATGGTGAGACACAACACATTGACACTGGATGGAGGACACTCCTGTTTGAATACTGTGTCGCGGTTTCCAAAACAGAGTCTTCAAGTACAAGGTCTCATGGAGTCTTCACAACCACCCTAGGAAGCAAGTGCAGATAGTTCTATCCTTACACAGATGAGGAAACCAAGGCTCAGAGAGGTCAAGAGGCTGGCCCAGGGTCATACAACTCGGGGAGCAGCGGGACAGAGCCTTGAATTCAGGCTTTGTGATGCTTACACAAGAACCTTTCATTTCAACCATGTCTGGAATTTGGCTTCTCTGCTCAAGGTTTGAACCTCTGGGAGTCATCATGAATCTAAAGAGCAACACATTCATATCTCCAACCTTCGACAGGAAGCTGGGCCTTTCCACATCCACTGGTCCATTTCACACCTGGAACAAGGTTATTTTCCTATTCCAGGGGTGCTGAGCCATGGCTCTCGTGGAACGTAATAATACAGCATGAGCAGTGTGCAACCGTCCCTCGCCAGCACCTCCCGCAGCCCTGACCCCCGGAGAAGCGAAGACCATTCCAGAGCAGGACAGATGCCCTTTGAACCACGTCGTCAGGCACATGTCGCTCTGCTTGAATTACTTTTCCTGAAGGCAAACGCTTTTCAATAATCCAAAGCCGGGGTCCATCACTTGCAAGAGAGCTCGATGTGTTGCTGTTTTAAAAATTAAGTACGTGGCGTTTGCAGAATGGACACGGCCTTTCAGTTCTTTAATTAAAGGTTCAAAAAGTGCTCTCATGCTGTAATCCCCCGGGGATGGGAAAGGCTGTTTGTTCTGTCCCCGGGCCTCCAGGAAATCGGGCCCAGACCACCTACGGGAAATTAGCCTGAGACCTCAGCTTAGCTGGGAGGCGACAGCCGCAGACAGCAGCCTCTTCTCCGCGCTGCAGTCCAGCCGCGGTTCACGCTACATAATCTAATCTTTCAAGGCTGTTTTCCTCTGGAGAGGCAGGGAGCTGAGTAACTAAACAGATACAATGCTGCTAATCCCTCTTTCCTGAGGCGGAAGGGTTTAACTCCTTGCCTTCTGTTTTAAGCAGTGAGCTCAGAGTGAGCTGTTGGGATCAACATCAGAACTTTATAAAAAGCGTTTGGTTTTGAATTCTGTGCCAGTGGAATAATCACAGCTGACACTACTAATTCCCCTGGCTCTTCTATGTGCCTGGCGCTGCTCTAAGCACTTCAAATAGAGTAACTTGGTTATTCCTATCCTAGGAGGTGGATACTATTATTGCACACAGAGATGTTAAGTTACTTGCCCAAGGTTGCACAGCGTGGAGGGCTGGGATTCAAAGTCAGGTTGGCTACTTCAGGGTCCGTGGGCTTGACCCCTGTGCTCCTCATTAAGGGTGAAGAGCTCAGAATAACTCTGAACTCCCTGTCTAGTCAATTTAAAATATATATATATATCCTTATTTATTTCAGAGAGGAAGGGGAGGGGAGAGAGAGAGATAGAAACATCAATGATGAGAGAGTCATCATTGATCAGCTGCCTCCTGCATGCCCCCGACTGAGGATCCACAGCCTCCAACCTGGGCATGTGCCCTGACCAGGAATCGAACCGCGATCTCCTGGATCCTACGTGGATGCTCAACCACTGAGCCACACCCGGCCGGGCCCTGCCTAGTCAATTTTATTTCATTCATTCATTCACCTTATTTGCATTTAGAACCTGCAATGTTCAAATGCCAAGGTGATATAGATAGTGGCACTTACTGTCCCCCCAGGAGCTGGCAGCCAGACGTGGAAATGAATAAATCTAGAAATAATTATGCTGCAGAGAGCTGAGGCCAACAGTAGCTGTGCAAGGGTCAGAGGGGGCCAGAGGAGAGAGGGGGAACACTGAACTCAGATGGAAGCAGGAGAAAGTCAGAAAAGGCTTCTCCAGGGGCCAGGAGGAGGACGGTGGGGCATCTGCTAGGAATGAGCGGTGACAGAGAGCACCGGGGGTGCAGAGAGTGGCACATGCAGTGCCTTCTGGGAAACTCTGGGGCATGGCGGTCGGTGCGGACGACTGTGAGAGGGAGCAGAGCAGAGGCAGAGAGGAGCCTGGACTTGGTTAGCTTGGCCTGGGCAGGATCTTAATCAGAATTTCTCGATTTTTCAGGCAGGCCAAGTGAGTAATTCCATTAGGCTTGACTGCTCAGCATCTTAGAAACCAGTATTACCAGGTGGCATATGGTGCAGAGGGGCTCCTGCTGAAACCATAGGATGTAGGACTCTGTTTCTGCAAAACCAGCAGCTCTCACCTGCTCATCAAAATATCCACAGAGCGCCCCCGACGAAGGCCTCCGGATGGCTCGAGAGCTGTTGCTGTGGGGCTCAGCCAACGTCAACCCCCTACCCCCAGGAGACCCAGGGGCTCTAAGTCAAACCCACCTCCTAGGACACAGGTCAGGGGCAGGTTCTTGACTCTAATCCATCACAATGAGACAACTGGCTGGTGCAGGATGTGAGTGGGTTCCAGCTGGTTCCATCCCAGTGACAGCAGACAAACCATCCTTGCATTTTCACTCTACAACCCCAGCCTGGGGCAGCACACGGAGGGGCCCCAGTGGAATGGTTCTCTCTCCAGGCCCAGGCTGAGATGTTTCCTCTGGCTTGGCAGAGCCATTGCTGAAAGCGCTGCTCTGCCAGCTGGGTTCAGAGGGGCTCTGCAGTGGGAGAACACGAAGATATTTGGAGCTGGAAATTGCTCTCCACTGTTTTGAAAGGTGCAAAATGTTTCAATAATTACTTCCAAACGTGGGGACCTCCTTCCTCCCCTTCACCTGAACTCTGAGTCAGCTTCCTCTTGTCAAACTCCTGTTAGTCTCTCCTGTCTCCTCCCCTCCATTTCCTTTGCCCTTCACAGCCCTCCTCTGCTCTCCCCTCCTATCTGGAGCTTGGCTGGAGTTCTAAGGGCACCTCATTAACGACTTAGATTTCTCCTGACTGCTTCTTTCTTTGCTTGTTTGTTTTCAAGCCTTTCTTTTAAATAACCACATAGAGAGGGGGCCCTGTTTGTTTTTCCTGCTTAGCGTCTCCCTGCCAATCAGTTCTTCACCAAACAAAGGCTGTGTGATCCCTGGCCCTGCCAGGACTAGTGGGAAGTGAGAGCTAACCCCCCTCCCCGCCCCCGGCCCCCGGACTCCAGCAGACACACCTGCTCTGGGGAAAATGGCTCATTTGGAAGGGCTATTTGCTCGGGGATGGTGCAAATAAAAACAGTTCACCTTTGCGTGCCAGAACCACGCCCATTTTATAGATTCGGACCCTGAGGCACAATTAGTTGCTCAAGGTCACACAGTACATTATACACGTGGATACAAAATCTGTGGTCTCTCTAAACCAGCACTGTCTGGTAGAAATATGAGCCACACGTGTACTCTTAAATTCTCCCACAGCCGTATTATAAAGAGTGAAAGCGAAGTTAATTTTAACAATATACTTTATTTAACTCAATATATCCACAATATTATCCTTTCACCATGCAATCAACATTAAAAATACTGAGTGTGATGGGCTGAATGTGTGCCCCCCAAATCCATATGTTGAAGCCCTAACCCCTAATATGATGGTATTTGGAGGTAGGGCCTTTGGGAGCGATTAGGTTTAGACGAGGTTATGGGGGGAAGGGGGTGATGGAATTAGTGTTGTTCTAGGAAGAGGAAGAGACCAGAGCTCGCTCTCTGCTGCGTGAGGATGCAGCCGCAGTGAGCAAACACCACTGACCAGGCTTCCCCGACTTAAATGCCAGTCGCTAGGCTTTCCCCGCACACCGCTGTGGCCTTGCCGAGCAGCTGAGCCGAGCCTCTTGAGTCTGAGGAGAGAAAGCTGAAGCAGTGTGACAGGTTCAAGTTAAACTTAAAGCCTGCCTATGACTACTTTGGTGTATTTTTATTATTTTAAATTTTCAAAATCCTCACCTGAGGATATGTTTTCATGGATTTCAGAGAGAGAGGAAAGGAGACCGAGAGAGAGAAACATCAATGGGTTGCCTTCTCATATGCTCCCCAACCGGGAATCGAACCCGTGACCCTTCAGTGCATGGGGTGATGCGCCAACCAACTGAGCCGCACCAGCCAGGGCTCAATGTATTTTTGAGGTAAAGTTAATTTCAGACTCTTCCCTTGTCCAAGACAAAGGAAAACGTTGTCGCATAAGTCCTAATCTCTTGCTTTTACTTGCTTAGAGTGACCCTGTTTTTCTTTTCGTCTAGAACTTTATTATGTATTTTAATAGCAAAAATATTACATTGGAACAACGGGGAAATATTGAAAGCATATCGTAAAAACACTAAGTTGCCCTTAGAGGCAAATTTGCACACATGTGGATTAGTAGTGTGTATAAAATGTATAATGGAGCTATATTGTTTTCAATACTAATGAAATACATCAGCCACTGAAAAACTTTGGAAAAAAGGAGGTTGGTCCTTTCCGTGAACTCACTTCACCTCTGTTTATAAATTTGGAAAGCCAGGAAGTGGGAAAATAGAAAAAGAACAAATGGTTAAGACATTCTGCTTATTGCAATGATGTAACGCCACTGAGTTTTAACATCACCTTTGGAACAGGAGATTTTGTTTCCTCTCTGTTCGTTTATTAATTTGTTCAACAAATATTTGAGTCAGATCCTGAGCTAGAACTGGGGAAAGCACGGAGCAGAGGACCAATGCGGTGCCTGCCCGCCCAGGCTCCGACCAGCGGGGAGACAAATAAATACTGTAGAACCACAGTGTGGTTGGAATTACAAGGGGAAGTGCAGGTGGGTGGGAGTTTGTTAAAAGGGGGTCTATGCCATAAGGGGGGGTATCTGGCCGAGGGAGGTCGGCCCTCGGAATTGGTGCTTATGCTGAGACCTGAAGGAGGGAGTTGGTGAAGGACAGCAGGGACAAGAATGGTGCAGGCAGAGGGAACAGTATGTGCAAAGGCCCCAAGGCTGGGAGGAGCTTGGGGAGTCTAACTCAGGTCTGTGCCCTGACAGAGGAGACTGTCTGTGGGAGATCCCAGCTATAGAAAGGGGCCTTAAAGTGCCCCCATTTTCACCCAACTGCCCAGCAGGCAGCCACAGCACCCACAGTTGTCCATGTTGTTAAAAGCCAAGGGAGGCTTTCCATCCCAGAAGGCAGAGCTGGAACTGGGGTCGGGGGGATTCCTGAGAGTTTCATGGAGAGAGGGATTCTTCCCAGTCCTCTTCATGGACATTGCAGACTTTGGGCAGAGCTCTTCCTCCACTCGGCAATGCCCCCAGCTCTTCATTTCTGTTACACTTTGCAGCTTCTGCTACGTAGATTTAGCTTAGTGCTTGTGGCACACTCTGTACCTTTTGCACCCAGTACCCACCCTTCCTTTTCCTTTCTACCAGAACTTTGACTTAGTCCAGGGCACTCAGCCCCAGCCCCATCTGCATCAGGAGTCAGCAACTGCAACCGGAGGGCCACCACCTCTTTGTGTAAATAAAGTTTTATTGGAACACAGCCACACTTGTTCATGGATTGTCTGTGACTACTGTCACATCACAACAACAGAGTAGAGTAGTTGTGACAGATACCATATGGCTTGCAAAGCTGAAGATATTTACTACCTGGTCCCCTACAGAAAAAAAAAAGTTTGCCAACCTGGGTGGAAGTGAGTCCCTCATTTCCCAGCTTCCATTCCAGCTGGCGGGGGGCAGAGGGACCCAGGTTGTAAAATGTCGAGCAAGTTAGGCAGCTCCTCTGAGTCTCAGTTCCTGATCTGTAAGCACTTTATGTACGTTCTTTCATTTAGTTTTCACAACAGCCGGTGAGGTAGGCACTATCCTTATCTTGAAACTGAAGACAGGGAGGAACAGAGAGATCCAGTGACCCACCCAAGATCACACAGCCTGAAAATGGTGGAGCCGGAATTGGAATCCCTTCCAGCTTCTACATCTGGCTCTTAACATCAGACCCTGGAGTTGAGGGCTGGCGGGAGTAGGTGGGAGGAGGGCAGCTGTGGGGATACCTATGGCTCTCTGATCCTAATTAGCATTCACATTGGAGAATGAACTTGTTCACTGCTCCTGTCTGCTTTGCATGTAGCTTAGAGGAGGGGTTAAGCATGTAGGCTTGGAGTCCAATCGTCGGTGCTGAAATCCAAGTTGTACCGCTTACTGAGCTTCAGCCTTACCATCTGTCTAATGGGAAAACATTAGTAATCATGGGGCTCCTGGAAGGGTCCCCTGGCTAATATGGGTAAATGCTTGGTACATAGTAAGTGCTCAATTAAACAAGCCATTATCATGCACTCGAAACTGGCCTTCGCCAAAGGGAAAAATACAAGCTTCAACTCAACCGTTGGGTGAATCAATAATTAGAAATTAATTGGGAGGAGGAATTGGAAACCATGGCATGGGATCCAGTCTGAGGACGGACCCTTGGCAAGTGAGTCTGGTTTTATCTTGTTTAGTCTTGAGGAGAGAAGTGCTTTTGTGATTTCTAGGTTTCTGCTGAGGAAAATGAAGCTGGGAGAGGAGCATTCCCCGGCTCACAGCCCCTAGCTGCGAGCAGCAGGGAGCACTGTCCAAGGAGCCCTCAGCTTATCCTTGTGCCCAGATGGGTTGTACAGCCAGTGTGTGGCCAGTCCCACTCCCACCCAATGACCAACACCTCAGAATCCAGTGATTTTTCACTCTCTGATAAGCAGTGGAAATCCAAGCCCAAGTAATGCACCTGGGACCACAGAGCGGGGTTTAAACGGGGCCTGGATCAGGCTCAGAGCGGCCAGCTTTACGGTCTGAGGCCGAGGTTACCAGCTTAGACCTCATTTTTTTGGCCTATGAATTTCTACTGAGTCAGTTAAAAAACAAATGGATCCATTTAAGTGAAAATGCTTAGAGGCAGGGAATTTAATTACTCAATGACTTTTTTTCTTTTCTTTTTTTAACTATTGAAATTAATTAAAAAATAATTTTGAACATGTATGGCTGACACTCTGCCAGGAACATGTCATGCAAAAAATTATTCCTCTCTACATCATATATTCATAAATCCTGACTGGTCATCTGTTTCCATAAGGCCATTTGGAGCCCACCTTCAGGGTTTTTTTTTTTTTGGCCAAAGAACTTAAGATTTGAAACTTTTCCTTGGAAAAGAAAATCCTGATGTATATATGCATATATATTCATATATATACACACACACATATATATCCACATGTATGTGTTTTTGTGTGTGTATATAGGTGTATGTGTGTATATATGCAGTATATGTGTATGCAAGTATATGTGTATATATAAATATGTATGTATGAATATATATGCAAATTAGCTCAGTGTAGTTTTTAGGCTGGTTTGTAATGAATGATCAGAAATAGCTAAATGTCCAAGACAGTAATACTGACTTTTAAATCATAACCTCCAGTTGACATTAGAACTGATTTGCACTTTTGGGTCAGTTCTCTGTCTCAGACTTTTCCCACCTGCCATATAAGACGTAGGTACTCGTTAAAGAAATGCACCTTCATCTCTTCAGCGCCAAATACAACTCCATTAAGTGTGATGTATTTCTTTCCAGTGTATATATATTTTATGTGCCCCAGTTAGTACGTGTAAGTACAATTTTGTATTTTGCTTTTTTTCATTTGAAATTATGTTGTAAGCGTGTCCCAGGTATTACACAGTCTTTAAATTATTTTTGCTGGCTGCATAGTGTTTCATCCACTGGATACTGAGGTTAATTAACCGCATTCCTGTATTTGAACCTTGAGGCTGTTTATAACTTTTTAATCTTATAATAAAACACAGCCATGAACAACACTGTGCGAAGATTTTACCCCTGAGTGCCAAAGCAGCCTCCACCTGCCGGTCTGTCACACGGTCCCGGGTATTTCCTGTACCACACACTCATGAACAGCCGCTCCTGCTTACTTGTCTGAACCCCCTCTAGAATGAAAGTGCTGGGGAGCAGGTCCTGTTGGTCAGGCCTGTTGGAGTGTCCCTGTCCCCATGGCGGCCTCAGTCACAGCCAGTTGCCTGCCTCAGAAGGGGCATGAGCCAGGAGCCCGGACTCCTGAGCTCCAGCCTGGGCAGGAGTCCACCTCAGGCATATGGGGTCTCTGCTCAATTTTCTGTAACCCCACAGTGCTCTAAAAAATAAAGTCTATTAAATAAAAATTAAAAAAAAATATTTCCTGGTCTGTTCAGGATCTTAACCAAACAACAGCCAGTTCAGATCTCAAACAAAGGAGGCATTAACAAGAGAAAAGCTTATCTGAAATATTTGTGACAGATTGGCCCAGGGCAACCTGGACGAATGTGTAGAACCCTCAACCCTCCTAAAATACGCGCCGGTGCACCCTGTTCGCAGCTCCAGGGGGAGGAGAGGGACCCCCGAGGGGCGTCCAGAGCCGGCCGCAGTCGCCTCGTTGAGCTTGACTATTGAAATGTTTGTCTTCCTCCCCTGTCCCTGGGTCTCATAGATTCCTGTCTTTACGCAGCTCGGCTGGGCTTGTTTCTCTGTTTCCCCGTGTATATGAAATGCTTTGCACCAAAGGAAAATTATACAGTATAAACATTTATTCAGAAAAATGGTTTGCAGTGTTACCTCCCTGGAGTGCTTGGCCGAGAATGAAAGCCTGGTACATGCGCCTGCTGGCCGAGGACAGGAAATGGAATCCTTTGCTCAATATATTTCCAGCTTTTATGAGGCAGCTTTAGTGGAGACGTGTCAACTTCTCGCCTGAAGTACAGGCTGCAAAGGGCCCTACCCGCAAAGCCAGACAAACACCCTGGGGGTGGAGCAGGGTCGAGAAAATCAGCGCAGGAGTCTTGGCGACTGAGCGATGCTCTTGGTGACTTTCATTTGAGCTTGGAGTGGGCCCCAGAATTCCGACGGTCCAAAGGGGATGGTGGTCACTCTTGTTCTGACCCACTAAGACCACTAGCACTGACAGTGTCACCTTTGGACACACAGCCGCACATTGCCCCATATCCCCTTCCCCCCAACCTCACCCTGGCACTTCCTTTCTCTGCTTTACTTTCTCCAAACACAATTGTGGGTTGAATTGTGTCCCTGAAAATATATGTTCAAGTCCTAACCCCAGGTTCCTGTGAATGTGACCTTATTTGGAGATAGAGTCTGCAGGTGATCAAGTTAAGATGACATCATTCGAGTGGGCCCTAACCCAGTGACTGGTGGCCTTAGAAGAAGACAGGGACACAGAAACACAAGGAGAAGGTCATGTGACAATGGGGGCAGAGACCGGAGAGATGCATCTACCAGCCAAACAATACCAAGGACTGTGGGCAACCCCAAAGCTGAGAAAAAGACATGGATGGATTTTCCCCTGCAAGTGTCAGAGGTGTGTGGCCCTACCAACACCTTGCTTTCGGGCTCCTGGCCTTCAGAACCATGAGAGAATAAATTTCTCTATTTTAAGCCCCTAGTTTGTGCACCTTTGTTATAGCAGCCACAGGACACTCATACACACTGAATAACTTATCACTGATGTTTAGGTCCTGCCTCCTTACCCCATCTCTGGGTGGATAGGGCTAGTGTCCACTACAGTCACTGCTGGAACCTATGTGTGGGCACCTCTTAGGCCCTCAGTAGCTGTTTGTTGAATGAATAAATTCTCAGGGATGGTCAGCACACCTTTCATAAAGCAATCTGGGGGACCTCATGAAGCTCGTTTTAGGGGGATCTTGAAACAACACTGAGGAGATACTACCTGCTCCACCCCCTCACCAGAATGCACCCATCACACATTCTCTCCCAGCTCCTCGCACTGAGCACAGAGCATGGCCTCATCTGCAAGCACGCAGGGAGGGCAAGGCTCTCTTTTCTTTTATTGTTCTTTTTAAGTTTTTCCCTGCCCTGGTCCACAGTCATCATTCTGGATTATGCATTTTTGCCTGTGAAGCCCCAGAGAGAGGAGAGGAAGGGGTGACACAGGAGAAAGGAGGTGATGGAAGCATTTTTGTGATGCATCAGAGGGAAAAAAATACTTTAAAATAAAGATACCAAGATCCAAGGGGGAGAGCTCCCCTTTCACCCACAAAAGCAAAGATGCTCACTGGACACTCTGGTACTGACCAGGCTGTGGTCTCCCTGTGGGCAGGAGGGACCCTTCCCCACTCACAGATATCTCGTGCTGGACAGAGCCATGACCTCAGGAACAGATGTCTAGGGTTTTCCCCAGGCCAGGCATTCCTCCTCCTGTGTCCTGTGGAAGATGGAGAAACATTTGCTCTGGAAGCTGGGGACACCCCAGGGCCAGGGGCACAGCTGGAAGTGCCTGGGCCCTGGAGGACTGAGCCCTTACAGCCAGGCCGAACACGGTCAGCTTCACAAAGCGAAGTCCTGGTCCTTATCTGTCAGGTTGGCAGCCTCTCACAGAAACTCCTGCCAAGGGCAGGCTTTGTGGGACACAGCCAGGGGTAGCCCCAACTTATCTTCTCTCCTGTGGCCCCAAGTTGGAACGGGAAGGAGGCAGAGTGCCGCCAGGTTCAAGAGGCAAAAAGGCAGGATGGGATCCCCCTGGGCCCAGGGAAATGACAGAGTTTCATGGAATTGGAACTGGGACCCAGGAAACCTGTTTTGCTAATTGATCATTTAATGAAGACTTTTTATTGAATCTCTTTGCATAATCCATTTGTCCAGTACTTATTTATTGAGCATGTACTATGTGCGAGGCATCATCAGTAGTACTGAGCGTCGAAAGAACCCAGATGCCCGCCGCGTGGGGCGGACGTTCTAGTGAGTAACAGGCTGGCGCGGGGAAGGCGCTCAGGCCTGTGCTCACTCATCCTCACAGCTCGGTAAAAGCCAGAAGGGACGGAGAGGACTGGCGCTGGTCAGAGGGGAGGAAGGGCATTTTGGGCTGAACATAAGCTGAGGAGGGATGTGGGCAAGCAGCTGGGGGTCCCCGGAACCTCTTGACCAGAGCAGCAGGGAGGGAGCATGTGCTTTGAACGGACACCCCCAGCACCTGTCCTGTCCTTCCCCCAAGGTAGAGTCAGCTGCAGCTAGACCAGGCATCGTTTTGTGCCTGTGGCTTTTTAAATGATGATTTCATGAAAAGGGGGTCCAGGGCTGAGGCCTGGGAATGGGGCCTGTTCCGCTCAGTCTCCGCTGGATTCTGCTCCGAGTGGTGGAGTCCGGCTGTGCTCTCAGCTCTCTCCTGACTTGTGTCCTCAAGCACTGGACCTCTCCTTCCCCTCCCTCCATCGTCACCCCTTCCGTCCTCTGTTATCTTGCCTGTTTCTCCAAATGTCTGGGCTCAAATCCCCCTTGTCGTGGCTGGAAGGGTAATTTGCTTAACTTTTATGCATCTCAGCCTTGCTAATGCATCTGAACACTCTCAACAGTAAAGATAAAAGAAATAAATGGAGAGAATGAGGCTGACTGGTGCTTGGCCCCTAGAGGGCGCTCAGCAGGGGCTCAGTGTCCTCCATCAAGGAGCCCAGAGGGACCTAGGGCTGCTGGGGTTGGGGGGTTGGGGCTGGGGGGTATTGTCCCCCAACTCAACAGGTGCAGCCCTCACTATGTGCTCCTCGTGGTAATTCAGGGAGGCTTGAAACTCCCCTTAGCACAGTGCAGTGTGACGCCTGCGAGAAGGTGAAAGGGAAACTAAATGGAGAAGACCAGGCCATCCCAACGTGAGGGTGGCCCCTGGCCGTGAGATGCTCGATGCACGAGGCAGGGTTAAGTGTCCCGGCCTAAATGAACTCCAGGGACCCGTCACTGTTGGCCTCTGTGGGTGTGGCGGGTCCCATCAGCACACAGCAGGCAATGGGTCGCTCTCATTTCCCCGCACCAGCCAGCGGGGCTGGTTTAACCATCTCCCGCTGCTCTGACGACAGAGGAGGCTCCCGTTGCCTTATTTCTGAAAAATGTATAAGAAAGCAGTGGTTGGAGTTGCTTTTCCTCTTGGGATTTTCAAATAAAATCAGAGCCTAATCCCTCCTCTAATACCAATTTAGTAAGGGCTGGGTTAGAACGTAGTCAACTCCATTTATGAACACCGGTTAATATTTCTTTATAGAAAGCTATACTATTTTCAGAAGCATTGCAGACAAACATCCTAAGAAGACTTAGCGGGCTCAAGATGTTTACTTTGGACCCGAGTCTTATTCCTAATTAACCGAGTCTTCAACAGTCCATCAGAGAATGCAGTTACCTGCCAAATTTCACACCTAAGGGGAAAAATATTCCCAATAAAATTTTCCTTAAAAAAAAAAAAGAAAACCCACTCACTTTTACCACTAAGACGTCCTCAGCATATTTAAATCAATCCCTCTCCACGAACACACAGAAAACTAATGTTCTAGATCCCAAGCTTGTCTTTGTGGGTCCCAGATTTCGGGGAAGCCATTTAACTCAGCATTAAGTTTTCAGCAGACACTAAAGCAGGGCTTCGGTGAGGACAGAGGGGCTGAATGTGTGGGCGCAGCGAGGCCCAGCTCTCTGGGCTGCAGACGCACATTCCTGTGATACCACACGTTCTGGGAAAGTTTAAATGACCGTATTGTTTTAATTCACCTTACAAAAGCAGCTGCTTGTGGAAACTAAAGCTTTCTTTCTCTCTGTTCAGAAAGATGGACAGGCTGTGGGGCTTTCTCTTGCTCCAATATCCAGCAGTTTAGAGTTTATGTCAAGGTATTGGGTTGGACGTAAACGTTTTTTTTTTTTTTCTCAGACATCAGCTTCCTGGGGTAGGACTTGGAGCTCTGCAAGGGTTGAAACTTTTAAACGTTTTCAGTTTTGTTTCCTGCTTTCCTCCCTTTCATGGCGTTGGGTACCTAGGAAGCTCTTGTTGAATATCGATTGAATAAAAAAAGTTCATTGAATAGGTGTGACAGCTTGCTTTACCAATAATTTCCTACATTTTAGCTATAAAGATTCTTGAACTTTAGCTCGTCTGTTTTAATCCAACAAAGATACCTGGACACACACACACACACACACACACACACACACACACAGCGCTTGTCAATTATCATAAATCACCGAGTAGAAACTAACCTCCTTTTAAATAATTTAGCTTTTAGGCTGGCCTGAAAAAGCGAAACCAAAAAAACTCATGTTGGTGAATTAAATTCTCAAGTCTGTCTCATGTGGTTTGGTGGAATCAGGAATGTTTGTGAATAAGAAAGTGATATTTTTGAAAAGGCTCAGACCTTGCCTTCACCACTTCCAAGCTGTGTGGCCTTGGAAAAGTCAGTCACCCTCTCTGGGCCTCATTCTCCTGATCTGAGAAATGGTGGGATTGGAGTTGACGTGCTCAGCAGTCTCACCAGTTCAGACATCCTAGAGGGAGAATGTTTTCTTTGTGTTTCTGAAAGGTTGACCAATATTGGCTTTCCTTTGCTGGCAGTTTTGAGGAAAGTTCTTTTCATATTTACTTTTGCATTTCCCTTGCAATCGGCTATCTGTCATCAAGTAATTTTGTTACTCATTTTGGTTTGAAGTCTGAGAGAGCCAGTATTTATTTATTTTAGTATTTATTCTTTACCTACTTTCAGAAGGAATTTGAAATGACTTACTTAAACATAAAAATACAAAGCATAAAAACCATTAATCCAGAATAAAAGGCAAGGGTGAAGAGAATAAAGCTGCAGAGATATAGAGAAATCCTGTAAACACCTCCAGATGGAGGGAAACTGTAGAAGCTAAACTCACAGCTTAGCTCCGAGCTCCCTAGCAGCCACGGCAAAGAGCAAAATGAAGAATGTGCTGCTATCGACATTGAACGTAGGGAAGCAGGGACCCAGGAGGGGTGATAGTCTTAGGCTGCTTCACCAAGGCGACCCCTTAAACGTTCCTCGAACATTCTGGATCCCAGTCTGAAAGGAAGATTTTTGCTGCAGTTCACATCCAAGAAGCTGAAAGTTATTCACCTTCAGTTCCAGGTACTCAAAGAACATTAAAGTTTGCTGGCAAAAGTGTGGATGGTATTTGTTCCAGGAATTAAGAACAGATAAAAATAAGTAAATTTTATTGAGAGAGAATATGAAATATGAGAAACAAAACAAAAACAAGAAAAAACAAAACAAAACCAGAACCCAAAACTATTGGGTGGAGGTAAAGAGACCTGCATTTGAACCTCAGCTCTGCCAATAATCTCTGTGTCTTGGGGAAGGTCCCACAGCCTCTCTGGGCCTCAGTTTCCTCATCTGTCAAGGTGTTAAACTTGTATCCTTTTAGATACCAGATACGATGGTTCTACTCCTGGACTGTAATGGGTATCAGGGGAGCCTAATTTTGTCTTCTGCAATTAGACCTGTTTAAGGGACAGCCCTTGAGTGTCAGAAGTCACCTTGAGACCTTCACGTTTGACTCCCTAGAAAGTAAAAGGTCCCCTTCTAAATTAACCTCGTGAAATCAAAAAGAGATTTTTTTTTTTTCTCGCCGTGAGGAATTTTTCCAACAGAAACACGTTTCTGGGATCCCAGGCGTCCACATCTGGTTGCAGGTGAAACGGGCTCAGCATGGACAGTGGACACGCGTGCCAATGGCCTCTTTGGGCTCCAGCAGAACCATCACAAGGCTGAAACGCCGCAGAGATGTTTTTCCAAGAAATTGTCCCTGGGCAAAATGTTGCCCCTTTCAATGGGGGAAAAATGGTTTCAAAGATTGGCTTTTGTTTTTATGGAAAATGGTGAAAAATTTGAGGGAAAACCCACAAAACCCTTTGCTTTTATTGAAACCGCAAAAATTGATTAAATTTTTCTAAAAAAAAAAAAAAAAAGCCCCAGTTTTTGCTGAGGGCTGAACTTTCTTCCTTGAAAGGCTTACTTTACTTTTCTCTTTTGGAAATGTCTCCTGAGAGCTTCATGAAAGGTCTTTCTGTTAGCTTGGCTGAGCCGAGCCCAGGCGGCCCGAGGCTCCACACAGAAGCATAATTTTGGAGCCCAAACCCTGCCTTTTGGGGATGTCGTCTTGCCGATCTCCAGACACTGGCTTAACTCTTCCCAGGTTCTCAGGGGGGCACGGTGCCCATGAAACTGGGGAGCATCCCAGCAGCCCCTTGGGTGCCCAATAAAGTCACTGAGCCCAACTGGACTTCCCGACGCGTCTCTCCCTCCGCATTGC
The DNA here is from genome assembly GCF_964146895.1 of Miniopterus schreibersii. Classification (NCBI taxonomy): domain Eukaryota; kingdom Metazoa; phylum Chordata; class Mammalia; order Chiroptera; family Miniopteridae; genus Miniopterus; species Miniopterus schreibersii. Next base: position 27,749,248 of record NC_138121.1, on the reverse strand, counting down.
CCCCGCTTCCTGAGCGAATGGAAAACTGTGTGCGTAGATGCTGCTTTTGCCAATGGGGGCCTCGAAAACTGACTTCATGAATTAATTGGTCCCCCACCTGGTGGCTGGCGAGGCTCTGTCCCTGGGCAGGAGACAAACTGTCTGTCCCAGATGAAATCTGTCTTTCTCTTTGCCCACAATGGACAGGCCGCCAGCTGGGCCAGGTTACTGGTACCTTCACGTCGGATTTCGTTTCTCTTAATAAAAGCAGCTGGGGAATTCTCCTGTGCCACGAAGAGGCAGTTGGTTTCTGGCCACAGAACAGATTTGTCTTAATGCAAGTTGGAAGGTGCAGGAAACAGAGGCCTCCTGGGGGCATTTTTGGGGGCCCCCTTAACTCAGCTCGGAGGTGGGAATTCTGACCTGGGATGCTGAAGGGCCCACTTATGGCTGAGAGGTCCCGATCTGTGCAGGAGGCCACCTACCCTGTCTCTGTTTGCTGGCATGCTCTCGCTATGGAAGGGACATTCCATTCCTGGAGGAGGCCTGTTGGGTTCCAATCCCACTTGCTCGCCATGTCCTCCTGGCAGGTTGATTAGCCCTGTGCCTCCTGGCTGGCTCAACAGCCCTTTGGGCCTCGGAATCTCCATCTGTCAAATGGAGACAATGACAGCACTGACCACATGGATTTGTTGTGCGGGTTAAATAGAATAGCGCCTGGCATGCAGTATGTGCTGCAAACCACTATTTAAATACTATCGAAATTATTATGCCTACCCTTCCTGCTACATCCAAGTCTTATTTCATGTTACAAATGAAAAGACTACAATGCAACAGAGCTCCAGACAAATGTAAAGAAACGATGCTCGGTAACCTCCCACCATCCTATTGTAACGCCTGTCTGCAGCCTGCGCGTCTCACGTCATTACGGCCGCTGACTTCAGTGCCAGCCAGTGTAAGTTCAGCTCTGGGGGATGCTAACCCCGTTTAAGACAAGGGACCTGAGGGTTAGAAAGATGAGCCCACCCAAGTCAACAAACAGAAGCTGCCAGAATTTGAGCTCTGACTTTAAAATCTCTGAGCTCAACCCAAATCCTATGCTCCTTGTGGTCCCTGTGTGTGAGTTGTATTTTCTGTGGATGTGTACAATACCTGTTAGCTTCAGGTGTATATTATAATGATTTCATATTTATATACATTATGAAATGATGCCCATGATAAACCTAGTTACCATCTGTCACGATACGAAGTTGTTATAATATTATTCACTATATTCCCTAGGTTGTACATTATATCCCCGTGACTTATTTATTTTATTACTGGAAGTTTGTACCTCTTATCCTTTAGGTAAGTTTTAAACCAAGAGAGTTGCATTATGTAAAAAAAAAAGCAGCGGTTTCCGTCTGAAGCATTGCCCTGGTCTGCCTTTATAGTAGGTGAAACCTCCTATGGTTCAGCCCCTGCCCATCTGGGAAAATCTCTTCCAGCCTCACAGAGGTATTGAGGGGATGGAGTGAAGAGCCCACCTCAGCTGGGCGGATTCCCCTCCCTGTCCTGCCAAGCCTGTGACACAGTGTGTGACAGCCTGGAAAGTCAGAATCCCAGAGCCAAAATTCCAAGTCATGCTGAGGTCCAGGAGAGGACTCCAGAATGCTTGCCTTCCCTCCGAGGCCACTTTTGCCCTGAAAAAACCCTGCAGAGACTGGATCTGCTCCCCAAAGCTGGCCCCTTCCCCGGTCTATTCCAGATTATTATTCAAAACACAGCCTGCCTGTTTGTCCCTGGGTAGGAAGAGTGTTAACAGGCAAACACTGCTCCCCGATCATTGACCTGTAACCTCATCAGCTTTCGCGTTTAACATCAATACTGTACGATCCTGGGCTCGGGTGCAGCTCGGAACACGTCTTCCTTTTGCTCTCTTATCTGATTATCTTTTAAGAAAACATCTCATCGTTCGGATTCAAGAATAACAAGTTTCCCCACATCCAGCCCTCTCAACTCTTCATTTGTCTTCCTTCTTTCTGTCTTGTTCAGCATCGTTTAATTACAGAAACATGTCTGTAAGCGGTTTGCACATCTGATAATCAGATTTTCTCTTGTTCCCAATTCTTTCTCCACCCGTCCCACCCCCACCCCATTCTGCCGCATCTGGAACAGTCCCTGGCCACTCCGTGCCCAACGGGCTGCTGAGCGGTTTCCAAAGCTCAGCTCTCTTCCGGCGCTGGCTGCCCGGCGCGCTTGGTCATGAAATGCTCAGATCGTCAGTCCTGTCATCTCTGTGCGGATACCTCGGGGCACAGCCTTGGTCTCATTTCTTCCTTTCCGATTCGGTCATGTGAACATATAATTTTCAGAAGGTAAGATTATGACTCTCAAAGAATAAAATGAACACAGAGAAGAGATTTTACTGTTTAGATCACTAGTAAGCTGGTAGGATGTTAAAGCCGGTCCAAAGGAGACTGTGAAGGACGGACATGTCTGTAGGCGATCGGGAAAAGGGAAATGAATTTCCTAGTAGGTACACACCTAGTTTAACTCTACAGGGCAAAAGATGCGCTTGGAATCGTCTTCTGAACAGGGTAAATGAACTGTATCTCTGCAGGCAGAATTCACTTGCACCTCTCTGGACAAGAATCATTGGCATTATGCAGGGCTCTATAATATACAGCTGCTGAGTAGCCCACTCAAAGGCTAAGGTGGCTCCGGAGGGCTTGCTGGACAGTTCCCAGCATCATTCCGTGGCCGTGTCCATTGATATTTCAATCCACTCAGTCAATTTCACTGATGCCAATGAAATCCAGTAATTTTTTTTGCCTATTTCATAGTGTTTCACACTTTTTCTAAACAATCCCTTTTTATTTTAGTCTATTCTGAATACTCATAAGGAAAGACTGCAATATTCAAACCTCATTTTAGGAGAAGCTTAGGAGACCACAGTCAGGCAAGGGGGTGTGGATCACTAGTTCAAGGTAAATCTCAAAAAATGACACTTTAGTCCAGGAAATTCTTGGCACAAAGACCTTCCGTGGCTCCCTATCGCTTGTGTGATAATTTCCTGATACTCCCACGTGGCATTTAAGCTTTTCCGCAACCTGGCCATGATATGTGTTTAAATCTCCAAAAACATTTGTTAAAATAATACATGGCTATGGCAAAAAATTCAAAGATTACAAAACCATATAAAGTCAAGACTAAAAGCTTCCTCCATCTCTCAAATCTTCAGCATGGACATAAGAAAAAAGAATAACTGGTGGACAATCATTGATTCCTGACTGAGGGTCAGCTTGGACTTTGTATGAAAATCACTTAAGCGTTTTATCAGAAATGTCAATTTCTTCCCAGAAGGAGGTTGCGAATGACATCATGGCTTAATTCTGTTAAACTTTCTTTCCCCAAATAGATTTAACCGTGGAAATTCTTTCATTCTCTCCCACCCCCCCATCTTGAAACTAGGGTTCTATAGAACCCACTTTGAGAAACACTCCATAAATTAATTTGTAAATAAAAATTGTCAAAAGGCTGGAAATAGGCAAAAGGAATGCTGCATGTCCTCTCAGTGCGGTGCTGGGCACTGTACACAGGCCCATCCGAAACTTCCTGATTCTCCAGGGGTGAGTGCTTTTGTTTGGCTCCCTGTTTACTATTTATTTGGATATATACATCCAAGAGGAGAGTCTAACATGAAAGAAACTGATAGACATGAAAATAAAAATTCATTCAATGCCAACGAGTTTGTTAGAAAAGGCAACCCCAAAATTGGCTTAATTTTGTTTAACTTGCTTTCCCCATGAATTCTTTTTTTTAAAAATTTAATATATCTTTATTGATTTCAGAGAGGAAGGGAGAGGGAGAGAAAGAGATAGAAACACCAATGATGAGAGAGTCATTAATCGCCTGCCTCCCGCACGCCCCCTGTTGGAGACTGAGCCCGCAACCTGGACATATGCCCTGACCGGGAACCGAACCACCACCTCCTGGACCCTAGGCCGATGCTCAACCACTGAGCCACGCTGGCTGGGCTCCCCACAAATTCTTTATCGCATGATGAAGTAATTCATTTATTGAACGAGGTCTTGAATGCAACTCCCTCTGCCCCTCACTGCTTCCCGTGAAACCTACTTTCCCAACATGCTGTTCCCGCTCCCCCGAGGTGAAATCTTGGGCAAGTCTTTCCAGGCAATAAAAGTCCAGTCCAGGATAATATCAAAACTGCAAACCATAATCCTATTTAAGATTTCTTCCTTCCCCCCATCAGGTCCCCGCAGGCTTGGAAGCCTGCAAAGGGGCAGGTGGGTCCTGGTTGGCTGTTTGATTCTCTCACACTTCCCCTGCACCCCCTTCTACCCCCTCCAGAATCAGCATATGGGAGGAAGGGGAGGTAAGACTCTGGTAAGTTCTCATTTAACGGGTCTACCGTTGGGATCTCCCGCTGCAGCTTTCGGAATAAGGTAGATTCCACATGCTGAGCTGGGTGGGTTCTTTGACCCCGATCACCAAGGGAGTCTTCCGCTCAGAGCTCTCTCATCACAGGCTGCATCCTTTGATGAGGGACCTTAATTAATAAAAAAGCAACCTAGTCCATCTGGGCTGCCTTAGTGGGGTACCTTGTAGGAGGCAAGAGACTCTAGTGGTGGAAAGTGGGGATTCAGGAGGCCCATCAGGGGTTCAAAACCGCCTGTATCTCCTCCTGACTGTGTGATCGTGGCTGAGGGGCTCCACCTCTCTGTGCCTTTGCTTCTTTGTCAGTAAAATGGGCAGGGTAATAGTACTCGCTGGGATGTGTGGCTAACTGAGTTAACCCTTGCCAAGTGTCTAGAGTGGTTCCTGACCCACCGGATACACTCTGTGTGAGTTGTTCTCGTACCATCTGTTATCACACAGCTTTCCTCTGAGGAACTCAGGATGCAGATTCGAAGTGTCTTCACAGGCAGCGTGGAAGTGAAGGTCACCGACTGACCGTGATCATCTGCCCAGCACCCCTCCTTCGCCTGTTTCTGTGGTTGGGGCCTGCCAGCTGCGGCACCTGCTATCCCATAGTCTGTGTGCTGAGTCTTGTGTTTCACTGTGGCATGGGGACGGGATGTTAGTCATCTGGTAGGGATGTGGCTAAATATAAGATAAATATTTTTCTCTATGCTGGTGAGTTTCCCAGGGCTGAGGATGGGAAAGCCAGAGGAGGAGCTGAGAGTCAAGAGAGGTTTTGGCCTCTCTACAATCGAGTTCTGGGTAGACGATGGAAGGTATCCTTGGCGAGAGCTGAGAGACAGAAGGGAGACTTAGGCAGTTAAGCTACTAGAAACAGGGCTCGGGTGGCCTCCAGACACCAGCCTCCTCACAGCCTCCTGGTAGCTCACCTGAAACCTAACCTATCCACACCTGATTTGTTTCTCTGCCTAAAACTCATTAAATTCCCGTTAGCCTCTCTCGTCCGGATAGTCATGAGGGCAAAGACCAGGTCTCTTTTGCTCATGATGGTGTCCCCTGACATAGCACATGCCTGCACACATTAGGTGCTTAGCGTGTATTTGTTGACTACTAGATGTGGGAATGGCTTCCAGGAGGAGAAAAAGGAGCCAGGTGGTAACTTCTTTTGTGGTCCTGGCCATGAGGACTTGGGCTAGGGAATGGACATTTGACTGCAGGTTGGCCAACCAAATACTCTCACTTAGAAACTTGGGATTCGAAGACACTACTCTCTGGGAGTGGCTTGAATGATGGGCATATCACTTGGGAGCCACGGGGCATTCATGTTCCCCCGTGTCCACAGAGACCCAAAGAAAGCGAGTCTGGAGTCGGGAGGGGCAGAAGACGTCCACATGAGAACACGAGAAACATGTATGAAGCCTCTAGTGGTGGGGGCTGGGGGAGAGAGGGAGACGGTGGGTGCCTGCCATGGTTTCTGAAGGCCTTTGTTCCAGGCCTTTGTTTATTAATCTAAGACCTGCGTGTCTCATGAGCTACCTATGTCACCTACAACAACTTCCCCTCTTCGGCTCAAGCTAGTTCAAGCCAGTTTGTGCCCTTACCTCCCAGGGGCTTTATCAAGATCCATTTGCTCTCCAAAGCCAGATAATCAGGGAGCATGCAGAGAGGGCGGCCAGCAGCCTCACGTGCAGGATGAGGCATTTTCAGTCGCAGGGTGAAATTCCTCCTTCCCCTCACACTGCACGGAGCCAGCGGGGAGAGGGGCTGCTTTCTCCCTGAAACACGTGCTCGGGAAAGGGGTTTGCAGAACTCCATAAAGAGCCAGGGCAGCCCGAAGGGGCGGGCGCTGACACACATTCCACCCAGGAATGGCAGGGACTCCTTGGAGCTGGGGAGACCTCCTTCACGGTCCCCGCGGGGCCAGGCCGCCAGGCCGCCCCATGAGTTTTTATGGGCACTAACTTTCCATTCAGACCCACGTGACTGCTCCAAGCTTCCCTCCAGGATGGTGCTGACTCCCCCACAACATTTACACCCTATAAACCACCACCGTGACCCAACTGGGGCTGCTTATGTGAGGCGATGCACGGCCCCTGGTACCGGAGAGTAAATAACTCGGCAATGTTTCCTTGCACTTTTGCAGCGTTCGTTCAGTCTCAGAAGAAATAAAACAACGAACTTAATGGCGTTCTTTAATCTTCTGCACCAGTGGCTTTCTTTATAAGGTGTTATACAGAGTCCGTGTAAATCCAAACTCTGCAATGGGGTCAGTGTTTCTCAACAGGTGCCAGGAGGGTTTGGGGTGAGGTGTGCTCACCCCCACCCCAGCCTCCTGAACAAATACAGAAGCAGGGGTTTACTTTCCAACAGAGCTCTCATTTACAAGCCATGTAGCCGCTTACGGCCAGCTGCTGGACCGTTTGTTCCCCCACACCCTGTTCCCACCCCAGCTCCATTGGAATTAGGTAAAATGGGGATTTATTGAAAGGATGAAATCTAAGCCATGGAAGGGGCAGGAGCGGGCCTGGGTCCCTGTGTCAGCTCAGCCAGGGGAGCATGAGAAATGCCTGTCTCTCTCACATCCATTTCTCTCTGGATGCCACTCTTTTTTCTTGCTCTCCACATGGGGCAGAAGGGACAGCACCTGAGCCAGTCCCCTCAGAGGTCATCATGGCCCCACAGGAGAGGGACTGCTCTGGTCTTTTCTCCCGATACTGTGAAAAACCTCAGGGAAGCACTGGGGTTGGGTCGGAGGCTCTCCCCCGGGCCATTCAGCTGTGGCCATGGAGACCGCATCTTAGAAGACGATGGCTTCCCCAGCAGAAGGAGGGGCTGGAACAGGAGAGAGACATGCTTTGTCTGAGGACATGGGGTCATACCTGGGAAGACGCAGAGGGGCCAGGATGACAAGACTGGAGATTCCACTGAATGTCCCTAATATGGTCCTGCTACTACCTGGATCCAGGGGCCTTAAGGGAGACTGGAGCCCACAGAACCTCCTCTGGCCCCTCAGCAGCTCAGGGACCCCAATATGACCCTGGCAATAAGGGCATGGACCATGGGACCAATGGTGGTAAAGACCTTGTCCCCACCTTCATCTCAGCTTTTCTGAACCCTGTTACGGCCCAACTGTCCCCACAGCCCAGAGGATTATCCAAGCTTGGGCTCCTCAGAGTCATGTCTGTGAAAGCGCTCCGGGGTCTTTAAGGCCGCTTGTTGGCCTGATGTTCTTGTCACCAGGCCCTGATGTGTGGCCTCTCTGATATTTACACTGCCAGTACACACGCCTTTACAGGCCAAATCTCAAAAGATAGAACACTGAAACGTTTTTCCTAAGTTTGCCGCAAACTGCCATCAGCCCTCACTTCATGTCGTCGATAGGTTCTGTGACTCTAAGTGACACAATGTATATGGGAACCATTTCTACCATAAGCTAATCAATATAAACAGGAGTTCAGTTCCTATGGCATCTCATCAACACTATAATGAAACGACATTGAACAAAATGATGTTATTCGCAGACCTGCTGTAATTGGGGGGCAAAATTTCACCTGAACTATAAGCCTATTTAGGTCTTTGTTTATCCCACTCAGTGGGGATGCTCAGATGTTTTGCTGCAAAAGTACTAATGTGCTTGATTGTGGGTGCTGCCCAGGCCCTGCTGGAGTGTTAAGACAATATATGGCATGTACCTCATTGCCTTTCTAAAATCCCCCAAACTCTCAACTCGGAAACACATTTGGCCCAGAGGTTTTGGGTAAGGGACCATGAACAGGTGATAGTCCTGCACGCTTGGTGTACTGCTAGAAACCCTGCGTGGGGTAAACATTGGCCAGTTCTTTTTTTTTTTTTTTAATTTTTATTTTTGTTTAACATATTACAGATGTCCCTTTTTCTCCCCAGTGACCCATTCCACCCCATCCCTTCCCCCTCCCCAGTCCCTCTCCCCACCACTGTCCATGTCCTTGGGTTGTGCATATATCCATATAAATTCTTTGGTTACTCTCTGGCCAGTTCTCTTAGGGCGATTGTGACACAAAATGCAGTAAGACAGAGAAAGCCTGAAACTGAATGCTTGGAGCAAAGTAATCCATAAATGTTAGCTCTTAGCGTGGCATGCTTTGGGTTGTCAAATCTGTGCGGTATTCCTCTGAGGCTTGGATTTCATCACCACCCCATTTTACAGATACAAATGCTGAGGCTGGGAGAGGCAAAGTAACTTGCCTAAGGTCACAAAGGCAGGAAGCAGCAAGGCCATGACTGGCTGATTGCAGAACAAAACACTTCTCATTGCTCTGCTGCCTGCCACGCAGAGCCCAGGGCCTGCTAACCCACAGTGTGCCCACTGGGCTTCATCCCTACCCCCCTCAGGTCGCAGAACAGAAGCTAGCGCTCCTGTGCCCGTGTGGTTCTGAGCAATTCATACATTTTGCCTAATCCAGGTCTCTCTACCCTCCTAGGAAGGGGTTGATCCAGTTATCCCCACTTAACAGCAGGAAAACTGAGGCACAGAGAGGGCAGGTAACTTGCCCTGGGTCACACAACCAGAAAATGAGAAAGCCTTGATTAGAGGCCTTCAGTTTTGCCCCCGGGCCTGTGAGGTCATCCGTTTTACTGAGTTGCCTCTGAGTGTGGGATGAACACCTGTACAAATAAGCCTTTCCCTCCGATTTCCAGTGTTACAGCCTCCCGGGCGCTTTCACGAGGTAAGCACAATGGGAAGGTGCTATCCTGTGTCATGGCAGCTCAGACAGGTCGAGCGACTAGCAAAGGGGCACACTGAGCGTGCTGGGTGTGTGCCACCTCCCCACACTTCTGGGGCTCGTGGGACCAAACTGAAGGGAGCTGGAAGCAAAGAACTAAGGCTGCTGAAAACTTCCTGTGGTTCCAACCACCCTATGTGTCTGCTGTCTGGGCCCCTGCTCGGCGGGGAGAGGCCGGCTGGCTTCCTGCTGAACAGTGAGTGCGTGGAGTGGTGCCTGACACTACCGCCGGCCAGTGGCTTATCCGCACTGAGCTAAGATCACAAAACAAGAGACAAGACACTCTTTTTTTCTTTTTTAGATTTTTGAGGGAGAGGGAGAGAGAGAAACATTGATGTGAGAGTGGACCATCGATTGGTTGAAGGGATCAAACCTTCAACCTGGGCAAGTGCCCTGACTGGGAATCAAACCAGCAACCTTTTGGTGCCCGGGACGACGCCCAGCCAACTGAGCCACACCGGCCAGTGCGAGACAAGATGCTCTTGATGGGAGAGTCTCATAAGCAGTCTGGCCTAAAAGATCAAGCCTGAACCTGCCTGGCCCTCCTGATCTAACCACCAATTTACAGGAAACACAAAGGACTGAAGAACAGGTTGTAACCCGACAAACCCAGGCTGTGGGAAACCCTATAGGAAAAATGACCTGGTTTTTCAATTAATCTCCTTCTCAACCATTCTTTCACTCCGTCCATACAAATGTGTGTACCCAGGGCCAGTTACCTAGACGCTCTGTGACTCAGTTTACCCCCTTTTCAATGGGGATAACCAGATCACCCACTTCACACACACACATATATACAGGCATATATACACATACACACAGATTTATACATACATGCCCGTATATACATGTATGCCTATGCATGTGTGTACACATTATATATAGAGAATTAATAATCTGTATAATAGAAAGATTTAAGTCATATCAAATGATTATAATTTGTGGCCCTTTTTTGGGCCACAAACAAATCATTAAATGTGATTTATAATATAATGAGATGTTGGAAATATGAACAGACTAGATATTTGATGACATTAAGCAATTGTTCTGTTTTAGGTGTGATCATAGTACCGAAATCTGGATGGATAGGGTAGAGAGGAAACAAGATCGGACAGGAGTTGATCTTTTTATAAAACATTTTATTTTTCAATTACATTTCCCATTGATCATTTTTGAAGCTGGGCGACGGGTACATTGGGGTTAATTGTACTGATCTTTCTATTTGTGCGTATGTTTCAGTTTTTTTACAACAGAAAGTAAAGGAAGAATATATTTACTTGCCTAAAGCAATACCGCTTTTGGAAACCATTCGAGCAATATTAAAAGCGGAGTAAAACATAAAAGCTTCTCATTCTTTCAATTCGTTCCCCATCCAGGTAACCACAGGCTAAGAGTTTGATGTATATCCTTCCAGACTTCCCAATGTCTCTATAAACAACCACATATATTTATACAGTTTTCACACAAATGGGATTATGCTATCCACACAGGCCTGCAGCCTGCTTTTTTTATTTAACAGTACATCGCTGCTAATTTTTCATGTTATAGCTCCATTTCTTTCTTTTTACTGCACAGCATTCCTTTGTATGGATGTACCATCATTTATTTAACCATTCCCTTCCGGTAAACTTTTGGGTTGACTTGAGTCTTTTGCCATTACAAGTCGTGCTTCAGTGAATATCCTTGCGCGTGGGTCTTGGCACATTTGCGCGAGGATTTACAGAGGACAGACTCCTAAAGGAGAACCTGGGCCGGAGCGCGTGCTGCCCAAATGCCCTCCAGAGAGGCTGTTCCCTGCCGACAGGAAGGAGGTGACCCGTGTCCCTGCTTTGCCTCAGAAACATTATTGATTTTCCCTCTGATCCTATAAGCAATACATGCATTTTGAAGGAATTCGGAGACTACAGGAACATGAAAGAAGTAATAACACCAGCCAGCTTTGCACGCTCGGTCCCTATCACTGTTTATTTAGATTGTTTCCAAGCTTCTGCTATTGAATGTCACGCTGCTGTGGACATCGCCGTGAATAAATCTTACCCACATCTTGCTCATGTCGCTAGGAGATATTCGAACAGCAGGAGCTGTTGAGTAAAACCTTTTGGCTAATTTTAGAATTTTTGCACTAGGTCACCAAAACAAACACGAAAATGTACGTATTAATTTCGACTACCACAGGCAATGTAATGGAGGGCCTGTCTCAACACACCTTGTCCAGCATTGAGTGTTAGCATTACAGAGCTGTCTTTCTCTCTGTCGCTCATTTGCAGGAGAAAGTTAGATTATGCTCCTGACTTCTTCTTGTTTTGACTATTGACCCCCTGTTAGGGTTACAGATTACTAATCACTAATGTGGTCAACAACACAGGCCCTGACCTCAGGCTACCTGGGCTCACATTCCAGCTACGCCTGATGGCTCACCTTTTTGGAGCCCCAGTTTCTCCTCTGCAAAATAGGATATCACTATATCTATTATAAAATGAGATAATCCACAGGGCGGGTGCTGAACTGTGATGACAGTGATGCTGTCTTCCTGAGATTGGAACTTTGGAACGTAGGCTATAGCTGAGAAGACTAGACATAAAAATGAGAGATTAGATTAGAGACAGGAACTCCAGTGCAAATGAAGACATGGGAGCTGAAAAGGAAGGAGAGCTTCCTGAGGGCTTCCTGGCAGAAGTGGCAGTTCAGCAGAGCCTTGAAGGACAAGCACAGGAAAGCGGGAGAATAGGGCCAGGCAGGAACATGCAGGGTGGGAGGGAATGATGTGCTTCTCTTCCCCTCTCCAGCCTGAAATTGCTTACACCAGGCATCCATCACCCTAATGAGGGCCGAGGGGAGAGCTAGGCGGAGACAGGAACCGCTGCACAACAGGAACAAAAACACTTGGCCCTCTGGTGGGATGAATTCAGTCTCACTGGGCAGTTTTGTTTTGAATAATTAACTAACATAGCTGGGGCGATTTCATAACAAAGACAGAAAAATATGGAAAAGTACTTTGCAGCGGGGAAAAAAGTGAGAGAGTTTTTTTCCAGTTTCATTAGCACCGACAGGAATACAGCTCATAAATGTTATACAACGTTGCTCAGAGGGAGCCTGCGCGGTGAGTGTGTAGCGCACGAGGAGCGGGCAGTGAGAAAACTGCATGTGGCTCTTCCACGCAGGCCGGATCGGGGTCCAGGATCAACACTGCCACCCTGAGAAGTCTCCGGCAGCTAAATATACCCATGGAGCTCGTCACGTGGCCAGTGGCTTTCCCAGGAGAAGGTACTTGGATGGGGCAGCACGGGTGCTCGGAAAGGGAGGGGGGCTACACCCGGGGCCGCAGCGGGCTTGGCTCTAATGGCGCAGGGATGGGCACCACGGCCAAGGCGCCTAATGGGCAGAATGGGCAGACTGACAGTTATGAGCAGAAATCACTGGTCACGCGGATGCTTTCTGGAGATCTGGTGAAGGGTGGGAGCCTGAGAGTGAGAGGAGCTTGTGGGTTCGTCTGTAAATTAGGATGGGTTAGGAGGCCAGAGGACCAACCAAGCTGGTTTTGAGTATTTAGTGTGGTTTTGGATGAATTCCTTAACCTCTTAGAGTCTATAAAATGATTATAATAATGGCCACCTCACAGTGATAATAAATAAAAGAACATGTGTCAGGTAGCATTCTGGTCATCTAGTGCTGCGTAACAAACGATCCCCAAACATAGGGGCTTAAAACAACAGCCTTAAATTGAGTCTCATGACTCTGTGGGCCAGCTGGGGCTCAGTTTCGAGGTTCTTGTCCAACTGGCATCTCTCATGAGATCCTATTATACCAGTTGTCTCCCTGAGGTGGCAGCAGACAAGCAGTGTGGCTCCTCGGTGTGGCCTCTCCCCACATGGTGTTTCATTCTCCAGGGCCTCTTCAAGGGCCATTCTTTCCTGCAAGGAGATTCAGGGCTCTCAAGGGCCAGGCCTTTCTAATACCTGAGCTCGAACCACCTAGATGTCACTTCCTCCACCTTCTGTTGGCCAAGCAGTCACAGGCCAAGCTGAGTCAAGGAAATGAGGCACAAGCTCTGCATCTCATGGGAGGGCTGGCTGTGCATACAGAGTGGGGAGGGATTGTTTGGGGGCACTTTGGAATCACCTCGCACAGATACTTCTCCTGGTACAAGGCACAGGGAGAAGGCACCGGAACAGTGACTGTGGTTAAATATTGAAATTTTGCCCATTTGTTTATAAAGAACCACTGCCCAGAGGCCCCAGTGCCCTCCCATTGCCCCTGCTATGCCCCCAGGGCCACACTCTCCCAACCTCCTCATGATCCAGGGACTAAAGGGTAATATCTGGCAGAGCGGGGGCTTCTGAGACCTGTTCCAGTGTGTCCTTATCAGCCAGTGCCTGTGGCTTGCTGTTTGCTAAATATTTTGAATATCACTCTGCAGGGCATGCACACTCTCTAATAAGAGCTCAATAAATGAGGACCGCTTTCATGATAGCTAATGTTTTGTTGATATTTTAAGATAAGGTGTGCCTGTGTGTGTGTGTGTGCGCGTGTGCGTGTGTGTGTGTGTGTCTGTGTGAGATGGGGTGTCTAGAGATTGTCAGCCTCCAGAGAGTCAGCATGAGTCAGCTGTCGTTTTGGGAAAAAACCCATTGATCACACAGGAAAAGCAAGGCTTCCTCCTGGATTTTCTACTTGGTTAAGTTAATTTTGGGCTCATGCTGCAAACTGAGAGAGGGCAGGATGGCATCAGCACAGAAGGGACCTGTGTCCCGGCGCCGTCCCTCGGCGTCCCTCCCCCGGCGGCGTGTCCCGGGCCGGCGGCCCCGCAGCCCGTTTCCTGAGCTTGCTGACAGAGCCGTCTGCTCAGCGCTCGGGCGCATTCCAGGCGCTCTTGCCTGGGAGGCCGCTCCTCCCGGCCCAACGTCAACAAACACAGACAGACCACCACAATCCGCCTCTCGACGTGGGGCTGGCACCGCAGCCCTTGGCCACGGGGAGCGTGAATTGCTTGTGGCCAGGGCAGCAGATGTGGGCCTTCCAAGAGCGACAGCTCTGTGCGCAGGCGGAGGCGGCCCGGGGAGCGGCCACCCGCCAGGGGCTGCAGGTCTCGGTGCCAAGGCAGCGGCCTCCGCAGGTTCGGAGCGGGGGTCCCTCCTCCCTGGCGAGGGTGAAGTCCTTGTGTCAGGGAACTCACTGGAATGTCGCAGTGCTCTCTGTGATTCCCATGGCCGGGGCCCAAAAGCAACCTCCAGGCAGATGGGAAAATCTGCCTTTTTGTGCGAACATGAAAAATTCTTTGAAGACTGCACATCTCTGTGTCCTGTTTGGAAGGGTAGGAGGCCTGAGAAAATAGAGACGCCCATTCCATTAGGGTATCAAGTCTGGAGTCAAGAAGGAAGGAATTCGGGCCTTCCTTGGAAAGTTCACAAGAATTAAACCTATTGAGAGAAAATTTCTTGTGGGGAATCGCTAATGCCTGGAATATGTCACCAAAAGTCTCACTTTTTAGAGATTTTTTTTTTTTTATAAAGAAAATAACCTTATAGTTTTGGGAGGGTGACCATGTGTTATTTTTAGGGGGGGGTTATGTTGTTTGTTTAATTCAAGTCTCCACAACCATGGCAGACACTGCTGATTGATCTCAGAGTCCCATCCCACTGACCTTAGATCTAGCCTCAGAATCCTTCTTAACACAGTTCTCCGTTTTCAATCAGCAATCGTGAGTGGAAACCCTTTTGCCATCTCTGGACTCCAGGACCCCACATTCCTTACAATTTGTGGCATATTTTAGACATCACAATGTCCTCTAATGATGACAACACATATCTGAAGGGTGTTACACCGTTTACCCAGCCTCATACCTTACCCTGTATCCCCATTTTACCCCCAAGAAAACTAATGAGTGAGTCAGCCAGAGTCTTAGCCAGTGAGTGGTTCTGGGACGGGGATCTGGGGTCCTCGCCTTCCTAGTCCCTGATCTCATCACTGAGGACACTCGCTCTAGACCATATTCCAGTTGTCTTACAGTTATGCCAAAAGCAGCAGATTTTTTGGTTTTAATGGTATTTTATTGACTTCAACTTATTGCAAAATAAATTAATTGGCATTAATGCATTGGATTATTGTAAAATAATGGCATTTTACTGGTTTTAGCTGATTGCTTTCAATAACGGTTTGTGTGTTACTCACTGTTGGTTGGGACCTCAGATCTGATGGAAGGACATTTGTTGACAGCTCCCGTCTCCCTGATTTTCAACTCCTTGTCACTGGCCTGCATCCTACTTCTGAGTAACGTATCACAACTAGTGTTCTGAGGCAGGCTGTTCCCCGCTTCCCCAATCCAGCTTCAATATTGGGGCCAGGCTATTAAAAAATCTGGCCAGGGGAGGGCTGCATGCAGTTGACAACCACAGAGGCTTTTGGCATTTACTAATTTTCTCTTGTGGGATTTAAAAAATTATAGAAATATTGGCATGATGTCTCAGTAGCTCCAAGAATCAGGGAAACTTAGGAAAAAACTTTATTTGTGTAATGCTTGTTCCCAGGGGTTCCCAGGGGTTCCCTAGGCTGTGTGGGCACATCTTTGCCAAGGAGACGCATGGGTGAAGTGATAAATCGCATGCATTTATGTGAACCACACCAAAGTGCAGTGCTGTAGTTTCTCGCAAACACTCCACAGGGAAGTGATAACAGGGCAGCTGCCACCCACTGCACCCTCGAGCTTCATTCTTCTTTGCAGAGAGACTGAGGATGAGTGGGAATATCTCTGGAAATGGACTCACTCAGACCCAGGTTCAAATCCCGCCTCTGCCTCGGAGCAGTTGGGCAGCCTTGGGAATGACGACCTTTCTGAACTCTGAGCCTGTGTTCGGATCTTTGCAGGGGAATTATGATGTGGGTTAAAGGAGATCACAGCTACAGAAATGTCCAGCACAGTGCGGCTTAGATGGCAACAGAGCCGTCATTAACAGAAGGGTGGTGGGGCCCAACTGGAAAGGGAAAGTATGCAGGGTTTCCCTTTATGCATGACGGCCTCTGGAGCTTGGAGGTGAGAAGGGGTTACAATGCTCGGAGCACCTTGAGTTCTCGACTCTGTTTCTATGGGAAACCAAATGCTGGGAACGCTGAGCAGCTATTCTGTTTTTCACCATTTCTCGGAAAGGAGAGTAGAAGTGGGTTTGGTCTAAAGAGGGCTACTGTCTTCACCTGCTGTCGCATGCTTGCTCAGGGCTGTGACTTGACTGTTGTCAGCTTTATCTATAAAAGTTACAAATGGTTTTATTTTGGCTAAATTACCGCGTTGGTTCAGAACAATAGTGTGAAGTCCAAATACATCAGGTTGGACTTGCCAGCTCTGCTCCTTACAGAGTGTGTGACCTTGGGCAAGGCACTTCCTCAGTGCGAGCCTCGGTCTTCTCATCTGTAAAATGGGGATGAGTACCTTTCAGAGGGTTGTCTTGAGGAATAGTGGGTCATATGTGTGTCCATGGTACTGAGGGAGGTAAAGGGGTCACAGCAGATTTTAGGTGACCTTACCCATCAGCAAGCCAGCATTTCCATGAAAGGGAAGTAACATTTTGATGAAGTTTTAACAAAACATGTAAGGAAGCTTGGATGAGAGCCTCCTGGGGTGTAAGCTCTTTTAAGCACCGGTTGTCTGGGTGGACAAATTCTGCCCTGGAGAAGAAATTTCCAGCCTCTCCAGTGCTGTCTGGGGGCTGCAGCTGAGGGTGAGAAAGAAGAGGGGGTGTCTTGAATGGACTGATGAGGGCCACTATCTACAGCTGCTCAGGTTGTGCACTGCACAGACCTAAGGGATCCATTCACACACAGACATCAGATATGGGGGCTTATTATGACACTTTTAGCAGATGGTAGCAAAGTGACTTGTTCCAACAAAAAGTCTGTTATAACCATTTCGTGACAGATTAAAAAAGGGGTGCCTTTTTCTAATTCACACCAAAGTTCTGCATGGGCCGGTAGTGGCACAATTATTGGATGGAGTCACTGCCAGCTTCATCTGGAGGGAGAGAGGGAATCTGTATTCTAATTGGGAAATTGGGATTGTTATATTATCTCTGTGTCCGGTAGCAATGTACCTACAATCAAGTATGACCTTGCCAGTAGATATTCATGAGAGGCAGGGAGTGTGGTGGTTAAGAGCAGGGATCAGAGCCAGTTGGTCTGGGTTCAAATTTCAGCCCTTCCACCTACTAGCTGTGTGTCTTTGGACAACTTGCTTAAACTCTCTGTGCCTCAGCTTCCACATCTATGTTTTATATTTAATATTTTCCTATTTTAGTGACAATGACAGTGCCTATTGCACAGAGCTGTGGTGAGTCTTAAATGAGTTAATACATTTAAGTGCCTAGAACATCACCTGGCTGGTAGTAGGTGTTAGCTTGTTTTATTGAAGTACCTGAAGGCCTTTCTCACAGGTAGATAGATGGTCTTGGAAATGTGAGCTGACCTTGGTTTTCATAGCCTGACCATCACTCAACTGCATCTGATCCCTTGTAAGTCCCTGTATTTTCCAGAGGAGGTGGGTTTAAAGTGGGGGCACCTTAAGGAAAAAGATGAACATACCTTAGTTCATGCTCCTGTTCAAAAGAGGACTCGTTCAGCACAATTTAGGCCCCACCATCACTGCTTAATAGTGTCCACTGCACATTTTTACTGCCTAGATCTTACTGTAATTTTGTAGATGGAATTCATAAAGGGTTTTATATATTCTGTCATGATCATTAAGTCTGTAGTACTTAAAAATAGATGTGTAAAAGACACACAGTGACGGCTATAAAACACCCTCAACTGGCATTAAAGTGGGAACAAATCCTTTCATTTGGGTATAAGCTGAGTTTATCTTGTGTTTTATTTTTATTTTTTTAAATATCCAAAGAGTTGTAGAAATAGGTTTTTGAGTAGGAAGTTGGCCAGGCCAGGGCTCTGTACCATGTGGGCACTTTTGAGCGCCGACAAAGCCTTTGGAATTTGGTCCTGATTGAAATGTAGTTGTTTTTCCAACTGCAAAAAACCAGTTTTCTCCAGTAAACCTGGGGAGGGAGAGAGGGTTTGTTCACGCCTCCCCTCTCCAGTGTGGATCTTTCACATTCCATTAGAGTCAATGCCCTCATATTGGTGGAACCCTTGGAAAATAGTCAATGTATTTGTTTGTGTTTCTCAACTTAAAAAAAAAAAATGTTTGCTATGATATTTCCTACCAATCTGTGATGAAATGAGCCATGTGAAATAGAACTCAGCACCTCTGGGGTCTTGCAGGGCCCCCAGCACCTAGGTGGCCTTAACTCTGTGAAATATAGATGAATATATTTTGGCCTGTGCATGAAGAAGATGGACTTCAAGGAAGCAGTTTGAAGACACCTGGTGGAGAGCTCAGCATGACAGGCAAGAGCCAGGACCTAAAGAGGCATGCCATGGACATACATGGACATGGGCCAGTCCTGGCATCAAACCCATGATTTCCCAGCTGTGGGACATGGGGCAGGTCTCAGGAGCTCTCTCTGCTTTCTCGTCTCCAACAATGATTTTACCCATGCTTGCTGAGGGTTTTCATAAGAATTTAATGAGCAAATGCAGATAGAATGTGTAAGATTAAATGCGCATGCCCAGTGCTCAGTATGTCAGTTGATGATGGTGATGATGAAGGTGACTGTGATGATGATGGTGATGATGTGATGATGATGAAGGTGATGGTGATGATGATTATGATGACTGAATTGCCTTCTAGGAGGATCTGAAGGAACTCAGCCACTCCCAGATGTTTGGTTTTTTTTGCTTATCACAAAAATCCCGTCATTGATGAGTTGTTTGTTTCTTCACTAGGACTCAGCCTTGCAACCTCTCTAGCGACCCCCAATTCACCAACAGTCCTTTATGATTTTCATCTGTACCTCTTGTTTAAGAAACCCTCCTCAAAATTTGTAAAACTATTCCTTTGTACTTTTTCTGAAACACTTTAATATTTTGCTTTTCATATTTAGCTGTTTAATACATTTGGAGTTTACTTTTGTCTATGAGGTGAGGTAGGGATTTACTTTTTGTTACTTTGCAATAGAATGACTCTACTTTGCAATACATTGCCTCGTCTCCAATGTATTACTTTGCAATACATTGCCTCGTCTCCAAGAAGTCCTTCAGCTCTTTTTTATGGATCAGAATGATTTTCAGAATATTATATCTCTTTCCATCCCCTGGGAGATGAACTTGACAGCAAGGTGCATTAGGAATTCATTGTTTGTTTTTAAGCTAAAGGAGTCTTTTCACAGATATGTGATTACTCAAGTCCATCACTAGGTCATCCATCCATCCATCCATCCATCCATCCATCCATCCATCCATCCATCCATCCCAAGCTGCTTGTGAGTCAGTATCCTCCTTCATTCTGAATATTCAAGTCCTTAGTTGATTTTGGAAAAATTTTAGATGTTATTTTGCAGAAAGTGTATCTTTCATTATCTATTTGGTTCTTTAGGGAACTTATTAAATATTTGTTGGAGCTTCTCATTTTATCTTCCATATCTCTTAATTCTCTTTCATGTTTTCCACCTCTTAATTTCTGTGTGTTGCATTCTATGTGTTCTTTTAGGTCTGTCTTCTAATTCACTGATTTTCTTCTTTACTGCATCTAATCCGGTAGGCCAAAAGAACAGAGATGGTCACACATGGGACAGTGATATGATGCATAAGTGGACAACTTCAGGGCAAACAGGAGCTTGGAGCCAGACATGACTAGGAAAAAGAAGGAAGCCATGCCCAATTCCTAGATTCCTGGAGAGATAAGATTGGACACAAGTCCCCTGCATACATGTAATGGGAGCTGAACCAGGGTCATTTGAGCTGGCATTTGGTTACTCTGGTACTTTACAGAATTGTATGATGTTTGATTTAATTTAATATCACTATGTTTATTTTTCATTTATCTTTGGGATTTTCATGGGAAATTTGCAAAAATGGTGACTTCCGTGTTTGAGTAGTGGATTGTCCTTGGAGAGCATATTGGCAAAAGTACCTGCCTTGGATTTTAAACTAAAACAACAACTTCAGAGATGTTTTGGGGCCAAGGATTCCTGCTCAATACCTTAGGTTTGTGCTCTAAGACCTTAAACATGTGCCCCAGTTCAGGAAAGGCATAGGACTTCCCTTGGGCTCTGCTGTGTGACTTGAATAATTCTACTTCTCTGAGCCTCAGTTTCCTCCTCTGTAGACTGAGGAGACTAATTGAGCTTTGCCTGCTTGCCAGGAGTATGCGAAGATCACATGACATAATAGATGCAAATATTCTTTACAAACTGTAAATGTTTTGGATGCTTGTAGGTCTTGTATAAGTGAGCCTTGGGGAATCTTCTCTCCATTAGATGCTTGTGTTTGGTGCTGGCTTTTAATCCCAAGTGGCCAAGGGAGAGAAGACTTGAACGCCAATGGGATTTGAAACTCATTCAAAGGTTCTATACACTTTCTAAGTTACAGTTGGCTTTTATTATGCAATGGCTGTGATGACCCTATTTCTTTCTGGCCTTACCACATAGGCTCATTACTCATCACATAGGCAGATCACTCATCACATAGGCTGCTTAATGGTGTGCAAACTCTTGAAGGGACATTGTGTTGGGAGTTGTGGGAAAGATGCCTAACAAATTACAGAACCTAATTCTTCATTTCTTTTATGAGTAATAGCTTCCGTTATTGAATGCTATTTATGTACTAGTCACTTTACATATATTAACTTCAAAGTAGGGGCCATTATCCCTATTTTACAGATGAGGAGCTTGTGGCTTGGAAATGTCAAAGACATTTCTCTAGGTCACAAAGTTTAGAAGTGGCAGAATTAGGAGTGGAATCAATGCTTTATGACCCCCAAATCCATGTTCCCTTTAGGATGCCATGATGGTTTAGATTTGGTTTTTGTTTTCAGCCAACCAACCAACTAATGAACAACTACCCACACAACCAATAACAACTAACTAAGAATTAGTCAACTAACCATCCATCTATCCATCCAACCAATCAAACAATTATTAATAACCACTCACCCAAACAATAACAGTAAACCAATAATTAGTCAATCAATTAACCATCCAACCAACCAATCAATGAAAAACCACCCACTCTACCAATAGCAACCAATCAATAATTAGTCAACCAACTGACCAATCAGCTAATCAACAAGCAGGTACCAATGAACCAACAATGCATTTCTGTCAGTCATCTGCTCAGCACCGAGTTTTGGGATGGAGAAAGCTTATTGTCCCACCCTGAAGGAACTACTAGTCTGTGGGAAATCGAGGATCACTGTCCTGCCTATCACACCACCATCAATTGTTTGTTCAGCATCTGCCTCCTCAGCTGGATTGGAACTTCTGTAGAGTGGGGGTGATGCCTAGAGCCCAGAACAGGTGCAGTACTTCATTGGCTGGGATGGAGGTGGGAGGCTCAGTAAATCTCACAGAGATGCACATGCATACACACACAGGCATGCACACACACACACGGAACAAGTCAGAACACGGTGGAATGAATGAAGGAGCCTCAATCAGAATTGGCTCAGATCCACCTTAGAGGGTTTGTGTAACAGGGAGGTTAGATGATCCTTTGGTCTGCAGAATTCCCTCGTGGGTGTAGCAGACAAATACTTACAGGGAAGCTGCCTCCTGCTGAATGCTCTCAGTGGGCTCTATTCTGGACGGGGAGCATGCCGTGGCGGAAAGAGCCTGGATTGGGGTCAGGGGTCTGAGCCCAGCTGAGCCACTAACACCTTGGGTGGCCTCAGACGGCTGGCCTCAGGCACCCCCCTCCACCCCCACTCCTTCATTTTATGGAGGAGGCCACCGAAGCCCCAAGACCTGAGTTCGCCCCTCTCCAAGGCCCCTTCCAGCTCTGGCATTTCCAGTCTTTTCTGGCTCCTCATTAAGAGAGTATTTTCATTTTCCAATCCACATTCCAGTTTCCTCCCGCGAGCCTCGACCCCTCTGGCAGGGGAGCGGGCACCATGTGAAATTCTCTGAAACGCACACAGGGAGCCTTGCCCCGTCTCCCACCGAAGGGGCCGGGGGCTAATTGGCAGGCATGGCTGCATCCTGTATCAGCCCCTTGGACGTGCGCTCCGGGCCAGGGAGCCGGGCGCTGCCGGGAAACTCGCACCGTCTCTTCGTATCTGTTACAGGCCCCGCGGTTCACCGTCTGCTCGGAAATTGGGTAAGTGTTTTCTTACCCAAACTTGAGTAACCGCCGTTGAAATGTATGGTTGGAAAGTCTTGGCTCTCAGAACAGACCACACAGTGATTCGCCCAGTGAAACCCAATGCCCTGCACTCACTCGATTTTACCTAAGACACCACTACAGGAAGAAATGGCTTTGGAGGGGATGAATATCTTTCCATCCATTTCTGAGGGGTTTTATTAGTTGCAGAGAGGCTGAGGGATGATGGTGTCACCCTGCTCCTTAGCCTGGGCCTGACTTCTGCACAGGGGCAGGAAGAAAATCGCAGAGAGAGTAAAGGTGCATCCCTGGGGCCCCTGGACCTCGGAGGCCGGTGGGGGCTGCCCGATGCCTGTGCTCGGTGGGAGCTGCAGGCAGCGAGGGCTCCAGCCCCGGCCCACTGGGTCCTGTGCCACATTCTGGCAGGCTGCTCCACATCCAGTGCGGGCCCCGTTTTTAATCAGCCTCTTTCACCCGCACAAGCCAAGAAAAAGCTGTAAAGTCAGAAGGAACGCTGGCATCTGTTCCGCGCCTCAGAACAGAGCAGATATTGTCCCGGCTTTCCAGTTCTCTGCGGCCCTCATGCTTGTTGACCACACAAATGGTTCCAATCAGTTTCCAGAGGCTCTCCGTGGTGTGTAAGATGTTTGCTCGCTGCATTCTCGGGTCAATTACCCTCCAACCTTGAACGTCACCTTCCCACCCACCCTCTCTGGCTGACACAAAAGGGAAGATTAGGCGCAAATTGGATGTGTGCGCACACGCGCCGGCCCCATGGCCTGCTCGTACCCTTGATAGGTTTTAATTTCCCATGAGCTGAAATGCCCTACTGCATAGCTGCCACCCCCGCCCAAGGAGACACCCAGGGAGAGGCTACAGGGCCTCTGCATTACGTGTGGAATGTGGACAGATGGTCCTCTCCTTGGAATTTGGGAAAGATGGGTCAGGGCCTGCAAGATCACATCTCACCTTCTAGATGACCCTTACCTGTTAATGGGGCCACACCCACCTTTCTATGCTGCCCCCAGGGGCTTGGGCCATTCCTGTGTCATTCACCCTCTGCAGAGGACACAGGGCCTCAAAGCCATTGGGGAGCAAGGATGTTTCCTTCTGCATCAGAGAGCTTCAAATCTGAAGGCCTTTCACGCCAAGCTTCCAGTGAGCGGATCAACACGGCCGAAAGGATGAGGGTCTCGATACCTAACACTGTGGGATTTGGTGACGATGCAGGAAATCAAATCCCACAACAGGGGACCGGCCTCCCCACCACCATCCCGCGGGAAGAGCTGTCTGTGCAAGAATGCAGTCCTTCTCAGTGACACTTTCTGGATATGGACTTAAAGTCTGCTGTGTTCTGGTTGAGCGATGGAAATCAACCTGCAGAGCCCCTCATGGTGGGACAAACGCGGCTGCGACGTGCTGAACGCTGACTGGTTGCCAGGCGTGGCGTTCAAGCTCCCTGCTGGTGTCTTTTTCTAGTCTAGTTTCCTCTCCCGTTGGGGAAAGAATGATAAACTCTGATTTCCCACAGTGAGTTCAGCCAGGAGGGTACCTGGGGAGTCAGAGAGGGGCTGGCTCTCTCCCGCTCCGCCCTCCATGCCCCCCCCCCATCTCCATCGCCAGCACCACTGCTCCAACTTGGGGAATGAGGCTTTCAAATGTGGCTTTGAACGTATCTAGCAAATGAGCCCGTGACCCCTGGTCTTGAGAGTGTATCACTGAGGGGAGGAAGGTCACAATTCTCCACTGTATCTGTCGCAAGGGTCTTGAGTAACTTTTTCTTTAACGTCACCATTCTCACTGTCGGCATCGCCGCCGTCCTCCCCGGCATCGCCGCCGTCCTCCTCAGCATCACGGGAGGGCGGGTTCCACGACCTCTGTGTGCAGAGGGGGGAACTGTGACAAGGGGGGCTGAAGTCCCGGCTCACTTGGACAAAGCGCTGGGTGACAACTAGACTGACAAGCGCTCACTTGCCCATAGCAGCCGGGCAGGTAACATGAAGGACTGGAATTTGGGGTGTGAGGAAATATGGCGACACTCTGGTGAACTGCCTGAATCAGACCCACATGTTTCCACAACGAGGCGAGGACCAAGCAAACCCCCATGGGGAGCGAATCCAGCCTGAGGGCCTCAGTCGGCACCCACTGGCCTAGAGAGTTGTTTCCTTCGGGTGGGCAGGTTCCCTAACCCCGGACAAGGGGACACAGCGGCCATTTGTCGGGGGTGGGGAGGCCCCGGCTCCAGGGGAAGGCTCAGGTTTTGGAACCAGGCAGGTTTGGGTCTGAGCCCCAGCCTGCGATGCTGCGACGTCCGCAGCTTCTCCGAGCCGCAGCCCCTCCTCGGGAGACGGCAGCCGCGCTCCTGCCCCCTCACTCACGCGCTGGCCTGCGGGCGCCGGGGACAGCTGCGTGCCCAGCGCGGGGACCGCTCGGGGATGGTTTACTGTGGCCGCGACGGGCTTTAGAGGACCCGCTGCTAAGACAAACTGAAGTCTCTGCACGCTTTCTCCTTCTACTCATCCAATACTGCGCACACACACACTCTCACACACACACACACTCACACACACACTCTCACACACACACACACTCACACACACACACTCACACACACACTCTCACACACACACACACTCACACACACACACTCACACACACACTCTCACACACACACACACTCACACACACACACTCACACACACACTCATATACAAACATACACCCATGCACACACACTCACACAATACACACACTCATATACACACATACTCACACACATACAGCCATGCACACACACACTCATATACACACACTCACATACATACATCCATGCACACACTCACACACACACATACACACACACTCACACACATATACCCATGCACACACACTCACACTCATGTACACACACACACTCATATACACACACATACCCCCATGCACACACACTCACACACTCATATACACGCACTCACACACACTCATATACACACACACCCATGCACACACACTCACACACTCATATACACACACACTCACACACATATACACACACACTCACACACCCATGCACACACACTCATATACATGCACTCACACACACACTCATATACACACACACCCATGCACACACACTCACACACTCATATACACGCACTCACACTCGTACACACACATACACCCATGCACACACACTCACACACTCATATACACACACACTCATATACACACACTCACACAATATACCCATGCACACACACACTCATATACACACACCCGCACACATACACCCATGCACACACACTCACACACTCATATACACACACACTCACACATTCATCTCTCCTCCAACACACACTGTCACACACATACTTACATAAACGCACACTCACATACACAATCATGCTCACAGTGTCACATCCTCTCTCTCACACACACACATACAGACAGACATGCGCGCACACGTATGCACACACATACTCAGGCACACATCACTCTCCGTCCTGCAGCTCCTGTCATCTGCCTGCTCCCGGATCACTGTGTCGTGCATTCCTGGGGAAATCATTTCCTTCCTCCTCCAGAAGATGTCTCATGATATCAGTTCAGAAGAATGAACTCAACCCAGTGGCTCTTGGGGGCCAAACTTTGACCCAACGGCTTGCTGGCTCCGGGCCTTTGTGCGTAACCAGACCCACCCGGCATACCTTGCCTTCAGGCCACCCAGCTTTCCCTCCCCTGCAGGAAGCCTGTGGGTGGGCTCCCTCCCATTGGGCTGCCTGAGCTAGGCGGCTCCTCCCCACCATTGTTAACCCTTCCTGGCCACGCAGAACCAAGGAGGGAGTGTCTTCTCTCATCCAAGGCTGCAGGGGACCTGGCCTCTCCTGGGGGCTGGGTATGAGGCCCAGGTTCTCCAGCTCTGACTGGGCCTCCTGCAGGACATGGTCAGCCTGTGCACAGGGCAGGCTCGCTTGGTGTATTGCAAGCCCCAACACATACCAGTTGAGTAGATGTGTTTCCCCAGTGAGCAGGCTTGTCCACACCTGGACCTCCCACTCTCATGGGCATGCAGTGGACATCTGTTGATTTTGCCCACTCTGCTTCCATCTCTCATTTGTTCCTCTTCAAGGAATCAGCTTCCCTCCACCTCCAGGTCATGTTCAGCATTGTGAACACTCCCTCCTGTCTGAGCGCAGGAATGGTTTAGAGATGTCTGTGACCCAAATGGGTCCAGTGAGAGCCCTTGATGAGGGTCTTCTGCTGGAACGTGGCAGAAGGGACACTCCCTCTGTCCTGGGACTCCCAAGCTCTGTGGATTTGAACATGAGGCTGCCCAAAGTGCCTTGTCACTCCAGTAGGAGAACCTACCCCAAATGAAACCAGCACAGAGGAAAACAGCAGAGGGAGGGAGAGACCAGGACCTGGGGGCACTGCTGAGCCTCTTGGTTCATGCTCACTGCAGCCCCAACTCTCTAGTTAGGAGAAACAATTTAATTCCCTGATTGGGGTGAGCCAGCTTAATATGGGCATTTGTTGTCTATCACCTGAAGAGTCTTAATTAATGGAGGCCACGGGTTGAGGGATGCTCACAAATCTACTTAAAAGTGCTTAGAAAGTGCAATTTAAAACCAGAAATTTATGATGATAGCAACAGCAGTCACAGCAGCTGGCATTCACCGAGGGCTTTGTCTTATGCTAGAAATTATACACAGGTGTTTTTTTCCCCAGTCTTATACAAATGTGAGTAATTTATTTATTTACTTAAAATTTAAAAAATTTCAACTACAGTTGACATTCTATATTATATTCGTTTCAGGTGTGCAGCATAGTGGTTAGACAATCATATACTTAACAAAGCGTTCCCCCTGATATTTCCAGTACCCACTTGGTACCATACCTAGTTATCTCAATATTATTGACTGTGTTCCTATGCTGTACTTTACATCCCTGTGACTGATTTGTAACTGTCAATTAGTACTTCTTAATCCCTTCACCTTTTTCACCCAGCCCCCGAACCTCCCTCCCATTTGGCAATCCTTAGTTTGTTCTCTGTGTCTATGAGTTTATTTCTATTTTGTTTGTTTATTTTGTTCTTTAGATTCCACAGATAAGTGAAATCATACAGTACTTGTCTTTCTCTGCCTGACTTATTTAACTTAGCATAATACTCTCTTGGTCCATCCATGTTGTTGGAAATGGAAAGGTTTCATTCTTTTTTATGGCTGAGTAATATTCCAGTGTATATATGTACCACAGCTTCTCTATCTAATTGTCTATTGGTGGGCACTTAAGTTGCCTCCATAGCTTGGCTACAATGCTATAATGAACATAGGGATGCGTATATCTTTTCTAATTAGTGTTTTGGATTTTTTTTGGATAAATACCCAGAAGTGAGGCTGCTGGGTCATGTGGCAGTTCTAGTTTAAGTTTTTTGAGGAAACTCCATACTGTTTTCCATAGTGGCTGCACCAATTAGCAATCCCACCAAAGGTGGATGAGGGTTACCTTCTCGCCACATCCTGGCCAGCACATTGTTGGTTAATTTATCGATGATAGCAATTCTGACAGGTGTGAGGTGATATCTCATTGTGCTTTTAATATTTGCACCTTTAGCCACCACCCATCTTGCTGTTCCAATAATTCCACAATGGTGGCTCTCATAGCCCATTCTCCGCACATTTCCCCCCAGTGCTCGGTTCAGAGCTCTGACTAAAATTCGGCAGAGGTTCCATCTCCATGGCGTTTGCTTAAAGCAACGTGCTTTGCAAACCTCGCTAGCCTCTCTGCAACTCCCCTCAGCTGTGAGGGAGAGCCAGGCCGTGCACTCCTGGGAACCTGCATGTTCTCGGGCATGGTCTAATTGGACCATCTCAGCAACCCTGCAAGCGAGAAGGGACTTCTGTGCCCACTTGGCAGACTAGGAAAGGAGGCTCACAAGGTGAAATGGCTCGCTCGAAGCCTCCCCCTGAGCAACAGCGGATCCAAAGGGACGGTGGCTGGGTGTCTACCATGTGCCAGACGCTGCTGCAAGGGCTGGTTCCCATGCATCTCTGTGCAGAGTATCACCCCCATTTTACTGATGGAGAGAGTTGAGGCTCTGAGAGGGGAGGTGACGCGCCTGGGGTCTGACTGCTACAAAGTGCACACCCTGCTCTCCTAACCTGAATGCCTGTTGCTGGGTCACTCTTGGGAGGGTGGGGTGCGGAGACACCATGGAGAAGTTCAGTTTCATGGTAGGATTTATTTATTATTTATTTACTTATTTACTTATTTATTTATTATTTATTTATCCCTCACCTGAGGATATGTTTTTATTGATTTTTAGAGAGAGAGGAAGGGAAAGAGAGAGAAACATCAGTGTGAGAGAGAAAGAGCGATTGGTTGCCTCCCGTATGCACCTTGACCGGGGATTGAACCCATAACCTAGGTCTGTGTCCTGGCCGGGAATCCAATCCTCAACCTTTTGGTGCACGGGACGATGCATCTGGCCTGGTGAATAAACTGGGACTCTTATTGGTTTTGAATTTTGCAGCAATATTATGCTTTTTATTTCCTAGCAAGATCGTACTCTGGCAAGCTGGCAAAATACCACATTCTGAACCTTATGATTTGAGGCTTTTCACACCAACCTTCTGCTCCTGTTTCCTGGGAGCCTCTGAGGGGAAGAGTGCTTGCTGACTCAGGCTCTCCCATGACCTTTGGAGCAACCCTGGGAATTGGGGATGAGTCACTCACCCAACCAAAATGCAGCAGGCATGTCATGGGTATCAGTCCCTGGTGTATAGGGCGGAGGTGAGATGACTAGATTCCGCCCTTGTGGTGCTTGCATTCCTGTCTGGGAGAGAAGGGCAGTCAAGAAGGGAACAGAGGCAATTTGGGTGGTGATAAATACCTGGTGGAAGCCAACAGGACGCCGTGACGCAAAGGGAGTGGGGTTAACATTCACGTTGCTAAGAAGGCACCTCTGAGGACACTAGCATTTGCAAGGAAACCTCCACAACAGGAAGGAATCAGACATAAGGAGAGCCTGGGGACAGACTCTCAGGGAGGGGACAGAATGTGCAAAACACTGTGATGTGGGAAAGAGCTTGACGTGTTATCCCTGTTGTACAGATGAGGAAACTGAGGCTCAAAGAGCTGAGGCGATCAGGTCCAGGCTTGGACTTAGGTTTTCTGTTTCCAAATCTGGGGCAGTTCTATCTGACCTGAGGCTTCCTTGTGGATGGTCTGAACCACAAGTTCTAAGGTCCAGATGCAACCCTACTGAAGGCTTGGCCCATGTGTTCAGTCTGATGGTTGCAGGCCTTTCCTCAAAGGGCATCAAGAAAGAGAAGGGGCTGCGTGGTCAGAGCCACATCCTTCCTCACAGACAGGGGACAGAAACCACCGAGGATATTTGTACATTGACAATTTTCATCTCTTCGCATGAAACTGCATTGTCCCAGGACTTGGGGACACTCTTTCATATCAGGGCGAAGGAAGCAGTTATTTCCAACTAAACATCATTTTTTTTTTTCCTGACCGCTTGAGCAGTGGTTATTGAGGGCGGTGCCACCCCCAGAGTTGTTTGGCCATACATGGATGCTTTTGGCTGTCACAGTGACTGGGAGGAGCTACTGCATTTAGGAACCAGGGGCCAGGAGGGCAAAATGTCCTGCAATGCGTGTGGCAACTCTGCATGTTCAAGAACTATCCCACCCACGATGGCGGGGGGCCCAACGAGAAAGAGTGGGTTGGGGGTTTTTCCCACAACGTGGCCTCTGCGGCACATGTTTGCTGCAGGCCGGGAGGCTCGGAGCCCACCTTGGGGCTTTAACAGCGCCCTGGCTGAGCGCTCACATCTCGAGAGGGAAAACAACCACGAGGCCTCTGGTCAGGCTCAAATTTCCCATTTCTGGTAGAACTTCTCCCTCGCTGGGTTTGCTTTGGGTTTCTTCTCCATGCTGTTAAGATTCCTCAGGGTGTATAATTATTACCTCATTCTAGGTTCAGGACTAAATTGGCTGAGCACGAGAATTATGGTTATGCAATTTCCAGCAAACGTGTATTTTCTCTATTTTGCAAGCGGAGGCTCTCTCCCCCTTCTCTGGACACCAGCTGATGCAGGGCAGGGTCATCCTGCTCTGGTCAGAGTCACATGGTTTGGGGGACATTTGGCCACAGAGCTCTAACACTGACCATTCCTTTTTATTTTTTTATTTTATTATTATTATTTTTTAAAATATATCTTTATTGATTTCAGAGAGAGGAAAGGAGAGGGAGAGAGAGAGATAGAAACATCAATGATGAGAGAGTCATTGATGGAGACCACAACCCGGGCATGTGCCCTGACCGCGAATCGAACCCTGATCGCCTGGATCCTAGGTCGATGCTCAACCGCTGAGCCATGCCCGGCCGGGCTCCTTTTTATTATTTAAAAACACTGACATGACAGACACTAAAATTGACTTTCTGTTTGTTGTGCGGCTCTATGAATGTTATCACCACTCCAGAAATCTTGCTCACGCTATCTCTGTGCAGTCACCCACCCCACCCCCCATCACCAGCCCCTGGAAACTCCAGATCAGTTACCTGTCCTGACCATTTGGTCTCCCGGGATGCCATCTCCATGGAATCATAGAGTATGTCACCTTTAGAGCATGGCAGTGACTTTCGCTCAGCTAGTGGGCCCACCTCCTGCCGGTGGCTCTCTTAGACTCTTCATCCTGAAGGGAGGGCCCTGGGGAAGGGCAGGCTCTTCCTGGGCATCTCATCCCTGTCTTAGCCTCACAGATGTACATTCAAATGGCAGCCTGTCCCTGCAAGCTGTGGGGGGCTCGCTGGAGCCCAGCCCAGGCATCCAGGGTGCTCTGTGAGATCATGCAGGAACCGAGACCACATGGGGCCCAGGCTCGGTGCTGGGGAGCCCCTGCCCCCAGACCCCCCAGCTGGGCCTCAGGTCAGGGCTGGGCTGACGAAGCATGTGCAAGAATCGTGCTCTCGGGCCCACGCCCGGCACCTGCTGAGCTCAGGAGGGAGCAAGGGGTGTGCAGTCCCCCCGCCTGCCCACTCCCAGCTCCCGTGGTGCGGGGCAGGTCTCGGCACTGGGAGGGGAGGGGGCACCGAGGGAGGCCCTGGCAGCCTTTGAGCCCCCTGGCTGCCAAGCTGCGTGCCAGGACGTGGGAGATGTTCTCTTCAGCAGGAGTGGCAAGAGGAGGTTTTAGTGGGAACAGTTCAGGACCCGGAGCTGTCCCCGGAACAGCAAGACCTGGGGAACCCCTGCCCAGAGAGGGGTGGCGGCAAGGTGCCCTTGGGGAGTACTTGCTGAGCGTTGGATTCATCCAAAGCTACTCTGGATCTGCCCGTAGCAGCCGCGGGACCTCAGGCAAGCTGCTCATGATTCTGAAACTCCGTTTTCTCATCTGTAAAACGGACCTTTGAGAGTTGCTGTGAAGCTCAGAACGGAAAAGTGTGTGTTAAACAGGCTTCGTCAGGAGCCTTCAAGTCAATGGTCAGCGCCTGGCTCCCCTCTGCCCCCTTCTGTTTCGTAGGGCTAGTCAGCTGGTCTTTTGAACTCCCTGATCACTGGGGCTTTGTGAGTGTGTGCAGTCATAGACACCCAGCACCCTCAGAAAAGTACAGTCTCAATTTTATCAGAGCCAGTGGGATGTGACTGAGTAGTTGAAAGATGGTCCTGGTTCTTTTTCCCAGTTCTGTATGTTTCTCCATTAACACCCCTATTCCCATTTGTCCCCTTTTCCAAAGATGCCTTTGAGGTTCCACTGGCAGAAGCTGGCAGAAACCAAGAGGTCACAGAGGTGTCCCCACGACAAGAGCTCTGGCTGTTCTGTCCCCATGGTTTGCCTGTCGCTCTTGTGACCTCCCTGATGCAAGGCTGCTCTGTGGGTTGCAGGTTTGATATTGTGATCAGCAGTTTAACCAGAAATATTGAGCTAGGGGGCGAGAACAGAGCATGCCGACTGGGAGGTCCCACTCCATTTGTGGGACAAACCACATTGACAAGGGACAGAATCCATCATGCTCCATAGGAGGAAGGAGGAAAGCAGTGGGGGCAAGCCTAGGAAGTGCAGTCAGGTGGAGCTGGGGTTCAACCCCAGTTTTGCACTTATTGGCTGTGTAACCTTGAGCAACTTACTTAACCTCTCTGGGTGTGTTTCCTCATCTGTAGAATAGCGATAGAGATAATCTTCTCAAATGCCAATTAAAACCACAGTTGAGGTGCAGGCATTCCTCACCTACAGATCGACCAAGATGCAGGAGCTGGATGACTCGCAGTCTTGGCGGTTAGATGCAGAAGTGGGCATTTTCCTACACTGCTGGAGAGAGGGGAAGTTGAGACCACCTGTAAAGAAAGTACTTTGGAAATACCTGTTGGGATGTAAAATACATGTATCCTTTAACCCAGCAATTCCAGTCCTAGAAATTTATAGATTAAGATAATACTCATACATAGCTGGAATGATTACGAAGCTATCAATTTCAGCATTTTTCCTGT
This sequence comes from Miniopterus schreibersii, assembly GCF_964146895.1. Lineage (NCBI taxonomy): Eukaryota > Metazoa > Chordata > Mammalia > Chiroptera > Miniopteridae > Miniopterus > Miniopterus schreibersii. The sequence continues at coordinate 27,716,395 of NC_138121.1, read as the reverse complement.
ATTCCAATCGGACTTTATTTATAGACATTGAACTTCGTATTAATTTTCATGTGTCTTGAAATATCCTTTTTTCAAAATCATTCAAAACTGTAAACACAATTCTTAGTCAGCATTGTTCTTAATAGCAATAAATAAATAAGTAAATAAACATCATCAATTTTCATCAGTAGAAAACGCATTAGGCAAGCGATGGCTTAGTCACACAGTGGGACCTTATGTGGCTGCCCCGTTATGAGGCAGAAATGCACGTGCTGATGTGAAATGACTTCCTCGTGCAGACCCTTCAGGGCTCTCTGCTCCTGTGTCCCCCCCGCAGGCCCTCTCGCTTCTCAATTTGGTGGACGGCCCCCTTGCACGCCGATCGCACCCCTTCTTAGGACCCTGCTCGCCTCTATGTTCTGCCGCAGGGATTTGTCCGTGGCTGCAGCCAGGACGGGTGGGGAGATGAACTCCCCAGGAGCTGACCTCCCGCCTGGGAAGGGATGGGGGTCAGTCCCTGCTTCCCAGCATTTGCAGGAAAACGCAAATTAAACCCAGAAATTTCCTCAGAAGCTCCCAGCAGGACTGGGTCCCAACTGCCCACAGAGAAGGTCACAGTGAGTGGCTCGTAGCAGGAGCTCACCCCAGGTTCCTTAAATGAGCAATTTGGCTATGATTTTGTTTTCAATGTACGGATTTTTATGGTTATTTTCTATTTATGGCAAGTGATACAGGTCTTTTATTGTTGATAATAATGTGAAGCTTCCTTTTAAGATGTGCTTACTTCAGTTTAAACAGTTCTGGGTGAATGAAGCTGTCACAGAAGGTGGCATAGTGTAGGATTCCACTTAGATGAAATGCCCAGGACAGGCAAATCCACAGAGACAGAAGGCAGATGGGTGCTGGCCGGGGCCGGGGGAAGGGGAAAGAGCAGAGGATGGTATTGGGTGTGAGGTTTCCTTTTGGGGCGATGAAAAAATTCAGAAACTGGTGATGGTTGTACAACATCATGAACAGACTTAATGCCACTGAATTGCACACTTTAAAATGGTTCAAATGGTAAATTTTATGTTATGCTTATTTTACAACAATAAAATCAACAAAGTAGCGGGTGGGTTTAAAGATGTTAAGTCAACAACGGTAGAGCTGGCGCTTGGGACAGTGTGATGCCGGTCCCGTGAGCGATCGGCTGAGGTCGGGTGGACAGGGCACCCACCTCGGGAGGGATGCTCTGGCCCACGGTGCCCGTCCGTGCCAGCCCCGGCCTGTGCTTTCCAACTGGACTCCCTTTGATCTCCTTGCATGGTTTCGGGTTGTTGTTCCAACGTGGCAGCCCTGAGCGGGGAGCCCTCTCTGTGAAGCCCAGTCTTGAAATTTGGCCCTGCCTCAAGCCAAATGAAGGTCAAAGAAAACAAGATTTATTTCCAGGGTGAAGCCAAAACTATGTTTGCTGTAACATCAGGCATCAAATGATGATGTGGTCCCCCCACCGTGGAAAAATACTTCCATCTAATTTCTTCTATTAATAACGGCGGTCAGCCCGTAAAAATTAATGTGTCAACTGCCTCGGAGCTGAGCTATCTCAGAGGCCTTTGATCGCTCGCATCGTGGCTGCTGGCCCTCAAAAATGTTTTCACTCCATATTTTCCCTTGATGGGTTTGCAGGAAGGTAATTAAATTATTAAAACTTTAATTGCCTTCCTGTATATAATTATCGCCTGTTAAAGGACACTTTTTATTCACAGGCTGAAAAGCCCTATTTTTTTTCCCCCCACTTTTTCTCTCCAGAAATGACCTTGCTATGTGTGTTCTGAACCATTAATAGGTTGTGGGATTTTTTTCCTTTTCTGTCTTTAATATTGGTCAGTTTGAAATGGTGCTTTTTGACTTTGAGGATGAAGATGACTTTGCCTTCTCAGTCCATGGGCCACCCTCACCAGCCCATGTAGGGAAGGTCATGGCAGAAGGGCCACCTTCCCGGGAGAGGGCATGATGGGGGGGGTGGGGGTTTCCTGGAGGCATATTTAGATCACCTCACTTAAATTCCTTCCTTTTACAGACTAGAAAGGAGCTCAGAGAGGGGCCTGACTTGCCTTGGGTCACACAGGAGTCAGGCAACAGGAATTCAACCCAGGTCTGCTCTGGGGCAGTCAAAGATACATTTTACCAATTAATTTTGTCCTGCGCATAAAGATCTTTGTTTATTTTGCTTGTCCTTAATGTCCAGCAAAGTGCTATTCTCTCTCTTCCAACGATCTCTTAATATTGCCCTTGCCTTCTTTGTAATCCTTTGCTAGCGGGAGCAGGCAAAAAGGGTCACAGCAGCTACGGGGTCCTAGGGCTCTTTCAAGAAACTTCCGAGCTCCTGGATGGCACCAGGAACCCAAGTCAACCTTGTCAAACCCAAAGCCTTTTATAACAGCTGTTTTACACCCCCCCTTTCTTATCAAAATGGAATTCACGTAACATAACCCACCTACAAACACAATTCGAGGAACGGAGCTGTAACACTTCTATAAAGGAGAAATGAAGGGGAGGTTATTTATTTAAAATGTGTTTTATTCATTTTATTTTTTAAAAAATTTATCTTTATTGTTGAAAGTATTACAAATGTCCCCTTTCTCTCCCCATTGATCCCCTCTATCCTAACACCCCCTCCAGGCCTTCCCCACACTATTATCTGTGTCCATGGGTTATGCACATATGTATATAAGTTTATAGGTTAATCTTTCCCCACCCCCCCGCCCCACCCCTGCCTTCCCTCTGAGATTCCTCAGTCTGTTCCATGCTTCTGTGTAAGTTTCCATGTTTTAATATGTAAGTGCTCAGGCTTGCCCACACTAGAAGTCTTGACCATGTCGTCAAATGCTTCTACCCACTTATCATGGATGAATTTGGGTTTTAAAGAAGATACTTCTCCATGGCCTATTGTCAGGCCCTTCTTTACATACCTGAGGTTTTGAAAGACGGACTAAGTATATTTGCTCAGAGACTCAGACTTGCCAGGGGGTGACGCCTCAGAAGGAGCTGCTCCGAGTGCGGCTCAGACACCTCGAGGGCTCGGCAGCTCTTCCTGCAATTGGCTGAACAATGTCTAGTAAAGTTTCAAACCAAGCAAATTGTAGTTTTCCCTTGATTTCCCTGTGGTTGCATTCAGGGTATGTTAAAATCGTTTTAAAAATGCTTTATATCTATATGCTAAAAAAAAGTCATGTTCTAGGCTCGGAAAATTATAAAATGAACTTTCATCTCTATGAATGTCAAAAGTCACCCAGGATATGGGACAGTTCTGGGTTGAACGAGGCTATCTTGCTCATTGCGTGATGCTAGTCAACCCTTGCTCACATCCCTCCCCCCATTAATGTTTTAATCAAATATATCCCTAGTTTCTAAACACCCTCTAGGCAGCAGCATTGTCTTCACAGAGAATTTCCAGTGTAATGTTACACAGTGCCAGGGACTTGGGGAGTAGAAACTAAGATAATATTTTATCTCATGATGTTATGGGTCAGGAATTGGGCAGGGTTCAGTTGGGTGGTTCTTCTGCTCCGTGTCACATCCATGGAGGTCACTTGGAGATAATCAACTAGCAGATGGGCTGTTCTGGGGTCCAAGGTGGCTCTGCTCACATCTCTGATGCCTTGGTGGGGGTGGCGGGAGGGTGGCTCAGCTGGAGCTGTCAGCTCCTGGTGGCCTCCCCATGAAGGCCGTCTCAGAGTGGTTATATCAGCTCAGGGCTCCCAGAGTGAGTGTCCCAGAGAAAACACAGAAGCAGGAAGGCTTCTTGGATCTAGCTTTGGGCATCCCAGCATGTCATTCTGTCACATTCCCTCGGCCAACCGACGGCTGGCCTAGACTCAGGAGGAGGGAGTTAGACTGCCTCTCTGTGGGAGAGAAGCAAAGACTGCACCCCCCTCGAATTGGTCACCACCCCTCCCTATAGGCTTTTGTCTGTAGAACATGGCTGATTTTTCTCAGTATGGCCATTTAGGGGCTGGGTCACCGCTGACGAAAGGCACTGGCTAGTCCTTTATAAGAGAGTTATTTATAACAGGGTTAAAAGCCACCCACACACCGACTTTGCAAACCCAGCCCTAGTGCCTGCATTCACACTGCTGTGTTACAAGCCGGCATCATCGGCCACAGGCTCACGGAGTGGCCAGTCTAGCACCCAACGGAAGAAGTCTCATTTCATGCAGAGTGTGGCCACTGCGGGGGATCTAACCAGGTAGAGATGATTTTCCTGTGCATGCCCGAAAAATAAATACCTAGCTCATGTCACTCTGCAGAAACCCCTCACACTTTGGGTTGTCTCTCTCGGGAATCGGATGTGTCTGTGGTAGAGTACTGGCCACCCAGGAAGCCCTGCTGACTCGGGACCACCCAGGCCCTGGAATGGGGGAGCCTCGGGCAGGGGCTGGGGATGCTTGGGGCTCAGTAGATTATTTTTAAACAGCTTTATTGAGATAAAATTCACCTACCATACAGTTCACACATCTAAAATGTGCAATTCACTGGTTTTTAGTAGATTCATGGAGTTGTGCAGCCATCACCACTATTTAATTTCAGAACATTTTCATCACTCCCTAAAGAAAGCCTGTATCCATTAGCAGTTACTTTTCATTCACCGCCCCCCAGCCCCTGGCAACCACCAATCGACTTTCTATCTTTATGGATTTAGCTATTCTGGACGTACCATTTAAATGGAATAATACAATATGCAGCTTTTTGTAACAGGCATTTTTCACTCAGCATAATGTTTTTAAGGCCCATCCATGTTGTAGCATGTGTCAGGACTTCATCCCTTTTCATGGCTGAATAATATTCCATCGTGTGGATATGCTGAATTTGTTTATCCATTCATCAGTAGATAGACTGAGACATTTTGAGGGGTGATCCACCACTTAAGTGGGTGCTGGTGAGCAGCTTGCTATGGACCTCACATGTGGGCTGAGCTGCTGAGGCCATGACTGAGAAAGGACATCTGGTCCAATGGGTCCTTTTACATACCCTGGCCTTCCAAGCATCTGCACTGCTTCCTGAAATATTGGGGGAGAGGTATAACCAACATCCAAACCCAGTCCTTATTATTTACTGCCTGGTCTCTACTGATGAAAACTTGTGCCTATCCCCCACGCCCTTCATTTGAAATTCAAAACTAAGTGTTTGATTTTGTAGGAAGAATAACACAGATTTTGTTTGTTTTTCCCCCCATTGGTTTTTCATAAAAGTTGTTATGAGAAATGGGAGGTCATGAGTTACCTGTCTGACCTCTGTCTCTCTTACACACACACACGCACACACGCACGCACACACCCTACCCTGTGTCCAGATCACTCGTGCATGGGATATAATTATGCAGTTCTGTGTTGCTGGCAGTGGGGTCACAGGGCCAGCGGTTTTGTGTGGGGCCTCTGCATAGCCTCAGCTCACAACAGCAAAGGCCACTCACGTCACTAATGGTATGTCACTAACGGCCTGATGTCATCCTCTGTCCCAGCAAGCAGTGTAACGTGTCCTGCCCCGAAGACACCTTTGGAGGGTCCCTGGCCTCACACAGGGCTCCTTTTCTCCGGGAAGATAGCTTGCACTCCAGGCCAGGAGCTAGGGCTCACGCTGCGGGCATGTGGATGGAAAACATTTCACAATGGGAAATGGGCTGGACTCGGCCAGGAGGGAGGAAGTGTCCTCCGCAGGCCCTTTTGGTCTCAAGGTATTATTTCAAAGGCCCCTGTTTTGAAATTATGAGACCACCAAAAAAGCATGCCAGGGCCAAAACTGACTGTAAAAGGTAATAATTGTTAATAACTTGGCATCCGCCCTGTCATTTGAGCTGCCTGGTTTTGCAAACATAAAGGACAACATTGTAAGCAAATAGGAAGGCCACAGCCTGGCCTGTAAAACTGTTAACCACACCATAACTAAGTATTAAATGTGAGTTTTAATTCAATTTATAGTTTTAATAAGGGTCTTTGCACCAACTTAGAGGGAAGGAGAGCATTTGAGACTCATAAAGTCATAGAAACATAGTGCTCTGAGCATCTTGCTATTTTTACGATCATGGCAGCAACCTTGACCTGGGCTGTCCTGGTAGGTTAACCCTCAGTGTCTGCTGGGCGCTTCGGGGCACTTTAAATAAGCAGCCACGTGGTCGCACGTTGGGCTGGTCACTACGTCAGGTTAGCAGGCAGAGTGGTCCTCGCTGTCCCGCCTTTAGCTCCTGGGGCCGGCTGAGTGGCCTCCAGGGTCAGCTGTTCATCCCCGGTGGGCCCTCCAGGTGCCAACCAAAGCTGGGCTCCCTCTTTCCATGGGTTTTTGGCCTTGCCCTTCAATCTTCCCAGCAGACCCCACACGGTTTACTCTAGGGCAGGCTTCAAAAGTTATGGAAAGAGAGATTTTTCACGGAAGGTGTTGGCAACATGTATGTGTCGGTTTTCTCGGGGGCAGGGGTAGACCTCGGAGGGGCCGCCTGCACCCTCCCTGGTCCAACCAGTGGAGGTAAGGATTGTCAGACACGAATTTCTGTTTTAAAAAATTATAACTCGCTGCTTTTTCTCCCATAAAAACTAATGTTTAGAATTGGAAAACCTAGACAATTCAGAACCTTATCTCTAAGAAAATAAAAACACGTGTGACCCCACACTTAGTGCTAAATTCTGTTAAATTTTTGTCTTTGGGCTTTCACTCTTTTAAAGCACAGGTACCCCTGTTTTACAATAGTCACAGCTGCCAGGCTGCCTGCTTTCTGCACGCCAGGAGGTGTGACAATTGCCTTGTGCAACCCTGGCTCCTTAATACTGGGAACGGCGTTGTGGGGTATATTTTTAGGGACCTGTTAACTGGAGCCTGGTGAAACCGGGTGGCTGTTCAGGGTCACACAGGTAGCATGTGGTGAGGCTGGGGTTTGAGCCCAGTTGTGCCTGATCCCAAAATTCATCTGGCCATCACCTCTCCTGATTCCTTAAATCCACGGCTTGTGCAAGTGGGTCTCGCACTTAATGATGTGAATGCTGTATTTACTTGTGAATTTGTCCCTGCGGCTTCATGGGACAAATGAATGAATGGATGGATGGATAGACAGATGGATGCACAGATGCACGGAAGGGTACACAAGCGGCCTTTCTAAGCCAGAACTCGGTGGGGAGCCCTAGGGGTGGACACCCACTGCTCAGGGAGACTGACCTGGATTTCTGCTCCTCCCGGGCGACCTCCTGCTGGCTGGCCCACCACTGCCCTGAGGAGTATGAGACATCCTCCCTGGGTCCACACCCTCCCTCCCCAGGGCTCTGGGACCCCGGCAGATCCTCCAGCCTGAGGCCCTGTGTATATGTGTTTATTTTGCTAAAGGTTTCTGTCTGTCCTCTATGAAAGGACTTACCCTGGTCCTTTATGTACTATGATCAGAGAGGGTATTTGTAATTTTAGGGGATGTAGTAATGAGAATTGAAACAAAGAGGGCTTTCTGATTAACTTTCAGATCACTAGAAATCAGTTCTTTGAAGCCAGGCTGTCTGGATGTGAATCTCAGCTCTGTCTTTCAATAGCTGTGTGACCTTGGGCAAGTCACTGAACCTCTCTGAGCCTCCACTTCCTCACCTGTAAAACGAAGATAAAAATTGTATCTATGTCATAAGGTTATTGCGAGGACTAAATGCAGAACACTTAGAATGACTATTATTATTAATTCCTAATATTAATGATCAGGGTTTAGTAATGAATATTTATGTTACTAACAATTGTAATGGTTAACATTGTTATTTAATGGTAATATTATTAAAAGTTGCATTACTCTCCAGCTTTTGGTGGATAATGTTTCCTTCTCAGCACTGGCTCAGAAAAAATTTTTGGTACAGAAAGATGCATCAACTTTCATTTTTTGGAATAGATCATTCAAAATAAAGAAAAAGAACCATCTAGCTGTAGGTATGATGCTTCTGAAGTTGGTTCACCTTTTCCAGACCCTGTCCCCCCACACCCGGCTGAGGCCCCTCCGCCTCCACCGCGGCGTTTCGTTTCTCAGCCTTTCCCAGGCCTCGGGCTTTCATAACTCATCTCCCAGGGTTTTTGTGAAAATAGAAACCAGTGTTTTCTAACGGATGACTTTCAGAAATCTGTGACCCTCTGTCCAGAGCCAGGAATTTGCTTTCTCGTTTCTGTGCATAATATTCATGAGGAAGGTTCCAGGTGGGAGTCAGTTTTCCAGGCGGGGAGCTCCGGAGGGAAGGAGCCCCTGCACGCCCTGCCCTCTGGCTGCAGGGACCCGGGACCAGATGCCTGCGGAGCGGGGCCGCTCCCCGCTCAGCACACGGGGCCCTGGGGGGGCTGCCTCCCACCTCCCTCCCCAGCTTTCTGCCTCTCCACCTGGGTCACACGCTTTTCCATGCAGGACTTCTGGTGACATGCAAGGAATTGGATCACTCTGTCGGGTACCATGGCGCCTTCCTCCCTCCTCTGCAGAGACGCCCGACAATGCTGTGTGTCCACCTGCATCGCGACCACGCTGGCCACCGCCATTCCCAGCCTGGGCCTTGTGAAGCCTCCAGTCCTGTCCCCCATCAATCAGCCAGGGAAGCTGGGTGAGGGGTTTCCAACACCAGAACGCATCACTCCCCTCTCAGAGTCTTTCCATGGCTTCCTCCTACCCTTCCAAGGGAGCCCAAACCCGCCTGATTCCCCAATCGCTCCCCAGTATGCCCCCGCCTTGCCCGCTGGCCTCTCCAGCGCGCTCTGTCCCCTCTGGGACCCGCCACACACCCGTCCCATTTGTCTGGAATTCTGCCCCCGCTCCTCTCACCGTGGACTCATTTCCTCCCTCACACTTTGGTTTCAAGGACACCTTTCCTGGCTGCCCTGTCCAGGCGATTCCTCCCTTTTCCTCTGCCTTTGCCTCCTGCTCAGTCCCAAATTGGCACCCCTCACGGGCTGCATCGTGATTTTTTAAATCCTCACCGAGGATATGTTTTTCATTGATTTTAGAGAGAGGAAGGGGGAGAGAGAAAGAAAGAGAGAGAGAGAGGGAGAGAAACATCAATGTGAGCGAGAAACATCGATTGGTTGCCTCCCGTATGTGCCCTGACTGGGGATCGAACCCACAACCTGGGTATGTGTCCTGACTGGGAATCAAACCTGTGACCTTTCGGTGCACAGAACAATGCTCCAACCAACTGAAGCACATTGGCCAGGGCTGCATCATAATTTTTAAAAAAAATCTAATATTTGGCTCCCCCACCAGACCATGAGTCCTGCAAAGGCAGGGACTTTTGCACTTAGCCCCGCCTCAGAAAATATTTGTTGAATGAATGAATGAATGAAAGAACATTTATGGGGGTTAACCTTTCATTTTGGGCTGATCTTTGGATTGGATACCCATAAGAGAAAAGCTTCCCCCTCAACCACCCATCTTGGCCCTTACCTCTCGCCTGCAGCAAGTTTACCCGGATTGCAGGAGCCGGCCTGGCAGACCCCGTGGGCATCAGGCAGTACCGCTGGAAGGGTTTAGGGCACAGAGGTGGTCGCAGCTCACAGGTGTCCTGTGGCCCCTCCCGCTACACAAAGCTGCCAGTGGCCTGGGGGCGGTTCCAAAGCCCATGGTGGGGTTTTGGCTCATGCTGTGCCTCCTTCCCAGAAAGTCCCCTGGGCTTCTCAGACTCCCCCCCCCCCCAATGCTCAGCTGAAGCCCCCCACTCCAGAACACCTCCTGCCTTCTCAAACCCTGGAACCTCCCGCTGGTCTTAGCATTATACGTAGTAGCCCCAAAGTGGGGGCCACTCAGACCTCCGTTCACTGCGGAACAGAGAGACAACCTGTCTCTATCCATGCAACGGAGGAGGATTTGGCTCCTAAAAGCACTGAAGTCCTGGTGCATGTCGCAACACGCATGTCCAAAACATGATGCCGAGGGAGGAAGCCAGCCACATGCCACATGATTCCATCGATAGGAAATGTCCAGAAATGCCCATAAGGATGGAAAGTAGCTTAGTGGTTGCCAGGGGCAAGGGGAGTGGGAATGGGGAGTGACTATTAATGGTTATGGGGCTGTTTTTTCCGGTGATGAGAATATTCTGGAACTAGGTAGTGATGATGGTTACACAAAATTGTGAACATGCCAAAAACTACTGAATTACAGACTTTAAATAATTTTATGGTATGCAGATTTTATCTAAAAAAAATTAGTTTGACAAAGCCCCCCTCCCCTGCAGTTCCCCTGGTCTTTGCTGGGCACTGTGGGTTGTAAGGTTTTTGTTTTTGCTAATGAATACACCCAGAGTGTTTTCTCAAGACCTGCCATGGAGGTTAAACGTAAGACTGTAAGTCTGTGGTCCCCCTGGGATGAATGAAAGCGGACAGAGCTGCTCTGGTGCAAGGGCTGTGTCTGGCCACGGGGATCCTGCCCACGGTGTCCCCACGTGGGGGAGGGCAGGAGGACAACCTGGGGATACATCAGTGTTTTGCTGGTCCCTCTAGGGGGGCCAAGTAAAGGGGTCTGCAGGCTGTTTCTGTGGTGGGGAGCAGAGCATGGGCGGGTGGGAGATCTGAGCTGAGTTACCTGTGCCTTTGATCTCTGCAGAAGAAGGTCCGTGTGACACTTTGGGCCTCCTGCAGAAGCAGCTGAAAACAGAAACAATATGGCAGGTCGCCAGCCTGGTTCAGATCTCTGCTCCACCCTTTAGGAGCTTGGAGAAATCCCTGGGCCTCAGTTTCCCCTTCTTTCAAATGAAGATAGTGATGATGATGATAGTTCCCTATGGGGCTCTTAGAGTTGAGATGCATCAAGTCCCCTAGCAGGGCTCCTTGGTCATAGCAGGACGCCTCTTGGTTCTCACAATTTCATTGCCGTCTGGTCTCTCAGGGATCAGCACTAGAGGGGCTTACACCTGGGGTCAGGAGACCTGGGTCACTGGTGGGTTGTCCTGGAGGAGTGTGGTGGGGATAGTCAGGCTTAGAGTGGCACATCCCTCAAAGGGGCATTAGTTTATTTTTATATTAAATTAACACATTTGAGTGGACAGTACTCTCATGGTTCAAATACTGAGCTGAGATGAATTTGTGAGAAGCTTCTCGTCTGTCTCTGTGCATCAGCTGATCCCTCCACCTCCACTGGGATCGGGTCTGTCCAATTCTCACGCTGGCACCCAGAAAACACGGTGCTTAGGGAAGCAGAGCCTTTGAAAAACAACTTTATCGAGAGCTGTTCTACGCCTCATAAAGTTCACCCATTTCAGGTGTAAAACTCAAGGATTTTTAGTAGCTTTACATGGTCTGAAGTCAGTTTTAGCATATGTCCCCCCCCCAATAAGATTCCTCATATAAATCATCAGTAATTCCCCCAGCCCCTGGCAACTGCTCATCCACTTTCTCTCTACAGTTTTGCCTTTTCTGGACATTTTACATCAATGGAATCGTAAATACGTGGCCTTTAGTGTCTGGCTTCTTTGACTCAGTATCATGTTTTCAGGGTTCATCCATGTCGTAGCCTGTGTCAGAGCTTCACTCCTTTTTGGCTGAGTAATATTCCATTGTGTGGCCAGACTGCATTTTGTTAATCCACTCACCTGTTGATGGACACTTGGGTTGTTTCATGCAAATAGATTATTTTTTTCCTCTTTTTTATACAAGGATGGCATTACTTTATATTTATTAGGATACTACATATGAACACACATGTGTATATGTGTGTTGCACACGTGTACTGATATATGTGTGCATGTACACATGCGTGCATGTATATTCATATGTATGTCTATAGTCTTGCACCTTGCTGGCTTCATGTAACAACATCCCCCAAGATTCTTCTTTAAATTATTGTTCAGTGTTGGTTTTATGCCATGTTCCCAGCTGCGGCGCCTCCCAGTGAGCTGTCCTCTGTCCTGATTCCCAGGGGGCACGCAGCATCCTTCTCACTCCCTGGCCTTGAGCACCATGCCGGGCAGTCTTGTCTGGTAGATATTACACCCCAAGTAGGTGGTGAGCCTTGGAGGGCAGGATCCATGACCACATCTGGCACGTGGAAGGAGCTCAGGGGCTTGTCTATCACAGAGTAAAGGGAAGATGACCCCTAACCCCAAGCCTGTCCCTGAGAGCTTTCCCTGGTGCTGGCTCCTGGCTTCTTGGGCAAGAGAAGGCGGCAGGGTCTGTCTTCCCATCGGCAGCCCCCGCCCTGCTCCCGGCCTCCCAGCCCGGTTGTGCAGCAGGCTTGGGTGGTTCCTGAGAAGGGGCTCGGGGTGGCAGGCCTCTGCGAAGCCTACTGCGCAGGGCTGCGGGTCCCACCTGTGCAGGTCAGGGTTAGTCCTGGGAGGCGCTGGAGGCTCTGTGGGGAACGGGGCAGAAACAGCCCCTCATCATGAGGACAATGACAGCCCTGTTTGCAAGCTATGAGCCTGCGGGGCTCTATTCTAAGCATTGTGCGTGAATGGGCCTGTTTCCCCTGCTCGTAGGCCTGCGAGGAAGCTGTGGCGTGAACCCTTTTACATGGAAGAAACTGGATACTCGGCAGAGCTCAGAGCCCACCCTTCTCTCCACCTTCTCCTCAACCTCCGCTGTCCCCGGGGCCACCGCTGCTCTGAAGTAGTGAAAAGAATAAAGTTGACCACAGAATGCACGGCTTCCAAGCATGTGCCAGCCTCATCACGTTGAGTTGCACGTTCCCATTTCACAGACGAGACAAGCGAGGCTGGGCTGGGAGGAGCAGCCGAGGCAGGATTTGCGCTCTGCGCAGGCCAGAGGCCAGCAATGCGGGGCGGAGCACGGACAGGGCAGAGGGCGGGCAGAGGGGTTGCAGCTTGCCCTCTGTTCCTGCAGGGGGCTCTGGTCATCGAGGGGGCGGGTTCTTGCCCCTGCCCTCCTGGCCTCTGTCCTGGCCCAGGGCCCAACACTCCAGTCTGTTTTCCAGACAGGAAATATGAATCAAAATAACATGACATACTCAGCCATAATTAGCGCTGTGTCGTGAGGCTGAGCGAGCCTTAATGAGGAGCAGGCCTCTGCAGCCAAACCTGCCAGCCGTGCCCTCCTTCCCTCCCCGCCCTCCCCCCAGCGCCATCCATCAGCCCCCCGCCCCCCAGGTCAGTGGAGAGGGCAGGAGAGAGAGTGAGAGCGGGGACTAGTGGGGGCGATAGAAGAGAGAGGGGAGAAGGGAGGGGAGGCCTTTGTGTGTTATTGGCCTTGCTGTTTTGCCACATTTGAATTCTCCAGAGACCTGGCTTGCTCGGGACTTAGATAGCATCTTGTACTCTTTGGATACATTTGGGGGTTTCCTAGGAAAGTCTCTGGCTGTGCAAAAAGGGGCTGAGCCCTGTGGCCCTTCTCGCTTGGGGCTGGCTGAGACCCCACCATTCTTGCTCCCGCTCTGTCTCTGTGTGTTTCGTGTTTCTCCAGGTCTCTCACCCTTTGGCTGCGTCTCTCTTGGTCTCCTTAGATCTCTCTCTGCCCCTTTATCTCCGCTCTCTTTCTCTCTCCGTCTTTATCTCTGCGTCTCTCTTTCTCAGCTCTTTGTTTTTCTTCCCTTTTCCCTCCCCTTGGGTTTTCCCCAAATGAAAGGGCTCCTGAGAAAGAGAGAGGCCGAGGCTGCAGGTCATCCCCTTCAGGCCGCCCCTTCCTGTGACCTCCCAGCTTGCACCCCTCTCCGCTCTCCAGCCCCCCAGCCTGCCCCGCCCTCCCAGAGACCCCCCAGAAGCTCCCCTCCTGGAAATGCCCTCCCTGCGACCACCCGACCATCCCTGGCTGGCCGACCTCCACTTCCCTGGTGGTCTTCCCTTTGGTCAGCTGGGTGAAAGGTCGCGGCTGTTGGAGGAGGCCAGGGGTCTTAGAGAGCATCTAACTGGGTGTTCCCCACATGAGGGCCTGGGACCTCTGGGGACCCCAGGCCACCCAGCCTGGGGCATGGAATCTGTGAGCAGTTGCCTCCTTCATTCGTTTTCCAGGTTCCCTTTTACACGCGTCGTTCGTGGTCCTAGCACGTTGAGCATAAATGAAGCCCCAAGGTCCCACCTTGCAGAGGAGACAACGGATAGTATCAGATATACCAGCAAGAGTTTGAGCGATTTCATCCTTGCTTTTCTGACTTGGTGACAGTTTTGCATCTAAGAGCACAGTTCTTAATGATCAGATCTCGACCAAGTCACTTAATACTGCTAAGCCTCAATTTCTCCATCTGTTAAATGGGAATAGGACAGTGCTGAAGTCCTGCAGGGAAGAAGGAAGAACTCAGTGGGCATAAACGTGTTTCCAGGTCTGGTGCAGGCCCTGAGAAAGGGTTCAATGATAGTCACAGTGGTGTGTGTGCCAGGCCCGGGGCTGGCTGTGTTTGCACACACAAGCTCACGGAATTGTCACAACAGCCCCCAGTGTGAATGAGGTGTTAACCTCTTTTAGAAATATGAGATCAGGCTCAAAGAGGTTGAGTAACCTGCCAAACTTTACCATTATGAGTTCACTTATTCAGTCATGTTTTCACTCAATATTGCATGAGTGGTGCTGTGTATCGAGCACAGTTCTAGACACCAAGGCTGCCATGGGGAGCAGAGCAGGTGTGCTCACTACCCTCAAGCCCCTCAGTTCAGCCGGAAACAGACATTCCACGTCTTCACACAGGGAAGTTAATCACATGACACAGTGCTGGGGACTTGTCTGGCTTGGGCTGGGGGTGGTGAGCCAGGCTTTCCCTAAGCTCATGGCCTTTGGTGGTGAGATTTGCCCAATGAAGAGGAGCTAAGAAGTAAGAGAGGGAAAAGGGCCCAGGCAGAGGGAACAGCATGTGCAAAGGCCCTGGGGTGAGGCAGAGCTTACCACACTCCCTTGTGGGAATGAGATAAACTCATAGGACTAAACAGTGAAACACAGAAAAGTTCAAGGCTGGGGAGGTTGGCTGAAGGACTTGCAGGCCACCGAGAGGAGGTGAGTTTTCCAGCCCAGAGGGGCCCAGCCTTGTGGCTCATGACAGTACCAGGATAGTCTCTAGATGCCACCCCTCAGTCCAGGGCCTGCCTCAGCTGCCAGCAACCCGGTTAATGTCTAATGGTGCAGCCTTCACTGTAAGTGGCTTTAGGCACTTGCTGTTCCCATTAGCAACAGGAGGTGCCCTCTACCTGTGCATCCAGGTGACTGTCCAGCTCAGAGAGGACCACTGTCTGTCATGGGAAAAGGCGCTGGAGCTGCTGGAGGAGTTTGTGTTCCCTCCAGTACAGGGAGGGTGGTATGCACCCAAGCTGGCTGGAGAGGGGACACCAGAATCTCTGTCCCCACAGACTACGTTCCCCTGTGTGCCTGAGGTCGTGGTGGGGGACACCCAGGGTGCCTGGATCAGGGGTGCTTCCACACTCTGTGAATTAGAGCTTCATCCTCACTGTTTTTTTACAGCTCTAATGAGGTATAATTTAGACACCATTTAGGTGTACAATGGAATTCAACTCAACATGAAAAAAACTAATTACCTACATACAATGACACAGCTAAAGCTTGAAAACCTTATGCCAAGTTAAAGAAGCCTGGTTCAAAAGAGCACATATGCAGGGCCCTCATTTATATGAAATTTCTAGGAAAAATTATATCCTTATTTTGAAATATCTGATATAGAAAAATTCAATTGGACTTGAAATCCAATCTTTTTTTTACCCTAAGACTTTTTTTGTGTGTAAATTTGTCCATAATAGAAAATGATGAGCAGTTAAGTCTTTAAAACAGTTTCAACTATTATACATTTTTAAATAGTTGTAAAAATTGGTTAAAAGTTTTTAAAATTACCTTCTTGTGTAAACAAACTGTTTCTTCGACAGTGATATTAAGGTTGTGAAGATTCATTAAAATGTCTTGACCAGTGGTGGATGCTGAGGATGCCTTTTCCCGTATCCCCCGAATGCCCCAGTTCACCTGCAGCTCTGGCAGATGAGTTCCAGGCAGCAGGCAGCTCCCACATCAAGCACCTGAGTTTCTTTTCTTTTCTGCTTGAGAATTTTCTTTGGCATGTGGGAGGTTGTTTCACTTTCACCCGGGTGCCACCTGGAGGTGAGGAGATAGGTTCGACCTGCTAAGCGGAGGGGGGGTGGTGTGGATGGTGGAATGGTGAGGTTTGGTTCATAAATGCACCTGACTCCCTGCCCTCCAGGGAGCAATTCTTCTTGTAGGCTCATGTCATCTGCAAATAGAGATAGTTATACTTCTTTCTTTCCAATTTAGATGCTTTTTATTTCCTTTTCTTGCCTAATTGCTCTGGCCAGGACTTCCACTACAGTGTTGAATAGCAGTGGTGAAAGCAGACATCTTTCTCTTGTTCTTGGTCTTAGGAAGAAGGCATTCAGTCTTTCACTGTTGAGTGTGACGTTAGCTGAGGGTTTTTCAGAAATATTGTTTATCATGTTGAGGAAGTTCTTTCTGCTTCTAGGTTTCTGAGGGTTGTTTTTTTTTTAAATCATGGAAGGGTGTTGAATTTTCTGTGCCTTTTCTGTGTCAATTGAGCTCCCCTTGCCCTGCTCCATTAAAAAAAAAAAAATCTTTATTGATTTCAGAGAGAAGAAAGGAGAGGGAGAGAGAGAGAGAGAGAAACATCAATGATGAGAGAGTCATCGATCAAGCCCACAACCGGGCATGTGCCCTGACCGGGAATCGAACCCTGATCGCCTGGATCCCAGGTCGACGCTCAACCGCTGAGCCACGCCCGGCCGGGCGCTGCTCCATTAATGTGGAGTGTTACATTGGTTGAGTTTCATCTGTTGGACCATCCTTGCATTCCTGGGATACCTGCTTGGTCATGGTATGTAATCTTTTTAATATGCTGTTGGATCCTGTTTGCGTGTGCTCCCTTGAGGACTTTTGGTTCATCATTCATGAGGGATATTGGTCTGCACTTTTCTTCTGGTGGCAGTGGGGTGATCCTGGATCATGTTCCACAAGGTTTCTCAGACATCCCCAGTGGGATGGAGTCCCATGTGCCCACCCTGGTCCCCTCACTTTAATGTACCTCTTATTGGCTTGTCTCATTTCTCTGTCTCGGTACCTTGTTTCCTCACTTGTGCTTTCTGGGGTCATAAACTTCTTCCTCCTAAGTCCTCACATCATATCTGCTTTGGGAGGAACAAAAACTAGGAGAACCCTGGCTGGTGTGTGACCATTTCAAGCATAAAACCTGATTTTAAAAACTGACATTCGCGAAGGCAAGATCAAGAGTTTACTTAAAAAATGAAATTGCCTTCATTTGGAAGTTTTATACTCTTTCAATATATGAATATTTTTCTTAACTTTGAATTTTATTTTTTTCTTAGCATAAGTTGCAAATATGATGCTTTTCCTCACCAGATCCCTAATAGATGCCCCCACTCCCTTCTAGACAGTTCCTCGTAGGCTGCATAATGTCACCATATTCTGTGTGTACCATTATGGCAGACAGGGGGTGGGAAGCCCTTTTTTGGGTAGGAGAGGTTCAGGGGGTGGTGGGAGCTGCCTGGTGTCTGTGGTAGGGATCTCAGGGGACCCTGCCCTTGTTTTCTGTTTGAAGCTGGGAAACAGGAGAAGCCTAGGATTAGATCCTCAGCCTTGTCCTAGATGCACCCACAAAGGAGTCAGTAACACTGATTTCTCTGCTCACCCTCTGGATAATCCAAGAATCCCCACCTTTCCTCTTAATGAGACCACCACTTGCCACAGGTAAGAGAGCTGATGGTTGGGTCAACTCAGTGGAAGGCTGAGTGAAGAGACTCTTTCTCTTTCTCCCAGGTTAGCTCTAGAAAAAGCCAGCGAATAGTAATGCCACCATTAACCCAGTTATTCAGAACTGGCCCCAACTCACATAAAAATGGGCACGGAAGCACACTCGGGACCCTGTCCTCAGCTTTGATATGTAGTCCATGTATTTTGTAGTTATTAAGAGCCTTGGTTTGGGAGCCAGGCAGGCCTCGGTTTTAATCCTGCCACTTAACTGCTGTGTCTCTTTGGGAAAGTCAGTTAGTGGTCCTGAGATGTGGTTTCCCCTTCTGTGGAATGGGTATACTTGGTTAGCTGCTGGGGGAATTATGGGAGACAAGGCACATTGGCATGCTGCCTGGCACACAGGAAGCACACTGTTCATGAACTTATTTATTAATCCAGAAAACATTTGCTAGACACCTATTCTGTGTCTGGGACTCCTATAGGAGCTGGGGATACATTAGTAAACAGAGCACGAGTTCCAGAGGAAACAGTGATGCAAAGGCCCGGAGGCCAGTGGGGATAGGTCAGGATCAGTCCCCGGCTGTCATGTGATGCAAGGTGATGAGGTTTGGGGGCTCACTTGTCCTAAGTGAGATGGACCATTGCAGGGAGCTGGGCAGGGAGCAGTGGAGGTTCCTTTACAAGGATCCCTCTGGATGAGTTATCTTATTTAATTCTCAGGCTCTCATGGCTCATGGCCTGGGAGGTCAGCCAATGTCACTATGATGACTATTACACTCCCTCTAGCCTTTGTTGAGAAACTATGCACTGGACCAACTGTGCCAAACCAGATTTTATGCCTGGGGGAGAGGTTCATGGCCCTCCCCTCTTGGGATGAAGGGTGTCCCTTGCAGAGGGAAGTTCTAGTGGGTCTGTGGGGGTAAAGGGCCAATCTGTCTAATTCAGCCCTCCCTTGGGCAGTCTAATTGCCCATTTAACCTTTGTGGGGGCTTAATTAAGGATGTTTAGTCTGGGTGTGCTGCACTTGACTCATTAGGTTAAGCTCATGGCCTTCCCTCTAGTCCGTCAATGGCCCAGACAGACAGGCTTTCCGAGGCGTCCCCCGAGAGGAAGGGGAAATGGAAGGTTTCACTCAAGCTCTCCCCAGCCTGTGGTGGGTGTGGGCTGACCAGAGGGCACTGTGGGTGGGGTGGGGAGGACGGCTGCCCCCAGATATGGGAACAGTGCCTGAGGTGGGGCAGAGCTGAATGCAGGCTTGGATGGTTTACTCAGATAAGGTCTGGCTGTAGTGTGTGCGTGTGTGCGTGTGTGTGTGCACGAGCCCACACGTTCCTCCTGTTCATATGGGAGGGGATCAGAACTAGGGGTTAAACACCACTCTTTTAACAAATTGAGGAATGGAAAAATGACATGCCCAATGGGACCCCAGAGGCCACCTCATCCAGGGGTTGGCAAATGTTTTTGTAAAGGGCCCTCTGGACTCTGCCTGTGAAAGCAGCCACAGGCCATAGGCAAATGAAGGGCATGGCTGTGTTCCAATAATTCTTTATTTACCACAAAAGATAGTGGGCCAGATTTGGCCTGAGTGCCTTAGATTATTGATCCCAGGTCTAGGAAAACTTTCTAAATGAGGGATCCAGACAACCTTCCTTCCATCAATCATAATAACTCATGAGCTGCAACCTTTCTGAAGCCCCTTCTTCAGAAAACTTCAGATCTTTTTCAAGGTCAAGTGTCATATTTACTGTAGTATTTATGGATTTTTCGGCACTTTAACATCTGTGAAATTGATGTACCATTTTTATCAGAGTCCTATGGTTTATTTTTTAACATGTCACTGATGAAGTGTTTGGGTACTATGCTCGTAATCCATTTCTTCTCAGAAGCCCTGTGGTTTTTATTGTCCGATTTTGCATAGTGCAGTGATTTTAAGGAATACATATGTCATGTTATAGAAGAACTGACTGTACCTATAACCCAGGCCTCCTGAATTACAGTTCAGTATTTTCCCACCTGCATTAGTTAGGATTGGCTAGGCTTTGCTGCAGTAACAAATAAACCCTGAAATCTCAACAGCTTTATATCATAAAGGTTGACGTCTTTCTCATCCAAAGTGTAATTCAGTTTGGTGACTTGCTAGGGTGACTACTTCCATGCTGTGATTCAGGGACCCAGGCCACTTTATGTGGCTTCACCCTGTCATCAGGTTGCCCCCATAGTCATTGACCAAGTGGAGGAGAGAGCTGGAGGATCCTGGAAGATATTTCCTAGACAAGGTGTGGGAGTGGCTTAGAACACTTCTGTCCATATTCCATTGGTCAAAAAGCAGTCACACAGCCCCCGTCTAGCTGTAAAGGGAGGCTGGGAAATGTAGTTTTCTGACTGTCCAGGAAGGGGAACAGGACTTGATGAGTACATTGCAATGTCTTGGTCACATCACCTCATCTCCATTCACTCACCTTTCAATAATTCACTGGCATTTTACACCAGGCACTGTTCTAGGCTCTGGGGATATAGCAAAAATAAAATAAAATGAAACTACAGAAACAAACCCTGCTTTCATGGAGGTTACATTACAGCAAATAGATGGATATAAAAAATGAATAATTTAATGTAATGTATGTCTGCTGGTGACATGCTATGGAGCAAAAAGAATTCATGGAAGTGGGAGAGAGAGAGACTTGGGGTTGGGTATGAAACTACAACTTTAAAAAGGTGATTGGTTTGAAATCCTCTCTGAAAATGTGGCATTTGAGAAAAATCTTAAAAGAGGTTCAACAGGGGGCCACGTGGAAACCTGGGTAAGAGAATCTCAGTCAGGACAAAAACCAGCACAAAGGTTTTGAGGTTGGAACCTTCCTGAAATGCTCAATACGCAAGGTGGTCAGTGTGGCTGAGAGTGGTTAGAGGGGTGGGAGGGTTAGGGAAGTCATAGGAGGTGAGACCAGAGCTATCAAAGGTCAGATTGCTGAGAAGTTCTAGACTGTTCTCCAGACTTTCCACTTGAGGCCACTGAAGCTCATGTGATTACTGCACTGAAACCCAGGACGCCCTATCCTGTCTCCCTCTTGGCTCCACCACTGACCCCTGGCACCAGGTCCTTCGATAGATGAGGAAAGAGAGGCTCAGAGAGGTTAATGATTCCCATTTCCCAGAATCATTATGAAACTAAAATGAGAAAGTGGTTGTTGTGTGCATTGGGAGTTCAGTTTCACTTCATGGTAACATGCAAGGACTATTGAGATTGTCCGGGGGGGGACCCTGGGAACCGCGGGGTCAGTGAGTTCTTCTTAACTCTCGCTCCAGCTGAAGTTCCGAGGTGCAGGCCCTTTGTCCGAAGGCAGCATCTCACGCACTCATTTGGTGGTTCTGACGGGGCTGCAGACCAGGTGAAAACATTCGGCTATAGTTTCTCCTCTGTGGAAAGGGGGCAGGCGGGGAAACAGCAAATAATTAAATTGATGTCGACATTTATTGCTGTGAAGGCAGTAAAAGCATCACATGGCTTCCTCATAAAAAGTCATAAGGCCTATTTACAGTCCCACATTATGTTTCTGGTAATCCAAACCAGAAACTTTCTCTGAAGCTCTATGTGTTCAGCTGAGAGCTTCATGACATGAAGACCCGGCTGGGCGAGGGCGGGGGTGGGGGCGTCGTACATCAAACCCTCCTCCTCTTGATGGGGGTGGAGAGAACCTTGTTTGTTTGGGTTTGTGCGGTTTATTGATTCAGGGAAAATGCCTTTTGGCCATTACCCAAAAGGCCCAAAGCTGCAATTTTGGCGTTTCTTGAGCAAAAGGGGGGGATTCTATGCTCGGGCCATAGAACCCAACATTGTTACTCCAGTTGTCCACAATGATATCTCACATTTCAAGGCCACTTCTCAGCTTATCAAGATGTGTTTGTACAGGGTCATTTCTTAGGAGAACACGTCAATCGCGTGTATCAAAATTTAAAATTCATGTGCATCTTGATTCAGCAATTTCACATCTAGGAATCTACCCTGCAGATGAACTCACACATGTGACCAGAAGCCCATGACTATTGAAATGGATATATTTCACTTGAAATATGCAAATAAGTATATGAAGTCAGTATTGAATATTGAAATGTTGAAAATGCTAAAAACCTCTGAACTTTCTATCAGCAGATGATTACAAATAAATAATGGTACATGCCTGTAAAGCAGGACTAGGTAGCCATGAAACAAGCAAGGGTGGTCTGCTCAGCATGATCCCCAAGGTACAAGGTTAAAAAGATACAGAAGACAATGTTTAGCATACGTCCATTTATCTAGATTTTTAAAAGTCTATGCTTGTATAAGCATAGAAAAATTCTGGAATGATGTGGAAGTCACTATGAAAAGTGGTTCTGGCGATAAAGGAAATTGAAGGTCTTTAAAATAATATACGTGCATTACTTTTACAATGAAAAACATAGTAAAAACGCATTTATTATCTGTGAAGGTTACTATTGGATAGGATACTGGAGTTGAATTCAGACTTTCTACACCTCACTCCAGCTGCCCCACTCACTAGCTCTGTAATCTTGGACAAGTGGCATTTCTGGAACTCTAAGTCTCATTGATTATAAGACGTTATTATTTCCTTTGCAGGGTAAGTGTAAGGTTTAAATAAAGTGATACTTTCTGAAACTGTTAGGTGAGATCTGATATATCATCCCATGTTAGACACTCCTGTTATTTCATCTTTATAATGTATCAATTGTTGTTATTGTCTTTGTTGTGAGAAATAGAAATAGATTTAGCGAACTTGAGACAAAAAAGAAGAAAGGAAGAAAATTTAATTGGAGGGATATGGTGGGAGCATGGAGGAAAAGCTTAGCAACTAGGTCTTGGAAAAGACTAGAACTACAGTATCACTTGCTCTGCTCAGAACCCAAAGTCCCAGGACAGAGACTCTGATGGGCTGACATTGGGTCCTATGCCCACTCCCAGGCTTATGGAGAGTGGAGCATCTTGACTGACAGTAGGGTTAACTAATGAGGGAGGAGGGAGATAGAAGAGTGTTAAGCAAAGGAAGGAGAAATGGATTCTGTGTGGGCAAAAAGCCAAAATGAAGTAAATGAATGGCTGTTCTTTTATAGTATTGAACTAGTCTTGGTAGGCAAACTGCTGTAATAAGCCGTCATTTCAATGGCTTAATAAGTGGAAGTTTATTTCTCATTTGTGCTATTCTCGAATGCTATTGCTTCTCGGTGGGGTGACTTTCCTGGGTCTCTGCTCCACGCAGTCACTCAGGGACTAAGGCTCCTTCCTGTAGGCTCTGCATCTTTTACTGCGTCTTCTGGATCTGGCCATTAGACAAGGGGAGAGCTGACAGAGGGTGCACTGATGGGCCAGGATCTGGTCATGGGGCCATCCTGAACTATAACTGGGAAACTATCTAATTATGTGTTCAGGAGGAAAAGGGAAAAATCCGGTGACCCCCTTGCTGGGGTCTGCCACAGGTAATACCACATAGAATAAGCAATGTTGTCATTTCAGGTCTGAGGGCCTGTGAGTCTAATACTCTGACCTAAGGTGAGTCATTTCTCTTCTATGGACCTCGTTTTCTCCATCTGAAAAATGGGAACGTTAGAGAAGATACAAGGTTTTAAACTTTTCTTTGTCCCAGATAACTTTTTGTGAACTGAAATCCATTGCAGAACCCAATATAAAAATAGAAAAGACGGCTTCAGATGAGGGGTGCGGAGCCCTGTGTGTTTATGGCCTCACCTTTGCCCCTGTGGCCTAACCCTGGGCCATATGGGGCTCTGGGGATCTCGCCTGCAGGCTGTTGTCGGCCTACATAGACTCTAGTTATGACGTGATCCAGCCAATCTCTGGACTCTTTAGGGAACTTTCAAAACTTTACTGTGTTCTCACTTTGGAAAAATCTGAAGACGTTTGAAATCAGGGCCACTTGGCCTCTCTCCCTGGCTGGCCCTGGGATGTGCCTGCTCCCTGCTTGGAACCACCTGCTTGGCGCTCCAAACCTCACTCTACCACAATTTATTTTTTTACTAGGGGAAACGTTTAGTATAATAAATCATGTGGTTCCAGTGTTCCCTGAACCATGTCTATGAAAAGGGGATCCTGAACTGGTCTTCAGACCAGGGCTCACTGTTGGCAGAAGCACCCAGTTCCCATGGCAGAAAGGGGAGGTCTTCCCAAGGACTTTCCAAAGTCGGGGGAACTGGACAGGCGCATCTGCTTTGATTAGAAAGGAAAAGATCAAGGGTAAAATTGGTGCTATCACGTGCCAGGGTGGGGAGACAGTTCCAAAGCAAGTTACAGACTTTTTATGACAATAATTTTGAAAGGGAATTCATATAATCCTGGCAATTTAGACATTAGGGTTTCAAAGCTCTAATGGGCCCAAAATAAATATATACATATTTTCCTCCAATTTCAAAAAGAATTATCCTAAACCCGAAACTACTTTAGCCTTGTTTCTTGAATTGGTTTGCCTCCTCTCCTAAGCAGAGTCGGTTGAAAGACTCAGAGCTGAGGACGGAGAACTCCCGGCAGCCCCCAACTTGCACCAGAAGCCTTTGACCTTTCAGTTGACTTGGATTTAAAACAAAGGTTTTGTTGTCTTTAAAACTGTTTTATCTGTCTAGAGATGGCATAAGCAGTAAGAGAGTTCCAAGAGACCCAGAAAATGGCTCTTTGGGTCTTAAGTGGTTTAAGAAATAGGCCTAGAAATTCT
This sequence comes from Miniopterus schreibersii, assembly GCF_964146895.1. NCBI lineage: Eukaryota > Metazoa > Chordata > Mammalia > Chiroptera > Miniopteridae > Miniopterus > Miniopterus schreibersii. The sequence continues at coordinate 27,692,066 of NC_138121.1, read as the reverse complement.
CAAATCCTAGTATTCTCAAGTTCCCTTAGAAATAAATGCCTCTGCCAGCAGGCAACATGTGCCCCATCTGGGCTTATTCTTAAACCAGGTGAGACTGGACAGTGCACTTTGGCAACTGACCTATCTTTAGGTCTCCAGGGAGGGAAGGCGATGCCAGTTAAATAAGCTGAGGATGCAGCCTTCTCCCAGGTCCTCTGGGACCCTTACTTCTAGAGATGTGTCTCCAGAGACACGTCCACATTTTCTGGGTTTGTAGATAAAGAAGCTCCAGTTCATGGAGAACTTCGACAGAGCTTTCAAGAGGAGCCAGCTGGAACCCTTCAGTAAAGTGTTAGGATGATTGCCCTGGCTGGTGTGGCTTGGTTGGCTGGGTGCACCAAAGGGTTGTCGGTTCAATTCCTGGTCAGAGCACATGCCCGGTGTGGGCTTGAAACCCAGTAGAGGGCACACAGGAATCAGCCGATGTTTCACTTTCACTTCAATGTTTCTGTCTTTCCCTTCCCCTTCCTCTCTCTCTAAAAGTTAATAAAAAATCTTGAAAAAAACAAAAAAGATGGATCATCACTGGAGAGTAAGGCACATCTGAATTTAAGTCCCAGCTGTGTCTCTTATCTTCTCTGTGACCTTGGACACAGCAGAACTGGGGACAATGATAATAATGATAATAATAATAATAAAAGCATTCCTATGTGGTGAGTAATGCAGATAAAATGGTTAGCACTGTGCTTGGAAGGCAGAGGTGCCTGATAAATGTTAGCTTCTTTTACCCAGGAATCCGATGGAAAAGTTGTTGAATCACTTAGAAAAAGAAATTTAATTCAGAGCATTAGGTGCTTTCAAAACTGTTGAAGAGCTAGAGAAACAAGGGTCAGGGGAAGCTGTCATTCCTGCTCAGGTTTGCCACTAGAATTTGGCAAACCAGGAGGTCACAGGCACTGTAGGAGATCGCAGCTGGCCTGCAGCACTGAGGCAGGTGCTTGGCGGGAACCCCAGGTGCCAGGCCTTCTGCCCACTGGGGCCTCAGGCTTCAGTGTCTTCAGGCTTCCTCCCTCTTCTCAGGTCTTGTGTGCATGGCTCTCAATGGTGGAGACCAGTCTACAAAAATCTTGATGGCAGAGGATTCTGGGGAATGGAATTTCCAGGCTTCCAGGCCCTCCAACGCCAGGGATAGGTGCTGAGTGGCTGTCATTTCTGGTACTGAGCAATAAGCTTGACCATTGGCATTTTACAATAAATCATATAACCACATAAACAGGACCAAGATAACGACCCCAAATGACTGAAAATATGTACATCAGAGGCTCGGGATACCAAATGTAAAAGTGCAGTTGGCAGCCAGAAATTGTCATTGAAGCCAAAGATGTTGGAAATCGGGCTCTGAGACCAATTATGGGGCTTGGAAAGTGTGGGAACTGGGATTGTCTGGTGGAAAAATAACCTTTGTGGTTTGGTGCCCGAATTACCAGGCTGACTCCCTGCTCTGGGAAGCAATCCCCTCCCCCAGGACCTCTTCCTCCTGTGAGTTCTTATTACTCACTTTGTCTAAACCACATGCGCGAGTCCCTTTCCTAATGGTTTACTCTGTAAGGCGTCTTCTTAAACAGAACTTTTAGCTCCTTGAAGGCAGGGAGCAATGTCCTCAAATCTTCAGAGCCCACGAAGAAATGGTTCTTAAAAATAAAAACACCACGGGAGAGAGGGAGAGAAGCACAGAGAAACAAAGGCAAGTCTTCCACAATTCTGCCTCCCAGAGTTATGTACTACTGATGCTTCGATGGCGACGCTTTCCGTTTCCCCCCCAATATTCACACATATGTAAATGTGGGGTTATGTTAACACGTTAGTAAAAATTATCGCACACCAAAAGAAAAAACGTGATTGTGCCCTGAACACCTGCCAGGCACTGACTGCATTCATCATTTATAATAATCATAAACATACTGATCGGCTGCTGCTGGGGGAAATGTGTTCTGTTTCCTGTTTTCAAGGTGAAGGTAACTCCCAGGCTTCTGGCCTCTTGTCTTTTGTTTTTTTTTTGTAATCCTCACCCAAGGATATTTTTTCCACTGATTTTTAGAGAGAGTGGAGGCAGGGTGGAGAGAGAGAGAGAGATGGATGTGAGAGAGACACATTGATCGGTTGACTCCCGCACACTCGGGGCGGGGATTGAACCTGCAGCCCAGGTACGTGTCCTTGACCGGGAATCGAATCCCCGACCCTTTCTGTCCGCGAGCCAAAGCTCTAACCACTGAGCTGAACCAGCCAGGGCTGGCCTCTTTTGTCTCCATGAGCTTTTTCCCTGCGGTCGGTTTAGACATGTCCCCTCTCCCTTCGATGGACCTGATGGAGCAGGAGGCATCCCTTCCCGACTCTTCCTGCAGTAAGTTGTGTGGACAGACTGCCCCTGCCCCCAGAGGAGGCCTGTGGTTTGCTGCTCTGCCAGCAAAAATCTGTGTAATTAGCCCATCCATAAACCAGCTGAGCTAGAACTACATCCTCCAGTCCGCTTCATCAGTAATCAAAGTGATACCTCTGTCCCCACTTTCCTGGTCTCTGTGACAGTCTCTGTGGTCCATGCTTGCAGTGGGAGAACGGGAGGCTGTGTGTTGGCCCCTAGGCACTTGCTAAGTGCTCACACACCTTGTCTAATTAGCCCTTAGATGATAGAGCAGTTGGTACAATTATGGCCATTCTTTTAGGGTAGAAAAAACTAAGGCACAGAGAGAGTAGTCACCTGCCCTAGGTCACACAGCTGGTAAGTGGTAAAGTTGGGTCTTGTCCTAGCTCATTTTTCTTTTCCCTCCCTCCCTCCCTCCCTCCCTCCCTCCCTCCCTCCCTCCCTCCCTCCCTCCCTCCCTCCCTCCCTCCCTCCCTCCCTCCCTCCCTCCCTCCCTCCTTTTTTCCTCTGTCTTTTCTTCCCCCCCATTGATCCATATACCATAGAGTTGGCTCATTTAGTGTACAGTCCAATGGTCTTTAGCATATTCACAGATACGTGAAACCATCGCTACAGTTTATTTTAGAACATTTTCATCGCCTTACAAAGAAACCCCACACCCTTTAGCTGTCACCCCGTATTTTCCATCCCCCCCCCCCCCCCCCCCCCGCCTTAGGCAGATGAATCGGCCTTCTGTCTCTATGGGGTTGGCCTCTTCTGGACATTTCACATAAATGGAGTCATACAGTATGTGGTCTCGGGTGTCCGGCTTCTGTCACTCGGCCTGGTGTTGGCAAGGTTCGCCCACACTGTCGCACCAGCATTTCACCCCCGTTTGTGGGTGAGTGCTGCCCCACTGTGTGGGTGCTCACCTCTTCTTTATCCATTTGTCAGTGGGCCATCGGGGCTGTCTCCACCTCTTGGCCGAGGTGAATAGCTCTGTCTTTCTGGAAGACTTTTCCCCACTGTCCCTCCCAGTAGACCCGTGGCTTTAACCGAGGATGACATGGATGGCAAAAAGCTGGAGCTGCTCCTGCCTTCTCAGACAGGCCACGATGACAGTCACATACCCAACCTGCAATTTAGGCTCAGCCCAGAGAGGGGAGTGGCTCAGCACCCCCCCCCCCCCCAGCCCGGGGCCAGGCCGCCAGGGTGGCCTCAGCTCAATTAAATTTATTCCCTCAAAGGGGGGGAGTGACAGAGGGGGTTTAGAGCAATAAAAACATGTCCAGTCCTTTCCTCCTCCAGGAAATCTGCCCCGGGGTCCAGCATTATTGCCATGCTGGACAAATCCCCAGTGACACTGTGCTGTGATGGGGACCATGAGGCAGGAGGTCTGGTTCCCCTTGAATTCTGAGGACCTGAATAGCAAAAGGTCTGGGGTAGACTGAGAGGAGGGAGAAAATATCTCCAACCCCGAGGAGATATTCGGGCCCGTCGGTCAGGGAGGAGCAATCCCAGCGAGAGGGGCCCTGGTGGGGCAGCCTTACCCAGTACTCTGGGGCCTTGAGGTTCATTTGGAATTGGCAGCTGGTGACCCCAGTGTCCCCTGAAGGGCTCTGGCCCCCACACGGGATCTGTGTGTTCCTGGAGTCTGTGGTGAGAGGGAATTAGAGTGACCCATGTCGCCACTGTGACCCATGTCGCCGGCGGGGCTTGCTGTGCTCAGCAGCAGGGGCGGCCAGGCAGGCTGTTTCTGGAATAATCACCCTGCTCATTACAGGCTCCGGGTGGGCTCCCAGGGGTCAGGCTGGGTTTATTTGCTCATCATGGGAGTCAAGGAAAATATGTCCCTTTTCACTACGTCAGCAGAAGTTCCGAGATGGCATCGATGCGGGAGCAGGGACAGGAGCACATGTAAAAGCGGCAAACCCCAGGTTGAGGAAGGAAAGGGAGTTGGTTGGAAAGCAGACTGGAGGCGGCCTCAGGGCTGGTGCCTCTTTCTTCACGGGGTGGCGACTTACAAACACAGAGGGACCAGTCAGCTGGTGGAGCGTAACAGCACTGCTGGGCACCAGGTGTGACGATCCTACAAACTGGGCAGTTTTGTCCTTTTTTTTTTTTTAACACAAGGAGACTCAGGGAGGTTCAGTAATGTGCCTGAGACCACACAGCCGGCTGGAAGAAGGGGTGAGCTGTGAGCCCAGGTCGCCGACCCCGCAGCCCAGCTTCTGATCACTGTGCTCTTGTCGGGGCTCGTGGGGAGCTGATTCCTGGGCCTGGTCAGGTTCTTGGGCACTTGAGAGTCCAGGGGAGGCGTAGGCTCGAAATGGCCTGCATGTTCCCCTGGCCCAAAACAACTTCTTTTTGTTTAAGTTTGTGATAAAAGACACATAAAATTTACCATTAGGACCCTTTTTAGGTGTACAGGTCAGTGGCATTAAGGACCTCTGTGTTGTTGTGTAATCACCACCGCCATCCATATCCATCGCTCCTTCCATCTTCCCGAACTGAAACCCTGTCCCCATTAGACAATAACCCCCCCCCCAGCCCTGGCACCACCATCCCGCTTCCTGTCTCTGGGACTCTGGCTGCTCCAGCGACCTCAGATAAGCTTGTGGTCACTTGTTCCAGCAGCGTAGGAAACGAGTGCGCTCTTGTACTTGCACAAGGCCTTTCAGGGCTCCCCGGCCCGTCCTGCACCCCTCGGGGGAGCCCAGGGCAGGGGCCGCTGGGGGAGGCGGCGTGGATGCCTCCAGGTTTGCAGGCGACCCTCCAGTTTGCAGCGTGGCCCCACACGCTCTCCTGTCACCTTCAGGGCAGCCTTGGGGCGCGGGGGGTGACGGCCGTGTGATGGAGGCAAACATGACGTGGCCATTGGCCTGTTCATCTTTTCGTCCAACGTCGGAAACTTACCCTCCCCAAGTAAACCGTGCATTTCACCTACGCTACTGAACTGTGTGAAAAAATCATATGTAGGGGGGTCTCTTATGATTTTTAAAATCTCCTCCCTGTGGATCTGGCTTACTTTTTTTGTTTTTAATGCTTTTTATTTGTACTTTCCCTCCTTTTTTAAGTCGATTGTACTTGCCAAGAGTTTTTGTCTACATTATCCGTCTTTTGGAAGAGCCAGTTTTGGTTTTATTTTTATTGCCCCTCCCCCCAAACATTCCTATTTGCCAAACATTCCGGAATGTTCTTGTTCCCCTAATACAAGAATCCAGAGAAACATTTTCTTCCCAGTCTCAAGATGTCTCATTACTTAAGCCCTAGAAATAAAACAGAATCTCCACACATATCTGAGTTGCCTCTGAGCTCTATTTTGGGCAAACTGACTCTATGGTGAAAAAATTTCTCTTTCTTTAGCCGCTTTCGCTCACAAAACTTGGCGATGGTCTCCCTGAGGCTGCTGAGTTGTATTATTTGTCTTTTTCTCCTGAATTTCAAGCATGATGCACGGAGATTCAATTCCTAACAGCGGTGCTTAGGTTCACCTGTTAGTTATGTATCCTGCGCAGTGAAGTTAGCAGATAATTTCCGAGGACGTAAGAGCATGGTGACAGAACTTTGGGTACCGGAGGGGCTTGGCACTTAGGACCCCGAAACATCACGCATCAAGTCTTGCTCTACTTTCTGAGATAGAAATTGGGAATCCAGGGCTCATAGATCAACCTTTTTCTAAGATGCTTGGTTGATCTTCCCAGCTGAAAAAGTGCCATATTGGGTAATCCCATTGGCATCTCTCCTGGCATGGCCTAGAGGGACATGGTCACAGTGTTGTGAGTTGTGAAGGCAGATGGAGTGACTGCTGAGCAAAAACTGACAGAGGTGGCTCTCTACCTCCTCACGGGGTTTTTGGTCAGTACAAGTGGTGAAGTTGAGGCCCAGAGCCTCCCTAAAGACACGGGGATGAACAGACTGAGCTAGGCCCCCACCTTCGCTCCCGCCACCCGCTGCCCTCTAGTCACGCCTGGCAACACCCAGGGTGGTGTCCCCAATCCCCCAACCATGGTGCCTGGCCAAGGCTCCAGTGTCTTCTTCCCTTGGTCCTGTAGCTTGGGTTAGGCCTGGGCCACCTCAGCCTCCACCCCAAAACTGTTCTCTTCTTAAGGAAGCAGCTGCCCTGGTAGCTGATGGGCTGCAAGAGGCCCGGGTGTGATGGGCACTGGAGGAAGACCATCAGCATGGCATCCGGAAGTTTCCATGGGTAGCCCTGCTCCAGCCTCGGTGTCTCCTCCAAGTTATACTCTTGGCATCTTCCCTGTCCCCGTACCTAGGGCAGAGCGAAGGGTAAATGCCTGAGTAACTCAGGAACAGTTCCCAGAGCAGCCAGCCTCCCGCCTCTCTCGAGAACAGTTTCATGCTCCAGCCAAGTGCCTACTGCAGGTGCAGGTAGCAATGGGCGCGAAATGCCGAAACAACTGCTCAAAAAACCCCCGCTGACTGAGAGGGCAAACTGAAGCAAGTGGTCAGAGGCTACCTCCCGACCCGTATGCCCCAGAGGTTTGGGAACCTGGGCCTGAGAGCGACAGGTCAGCAAGGCTGGGGGTCGGGCCCTGCAAGCGTGAGAGCACCTGGCGCTGTAGCCAGGGCTGCCTCCTCTCCCGTGGGCCCTGCCTTCAGATATCCCTGTGCGTGGCCTCCATGCCAGGTCCCCACTGGGTGTGACTGTCCGTGTCACCGGTGAGGGGCGGAGGCCTTCCCGGTGGGGCCTGGAAGGTGCTCCCCTCCACCCCGGTGGCTGGCGTGGTGAGAGCAGCCTTGTCTCGGGGGGGCTGCTGGAGCTGGTTCCCACCCATAGACCACCTGGGCTTTGGCCCAGGAATGGGGGGCTGCTCCCTCTTGCCATCTCCTCGGGTTCTCGGGGGCAGCCAAGGCCTTGGAGACGTCTTCTTCATCATCTCTCTCTGCCTTTGGCCCCCAGGCCCCCCTGTGGAAACCAAGAGGCTGAGATCTCAGGTTTTGAGCTTAGTGTGTTTTTTTTCCTTCTTTCCCCTAAACCTCCTAAAATGTCCTTAAAGACTTGCGATACATTTTCTATAAAGTTTTGTAAAAGAATCAAGGATGCGATCGCTGGGCTATGAAGCACAATTCTGTGGGGGTCTGGCCTTGAGACGCTGTCACAGGAGGACACTGGCCTGGCATGGGACCGCCCTGGGTGCAGGGGACTGACTGCAAGATGAGGTTGGAGGGGACCGTTTTTAAGAAGCTGCCTTCTTTTTTTTTCTCATTCTGCTCTGTTTTGGTGCTTCCATCACCTGAAACTGCTCGATGGAGACTTAGTTTTGAACTTGAGAAAATAAGGACTGTTCTGGGAGACAGTAACCCGGGTGGGGATCTTAGGTTTTTGGAAGGCCGAGTTCCAGTTTGCCAGCCTACTTTGAGAGACAGAGTCTGAGCCAGAGCAGCTATGATATAATATAATAAATATAATATAATAATAAATATAATATAAAATATAAAACAACAGTCATTGCCCTGCTCTGGCTGGACAGGGGCACAATACCGATCTTCCTCTTACAATGGCGTGTCCTCATCGGAAACAGCGCTGTCCTGTTGGCCTCCTGTCGTGCTCACACCTGTCTTGTCCAGACCCCCCCTCCTTTTCCGCCGTCAGCTCACTCAGCCACCCTACGTGGATCTCTCTGGGTGCTTCACAGCTATGCTTGTGTATACCTTCTAAATATTTGCCTAGTGGAGCCCAAGCCTTCCTGCCCTCCACCCCTGCTCACTCCTGGGATGACTGCACATGGGAGCTAATTAGCACCACATTTTTCTATGGCAGCCCCCTCTTTGGAACATGTGCAGTTTTATTTGATATTCTTGTTGCCACCCAAGTATGGAATCCTTTCAGGGCTGGGCGGTGTTCATTTCACTGAAGGACACCGAGGATAAATTCTTAGCTCACTCTACATCCATCACCGCACTTTCCCATCCACAGGAAGAGAATTCCTGCTGTTTACTGCTTTGTGTAGAAAGGACAACATCCTTTGAACTTGAAAGAACGAATTGAATTAATAATGGGTGGCCTTTTTAAATATTTAGAATATTATGCTCAACTACATACTATTTTTGTGGGTCCTAATGCCTGTTTGTGGAACTGAATTTAAATTTCCTCCAGCGATTCCACGTCTCCACCACTAAAGTGGAAGACACAGCCCTTCCTCTTCCCCAGTCCCTACCCATTGCAGAGCCAGATGTATCAGCTGTCTATTGCTGTGTAACAAATTATCCCCAAACTTAGCCACTTAACACAACAATAAATATTAATTATCTCACATCGTTTCTGAGGGTCAGGAATTCAGGAGCAGCTTATCTGGATGTCTCTGGTTCAGGGTCTCTCATGAGTTTGTAATTGGGAAGGTGGTCAAGACTGTGGTTTCTCATGAAGGCTGGCCTGGGACTGAAGGACCCACTTCCAAGGCATCACTTCCCATGGCTGTAGGCAGGAGGCCTCTGTTCCTCATCATGTGGGCCCGCTCCTCCATGGTGCTGGGCATTTTAGATACCATGCTACGGCAAACCTGGATTCTGAACTGTATTTCTGAGCATTGTTTTGTTTTTGACTTTTAAGTAACTTTCCTGGACTTAAACTGTGAAATCTGTCTCCCCTGCAGTGTGCAGCCACTGATGTCTTGGCTCAGACCTACATGATTCTTGTTTTTATTTTTCAGCCTGGCCTCCTAGTGGTCCCCTGGTATCTGTATAGCACAGTGTCCAGCCAGTGACAGCCAAACTTACCTGACCGTGGAGGCTCTTAGAAGTGTAGTTCCTGCAAACACCCTGTAGGCCCTGTTTCTCTGAAGCCACTTTAGAGAATGACCAGTCGTAAGGAGGACAATTCAGGAGAGCTTCAGAGATCAGGCTGAAATGGGGGTTTGGGGCCAGGGCGGCCAGAGCTAGAATGGCAGAGTGGGTTGGGATCCCCGAACGTGGAGCAGGGGAGCCCTGCAGGGATTAGGGGAAAGCGACACCCTCCAAGTGGCAGCTTAGAAGTCAGGGCCTAAAGGACTTGGGTGTGAATTTGGTTTGCATGAGAGTCAAGGGCACTCTGAAGAGGGTCCATGCCTTATCCATGCCTCATCATCGGCCAGTGACACCGTGAAGCCCTTGTCACTCTTGGCTACCATCAGGTCCCAAGTGTTTGCAATTGCTGGAGTTGTGCCCAGGGAGCAGCCTGCAAGAGGAGCCTCTGCTGAGGGGGGGCTGGAAGCTGGGGCAAGGCGAGGCCTGAAAGAAGAGGGGCTGTCCACAGGTCGGGCCAAAGAGGGGCCTGCTGCTCACACCCTCTGCCCTCACCTACAGGGTCCCTGTAAACACCCCTGGGCCTAACCCTTTGCCACTCAGGACAGATACATGTGTGGAAACCTCCGCCCAACCTTCCATGCTGGGCCCTCAGCGGGGCATGGAACGCCCGTGTTTTGGGAAGCAGCAGGGGCCTGTGACTTCCCCGGGGTCCTGGCAAGGGGCATGTCAGAGCCTTTGTGATGGAGGGCGGCCTCTGGGCCATGATCTCTGCTCAACCAGAGCCCAAGTAAACACGGCTCCGATGATCACAGAGCTCACCAGCTGGGAAGAAGCCTAGAGATTCTTCTAGTGCAAAATTCCTCCCTGGGACAGTGGGGAAACCGAGGCCCAGAATGGGGAAGGGATCACCTGAAGCTGAGGTGGGCTTGGGATCCTGGGTCTGGACTTTGATTCAGGGATTCCTTTGCCCACCCCGGGGTATTCCGGAGCCTAGTTTCCTGCAAGTGGGACACTGGCCAAGGCCTCCTTTCTGACTTCGTGTTGGATTATGCCAGTTAAGGAAGACATCAGGCTACTACTTCAAATTCCCTCAGGTTATAAAAGAAAAGGAAAATAGTGAATAACACAATGATTCTTTCTTGAAGTTTTAAACACAAAACTTAATTTTCCCAGAAACCGGATTACTTTGTGTGATGTTTTTATTACTGACTATCCAATTAATTTTTTTTTTTTAAGGTTAACGTTTAAAAATGTTTAGAAAAGTAGAGCAAAGTGCCACATGCCTATCACCCCCAACATGAATCATGATCAGCTCACCAACCTATTTCCTTGTACTTCCACTCACTTCCCCGGAGCCAGGATGATTTTGGAGCAAATTCCTGGCACTGTGTCTTTGCCTCTGTGATGATTTCAGTGTGTATCTCTAGAAGGTAAGGACCTCTCACTCTATTTTTTTTACTAAAATTTTTATGTTTCAATAATTGTAGATTTACACACATTGTAAGAAATAACACAGAGATGCCTTCACACTCGGGAGCTCTTGGTGTTAAACGTCACCATATATTATCACACCTAAGATATTCAACAATGACAGCTTAATATCATGCAGTATCCAAATAATGGTTACATTTCCCAAATGGCTCATAATTTTTCTTTTGATGGTTTGTTTGATTAGCTTTTAATTAATTAACTAGCTGTCCGGCTTAATCCCATGTGTCCAAGCTGAGTGTCCAAAACTAGCTAATTAATTAAAAAATTTTTAGCAGCGTTGTTGAGATATAATTCATATAGCCTACAATCGCCCATTTAAAGTATACAATTCAATGGATTTTACGTAGTTTTTAAATTAAAAATACACTATGCATTTATTGCGGGAACTTCAAACGCTACTAACATGAAAGGTCTCTGTTTGCAGTCACCTCTAGCCAGCGAATGCCTGCATTTTAATTATGCAAGTTTAATAAGACTTGGAGAGAGAGCAGAGGAGCAAGACAAGGGAAAATATGTCCCTACATCCTGTACCTAGACATAGCTACCCAATCGATTTCGAAAGTTTCTTTCTCCCTGAGGGTGTTTTTCCTCCCCCTCAAAACATGACATTTCGATGACCTTACACTTCACAGGCCAGCCTGAAAGTTGGTTCACCGCTGAGGGCTTGCTCCTCGCTGCCTCTCAGGGTGGGGTGAGGTCCAGAGCAGCCGTGTCCTCTGAACACCCTCCAGGCTCCTAATCAGGGTGACCGTGGGGGAGAGTTCCGGGCATCGGTGCACCTGGCTGGAAAAATATCGCATCTATGTTTTCTCTGAACTCTAATGGAAATTCAGCATTTCCCTCCACTATGGACAAAGGCAGCAAACCAGTAGCATTAACAGAACCTGTGACTTTGTCATCAACGAAATCCTAGATATTTTTCATCAGATTACGGCCGAGGCTGCTATTTTGAAATATAATTTGAGCTCAGAGCTACTTGGAATTAAAGAAGCTATTCGACTCTCTGCAAGAACTGTCTTTCAAAAAAAGCACATATACGGCTATATCACAATTAAAAGGTTGCTAACTGTATTTCAGTGCAATTGTTTCCTTTGTAATCCTGCAAATTTTATGTATTTAAAAACATTCTAAGAAGGGGCTCTTTGGCTTCTTATTCCCAAAGGGGTCCAAATTCCCCCAAAGGTTAAGAACCTCTGGATTGGAGAGAAATGTTTTTTCTAAGTCGCTGATGATTTACTTTTAATTTTTAATTAAAAAAAAAAAAAATCCAGAGCTCAGTTGCCTCCAGCTTCCCAGCCGGGCCTGGTCTCATTTTTCAGGGCCAAATGCAAACCTGGCGCCAGAGTCCGGGGGAGAGAAGCAGCAGGAAGCAGAGATACCGGGATGTCTCTGTCGCAGAGGGAGCTGGGCAGGGCTATTTTCGATGGCTGCCTGCCCTTCTCTTGGATGAGTACACAGCTGGTTTGCACAGCTGAGCCTGCCCTCCCGGGGAGATCATTTCAGGAGACAATCCATCTCCGCGTCCACATGTCCTGTTGACCTGGATCGTGGGCTGCAAGGAGAGGATGGGCAGCCACCGCCCAGGAGAAGGAAAACCCAACGCCCCACATCCAGGGGCGACGCGCCCGCCTCCTCGCTGCTGGTTGGGGCGAGCGGGGAGCCTCGTGGGCTCTGCGAGCTCACCGGGTCCGAGTGGCGTGGGAGCCAGAGCCCTTGCTGCTGCACACACCTCCTGCGTGCCGGGAGAGACAGCATTGTCCCGTACCATCTCCACGACACACCCAGTGCGTGGCTTGGTCAGGTGCACATGCTGGCTGGTGCCAGCAGAAATTCGAACCCAGGCCTTCTGCCACCGGCCCCAAGCCTGTGGCTTTTCTACTGCAGCGTTAACTGCTGGTGTGCAGTCAGTCAGCCGGCCCGCTTACCCGGGCCCAGCGCAGGGGTCAAAGGGGGAAATGGAAATCATGAAGGATCATCCCAGAGGGACAGCTGGTGGTCCTCTGAGGGGGAATCAGAGCCATCGTATCGACCAAGACCAGACCCACGTCCAGAGGGTTTTCCATGCGCCGGGCACAGTGCTGAGTGTTCATACCGGTTACCTTGTTCAATGACCAAAGACGCTCTGTAGAGCCTGCAGCACCCAGGGCACAGCATGGACTCCAGGGCCCACCTCCTGGCCACGGCCAGGCTCTGCCCCCTGTTAGCTGTGAAACCCGAGCAATGACCTTGGTCTCCTCTTCCATAAAATGGGGACACTCATAGTCCCACTGCAAGAATTGCTGTCAGAATCAAATGTGATATTTTGTTGTTGTTAATCCTCACCCAAGGATTTTTTTTCCATTGATTTTTTTTTTAGAAAGAGTGGAAAGGAGGGAGGAAGAGGGAGAGGGAGAGAGAGAGAGAAACATCGATGTGAGAGAGACACATCCATTGTTTGCCCCCTGCACGAGCCCCAACCAGGGTCAGGGATCAAACCTGCAACCCAGGTACATGCCCTTGACTGGGAATCAAACTCGCGACCCCTAGGTTCATGGGCCAACACTCTAACCACTGAGCCAAACCGGCCAGGGCTCAGATGTGATTCCTGGAGAAAGCATTGTCACAGTGTCTTGGGCTGCTGTAACAAAGTACCCCCCATTTGGTGGCTTAGAACAACACATATTGATTCTGCTAGAGTTCTGGAGGTGAGAAGTCCAAAATGGGTATCTCGGGGCTAAAGTCAAGGTGTTGGCAGACTCTAGAAGGGAACCTGATTCCTTGCCTTCTCCAGCTTCTAGAGGTGCCTGCACTCCTTGGCTCGTGACCTCTCCCACCATCTTTAAAGCCGGCAATGTGCATCCCTCCGACCTCTGCATCTGTCATCATATCTCCTCTGACTGTCCTCCGTCTTTCACGTTAAAGGATCCTGTGGTTACATTGGGACCACCTGGAGAATCCACGATGCTCTCTCCGTTCAGGTCAGCTGATTAGCAACCTTAATTTCACCTGCAACCTCAATTCCCCTTTGCCCTGTGAAATAACATATTCACAGGTTCCAGGGATTAGGATGTGGATGTTTTTTTTGAGGAGGGGGGGAACCACCAAGACCCCAAACCTGTGGATGCCTTTGGGAGCCGGCTGCCATGTGTGACAGTCATTATGCCTAAAATGTTTCCCATTTTTGTGGTGACCACTGGAGGGTCTCCTTGAGGGCACAGAACATCAGGAGGCCCAGCTCATTCATTCCCTGTTAAATAGTGAGCCTCGGGGCCTGGCGCCAGGCTCAGGGAATGCTTCTGTGAGCAAAACAGACAAGGTGGCTGCTCATGGAATGTAAAGTTAGTGGGAAGACAGGTGATTGGAAAGAAAACAAGTAAAAACTTCATGATCGATCATGACGAGGGCTCTAGGGGAAACAGGCAGGAGGCCATGCTAGAAATCAATGGAAGTGTGGCCTGGGAAGACCTCTTTGTGTAGGTGATGTCTGAGCTGTTCCCCGAAGGATGTCAAGGAGCCAGGGGGCTGCGCCAAGGCATGTCCAACACCATCGCCTCTCCTCAAGGTCCCCGGCAGGACTGAGCTGGCCAAAGATGAAATCGTTAAGAATTTCAACAGGGTGAAAACAGAGCATTAAGCACGGGGCCCTTCTACACCGGGGCCCAGCCTGACGGCCGGGATCACCGAGGTTCCTGCACGATAGCCCTGGATCACTGAGGTCCCCTCCATCTTTTCTTATAATAACTCTGCTTTTTTATTTGTTTTTATTCTTTTATTATTTTTAGCTAAAGCTAGTTCAAGTGCGTTTTGTTACTTACAGCTGAGAAAGTCCTGACAGGCAGGTGTGAACAGGCTCAGAGGTCCTTTCCTAGGCAGTATTTTTCTATTTCAATGGAGCGGTTTGGGGGATAGCACAGGAGTGACTCTGATGGTGGAAACTTCAGGAAGGTCCAATTCAGGAGACTGTGTCAGTGAAACCGCCTTGGCAGCCCTACATTTGGCCCGAGTGTCTGATGGTCCCCGGGCTGGGGTTCCAGCCTGTGGACCCGTCCGTCTTGGTCTCTGTTTTGAGTGGACTCACACAACCCTTTCTAATGGAAAGAAATGGGTCACCGGGAAGGCAGCATGTGGTCCAAGAGCCCAAGGCTGAAACCCTCAAACACAACTGGCGCTTCCAGGCTTCCAACTGCGTAATTTGGAGAAAACAACCTGAACCCTGGAAATTGTGACTCTAGCACCTGGAGCTCAGCCTGGAGGCTGCTGCAGGAGGCCCGGGACAAGTGTGGTGGCCCAAAGGATGGAAAGTTATGACTGTAAATAACACAGGAGGGACTAGGGAGGGGGGACATGCCCAGAGTGAAGCAGGTATGGCAAGTGGGTTTTGTTTTGTGCACAAACTCTGATGGACTGGTGGTAGAGACTTTCGAGAGGCCCATGACTGGCTAGTCATGTCTGATGAGGAAACGAAATGAGAAGAATGAGTGGAAAGTGGTTGCGTTCTTGGAAGGAGTTTTCTCACGGGTCGCAGTGCCTCTCCTTCTGCTGTGAGTTTTTTGCAACAAGTGCTGAGGCTGGAAGGCTGGCTGGGGCCAGTTTCATAAGGAAGCTCTGAATGCTGAGAATTGGAGACAGGGAATAGGTTTTTTTCTCTCTAAGTAAAGATTTTTATTTAATTTTTTTATTGTAGTAGGCAATTATCTGCAGAGTCTTTCAAAATTAAAAGTTTTTATATTCCCACCCTCCCACACTGCCCCTTTGGCAATCATCGGCTTGTTCTCTATGTCTATGGGTTTGGAGACAAGGAATAGTTTTGTGTGCCAACCTTCTGCTTTGGTCTTTCAGCCTCTCGCTTTGTGCCTCTGCTCACCCCCCGGGCCTGACATTTCCCCCTGGAGCCTTCTGGCTCTTGCAGCCTCATTTCCTTGGTCAGCTCCCTCCCTGACACCTCCACTGCCCGCCTCTGCTCCAGTGACTTCCCTGGATGCTTCACAGAAAGGAAGGCATTTGTCACTGCCCTGGGGCTCATCTCAGGTACCTGTCACATCTGTGACACCGTCTACCCAGCGTGATGATATACACACAGCTGTGATGGTAAGCACTCCGCTGCACATAGCCTGTCTCAGATTCAGCATTGTGTTTGGTCACCAGAGGACCCAGAGCAGCTCTGCCCACCAGCCACTCCTGTGAAATGGGACTAAACACAGCACCTATCCCACGGTTTCGTGTTAGGATTAAAGGGAATGGAAGGCACATGTCTCAGTGCCAGGCGTGTAGTGTCTTACACATATTCTCTATTGTCATGATGATTGTGTAGAGTTGAGCACAATGATTGACACCTAGTAAATGCTCAATAAATTATAATAGTAACAACTATTTTAATAAATGAGGAGAGATAGAAAGGTAGAGTATTGGCCTGTCCTAGGAAGTCTGGGTGAACAGTCCTCCTGGGCTCCCCCCAATTTGAGGTTAATTTCCTGGGCAACAGGAACTGATGAGGGAGAAGAGAGATTTGTTTGGTAGCAGAAGAGACCCCACCCGCCAGCCCACAAAGAGCCATCTCAGTGATGGTAGCTAATCAGCCTGACGTGGGGACCTTAGCCCAGGGAATGTTTTCTTTCCATCTGTGTCGCAGAGACATTTTCTTGCCCATCAGGGCGCTGGGAAGGCGGACGGAGCAATGGAGCGCCCTGCCCGGCCTCCCGTGGATCCTCACCCCGGGGAGTCCCCTTGGCCTGTAATCCTTGGGGCCCGCGGGGACCGCAGCAGCGGACAAGCCACTCCTGTGTCAGGGAGGTGGGAACAGACCGCTGCTCGGGCCCCCATGCCCAGGTGGCACCTCCCCAGGCACCAGGCGGGCACCACTGTCATTGTCTTCCCTGGGAGGTACCTGAGCACACACTCCCGCTGCCGGGACAGCAAGGACAATGGCTGTGGTTTGGTTTTGTGTGTGTGTGTCTGTTTTTTTTTGTTAATTTTCACCCGAGGATATTTTTTCCATTGCTTTTCAGAGAGAGTGGCAGGGAGGGAGAGAAGGGGAGAGAGAGACACACACACAGAGACAGAGACAGAGAGAAGGAGAGAGAGAGAAACATAGATGTGAGAGAGACACATCGGCGGGTTACCTCCCAAAAGCACCCTGAGCGGGCAACCGAGGCGTGTGCCCTTGACCGGGAATCGAACCCACCACCCTTAGGGCCGCAGGCTGATGCTCCAGCCACTGAGCCACACCGGCCGGGGAGACAATGACAGTCTTAATTATGAGGCTACTTGTCAGGCTGGGCTCACCTAGGAGGACCCGGGGGCCAGCCACGAGGTCCCTTCTCCCTGTCTGTTCTTATGCTTTGACATATAATCCTGCGGAGGCTGCTCTTTGTGGCAGAGGGAAACTGCCCCAGGTGGGTTTAGGCTGGAGCTGGAGGCCAGTGGAAAGGGCACCGAGGGCTGCGAGCCTCATTGGTGACTCTGGCGTGACCTTGGCTTTGTCACTTGTGTATTCTGGGTTTCAGGTTCCTTATCTGTAGCACTAAATGAGGTACCTGAAGCCATGTCTGCATTGCATTAAGGAGGCGGGGGGGGGGGCTGCCTCCCTGAGAGGCGATGGAAGGGCTAGAATGCTGGGGGGGAGCAACGGGGCGAACGTAGCAACCTCCCAGGGTAAGTGTGTAGAGCCCTCCCTTGAGGCCTGGCCCGGTCTCAGCTACCTTGTCATCTTTGTTGCTTTAGGAGCATCCATAGTTCCTTGGTGTTCGCTGGACTTGGAAGCTCCAGGTGGCCATTTTCAGTAGAGAGAGAGGTAGAGGGGGAGGGAGAGAGAACACAACAGAGGAGCACAGCAGCAGCTGCCCATCTTTTTGAGAAGCTTTAGGACGGCTGGTTGGGAGGGCGGGAGGAGGGAGGGAATGCACGGGTTTCTACTTCCTCAGGAGTGGGACCCTCTGGGACATTGATGGGGCCATCCCGTTTGACTATAGGAAATCAGTCCCAAATTCCCTCACCTTTTTAAGGAGTTAGTATCGCTACTGTGGAGCTTAGGGTTGATATGGACTATTTATTATTAGCAGTAATGTTACCACTTAATAATTAATGGTGACAGGGCTGCGCCTAGGATGTGCAGAGCTCCAGGCGGATATATTTTGCAGGGTTCTTGTCTTAATAAACAACCTAAATGACACCAAATTAGAGTGTCAACACCATTTTGGTGGCCAAATCTCATGTGAAGGAATATACTGCATCAGTTGGTGGCACCAGGCCTGGCCATAGAACCCCAGGGTGACCCATAAATCCAAGTCCCAAAACTCCACCGGGCATCTGGTCGACGTCTTGCATAGGGTAGAAGGTTGGTGAATGAGGAGTGAGGCTCACGTGGGGTGTCCCATTCTGATGGCCCTGTCCACCTGGCTGGTCGCAGCCACTGGAGGGACTTTAGAACATTTTGAGGAAGGTGCCCCAAAGTGTGAGACCCCCTGAGGTGTGGGTCTTGGGGTAGAGGCCCTGCTTGTCCAGGTCTAAGAGTGATATGATGTTATAACTGTGTATCATTACGAATTATCGTAATCATGATTAGAGCGCTGATGTTTATGACATTAAGTACCATCTTTGTTATTTATGGCATTGGTTAGAATTAGATTTAGCAATGAGTGGTAGAAACTAAAAAAATAGCAGCTTAAAAATGATAGATGATTTCTCATGTAACGGGAGTCCTGGAGGGGGCTGCCTGGGCCGCTGGCTGCCTCTGCTCCACGCGGTCTTCGGGATCGGGGCTCCTCCCAGCTTGTCCCTCTGCCATCAAGAGTGTAGTCCCCGTGGACCAAGGAGGAGGCCATCACCTCTGTGCTCCAGGCAGGGGGATAGAGGGAGATGCTCTTTCACTCTTTGCTGGGGTGGCACGCTCTGCCTTGTTTTGAATTAAGCGGGCGGTTAACCTCGATCAAGTCAATTTTGTGAGGACCAGGTCTGATGTAATTGCTCCATCAGAATACATGGAATAGCGGCTGTCTCCAGGCGAGCCTGGCTCCCCACTGTGGGGGGGGGGTCTTTGCGTCTGAACCTCCTTCCCTTGTTCCCACACTCGCCTGCTCCCCCCCCTTCTCTGACTCGGGCCTTTTTCTCTCTCGCCTTCTCTCTTTCTCCCTGGTGTTTATGATTTGCTGTACTGGAAAGTAGGGATAGTAAAGAGAAGAGCTGGTGGCTGAGGCTCCAATGGAAAGAGGAGGGTGACAATAAGGGCAGCCACCCACCAGACAGTCCTCAGCCCTGGACTTGCTCTCCCCCGTGGTGCTCTCACACGCGATTATTTCCCTTAAGGGTGTGTGAGTCATGCCCACAGCCCAGCTCCCACTCCCCTCCCTTTCTTCCTGCCCCTTGCTGTTCTGAGGTCCAACTCAGTTCAGCCCAGTGACTATTTACTCAGCACTTCCCATGTGAAGGATTCAGGATTATTTCCCTGGGAGAGTTGGCTGGCCAGAACAAATTACAGAATCAAAACGTCTGAGTGTCGTCAAGGCTCTTGGGACTGGCTGCCAATTTGCTTTTTATTTCCATGGGTTGGGCATGAGGCTGCCATTTTTATCACATTCTCGCCAGCACTGGGTATTACATTTTATTGTGTTTTAAAAGATGTACCCTTTGGAGACCCTTTATCTCACAGGTGGTCATCCTCCGAGATGAACAGACTGGATTCTCCCAGGTCTCAGACACTGAGGTGATGTTGGCCTGAGCAGGGCTCCTGGAGGGAAGAAGAGGGGTTGAAAGGAGGGAAAGTGGGGGTGTGGGAAAATAGAAACTCTTATGCTGGGGTATAAACTGGCACAAAACTTTTGAAGCTCAAGCTGGTTCTTAGTGCTTTGGGCAAATTAAGCCTTTGCACACCCATCATGTAGTTTGGAGACTGTCCCCCAACTCCATCAATCCCCAGAACCTGTGGATATGTGACTTTACATAACCAAAGGGACTTTGCAAGTATGACCAAGTAAAGGACCTTGAGGTGGGGAGATGACCGTGGATTATCTGAGTTCAATGTAATCACAAGTGTCCTTATAAGGGGAGCACATAGTGGGTAGAGTGAGAGGAAGAGATTCGATGACAAAGCAGAGGTTGGAGTGATGCAGCCATGAGCCAAGGAACGTGGTGGCCTATAGAAGCTGAAAAAAGTCAAGAAACAGATTCTCCCGGAAGCCTCCAGAGGAACCAGCCCTGTGACACCCTGATTTTAGCCCAGTGAGATCTGTTTTGGACTTCTGACCTCCAGAATAAATTTAAAAGTAATAAATTTGTGTTGTTTTAAGCTGCTAAGTTTGAGGTAATTTGCTGCAGCAGCCACAGGGAGCTAAAGTAGCCGGCAATTCTGCTCCAGGTGCCTATTTCAAGCCATTCTCAGGAGGTCCACCAGGCGTGGGTGAGGGTGTTCTCTGCAGCACTGTTGCGATGGAGTGGGGAGCTGGAGGCAGTTGGGGGGAGCCCTGGGGAGCTGGGGGCAAAGAGGAGGCGTGCCCTGGAGCGGTTGGAGCCAGCTGCAGGGCTTAGAGATAAGAGACTAGATGTCCACGGAGCACCACTGTGAACCAACAGGACTCGGTGGGAAAATAAGGCGACACAAATGGTAAATGGAAAAATACCAGCACATCTGAAAAACCGGGGAGGTGGTTATCTCTGGGTGGGGTAGTGCCTGGGGGCTGCTTGGACCCTTGATGTTTCGATCCAGGTGGGATCCCGGCTACATTCAGTTTGGCACAACTCTGAGCTGAGCACTGAGGGTAGGAGCAACTCGCTTTGTAGATACTGTCCTTCGATTTAAAGTTTTACATAACCCACAAGTGCAAAACAGTGACTCACGCCTTTCCAGAGCACCTTCAAGTCCGGGGTAACAGGAAGCTCAGTGAGAAGCCGCCTGTGGTGGGAGGGCCTGGGTGTTGGCTGCAGGGCGTTGGCTGCCGGGCATTGGTGAATCCAGATCAATGATGCTGCTGCAGGAGGACTGAGGGGTCGGAGGCGTCAGGCCCAGAACAGAAAGGAATGGGTTCCCGGAGCCATGTGACATTGATCTGGGGGGCCCATGGGAGCCTCCTGTGGAGTAAAGGAGAGGTGGTGCCCACCTCTTATCCTGAGAACGTTCAGATGTGGCTGCCCAGACGTTCAACAGGCCAGGTGGACTGTGCGGCACATGGCATAGTGATATAGTGATGTAGTGGTGTGTGTGTGGGGGTGGGGGGACCCCCTGCCCCAGAGATGACCCCGTCAGGAGAGGGTGAGCTGGTGGTCCCAGGAAGTCTAAAAGGGTTCACAGGCCTTAGTGTGGACTGAGAGCCAGCAAACGGGTCCCTGATTAAGATGCTCCTGCTGTAATCAGATCTGTCAGACCCACTGCTGCAGCCACTGGAGCAGAGGGGCAGAGGGTGTCGGGCCCGCGTGCTGATAAGCTGGCCCCAGGCAGTTGTGTCCAGATGGCAGTTGTGACCTTCGGGGATGGCAAGTGAGCTCAGGCCAGGAGTAGCAAGTGTGCCTCCAGGGCTCTGCTTCCCCACCTCCATCGCCAAGGCCACCTGTGGAGAGGGGGCAGGGACCTCCTATTTGGGAGGTGAGAGGCAAGCTCACTCAAAGCCATCAGTCTCAGCAGAGCCCCCATGGCCTTCTGGATAAACACAGCAATGTTTTAAGAATCCACAGGGAGGTGTTTTGGCCTGGAGGGAGGGAAGGTTCTGGGCCTCACTCTCTGAGGCGAGCCAGGACCTACCCATTCCTGGGAGAAATTAAAGGCATCATGTACCATATCTCAGTGCCATTTCTCGGTCCTGCTAAGGTCTTGCATCCCTTGATTGTGAAGCTGCATTTGGGGACTCTGTGGGTCCCCTCCCAGAATGTGGGGCTTCATGGAAAAGTTGAGCCCAGGAGCACACACAGAGGAAATTCCAGGGTGCAATTGCTGACAGACGTGCCTTGGAAGGCGGCTGGTTACATTGGCGCCGTCCCAGCACTCTCACTCTCCCCTCTGTCCTGCCCTCCCACTCCCCAACTTCTCTTCCCCTCAAAAATAAAATAAAATAAAATAAAAAAATCCTAACCAGAGAGAAGCTGGAAGGCACAACCAACTCAACCAGAAAGAACTCACTCAGTTATAAAAAAAAGCCAAACCCTTAAGTGTGTAAAATCTGCAGGGAGTTCTGTTGGTTAAAGAAAGATGGCCTGAGCGCTGAGGGCCATGCACGAACATCATTAAGTCACCACCTTTTGAGCATTTCTGATGCACCAGCGCTTCCTTTTTTCTTTTTATTGAGGCATCGTGCAAATGTCACCTAGTGCACGTATACAAAGTGCACAGCCCGGTGAGTGACTGCATATGTGCTCCCCAGGTGACTACCACCCAGGTCAAGACACACACATTCTCAGCACCCACAGGGGTCCCTTGTCTTCCTTCCTGGTCAGCATCCAAATCCCAATTTCATCGAGATCCTGATTTCTATCCTGTTATCTTTGCTGCTCTTGAACTTCCGTGCTGGCTTCTTTCACTCGTCCTAACGTCGGTAACATCCCTCCCTGTGGCCGTGCAGCAGGTTTGTTCCCTTCAATTGCTGTGCAGATTCTGCTGTGTCCCTCTGGTGATGCACAGGGTTTGAACACTCAGAATACAGCTGACACCAGCCTCCTTGCACAAGTCCTTGGGTGGGTCAGCTCCTCACCGGTGTTGCAGGGTCACAGTAGCCCCATGGTGTGCATGCAGCTGCTAACACCCCGCCTCAGAGACGGGGAAACCCAGCCCCAGAGTGAAGGGCAGGGTCGGAACTCCAGCCAGATCCACGTGCTTGAGAACTAAGCTCTTAGCAAAGGGCACGACATTGCAGGGGCGAAGCAGCAAAGCGCCCCAAAGTGGCAAAGCTCATCTGGGGCAAAGGTCCCCCTCCTCCGCCTTGACAGAGGGGCACCTGGCCTAGCCCCGCTTCCCATCCCGTCTGCCCCTGCCCATGCCCAGCTGGGCGCTCCCGCCCCAGCGAGGCCCTGACAGCTGTGTTAAATGTTCCAGGGAAATGCAGGTTGTCCTGGCTCTGGGGAAAAGCCCTGCAAATCCCGTGACAAACAGAGCTAAGCTGGTGTGTCAAGCGGGGCCTGATGTCAGCTGCAGTGAGTGAGGGCGGTTGGCTTTGGGAAGCACCATCGGTGCCAAGGCTGGGAGCGCGTCCCGCCCTCTCCAGGCGGCCATTCTTCGGACCCGCAGCTGTGCAAGGCTGGAGTCTGGACAGCTTCAGCAGGGCCTTGGGGGCCTCGTTTGCTGACCCCAGGGTGGATGTGAGCGACCGATGAGATAATCCATGCGAGGCACCGTGAAATGCTAGCACAGCCCCATGAATATGAGCTGCCTTATTGTTTTTAACTGTCCAAAATTGGGATTCATGATCTGAACAATCTATCCCAAGGTCCCTTATCTGAGTCCCTTATCTGAGACCCTGGGGGCCAGATCTATTTCAAAATTCAGAATTTGTTAGAGTTTAGAACATTGAATCAGTGCTTATATTGTATATCATTAACAGCCCTGTGGGATCCTGGGGAGGCTGGGTAATGAAACTCCCTACAATTCTGCAGCAAACCAAACGGGTACACGGCCGCGACCGGCCCCGCTGCTCCGTTCAGGGACAGCTCTGCTGCCAATGAGAGTGCTGCCCACTCCCGAGGGAGCTTGTGTGATTTGGGAACTGGTGATAGGGGTTGGAATGCCTCTTCTGCTCTCCTGTGTGGCCTTGGGCGACATGTTCCCCCCTGGGAAATGGGGGTGATAGAGTCCTCGTGGCTTCAGGCCACTGTGAGGTGGAGCAGTCCATCTATGCAAAGTGCTCAGAGCAGAGCCAGCTAGGAGGGAGCACAGCAGAAGGGCCCTCCATGATTACAGTTATTATTATTATTAATATTCATACTAATTCCGGTGCTGCCAGTTTCTGCCCATCTCTTACTGGGTGCACATGTGTATGGTGGGGGCCTCACTCCCCGGTTTCCCTCACCTGCAAGTCCAACTGCATACTCTCAGCAGTGTGTGTGGTATGTGTTTGTGTGTGTGGTGTAGTGTTTGAGCGTGCATGTGGTGTGTGTGCAGTGTGTGTATATGTTTGTGTGTGTGGTATGAGTGGGATGTGGTGTGAGTGTGTGGTGTGTATGGCGTGTGTGGTGTGAGTGTGTGTGTATGTGTGAAGCTGCTGTTCCCTCCACTGGTCTGGGGTATCTCAGGCTCAGACGGCCTAAGCCACTCCCTGAATGCCGTGAAGTTGTCACGTGTAAATAGGTGTATTTTTTCTTACAACACAGCCCCTCACCCGCTCATTCAAAGAAAGAAGAGCCTCTTCCAACACCGGAGACCAGCGCCTTTGGCCCCTCGAGAAGGGCGGCAGGGCTGCCCTTGAATTTAATTGGCTTTCAAGGGCAGCTTTGGCTCCGTGGGGTTTTTGCCCTGCTTGCTGACTGGCACCAATTTCTTCGTGAAATGAAATGTCACCGAGGTGTCTCATTTAATCTTCACCACAGCTCTGTGCATGGATAGCAGTCAGTACCATGCCTATTTCGGGGTGGAGAGACGGCTCCGTGGGGTCCAGCAAGTTGCCTGGGTTTGCACAGCTGGTGGCAGAGCCGATCCAGAGGCGGGCCTGCCTGGCTGCGAGGGCTGAGGTCACCCCTGCGGGTTCCAGTCACCTATCGCTGTGTCACAAACCTCCCAAACTTAGTGGATTAAAGCTGCATTTATTCATTTTTTGCTCATAAATCTGCACTTTGGGCAGGGCTCCGTGGGACTGCTCCTCTCCGCACAGTGCCAGCTGGGGAGGCTCCACGGCGGGTGTGGGTGAGGGTGACTTGATGGCTGGGTCTGAGATCCTCTGGAGGCTGGGTCACCCCCGTGTCTGCCATGTGACGCTGGCTGCTCACGGGGACCCCCTCAGGCTTTGCCAGCAGGACCTCTGCACTTGAGTTTCCCTATGGCTGCCTGGGCTTCCCCACTGCAGGGAGGCAGAGTTTGAGGTGCACAAGGTAGACGTGAACAGCATTTTGATGTCTAGTCTTGGCGGTCATTTCCACCCGCCTTTCCCAGGAGAGAAGGTCACAAAGCTCCCTCCAGGCTCAAGCAGAGGGGGCACAGATCTCACCACCGGATGGGAGGAATGTCAGGACCTAGAAGCCTGTAGTCATTTCAAGCCTCAGAACCCTTTAGGCTAAAGATGCTTAGTAGTATCCTTATTAGTGGTAATCTTTAAAATTTTTAAAAATATAATTTTATAATATATTCATTTGTAAAGTTTATTTTATATGATATTTTATTTATTATTTATAATAAAATTCCATATCTATAATATATTTTATATTTATATAATTTTACTTATTTAAAATATTTATTTAATATAATGATTATATTTTACTTATAAATTTTACAGAACAGTTTTACTATTTTATATATAACAAATGATATATAATAAATATGATCATATTTATAGATGTGAAATGTATTTATTTATATGTAAGACATTTTGTAATAATTTTAAAATTTACCACATTAGTTGCTGGCAATCTGTTGCCTCTAATAAAGCGTAGACATTATAATCATATTGGAAATTGTCTGTGTAAATGTTGGTTTTTCACAGGTAGTTTCAGTAAGAACCACACCTCTTCCAGGAGGAAGCATTTTCTGGGGCTACTTTTGGGGGGTAGTTCTAGGGAGAGCTGTGGGCTATTTCCAGCACAAATGGGATGAATTCCTGGCAGTGAAATGGAGCAGTCGGGAGATCCAGCACCTAACGTCTCCCAGTTAGAGCTTTGTCCCAGGTTAGAATGGCTAAGAGCAAAACAAAAGAACAAACAACCTTCCACAGGCCCATGGGTTGCCCAAATGCAAGGGCATGGGGACCATCCAACTTAATCATAAAGTAAAGTCACGAGCTGGGAGGAAACTTGGAGAGCAGGTAATCCTGTGCATCTTAAATGGGGCACCCCCCCCCCCCCCAACGGTAAACAGAATAGGCAGAGAAGTTTACAACGTAAACACGGGAAGCTTTGATTTTTCCTAGACGCTGAGTAATCCAAAACATTTTCAGTATGCAAACAAACATGGATGTATTTTGGAGTAGAATGTAAAATCTCCATAAATTTTAGGATAAAACAGAAGACTTCAAAGAGATTCCACGCTGGCAGCAGAATGACTCGCGAGGATCACACAGATGCATCCCTTCTACCCGCTCTGAGCTCCTGGCTGGCTCTGCCTTGGGGTGGGTGCTGGGGGGGAAAGCATGAGAAGCAGTCTGCTAGCTGGCAGTTCTCACTGTGGGCTCTTTAACGGCAAGTGCTGAGCAAAAGGGAAAGAAGACCAAAGGAGGGGTTGTTACATCAGCCTCCACAAGGAGCTAGGGTCCCTCAACCACTACCCACACGTGGGCTGGTCTGAATCTTGGTGTCCTGCAGGAGTAAATGCACACTGGCTATCGAAGACTGGGTATGAAAACCGAGAATGCAAAGTATCTCATTAATTATTCATGTTGAATAATGAATTCACAATGGAAAGACAATATTTTAGGTATATTGGGTTAAATAAATACACTTCATTTGTTTCTTTTTACTTCTTCAATGTGTCTACTACAAAATTTAAAACTACTTGTGTGGCTCGCATTGTGTTTTTATTGGGTGCATTGGGCTAGAGTAGAAGGTGTCTCCGAATGTGATAGACTAGGAACACTTTCCTTCCTATAACATCTTGGGTGACTAGTTTTGGGGCAAAATGGGCTGCTGGAAACATGGCTTTAGGTAAAATTTGTCTCTTTACTGACCTCCAAACCAACATTGGGCTTTCCCACTTCCAACCTTTTGTTGACTCTGTTCTGTTGGGAATTCCTACTTCTCTTGACTGTTCCAAATCAATCCATCCTTCAACATGCAGCTCAAATAGTTTTTAATGGTTCTTTTTTTGCTCTGCTTCCTGCCATTGACTATGGTTGAGGTGGATGGTGTTGCAGCAGCTATTTTGGGACTATAAGTTGATAACTTAAGGAAGAAAAGTTGAGGATGGCAGAGCAAAAAGATGGAAAGGGCCTGGGTAGGGATGACATGATTGTGTTGCAAAGTCAACTCCAGGACCACCTACTTAGGGACTTCTAAAAATGTGATACAATCGTATCTTTCTATAATTTAATTGCCCTTACTTGAGCATTCTAACCGATAGGAACTCCGCATTATCACAGAGAAAAAGAATTCATGCAACAATAAAACAATGTAGTATGAGTTAATGCTACCACTAAGCCAGAAAATGATGGTCTTCCCTTCCCAAAGCGTTGACCAATCTGACTTGAAAAGTCAAAGCAGCTGTGGCTTTTTGAGGCTGGGTGTGGTGCCACTTGATCAGCAATCTCTCATTTTAAGAATCTTGACAACTCTGTGAGGCAGGTGCTATTATTGCCTCTACTTTACAGAGGAGACACTGTGGCTTGAAGGGGGAAAGTAGGATTTGAGCTGTAGGAGCCCAAATCTTAATCACTGACCTTGAATGTTCTGTGATCTGAGCTTCCTGTGTATCTTTGGTTTGTAGGGAGGCCACCATATACTCCCAGCTTAGCTCCTCTCCGAGTAATTCCAATGAAACTGGGGGGAAAAAGAAACATCAAAGGAAAAAAAAGAGAGCAAACCTAGTGTGCCATCTCCTCCCCAGCAGGCTACCACCTACTGTTTATTTGGGGCGGCATCAAAGGTGTCAGCTGTTGTAAGTTTTTCTTTCCTGCAGGTAGGCAGTTTCTAATGGGACGGATCACATTTTTGATCTGAAAATAACACATGAAAGACATAAAAAAGAAAAACTGTTCAGCTGGTTTATAATCCTCCTCTTAAGCCAATAAACAAAGGCAGCAAGAATGTGACGGCGAAGACAAGGTGACCTACCTCCAAACGTGAAGCACACTCATTGGAAGGCAGGAAAGTGTTCGTCAAAAGAGACTTAGTTCTGCTCAGATTTAGTCTGGCCTGGGGACACTGTGGACTAAATCAGTCTTCTTGAGAGAGATGAGGTGAATTCGCTCTTCCAGAAAATAACCTAATCGCACAGGCATCTTTCACAATGTGTGGTCTCTGCAGGGAAACTGATAAGTGGAACAGAATCTTTTCAACCAGGGTTTCAGCGTTTTTTCTGCTATTGGCACAGTCAGATATCCCAAGAACCACCTTCCTCAACATCCTTGGTTCCAAGTAGAATTACTGATGAATTTCTTTTAAACTCTCAAAGAAAAGAAAAAAGAAGAGTCATGTAGGTAAAATATTAGAAATAGATTGATTTTTCTGTTTCTAATTAAAAACAATTTTTTTTTTTTTTAAAATATGTTTTTATTGATTTCTGAGAGAGGAAGGGAGAGGGAGAGAGAAACATCAATGATGAGAGTCATTGATCGGCTGCCTCCTGCACGCCCCCGACTGGGGATCGAGCCCGAAACTTGGGCATGTGCCCTGACCGGGAATCGAACCGTGACCTCCTGGTTCATAGGTCGACACTCAACCACTGAGCCATGCTGGCCAGGTGATTTTTCTGGTTTTTTTTTTGAATGAATATAACTTGATTCTGAAACATGATGATGAAAACAACAATAATATTAAGCATTTTGAAGTGCTGACTGTATGCCAAGCATTGTGGAAAATGCTGTGGGTGCATTAATTAGCTCATCGCATCCTTGTGAAAACCTTGCACGTCGGTTCCAATCTGATCTCCATTTTACAGAGGAAGAAACTAAAGTTTAAATCCTTGTTGGAGATCGCTCGGCCAGTATTGGAAGAACTCACGTTTAATCTTGGGTCTGTCTGACTCCAGAGCTCTTTCCCTGATGGCTGGTCTATTCTGAAATGAGGTGTCTTGTTTTGGCTTCCCACAAGAGTTGACCCTGAAACAAAGATTTGGGTGCCTTCCTGTCTCATGCATACACGCCTAGGAATACAATTGCCCGGTCACAAGGTAACTATCTATTTATTTAGTTTTGTAGAGAAGGACAAGCAGCTCACCCAG
Source organism: Miniopterus schreibersii (assembly GCF_964146895.1). Taxonomy (NCBI): domain Eukaryota; kingdom Metazoa; phylum Chordata; class Mammalia; order Chiroptera; family Miniopteridae; genus Miniopterus; species Miniopterus schreibersii. Next base: position 27,663,483 of record NC_138121.1, on the reverse strand, counting down.
GGGTGGCACTATTTACACTGGCCGTGTGTGAGAGGCCCGGCATTTCCACGGCAGTTGATATTATCAGCCTCTTTGGACTTGAGCCTTTCTGGTGGGCGCGTGGTGTTATCTTAGTATTTGTATTTCCCAAATGGAAATGGACATTTAACACTTTTCGCGAGCTTATTGACCATTTACATCTTCTGTGAATTGCCTCTCCTTACCTTTCTGCTCGTATTTTTGGACTACTTTGTCTTCTTCTTATTGATTTGCAGAAGTTCTTTACATATTCTGGATATGAGTTCTCCCTCAGATACGTGCATGGCAAATATCTCTTCCTATCTGTGGCTTTCTGTTTTACTATTTACATGGCTATCTTTTGATAAACACAGGTTTTTAATTTTGATGAAGTCTGATTTATCAATCTTGCTTTTGGGGTGGACGCCTTCTGTGTCCTGTTTAAAAAATATTCGCCTCTCCCTTGGTCTTGAAAGCAACGGTCCCCAGGTGCCCCTGGCTTTCCTTGAGGTGTGAGTGTGATTGGCATCACTTAGGGACAGAACAGCTTTCTTATTCCCGGCCCCCGCCCCGGCTCCCATTCACGGATTCTCAGTTTTTCCTTCCTCTGAGGGGGACCTGACTTGTGGGGGGCTTGGGAAGGGGGCTTGGGAAGGGGGCTGGGTTTACGGCTTTTGGATGAGACAGATTCCCACCCCCCCAGGAGAAAGGAGATCCATTCGGATGAAAATGATCTCGAAGGAACGTTTTGCTTCATTTTCAGATATAAAAGTGGAAAGTAGTTCGGTTTCACTAGAAAAGTGCGTCTTTGAGCTACTGGAGTTTTCAGACACAGTGTCTCTGTTTGTAAAATAAACAGTAAAAAAGACGAAAGGAGGGAATGAATTTTAATGCGATCGTTTGCTGGGAGGGGGCGGCCAGCATTCTTTGTATTTCATTGCTATGCAAAAAGGAAAGGCCGAAACTGAGAGCCCCAGCTTAGGAAAACAGCGGCGCGTTTCCAGAGGGCAGCCCTCCCAAGATTATTCCAGGGAAACCTTTTTTTTTTTTTTTTTTTTTAAGGAGAAGAAAAGTTTGCTAAGAACCCAAAAGGTTTTTAACGTTGGAGCTAAAGATAGTAAAGCACATGAAACAATTTTCTTTGACTTACAGAGTGTTTACTTTTTCTACTTAGTTACTATGTCCTCAATCTTTAAAAGGAAGAAAGAAATTAAGGAAACTGCAGATGCCTCAGAGGTCAACTCTCTGGGTCTCTGTCTCTGTCTCTCTGTCTCTGTCCCTCTGTCTCTGTCTCTGAGCTTTCCTTGCCTGTTCCATCTCATTTCGTCTCCGCCTTGGGCCCTGGGGCACGGTTTCCTTAGTTTTCAAATGGGCACAGTAATATCATCCCGAAGGCTTGTTGAAGGATCAGGTGGGCTGGTGCGCAGAACCGTCAGTTGTGATTGTGGTCATTCCTGTCCCACCCTCACTTCCAGAAAGGGTGGATTCTTCCTGTCACGTCTGCCCTTGAGCACCTTTTCCAATTTTACAGCGTAAGGGTTTGATTTGTTATGAGCCAATTACTCCTTTACCCTGGAGTTTTGGGGCTCCTCTTGAGGCAGACGCTTGACACATTTCTATTGGATTCTTGGGAACTACTTTCTACCTATAGAAATAAACCAAGGCCACCTGCTTATGGCTCTTTCCAGCAATCGAATGGTCTTCCAAGAAATACCAACTTGCAGAGACAAGACACCTGCTGAGAAGTGACCATGGATGGATGTTGACACCACTCAGACAGAGGCGTGAGTGGGGTTCCCATTGAATAATGTAAGAAAGTAAGAAAAACGTCACCTCTTCTCGTTCCTCGTTGTGAAATGCTATATAAAAATAGTAAAAAAGAAATGAAAAATTTAGGCAAGACATTGGTCTAGGACATTTTATACCCATGGTCCCTCTTGAGTATAAGTATCATCATCTTCAGTGTATGGTTGAGGAAACTGACCCCAAAGAAGCTCTATGACATATTGAAGGACCCGCGGTTATTTTAGGCTGGCGTGGCGGGAAGGAGCCACAGTATGTTCTGATTTACTGAAGTGATTTAGAAACCAGACCTTTTGGCGTGTAAGTCTTCTGACCTTCTAGAAGGTGCCAGAAATTAGTTGTGATCAGAGTACAAGGCTTGTTCCTCTGTTGGGAGTTTTAGGCCCCTCTTGGAACTGGGCAAGTCCAAAGATCGGAGCCAGGATTATGCAGATCTTGCTGTTCGGGCCTCGGGGCCATTCCTTGCTGTCCAGCCGATGGCATCCGGGCGCGTCTTCCCAGTTTCCCTCCTCGGGGTTGGGTTGAGGTGCCCTCACTGTCCCAGATCCAGGGTTGAACACCTTTCGTAAGACCTATTAGTGACCACTGCTCCCCTCCATGAACTCACACACCATCTCGGGCTGGGCACAGGACCCAGGGCCGTCAGCCAGCTGCTGGAGTTACTGGGGATGCCACCAGCACGGGAGGGCAAGGCCTGGCTTCAGAACGGCTGCAGCCACGGTCGCTACCCTCTATTGGCCAAAGCGAGTCACAGACCCGCCTGAGGCCAAGGGGCCAAGGGGTCAAGAAACAGACTTGACCTCACGATGGGAGGAACAACATCTCATTTCTGAGGCTGTGAAAAACCGGGGCCATCTATTCGGTCTGCTGCGTTCACTTTGGTCCACGCGCTGTTCTAAGTGTGTAATCTGCATGCGCTTACTTAATTCTTGCAACAGTCCTCTTAGGGAGTTAGATTACGGTGTCATCGTCGTCATTATTAACCCCATGGTGTATGGAGTATGATGTGGCTTTGAGGTCTCAGTCTTCTTAGGGGAGCAGGAGGCAGAAGGGGCCAAGACGTGAGCTCTATTGTGATAGCAGAGCCCCTCCTGCCTCTAACCTGGGACATCCTCTGAGGGGCCGGACCAGAGACTGGCCGCTGCCATGGTTGCCTGAGGCCTCACTGTCAGTTCTCACAACAAAGTTCCCAGTGCGGGGACCACCGTGGCCCCCACTTTCCAGAAGAGGAGACAGAGGCAGAGAGGTTCAAGGGCTGTGTCAAGGGCACACATCTAGAAAGAGACCAGGATGAGACCATCTCCCCTGGATGGCTCTGCCTGTCGGGGCCCAGTTCCACCTTCCTGCCCTGCCCTGTGCCCCAGGACCCTGGCTTGTACGGGCCCCATCGATGCTCCCTCACTCTCCACCTTCTGCTTGGGTTTGGCCAACAGGAGGCATGGCAGGGACCAGAAGGCAGGAGGAGAGAGGTCAGAGTATTTGTTCCCTTAGCTCGCTTCCCGCCAAGTCTCTCTTCCCAAGACCACAGCTCGGTCCGGTGGCCCTCATTCCGAAACTGCCTTCTCCGGATTCTGCTACTTGTTCCCTCCCCTCGGCCCAAAGCCCTGCAGGTGGTACCGTCCTGCTCTCACTCCTGGGTTTCTGCACTGTCCCTTGCCAGTTTCCTTAATTCTGTTTACACCTTTGGCAGTTCCCTTTGTTAAACTTTCCTCAAATTACCTCCTTTCAATGTGCCATCTGATTCATGCTGGGGCCCCGGGTGAAACTCCCCCTGACTCATCAGTCTCTATATTTAATATTTATTGAAAGAGGAAAATGCTGGAACACAAAACTGCTAGGCGATACCCAAAGCTGGGTTCCTTGAATGATGAAATCAAAAGTCCAAGATGAAAATGAGAAAAAATGAGGTTGTCTCCATGCTGGCCGAAGGCAGGTGGGCCCCTTTCTGCCTGGAAGAACACCAAGCATTGAATACTGTTTCTGTATTATTTCCAAAGGTCTTGGATTGCATTTTAATTAATTTACCTTGAAATTAACATACTCTACTTTTTCTTGAGCTGGGCCCAAACTTTCCAGCGTATCCTATTGCACAGAAATGCTTCCATAAATCAGGACGAGTGTAGCACTGGAGACCGAGAAGGGAGACGGAGATATTTACATGTGGGTGTTTGATATTCTGCTCTTGTGCAGAACTTTAATATGTATTTGCAAAAGGCATTTTCCAGACTGGCAGCCAATACATCCTGAGGATGATCTGAGTGTGGCTGTTCTTCTATCTACAAGTGATGCCTCACAGCCAGGCACACCCATTTATGCCAGATTGCGGGTAAGAGGAGAGGAGAGTCAGATAGACGTGGGTCCTGGTCTGAGCTCTGCCATCTACTAGCTGTGTGACCTGGAGTATGTTGCTGAACCTCTCTGAGTCTCAGTGTCCTTCTACGTAGGTTAAACCAAGTGTTCAGAGGAGATGAAGGCAAAGAGCAAAGCTCCCCAAAGTCCTCGGGCACCACTGCACGCTCCAGCCACCGTCTTTTCTACTGGGTGGCCCTGTTTAGGATCTCAGCAGCTACGGGCTTCCTCAGACTCTCAGATCTGCACTTCGCCAGGAAGGAGCTGGAAAAGCGAAAGGGCTGCCCACAGAACTGGATCTTCTTGTGGAAACGGTCCAGAGGTCTAATTTGCAGAATGACCGAGATGTCTTAGGAAGAATACATCCCAACTTGGGGTTCAAATCCTGACTGCCTCTGGTTAGCTGAGGGCCGGTGCGGAGGCACCCTCCCTTCGCCCAGGCTGCCTTTCTCGGCCCGTGGAGTGGGCGCAATAGCAGTTCTCTTCCAAGGTTGCAAGGAGGGCTCAGCGATGCAAGCCTGGATTCAAGGGGTAGGAATAAAGCCCTTAGCCATCGCTTAGCGCAAAGCGAGTGCTCAAAGCACCGCGGCAAAAGCCAACAAAAAGAGAAAAAACATGTATTCACGTACTCGATCCATAGTCACGGAGCATGCCCGCCGCTCACAGACTGTCCCCAAGCCCAGAAGAGGGACGAATGGGGTCCATAGAGCCTCCGCCTTCAGGGAAGAAAGACTTACATTAATGACACAAATAGCTAAACAATCACAGTTCTTAATAAGGAAGGCCACAAGAAGAATAAGGGAAGGCTCCGCATTTAGGGACTGGTCAAGAAGGCAGGTGGCACGTCAGCTGGAGATTGTATTAGTTGAGGAGGTGGCAGCTGCTATGCGGATCGCCCCCCAACTCAGGGCCTAGCACAACAGGCCCTTGCTCGTGAGACACTGGCCTGCAGATCTGGGAAGCATTTTTCCCCGTGGTGGTTCAGGAACCCAGGCTCCTTCGATCTTTTCAGCAATAATAATAATAATAATAATAAATAACAATAAGAGTGGGGTTCAGGAAGCAAGGTTGCAGAATTTAAGGTCCACTTAGAAAAACCAAGTGTGTGTTTACAGATCAGTAATGAACTATCAAAACGAAACGAGGACAGCAATTCTACCAACAACAGCATCAAAAACAACAAAATATTTAGCAATGAAGTTAGCTCGGGATTGCGAAACTAAAAATGCTGTTGAAAGATATTAAAGAAGACCTAAATAAATGGAACAATACCTCCTGTCTATTTTCTGAACATAAAGAAATAATGTATATATATAAAAAAAATACTTCCAAGATCATAGAATATTATTCATTGATAGTGTGCACCTGACCCTATGTCTACAATGAATGAAATGGCTACTTAGGCCACAGGACAGCTGGAGGAGATCAGTGTTACAATATACACCTGAAATATAGAAATAACATGTATGGCTCAAAGCTTCTTCCTAAACTATTTTCTAAATCAAAGGCTGGCTGGGGGTTCAGTGATACAATGTACATCTGAACATGCAACTACAATCCTGTAGCTGAGTGTATATAATGTATAACTGAAGCCTAGCAGTTCCTTCCTTGTGCAAGTGTCTTCCCTGCACCCCCAATTTCTGATTGTTTTAATAGTAGTTTAGCTACTATTCCAGGCATTTTCATGTGTTTTATCTTTCCGGAAAGGCTTTGTAGTTGCACTCAGAGGTTCAGAGAGGACAGGTAACTTTCCCAAGGTCATGCAGCCCCTTACTGGCAGAGCTGAGACTTGAATCCAGTTAGTCTGACCTTCAAGGGTCTGGTGCTAGCTGCAAGGGTGGAATTGCTGTCACTGTGGGCCATGCTCCTTGCTGGAGCCCCAGGGGAAGGGCTGGAGCATCTGCCACATCTGTGGGGCATGGAGCCTTCGTCACCCCCACCCTCTACCCAGCTGGGGGTCACCTGTGGAGTACTGGCCTGGGCCAATAGCGTCCACACCCTCTGTCCTGGCTGTGAAGGTGACGGTGACTCCAGGCTGGGCCCGGACTACCAGTGGAGCAGGGAAATGTCCTGGGGCCACCGCCGAGGCCTGGCGAATGCTTTCCGAGAGCTTCCACAGAGATCGCCACCTTCACAGGCTCTCGTGTGCAGCGGGGAGTATTAAAACAAAAAACAAAACAAAAACCAAGAACGAACTTCACACAAATACGGACCCGGGGGTTGCAGTCTGTGTCTTCTCCCAGTTTTCCTTCCTGTGAGTTACCCTCAGGAGAAGCTCATCTTGACAGCTTTCCCAGGGCTCATTTAGGCTGAGAGGGTGGCACCGCACGGCTGGGCTCTCCTCCTGCGGGTCGGTGGGCCTCACAGCCCTGCCCGCGGCCCTGTGGGCTGAGAGCTGCTTGGCGAGAGCCTGGCTCGGCCACCAGATGGCTGCGTGACCAGCAAACCTCCTCACGTCTACGAACCTGAGCGTCCTTACCAGTGACATGGAGCTAATCGCCATCTTATCACTCGTGACAGCTGTCGGAAGCATATATGAAATCTAGAGTGTTCTAAGAGGGTGGCACACGGTGGATATCTGCTTAATAAATGCCTTTCTTTCTTTCTTTCTTTCTTTCTTTCTTTCTTTCTTTCTTTCTTTCTTTCTTTCTTTCTTTCTTCCTTCCTTCCTTCCTTCCTTCCTTCCTTCCTTCCTTCCTTCCTTCCTTCCTTCCTTCCTTCCTTCCTTCCTTCCTTCCTTCCTTCCTTCCTTCCTTCCTTCCTTCCTTCCTTCCTTCCTTCCTTCCTTCCTTCCTTCCTTCCTTCCTTCCTTCCTTCCTTCCTTCCTTTCTTTCTTTCTTTCTTTCTTTCTTTCTTTCTTTCTTTCTTTCTTTCTTTCTTCTTTCTTTCTCACCCCCCCCTTCCACTCTCTCTAAAAATCAATGGAAAAAATAATCCTCCAGGGGGCGAGATTAACAACCATAAATACATAAAAGTACATAAGTAAATAAATGGTTTTCCTTCTAAGTGGATAATAAATTTGCAAGAACAAATATCAGTGAACGTGGGAAAGCACACCAGCCTCCGGCCGTGCACTGCCCACGCCACACTGGCTGTCCTCCTGTGCAGGACACACACTCTCTGCAGGCTGGAATTCACCCTCCTTGTTTTCTAGACTGACCCCCTCCAGGCTCTAGAAGTGATTGTCGCTGTGACCGGGAATGGAGGCTCTCAAGCTGGCTTCGCCCTGTGTAGCCCTTGGTGTTCTTTGCCAGTGACCAGGGGTCATCTCAGGCAGAATGGGGCAGTGGGCCGAAGGCTCCCCACCCCCCCGAGAAAAACTGTGTTTTAAGGATCTGTTTCAGACCCTGGGAGAGATTTTACTGGAAGAAAAAATGACCCACGCTGGGTCGTAGACAGAGGCTGCAGGGTTAAAATGTTTTGTGAGCACCAAGTCTCTGCAGCTGGAAAGTAGACAAGTTACAGGGTCTAGGCTGCACTGAGGAGTAAAAGAGGGCAGATGAAAGTGGAAACCAAACGCAGTTTTCATCTGGACCGACGCTGATGAAGGCCACAGAGGGTCCTGGCCTTTGCAGAACTAGATACTTGCCGAGGATATTGTGTAGTAAGAGGTGGATTGGGTCATCACACTAGCCCCCGGGATTGCTTCAACGGGGAGAGAAAGGAGCTGGAGTTGATGAAATTTATGACATAAGGCGGGAAGCCTGACACAAGCCCATTCTTGTAAGTCATTCGTGGCTGGATGTTCCAGCTCCATCATAACCTACCATCACTTAAAGGGCCGGGGGTCATTCTTAACTACGGGCACGCGTGGTGTCGCTGGGGTGTCACAGGGCACAGTCCTCACCCCCCCTCCTGGTGCTGCCGAGTGTCCGTTTATAGGGGCAGCTCAGGAGGAGTCATTGCTGGGCAGAGGGGTCCTGCACGCTCTCACCCTCCTGATCATTTCTCCGCTTCAGCAGAGAGCAAGCCTTAGCTCAGAGTCGCAGAAGACAATTGTCGCTCTTCATCCTACTTATTTTATCTTTCTTTCTTTAAAAAAATGATGCTAGCCCAGCCGGGCGTGGCTCAAGGGTTGAGCGTCGACCTAGGATCCAGGCGATCGGGGTTCGATTCGCGGTCAGGGCACATGCCCGGGTTGCGGGCTGCAGCCGATCAATGACTCTCTCATCATTGACGTTTCTGTCTCCCTCTCTCCCTCTCCTTTCCTCTCTCTGAAATCAATAAAGATATATTTTAAAAAAAAATGATGCTAGTGTTTAATTTATAGCAGGGTATGGTATTTCCTTTTAACAAATGATTAAGCAAAGTGTGAACCTATTTAGAGAAAATATCAAGTTGACTCAGGCAAAAAAAAAAATCATTGATTGATGCTGAAATCACAATGAGTTTTTTGGAAACGGCATTCGCATGGCTCAGCATATGTCCCCACAGGTTACTTACTAATTACAAAGGAAAGAAAGGGGGGACTTTTACAGCGGGGAATCCTGGGGCCCCTACCTCAACCAAGTGGTCAAAATTCACATCCCCGTTAATGGGACAAATGACATCATGGGCCCTGATATGACGCCCTGAGGAGGATGGTGTCACTTGCGGGATGTTCTTGCCCAAGAGGCATCGGCTGCATTTAACGCGGAGGAAACATCAGCCTCGCCCAGATGGAGGGAAATTCTACGAGACAACTGGCCCGCACCCTCCAACCACGCCGGTGTCATGAGGAACAAAGAAAGGGCGAGGGACGTCTCAGATTAAAGACTGTTGAGGAGATGGGACGACTATGTGACAACCTTCTTCTGGGCTGGGAAACGTTGCTGGGACTCCCGGGGGGACCTGAGCATGAACTGCACATCCGACGACGGCTGTGTGCCAGTTACAACTCTCCGAGCTTCCTAATTGTTCCCTGGTTCTGCTCGAGAGCGTCAGGGTCTTCAGGACACACACACTGAAGTCCCCCCGCTGAGGGGTCCTGACGCCCGCTGCCGCTCTCAGGGGGTTCAGTGAAAATGACCGTACGCGTTGGTGTGAGAGTGAGGGAGAGGGGACCCCGAGA